>NC_140590.1:993749951-995070270 GCF_964204655.1 Triturus cristatus
TGTGTGCTTCAAGATACCTTTTAAGTTCTCTATAAACCGTTTGTTCGGTGATCTTTCCTAGTGCTGGAAGGAGCGATATTGGATGGAGATTAGTAAATTCAGAGGGGGATTTGTTAGATTTCTTCATCAGGGGTTTGACTATTCCCTGTTTCCACAGGCAAGGTACAATTCCAGTGCTAAGAGAGGAATTAACAATCTTGTTAATAATTGGGTTCACCACGTCAATGAGTTGATGGAGTATTCTAGGGGGGCAGGGGTCAGAGGGTGAACCAGATTTGCATGCCAAGATAATTTCTCTAGTTTGATCTAAATTAACTGGAGTGAAGTTTTTAAGACTTCCAACAGGGATTTCTTTCTGGGCGGATTTGCTTGAGGTCTGTGTTACTTGGGGAGGAGGAAATTTTTTTTGGATGGCATCTATTTTCTCCTTGAAGAAGTCGGCAATTTGGTTACAAAACTCTTGGGATGGTGGAATTTCAGGTTGTAACGCTCTGGGCTGGGTGAACGTCTTCACAATTGAAAACAATGTTTTTTGTTTATGTTTGGACTGTTTAATGGCGTTTGTATAAAAAAATTTTTTAGCTGTTTTAATGTTGGAATGATAGGTTTTCCTCAGCTGGATATATGAAAGTTTATCTGCCATGCAGTACATTCTACGCCATTTGCGTTCAGCTTTTCTGCAAGCTAGATGGGCTATTGCTAGCTCTGGGGTGAACCAGGGGGCACTGGTCTTAGATTTTTTATCTATTCTTTGGGGACGATTGGGAGGTTCACAAGCTTTAATTTCCTGACGAATCCAACTGTGGAAAAGGTTAGCGTCATGTTCGACGTTACCGGTAAAATTAGGAATCTGAGAATTGGTGATGGGATTTAGGTCGATGTTTTCCTGTACCTTTTTCCAGTTAACGAGGTTATCCGGGTGTGAGCTAGGTTTACTGGTAGTTAGCACGCGTGAAGTTTTAATTAGGAACGGGATCAGGCTATGATCAGTCCATATTTGAGGGACAGGAGGTAGGGTTGTTAGAGGGGAGAGGTTAGTGCAAACCCCATCAAGTGTATGCCCTAGTAAGTGAGTGGGCTGATTAACTCTTTGATGGAGATTAAAGATTTCTAGGGTCTGAAGAAAGTTGCTAACTTGTACATCGGTTTTGGACTCAAGGTGTAGATTAAAGTCCCCAGCGAGAGTGAAATGTGGATATCTGAGGAGGAGGTGAGCCAAGGAGTCACTCAAAGAGTCTAGGAATCTGGTGGCATTACCAGGGGGGCGATATATCAATCCTCCGGAGAAGGACGAAGAGTCGTTAAGTTTGATAGAGAACCCAAGACCTTCCATGTCTTTTAGGGGGTCTAAGTTAAACGTGTGGCAGTTGAAGCTGTTTTTGAGTACTACAGCGACACCACCACCTCTTCCCTTCAGTCTGTCTTGCCTAAAGATGGAAAAGCCCTGGGGGAGGGCTATGGCTAGATCAGGGTTACTATCGTCCGTTAGCCAAGTCTCAGTAATCAGGAGGCAATCAAGATCTAAATTTTGGATAAGGTCCCTTATGTCTTGGCTGTGCCGACACATGGAGCGAGCGTTGATCAGCCCTCCTTTAAAGTGTGGTGAGTTATCCGTGGAGTTGGTTACGGAGGTAGGTGATTTAACTGGGTCGCTGTCAGAGGACCAACGGCAGAATTTACAGCTGAAGGGACCATATAGGTTCTTCATGTCAGGTTTGCAATTGCAATTGTACATCCCGCGTAGGCGGTATAATTCGTTAGGCAGATACCTTACTAAGGGGGGAGTTAGGACAGAATTTCCTGCGCCTGTCGCGGCCTTGGCGCGGACTGGCGCAGACGGGCTTGCCTTAGGCGCGCCTTCGGCGTGCAAACGGCGCTCCCGCTGCGCTCGTCCGCTGCGCTTCCTGTGCATGCACATATCTAGTTGAGGGGGGCGTGGCCTCAAGGGGGCGTGGTCAGCGAGCATGCCTGTGGGAATGGCGGCCGCTCAAGTAAACAAACAAACGCTACAGCGTTCAAATCGGCTGTGCGTGAGAAGAAGGAGCGAATGGCTGCTGCCCCAACCAGAGTAATGAGGGCGGTAAGCTTTGTATTGTCAGTGCGCAATTAAAACATAGCAAATTAAGTGACACCAATACAATTTTTAAAACCAGGAAGAAACAAGAGATCGTACCGCCACCTCCCGGCTTCCGCCTCAGGAGTGGGTTAGGAAATCGACGTGAATGCTAGTGATCAGCGTTTTTATAGGCTGTGCAGGGGGGCGTGGCCTCAAGGGGGCGTGGTCAGCGAGCACGCCTGTGGGAATGGCGGCCGCTCGAGTAAACAAACAAACGCTACAGCGTTCAAATCGGCTGTGCGTGAGAAGAAGGAGTGAATGGCTGCTGCCCCAACCAGAGTAATGAGGGCGGTAAGCTTTTTATTGTCAGTGCGCAATTAAAACATAGCAAATTAAGTGACACCAATACAATTTTTAAAACCAGGAAGAAACAAGAGATCGTACCGCCACCTCCCGGCTTCCGCCTCAGGAGTGGGTTAGGAAATCGACGTGAACGCTAGTGATCAGCGTTTTTATAGGCTGTGCAGGGGGGCGTGGCCTCAAGGGGGCGTGGTCAGCGAGCACGCCTGTGGGAATGGCGGCCGCTCGAGTAAACAAACAAACGCTACAGCGTTCAAATCGGCTGTGCGTGAGAAGAAGGAGCGAATGGCTGCTGCCCCAACCAGAGTAATGAGGGCGGTAAGCTTTGTATTGTCAGTGCGCAATTAAAACATAGCAAATTAAGTGACACCAATACAATTTTTAAAACCAGGAAGAAACAAGAGATCGTACCGCCACCTCCCGGCTTCCGCCTCAGGAGTGGGTTAGGAAATCGACGTGAACGCTAGTGATCAGCGTTTTTATAGGCTGTGCAGGGGGGCGTGGCCTCAAGGGGGCGTGGTCAGCGAGCACGCCTGTGGGAATGGCGGCCGCTCGAGTAAACAAACAAACGCTACAGCGTTCAAATCGGCTGTGCGTGAGAAGAAGGAGTGAATGGCTGCTGCCCCAACCAGAGTAATGAGGGCGGTAAGCTTTGTATTGTCAGTGCGCAATTAAAACATAGCAAATTAAGTGACACCAATACAATTTTTAAAACCAGGAAGAAACAAGAGATCGTACCGCCACCTCCCGGCTTCCGCCTCAGGAGTGGGTTAGGAAATCGACGTGAACGCTAGTGATCAGCGTTTTTATAGGCTGTGCAGGGGGGCGTGGCCTCAAGGGGGCGTGGTCAGCGAGCACGCCTGTGGGAATGGCGGCCGCTCGAGTAAACAAACAAACGCTACAGCGTTCAAATCGGCTGTGCGTGAGAAGAAGGAGCGAATGGCTGCTGCCCCAACCAGAGTAATGAGGGCGGTAAGCTTTGTATTGTCAGTGCGCAATTAAAACATAGCAAATTAAGTGACACCAATACAATTTTTAAAACCAGGAAGAAACAAGAGATCGTACCGCCACCTCCCGGCTTCCGCCTCAGGAGTGGGTTAGGAAATCGACGTGAACGCTAGTGATCAGCGTTTTTATAGGCTGTGCAGGGGGGCGTGGCCTCAAGGGGGCGTGGTCAGCGAGCACGCCTGTGGGAATGGCGGCCGCTCGAGTAAACAAACAAACGCTACAGCGTTCAAATCGGCTGTGCGTGAGAAGAAGGAGCGAATGGCTGCTGCCCCAACCAGAGTAATGAGGGCGGTAAGCTTTGTATTGTCAGTGCGCAATTAAAACACAGCAAATTAAGTGACACCAATACAATTTTTAAAACCAGGAAGAAACAAGAGATCGTACCGCCACCTCCCGGCTTCCGCCTCAGGAGTGGGTCTCCGTTGTCCTCCACATCTGTGCCAACTCTGTGCTGTTGTCGCTGGAGCCTGTCTGACTAGACAGTTCTTGTATCCGAGTAATGGCTCCAGCGAGGTCAGCCAAGGATTGTTGTAGGGCATGGAACGGACTGTGGGTGTCCGTTAGGGACTGTAAGTGGTCCCTGATGGGACTTATACACCCAAGTATGGCATCAAGTTTGGCTGCCATGAGGTCGAAGCCCACCCGCACCTGTGCAGCCACCTCCTTCTAGCAGTCTAACACACGGCATTGGAATGCCATGTGTTCTTCGGTGAGGTGATGGGAGCCAGCCGTGGTGGTGGGTGCTTCCTGCTGTGTGGTCTGTGCAGGGGTTGGGATCACCTCGATGCAGCTGGGCTGCCCTGCTCCTGGAGGTGGGGTGCGGAGGCTGTCCATGAGCCGTTGGAGGGTGTCGGAGCAGATGTCCAGGGGGTCCTATTCATCGTCATTGGAGAGCTATCTGGTCTGCGCTGCAGGAGGTGTTATTTGTCCCTCTGGAATGTAAAGGAGAGATGCAGTTCAACAGTGTGTTCCATGTATATGCACGCATTGTACATGGTTACATACAGACTGCATGACAATGTACATTGTGACTGTTCTGGAGGAGCTGGGTATTTGATAGGAGACAGTAGACATTTCGACTACATGACGGATGTGAGGCTGTACTCGTACATTATCATTTCACAGTTTCCTGCTACGCCAGATGTGATTGGCCAGTTTCTACGCACAAGCTGCACAAGTTGTGTCCTCTGTTCTGTAGTGTGAGTGTATCACTTTGTACCACATTTTCGTCAATGTTGAGGTGCTGTGTTTTCTATGTGTGTGTGCTGCATTGTGGGAGAGTTGCCCCTGTAGCACTGGTTTGGCGGCCCCTTATCCCTTTGAGGCTCTGTTCCTTTGACTTGTGTGCTTTTACGGTGCTGAGATGTTGGCGACTTGGGTCATTTGTGCTCTTGGACGGATTTTGGAGTCTTGTGCATTGTTTGTCTGCAGATGTGTTGTTGACGTCAGGGGTTGTATGTGCACGTGGATGTGTCAGAGTGTGACCTGCTCCTTTGAGGATGTGATCCACACTGGGCCACCTCAGAGTTGTGTCGTGCACCATGTCATGTATTTTGACTGCTGCCATGATATTGGTCATGTAGTGTCACTTGCATAGTCAGTGTGGCTCACAGGGCCCCTGCTTTGCTGGGTTCAGCACATGTGCATGGGTGGGTTGTGAGAATGGTGATGGGGGGCCTTTGTGCACATAGTGGATGGGGTCCTACTTAGTGTTTCTATGTGTGCTGCAGTGTGCCAAGGGTATCTGGGACATGTTCCACAGTCATTGTGGGTGTGCAGTGTGCTACATTTGATTGTGCATGTGTGCCATTGTGCTCATCTTCCCCCGTCCCCCCAGTCCCTGGTCGTTACTCACCCTGTTGCTGTTGGCTCAGGTCATATCGAGCAGTGTCCATGCCCCCGACTCCTTGCACCGTCTCCACACTGATGACTGTGGCCACCATTTCCTCTGCTCATCTAGCTCCTCCTGGACTCCCACCTCCAGTCGCCGTTGCTCTCTTCCATTTGGCAGAGAGTTTCTGCTTGGTGAGGCTTATCACATCATGCTAGCGCCTCTTGACCTCCTCCATTGACCTTCTCCATACTCCGACTGCATTGACGTTGTTCACGATGGACTGCCATATTTCCGTTTGAGTTACCAATGACACAGTGGAGGTGACGAACAGTTGTTGGTTGTGTTCTATCATCTCCGTGACGATGATCCGGTTTTCCTGCGGACTGAACCGCATCTTCCTCTTCCTCTTCTCCTTGCCCTTCCCCGACCCCGGGGTTCCTGGCTGGTCCTCCGTGGGGCTTGTGGGGTTCCGGTTGTCCTCTGCACTCGGTCCGGGTGCATCCATGGTGCAACACAGTTTATTTTTGCTTTGGGGTATTTTTGGGGTTGCTTTATAGTGCACTTTCCCGCATGACGCTTGGGAATTGCAGGCCTGTCGCTGCTTATCACAGATTTTTGTATAGCGGTTGGCCACATCCCCACTTTTTTCGCGTTGTGGTTTCGCATTTTTTCGGTGTCGCGTTGATTATAGATAGATAGATAGATAGATAGATAGATAGATAGATAGATAGATAGATAGATAGATAGATAGATAGATAGATAGATAGATAGATAGATAGATAGATAGATAGATAGATAGATAGTGTTTCCCCAATGGAATTTTATTGTTTTTTTTTTAAATTGGATTTCAGTTTTCGGATAGGCTCTTATTTCTGTATAGCGCTCGGAAGCCTGCATGGGCCTCTACGTGGTATAAAAACACTACATAACAAAAGCGGGTCCTTGCAGAAAGGAACTTCTTGAAAATATGTATTTTTGACACATTCTGTCATTTGTTTATAATAGCCTCCTTGGGAATATTTACTAATTGGGAAATGTGTGCAATATTCTATGCAAAGCGTCCTTCTTAAGCTTTTTTAAGATCGAACTTCAAATCAAATCAAATCAAATCATCTTTATTCGGTGTGAAGAATCTCACCATAAAAGAATACACTCACAGAATATTTCTACATATGCATATACATCATTAATTCATGTGAATACATAAAAGTTTTTGGAGTACATAAAAGAGAAAATAAGGAGGTCATAAAATCCCGTGTTGTCACTAGGTACAGTAGGACATATAAAATTATCCAAGGAGCATTACATTCATTTTGGGGGGAAGGTGCTAGTGCTTACATGTGCAAAATTGTAGCAAAGAAGTGCAAAGCATCACAACTCTAAAAATACAAATCGAAATTATTAAATTCATATATTTACATTATTAATTAAAACAATTAGCCGATTAAAAAGACATTGTGTCATTACATCTTACATCTGGATCGATTTCCTACACTTAAGAGCATTTTTTAAAAAGGTTGTTATAGAAGCTATCACAAATGCTGTCTCTAACTGTTGTAAAACTATAAAGGCTGGGCGGCATTGCCTCAAACCAAGCGATTTTAGCAGAGGAATGATCCATAAATTCCTCTGTACTGAATAGAATTTACAAAAGAATACCACATGAATGGTCGATTGTCCTGACATGTCATCACATGGGCATTTACACAGTTCTTTTGACCAATCATTGGTAATAGGGAAGCTTATTAGTCTATGTAAAATACCTAGGCGAAATCGCATTAAAAGAAATTTATCATAGTCACATACTGTCAGGTCTAGGTATGGTTGCAATTTTAAGGATGTTAAAATGAGGTTATGAGCCTGGACCGTTTTTTTATTCATTTCTATACATAACCTCTGTTCGCTCAGGAAACTTAAGGACTCTTTCTTGAGGTCCTTCCTTGTTATCCTGAGCATAGTAAAAGGTTCATCATACAATTCTTGGTGGCCCAGATTGTATAGAAATGTTTTGACATAAAGCAACCATTTAACTTGTTTCACTCCATCTAAACCCATACAGTCAGTGATAGTCAGGCGGTTAAGTTTCATCTCCTCTGTTGTCCAGATCCTATGCCATAACATAATCGGTTGAATCTTTATGATGTCTTCCAAATATGTCAACCCTAATTCTGTGTGGCAAATAAAAGAGGAAGTGCTATTTGGGACCATCAATAAAAACCTTAAAAAAATATTCTCAGCTACCTGGATGGGGTTTACATCCATATATCCCCATACGCCCGCTCCATATGTGGCTACAGTGACACATTTTGCTTTGTATATATTTAGTAGTTCCACCGTTGGGCGTCTGCCCATTTTCCTACTAAAGTTAGATAGGGCAGTCAGGGTTCTTGTAAATAGTAGCCTTCTGGTTTTAACCGCCTCCACCCAGGAACCCGTACGTTCAAATAAAATGCCAAGGTAGGAAAAAGTTTTAGTGCTTTCGATCCGTTTTTTATCAATAAAAATAGTCTGGGGCTTTATACATCTTGTCCCGCAATTCATTATAAGTATCTTAGAACAGTGGTTCCCAAACTCTTGACTCCTGAGGACCCCCACTGAATCACTACTGGAGTCCGGGGACCCCTAAGCAATTTTTACAATTTAAATTTCAAAAAATTAAAACAATAACTCGCAAAAAATACACAAACAAGTACACACCAAACAAATACTTGCATTACTAGAGCTTTTATTATTTTATCTTGAAAAATATGCAAAAATTAAAACATTTTAATGGGAAGGATGGTGCTGCATCTCGGCGACTAACTTTTCAATGTTTGGTTTTATTTCGGAAAGTTGAATCCTTAGGTCAGATTCTACATTTTGCAAGCGATTTCTGTTCTTATTTTTAAGGTACAGAATGAGGATTATCAACATCATTACACGCATTGATTGCATAATGTGCCATGCAGAAACCATTTTAAAATAAACCATTTTAAAATCAATGCAATAATTTGGAGTGGACTACACTTGCAGCCACACTTTTCATGAAACCAACCCTGACGGCGGGAATAAACCATAATGTCACTGCTACTAGCACACAAGCTGATCACTCGTCACACACGAGAAGAATTATAGAAAGGCTGCTGCTAAATCATAGCTGCCAAGGTTTCAGATTGCGGTGTGTGATATTATCATAAATACAGTGTAATTATGAGTGACATTTCAGTGACTATGAGTGACACCTGCTCACAAGCAAAATAAAGCAATGAAGATGAGGGAAACATAAATACCAGAAAATACACCAATTTGAGCAACAAGACAGGCTAAGTTAACTGCTTCAAAGCATAAGAAACAATTCATTTATCAGACCACATTAATTCCCAACTTTTTTCTGTCGCGTTTTACTTTTCCAGCCAGAGTAGCGTTTTAACCAAATGCATATTACATTTTCGTGCTAGCAGTTAGTCATTTCACTTGTAACACTAAAACACTGAGCTGCCCTGCGCCTGCAGATTTACTGTGTTTGAAATATTCAGATCATGATAATATCACTCTCAACATTCTACAAAAGGAGTGCATGAATATGCCAACATTAAAGTAAACAGACTTTGAGAGCAGCAGCACAATAGCAGTCTGTACACATTGCACAGATACTGACTGAGGAGCAAGCAGACAAGTCATAAAGTGCAAATAGGTACAAGTTACCAGGCATACGCAAATGGTCACCAAACCCAGACTGAGTGATCATAAGCTAGAAACAGAACCCCCTCAAACAGATCTAATGAGAGAGGGCAGAATCCACCAGCAGCTTGACCTGCAGGAACGTCTGAGAGGCCTTTTTTCCAAATCTGTCCTGAATAAAACCTTATTTGTTACTATCCTCAATCTGAGACGAAATTTAAATCAAGCAAGAAAAATGGGGCACGATAAATAGCATCTGTTTTGAGTTTTTGGAGGCTAACATGCAGACTGTGGTACTTTGGTACTATAAATAGCACACTTTTCCCCTGTAAGTTTACGGCAGGTTTGACCGTCCTAAATTTTAAGAAGGGTGCAATATTTAACATACCTGGTAATTACATACTCAGTGAATACCACCCAATCACTGCGCAAACAGGGCTTACCCAGAGGTGGGACAATTCCAGCCAAATTGTAATGTATTTAGTAAGTACCAGAGGCGCAACTGGAGCCAAATTTCGTGGTGGGCAGGGGGCTAAGAAAACATTTCGGGGGGGGGCTGAATGTTAAGCAAAAGGCAGAGTGGAGCTGCAGGGTCTATTAGAAGGGGTGAAACAACAGTAAGGCCTCATTAACGTGCAAATAGTCTTTTAAAGACCTGTCAAGTGCTCAGGTGCGGTCGCATCCCAGGCTGACACACACACGACATAGGCAGAGTGGAGCTGATTTGGGGGTGGCTGAATCTAGTTTAAGCAAAAGTCAGAGTGGAGCTGCAGGGGCTCTTAGAAGGGGTGAAACAACAGTAAGGCCTCATTAACGTGCAAATGGTCTTTTAAAGACCTGTGAAGTGCTCGGCTGCGGTCTCATCCCGGGCTGAGGGCTGACACACACGACATAGGCAGAGTGGGGCTGATTTCGGAGGGGGGGGGGGGCTGAATCTAGTTTAAGCAAACGGCAGAGTGGAGCTGCACAGGGCCGGCTTTAGTGCTGGTGGTGCCCTGTGCGACAATGTTTGTTGACGCCCCCCCAATGACCACCTCCACCACGGATTCTCTCACCAGCACCCTTTAACAGTGACCAAGTCTCCATAACCACACACTCTCAGATGCATTGAATTAATACGAGTGTAGGCCCGGGTGTCCGAGCACTTTCCATCACACACACATTACACAGAGACAATCAATCATACGTGTGTAAATCAGTGTATAGGAAATATTACATAAGAGCCAAAGGACTGAAAGTGTAGGAGTCACATGTCATCAATACTGGTAGGCAGTATAGTTTAAGAGTGCTTGGTGTGGAGAAGCACAAACTCAGAGTCGAAAAATAAACAGCATAGTTGGGAGTTTTCTTTAATAATAAGAATCGATTTCTAGCCAAATTAACCCTTTTTGCAACATTAATCAATGTTCTAATATTGTATACTTTGCAGTGTGTATGCAGTGCAGGGTGAAAGTTAAAAGCTCACTATTCTATGTTAGGAATTTAAGTTATAAATTGCAAGTAACAAAAGGATGTCTCTTTTGAAAGCAGTAATATTTGATCTGTTTATCATACCCACTCTGTAATCTACTTGGCACACGTTCTTTGCAGCAGGCATATTAACCCTCGTCTGCACTAACTTCACAGAAGACAAAACCTCAACTATACAAAATGCTCATCTCTCTCCAGGAAGATAATTAATCACAGGAGTTTTCTTGACATTTATGTGAGGCCTGGTAATTGCCGGCGGAAATAAACGCTGCAGCAGGTGCTTCTAATCTAAAAAGCATAATAAACTTTCAAACACGGACCCAGGAAGCCAGCGGCCGGTGCGGTGGCACCGGTCGCACCGCCCTAAAGCCCACCGGCCGCTGGCTTCCTGGGTCCGTTTTTGAAAGTTTTTTATGCTTTTTAGACATTAGAAGCACCTGCTGCAGCGTTTCTTTCCGCCGGCAATTACCAGGCCTCACATAAATGTCGCGTAACACCCATTGTACTCCCGTTGTGTGTGTCGGCCCTCAGCCCGGAATGAGACTTCACCCGAGCACTTCAGAGGTATTTAAAAGCCCATTTGCACGTTATTGAGGCCTTACTGTTTCACCCCTTCTAAGAGCCCCGCGCAGCTGCGGGGCTCTTAGATGGGGTGAAACAGTAAGGCCTCAATAACGTACAAATGGGCTTTTACATACCTCTGAAGTGCTCGGGTGAAGTCTCATTCCGGGCTGAGGGCCGACACACACAACGGGAATACAATCGGTGTTGCGCGACTGGTACACCCGGCCTACACACGGCGTCCTAATTCCCCTGGCCTTTGCCCAACAGGATTAAATGTAAAAAAATTTAAATTAACTATAAATAGATAAACACTCACGTGCTGTAGTAGTGGTGCCGGAATGCAGGTATTTAACGAGGCGAAGCGGAGACAGGGCATTGGGCGGCAAAATGCTCCTGGGCTGGCTGCAGACACGAGGGAAGACGCACTGCCGTGGGAGCGTGCGCGTCTATAAAAAAATAAGCCAATCACCCTTCAGCTTCCCCGGCCTAAGCTGAAATGGTGATTGGCCCGCTTTTTTTTGGTCCCGCCGCCCCTGCGCTGTCATTCACAGTGCTTGTATGCGCTTCAATGCTTCTAAATATTTAAAAATAGCTGACTCGAAGGCACTCCAGTTCGCGGACCCCCTGGGAATGTGTCACGGACCCCTGGGGGTCCGCGGACCACAGTTTGGGAAACGCTGTCTTAGAAGAATTAATGGTTAAGCCCCTCTCAGACATGAAATTTGCAAAACTATCTACAACCCTTTGTAATCCCTGTGAAGTGCGTGCCATCAAGACCGCGTCATCCGCATATAGTAAGGCAGGGATGGGTCGAACTTACATAAGCACGTTTTGAGAGTGATTATTTAACATATTTTGTATATATTTAAAACTATGTTTCGTGTAATGGCTACACAGTTCAGATAAAAACAGCTTTTTACTACCAGAACCTCTCACTGTTTGTTTTTTAATGCACTTCTAAAGTTCAGCTGGGTAATATATCAATTGTATGTCTGTCATTAAGTGAGTCAAATATGGCATTTCATTCTACCTGCTTTGATAACGACAGTGAAATGGAAACACGCTCAGTGTGATTTACAAAGTATGGAAGGATCCGTCAGGCCCTGGGTAAGGAGTGTTTCCGAAGAGAAGAAAGCGGCCGCTTTTCCTTCTAAGCAAGTCTATAAATGGCGCAGAATGCAATAGAAACATTTAACTACAGAAAAGCAGCGGGGAATTACAAAATGTCTTCCCAAGAGAGAAGGAAGGGGCTAACTTACAAGCACAAGAACTGAGTGAAAGCTCGTGCATCCTCAGGTTTCAATCTTTCTGTAAATATTTATTATAACATTGTATTCCTGCTCTTTTCTCTATCCGCAAACTGTAAAATCTTTTCCTCCTAACTTTGCAAAGTTTTTAAAATGAGAAACCTTTCATCCTTTAGCCCTGCTCCTTGCACGCAGTCATGTCCCTCCCGCTCCCTCAATCCTTGTCATAAAGTTTTGGAGGGGGGCCCGACCTCAAAACATTTTGCTTAGGGGGGGCTCAGAGTAAAAAAGTTTGAAGACCTCTGCTCTAGGTCCTGACCTGCGCTATACAGTTTACTGTAAAAAACATTATCTAAAGAGTGAAACATTTAGTTTAAATCGAGATTGTGTGGTGGAAAGAGTGTACTCGAAGTCAAATGGCAGAGGCTATTATGGAAACGGTAAATGATATTGTCCTCGAGCCCGCATTACATAACTGGTTGCAAAGTGCTTGAACCAGCCAGTGACGGTGTTATATTGATTGCCTGAAATGCGACATCAGGACCGGCCATAACTGGACTCAGGCAAGTTTGTTGGAGGTCAGCGAGACGAGCTCCGGATTCTTCTTTAAGATATAAAATATGTGAATAAGAAAAGTTCAAAAGCCGTTGCAGTGAAGGGAGCTATGTGATTGCATGAGCATCTGATGCTGAATCCTCTTTTGTTGGTCACGGAGGCCATGTTGTTATTTGGTTCTTATTGACTGATCCATTTTTGGATTTCAGTTGATCCATTTTCCAGTATGAAAAATGGCTGTCCCAGAGGATCATTATGTTTGCCCAGCACTTGACAGGTATCCAGTGTTTGTCTTTGGTTCATAGTTAAGTGATCAACCAGGATGCACAGATGAATAATCCATTTTGCTTCATTAGGTTGCACCTAGACAGCGCTTGCGCTGTCAGGTGAACTGTTGTATGTACTTTGTGGGGTCTGATTCCTCCCACCGCTTAGGATTTGTTTTTGTGTGTGTCATTCAAAAATCGTAGTCTGCAAATGACTAATGGTTGGTGCATGCCTCACCTTTTCTTACAAGTTAACTCCCATGGAGTACAGCCGCGGGAACGAGCAGCGACAGACACGTTGCTTGCATGCCTTTATCTTGTTTTCCTTTCTTTGTGCATGAACGCGCTTTCAGTTAAAAATGTGTTTATCCATGTGCGAATACTTGGGATTTTTTAAGTTCTCCGGCTACCGATGGTCACTCCAGTCGCACCCAGCCCCTCCCGAATCCCGAGTGAGCGCACCTACCAGCTTGTTTTTAATAAAGTCATAAAGCGTCACGCAAGATTCTTCAAAAGGACACACACGGGCATTTGTCAAAACAGAAATTACAGATATCAGGGGCTGGGTCCGCAGAAGGTGATCAGTGCAGAAGGAGGTGAGAGCCGTACAACAAATACTACGACTTTGAATGATTATGTGTGTGCTAAGGTCTTCACGTTACTTCCGTGCCCTTATTCTCCGGCGACTTCTGATCTCATCATAAGACCACTGCTACTGTTAGAACGTTAGATAAATGCATGATACTACTACATAAATAGGACGTGTTTAGACCTGCCTGATAAAAAGACAGGCTAAGCCACCAGACAGCAGCCAGAAAGGCAATAGTTTTGCCAAACAAATAACGTGAGCATTTTTAACTCAGTGCAGAAGGGAAGCAGTGAGAGTCCAGTGAGAAACACTGCTCCTGAAACAGCAGCAGCACAGATAAATACACTATAAAAAGAGAACTGACAAAGTCAGGGCATCTCTCTTTTTTTTAATAGTAAAGTTGCTTTGTAATTGAAGGTTGAGTATGTGTGTATGTTTGTGTGTAGAATTTATGGACGGGAGAGTCGGTGAATAGCGGCATTGAGTGAGCCGGCTGGGGAATTTCAGTGAATATGTAGAGGAATGTGTGAGTAAATTGGGTGGGCGAATGTGAAGGAGAATGCTTAATTTCTGTTAAACGTATGTTTATTTGGAGCATTTAGTTCCTAAATTACCAGCACCGCAAGGCCATACTAATATCAAAATGTGTGCTATATGAATATGGCGAACATACGTCACAGGTGCCAGCTGACAGCAGACCGGTAGCAAGAGTGCACTTTGTCTCACTTTGCTTCTGTGACATTTGTAGTAAATCCTTTAGTCAAGTCTCATTACTGAACTGTTCAAAGAGTCTCTCTGTAACACAGCTATAGTGGTAATAGATAATACTAGCAACGATTCCTCAGCTTTAAGTGTCCCTACCATAGGCTGCTGCTGCTTGTAATGATGACTTAGAGAGACGTCTGCAGTGGAGCATTTTACAGGGAGATTCCACGTGCTCAAGGATGGAAAATGTCCAGTTACTTCATCATTTCTGTTAGATAAATGATCCCACATGGTTTCTAATATCTGATAACGCTTATAGGTAAATAAAAACAAAACACCATCCAAAAAAGGGACTGACGTTTCAAAATGAATATGAAAGAATCTTTGAGTCACCCGCATACTTCAGCCGGATGATAGCAGCAGGAACAAAATGGCACATGTATACCACGCCCACATTGGTAAGGTGCATTGTTTTCAAATCTTGATAAAAGTTTACATTATTGCCAAAAAAGCTCTGCGCTGTGACTGACACTCTATGTAGCAGTGGCAGCCTTAGACGAAGGTATGGGAGACTAATGCAAATCTATGGTCTATTTGTTCATGCCTGAACATAGTTTATTTATAATGTAACATAAGGTCATCTTTAAAGCACACGTTCACCCCTTAGGACTGAAAAACAGTTACCCAACTCAGTGCTTCTTATTTTATCGACTGTGAAAAGATGAAAGGCTGAATGTGGACTCCTGGGATTTTAACATGTGGCCATTAGACCAAACATACAGCGCTAGAGTGAATGTATTAATCCACCATTCCACCAGATCAAGCCCTTATACTTTATTGAGTTACATGAGCTATTGTTCAGAAACATGATTTTGGTAGATTGTCATGTGGAATACATGTTATGCGAGTTCCGCACACATGTGGCATTTCCTTATTATTCATTGATCATCAAACATCGTAATGAAACTGACATGCTTAACACCTGCCATGCCCCACGAGTTCCGTACTGGTTGCTGCCTGCGGTATATCCACTCCCACTTTCACTCTTTTTATTTGAGTTTATCTCATCAATCAACATCCCCCTTTTATATTGTTTATGGCATTACATTCGCGCCATTATGTACACACTCACCAAATATAGCATATCTTATATCTGTTCCTGACCATTAGAATAAATATGCCCTTAAGTGGATTTCCTGCCAGTGTTTTGATGTATTCATGTTTTTCCTGTTTTCGGAATGTGCGTTATATGTTTGTCTAATGAGTAAACTCTAGAGCTTCTGTATCTCTCTAAATCCAAACTGTGTAGAAATAGAGCAATAATCGCAATGCCGCACTTTTCAAACTCTCAAAAAGAACAGTGTAATCCAACGTAGTGTTTCAGACACTCTGATTTATTGCAACACTAGAATGTCCCACAACCTTTCATCATATGCATTTAGTTTGTAGTTTTAAAATTGGCATTCAAATATTTATTGACAAACATTCCCTTCTAATATCCAGCGATCAAAAATATGGAAGTCATTGCATTTTGTGTAAGTCCAAATATTTCTTCGCTTGCACGCTTGAGTATAAATAGCTTCCATGACATAATATAAAGTCAGTAGCTGGGGAGCACCCACGGTCCTGCCATTTATTGCAAGTAAAAGTGTCTGCAACACTCATAGTTCCTCCACATTATTACAGTAATCAGTAAATATCTTAAAATGTCAGAAAGCCCCCAAATACATAAAAACATCGAAAATACAAATATCATAAATATTAAAATCCTGATTGGAGAACAGTCATGTACTGGCACATAAATCCAGATCAATCCTATATATATATATATATGTGTGTGTGTGTACGTATATATATACGAATACATACATACATATATATATATATATATATGAAGAAATCCACTCTCCTGGAATGCCACAGTTACCGCAAGAATCAGGTACGGACTACAGCGTGCTTGGTTGCTTAAAGTGCGTTTATTGCAGGGTTATCAGCATACATCAATTGTGGCAAGTGCCCAGCATGACGCGTTTCGACATTGAAACACTGTCTTGATCACATGACGTACTATGGGCCTATGAGCAATAAATAGTGAAGACAATTGTGAAAAAACTAGTGAAAAGAAGCCCGCCCTTTTCTTTGAGCATGAAACTAGAAGACATACTTCAACAATTCATATACAGCTGTAATGGTGTTGCACTTATAGAATAGGAATTTTAAACATGGATGCATGATAGACATAATTAGTTTTGGTAAATATTACTCAGAATATTAGAGAGCTTATCAGTTTATAATTAGTACTAGTACTAAAATATACTCTACAATAAAATGCATAACACTGTAGACCACGTGGTCTTAATGCTGGAAAATTTCATTATATATGCCAATCCTTCATGTAATTGCTCAAAGGGCGAAAATAAGTGCATAACATGGTGATAAAGTGCAAGTGCAAAACAATTATCTTAAATAACATCATCATCTAAAAACCAGTTATTAAAAAAACATAACTGGCAATAGCAATTGAAATCGACCCGTAGATGCTTATATTCTTCACAACAATAAAAGTGCAAATGCATTGTAAACAAATATAGATGTGCAACATGAGCTCAGTTCTATAAACATAAATCAGTATATTGCATTCTTGTAGGCACATCCGGCTTTGTATATCAGTATTACCAGATGTAGATATAAAGTGCGAGTGCAATACATTAACATCATACAGTACAGGAAACATAGCTAAAAATAATTATAGCTAAAAGAATTAAAGATAAAATCTCCAAAGCGACTATTAAAACTCCGGGCTAAGCCACGTAATAATTAAGTAAAACCAGAGGTAAAACCCAAGTAAAACCAATCAATCAATCAATCAGTGACACTTATAAAGCGCGCTACATACCCGTAGGGTCTCAAGGCGCTGGGGGGGGGGGAGCCGCTACTGCTCGAACAGCCAGGTCTTCAGCTTCTTCCTGAAGGAGAGGTGGTCTTGGGTCAGGCGCAGGTCGGTCGGGAGGGAGTTCCAGGTCTTGGCGGCCAGGTAGGAGAAGGACCTTCCTCCTGTAGTCGCTCTTCGGATGCGGGGGACGGCGGCGAGGGCGTGGTTGGCTGATCGGAGGTGGCGTTTGGGAGCGTAGAAGTTGATCCGGCTGTTGAGGTAGCTCGGGCCTTGGTCGTGTAGGGCTTTGTGTGCGTGGGTGAGGAGGCGGAAGGTGATTCTTTTGTTGACGGGGAGCCAGTGAAGGTCTCTCAGATGTCCGGAGATGTGGCTGGTTCGTGGGATGTCGAGGATGAGTCTGGCTGAGGCGTTCTGGATCCGCTGGAGTCTCTTCTGGAGTTTGGCGGTGGTACCGGCGTAGAGGGCGTTGCCGTAGTCCAGTCGGCTGGTGACGAGGGCCTGGGTGACGGTCTTCCTAGTCTCGGTGGGGATCCACCAGAAGATCTTCCGTAGCATGCGTAGGATGTTGAAGCATGCCGAGGAGACGTTGTTGACTTGCCTGGTCATGGAGAGGGAGGAGTCCAGGATGAAGCCCAGGTTGCGTGCATGGTCTGTCGGTTTGGGTGCGGTGCCCAGGGCGGGAGGCCACCAGGAGTCGTCCCAGGCGGAGGGAGAGGAGCCCAGGATGAGGACCTCCGTCTTGTCCGAGTTCAGTTTCAGGCGGCTGGTCGTCATCCACTCGGCTACCTCTTTCATCCCTTCGTGCAGGTTGGCTCTGGCGGCGGCGGGGTCGTTGGTCAGGGAGAGGATCAGCTGGGTGTCGTCGGCGTAGGAGATTATGCTGAGGTTGTGTTTGCGTACGATGGCCGCGAGGGGGCTCATGTAGACGTTGAAGAGGGTGGGGCTCAGAGATGATCCTTGGGGGACGCCGCAGATGACTTCGGTGGCCTCTGACTTGTACGGTGGTAGGCGGACTCTCTGTGTTCTCCCGTCGAGGAAGGAGATGATCCATTCCAGCGCCTTGTCCTGGATTCCGACGTTGCTGAGGCGCCGTACTAGGGTGCGGTGGCAGACCGTGTCGAATGCCGCGGAGAGGTCCAGGAGGATGAGGGCCGCTGTTTCTCCGTTGTCCATCAGGGCTCGGATGTCATCGGTGGCGGCGATGAGGGCGGTCTCGGTGCTGTGGTTGGCTCGGAAGCCGGACTGTGAGGGGTCGAGGGATCCGTTCGTCTCGAGGAAAGCGGCCATCTGCTTGTTGACGGTCTTCTCGATGACTTTGGCTGGAAACGGGAGGAGCGAGATGGGGCGGTAATTCTTGAGGTCGGTGGGGTCCGCTGTTGGTTTCTTGAGTAGAGCGCTGAGTTCGGCGTGTTTCCAGCTCTCGGGGAAGATGGTGGTGTCGAAGGATGTGTTGATGATGTCACGCAGGTGGGGTGCGATGACAGCGTCGGCCTTGTTGAAGACGTGGTGAGGGCAGGGGTCGGTCGGTGATCCGGAGTGGATGGAGTTCATCGTGCGGATGGTGTCTTCGGTGCTGATCGGGGTCCAGGCGTGGAGGGTGGTGGTGGGGGGTGGTTGTTCGGTCATGGTGTGCGTTGGTTGGTTGTTGAAGCTGTTGTGTATGTCCGTGATCTTGTTGTGGAAGTATGAAGCCAGGGAGTTGCAGAGGTCTTGCGATGGGGTGATGTCGTTGTTTCCTGCGCTGGGGTTGGAAAGCTCTTTGACGATGTTGAAGAGTTCCTTGCAGTTGTGTGCGTTGTTGTCCAACCGGTCCTTGAATGCTGTTTTCTTGGCGGCGCGGATCAGCTGGTGGTGTTTCCGGGTGGCAAGTTTGAAGGAGGTCCTGTTGTCCGGTGTCGGTTCCCTTCTCCAGACTTTCTCGAGGGCTCGGCAGTTCTTCTTGGAGCTCTTGAGTTCGTCGGTGAACCATGGGGCTTTCTTGCTGCCGGGTCTGCTGGGCGGGGTCCTCAGTGGGGCGAGTTCGTCCGCGCAGTTGCTGATCCACTTCGTGAGGTTGTCGGCGGCCTGGCTGGGGTTCGCTGAGCTGGCAGGAGGGTGCTGGCTCAGGGAGGTGGCGAGCTGGTCTGCTGTGATCTTGTTCCAGCTTCTGCGGGCGGCCTGTTGCTGGTGGTGGTGGGTCGTTGTTTTCTTGAAGGTGAAGTGGACGCAGCTGTGGTCCGTCCATTGAAGCTCTGTGGCGTGGCTGAAGTCGATGTCCTTGCTGGATGAGAAGACAGCGTCGAGTGTGTGTCCGGCGAGGTGGGTGGGGGTGGACACCAGTTGCTTGAGTCCCAGGTTGGCGAGGTTGTCGAGCAGGGTGCTGGTGTTGCGGTCGTTGTTGTTCTCCAGATGGAAGTTGAGGTCTCCCAGGAGGATGTAGTCAGCGGAGGGGAGGGCATGCGGGCTGACGAAGTCGGCGATGTCCTCGCCGAATTGTGTGCGTGGTCCAGGGGGTCGGTAGATCAGGGTGCCTCTGAGGGTGGTGTTCGGGTTGGTGTGGATCTGGAAATGCAGGTGTTCGGCGGTGGTCAGGGAGTTGTCGGTGCTGGTCGTGAGACGGATGGTGCTCCTGTGGATGATGGCGATGCCTCCTCCCATCTGGTTGGCGTTTCGGTCCCTCCGGACGATCTTGTAGCCCTCTGGGATGGCGATGGCGATGTCGGGAGCTGAGGAGGCGTTCATCCAGGTCTCCGTGAGGAAGGCAACGTCTGGAGCTGTGGTGTCGAGGAGGTTCCAGAGTTCGATGGCATGTCTGTGGACGGAGCGTGTGTTGATCAGGATGCACTTGAGGTGGGTGCTGCTGGTGTTCGGCTTGGTGGGTGCTGGTGCGAGGCAGGTCCGGATGCAGGTGAACTTGCAGGCGTGGCAGCTGAAGGGTCCGTGGGTACGTCGTGGAGAGGCTTGATGGCATTCTGGGAGTCGGCCGGTGTTGAGAGCGGTGAGGGTGGCGGCGGAGTACGTCAGGCGGGTCGGTCGGGGTCTTCGAGGTCCAGGGGTCCTGGCACTGGGCGCGGTCCAGGCGCGGACGGGCGTAGACGGGCTTACCTTTGGCGCGCCTTCGGCGCACAATCGACGCGCCCGCTGCGCGTGACCGCTGCGCGTTCGCACGGTCGCCATTTAAGGCGAAGTGCGCGGGTGGGCGGAGCAGCTGGGAGGCGGGAGCGGGGAGGGTACAGAATAGAAAAGGGGCGGGGAAAAGCGGCGGTGGCGGGAAGGGAGGGCGGAGGGCGGACAACAAGGAAGGAAACCACAACACGGGGGAAATAAAAATTATACAGAACGGGCACAAATTCTCAGCAAAACAAGGGAAAACAAGGAAAAAAAACCAAAGTTATATCAAACAGGCACAAATGTTGGACAAAACAAGGGCAAAAACAACCGCAGCGGCGCCCGCCGGCGATCGGCAAAACGAGGCAGCAGCGAGGCAGAGGGCAGGCAAGGGGCACACGCAGCAGCTGGTGGCCGTGCGGCGCGGGGGTGTCCCACAAGTGGGTCACACTCACCTGCGTCGCACGGTCGCCATTTAAGGCCAAGTGCGCGGGTGGGCGGAGCAGCTGGGAGGCGGGAGCGGGGAGGGTACAGAATAGAAAAGGGGCGGGGAAAAGCGGCGGTGGCGGGAAGGGAGGGCGGAGGGCGGACAACAAGGAAGGAAACCACAACACGGGGGAAATAAAAATTATACAGAACGGGCACAAATTCTCAGCAAAACAAGGGAAAACAAGGAAAAAAAACCAAAGTTATATCAAACAGGCACAAATGTTGGACAAAACAAGGGCAAAAACAACCGCAGCGGCGCCCGCCGGCGATCGGCAAAACGAGGCAGCAGCGAGGCAGAGGGCAGGCAAGGGGCACACGCAGCAGCTGGTGGCCGTGCGGCGCGGGGGTGTCCCACAAGTGGGTCACACAAACCAGAGGTAAAACCAGGCTAAAACATAGCTAAAAACAGGGAATAATAATGGACCACCTCTCAAGGAGACATCTTACACTTAAGCCAAACTGAAAAGCCAACACAATACAGTAGAGTCTTGCCCAATTTGTTATAAATAAATATGTAGGTCCTCTCCTGTGTTTAGACCGTTAGGCATCTTGGTATCGAGTATTAAAATATAATGGGACTCTAACTGTCTAAGTTTTTTCTCTCTATTACCACCTCTGAGGGACTTAGGCACAGAATCAATCACAAAGTAACTCAGGTCTTTAAGATCGTTGTTGAGCACATGTTTAAAATGTCGAGCCAACAGATAGCTTGAATCAGAGTTCACTATAGCCCGCAAGTGTTGCAATATGCGGTTAAAAACATGTAGTTTCGTACTGCCAATGTATTTTAATTTGCATTAATACTCTGAAACGTAGACTGCAAAATCCGTGTGGCATGTTAATACATTTTTGATTCTCGTAGGTTTAAGTTCAAATGCTGTAGAGAACTCAGAAGTATTCTTCCCAAATTTACATGCTCGACACGAGCTGCCCTTATAAAAACCTGTTCTTTTGGACAACCAATTGGACGAAGCAGTAACCTCTGGACTAGTTTTCACCAGTGCATCCCTCATAGAGGGTGTTGTCTAAAAGTTAACGGTGGTAAATCAAGCACCAATTGCGACATTGTTAAGTCTGTTTTTACAATGGGCCAGTGTTTATAAATAATTTACCTGAATTGCTTCTCCTGGCAACTATAGGTGGTAATGAGTCTAACTGTATCCGTGGGTCCCTCCTGACCAGTAATACTATTACTACTGATGGACGTGGTATCAGTTTTGGCATTATGTAAACATTCTTCTCTGGTATGGCCATTTGCTTTAGTCATGGCCAAATCGAGATCCTTGTCCTTGTACCCTCGAGCCTTAAATCTCTGGAATGCCTCATTTTGACAAAATTTGAGGTCCTGTTCTGAGTTACAAATTCGCCTTATTCTCAAAAATTCCCCCTAGGGGATACTTTTAATGAGGTGGTTAGGGTGGGAGCTGCTGGCATGAAATACTGCATTTCCAGATCAATCCAATATATATACATATATATATATTTATAGTTTAAATTGAAATTTTTTCTATGTCTATTAATCACGTGATTGGACACTCACACTTTAAAATCGTGAAACACAATAGGTAACGCTGTCATGTGATCAAGGTAGAGAGCTGCCGAAACGCGTCATGGCAGAGCTATTTTTCAAGTGATAAACAAAAAATAGCACTTATTTTGGGTCCACCCTTGTTTTGTCTCTTGTGGATAAGAGCGTTGAAGAGCGAGATTTCTTCATATATATATATATATATATATATATATATATATATATATATATATATATATATATATATATATATATATATATATAATATTTACTAGGTTTTATTACTTTTTTACCTTCCGCTTGTTTTTATAAAACAAAGCAAATGAAATTGAAAGTATATGAGTTGAAATATACAGAATGATAAGGTTGTTATTATGTGGAAAAAACATTTATTATTTTAATAGGGAGGGTATGATTAGTTTTGTGTATAAAAAAGAGAAACATTTAAAAAATAAATACATATAGGCACTAGCACTTTAGATTGGCACTGTAACACTTGGCACTTTAACTAAGCCATTATTCCATTTGAATGAAATGTACTAACATTTTTAGTTGGTGTATATATAAAGAGAGTATATAAAAGTGAATAAAGAAGCATTTTTAGAAACCAAAAATAATTTTTAAATGAGTTTATTTACGTTTTTGAATCTTTATGAGCTGTGATATTTATACATTGTAAAAAGTTGGATAAAATGCCTTTATTTGATGCACTTGCATAGAAATCAATTGAAATGCAATGGTGAAAACCAACTACAAGATTGCGCCTACTTTTAATGTGAAAATGAGGCTTAGATGTGCATTTGGGAATGTCCTTTGTCAATGTCTATGTTTTATTAGAAGTGTATTTAAAGTTAAATAAATGGCACTATGCATCGTGAACAAGGCAGCGTTGACAGGCGGAACGCGTGGATGCCATAGTTCAAATAAAATTAGAGTAAACTGATACCCTCATAGTGCTGGGTTATTTCTGTGATAGTGAGGAAATTGGTATTCGAATACGTTAAGACGCGTCAGGAGTCTCTTAGCCAGCACCCTCAACGGTTAGGCAGCACACCAAGAAAAGCCGTCCAGTGGAAAGTTGTGCAGTTGGCAGGGTCCCAAGGGGACTGAGAGTAATGATAACGCCGACATATGAAAACACCCACCCAGAGCTTCTACGAGAATGGGTTGAGAACAGTGCTAGCAGCCCAAAAAATATGGTAGGGGTTCTTAAATATTATGCTGAGATTGAAAGACAAGAAGTGGTGATGAAGATTAAGGAATTAACAGCCACATTGAATAAAAATGCAGATTAGGCGAAAATAACCAAGTTTAAAGGAGACCTCAAAAATCATCTTGAAAAATATGAGAAAAGAATAAAGGAAAGAAAAGCGAACAAGTTTATACGTGACCATTTGGATTACGAAAATAGGCGTATCTACACTTTTGCAAAAAGATTTGATCCTGAAAGGCGAAAGAAAGTACAAAGTGGCAATGCCTTTCGCCATGATGCATATCATAGCGAATTGAGCTCTGATACAGGATCAGAGGTAGAACAGGAAGAACCCAGTGGAAGAGGTGTACCAAATACAAGACTTAATGTAACGGATAAGCTCAGTTTTTTACAATTAGACCAGAAAACGGACCACCAAACAACGAGAGGTTGGGGGGAAAGAGGAGGAAGGGGAGCACGCGGAAGAGGAAACAGAGAAGAGGAGGAGAAGGTTGTCGAAGGAGCAGCAGGCGAAGTAACAAACAGATCAAAGTGCTCCAACACCATGTGGCCCCCTCCCCAAATAAATAAATAAAGGCCGTCCCCGAGGGATGGGGTACCCGGGGCCAATAGAGGCCTCGGGAGGGGGGCCACACAGCCCCCCTCCTTTAAAAAAATTATATGTGGCCATGCCCGGGGAATGGGGTCCTCAGGCTAGAATTGGCCACGGGAAGGGGGCCCACACGGCCCCCTTCCCGTTTACATTTGAAAAAAAAAAAGGGGTCAGGCCCTGGTGGATGGGGTCCCCAGGGCTCAAAAAAGGAAAGAGAAGGGTGGCCACACAGCCCCCTTCTTAAACATTTTTTTATCAAAACCTGGCATCACGGCTAGGCCCCGCCCCCTCCCTGCAGCACTCAGCAAACGCGCCCCCTGGCACGTTGTAAGTTGGGGAATTAATTCCCCTTGAATACTGAGGGTCCCTGGGGGCCAACTAGGGTACCTGAAGTATGTGCCAGGGAGCTGCGTTGCAGAGAGGTGTTCAGAGACCACGCCCCTTTTTACACCTCTCTGCAGTGCAGCTCTGTGACACTTACTGGAGGTACCTGGTGGGCTAGTTGGCCCTCAGGGACCCTCACGACTCAAGGGGAATTAATCCCCCAATTTTCAACGCGCTAGGGGGCATTTTTGCACAGTGGTGCAGGGAGGGGGTGGGGCCTGACAGAGCAAGTGTGCAAACGCACCCCCATTGTAAATTGGGGGATTAAGTCCCCTTCAATCCTGAGGTTCTCTAGGGGTGAACTAGCCCACCAGATACCTCCCGTATGTGCCAGGGAGCGTTTGCACAGTGGTGCAGGGAGGGGGCGTGGCCTAATGTGACAAATGTGCAATTGCACCCTGTGGCGCATTTTAAGTTGGGGGATTAAGTCCTCTTGAATCCTGAGGGTCCCTGGGGGCCAACTAGCCCACCAGGTACCTCCAGTAAGTGGCAGGGAGCTGCGTTGCAGAGAGGTGGTCCAAGGCCACGCCCCCTTTTTTACACCACTCTGCAACGCAGCTCTGTGGCGCTTACTGGAGGTAGCTGGTGGGCTAGTTGGCCCCCAGGGACCCTCAGGACTCAAGGGGACTTAATACCCCAATTTATAATGCACCAGGGGTGCGTTTGCACAGTGGTGCAGGGAGGGTACCGTAACCTGATGTGACAAGTGGGCACTTATGCAATCACTCCGCCAAAACCCAAGCTCTTATAAATTCACCATGCACTCTCCTTGCAGCACTCTAATCATCCATTTACTACCGATGCACTCATGCAATGACCCATGCACTAACTCATGCACTGCTACAATACCCTGAGCAATACCCATGCAGTCCAGCCACCGCCCTGTCTCTACCCATGCACTCCTCCCATCACCCAGCATGCACCATGTACTTATCCAATCACTCTGCCAAAACCGAGGCACTTATAAATTCACCATGCACTGTCCTTGCAGTACTCTAATCTTCCAGTCAGTACGCATGTACTCATGGAATCACCCAGGCACTAACACATGCACTGCTACAATCCCCTAAGCACTACTGATGCAGTCCAGCCATCTCCTTGTCACTACCCATGCACTCCTCCAATCACCCAGCCAGCACCATGTACTTATCCAATCACTCCGCCAAAACCCAAGCACTTATAAATTCACCATGCACTCTCCTTGCAGTACTCTAATCATCCACTCAGGACCCATGTACTCATGCAATGACCCAGGCACTAACTCATGGCAAATACAGAGGAGGTCATGCTAATCACAGGGGTACCCCAACGCATAGTGTTCCCTAGTGTATGTAGGTGTTTTCACTGTATTCTAAGTGTCTTTAAGCACAGCACTGGCTCCGGTCCTGGTTAGTCAGTCAGTTACCACCAGTACCGGTCAGTAAAAAGTTGGGGGCACAGGAGGACTTTCTTATCCTCTGTTGGTTCTTTCTGCACATCTCTTGCTTCTTCCTGTACTTTTCTTCATCTTTCTTTACTTCTGTTGCCTCTTTCTGTATTTGTCTTGCTTCTTTCTGTGATTTCTTCCTCTTTCTTCACATGTCCTACCTTTGTAGGCATTCTTAGAAATTAGCATTTAAAAAACCATTGAAATTCCCAGAAAAAAACATAGGTTTCAGGCACGTTATAGTTAGAAATCAGCATTTAAAAAACCTTGGAAAGTCACTGAAGAAACCATAGGTTTCAGGGACGTTAAAGTTAGTTGGACATTCCACTCGTACAAAACCATAGAAATTCCCCCGTCATAGTTTGTTCAGCTAACTATAACTCGCGCCCCCGCAATGCACTGCTGATGACATCACATATTACATCATTCATGACATGGTCAGTGACATCACTGATGACATCACTGATAACATCACTGATGACATCATCCACGTGAAAATCTGATGCACCTCCTCACACTCTAATATAACCTTTGATACGCCCACTGTAAAATACAGACTACCATTTTCAAAACCATCGACACACCAATACCAGTTACTACATACGCAGTCACTGATTCCTAGGACAACACACACATCCCCTCATTCACCCATACAATCACTCATACATACAGTCACTCATCAATACAACACTATCAAAAGCTCTCATACACCTATAGAAACACTCACACACCGCCACTCATCCATGGAGTTACTCACACACCTAGTCAGTCATGCAAAGAATCAATCAATCTCTCATTTCCTCACCTATGCAGTTATACACACGCCACCTCACTTATTCAAACATATACTAACACATACTTACTCTCTTATACAATCACTGATACAAGCACACACTCATCCATATAGCCACTCTCACAATCACTGACTCTCACCTATAGTCATTTATATACTCCACTCTCACATACACTGCCTTTTACATATGTAGTTACTTGGACATGTACCTCTGAAGAAATGGCATTCTCCTGCTCCCTTCCTGTCACACAACGCAGTGCAGCCTCTTTGGGTGCTATGCTGCGTTGCATGTATTTTTTTAAAATCTGCCTCTTGGACTCTTGTTGAAACTCATTTCCTCTGTGGTTATGGAGCCATTCTCAAATCTATATTTTACAAAAACAAATGTAATCCTAAATGACTGACTGGCTTTTACCAAGACACATTTCCAGATTGTGACCATAGTGACGTATTTTTGAAGTACATAGCATAGCGGCATCCTTCAGATATTTAATTTCCGTTAACAATGTTACTCAACCAAGATTATTTTTACTAAAATAATAATTGAATGCACCTGCCCAGAGACTAGTCAAACCCTTCATCTTTATTATGTTGCAGCAATAATCCGAGCTTTGTTTGTTTTTTGGTGCGGAATTGCCAGAGCACATGCTGTAAAATGTGACCCATGCCGATTGATTGTATTATGAAGGTTCTTTTTATTTAGAGTGAAAAATAGCAAGGATAGTTATGCATTGTGCAAAAAAAACCTGACAAATCCCATCCTATTCGTTCACTATCTTTGCATTACTTTGCAATAACGGCAACTAATTAATCACGATGCATGCACAGCGCACAGCGGTATTGTACAAACGCGGCCTGCACTAGTCCTCTGCTCCTTGAACAAGGAACTGCGTGGTTGTTTTACAAATTGACTGCGGAAGATGTATCCAGCATGTTCATTTTTCACCTTACATTTTTCTCTTTTAAGGATTACAAGCCTTTTTACACGGTACATTATATTTCACATGCTGAACAGCGGAAGAGAGCGCCGGGAATCTATTCACATCGTTTGAACAGAAGAACTAAAAAAAAAAACAGAAAAAAATCAGATGGCGTTATTTTTCTATTAAGTGCAACAGGGTGCAAAGCGACACAATCAAAAGTACCATGTACAGAGCGCCACGACGCTAAGCTTCCCCTGCGAAGAACAGCAACAAGGCGCTTTCATTGGGGCTGAATAGACTTTTGCACAAAATGTGCAGTGACGTAGGTTTCTATAGTTTGTTATAGAATCTCGTAGAGCATAATCCTTCTTGGCAGCGGCCTTTGTGGGAGCTGACAAGACGTTGCTGCTCTCTTTGGTTATCACAAATATGAGCACCGAGCCTTTTCTTGATAAACATGAGAGCGCGCTGGTCCTTGTATGCTATGAGCAACTCCATAGCACGCCTCTCAGGAGCACAGTCATGCACTTCACAGACCGTTCTTCTGGCAAACTTGGAGCATTGGGTCAATTCCCTGGGTCTGTGGCATTATCTAGGGCTGAAAGTATTCTTGGGAACTCAGTGGCCTTTTTTAAGGCCAACCGCAATAGGGCGGCAGATCTCCATATCTGCTCCCTTTAATGACGGACACCCTGGAACGTCTCTATATGTTTTTTTGAAAAAAAACTCAATTTCGGAGGTGAAAAGAAAGAACCTCCAAGCATGGCAATCGAAAACCTATCATGGCCCTGTAGAAAGCACCTGTACGGATAATCTGTACGCCACCAGTGTGGCTTGCACATGTTATTCTTTGGGTTACCACCAATGGCTTTTCTCAAGAGTGCATTTTATGTTAATCCATAGACACTTACAGTAACACACCATTTCATAAGAGGAACTTCATTCCCATGCAACCTGACAGAGGGAGTCCTAAGAACAATGTAGAGATAGGTTCCAAGTGCTTTCACGAACAAGCTAGGGGAGGAGTCCTAACAAAGCAGAGCATGACAAGATAATGACCGGCTGCCTCTGCCTGCAGATCTTAAATCCGGCAGCACCACTATATTGGTGGACGCTGAACACAAGTTGTGAAACCAAGAGGAGACATGACTTAGAATATATCTCATCATGCTGAGTAAGGGCCTTAAAGGTGAGAAAGAGACTTCTCTGACGACACACAAAGCTATCTGTAATCCAGTTTTAGGGGATATTTTAAATCAGCATTGAGACATAGAGACCATCTTAATGGACAATAGAGAGCAAAGGAAATTGTCAGGGTCAGACTAGGAGTTAAAAGCAGCCCTGGCAAAATATTCAAAATAGTGCCTACTACCTTCAATCAATCAATTAGACATTTATAGAGTGCAGCAAATCACCCATGAGGGTATCGAGACATTGGAGCTGTTTGCTGTTACATGGAGGTTTGATCATTCAAACATTCAGGTTTTTAATTCTCTTCTGAATTGCTGGAGTGACGGTGCAGTCCTAAGGTGCATGGAGAGGTGGTTCCAAGCCTTGGCTGCCAGGTAAGAGAAGGAACGTCCTCCGCTATTGATTCAACGGATCAATGGGGTGTCTGAGAGGGAGAGGGTAGCTGTTTGGTTGGTGGAGTGTCAGGCATTTGTTGATGTGTGCTGGTCCTTCTTTTGTGCAGGGCCTTATAGTCATGAGTCAGCATCTTGAACTGGCATCTCCTCTGAATCTGGAGTCAGCATAGTTTCTTGAGATGTGGTATGATGTGGGTCCTTCTGGGGAGGCCGAGTATGAGTCTTGCCACTGAGTTCTGTATTGTCCGGAGTCTCTTCAAGAGGCGTGCAGTGATTCCTACATAGAGGGTGTTTTCGTAGTGCAGTCTTTTGATGAAGAGGGCCTGCGTGAGGATCCTTCTGGTGTTTGCTGGGCACCACGTGAAGTTCTTGCGGAGCATGCAAAGGGTTGGAAGCAGATCGATGAGACTGCGCTGACTTGCTTCTCCATGGATAGCTTGCTATCCAGGATGATGGCATGATTGCGGGCGTGGTCTGTTGGGGCGGGGGAGTTCCGAGCTCCGCAGGCCACCATGTGTTGGTCGATGGTGAGGTGTTGTTACCAAAGATGAGGACTTCCATTTTTTCGGTGTTGAATTTAAGATGGTTGTTAGGTCTGCGACGTTCATCATGCATCTGTGGAAGTTAGTTTTAGTGCTAGAGGGATCTTCAGAGAGTGAGAGGATGAGCTGTATGTCGCCGGCTTAGGCGATGATGTTCAGTCCGTGTAATCTGACGGTGGTGGCCAGGGGTCTCATGTAGGTGTTGAAGATGGCCGGGTTGAGGTATAATCCTTGAGGAACTTCGTAGATGATCTTCTTGGGCTCTGAGGTGAATGGTGAGAGATAGATCGTTTGGGTTCTTCTGGTGAGGTACGAGGCGATCCATTTGAGTGCTGAACTACTTTGGTGGAGAGAGTACTTTCTCAGACAAACTGAAGGTCTGCCTATCTGATTGACAGTTATGTGAATTTTAAGTATGTCAGTGACAGAGCTTGCTCTGGATCCATTGCTGACATACTCCTCTGACAGCCTGTTGGCAATAGGGCATTTGAGGGTTGGATATTAGACAGCAAGCCTAGAGTGCGTGCAAATGGCCAATAAGTGGTCAAATGGCAGTTTTTTCTACACCATACTGGCCTGAAAAACCTGGCAGTAGTTGGGGACAGCAAAAAGAGTTTACGTAATCTCAAGACCAGCGGAGGTTTTGCACTGAAGAAACAAAAAGAAGGTTTTTCCTGTCAATGACTACAATTTTCTGCATGGCTAACAACAACTCCAAATATGGAGTTTGGGTACTTCATCAGGGCTATGGAGTATTTTACCCCAACACCCTGGAAAAGTAAGTACCCTACTCCGAACTCTAAATCAGACCTAAAGAAGAGATATTAGAATTTGAGGTTTCTGGTTGGCAGAGTATACACCCTTTCCAATCAGAAGCCACAATGCTAGTCAGGGTAATTCAGAAGCCAGGGCAGGGAAAGTCAGGATCTTGTGTACTACAAAGATTATCCTTTGAAGTTTACTACTTTACTACTTCAAAGGCTGAAATGGGTATAAGTACTGGACCTCTGACTCCATATACTCAGAACACTTTTGGGTTGAAGACATTCTGTCAGCAAGAAGGGCTGGATAGCTATCAGGAATAATTGTCCTGCACCCTATCTGTGGTCCCACTCAGCACAGTGACCGTGACTTGCACCACAAGCTCCGACGATGACGCAGTGCCTCCAAAGCTCCACCACTGCATGTGTTTTGAGCACCACACCACCGAAGTCCATGGTGAACCACTCTGACTTTGATGTCTGTGGCCTAGTTCGACATCGACAGCATGAAACCGAAGACACACAGCTTGACTTTCGACACCTCATCGATGCTTCTCTACAGCAAGGAACTGAGGTACTGCACCTGCAGCCACAGCATCATCTCCTCTGCCACAGTATGGAACCTATGCATCAATTTCCCTGCCCTGCAGTATGGAACCAACACATCACCTCCCCTGCAACAGTAAGCAAGCGACGTCACACCGACCTCTGCGATGCCTCACCTCCTCTGTATTTTTCATTTTTTTGTTGTTCACGATGCCTCCAATGTACTGGACTGGGGACTGCCCGATTTCATAACTGGCCCTTACTCCATCGAAGTCGAACTGACTTTGGGGAGTCGTCGATGTCGACTTTAACCCCTTCGCTGCTCCGGACATTCCTCTGCAGCGCTGGGGGGGGCAGGGGGGCAGCGCGGTGGGCCTGTGCTCATGACGGAGCCGTTCCGTCATGAGCCACAGTTGAGCTGTGCTCATGACGGAACGGTTCCGTCATGACTCCGCCCATTTGCGTTGTCCCCTCGCACAGGCGGGGAAACAGCGCCGCGTAGGCGGAGCGGCCGCCAACGGGAGTGTCATGACGGAACCGTTCCGTCATGAGCACACGGCAACCGTGGCTCATGACGGAACGGTTCCGTCATGAGCGGGGAAGGGGTTAACCAAATAGCCCCTGTTAGAGCTATTTTTGATTTCTAAGAGCTATACTTGATTTAATCTTGAAAAAGTGATATCTTGATTACTGTTGGATTTTTTACGTTTTGGTCTTGTTTGATTCCAATAAATATTGGCGATTTTTCTAAACTGGTGTGGAGATTTTTTGTAGTATTTTAACTGTGTTATTATGTGTACAAATACTTTACACATTGCCTCTGGGATAAACCTGACAGCTCTGGGCCAAGCTACCAAAGGGGGTGAGCAGGGGTTATCTTGGGTTTGTAACATACCTACCCGACTAGAGTGGTGTGTTCTACCTTGCTTCGGTGCATACCCTAGCCAACCAGAAACCCCACTTCATGATTGCACCATCAGTTGGAAATTTATATATTTACAAAGGACATTGTGGTGTCCTACTGTGGGTAGGGTGACACCTCCAAGTACCTGAAATAGTTTTTGACCTTGAGAAATCTTCTTTCATTTATTCTTAGGATGGCCAATCAGAAGCTGACTGGCAAAGAGCTATAACTTTCCATTCTCCCCGCATTATGTTGCTTTTACAGAGGCAGCAGGAGCCATAACTACCTCCAGCCATCTCAGTCCTCCTTTTATCTATGCCTTATCAAAGGGTCTGATCACTGGCCAGCAATTCAAAGTCCATCATTCATCTGAGGTGCCCTTTGAACCTCTTTCCACATTTTCTTGATATGATGTACAGTCGAGCCCTCATTTACTACCAGACCATGGAACTTTTTCCATGCGTCATGTTTTCACACCTTGTGCTGAGGTCTGGTGAGACTACCGCAGCCTATTTGGAGTGAGTTCACCTGTAAATCTTCGCCCTTCAATCCTTCCTCTTTTATCATAAGGCGCTCTATGACATCCCTTTCATCTGCCACCAACAACCTCTCAATTATCAAGTGTGACCCTTGCAATTTACCCGTTGAGATGTGTAGTCATTTATTATTTTAAAAAACTGCAGTGTATGGTAGCTGCTCTCGCTGAAGCAGCGGATCTGTGGCTTTATGGGGAACACACGTTTCTATCTTTACCCAGTGAAGCTTTGCTATGAAGGGCATTTCCGTAGAACACATCACATACCAAGAGAATAATTTAAAATGTGCAGCAGAGATGATTCTGGAAAAGCAGGGGGTACATTTTGTTATTGCACTGAGGTGTGGGGAGGCATGGGTTAAAGACCTAAAGAGGGATGTTTACTCTGAAGAGCAGCTACCTAACAAGGTCACCACGTGTCCTAATGCATGCAAGGAAACTCAGCCCATCCATACTGGTTAGCTAGTTATTGGGGTGCATTTGGTCCCTAAGACTGTACGCTCCACTGCACCTGCTACATTACTGATAACTACACAGTGCTTCATTTGTGGAAGACTATGTTCTGACGGGGCTCAATGTTTTGGTCAGAGTCCTGTGGCCATCACTAGTGATGTTTGGAGTGCCGAATACCAAGGCTGCATAGTCTCGATTCCGCCCCATGTGTCTTTCTTCCCTGTAAAATACTCCCTGCATTTTTATCTCACCGTTACAGGTTCTTTTGTATTTCATGTTCCTCTTCCTTGCTGTGTTTCTTCCCTTGCCCTCTCTCTCTCAGTTGCTGTTCTTACTCCCTTCCTGCCTGCCCACCTTCAGTTTGCGTTCTTGCTTTCCCACCCCTCCGTTGTCTGTGTGCTTGCCCAGCACCACGAGCCCACGCTCAAATGTCTGTGTGCTTTCCATCCCTGCCCATTCACCCTCTGTTATCCATGTGCTTCCACACACTTCCATCCTCCATTGCCCGTTTGCTTTCCCGTCTCCCCCCTCCATGCCCAACGTTGGCTGTCCATATGCTTCCCGTCCCCATCCACCCACCTTCTATTGTGTGCTTCCCCATCCATTCCCCCTTCGCTGTCCATGTGATTCTCCATCCCCACCCTCCATTTTCTATGTGCTTCCCCATGTGCTTCTTTCTCTCCACACTCCCACTCCCTATTGTCCGTGTGCTTTCCCAACCCAACTGCCATTTTCCACGAGCTTACAGATTGTTGTCTCTCACCTGTCCTTAAGTCTCCGAACTACATCCTTCTCTCACCCCCCCATTTTGCTTCATGCCCCATCTGCTTCCTGCCCCAGCCCGCTACCCTGTTTCTTTTGTTGTAAGTGCATTAGCACTGTATAAAAATAATACACATTAGCATGTAAATACAAAGAAAAAAATACTCGGCTCATTTTGTAGGTGTGCACATTCATTTTGGGGCATCTATTAAAATGATGCAATGGTCTTGCGATAGCGCTTTATTTATTTTTTTACATAATTACAGCCATGCTGCACAGCAATGGTGCTGTGCAGCATTGCTAAAATCATTACCAAATCCGATAGAGTTGTAAGCGAGACCTATTGGCTTTGCCAGAGCTTGTTTATTATTTGATTTCTCTGTTGTGACAACCACTATTTTGGGCCACGATGTGATTTTGGTCATCATCTGTGAACGGCAGGTTCTTTGAATGTTTTTTATTGATGTCTTGTATTTGTTCTCTTGTGTTATGGAGTTAGCAGGGCTTCAGGATGAGGCCCTGGCCACTCATGGCTATTGAGTTAACATTTCTTGGAGTCTGGAAAGCATCCCATTGGGTATCCAAGGGATGGGACAAGAAAACCTTTGAGAAACCTTCGTATATATCTTATATGAGTTGCATGTTCCACTAGTTTGTTAGCAACTCATTGTTTCTAACCAACAATGCCCCGTAGTAAAGGATCTTGTTTGCATGCTAATGTCAATGACTAGTGTTCTCCTGCCAAGGCTGCCCTATGACAGGCCGTGCATCCGGGCCAGTGCAGGCCCCCTCACACAAGTGCGTGCATGAGTAAGAGGTTCAACCTGTACTCTTTGGTAGAATGATGTACTGGTGCTGCACCTGCTATTAAGATGCTATGGGGTGTTTTGTTATTCTCCTCAGAATGCATACCATGTGAAATCGGTTTTTTCCACAGCAATCTCCACACATTTACACTCTTTCTGTGCAATGTTCCCCTTTTGCTTTCATCAGATTTTTCCTGCTGTGATGTGGATGGAAAAAATGTCCGACAAACAGATCCTCACAGCTTTTAATCCCAGTTTGGCCAGAAACTCACTCTAATTAAAATCAGAGTTACAGTGAGACCTAGAATGAACCTGTAATGGTCCTGCCCCGGTGTTAGCCTGAATTATATTTCTCATAAATTATTTTTCATAAATTGCACCGGTTAGAATATGTGATTCTACCACCGCGATTACAGAGCTGACGGTTGTGCCAGAACGTGCGCTGAGTATAGGTTGTGTTGTGTTTCTGGGTGCGGCTGAAACGTGGCTTGCTTGCTCGCTTCCCTCTTTGTCCGCCGAACTTAATGATTCTCAGAAGTGTGTTTGTCTCTTCTCTTCTAATAGGTAGACATTTGATGGCACTTCAGTAAAGTGCACTTTAAAGAATCTAAGCACAATCAAAATAATACAAAGTTTGGGGAAATGTGTGTTTCAGAAAAAAGAAAATCGACCATTTAAGACTGTGGAAATCCATTTGTCTCTATACAAAACATGCAAAAAGTGTTTGTTTTGTTTCCTGGCCAATCATACGATAATGCTAGAAAATGTATGAGCAATTTATGGAACCACTCATCTCGCTGCAGTTTGCAGAACTGTTTGTGCCATCAAGCAGGCCATCGCAATTTCAGTTAGTGGCCATTAGCTGTCACATTTGAGAGTCCCCAGGGGCGATACATTCGCCTGTCAGGACGATGACAAACGGGATCTATATGTCACGAATTACGACGGCATTCTGTGCAGATGTCACAGATCTTAAATGAAAATTACAAATGTTGTTTACCAAGACCGATTACGTGGGAAAGGGAGTTGAGAGGGCCCTTGAAAACAGACTTCTAATCTCAGCAACAAAATACGTTCTCTGATTATCAATCCTGCAACATGCTTATTCATTTTTAATAGATTCAAACTGCATCCCACCCGGGCCAGCATCCTGGTGATGTGCAGCATGTTTACTCTGCTGTCTGTTGGCTTTATGTTGTCAATAACATAGGACAAATGAAGACTCAAGGAGGCATGTTAGTCACTTTTGTCCAACGATGAGGACAAGCGAGTCACAGCTATGGCCCCCACGGGACTATTGAAGGATGTACCTCTGCGAACCAGTGGTTTCGGTCCTCGCAGTAGATCTGTCTAGGCCCTTAGCCTCGATGAGCTAACTGGTGAGTCTACAGAGAGAGGGAGCAGACAGGACTCTCACTCACCCACACATGAGCTAGTACTCCGGGTAGATCATTCTGGAGCCTTCACAAACTTGCCAAAGATCCCACCATGGTTATTGTAGGGGCTTTGGGTTCTCGGTAGTCAGGGAACACAGCAATGTTATTTCTAGGCCTGGTCGTGAAATTTGGCTCGGCTCGCGTTGGCGAGTGCGAGCAAGGAAAATCTTACTCCAGACCACTTCCTGGAGAGATTTCTCAATGCGGGTGGTCACGGCTGGTTGCTACCCCATGCATTGAGAAGCCTTCCGCTCGCTCTGAGGAAGGTACCGCTTGAGTAGAACATCCACTCGTGTGCCAGAAAGAAATAGCACCCTCTTGCACTACACGTGGTGCCATTTGCACTGATTTTACACCGCAAGACTAACACCCAGAGCTAAAAATTAGCGCAACCAGTGTGATGTAACGCACTCCACCACTTGCAGTTCTCTGCATAGTGCGGCAGAGTTTTTTGGTCCACGAACTCCGTCCATGTCTAGCTGTTTCTACAAATCTTTAATACACTAATCTAGTGTAGTAAAATTGGAGAGCAATTATATCAATGATGATTAGAGTATCAGCACATGTGAATAGTTAACATGGAAAGCAACAAATGTTTCTTATACCAAGTGCAACAGAATCCTGTCCATTGTGTTGAAATGTCCCCAGCCCCAAATACCTTTTACTACACACCTTTCTGTGAACGCAGCCCTCACATTTGTCCAAGTCAATTGGGTGAGAAAAGTAGCTCTCTTCAGCATGTCTACAGCATTGTGATTCTGCTCAAAGTGGCAAACTGAAAAGGAGACTTTTTTTACTGTGTCCACTTAAACATGTACATAAACAGTACTTGATTCTCCCTATGATTCTGAGAATGAAGCATGAGTATAGTACACATTCTTAGCACACTATTAGGAGCACGTGCTCTATTTCTCATATAGCGTATACATATTATTGCTAATCAAATCATTAATGTTATACATAGAAAATGATCCAAGCATAATAAAAGCATGACACACCTACAAGATTATACAGCATAAAGAAACTATGTGATAAAACCATATTCTGTTACCTTAACGAAGACAAAGGGCAAAGGTCATATGTGATAAACCAGGTTCTAAATCGAAACTCTGCAACTCCCCTGCTGCAGAGATGGCCAGCAGCATCCTACTACAAACAACATAAACCAAAATCAGTCTTTTTAGAATTTCGCCCTGGGTGGAGTGGACAATCCACCTCATCAGTGATGCCCATGGTTTTGCCATATTGAGTTGTTGGAAGCTACAGTTGGCACTCACTGATTTAATTTTCATTCTCAAACTTCGTGTACTGACCTGATCACAGTAGAACTTGGCAGTGCTTATTTTGTAAAAAGAAGACATGCCAGGGCCCTTGTTAGGAGGCCACTGCACCTTGCATCACCCATTGCTCCCACTAGCGCTGCCAATGACACTATCACAACTAGCCATCAGACTCATACAAGTGTGACAAATCAGACTTTAAACATGCATCAAAATGACTAAAACATGCCACTCAAGTTACTCCTATAGCTTTTGGTGCCAGGTATTAATTATATAAGTGAATTTTTTATTATTTAACAACAGCTGTTGTGCTCCTCAAGAAATAAGACAAACAGTGCCACTATGTGGCAGGGTGTCATAAGAGCTGGTGTTGACAATAAAGTGCTGGTGCTAAACACCGGAAATCACAGGTTCAAATTAAGCACTGGAACTTAGGTATCATCAGAAAAATCGTCACTGATAATGCACCTGGAAAGTCGCCTCTACAGGACCAGATCATGGAAATCTGTGAGACACGTAGGATCCAATTACAAGTGGCAGCTTGTTCATCAAACTGCATGTATTTCCTACACCCCTGAATCACTGATACTACAAACATTAATAATTCTGGGGTGGAGGAATTACTCTTGATAATGAGATAGGGGGAAAACATGCAGGATTAGCATTTCGTAACGGATTAAGTGGGTGGCACAATGAGTGCTGCAGGCCCACTGGCAGCATTTATTTGAAGGGCCTAGGTACATGTAAGTACCAAGTTACTATGGACTTACAAGTAAATTAAATGTGCCAATTGGGTGTAAGCAAATTCTACCATGTTTAAGGAAGAGATTGCAAGCATGTTAGCACTGGTTAGCAGTTGCAAAGTGTTCAGAGTCCTAAAAACCAACACAAATGGGTTCAGAAAACAGAAGGTGTGTAGGCAAAAAGTTTAGGGGTAACCCTGCTGACATGGCCAAGTCCAACAACTCCTGATTTCTTGATATTTGTTATCAGATATGATGAGTGGCACTATTTCTTGCAGATTAAACATTACATTGATGAAGAACACCTAGCAGAAGGGGTTGTTTCTAAGTAGAAAAAACACGCAAAGGGTTTAAATAACATCTTTGACAATCTATGTGATTGTTGATGAAGATGTGTAGTGTCATGATGAAATCAGCAAGGCACCAAATGGACCTCCTGGCTTCAGGAAGAAAAGAAACCAAGCAAGGTACTTTTCAAGAATTAGAAGAGCAACATGGAACGTGATCCAAAGATCTTTAGGAAAATTGACAATAATGGCAAACGATGGCAAGCAAACAAGATAATGACAATGGAAGAATCCAATCGGCTGAGAAAAATCAGTATCACACATCTGTGGCAAGGTAGCAGAGAGTCTGATGAAAAATCAGGGAAGCAATCCATTACAATGTATCTTTACCTTTTCAAGCACTGCCTTCTATATGCCTACAGAGTAACTGATCTCACTGGAAGAGATTCTGTCACACCATGGACTAGGAAGTTTCAATAACTTCAATGAAGAGACCACCATCTTGGATCAGACACCCTATTTAGTCAAACTCCATCCTTGACTGGAAACTCCTGGCATCTGAGATTCCACAAAAAAGTCCAAGTTTGAAATGATGTATGACATGAGGCTTTCTGGAGGCATCCATTCAATACCTGTAAGAAACCTTTCTGAATAATCACTCATCATTTATTCTGTATTTAGTTTAAACATTTTAAACCATAAAAGTGCATATGAAAAACAACACAACATACATAATTCAGTTAAAAATCAGGGCTGCCCACAACAAAGAAGCAGGCAAATTAGTAAAAATAGACAAATAATTCATATCAGATGTGGGAAAGCAATTTAAAATGCAAATATAAAACTCTAAAAACATGTTAAAATTCTAACGCTTTCATTAACTTGTGGGCTAACACCGCAACTTTAATAATTAATAATTACTCAAACTCAAATAATACTCAAATAATTACTCAAATATTAACTCAAATACAATAACGGGCTCTATGTCAACCAAATATCAGCACTAGTGTACATGTGAACCTAAATACCGCATAACTAAGTTCATACTGAGACAGATCAAATTTAGAAAACTCATATAACACGGGAGCGTGTATAGTAGATCTCCCTTACCTTGTTGCGAGGACTACAAGAATAATGGGAATTGTAGTTCAATAGGATTATGCGAAAACTACAAAACGACTGGTAATTGTAGTTTGGAGACAGGCAGATATGTAAATATACAAATATAAATCTAAAACCTGTCAAGTGTGTGCAGCTACATAACCACCTTATCAAAGCATATACAGTATCTATATACATGTCAGTACTGTTGAGAAATTCATTTATATTATGGTAATATTGGGACAACTCTAGAGCAATCTACTGTATATTAGGACGTCATCTCTGTGTATAGTGTATTATAATGAACACCATGCTGATATTCGGTTGACATAGAGCCCGTCAATGTATTTGAGTATACTGGAATTATTTTCTCCCAACAAGCCCAATCTGTAACAGAGTCCATGTTACGCTATAGGTGAACCGGAAGTGATTTTGTATGTCTGGTACGCGACATAAAGCAGCTATGGTGTTAAAGGCAGGGACGCTCGATCTCCTGCTCCCTTCTGGCTTGTATGTTTCAGCTGATTTAGTCGGGAAAGTAGGTAAGAGCGCTGCCGCACACCGACAACATGTACGCAAGGCTCTTTACAGGATGTATTTTGGACCGCTCAGGTTTACTGGGGGGTGACGTGCTGTTCCTCCGTTTTTCATTGTGAACGTATATATTTAGAAGAGATCTGGTTGATTATGGGTACTCTGTATTACTGATCACCACTGCTGTGTGATGAGGACGTTACTGTGAGAAGTTGGCCTGGTATATGCTGTCCACTAGTTATAGTGGGCACCTTGCACCAGTCCAAACAACCCCTTATTGATGATAGGTTAAAGACAACCTTTATTGAAAGCTATCCTAGTGGTAGCTATGGAGAGCAGCCTTCAGGCTAAGTCTTGAAGAAATGTAAAGCAGCTTGTTTTACCAGTCTATAATCTCTTGAATGGCTAAAAAAAGGAAATCACGCCAGGTATATATATAAAATATATGTATTTATCACTAAACACACCTTACTAGTCTCTTTATGAGGCTAAAGGTCAAAACACATAAGTTACACTAAAGTAGCACCAATAAACGTTAGGCACTAGGGGCGAGCCAAACCAAATACTAAAATAGTGGTATAAGAACCACGACTTAGCTAGATACAAGGCCTAGAGCCTGTAGAATCGCTGGGTCCCCAAGGAACCACCCAAGGTAACACAGGGGACCCACAGGGGCCGTGTGCAGTGTGAGAACACAGCTGCGAGCTCCCGTTAGCTTCAATGGGGAAAGTCGCGGTTAGATTTTTAAAGATAAGTGACACTTCGAGATGGACTAGGACCGAACCCTTTTGGACTTAGACAGTTCTAGGGTCAACACCCACAGGAGCACCAGAGTACTCGAGTTACCTCACCCAGGGAAGCCTGGTGCATAGGTGTCAAATCGTGTCGGGTCGCGTCTTTTTTTTCAATGGAAGCTGGCGAAGAAGTGCTGCTGCCGGGAAGACGCAAAGTGTCCAAAGAGATCCAAGCCTGGATCGAATATGTGAAGAACCTGAAAGCAGAGGGGACATTCTGGGTCACTTGCCAGTGACCAGGGGCACGATAGACGAATGCCCACCGATGTCCGGTGTTTGAGGTGAAGAAGGTGAAGCTTGACTCTTCAGCCACAAGGACCAGGAGGCGTCGAGGATGACCAGGAGCTGGATCCAAGCTGTCCCTCGAAGGATGTCGAGTGCTGCAGCGTTGGTGCCCGGATTGGACACAACAAGCCTTGGCAACAGCAACCCACGCAGAAAGGAAAAAGATGCTTTGGTGCGGACCAGCAAGGTTCGAGGGACTCCCCCAGCAAGGAGGAGTGAGGGCACGTCTGGAGCAACCAGAGAAGCCCAAAGAAAGTCAGAATTACCTTCACAGGGACCCATCAGTTGACAGACCAGGTATCGGGAAGGGAGCTCAAGAGGAATCACAAAATGGCGGCCCACGGGTCACTCAGGGTGACTAGGCTGACAATCTTCAGTGAATTTTCTGCTCAGGATCTGGGCTACAAGTAACCCAATGCACAGCTTCAAGGGATGTCGAGAAGCTGATGCACTTGCAAATGTACACGGTGTCCAGGTGTTCTGGTTCCACGGTACCCACGAGGGCTATAGGTCTCAGCTTTGCTGGGGACTTGGTTGGCCTCTGGGAAGTCTGGAAATCCACCTCTGGTGTTGCAAAGTCTTCGGCGTCCAACGGGAGCTTCGGAGATGCAGACCGGACAGATGCGTCTTTGGTGCCTGCCAAGCAGGGGAGTAACTCCTTTACTCTAGGGGAGATTATTCAGTCATTTGGCGTTGAACAGATTGTCGAAGTTCCAGGATTCAGTTTCAGAGTTTTGTCCAGGGATATCTAAAGTCCTGTTGCCAGGGGTTCCTATCTTATACTCAAGGAAGGGGTTGGACTAACTCAGGGACCACCTATGGAAGGGGTTTGGAAAGAGGGGTGGCTACACCCATTTCCTTTGTCCAGTTTTGCGCCAGAGCAGGGGTTGGTAGCCCCTGAACCGGTCTGAGCTGGACTATGCACAGGGACACCAAATGTACCCCCAGTGAAGGACTTCAAAGCACTCTCAGAGTGCACACACCCAGCCCCAATACACTAAAGCCTGTCTGGGAGGTGGTGACACCTCCCTGTGACAGGAAACCTATTGTCCAGGCCTCCCCTGCCGGAGTTCCGGTCAGCAGCAGGAGACCAGACTCATGTCTGTGGCTGCAGCATCCATTTTGTGATGCCAGAGCTCTTTTAAGTTGGTACCGGGCATACCGGTGCTGTCATGTTTCCCCCTGTCTCCAAGAACTCAACATGGTCAGGTTGAAGCTCCTCTGGGACAGTTCCTTCTTCAGGTCCAATATCATCTCCTTCTGGAGGCTGATCTGTATTCTAAGTCAGGGGTGAAGGCACTGCCTTAACCCTACTGCTCCTCCTCTTGGGAGGCACCTGGTCCGTTCTTCCAGAATCCAGGGTCTGTCCAGTGTTAGACATTTTGGCCTGTGACCTAGTCACAGCAAATGCATGTGCAGGGATCCCTAGCATTTCTGCATGTGTCCTGAGCTCCACTTCAGCCCAAGCTGAAGTCTCCAGATCATTGCCAAGCAAGCATTCAACAGGGAGGTCTGCACTTAACACAACCTTTTTGAGGCCAGTTACCCCTCCCCAGGAGAAATTAACAACTGCCAAGGAATGGTCTGTCCTGACATTGCTAGCATTGGTCACTCTGTACGTTTCACCAAGTATAATCTGCCCAGGATCCACAAGATCTTTTGTCACCAATGTCACTTGCTCTGTGTCCCTGAATGCCAAAGATTATTTTCCATTAGTCAAAGGCTGCTGTCTGTATTTGCCCAAGTTGCTGGGACTCACAAAGGAGGACATGTCCATGCCTCCATCACAGATCAGGACAGCCTGAGTTGGAACTCAGACTAGGCCCGAGTCCATCTCAGAACCCAGAGTTAATCCTACTACACCCGCTGCACTAGGGGTACTGTTGCCTTAGGGGCAATGATGGCTGGAGTTGAGTCTTTGGATTTGGTGCAATCACTAGTCCAGTGAGTTTTCTACTTACAGATCTTGCACCATGGTTTCTTTTGGCCTTTTCCTTTATTAGATTGGGATTCCCCCCCGAAGAAGATTTTTGGGGACCTTGTGAAGACTTCTGGTCTTTACCCTTCTCCCCACCCTTGTCAGAGTTCTTTGAATCTTGCTTCTTCTAGTCACCACCTTGGTTCTGAACCTTCTGCCTCACCCTGGTTCTGACCCATTTGTCCGCCTTCTTTCCCAATTCTCGGGGAGAGGTCAGATCAGAGTCCACCAGGTACTGATGCAACAGCTGATTTTGACAATTATTAAGGATCTGCTCCCTCATAATTAAATTGTACAATCCTTGAAAGTCATGCACCTTGCTGCCAAGTAACCAATCCTCCGGAGCCTTAGTAGCACAAACTACAAAGTCCACCCAGTCTTGATTTTGTGCCTCTTGGGTATCTCTGAACTTTAACCTATATTGTTCAGTGGTTAGGCCAAACCCTTTAATCAATGCACTTTTCAGACTGGAGTAATCATCATCCTCCTCCTCTCTAACAGTGCAGTAATCCATTTATGGATGTCATCCCCACTCTGGTAGGGAGGGACAATCTTGTTTAGGTTTCTATGGCCATGAGACCTCTCCCTAACAATAGGGAAGCTGCTGCCACCATGGGACTCTAGTCACATCTTTTTTCTAGCTCTCAGGAGCTCTAGGAATTCCCTGTCTGAAGCCAGCAGCTGCTTTCTGATTTTAAGCTGAGCTTCCTCATACTTCAGCAGTCTCTCTCTCCTCTCCTGGGAGGTTTCCCTCCTATGAGCAGAGATAGAGGTCCATATCGATGAACCAGAATAGTTAGACTCCACTGAGGGAAATCTGGACCTTCTAGGCCCACCACCAACTCTCCCAGGAGGGACAAAGAGAGGGCCATTGTGGTCCTCTTCCTCATCTTCTAGGGGAGCTGGGTTTTCCAGGTCAAGATCATTGTCATCTTCCTGGTCAGCATCAGAGGTCTGTCATGGGGAATTTCAGCCCTAGGCCCTTCCTCATCTGCTGCCCCACCCACTATGCCTACCCCTTCAGACCCTATAGGTCTTCTGAGATCATCCAACAGAAGTACCTCTATGAGGCGTTGGGTGTTTGCACTTTTGCCTGTCTTCAGTCTCCTAGTACTGCATAATGCTCTCAATTCCAAGAATGGGAGATTATCATACTTGGTTGGAAGAAGCCCAGTGGCTTCTGGCAGGGACCCACTGGTTCCTGGCCTTGAAGACATCACTAGTGAGGTGTGGTGTATGCACTACCTACTCTAGTGTGGCCTATTAAACTCTCTTAAATTGTAGAAAGGGTGTGCTAAGCCCTTGACACACAACTCTAAGTTCAGGAGAACTTACTGTATTCTAAAGCTTGCATTATATTTACCTTAGGTACCTTTAGTGGTTTTCAGTTAGTCACTCAATTGAGATTATCTGGTAAAACAATAGCAAGCTGGAATCCCACACGCTGCACACCAATGTGAGAAGTTGGCCTGGTATATGCTGTCCACTAGTTATAGTGGGCACCTTGCACCAGTCCAAACAACCCCTTATTGATGATAGGTTAAAGACAACCTTTATTGAAAGCTATCCTAGTGGTAGCTATGGAGAGCAGCCTTCAGGCTAAGTCTTGAAGGAATGTAAAGCAGCTTGTTTTACCAGTCTATAATCTCTTGAATGGCTAAATGAAACGAAACCACACCAGGTATATATATAAAATATATGTATTTATCACTAAACACACCCTATTAGTCTCTTTATGAGGCTAGAGGTCAAAATACATAAGTTACACTTCAAATATTACAGTAAAGAAGCATCAATACACGTCAGGCCCTAGGGGCGAGCCAAACCATATACTAAAATAGTGGTATAAGAACCACGACTTAGCTAGACACAAGGCCTAGAGCCTGTAGAATCACTGGGACCCCAAAGAACCACCCAAGGTAGTGACACAGGGGACCCACGGGGGCCGTGTGTAGTGTGAGAACACAGCCGCGAGCTCCCGTTATCTTCTATGGGGAAAGTCGCGGTTAGATTTTTCAAGATTAGGGACACTTCGAGATGGACTAGGACCAAACCCTTTTGGACTTAGACAATTCTAGGGTCAACACCACGGGAGCACCGGAATACTCGAGTTACCTCACCCAGGGAAGCCGGGTGCGTAGGTGTCAAATGGTGTCGGGTCGTTGTTTTCAATGGAAGCTGGCGAACAAGTGCTGCTGCCGGGAAGATGCGAAGTGTCCGAAGAGATCCAAGCCTGGATCAAAGATGTGAAGAACCTGAAAGCAGAGGGGACAGAGTCTGGGTCACTTGCCAGTGACCAGGGGCTCGATAGACGAATGCCCACCGATGTCGGGTGTTTGAGGTGAAGAAGGTGAAGCTTGACTCTTCAGCCACGAGGACCAGGAGGTGTTGAAGATGACCAGCAGCTGGATTCCAGCTGTCCCTCAAAGGATGTCGAGTGCTGCAGCGTTGGTGCCCAAATTGTACACAACAAGCCTTGGCAACAGCAACCCAAGCAGAAAAGAGAAAATGCTTTGGTGCGGACCAGCAAGATCCGAAGGACTCCCCCAGCAAGAAGGAGTGAGGGTACATCTGGAGCAATCAGGGAAGCCCAAAGAAAGTCAGAGTTACCTTCACAGAGACCCACCAGTCGACGGACCAGGAATCACAAAGGGACCTCAAGAGGAATCACAAAATGGCAGCCCACGGGTCACTCGGGGTGACTAGGCCAACAATCTTCGGTGGATTCTACGCTTGGGGTCCGGGCTACAAATAACCCAATCCACAGCCTCAGGGGATGTCGAGAAGCTGATGCACTTTGCAAATGTGCACGGTGTCCAGGGGTTCCGGTTCCTCCGTACCCACAAGGACTACGGGTCTCAGCTTTGCTGGGGACTTGGTTTGGCCTCTGGGAAGTCTGGAAATCCACCTCTAGTGTTGCAAAGTCTTCGGTATCCAGTGGGAGCTTCAGAGATGCAGACCAGACAGATGCGTCTTTGGTGCCTGCCAAGCAGGGGAGTAACTCCTTTACTGCAAGGGAGATTCTTCAGTCATCTGGCGTTGAACAGATCGTCGAAGTTCCAGGATTCAGTTTCAGAGATTTGTCCAGGGATATCTAAAGTCCTGTTGCCAGGGGTTCCTATCTTATACCCAAGGAAGGGGTAGGACTAACTCAGGGGACCGACCTATGGGAGGGTTTGGAAAGAGGGGTGGCTACACCCATTTCCTTTGTCCAGTTTTTCACCAGAGCAGGGGCTGATAGCCCCTGAACCGGTTTGAGCTGGACTATGTACAGGGACACCAAATGTGCCCCCAGTGCAGGACTTCAAAGCACTCTAAGAGTGCACCCACCCAGCCCCAATACACTAAAGCCTTCTGAGAGGTGGTGAGACCTCCCTGTGACAGGAAACCTATTGTCCAGGCCTCCCCTGCGGGAGTTTCGATCAGCAGCAGGAGGCCAGACTCGTGACTGTGGCTGCAGCATCCATTTTTTGATGTCAGGGCTCTTTTAAGTTGGTACCGTGTATACTGGCGCTGTCATGTCTCTCCCTCTAGAAAGGTGGGATCATACTCCCACACCAGTTACTGGTGTGGGGGTATGATTCCAAGGTGTTTGACACCAAACACAACATGTTTCCGTGCAGCCATTCCAACGTTAGCATTTACCGTTGGGTTATAATGCACTTAAGAGTATATGGTCAGGCTGCATCACAGACAACCCCGGAGAAGAGATTCCGAAGGCTGCAGAGTTGCTCTGCTCATACATGGGCACCCTCTCACACAAAACCAAGCACCCTGCCTTCAGGATTGATAAGGCCAACCATAGGGGTGACTCATAGGTTTCTATGTGCAGTGATAGATATAGTGAACCTCTATCTCTGTAAGGGGTGCATGCACCACCTTACCCAGGTTGCAGTAGCAGACCTGTGGTGCCATTTTGGAGGGCTTCCCAGGGGTGGCATAATATATGCTTCAGCCCCTGGTAGGCCTCTGGGATACCTATCCCTGAGTACACAGTATACCATATACTAGGCACTTATAAGAGCACTCCAGAATCCAATCTGTGGTATACCTAAAGTACATGGAATCAATTTAGAGAGGAAGCAGCTAGGCTGTGGTCCTGAATAGCAGGGCCCCAGCCAGACTTAAGTAAAAAAAACAGTGTTACAGCAGCAAAAAGTGGGGGTAACCATAAGAAGCAGATCCTACTCTCCTACAGTTACCATCACTCTTCATATAATCTTTCAGAAGGTCATTGTAGGATATAGGCTCTAGGATCTATTAAGGGCTACAATTACGTAATAAAGAGAAGAAATAAATTAGACATGGTTTTGAGACTAATTGATATGGGTGTTTTTTAACTTTTCTAACTATTTGGGATCGCCACATTTTAGTTTCTTCTAACTCAAGCATACAGGACCATCGTAAGGAAGAAGTAGACGAAGTAGATGATCAGTCAGAGAGGATATAAAAACAATATATTCCTTCTATATTCCTTCTACCACGTGTGCAATATGGTGGAAGATGCACTGGTTTTTATATACACTGGGTGTACTGGTTGTTTATTAGGTTTTGTTAGTGAATGTATTATGTTTATATTCAAAGATTATCTACCAGACTGCAGCTGGTTTAAAGATTCACCATATAATTCAAGTATGGCAAATGTATTTGTTTTCACATTGACAGCAGACTGACATGATGTCGGTCCTGAAGAATGCCAAGAACCTATGGTCATCAAGGCAGAAACATGTTGACTTAGTCTAATAGGGAACATCTATAACACCTATTCCTCACAATGTCTTTTAATTTTATCCGCTTGGGACAACCATTAAAATCATTTTTTGTCCCCTGAGGAGATAGTTTTAATTCACTACTCCTTTATAATTTTTGCACTCTGCCCCTCACTCATTTCTACATTGGATGATAAAAACACCTCACGCTTCTCTCCTAAGGGAGAGTTGGAGGCCACACTGTTTACCTTGCGGTCGCAGTGTGCAAGAGGGAACCCATTGATGAAGCATGTCACCTCTGGGTGAGTGAGGGTTCTCGTCTTTACAAATATATTTGTTTCCCATTTTCCAATCCATTTTTTACCTTGTTTTTTCACGTACATTTAGGTATAGTTGACACACCATCCGGTTACTTTTTTGTGAGTTTTAGAGACACTACCCACCCATATTCTGCCTTTGTCTTTAGACTGACCATTGTGACCAATCTTATTTCTTAGTAAATTAGGCAGTGGCGGTGGCATAGCAGCTACTGGTGTACTTCAACATGCCACAATGCTGATAAAAGTACAACTGCATTGTTGACTGGTGAATCCTGTTGTGGCTAATTCGTAACACAAGGCAAACACAATCCATCCTCGTTCTTTAGCTCATTTCACCACCCCAAATCAGACCAAGCCATTTGCAAATCAGTCTTGACCATCTTCCTTATGGGAACAGTCCAGCTGGAACTGCTAAGCTAAGTCTTCCCTGTACCGGAAACAAGCATCCAGGAACCGATCCCAGGATGCTTGTTTCCGATCCTGGGAAGAACTGGCTTGCCAGTTCGGGCTGGACTATTCCCATGAGGCACAGGGTCAAGACTGATTTTCATATGGCTTGGTTTGAACTGGGGTGGCGAAGTGAGCTAAAGAAAGATGATGGATTTAACCCAGATCTGTGACTGGGGGTGAGTGTCTGAAAGGTTTCAGCGCTCCGTCCATCATCTCCTTGTGTTTGCCTAATTCCTAGCACCAGCCTGTTGATTGACCCACTGGATCATTTGTTGTTTCTGCATGAGTAGATAACAGGTATTTGACATTCTCACTCACAGGAACTTTTTGTAAATGGATCACCACATGCAGTGGTCCTAGAGCATGTTATATCTCCGGTGACTACCCCTTGGTTTGCCCACATCCCAAGCATGATGGTCATTCTTGTCTTCTTCATAGGCTTCAACGAATCCCACAGTTGTCCGATGAGCTGCAAGCTCTAAGCAACAGACCACAGGGCCCTCTGAGATTCCTAAGGCCAGGGGTGGGGGATAAAGTTCCACTTAGTGGCAGCTCTGGACATTTTGGTCAAAATACCTGTGTCTGGTACCATATGATTTTAACATGCCAGGATGCTGTGGCAAATCTGGGAGTGGAACGTTAGTGAAGACAAACTACTGCCTCGTCTTGTAAAGTTGAAGCAGGGCCCTAAACGAATTGAATTGCTGTCTTAAACAGATTTGCCATTCATTGGTGCCTCTCTCTGGCAATTGGAAGGCTTGTTGTAAATGAGCATTGACAATCTTCTTGACCCAAAGTTTAGGAAGTCTGCAAGTCCTTTATGAATACGACGTGTGTATGTAGAACTATTCCATTACTTTATGGCCCAGCTGTGCAAAATGTAATATAACTACCACACGACCAGAAGAGTCATAGTGATAATGATGTAGATTATATGCAGGTCATTACTGTGACTCATAAACTTCAAATGGCAAGGTGTACATTTAATGAGCATTCTGAAACTCACTTGGTTGAAATATCATGGTGATGACTGGCTCAAAGTTGTCTCAGAGTAGACTCTGCCATAGGTAACTGTTCAGACCGCAGAAGAAACATTAGAAGACCGTGCCTGCTGCTGAAGGGAGCCAACTGTTGTCTGAAACAATGCTTGATTGATGGGGCAGAACAATTGTTTTCACTATTTATCATCCATATGCATATCTAAATTCAAACATAGACCGACATATATGGATGTGATCATGCTTATTTATAATGTGGTGGATAAGTGTAAGCTAATGTTGATGGGCATTTGCTGCATGGGCTCTGATGGTGATCACGTCAGAAGTAAATAGATAGCAGATGTGTTGTATCCAGCAAGAGTCCCCTGGGATCTCAGGCTACAGAGAGGGAACGAGTTTAGTCTTCAACTCTTCGCAGTTCATGATGCACTCTGCAATTTAGGAGAACATTCGAGACACACAGCTCAAACGGTGGCAGAAGTATCAAGCAGCTGCAGAAGTAAAAAATGATGTGCTGACAAGTACAGCCTTTAAAAGTGGGACCCTTGTGCCAATAAGGGTTAAAGAAGCATTTAGTAGTGAGAGGGCTTAAACATACTACATAGAAATATGTGCAATTAATAGCAAACACATACAATAAATTCCATAAATTTAAAATGCAGTACATTTCAGTACATTAGGCAAAGTTGCCTAATAATATAATGTTCATTTATATTTGTTAAAAAGCCTTTGATTCAGTTTCGTATGAGCTGCATGGCATGTGTTCTGTAGACGGTGGCTGCACCAAAACGGTATTCATTTAAAAAGCCTTTGTAAGAAAGTACATGTTTAAAACATTGCTTACTCGGGAAATCTAATGTCATCAGACACCACAGGACATGCACATGCATAAAGATACATAAAGAGGTTTTGGGACTATCCCTTTTAGTGATTGGCTTCTGTGGGCTGCGTGCTTTAGGCATTGGCTAACAGGGTTGTCCATCTGAGTTCGTACCACCCTGCAACATTTTACAGAAGTGAACAGTCGATAAAAGTAGTCCATCATTCTATGTGCTAACCCCACTCCAATCCCCATCTCGTCCGTTGCTCCCTGGTACTTCCCTGACAACCCCCTGACCCCCAACCCCCCCCCCCCCCACCACCACCACTCCCCGTAATTTTATCAGATTTCATTTTATTTCGTTTTTCAAGGGCCCAGCATCTAGGAAGTGCTCCCCTGCCACTTGCTTTCCTGAGCTGGCTCTTATGCAATTTCGGCTTTGTGGGAATGGTAAAGTAAATAAAATCAAACAAGCCGTTGGAACGTCCCAACCCATGTGCATGCATAAGTGGCACAGCACATATTCAGACCTGCTGGCGTGGTATCTTGAAATGTTTTTCCAACCATTCTAAGTGGATTGAAAAAATAAATCATAAATCAATAAAATATACTCATGTATTTTAGGCAGGACCTCTTGGCTTTGTCAATGTTTGGTGCTGTTAAGATGGCTGAGTGGAATGTGTTTGATGTGTGTAGAGAGTAGCGGGAAAGTGTAGAAGGAGTGATCATAGGACGACATAATATCAGTAAGCTTCAAGATATAGAGCTCATGCATCACCTAAGATTGAATTGATTTGATTTTGTAAATGATGCAAACAGTGGAAAATAGACTGAAAGGCAATTATTAACAAAAGGTCAATCAGATAGAATAATATGTGCAGCCAAGATAAACATTAAGATACAATTAAACTCCCCGGTGAGAAAAAGCACATTAAGTTCAACAAATTAGTATAAAGTAGAGCGTGGCCTTTCATTTAAATGGCATATATAACTCTTCTCAATTTAACTCATCCCTGGCACCAGTATAGAAGGGGATAACGCAGACATTAGCCCTCCTTCACAAAACTGTTTGTCTGCATTAGTTTGGCACAACATAAACAGCTTTTTAATGAGTGAAAATTACCTTTTGCAATTCACAAACGTTGGCTTTGCATCCCTACGTGGATCTACTGCCACAGAGTTTGCCTTGTGAGCAGGTCTCATCTTTGGAAGGAAAGTGTGCATTTCAGGGCAGGAATTCCTTGGAGGTTTATTATGTTCACCCACAAACTCATACCTTTGTGGGGTTTTACAAACTCATTTATGAGCCCCTCCTGCCCTGTAAACGGTCAGAGATCTACTGCTATCAAGGCCAGAGTAAATTCCTTTCCAGAGAAGGAAAGGGGAGTGGCATACCCCCAATCCTGGTGGGGGGGGGGGCTGCAAGAAGGGGTCTCTTCTCTGAAAAACGATAAGAAAATGCTCTTTTTACTCATGCAAAAATATACGTGTTTGGCTTTTCTTGAAAAATTGAATTCTCAAAACTTTTCCTGGTAAACTGTGTCTCGTACAGGTGTCCAAACTTTCCAACCGTAACATGGAAAGTATTCCAGAATTCTGAAAAGGCATATTTCTGCGCCTGTTCAAAGTGGTAAACGTTTACAAAAAATCTGGTATGTCTCGTTATGTTCACATAAAAGCTTAATTTCTGCCCCGCTAACTGAAAGAAGACCAAATGGGCACATTGTTGAAAGATCTGAGATCCCTAGAGGATTCAAAAAAGACCGGATGACCACTCTTTTATGGTAAGGTCAAGAACACCACCCCAAAGCTCTTCTAAACACAAAGGTTCTTCATGTTTGGTGAATATGGCCACTGGTCTGGTAAAGTCTTGAAAAGATGAGGGGGAGTCCCGCCTCAGGAACATAGACACTCCTATCTCCTCTGAGGATAGGATGACTTCCTGACTCTCTCATCCCACCAAAAGAAATCAGTGATATGCTGGAACTCCAGGCAGGGTCACACAACATTTTTGACCGGTGATAGCACATGTTCTTGGAGGTGATGAAGGCAGTATATTTTCCTACATTCTTCCAAAAGTAGAGGTGTGGAGGCGGCAATGTGCAACAAGAATATTTTCACATAGTTGCTGTATTGCATTTTGTTGTGGTGGTGATGTGTTGTTTTATTTTTTTGTGTGTTGTTTTGTACTGTATTTCTGCATTGTGTTATTGTTGTATCGTACACTGGTGGTTGTGTTTCGTTCTGTTTAGAATATTTTGTTCGGTTATGCCCTGTTATGTTTTTATTATGCTCCAATGTTGCTTTGTGTTATGTCATTATGTTGTGTCCAAAAATTACTTGTAAAATGCCTTCACTTGCTGCTTCATTTCCAAAAGCTCTCTCTACAACATTCCAGTGACAAACATCCCCTTACCACTGTATAAGGTCGTAAAATACCACTGATACAGCTCTTCCACAACGTAGACAATGGTTAGTCTCAACCAGTGTCAAAGACCTGCCTCACATGTGTGCTCACCCCATGTCTTAAATGAGCCTTTCCATTGCACACTCTATTTTATAAGGGACTCTGGATTTCTATGCAACTGACCTGGGAGGGGAGGAGAGGTCTGCATGGCATAAACCATGCCTCTGCCTTTATAACAACAGCAAACATTGAAATGGGTACACCGCGCCTGCGAATTAACTTCCCCCTCCAGTTTTTCTACTCAATAATTGCAAAGGTTTTTTGACTCCTATGGCTTAGACACTTATCTGTGGATAACATCAAGCAGGTAGGAAATAGAGGCTCCATTTATCACAATTTCCTAGTGTTAGAGGATTCATGTATTAAGGCAGGTAGTAAGAACATGCAATTATAGATTGAACAAAACATGTTTATGCAAATCAAAGATATGTTTTGCTGGCAGTTTCATGCTGTAGTCAACCTTAAATGCAGACATAAATAGTACAATAGAATTCTTAATGGTAAAAGGCTGCAGGAGAGCCATCAAATTTTGCCATGCTTGAGTCTTCAAAGGAATCTCTTCTCATTATTCTGTTCAAATAAATAATTCTTCTGATCTTCTAATATGCGTGTTTGGAGCCCTGGCACAGCACATGTGTTAGTGCTGTCTGCAGTATGGATGGAGCGGGTGCCCATAGCTTATTCTCGCTGACCATCCTCAAAGCTGTCAGATACTCATATACATCAATGGTGACTGGGCCTGAGTGACTGCATATCTATCAAGAATCATGGGTTGTAGTAAAGAGCAAAATGTCCATAAGCAACATGTTCAAATAGTGCTGTCGTGCTAAGCACCAAGTCCCCTTAGGTTCTGATCAGCAAACCCCACAAGTGAGTGTGTTTGCAATGTCCAAAGTAAAAACGAGGACTCAAGCACACAATAGTACAGTAATTGAAAGTCCAACTCGTATTGAGTGATGGGCCGTTGAAAATGAATAGCTCCAGTCCACAGAAGTTCAATTCTTTTTCTACTTCAAAATCACAGTAATAAACAGAAAGATCCAAAACACCACATAATCACAAATAGATACAGGCAAAAAATAGCAGCGCACAGATGGGAACATGGTTTCACTAATTGCGCTCATTCTGATGAAAAGTAAGAGGGAAAGAGAAAAAAGTCCTACAAATATTCATAATCAACTTGGCAGTGCACAAATGAAAGAGGGGAAGGCATGCAGTTTGAGAAACCTGCCCCATCACATCATTGCACAAGTCTCAGGATGGCATCTACCTACAGACACTCACATACAATAACCAGAAAAGCACAGCACATGGAATCAGGGATGTTCTGACAGCTCAATCCACAGACAAAGCCATATTCCATAAAGGATGCTAGAATTGTTTCCCTAGTGCTGAGATCACTAATGCCACTGCACGACGTACAGTGTTAGAGACAAAGAAGAGAGAAGTTGCCTCTATCTGTTTTCTGATCAGAGGAAGAAAGCAAACTCATGTCAGTGAAATCACAGAACAGTTTTTCTGGAAATGTACACTTGTGATGTACCCAAGCCAAGCAGGGTCCTTATGCATAATCTGCTTTGTATCTGCTTTTACTCCAGTAATCAGTATCAGCAGTTTAAATTTCACATTCACAGTGGTGCTGCGACAAAGTATGGAATCGTCGTTCTAATGCTATGCCAGGCTCAGTACTAATATTTATATGTTTAAATGCAGGTGTATTATACTACAATGTCTTTTAATACAGTCATATATATATATACATATATTTTCTCCAATGCCCATGGAGAAAGAAGGACGCACTCAGCTGCAGGCATCTTTACTCAAATGTATTCTGCCAGAACATGACAACAAAGAGCGCCTCCCCGACGCGTTTCGGTTCAATGTCCTTATTCATGGGTCTGGTAGGCGAATCCGTGTATCACATGACTGTTTCCTTTCTTTTATACCAGAGGCTCTAATGATAGTCCAACCACTCGGAATCAAAAATGATGCATTATGGTAAATGTCACCAATCTTAAAATCATTATTCCAAATGGACATCCGAGTGGAACATATCTGTTGGCATAAAAGTCACAATCATTATAATTATTCAACCCTTCAATGGGTACACTTTAGTCGGGGAGGCGCTCTTTGTTGTTATGTTCTGGCAGAATAAATTTGATTAAATATGCCTACAGCTGAGTGTGTCCTTCTTTCTCCATGGGAATTGGAGAAATTGGATTTTTATTTTGACGGCGTAACCCGACGCCGGTACAGGACAGCACCACCTCGTTAATGTCAGCACTGTGCTGCCGGGATCATGGCGGGCGGCCCGTGATGCCGCAGATTTACTACGTAGAGGGCCGGTGTTTACTTACAGATTTAGGCGATATATGGGACTGCATGGATTGCGATTGATGAACATGACCAAAGTGTACCAATTGAAGCCTGCAGCTGAGTGCGTCCTTCTTTCTCCATGGGCATATTTTGTTTATGTTGTTTTATAATTTGAACACAGCGCACGGTATAGCTCCAAAGTAGCAGAAAATTAAGCAGGTCTAATGCACATGTATTTTGCAGTTTGACACTAAGGGGGTGATTAGTATAGCAGACGGATCGCCACCGCCCATATGGTGGTGGCGATCCGCCCGCCAAAAGTCACCGCCCACATGACTTTACCCCCCGCCGCATTACGATGGCGGGGGGGGACCCTGGCGGATGGGAAGACCATCTGCTGGTTTTCCGCCAGTAGGTATTCTGCCCGATTGCCTACCGGGCGGAAAAGCACAGCAATATGGTGGCACCGCCATCCATATTACTATCATGGCAGAGAAGTGCCTTTCTCCGCCATGAAAAGGCATGCGGTTTTTTCATTGGGGGTGGGGGGTTCACATGGGGGATACCTATGGTACCCCCCTGCATTTGCATGCACAAGGTGGCAGGCACAGCACGGTGCCTGCCACGTTGTGCATACAAATGCGTGACATGCATATATATTGCGTTGTGGTGGGTGCTGCTTCCATGCAAGGTATGCAGGATGCCACCGCCATCGTGGCGGTGGCATCCTAATTACGGTTGCGGGACTGCCGCAGCACTGGCGGCCGGTCCCAGCACCTCTAGGTCCGCCCATCATCCTAATCGGCCCCTTAATAGTTACAGTCAAAACATTGCACTGTAGCAGCAGGTTATAGATTACTGATTGAAAGCATATTCATAAATTGAATAAGCAAAGGTTTGGCCATAAATACTTGCCTCCTGCCTTCAGCCAATGTCAAACAGGAGTAAGGCCAAGGAGGAAATCTTAAGGTGCATAACAGGCCAGACAGATTTGTTTTTTAATTTATAAACCTCTATTGCTCGATTGTGTAGGTGCCAATTGACAGACTTTCCATACATGTATTTGCAATATTGGAATAGCTGTGGAATAAATATAATTTAATAATTTTCCATTAGTGATAGATTACTTAATGTTTTATCCACATATTTGAAGGTACAAAATTCTATCATGATGCTCGAGGCTCTCACTTTCATGCCAATTTCATATTTTTCTTCATACACTGAATGCACATCATGGCATTCTAAAACTGCAGTTGGACTAACCTGTTATGCAGTACTGTCCTTATCTGTTCTAGCCAGGACACGGTTATCCTCAATATTTCTCTATAAAGTGACAGGAGAGTGAGGTTTCTTTTGAGCTTTTTGGCTTCATTGTGGTTCTATAAAATATATTTTTTTAAACCTTAATAGGCTTGCATACCTTCCCTGTTCTTACCTTTAACAGTGTAGTTATTGTTCTTTTGTGCAATCTTTGTTTTTATGGACGATTTTCTCATTCATTTAATTAGCAGTCAGTGTCAACTGGCGCGGAATGAGGATGGAGGGCAGGGGTGGAAAGGAGGGTTGTGGGGGGACATAATAAAGAAAAAAAATACCATTTACCTCTTTTGCAGGCTGTCAGTCCTCGTCTCTCCGGAGTCCAGAAACCAGGAAGAACCCAGGCTCTCCATAGAGAATCGCAACGCTTCAATGCAGCGGTGTGATTGGTCTAAGCACCGTGGATCAGCGCTCAGTTGGGGACTGGGGGCCAGGGCATGTTCCCCACTAGGCTGTGTAATGCAGCCTGTTGGGGAACATGCTAAGTGTGCCTGACTGTTTGGCCGTTCTCGAGTGGCCGGCCAAGCAGTCATGTGCTCTTAGTGTGCACAAACAACTCCTCCCCTGTGCCTCCAGCCCCGCCACACCCTAACAAGGCCCTGAACCGCTGAAAAATAAAATGATAATAACTACGTTATTATCATTTTATTTTTCCTGCTCAAAGAGCAGTGGGGCGAAGCTCCTGCCTCCCTTGGCGGAGGAGCCGCACTTGTTAGCAGCAAAGTTTAATATATCCTTATAGTCTGCTGTTGAGGGCTATACTGTTTGTTAAAGGGCCTGAACCCAGTGCGGCTCGGGTCTATACAACCGGGACAGGACCTTTGACAACTGGTAAAGCTCTCGGCAGCGGGCTATAAGGCTATTAAAACATCCCACACACTGAGGCCTAGATTTTCAAAACAGTGACGGAACACAGCGCAGCAGCCCAAAATGGTGTGATGTGTAACAGGGAGGGACCAGGACAGCAACATACCTTCAGAGATATGGCTCCCTCATCCCTTCTCCCTAGCACCGTCGCAGAATTTATCTGCCGTGCGCCAGACACACACCTTAGTGCCATAGTGCTAGAGTGTGAGGGTGAGTCTACCAAAGGTTTTGTACTAGAAGAGTACCCTTGCAGTACAAAATACTATGCTTAGACACACTTTAAAACTTTTCCTACTTTGTATGTGTGCTGCACAGTGCAGCACGCATGCAAAGTTGGAAAAGAAAGGAGAAATAAAAGCATTTCTCCTTTTAATGCCTTCTTTCAAATGACATTAATTTTTGGCGCTAAACCCTGTCTACTACTGTTTGTACATAAGGTTTTGCATCAAAAGACATGAGTGGTTGCATGGGAATGCCTACGTACCACCCATGTAACGCCCCCTTGGCACTAAGTAATGCAAAGTAGTGCTTTGTACTGCCTTGCATTACTTTTAGGGTACTTTCCAGCGCAAAACACATTTTGCAATGGAAGGTAAATTAGGAAAAAAGAATGTTCTAAAAGACAGAAACATAAAGACAAGCCTTGGAATGTTTAAGCAGAATACTTATGCAAGCCATTACAAGCCCGGAGCTACTCCATTATCTTCAATGGAGCTCTCAACGTTCTCAAATGTTCTAATGAGCAATATATAATATACTTTCCGCTTACTCCATCATGGTTTATTGTATTGTTATGAACTAACAATAAGAAAAAGTGTAAGGTATAATTTCAGAAGGTCACCCTAAATAAAACACCCTTGTTTTTTGCCTACAATGGTTTTGTGATTCAGAGCTGAAATATAAATTAGCTATTTCTAACACAAGTTTATCTTTGCCAACGTGTACCCATGACGTTCTACACAGTGTCATGTGACAAAACACACAAGCTTACAAGATGTAAATGTCCCACAAACTAAATAATTTGGAAGGCCAGTACCATTCAAAGACAGAAAACTAAATATCCTCTATTCATTCATAGGAGATATTCTTTACCGAAAACACAGGAAGCTTAGACCACCTGCTTTCAGGGAAACACTGCCACAGAGACACACCTGGCTTTGAGGCATAGGAGATTTTTTAGGGTGGGTGGCATGGCAAGTAGGATGGGAGCAGGGTCTCTTCTGCCACGAAATTCTAAGCAGCCGCGGTCCGTGCAGGTAACAGCGGTGGGGTGGTGGGGCCCCGTGGAGGGTGATTTTGAGGGATGATGACAAGGGAAAATTAATTAACTAATTTTCCCTCTGCATTGTCCCTCGAAATCCCTCCACATGGACCCACCGATGTTACCTGCATGCACCGCTTAATTTTCCCTCAGCATCGTCACTCGAAATCCTCCCCCACCCGGCCCCACTACTGTTACCTGCACGGACTGCGGCTGATTGTAAGTGGAGATTCCACTTCTCATGTACATAAGTAACGTTTGTATGTGCAAATTACAGTCCATATATACAACCGCTTCCTCCTCAAACATTTATTCCATGGTAAGATGATGGGTCGTTGTCAGGCTCATGTTTGGATACTTATTAGCACATGCAATAAACATGTATTTTACTGCAGAGTCATCAGTTAAGGAAGTCTGGTTGCCACAACCTGTGGTAGCATATGTCACTTGCTGCAACAAGATTAGAACCTGCAGCTAAGCCGGTTATGTGTGTGTGATGTGTATACAAGACCTTGGAGCCTGAAAATATGTGATGGTCAGAAGTGGAACTCCCTCACCAAAATGATGAGGTCCCACTGATACCAGCTGGAGATGGCCGCCATCTAAGCAGCAATTGCAGTCCTGGGAACGCATATGAAATTGTCCAGAATGGAATAAACCTTTCTTGTGTGCCTCTGTTTGTTGAGCACACTTCAACAGGCGGGCTGCTGATTGTTTTACTGCTCATGTTATGAAACATCATGATAGGAAACCAGTGACAAAGGGAAAAAAAAAAGGATGAAATCAGGGATGTAACAAAGGCCTCTGCAGCTGCTGTGGTGCAGGGGACCGCAATGCACCCTCAATTCTTCCAGGGCCATTCAGCATGAGGCCAATGAATATTTGGTAGATACGGGAGACTCAGGGGTTCTGCAACAGAATCCACAAGAATCAGATAAACAGGCAGGAAATTTGAGTCAAAGCCTGGTACTCAGCAGATATGTCCTTCTGCAGTGTTATTCAGGAGCGTTAGACCTGGCATTCTTAGGGTGGTGTTTCCCCAGACATTTTGCCTTTTACCTCCAATTTTGCTGATCCTCTTTTGTTGGCTTTAGGATTTTGAGCACTCTACCACTGGCAATCAGTGCTAAAGTGCATGTGCTTCTCCCTAAACATGATGGAATTGGTGAATCCCTGATTGGCAAATTTGTTTTACCAGTAGGTCCCTTGTAAAGTGGTATACTATATACCACGGGCCTGTATTTCAAATGCTAATAGTAGGCCTGCAGCACTGATTGTGCCATCCACATACGTAGCTTTTCCATCCTGGCTAATGCCTGCCATGGCATAGCCTGTGTACACAGTTTACTAGCACTTCAACTTGCCATCATTTAAAACTACCTGCCAAGCCTTAAAGGCCCCTTTTATTACCTACAGGTCACCCCTAAGGTAGGCCTTAAGTGACCCTAAAAGCAGGGTGCTATGTAAGTAAAAGGTATGACATGTACCTATATGTTTCACATGTCCTGGTAGTGACAAACACCCAAATTCGTTTTTCACTACTGTGAGGCCTGCTCCTCTCATAGGTAACTATTAGGAATTGATTAACATACTTTTAAGCTCTAATTCCTGATTGCAGAGGAGTAGCTGCAATAAGTTTAATTTATTTGGATTGGTAATGATAAATCCTCTTTACTGCTAAAGTTGGATTTGTCCTTACTATAGTTTTGGAGTACCACTTTTAGAAAGTGAGCATTTCTCTGCTCTTAGCTCTTTGTGTGCCTTCCAGCCTGCCTCCAATACACATCTGGGTTTCGGTGATAGCTCGACTTTGCATTCCCTCTAGACAGCCACAAACACAGGACACTCAGCTGCATCTGCCTTCATCCGCACAGTGATGGGTCTTCCTGGTCAGAGGGAAGGGTAGGGAATTGCATGTACACTTCAATAGATAGTGTCCTGCCCTCACACAAAGCACTGATCAATGCCCAGGGTTAGCCTGGGAGACAGGACTGGGCTGAAAGGAGACTTGTGCATGTCAAAGACTTTCCTTTCAAGTCACCTCCACTTTAAAGGCATTTTATGGTATATGTACTGGGGCTCTAACCCCTTATAATCAGACACTTTTGGAATGGTAACCAGCCATTGCTGGCTCTACGTCTGTGCATTGCCAGAAGGACTGCTGTGCTGCCAGGAGGGACTGCCACTCTGCTATCTTCTCTGCTCTGTTGGCCTGCTTCTTGCTGAGCTGCAAGAGGGACTGGCACTGTGCTTCCTGTCTTGTCTTGCTGGCCTGCTGCCTGCTACCTCTGCATTTTTTTACCTTAAGTGCTATCCAAGGGCTTGTTTTCCTACCCCCTGTTCCCTAAAGTCATAGAGCCATCAATGCCTTAGTTTCACTTTCATGACGTTGCTCTGCGAGCCAATTCTGCAAAGAATTAGCACATTGCCCAGTGTGAGCTATACTTCATGCAATGGGAACACCAGCGCTCCGCTCTCCACCAATAAAGAATCTGTGTTGGAAAGAAAGTCACTCCGCACTTCAGTTTTGCAAGCTGCAGTGGGGTCCTACCAAACAACAGCGCAGCCCTGCTGATCGCCACATTCCAGTGTTGATGCATTGCCAGGGCAATGATAGGCCCCGACTGCAACACCAGAATCACCGCCGTGGCTTTCCATCTTCAGCACAACCTGATGGAGCTCTGTCCCCAAGGTTTCCAATGCAGGCCACTCAGCCTCAAACTCACCCAACAAAGATACTGTACTCAATCAGACCTGCGAGGTCCCCGTAACTGCTGGCATTCTCTCAGGCAGCTGCATCTGCATGCACACTTCTTGAGGGAGAGGCGGCAGACTTGCAACTCGCATTTCAGTAACTAGTGAGCAATGGCTTTTTACCGACTAGGGCAACTGGAATCTTGCTGCTTAAAACTCTTTTCAGAGCTCTGCTCTCTCCACTTCGACAGTGGGAATGTTCACTCGCCACCCCAATGAGGATTGCTGAAATCTTATAAGATTCTTAAAGCACATACTAGAAGGGAGTGTGTTTTACATACATTTAATGTGATATTTTTAAATAAGCATATCTCAGAAAGTAGACATGTGGGGGCCGATTCCAATCCTGGAAAAAGGCCGTACGAATCGTCGTACGGAGCGTTTTCTCCGTACGACTCGTACCCGGTAAACTGTCCGTACAACCTAGGAAGTACGATTCGTACAGAAAGCCTATTTCCGTACGAATCGTACAAAAGACCATACGGGTAAAAAAAACCTATGATTCTGATCCGGAACAGCCTGTACGTATTTAAGCAGCGTTTTACGGCCCAGCAAGTACGAATCGTCCCTACGTCACTCCGTATGGCTCTTTTTTTACGGGAGCCATTAACAGCCGGAAAAGCTGAGTCCCCAGGGGTACGAGTCATACAGACATACACCCCGTGCATTGTGTATGTACGGTGCATACCCCCATCGCGTATGTACGCACCGTACCCCCAGCGAGTATGTATGCACCGCACCCCCAGTGCGTATGTACAGTGCGTACCCCCAGCACGTATGTACGCACCGTACCCCCAGCACGTATGTACGCACCGTACCCCCAGCGCTTATGTACGGTGCATACCCCCAGCGCGTATGTACGCACCGTACCCCTAGCGCGTACACGCTGGGGGTATAGTGCGTACATACGCGCTGGGGGTACGGTGCATACATACGCGCTGGCGGTACGCACCGTACATACGTGCTGGGGGTACGCACCATACATACACGCTGGGGGTACGCCCTGTACATATGCATGGGGGGCCTGTACGACTCACACCCCGGGAACAACTTTTCCCGGGATACGAGTTGTACAAACTTCACTTCGTAGCGGGTAATGTCATTCCCCGTGTACGGGACATTTTCCGTACGAATCGTAAATCAGAAAGCCGGTCTGGATCATACTTGTACGCTCGGACTGTCTTTTTACGATTCGTACGGAAAAGTGTCCGGGTCCGTCTCGTACAACTTTTCCCGATACGATTCGTACGGATCGGGCCGATCCGTATGTACTTTTTCCCGTACGAATCGTACTTCACGGGTCAGACGTGACTTGTACGATTCGTACGGAAAAAAATACGGATACGAGTCGTACGGGAAAAAAAATACAGGATCGGAATCGGCCCCATGATTTCTATTGTTTTGGTCTTGTTTTGATTATAATACAAAAACCTAGATTTTTATATCCCTGTGTGGAGTCTTTTTGTGGGGTATTAATTGTGTTCCTGTGTGTGTGTCACACAAATGCTTTACACAGTGCCTTCCTGTTCTGCACCAAGCTACCAGAGGGAGAGCACAGGTTATCTCAGTTGTGTATCTAGCTTACCCTGACTAGAGTTGTAGGTTCAGCCTGGCTGGAGTGTACAACTTAGACAACCAGAAAACCAATTTCTCACAGGGAGGAACTAACAAAAACATGACGCCCTTGATTTTTCTTTTCAAATTAACCACTGGTCATTATTGCCCATGGTGTACAGCTATTTGTTTCCATTTTGTGTGTACGAGTTTGCATCATGTCATCAAGGCAGATACCACACCCTGTCGATGTTCCCCACACCCACCTTACACACTTGGCCTTAGCACTCCATATTCTGTAGGCTCTCAACTTCTATTTTTCATGAAGATTATCTCTCCGAACGGAATGTACAGACCTCAGTCTACCTTTGTGGCAGCGGAAGATGGTAAAATAATGAAAGGCTAACTTCGGAGGCCATATCAGTGAAATAACCTCAGCATGGTCATGTTTGTTAGGTAAAGCTCTGACAAATCAGCCTGGACTCAATCTACCACATTTGACAAATTGGACCAGATCTGCAAAACGAACACAAATTGTAACAATGCTGGAAAAGAGTGATGAAAGAATGTGTACATTGACAGGTGTACAGATTTCTACTTTCAATCTGACCTCTTTCACCTCTACAAATTCACACAATTTACTGCTACTCTTAGAAAAGAAACATGTTCTGCAAGAGAGCAGTGCAGAGGCTGACCTTATGATTGAAACACATTGAACCGCATGAGATTAGAAAACAGCCTTTGATAATAGAGCTCCTGAGAACTGCTTATGGTATATAAGGTGGGAATAAACTGTCAGTTGTGCTTGTTTGTCTGTCTCCGTTCTTGGGACACTATAATGACAGCCAAATCCAAATGCCAATTGCTGGGAGAAGATGTGGCCTAATGCCCCTCTTTGACACCCTGGAGTCAGGTTCTAACCCCGGACTCACATCTTGCGATTCTGGGAAAATCATTAAAATTTTCGAGATAAAAAAATGTGTAATGTAATCTGGTTCTCATGTACAGCGCTCTAAGGACCAAATGTATGACTCTCATTGTTTGCAACTCGCAATTTGCATTTTTTTGTGACTGATGTACAGCAGTGTCTGAGACACTGTTAGCGATTACCAAATGGGTCACAAAGGACCTGCCTCATTAATATTCATGAGGCAAGTTGCATTTTGCGACCCATTGGGTATGTCCAGCATTCACAGAGATGGTGGCCTACTGGGGTCGGCAGAGCTCCACATCTTTTTCAATAAAGCAGTTTTTTTCTGATGCAGCCCCTTTTCCTTAAAGGGTGCATTTTAAAAATATAAATGAAGTGTTTCAGTTTTATTGTTTAAGGGCAGGCAGTGGCCCATTTTTGCTGCCATTCAGAAAGGGAAACGGGTGCCCAGGGAACTTCTTCCTGTGTGTGACTGGTTTACCACCCATCTGAAATTGGTAATAAATCCAATTGTTTAGCGACCGCAAGCTTACATCTCTCTGTGACTTGCTATTAGGAAGGGATACCGTTGGCACCCCCGTTTCTAATAGCGACTCTCAAAACCTATTTTGAGAGTCAGTAAAGGGTTACAGACTCACAAATGTTTGGTACATGTTACAACCCTTTTTAGTGGTCGCAAATGGGCCGACCCAAGTTTTAGAACAAACAACCTTTGACACCCAGACACTTTAATAGACTTGAGGCAGTTGATTTGGATAATTTAACTAAAGCATCATGGGATAAATGTCTGACAGAATATCGACGGACAGAAAATCGACCTACAAAAATATCGACACAAAAGTATCGAAGTCAAAAATATCGAAGTCCGATCTACATAATGGTAAGTACAAAAATATTGAGAAATAAATATTGTTGTCAAAAATATCGATGTTTAAAAATATCGTTTTTTTAAATGTTTTAATAATAATGTAAAATTAAGTATAAAAAACATATAATTAAAAGAAATATAGTTAAAAATATTAAAACATATTTAAAAATAATAACTAATACATATAGGTGCCGATTCCGATCCTGTAAAACCCGGGTACGAATGGTCGTACGGAGCGTTTTCTCCGTACGACTCGTATCCGGGAATACCACCTTACAAACCAGCAAGTACGATTCGTACAGAAATACCATTTCCGTACGAATCATAAAAAACACCGTACAGGTAAAAAATACATACAATTCTGATCCTGGACAGCGCGTACGCGATGTCCGCACGGAGTCAGGCAGCGTTTTACGGACCAGCAAGTACGATTCGTACCTACAGCACTCCGCACGGCTATATTTTTACGGGAGCCAAAAAGTGCCGGAAAAGCTAAGTACGCTGCGAAGCACGACGAAAAGGGGGCCCGGTACGCGACGTACATGCCATCACCCACATCGTACGTGTCATCGTGTATGGTGCGTACCCCAACATTGCATATGTACGGACCGTGCCCCCCGTATGTACAGACCATACTGCCCAGCTCCCCCGTATGTACGGACCGTACCCCCCAGCCCCCCTGTATGTACGGACCGTACCCCCCCACCCGCGTATGTCCACACCGTACCCCAGGCGTACCCCCCACCCGCGTATGTCCACACCGTACCCCAGGCGTACCCCCCCACCCGCGTATGTCTGCACCGTACTCCAGGTGTACCCCAATCCTCGCGTATGTACTGTCCGTACATACGCGAGGATTGGGGTATGCCTGGGGTACGGTGCGGACATATGCAGGTGGGGGGATATGCCTTGGGTACGGTGCGGACATACGCGGGTGAGGGGGGTACGCCTGGGGTACGGTGCGGACATACACGGGTGGGGAGTACACCTGGGGTACGGTGCGGACATACACGGGTGGGGGGTACACCTGGGGTACGGTGCAGACATACGCGGTGGGGGTACGGTCTGTACAAACGGGGTGTGGGGGGTACGGTGCGGACACACGCAGGAGGGGTGGGATGCTGGGGGGGCCCTACGACTCATACCCCGGGCACAAGTGTACTCGGGGTAGGGGTCATACAAAGTTCACTCCGTACGGGGCCTTTTCCATGCGCTTGTGTTTTTGGACGGGCGGTACGGATCCTACTTGCGCTCGGACTTCAGTTTTACGATTTGTATGTAAAACTGTCCGGGGACGTCTCGTAGACTTTTCCCGAGGCGATTTGTATGTATTTTTCACGTACGAATCGTACTTCGCCATTTGTACGGGACTTGTACGATTCGTACGGGAAAAAAAATCCAGGATCGGAATCGACCGCAGAATGTTAAAATAAATTAAACATATACATATAAATTAATATGTATACTTAGTCCACAGTAGGAAAAGCGTTGGATAGCATAGGGGTAAAAATTACTATTCCCACTCCAGAGAGTGCAACAGTAGGGAAAGCGCTTGATAGCGTAGGGGTAAAAATTACTATTCCCACTCCAGAGAGTGCAACAGTAGGGAAAGCGCTGGATAGCGTAGGGGTAACAATTACTATTCCCACTCCAGAGAGTGCAACAGTAGGGAAAGCGTTGGATAGCGTAGGGGTAAAAATGACTATTTCCACTCCAGAGAGTGCAACAGTAGGAAAAGCCCTGGATGGCGTAGGGGTACAAATTACTATTCCCACTCCAGTGAGTGCAACAGTACGGAAAACGCTGGATAGCGTAGGGGTAAACATAACTATTCCCACTCCAGTAAGTGCAACAGTAGGGAAAGCGTTGGACAGCATAGGGGTAAAAATTATTATTCCCACTGAAGAGAGGGCAACAGTAGGGAAAGCGTTGGATAGCATAGGGGTAACAATTACTATTCCCACTCTAGAGAGTGCAACAGTAGGGAAAGCGTTGGATAGCATAGGGGTAAAAATTACTATTCCCACTCCAGAGAGGGCAACATTAGGGAAAGCTTTGTATAGCGTAGGTGTTAAAAATAACATACTTATAAATCAAATAAATATTGTAATTAAATAATGATTTATTAATACCTTAACAATAAATAAAATAAAAACTACAAATATATCAAAATTAATAAATACTTTAATATTATTAAATACTTCGCACCCTATTCCCCAATAAACACACAACACACTCCATATACAATTTCACACAATTAATTTAATTTTCAATTAATCAATCAATAAAAATTAATTTGCAATAAATAAATAATTAACAACAAATTAATTATCAATGCAAATAAATAATATTCAATAAAAAAGTATTAACCAATTAATAATTAATTAACAAAAAAATAATTAGCAATACCACTAAATATTATTTAATACACATTATTAACCAATTCATAATTAATTAGCAAAGAAATAATTATAAATACCAATCAATAATATAAATTAATAACCAATTAATAATTAATTACCAGAAAATTAATTATCACTACCCATTGTTTTATTAATTACTTAATTACAAATAAATTACTTCCCACCCTATTCCCCTATGAACCCACAACACACTCCAATAATAAATAAATACAAAAATATAATTATCAAGTAATAATAATTAATTACCAATTAATAATTATTTAACAATACATTAATTATTAATACCAATAATTAAAAATTAATAATTACTTAATGTAAGTTAAATTACTTCCCACCCTATAAACCCACAACCCGCTACAGAAGTAAAACACAAAATGTAATTAAAAATAATACATATATTTAAGAAAACAGTACAATACTTAACAAAAAATATAGAACACATACAAATAAAAAGCATACCAAAGTACATAACACTAATATAAAGATCGATATTATTAACATCAATAATTTTAATATCGATATTACTAACATCTATATTTGCAACATAGATATTTCTTACCTTAAGTTCGATATTCTGGTTGTTGATATTCTTGATGTTGATATTCTATCCCTACGATATTTAAAACTTGATATAAATGTACTTCGATATTTAAACATCGATATTTTGACTGTTCACCTCATGGGATAGCCACTGTTATTTACAGAGAGCACATTTTCCATTGAATTAGCCAATACATTTGCCCAGACATATGATTTTACTGATAAAACTACACTGCACGCAAATGATAATGTGTGGAAAACTGGTTTCAGGTAATATGTATAATTTGTGCATCACCAACTAAAGTGTCTTGATTTGTTTTGATCCTATTAAAATCTTAGTTTCCTTCACACTTTAGAATTACAAATGTGCTTCTTTTTCGATTTCCTAACTGTTGAATGTGCTCATTTAATTTACAGACATTCACACTTTGTTGTGCGTTACAAAAAATGATACCCTACAGCTTTTCCTCTCACTCTCCAAGTACCCCAGCAAGGTTGTCACATAATTCACTTTCCAATTCTTTCTCTGAAAAGTGAGATGAGTTTGTAAACACCAATCCGAATGTTATAAAAGTAAGCAGCAATTTGTCGGAAGACATAAACTGGCATTTGACCATGTCTTTGAAGAGCAGCAACTTTTACAAGATATGTACAGATTTCAAAGTCATCTTTATTTATTGTTTGGACTTTCGCAAACCCTCATTTTGGGAATCACTGGCATAAAGAGTCCAGGGCCTGATTTAGAATTTGGCAGATGGATACTCTGTCACCAATGTGACAGATATCCCATCTGCCTAATTGCAACTGCAAATTACTTTCATATTTCACTATACTAATCCAACACTAATCCTTTATGGGTTCCGGAGTAGCATGCTACTCGCCAAAAAAGCGCTTCAAAACCCCATCTGGGGTAACAAGCGCTATATAAATGCAAACCTTTTTACCTCTTCTATCCTTCCCCTACCCTTCTCAATCCAAATAACTGACTAACATATCCACCACTCAAATTACTTTCATATTTCACTATACTAATTCAACACTAATCCTTTATGGGTTCTGGAGTAGAGTGCTACTCTGCGAAATTTGACGCCTCATCAGGGGTAGTAAGCGCTATATAAATGCAATTACAATACAATACAATACAGTATTCTGACGCACTGATAATTAGCCAGGTGGGATATCCGTCATGCTTGTGACTAAGAGGTCCATTAGTATGGCGGGCGGATCGCCACCGCCCAAACGGCAGTGGCGATCCCCCCACCATAAATCACCGCCCACTTATAAATTACCACCCGCCATATCAGTATGGCGGGGGTACCGTTGCGGACGGGAAGACCGTCTGCCACTTTTTCACTTTTCCGCCCGGTCGACCCGTCGACCGGGCGGAAACGGGTTGAATATGGTGACGGTGTCTGCTAGACACCGCCATCCATATTATTATGCAGGTGGTAAGCAGCCATTCCGTGGCGGCAAGGCATGCAGAGGCTGAAGTTGGGGGCCCGTTGTGGGCCCCCAGGATGTTGGGGGGTGGTGGGGCACATGGGGGGTACCTATGGTACCCCCCTTCATTTGCATGCACAACATGGAAGGCACCGCGCAGTGCCTGCCACGTTGTGCATGCAAATGCACAACATGCATTTTTGACATTTCCCAGGGCTATGGTGGGCGAATGGACCCCTAAGTTCCCATCCACTGAATCTAATTCAGGCCTTTAGCTCCCAATCTTTTGCCAGCGCCTTAGGAATTCTCTAATTTACTAAATGAAAATGGATGGTGCTTCACATCGTTAGGACCAAGCTTCATGATGCATCTTCTGGTGTCTGGAGCCCTATAGGGAGCCACAGTTTTATGATCCTAGTTGATTCTGCACCTGTGGTTCAGCCTCTGAAGGTACATTTAACCTTCTCAGTGGAGATCTTTAGCTCTATCTTTATGTGCAATGCAGCAGGGTTTAATATAGCATGGGTTTTCACTGGCAAAAAGCGCAGTTTAAGGGAATGTCATGAATGGAGATTTGACATGGACCAACAAATAAAAACTTAATCACAGACACAATTTGTCTTTTTGAATTGTAACAGAACATTCAAGTGATGCACATCTGTTCACTTTGTTGTTCAATAATATAAAAAAAAATCCAAAATAATATAATACAAAATACTTGTACAATTACAGAATAAGAATTTTTTTTATTTATTTGTTTCACTTACATATAAATCTCATTTATTTTTAAACTTTTGAAGGCACCATCTTTAGGGCAATTTGTGCTATTTTGTCAAGATGTCTGCTGCTGCCTATGCCAGGTCATATAGAAGCTTCTAGGATCTAAATACTACTAGTGGCATAGATTTCTGTGCTTGAGCCAACAACAATGATTGTGGGAGTGGTCATTTTGACTATGAGGGGGCGTGGCTAACCATAATGGCTGACCGGACGTGAATCCGATCAGCTCCTCGCTAGCCCCCATACAAATCAGTGGTTTTGAGCGATCTAAAGTTCACAATTTTGCCACGGGAGCTCTCTCACAGCTCTGGTGACTTGAAGGACGGCGAGTGACTGGTGGTTAAATCCCCCGGGACAACCCACGGCGTCGGAGAGAGCTCACCCCCCGGGCTTGGGGGAAACATCATGGTGGTTGCCGCTCTGGTGCTCGAGAGGAACCTGTGATGCTTCACACCATCAAGTTAGCTACCGGTGCTAGGAAACGTAGGGCTGTGGTCGGAGGCTGTTGAAGATCTGGGGGCTGCCCCCGAATATTGAACAAATTGCTGATTAGCTGTTACGCACCTGCAAGGACATCCGCGGACTGCGATCGTGCCCGCCTGAGGGCTCGAGAAGTAAGGGAGATCCCCCCTGGATGGGGAGCACAGATGTTGAGGAGCGGCGGGGGGGCCCCCATTGTCTGCAGTCCCTGAGCGTGCCTGCCCTGCCTGACCTCAACATGGCGGCCACCGGGTGCTGACTGGAAACGCGCGAATGCCGCGCCAGCGAGATGTGTCGAGCCCCTGAAGCTAATGTGAAGCCCGATGTGGTGAAAGGAGAGGAGCAAGCTACAAAGACCAAAGGGATCGCGGGTAAGGAGCGGAGGGTCTCCCCTTCCCCTATCCGGGTTTACATCCTGCAATTCGTGCCCAATGTTGCCTGACCCTTAGATGGCGGTGCTCCACCTCCAGGCTCCTACTCAATAGAGATCTGCGGGGCAGGCCTCGAACACCCTTGCAGAAACGTGAGAGCTCCGAGGGGGGCCCTGACATCAGCCCAGTGTACCAACCACTGTGAGACCTGAGCAACATGGCTAATGCCCAGTGGAGCTGCCAGACAGCTATTAGGAGATTGGCCCTGGTTTCTACGCTATTGTAACTGATGTAACTTGTAACGCAATGCTCCTCTGGTAAAGCGGTCTGATACCTCCGGGTCTAGCCAGCGCTATATAAAACTTTTTAGATGTTCCTTGTAATGCAACGATCCTCTGGTAAAGCGCTCTGATACCTCCGAGTCTAGCCAGCGCTATATAAACTTCTCAAATCAAATCAACTCAAAAGTGGTTTTCCTGAACGCTGAGACCTGAGCAACATGGCTGATGCCCGGTGGAGCTGCTAGACAGCTATTGAGGAGATTGGCCTTGGTTTCCCCCTCGACTGTCACCTACCAGCCGGACATTGGGCACAGTTCCTCCTCATCTCCCCGCTATGACTCCTTCCTCCCCTCCCTCCTACGAATTCTCTCAACATTGTTTTTGTGTACCGTACCTTACTATACTCTTGTAACTGATGTAACTTTTAACGCAACAATCCTAAATGTAAAGCGCTCTGAAACCTTCTTGGGTCAAGTTTGCGCTATGTGAAACTTTATAAATAAATAAATAAATGAATAAATAAACCCGATGTCAGCCAATGTTAGAAATGGGATTCCTGGTTGGCTGAGGTATGCACCAAGGCCATGCAGGAACCACTACTCTAGACAGGGTAAGCTAGATACACACTAAAAGATAACCTGTGCTCACCCTCTGGTGGCTTGGCACAGAGAGGTTTGGCTTATCTAAAAAGGCAATATGTAAAGTATTTGTATTATACACACACACACACACACACAGAGTAACATAATGAATAAACCACACAAAGACTCAACACAGGTTTGGAAAATAGAAAATATTTATTCCAGTAAAATAAGACCAAAAATCCAAAAATCCAATTAGTAGAAGTTGAGATATGAATTTGTAAAGAGTAAACGCAAAAACAGTGCTTTAGAAGTCACTCGTTGTCGAAAGGTTATTTGAGGTCGTGAGGGACTGGTGCAGATCCAAAGTTCAGGCTGACCGCGATCGACGGCAAACCGGCTACAGGGCCCAGACAGGTCCCACTGAACAAATACATTCGATGGAGCTTTCCTCAATCCTACTGCATCATCATCGAACTGCACAAATGGAGTTCCGGGTAATCATCTAGCTCAGTTCAAATTAATGCAATGAGTCATCGTTGAGCTGTGCTGAGCGTCCTCGTCGAGCCATGCAAGCTGTGGATCCACTGCCGTTTAGCAGCCTCTAAGTCTGCGTTGAAAGGCTGTGTGGCGGGATTTCTCCCACAGTTGATGCAATGTGTTGATTCTTGCAGAAATTAGCTGCAGAACCCATTTCTGAGGGGCAGACTTTGGATGGATTTAGGCCCAGATCTCTGTACTGGGGTGAATGCTTGCCATTGTGCAGCATTCTGTCCATCAATTGTTCTTTTTGCATTTGTCACCCCCGAGTGGGACAGGTATGCCCAGACGTGGGTCCCGTGCTCACCATGCCACTGGAGTCAAGCTAGCCTGGCTGATTAGGGGTGATGCCCAGAAACCAGCCCCAGGATGCTTGTTTCCAGTCCAGTGAGCACCTGGCCTGGCATTTCAGGCTGGACTGTTCACATGCGGAACAGGGTAAAGACTGATTTGCATATGGCTGGGTATGAACTGGAAAGGCATGGGGAGCAAAAAAAGGATGGATGTAGGCCAGATCTCTGTATTTGGGTGAATGTTTGACATTGTGCAGCATTCTGTCCATCAGTTGGTCTTTTTGCTCCAGACTCTGGAGTGGGCCACCTCAGGCAAGGGTAGGACTCACAGAGTCCAGCAGCACCAGTATAATTACAAGAAGTCTTTTGTGTGCCTAAGACTTCAGAATACGGGAGACAAGACAGCAAGCCCTTGGATATCACTTGGAGGGAAGGCAGAGTCCAACTCTCCTTCCAGCAGAGTCAGGGAGCAGCAGTCAAGAGGGTAACAAGCAGAAATGCAGTCCTTCCAAAACAGCAGTGCAGTTGAGTCCTTTATGCAGAACAGCAGTCCTTCAGACAGAGGTTCAGTTCAAAATCCAGAAGGGCCTAATTTCAGGAAGTCAGAGACCTTGTGCTTATACCAAAAAGTGCAGTTGATGTGCACAATAATCCCTATCAACTCACTCCTGCCAGGCTAACCCTGGGGGATAAATCAGTACTTTGCATGTGGACACAACACTATCTATTGAAGTGTAAGTGTCAGCTCCTCCCAATCCTCCCTGCCCAGGAAGACCCAACAGAATGCAGATGAGTGCTCAGAATGCACATGAGCCTTGCCTTGCTGTGTTTGTGGCTGTCTAGAGGATATGCACAAAGTGTAGCTGTCACCTGACCCAACCCAGGCGTCTATTGGAGACAAGCTGTCAGGCACCAAGAGTCGTAAGTACAGATAAATGTCCAGTTTCTAAAAGTGTATTTCTAAAACAGTAATGTTAAATCCAACTAACCAGTGGGGAGGAATTATCATTACCATTCCAAACATAAAAAGCATGAAAATGTTACTCCTCTCTGATCAGGAATTACAGCTTAAAAGTGTATTAAGGAATTCTCCAATGCTTGCCTATGGGAGGGGCTGGCTTCACAGTAGTGAAAAACAAAATAGGCTTTTTGTCACTACCAGGACATGCAAAACATAAAGATACATGTCCTACTTAGGGCCTACGTAAGGGGTGACTAATTCGTAATTAAAGGGGAGTTTAAGGATTGGCAAATAGTTTTAAATGACAACTCAAAGTGGCAGTAAACTCCACACACAGGCACAGACAATCAGTGCTGCAGCCCACTAGCAGCGTTTGAAGTATAGGCCCTGGGTATATGGTATACCACTTTACAAGGGACTTACCAGTACAGCAAATATGCCAATAGGGTATACACCAATGTCATCATGTTTAGGGGAGAAGCACATGCAATTTACCACTGGATAGCTGTAGTAAAGTAGTCTAAAGGCCAACAAAAAAATCAGCAAAAAGGAGGGGGAAATGGCAATAATTTTGGGGAATGACCACCCTGAGGATGACAGGTCTGACAGCCGGGTGTCTAAGTCATTCACCATGTTGAAACGGCACATGTGGCAAGAAACCCACGACCATAATCCACAAAAGCAGAAGTATGTACCCCAAAGAAAAAGTCAAACATCTCTGATGTGCAGGGAGTTTTCCCCCTGTATGTGAATGAGATTTGAACAGTTTCCTTACCAACAATACTCTGTCTGGCATGGCGGCCCCTGGAAGAAAAAACTGTTATGAGTGACTTACTGTAAATAGCACAGAGTAAGTTCCACTGTGATTTGGTGGGCGGCTAGTGGCTGCTTCTACAAATCAAGTGTGTTAGAAATTGAATTTCTGGTTGGCAGTAGTATGCACCCTGTCCAAGCAGGAACCAAAATCTTAGTCAGGATAAGTCAGATAAACACCATAAATTATCGTGTGCTCACCCACTTGTCGTTTGGCACAGAGCAGTCAGGCTTAACTTAAGAGGCAATGTGCAAAGTATTGGTGCAACACTTCAAACAGTAAAACAGTGAAAACACCGCACAAAAAGATAGCAAACCAGGTTAGAATAGTAAAGCTTAATTTAATGAGACAAAAACAACAAACTTCCAATGAGTACAACCGGAGTTATGAGTTTATTATGATTGAACTGAAATACAGCGTTTTAAAGGCTGATTGGGGCTATCAAGACAAGACTAAACCCAGAGAGTCAGGTCAACTGCGATAGAGCTCAGGTCATGTACAGGGACCAACATTGTCTTGATGCAAAGTACCTTGTTGCATTGTCAATGAAGACCTAATACGTGGAGCAGAGAAGGCGATGCATCGTTGTCGATCCTTTCAGATGTAGGCGGTGCATCAGATCCGAGTCATGTAAGTCAGAGATGCGTCATCATTGAACCACAAGATGCAAGTGATGCTACATCATCAAGTAGCACAAATCAAGAATGCGTAGAAAACTGGAGGCGATGTGCCACACAGTTGATGACTTGATGTCTTTGGTCCTTGCAACAAAGATGATGCGTCGGCGTTGAGAGAAAAATGCCAGATCTGTGCCACGTAACAATGGAGATACGTGGAGTTTGAGAGTTGCAGCACTCTATACCCACTTCTAAGGTGCTCAGACTGGATTTTCACTATTATGCAGGGCAAGACTCTCAGATGGGAGAGTCCAGGTGCCGTAGGCAGATGGGTTTGAAGTCTTTGATGTCCCTAAGACTTCCGAACAGGAGACAAGCAGACAAGCCCTTTGAGTCACTCTGGGTCTGGGTTGGAGAGATGCAGGTCCAGTCCTTTTCACTTCCAAGCATTACGGCAGCACGTCAGTACAACAGAGAGTCCAGCAGAGGAGCAGTCCAGTAGAGTGGCAGCCCTTGTAGCGGCACAGCAGTCCTTCTTCCTGGCAGAGAATCCTCAGGTTCAGAAGTCTACTGAGTTGGTGGTGTCAGGGGTCCAGTACTTATATCCAGTTCTGCTTTAAAGGTGAAGGAGACTTCAAAGAGAGGCCTTTGAAATGCACAGAGTCCCTGCCGTTCCGGCTCTAGTTCCAGACTCCTGACAGGGGAGTATGTAGCCTTTGTGTGGGGCAGGACACAACCTATTCAGGTGTACGTGTCAGTTCCTCCCTCTCATCCTAAACAGGATGGCCCATCAGTCAAACCCAAGCTCTCGGTGTGTGTGGCTGTCTAGAGGGAATGCACAAGGCCAAGTTGTCTCCCACCCCAGACGTGTATTCAGAGAGAGGCAAAAGGGACCAAATAGCTAAAGTAGGAAAATATCAACTTTCCAAAAGTGGCATTTTTAGAATTATAATGTAAAATCCGACTAAACCATAAGTTGTGATTTTAACTTGTGTGACCTATATTTTCCCAATTGGGAATTACGCTATAACATGAAATAAGGTAATCCCAATGTTATCCTACAGGAGAGATAGGCCTTGCAGTAATGGAAAACGAATTTAAGAGTTTTTGAGTATTAGGACATATAAAACTTAAAAGTACATGTCCTATTTTTACAATATACTCACCCTGCCCTTGGGCTGTCCAGGGCCTTCCTTAGGGGTGACTTTTATGCATTAAAAAGAAAGGTTTGGGACTGGCAAGAGGGTTAACTTGTCAGGTGGACATGGCAGTTTAAAACTGCACACACAGGCTCTGGAATGGCAGGCCTGACACATGTTTAAAGGGTACTTAAATGGGTGGCGCAAGCAGTGCTGCAGGGCCACTAGTAGTTTTACAGGCCCTGGGCACACGTAGTGCACTTTACTAGGGACTTAAACATAAATTAAATATGCCATTTGCGGATAAGCCAATGTTACCATGTTTAAAGTAGAGAGCACGTGCACTTTAGCACTGGTTAGCAGTGATAGTGCACCCAGAGTCCTACAGCCAACAAAAACAAATTCAGCAAAAAGGGAAGGAAGAAGGCGAACAGTTTTGGGGTGACCCTGTTGAAAGTGCCAGGTCCAACAATGCTCTTCTTTCGGCAGAGCCAGCTATGTTTTCACCAGTGTAAATCCAGTAGTTACCCCAACACTAAATGGAGGATGTGGGGGGGGAGTATGAGCCACTAATTTGGCAGGGTGAATGTACCACGAGTTTATGGTGGTGCAACCGCTTTGGTGCAATCTAAATATTCCCTTCAACTATACAACTCTATTTATTATCGACAGCCATTCATGTGCAAAAGTCCTTATGTGGAAATACAAATAGTCTTTCTTTTTTTTACTTGAGTATGGACTACATGTTCCATCGTTGTGCATGCTAGTTTTTAGGTATTGTTAAAGACTGCTTTGTCTCTCCGAAACATTAGTTACTGAATACTGAATTTTAAAAGACGAGGGTCCTCACAGCTGTTTGCAAACTTTATATAGATGTTATTTTCATGATAACTTCCTGCAATGTATCAACTTTTAAAATTACATTATTTATTTATTTAGCAGCACACGTCCTTTAAAAGAGAAAGCAATAATGTAGACAGACAGCCATCTGCTTGGAAAGAGAAAGTACCTAATAAAACAAGGCAGAGAGAAGCAAATTACGCTGTCGAGGATTCGAAATCTGCTCATGTTCCTCACAGTTTGAATTCAGTAGCCATTTTTCAGTATCTAGCTCTGTTTTTGATCCAGCGCTAGAAAATGGTTTGTCATTAGTAGTATTATGGCACATGTGTTAACAAGACCCAAGATAAAGTAACTTGCTAACACTACATATTTAACGATACTGGTCTTTACAAACTACTTCACCTAATAAATTCACACAATAAAAACGCAGCACATCTCTGTGCTCGATACTGTAAAAACCCCACTACAGACAAAAAAGTCAGAAAAGCTGCCTGTGTTGTTGCTTGTTCGTATAATTATTGATGCTTCCAGTGTTGTCAGGTTGGAGAACTTAGACACAGCCATTGATTTACTGATGGAATGAAATAATACAATGCCTCTATGGCAGTGTCTGTGCTAGTGTAAGGCAAGGTAAAGTACCCACCATGGGGCCCCAGGTAGAGCTACATCGAAGCTAAGAGCTGCAAATGTGACCCTTTTTCATGGGAAATCACACAAATAATAAAATTTGAATTTATTTTGTCCTTTATGTTGAAATCATTGCTATGGCCCTTCTTCTTGTAGCATGTTTTTAGCATTCTGGACATTCAGGGAAAGCGTTAGGGTCCAAAGTGCTTTTTAGTTGCCCCAGGAAATACCAAGATCTCTCATCATGTTCTGTAGCTTACCACCACCAGGCACGCAAAGTCTTTGACCATAGCACATGTGATGGCGATCAAGCTGTCTATTGCATAAGAGATGCTGTCTTTGGCCCACTCCATTAAAGCAATACTTGGGCATACTGCGCATGAAGCAGCAGTAGAATTTGTGCATGTGTGGGAAGTATGTTTTGATAGTTTGTACTACATTTTCAATTGAGTGCTTTATTTTCATCTCAGTATGCCATCGTGGTGGGCTGTTAATAAGTGGGTACACCTTCATAAAGGTATAGTATGTTGGTGTAGGTTCCATAGTGCCCATACGTCCAATTCCTTCAGCAGTTTTATTGACATTGGAGTTTAGTATTCCGTATTAGAAAATGTATTGGTGTATGTATGACTATCTTTGCCCAATCTCTCTGCTTACAAGCCTCTTTGAAGGCCTGGAGTCTTTTCTTAGCATTCCAGTGCATATCCAAGAGTTTCATCTTGTGTTTTATTCCAGTATTTCTGGCACGTTCTGTGAATTTCAGACATTTGTGCAAGCCTAGCCTCATCTGGATCACACCTAAACCCAGGCATATCAAAAGCTTCTGTGCTGCATTGATCACAAATGTTATGCAGGGTGCTTCTCTGGTTGTCTGGCAGCATGACCACTGTTAGACATGTCATCCTTAGGGTGGTCTTCCAACAAACCTTTGGCCCGTTTACCTCCTCTTTTTGCTGTATCTTTTTTTTGGCCTTACAACTCTGAGCACTTTACCACTGCTGACCAGTGCTAAAGTGCATGTGCTTCTTCCTTAAACATGGTAACATTTGTGTACACAATTGGCATATTTAGTTTACTGTAGTGGTATACCATATATACAGGGCCTGTAAATTAAATGTTACCAGTGGGTCTGCAGCACTGATTGTGCCACCTACACAAGTAGCCTTTCAAACCTGTCTCAGGCTTGCCCTGCAGGGCCTATATGTGAGTTGACTGCCACTTTGATTTGGCATTGAAAACCCTTTGCCAAGCCTTAAACTCCACTTAAATCACACATATGTCATGCCAAGTTACACCCGAGGTTGCCCATAGGACAGGGTGCTGTGTATATAAAAGGTAAGACATTCTCTTTTAAGTTTTGCATGTCCTGAAAGTGACAAACACTCAAATTCGTTTTTCCACAACTCAACTGGCACTTCCTTCATCCAAGGTACTTTTTCAGTAGGACCGGCATGAGTCCTGTTGCCATCCTGCCCTTCATCACGGTCAGCCTGAACTTTAGATTTGCCCTGGTCTAGCGCAACCAGATGTTCCCGGTTGGCGCTTTATGACTCTAAGCACTATCATTTGATTCAATCTTTAAAAATTCATAACTCTGGTTCAACTTATTGATTTTTGTTGTTTTACTAAAAGAAATATAATCGATTTTTCTAACCCGATGAGGAGTATGTTTGTGGTGTTCTCATTGTGGTACTCTGTGTGTGTGCTGCACACATACTTTACACGTTGCCTCTTTAGATAAGCCTGACTGTTCTGTGCCAAGCTATCAAAGGGCGACCACAGGTTATCTTTTACTGTACATCTAGCTTTCCCTGACTACAGTGGTGGTTCCTGCTTAGACAAGGTGCTTATCTCTGCCAACCGGAGACCCCATTTCTAAAAATCCCCTTTTGTCAAAATAAAATCTGGGCATCGGACATGTTTGGAGGGAGCTCCACCATGTCGCACCACCTAGAAGTGGTTAAAGTTGCCTGCCTCATCATGACTGGATCATAAAAGCAGGATTTTTGTAACATATCGATACAGTCGGCAGTGGCAGCTAACGGCCGTGATAAGAGTGGGGCTTGGGGCAAAGCGCCCAGTTTGCTCCCCTGTTAACGGCATCCCTGCCAGGGAAAACCTGATTCATACCCAAGACCTGCATACTGCCATTTTTTACAGCTTTAGCATGTGTCCCTACCTCTTCTATTTAGATTTCTTTTTAAAGTCTCTCTCACTACCTGACATCCGAATTACATTGCGCGCTGCGTCGCCGGTGTGGCGTTGCAGCGCGCGCAATGTAATTCATTGTATTTATTTATTTAGTTACTGAACTCCGTTCGGCCTTAATCTGGAGTTTACTAGGCCCCAACCCTGCCCCTCCCCCGCCCCACCCCACCGCCCCACCCCACCGCTCCCCAGCACTCCCTCCAGGAGCCGCTACTGCTAGCATTACCAGCCATTGCAGACTTCTGTCCTGCTCTGCATTCGGCTCACCTCTGACGAGGCACAGACTGAAACGCATGCTACAGTACCACAGTCTACACTCTTTGGAATACATCGAGATATAATGTCAGCACCGCTCTTTGCTTTCCATCTGATAGGAGAATAAAATGTGATAACCCACCACAGAGAGAGCTGAAGAACAAGATAGCATTGAATAGATTTTTATTTTCCCAAACTCTTCCCTATTTTTCTCTCGGAGCTGTCAGTGGCCAAGCAGTTTGAGGCATCAGTGACATGTGAACGGCTTGTCTCTGTTACTATCTGACACGGTCCAGGCTCTGTTGCCTGTAAAGATTTTTCATCTTTAGCGATTTCAGAGCACAGCGCGAATGATGGATGCAGCCACGCAGGGCGCGTGTTTGATAGGGCCGGCCTCCCCGGCCGAAGCCATCAGCGATAGATTTGTTGCGCCGAGTGTGAACATCCGGTAGCTATTGTCCTGTCGATGCTCAGAAACACAGCTTGACAGCACAAAGGAATAACCAGGCCACACTCGCCTGCTGTTTTTTTCATTACTTTCTAAGTCACATATTTCGCTCGGTCTGGAGATCCGTCCGCGTTTGTTTCCTGTGCCTTTCCCAGTTTATCTGCAAATATGAGCCCGCGTCCATCTCCGCCGACTCTCCCGGAAGGCAGTAAAGGCAGGTCATGACTCTTCCTCTGAAAATGTATTTCAATTCACTACTTTTACTCTCTCCCCAGGCAGTCTAATGTCGTGACCTCTATTACCGGGAGTCCATTGCAGTTATGAAAGCTTGCCAATTATGCCCTGCATACCCCCTGGGAGAACTTGGGTATCTCTATGGTATGTACCTCCCACATTTTCTACAGTCTCTGAACATTCATATTCTGAAGTCTCAATAGACTATGCGTAGTTTTAAAACATCCCTAATTTCTGAAATGTCTCCATCCTTTCCCAGATTTACTAACGTGGTCTGTGAATTTAGCGTTACTTTTGCTTTGCGTTACTTTTGCAACGCAAACCTGACTCAAAGTGTTGTGCTGGATTTGACTAACCAACACAAATCAAGATTTGTGTTGGACAGTTTCCCAAGCTACCGCAAAGTTGTACTATGCGCTGACTTGTGTTACTTTGCACCAAGGGGGCATTCCATGGGTGTTTCCATGCAACCACTTATGGGTGTTGATGCAAATTTGTGTCTACAAACATTTGTAGAAAGTGATTTGCCCAAAAAGTTTATGTGTCCTCGAGGCAGGTGTAACTGGGAGAATTTTTTGTTATTGTACTGCGGACATACAAGGCAGGAAATGTGCTAAAGGACATTCTTTTTTATTAGACGGGTCCCCTTTGAAAACGAAAATGATTCCATACAAAATGCAAGCACCGTTGCCCCATGGCACCAGGGTGTGTGCATTGGAGCATGGCAGCCTATAGAGCACCAGTACCGGGAGAAGGGAAAACAGTGGCCTATCTTAGTGGAACGTAGTTGGTGCCCTGCACTGCGTGAATGTTTCACAAATCTGGGCCACTTTTTACATTTTCCATGGATTTCTCATCCATACAACAGTGCACCTCACTCTGAATGAAGCCACATCCATCAATGCGTATTGAGAAAATGCAATTTCCTTTTATTTATACAAACTTTGGTCTTGAACGTTTTGTGGTGACAGATTAACCCTGTCAATCAGCCATTATGGATGCACCCTTTGATGGTAGATGATGTCAATAACGTAATTTCTTGCTTCAGCCTTAACCCCTTATTGCCCTCATACTTACTGGTGAACTGGTGTACTAGTGTGCTGTAAACCTTTCTTCCTGCTAAGTTCTTCATGACCCCTGAGACAGAATGTGGCAAAGGCACTGCCAGAAAAGCCAAATGGCGAGCCAGGGATAGCAGCTGCAAGCACTAGCTACCCATAAATGACATCCACCCAATATTTTCTTGACCTAACACGTTACATTTTTTAGAAAATTTGAAGGATTCTCTTATGGTAACTAATCAGTACTTTGCTGTTTGATGTAGTCTCAAACTCATGCCTCCATGGTCTACCCTAGGCAACGTTTGCTAATAACTTAAGCCTAACTTTATTTGGCTGCATTGATTCTTTGTTGCTGTGTAGTCACAGCTTGTGGTGGTATTGGGATACAGCAAATAGAATGTTCATTAGATATACACGGTCCTACAACAGGCATTAGGATATGGGACCAGACCCAACATTTTCAGGGGGAAATGATGGAAGCATCATCACTTGGGCATATCTCCTACTTAATGCCTGCGTCAAATAGGTGTTTTTTTTAATACAAAGCCACGTCTGACAACCTTTACAGCTTTGGCTTTGTGTCAAAATAAATAGATGGCATTGTTGTAGCACCTAAAACTACCCATGGAATGCCCCTGACGCAAAGTAGTGCAAAGCTATGTGCACAACTTTAATAGGAACTTTATTAATACTTAGGGCTGCTTTGTGTCACTTTGTGCCACTTTGCAGCAGTGCATAGGCTCAATAAATCTACCCCTTAGTGTCTAATTAATGAGAAGGGGACTCTTTGCTCAAAGAGAAGCAGTAGCAGTGAAAATGATCAAATCATTTAGTAAATTTAATGGAAGCCCAGAGGAGGGATACTACCTGGTGAATTTTCTATGGTTGCTCACCTTCTTGGATACATGGCAGATTATTTCAGAACTACAAAAAAAGCAAATAGCTTTTTGACTGGCAGGCCTTCTCTTACAAGGGTTGCATCTGACATGCAGGTGCAACCATAGGTTTTCCAGCCGTTCACCCCTTCTCTATCTACCTCACATCCTCCCATGCATGTGTATGCAGTTGTTAGAGTTCTCCTAGACTAGCCCTGCACTTTATCCTGTATTTGTCCACAATTGCAGTAGAGATAGGACTCTAGCATAAGCTCGGGACTCATCCACTGAAGGATGCGAAGAAGGAAATGGGAGATTGAGCGAGGTGTCTGTGGTAACAAGTGTAATCAATATGGCACACATGTTTAGCAAAAGTATTTAAGAAAGTAAAGTTTCTTCATTTCTAAGCCTTGTGCCTGCAAGAAACCTGTGATGAACTGAGAGGTAAGACAGTGTTGTTAGATATTACAGAGCAAGGAAGAACAAGGGGAATAGATATGAGCCTTAGAAAGTAATCCCCAAAAGTTACCACAAGTCTCCCCTGACATGTAGACCTCCTTTGAGTCAGAATCCAGGAGAGCATAGCAGCCACAAATGGAACAGGTATATTCTAACTCTCCTACTAAGAGTCTATTTCCTGATCGGGTAATGGTTTCGACCCTAGTGCCGGAACACCTGTTCCAGTATTAGACCTTGCTTCAATAATGATTCAGCACCAGTTGGTGCTCCAGTTCTAGTGTTAATTTCTTCTATTCTAGTGATTGAGGGTTAAACTTAGAGAAATAGGGGCATATTTACAAGAAACAACGCATCGCTATGCCAAGGCAGTGATGCATCAAGATTTATTGCGCCTGCTTGAAAAATCCTTATGACGGAATGGATGCGACATATTTACAATATGGGGCTCCATGGCGCAAGGTTCCAAGGATGTGTCAGAAATTCTGACGTATCTGTGGGAAGGATGCCACAAGGCATGGAGCCAAAAGGTGGAGCATTACTGTAGTAGGTCATAAAACTGGTGCAATAACAGCAATGCGTAAAAGGTTTTGACTGCTGCAAGGAGCCTACTGTATGAGGACCAATGTAATCGAGTGTCAGTAGGTGGAAAATTCAACTTGCGCTCCATTAGATTGGTACTGGATGTCACACATACAAGTGGGAATAGTGTACCTATGTGTACCACCATGCCTCGGTATGTGTGAAATATCATTAATGGTGTTTAATGAGTGATTTACTGTGTTACCTACTTTATCTGTGCACTTACCTGTTGAGGGGATGTGACCTGATTGCAGATTACACTCTTTCGAAGTCACTTCAGCTAGTCACATTCCTCTGCATCAGCAAATGCATCATTGCTAACCTTGGGTTTTAGAGGCATAGGAATTTTGACACATCTCAAGCGCAGCAGGCTACTTCCCGATGATATGTGACTTTTTGAAAAAGTCATAAATACCATTGCATCAGTTTTACATGGATTTTATGAAGGAACACCTACCTTGCATATATTAATTCTAACGTGATGCAGACGAGTCTGACAAAGGAAAAAAACAATGCATCCCGATGAAAAGTGACACATCTGCCTAGATGTGTCACTTTGTAACTATGGTGCAAAGATGGTGCCGCCGATGCGTAAAACAAATGACTCAGCGGCGGCCCAAGCTCCTTGTAAATATGCCCCATAGTGCTTTAGTAATATAGGCATTTCTGCAAATTCTGCAGCCAAATGCATAATATTAAGGCTTGATGGTATTGTTAGCATTGTATTAATTGTGGGATACCTGGCCCATAAGTAGAACACAAGTGAAATACTACTAGGAGTAGTTACTAGAGGAGGTGGTTGCACACCTTTGGTAGAATTTGGAGATTCAGGTGAAAGTTCTACTTCTAAATTTAAAAATAGAGACCTGCCTCCTTACTGCTGTTCTGATCCAATTATGAAAAAAACGTAAGGGTCCTAGGCATATATTCTTTTCTGGGAAAGGTCTAAATGAATATTCAATTGTATACAAGTCTCAGATTTTCTGAATCTATCAAATTGGACTTCCTGTATCTAAAACGTGTATGTCAATCCATTTTGGCCAAAGAGGATGGTGGTACTGGTAACTCCAAAGGTAACAGGGCCACAACCTATGCCAAGAGTACCCATACATTTCATCTACATTTGTAGTTTGGACTGATGGCTGTGTTTCATTGGGTGTAAATATTTGATGAGAGACATACAAGGTTTTCTTGTAGCCTTGAAATAGGGCTTGGACTGCAACCCATTCACCCATGACGTAGAAATACTTTTTTCAAATAATTTATTTTGCAACATAAAGGAATTTTCCCTATCCTGCACGTATTTTCTGAAATAAAGTTTCCAATGTAATTCTGAGTATTCATTGGCTATCAGGCTCAGAGTTTCCTGTTTCAGAGGATCTCTCCGGGGTCCTGGTTCTTTTCGTCTACTCTTCTGTCCCTGTCTGTGGCTTCCTCCTCTCTCCCACGACTCCGGTCACCAAGTGTCCCTTGAAGTAAAACACATGAATAGAATCAGTACTCTACTTATTTACCTGTCCTAAAGTATCCTACATGGTGCCACCACCAATTTTGAGAGTGTTGGTTCCCGCTTCCTAGTGCTCCCCTCTTGCCCCAGTCTCCAGGTTATTCCCCTGTGAGGTGCTCCACTGGTACCACCATCTCAATATTTGAAGGAACTGAAAGGTGGGCAATCGTCTGTGGCCACGACACTCCATGGCGGTGGTCGCCGTGACGTCCTCCTGCCTCTCCTGGCCACTGGGGTTGCGAGTGGTTGGCTGCAGCTCTTTGATTCTGTCAACGCTTTTTCAAAAATAAAATGTTTTTATTGCATTTTAAATCACAAAAACACAAACGAAAATACAAAAAGATAAAAACACAGATCACATAGACCAAAATCAGTTTTGAAACGCAAAAAATATCGATACATGACATAGTGGCGAGCACGGGGAGGGGGAAAGAAGCATGGATGACACCACAGCAGAGGAGTTTAGTTACACGCTGGACATTATACAATAATGAGCATCGCAGAGAGATGTTCACACATCACATGACAGGGCCAAATTGTCTGCAAGAAAACACTAGGGCATTAAACATAAAATAATGACAACAATAATGCTTTAACCGTCTTGCACGTCATCAGAAGTTTGCTCCACAAGGTGATATGGTGCGAACAGACCCCAAAAGCTATTCGGGCAGTTACAAGGCGGGAGCATTTCGTTATAAACATCTGATTGGGTGTTATAATAAATCATGTCTCGTTCCCACTCTGCAACAGTAGATACAGGACCCCTCATCCATTGCAGCGCCAGTCTACGCTTAGCTAACAGGAGGCCCATCGCCGCGAGTTTGCGCACATTTTTCCGGAGGTGCTTAGGATACCCCAGAAGCGCCAGCAAGGGATCCGGAGGAAGGGTGAGCCCAAATATGTCATTCAACATCTGAAAAATCTTACCCCACTAGGCTTCCACCTGAGGGCATTGCCAGGCCAGATGAAAAAACCCAGCCCCTGACATATCACAGCGCTCTCAGTTATCAGAATCACGTAAGCCATGTCGAAAGAGGCATAGTGGGGAATAATAAACTCTATTTAAAAGTGTAAAATGTGCCAACCTATGACGACCATTAATGGAAATCTTACGAGTGACTTCGCAGCAATAGGACCATACTTCGTCTGTGATAGGGACGCCAATATCTGACTGCCAGGCCTGTCTAACCTTACTGAGGGTGGAAGTCTTAGTGGCCAAGGCAGAGGCATATAGTCTAGATATCAGCTTACCATGGGTTTGTGAGCTCCCAAGTGTAGTCAGAGGTGGGATGTCCATTGGCTCTAGGAGCTCGTCCTCAAGTACAGCTCGCATAGCATGCCGAGTTCTAAAAAATGGAATTTCGTCAGCGCCGAATGTGAACCGTTAGCGCCAGTCACCTCTTCCCATGTGTCCACCCGCCCGCCCGTGTTTAAACAAATCCCCAATTGTATTTATGTGCAAACTGTTTAGGGAGTCTAGGGTCCCCTTCTCTGAGCTGAGCGCAAACCATTGGCACCACTCCACCCGCAACCGAGGCAAATACAATTGTGCACCACTGTACATTCTAAGAAGTGCATTCCACGCATGAACAGTGGAGTTGATCGAGTCAAGTATTCTGCAACGTCTCGTGGGCGCCTGAGTCAAAAAGCGAGGCAATGTGTATGGGGCAGCAGGGACCTTTTCAATCTGGAGGTGAGGCAAATCATGTGCACCCAGCTGTATGCGTGAGAGGCCTGCGCGACCTTGTAATAAAGTTCAAGATTCGGGGCACCCAATCCTCCAGTCAAGTACGGGAGCATGTGAGTGTCCAAGGCAGCTCTAGAGGACTTGCCCATCCACGCAAGCTTAGTCATTGGAGATCGAAGTTCTCGAAGCCGGTGCTGAGGCACCACTATAGGAATATTGACAAAAAGAAAGAGCAGACGAGGGAGCACTACGGGGAACAACCTTTACAACGCAACTTTTACAACGTACTACCATTACAACGAAACTGTTACAACGCGAGTGCATTGACAACGCAGGACATTACAACGCAAGTCTTTACATCGACTTGCACTAGATGGCGTGCTAACATTAAAAATAGTGTAGTTTACTATCCCAACACCTTCCCTACTGTTACGTGGACTGGAGTTGGAATAGTAAATTACACTTTTTTAATGTTAGCACGCCATCTAGTGCAAGTCGATGTAAAGACTTGCGTTGTAATGTCCTGCGTTGTCAATGCACTCGCGTTGTAAAACTTTCGTTGTAACAGCATGCGTTGTAACAGCATGCGTTGTAACGTCATACATCCGAGCACTACCATCTTCATTAATGAGACCCTACCAGCCAAGGACAATGGGAGACGGATCCATCCATCTATATCATCACCGAGCTTATCAATCACCCTACCGTAATTAGCCTTAATTACCACATCTGCATCTGAGTGCACTTGAATGCCCAGATAACGCACCGGGTCGGACGGCCATTGTAGAGAGAAGTCAAGCGGGAACTGTAATGTGGCTGGTGTCAATGGGAATATTATGGACTTATCCCAGTTAATCCTAAGGCCAGACAGCCCCCCGAAACGCAGCACCTCACGTATAACAGGAGCCAGATGGATCTCGGGATCGCGGACATACAAGAGTGTATCATCAGCATAGGCTGAAGTGATCAGATTGTGATCAGATTGTAGTTAGGAAACCAAAGTCCTCTGTGACCGTGATACTCGCGTAACATCCGTAGGCGGGGTTCAGCAGCCACTGCGTATAATAACAGGGATAAAGGGCACCCTTGTCGGGTGCCTCTGGAGATATGAAACGGGACTGAGACCGCTTCACCCGTGCAAACTCGGGCCATTGGGGAGTTATATTTCACCAAGATCAATTGCAGAAAGACCTCACCAACTCCCATTCGACACAACATCGCATGCATGAACTTCCATTCGATCGAATCGAAGGACTTTTCGGGATCTAAAAAGATGGCAGACACCTTAACCTCTGGCCGAACATGTTGCTGGGCACCAAACACCGTACGGAGATCATACGAGAGCGTAAGTCCTGGTATAAAACCAGCTTGCTCAGGACCGATCAGTTGAGGAAGTAGCGGGGATAGACGATTGGCTATCATTTTTGCGTAGATTTTGGTGTCTACGTTGAGTAGTGAGAGCGGGCAATAAGAGGGGCACTTATGGGGTCCTTATTCGGTTTCAGCAAAGTGATGATCAGCGCTTTACGCATGGAAGAAGGCATTATACCATCTTGTGAAATAAAGTTATTAGATGCAGGATCAGACGATCACTAAAACCCTTATAGAAGGTGACCGTGAGACCATCCAACCTGGGAGCATCGAGCCCAGAGCTAGCCAAACCTCTGAAACCTCAATTGGATGCATCAACAATTCGCGCTGCCAGGTTTGTAGCCAGGGAAGTTGAATATATTCCAGGTAGTTTGCTATGTCATCGTCGCTGGGGGAAATCTTGGAGAAATAAAGCTCCTGATAATAGGAGCGAAACTGATCATTAATTTTAGTTTGTTCCGTCAGGACCGTCCCTTCATCATCTATCAATTCGGTAATGCACCCAGAGTTCATACGGTGGCGAGCTATTGCCGCCAGCACCGAACCTAGCCGGTCAGCCTCACCATAAATTCTGGCTGAAGCCTACTTGCCCATATGCTTGACCTCACTGTCAGCATCCTCATGAAAGTCAGCCAACGTGGCTTTGAGTTGCTCCCGCAAATCGGGGTCATTTCTGAGAGACAGTTGAGCCTTCAGATCAGACAGACGGGTCTCTAGCAAAGCAAGAGGTCCTTGAATGGCCCGAAGAATACCCACGTTTGCTAATAGCAACACCTCTTATGTAAACCTTGAACGTCTCCCAAACCGTATCAAAGGAGTCAACCGATCACACATTAATATAAAAAAAACTCAGAGATCGCATCACGCAACTCGGAATTAAAGACTGAATCTAATAATGAATAAGGAGGAAAGCCCCACACAAAAGTAGGAGGGGAGCGCGGGGGCACCGTAATTGTTAACGCAATAGGTGAATTGTCCGAGAATGAATGGGCCAGGATTGAACAGTCCTGAACCCTAGGCAGCAGAGTCTGTGAAATGAACCAATAGTCTATGCACGTATGTGTATCATGTTGCGCTGAATATTGTGTGTAACCGCTGCACATGCTAGACCAAGACCTCCATACATCAGCCAGTTGTAGCTGTAAAGCAATATCAATTATTGTCTTCGCTGAGGTAAATAAGGGACGAGAGGGACCCTTCGAGCGGTCAAGAGACGTTTCCAATATACAGTTAAAATCCCCCCCCCAGAACACCGGCAGGGATCGGCGATCCTTGAGTAATGGAAAAAGGGACTGGTAGCACCCCCGATCGTCTTAGTTGAGGCCATAGGAGTTTACAATCAAAAATTCCCACTCAGGACTATAACATCTAGACACAACATATCTACCCGCCGGGTCTGTTTCCCATTGTTCCAGCTTGAGACCCGCTTTGGGGTTGAGCCATGTCAGCACACCTCTAGAGTGGGAAGTAAAGCAGGCAGCATTTCAGGCACCAGCTATCCTGCTACCTGTGAGTAGTGCGCACCCAGGTTGTAGGTGCGTCTCATGAAGTAAGGCCACGTCAATCTCCTTGTTTTTCAGGTAGGCAATTATTTTTCGCACCTTATGGTGGTCATTTAAGCCCCGAACATTCCATTTCATGAAGGTCAGGCGTTTAACCTAGAAAAGGACTTGTGATCTGTGAAAAAAAGGAAATTAACCCTAAATAACATTCCCACCCCCACCCATGCCCTGCACACCCCAACTTTGCAAAGGCGAATATCAGCCCTCCCAAATACTACAAAAACAAACAACCATGATGCACACACATCATGAATACTACAATAACCCCCTAGAAAAAGAGGAAATACAGTGGGTAACGCAATGTGGCGGATGTTACCCAGCAGTACAAACTAATCCAGCCCACCGCCACAACACCGCATACTAGTCATAAAGCTTCATAAGAAGTGACACGTATCAGTAAGGAAATAACTATGCAGCAGCTTTGGATGTGTCATTTTGATACCAGTGAGCAACATGAGGATGTCCCCCATATGTATCTATGCAGCTCCACGCTCCCCCAGACCAAAGGGGAACGAGGGGGAAGGAAAACAAGGAAGAAGCGCTCCCAATGCAAATACATAATACTACAGCCATCTGATCCAGCCACCCGACCCACTAAGCATCTTGACATTCTACATATACCCCTATAACATTGTGAAGCCATTACAAGGAGCACATCGAGTCAGCAACACATTTGCATTAGCTGCGCACCCCCTCAGCCATTGTCGTCAAGTCCTTCAGAGCTACCGGCTGCAGCGGAAGTGTCACTCTGCCCTTTCCCATGCTTCCCAGTCGTTAAACGCTTTCTGTAGGGACTGAGGGTCCGAGTAAATCCTAGGTTTGCCATCAAATAAGATCTTGAGGCGTACCGGGTATAGCATAGCATACTCTATGTGTTGTTCACGTAGTTTACGTTTTAGGGAAATAAACTGCAGTCTGGCCTCCTGCACTTTCAGGGTTAAGTCCGGGAACAGATATTGCAAGTCTCCCAGTTCTCTTGCCTTACGCAGTGCAGAATCCCTGTCCCGGTAGTTTAAAGGTTTTGCTATTATGGGCCGGGGCAGGGCACCAGGCTGAGGGCGGGGGCTAAGTGAGTGATGCACCCTTGTGGGTCCCGTGCACTCCATGCCACTGGAATCAAGCTATCCTGGCTGAAGAGGGGTGAAACCCCGAAACCAGTCCTAGGATGCTTGTTTCCAGTAGACAGAGGACCTGGCTTGGCAGTTCGGGCTGGACTGTTCCCATGAGGCACAGGGTCAAGACTGATTTGGATATGGCTGGGTTCAAACTGGAACAGCATGGTGAGCAAAAAAACGATGGATTTAGGCCCAGATCTCTGTACTCGGGTGAATGTATGACATTGTTCTGCATTCTCTCCATCAACTGTTGTTTTTGCAGTGATGCACCCTTTCCACGACAAATAAGTGAGAGAAAGTATCCGCACCTAACAGAGTAGTAAGCAATTTTTCCACAAAGGACTCCATATTGCCCGTGGCCGTAGACTCTGCCAGGCCCGTAATATAGAGGTTGCTGCGTCATGACGGGGCCTCCAAGTCCTCAGCTCTGTTCTGCAAGGTAGTTAATGCGTGTTCCACATGTTTCTGTGTGCCACCGGCATCAGTCTGGGCCACTTCAATCTCTGTGATGTGACGCTCTGCCATGTGTATACATTTGGAGTGCTTATCAACCCTCTCAGACATCCTATCCATCCTATAGGCTAGCGTGTCAATTTTTGAGTTGATGGCAGTTAGACCCTTCGGCGTGGATGCAATGATCTGTTTAATGTCACCTACTGGGTAATCAGAAGGGGCATCCGACTTAGACAGTGCGTTCTCTGCCGCTTCTTCTCAGCGCCGAGACTTGCGCTGCTCAAAATTGAGCTTGGGCTGGGATTTGTCTGGCTTCCCCATCGCAAGAGCCACAGCACAACGGGCCACCCAGAAATACACCCGCCGGATCTAGCTGGGGGAGTTTAACAAGCGACGAGGGTGACCAGAACGCGTAGGCAATGTCAGCAAAAGGGGGTAAATTCAGTGGCAGGCAGATAGCTACCACACCAGACAGGCCACACACAGTCCACTCTTCCTTCAAATTCACAAGGGAGGGGGGGCGACTCAGCGTGTCCAACAGCACAAGGAGGGTGGTGGTAGCAGGTAGTGCACTCCAGTCAGGGAGCAGCAAGTTAGGCCACGAAAATGTAGGCCAGCGAGGCCAGGAGCAGACCCCCAGCAGAGCGCCGCGTCCCACAGCACTTTGCCCCGCCGGGCACAGGTTCCCGGCTTGCACCTCGCAGTGTCTTAGTGGGCAGGGATCACGACACAGGGCTCCCTCGGCAGAGCCGCAGTGCTAGGATCCAGCAGCCAGGCCAGAACATGAGGGAGGCTGCGTAGAGCCCAGGGGTGCAATCACGGTACCAGCCTCCCTGCAACCCAGCCCAGCAGCGTCTCACCAGTCCCACGCTCCCCCAGGCAGCAGGGCACTCCAGATCATCCGCAGCTCCGGGCGCTCGCGGCCAGAGCCAGGGCCCACAGGAACTTCACCGGCCTCGGTGCGCCACCAGTAGCAACGGCACTCCACCATCGTGGGCCGACCGCGTCTCTGCACGGATTCTGCACGGATCTAGGCCATGCTGTCAGCAGGGGCAAATCGTGGCAATCGCAGTGCCGAGGCACCCCAGCAGTCCACAAGGCAGCACCGGGGTAGCGCCGAGTTTAGCAGCAGCAGGGGCGCCCGCCAGTGTCGGCGCTCCCAGTCCGGCCCAGGGAACAGCGCCCATGGCAGGCTCCACCCACATCAGCGCGGCAAGTAGGCCTCTCCGCGCCGTGAGCTTTTCCCGTCAAATTATCAGCCCAACTCAAGGAATCCGCAGCTTTAGGTACAGCCTCAGCAACAGCAAATCATCAGGGCTGTGGATCCGTCGTTTTCACGAAGGATTGGACCAGTTGAAGCCTTAAATAGAGACGGTGTGTGGCAGAGCTCTATCACAAGTCAACCATCTTCAGGCTGGGCAAGCTCCGCCCCCCGATTCTGTCACCGCTTCTGGTGCTGCTCTCGCCTCCGCTACAAGCACTGTGTCCATCTTCAGCATTTGCTGCATTTGCCACCTCTTCCCCCATTATACTCTGCTTCTCCTTCATCCAGTTTCCTCCTTGTCCAGACCCGCTGTCAATTTGTCCGCTCCACGCTCACCCATCCTCACTTTGTATTTCCCTGTGCACAGACCCTGTCTCGTCTTCCCTGCTCGTATTTACCTCATTGTGCCATGGTTTCTCTCCATGGTTCATGCTGACAGCCATCTTGCAATTCCTGTTTGGCCCCTGGGTCTCCTTACAGTGCTCTCCCTCAAGGAATGGCCGTAGGGGTCATTTAGTCATAGGATTACAAGAGAGATAATCCACATTCGTCTGTAGCTTCACAGGTTTGCATAAGCCCTAGACCAAGAAACGTTGTAAGGCTAAGAAGCATCTCATTATCCTTGGTATGGTTTCTTTGTTGCGAGCTAGCTATGTTAACGGGGAATGTTCAGTTAACAAAACAAAGGATTAGCCCAGTACATAATATTTAAGGGCCTCCAAGTCCCACTTGATAGCTAAACATTTCTTCTACATGGTGGAATAGTGCACCTCCCTTGGGAACAGTTTAGCTCTCAGTTATAACAGGGGACTAGAGCGCCTTGATCATCCAGTTGGGGCCCTATTGCTCCTAATCCATGCCATGAAGCATCAGTTTGTAAAAATGTCTTTTGAAAATCTGAACATTTTAGAATGGAGGCATTACATAGAATGTTTTTCAGGCAGGTAGAAACTATGCTCATTGTCGTCTGATCATTGTTGCACCCAGGAGAGGTAATTATTGGTCAGCAGGTCTGTGAGTGACTGGCATTTTCAGAGACTTGTGGAATAAATCTCTGATAGTTTCTGACTAACCCCAGGGAAAAGCAAATGTACTTTTTTGAAGTAGGTCTAGGAATATTCTATATGGCATTTATCTAGTCCATCTGGGGTTGAATGGTTCCAGACCGGATGGAAAACCTAAAGTTCTGTACATTGTCTATAGCTAACATTGTTTTTTCCGGTTAATCGTGACACACGCCTGAAGTTGAATTCTTAGAACCAGGGCTAAATGTTTTAGATGGCCCTCCCAGGTGGGGCTAAAAATCACAAGGACATCTAAGTACGCAGCTGCGTATTCATTATGGGCTTTGAGTAGGGAGTCCATGAGTTGTTGAAAGGTGGCGGGGGCCCCGTGAAGGCGGAAGGGGCACACCTTGAAGTGGTAATGCCCTGAAGGTGTCAAGAATGCTTTTTTCTCTGGTGTTAACAGTATTTGCCAGTACCTCTTGGTAAGGGCAAGTGTGGATGTTTTCTGGGCTCCTTTCAGTATAAGCTCATCGATTCTGGACATGAGATGGGTGTAGAACCTGGAGATACTATTGAACTGTCATAAGTCAATACAAAATCTAAGATTCCATCCCCTTTTGGCACTAATTAAATGGGTGAACACCAAGCACTTTGGGAGGGTTCTATAATGTCTGCCGTTATCATACATTCAGCTTCCTGCTCCACTACCCTCTGTCTGGCAGCCGGAATCTGATAGGGCTTTAGTTTTACTATTTGTCCTTTGGTAGTGACGATGTTATGGTAAATTAAGGATGTTCTGCCTGGATTACCGGAAACCAGTGTAGGGTAATTATCGAAAAGTTGATAAACTTGCTGTTTTTGACTGAGTTAAAGAGGATTCAATATTGACACTGCTCACGCACATCCCTGTTTGTGATTGTATGGCAATGTCCATGGGTCAGGTAGTCATAACATACTGTACAGGTAACAGGTGATCCCCCACCCACTGATTGTGATCTTCCCATTTTTTTAAAAACAAATTCATGTGGAATAGCTGGCCTTCTTTATGATTCTGAGGGACCACTATTCAACATGCTACTGGATTCAATTTTTTAGAATGTTATAGGGTCCATGCCACTTAGCTAGTAGTTTCTTAGCTGTAGTGGGTAGTAGAATTAGGACCTCTTTCCCTTCCGAAAACCCTCTCAATCTTATCCCCCTGTCATATGCTTGTTTCTGCTGGGATTGGGCCTTTCCTCATGCAAAAACAGGGTTCTACCCGATCGGGGGCTTCCACTCTGGCTTGTTATCATGCATGTATCAAGGTACCATCCTCCCTCAGTGCTGTTCAGAAATGTGGCTGAGAACTCCATGTTATCTCTGAGGATGAGAGGATAAAAGTGAGATTGGAGTTCCAGCTAAGTCCATACTTTTGTTTTTCTATTCCCTTTTCTTGTCTAGATTTCCTGTCTGCACTGGGTTTGCTTCTATCTTTGCTTGGCTAAAAGAGGCTTCCTCAAAACAGGTACCTCCTGGCTGTTGTGACTCCAGGGTCGCTAACTAGTGATTAAACGTACAGTGGTCAGTGCCAATTATCACCTGCACTGTCAGTGATGGAAATACCCCAACTTTCCTAAGTTGAGGGTCTCCCTCGATCTCCATCCAGACTCCAGCTACTGAGTACAATCTTTGGCCTTCATAAACACATGTGACACTGAGACTTTCCCTCTTCTTCATCTGAGCCATATGGATGAGTTCCTGACTAACCACCTTACAGGGACACCCAGAGTATAAGTGGCTGGAGGACCCTGCTACTGAGATATATTGACTTCCAAGTATACTCTACTTTCATAGGTTCTGCTGGTGGGGCTCATTGTGGGCACTGGCAGGTTATGTGACTCAACTCTGCACAGTGGAAACATTGTGTGCCTTGGGAATGTCCATTACCTCCTGGTGGGGGCCTGCTTGGTGTTTTGTTTACCAATGATACACAAGGTTCCACATGGAGAGTGCCTCTGGCTGTTGGATATGTGGGCTGAGATATATATGGCAGTATAATATGGAGAGCAATGATAGAAACAGGCCAGCTCAACCGCATTTGAGGTGTTAATGTTGGGAGCGTTGTTTAACCCAATGCTGGGTGCTCGAGGGTGGACCGTTGAGCAATTGCTCCAGATGCACCGTCTCCGTGACTTCTGCCACACTCAAAGTACTTGGTTGGAGCCATTGATTTCCTAAATCATGTATTCTATAATACAGGGCTCTGGGATTATCCCCAGTAGACCATTTTTCTTTCCTAAACCAAGCCTGGTAATATTCAGAATCATATCCAAGTCTCTCTAATATTGCTTTCTAAATGTCTTAATGTCAGCATAGGCTGTTGTTCCTGCAGGGTTGGCCACCTGGTACGCAGCATGTATCTCCCCAGAGAGTGATGGCGTTATGAACTGGCCCCATCGTTCAGGAGGTCATTCTGCCGCAGTAGCCACTCTCTTGAAATTAATGAGGAAATAATCGGGGTCATCCCCTTCCTGATGTTTTTGTAATACGTTTCCTGGGACATTGGGATAAAGATGTGCACTAGCAAAGCCATCAGTCAGTCTCATTAGTGATGTGCCCTGGACCTGATGATTGTTAGTTAACAGCACAGCCTGACCTTTTATTGAGAATTGTAGGGTCTCCCAGTCATGTTTGGCAGCTTGCACCTGCTGCCACAGGGGCAAGGCTTGTGCCTTGATAGCAGACACCATGATCCCACTTCTGACACCACTTGTAGGCATCTGGTATTAACTATATAACCCCTGTGATGTTGTTCAGGGGTTTTATTAGCTAGCATTTCTGGGTATTCTTTGGCTATTGTTCTCAGGGATTCCCAATTTAGTGGAGTTTCCCAGGGCCCTGGTCATTCCAGTCTTCTCTTTGGTCCCTGTTTGTGGCTTCTCCCTCTCTCCCACAGCTCCGGTCACAAAGCAGAATGAATTCTCTCAGATAAACCACATGAATAGAATCAGAATGCTAAATATTTACCTGTCCTAAAGTATCCTGCGTGCTCCCACCACCAATTGTGTGAGTGCTGGTTCCTCCTTCTCAGTGCACCTCTTTCATCCATGTCTCCTGGCTATCCCTGTGAGGTGCTCCCCTTGTGCCAGTATCTCCACATTTGAAGGTACTCCTCTCGGGCTGTGGGGGTGGTCCCACTGGTGTCCTCCTGCTTCTCCTGATTGTGAGTAGTTTGTTGTGGCTCCCGGGTTCTGCTGCACTACTGGTGCTGCTCTCCCCTTCGCTGCAAGCACTGAATTTGTCTTCGGTGTTTGCTGCATTTATTACCTCCTCCCCGATATAATTTGTCTCTCCCTTGTACGGTTTCCTCTTCCAAGCCCTAGTTTCGATTCCTCAGCTCCTTAATCTCCTGTCCTCGCTCTCTATCTCCCCGCACACAGACCCCATCTCGACTTCCTCGCTTGCTTTTACCTCATCATGCTGTTTCTCCACATCATCAGTTCTCTAGGCAACTAGAATGTTGCTCCTTTCCTCTCCATGGTTCACGCTAGTGGCTATCTTTTAATTCCTTGTTGGCCTCTCGTTCTTCTTACACAGACATATGCAACCAGTTTTGGATGTTGTTTACAAGAGATAATATGAAAAGAATGTTGTTCTGTCTTTGTTGGCCTTGGATTAGTTTAAGTCCATGATCCAATACCCCATCAAAGTACCCTCTTTCTGACAGATGCAATTCAATTCTTTTGGCAAAGTGCTTAATTACACCTGCACATCAGGAGGAGTGAGAGACAGGAGTTTATTACCTTTAATCATTTACCTCAAATGTCTGCGGGATTTTCTGGCACATGCATCAATATTGGCTGTTGCGATTTTTAAGGAATCGCAATTAAGGAATCGCAAAAGCCTATGCATGTAGAAATCGCTTGAAACATAGCGATTTCTAAACATTCCTTAATTGCGACTCACAAATTGCGAGTCGCAATTAAGGAATACCTCCCCATTCATTCCTACGGGCCAAGAGGCCCATAGGAATCAATGGGAAGACATTCTCAATTTGCGATTCTCAATTAGAGAATCGCAAATTGAGAATGCAATTTCAAGGGTGCAAGGGTGTCAAGACGACACCCCGTTGCACCCCTGAAATCGATCTGTGCACAAATGTTGTGCACACACATGTCCAAAGGACAGGTGTGTGTGTAACCTACGACTTTGAAAAATGCACTTTAGTGCATTTTTCAAAGTTTTCACTATTTACCATGTGGTATGATTCCACGGTAAATAGCGGGCCCAAATAGCGAAATCGCTATTTTTAAAGGCATCTTGCATTGCAGTTAAGGAATCGCAATTTGCGATTCCTTAAATGCAATCGCAGTTTAAGAAATCACAAAAATTTGCGATTTCTTAAATTGCGAGTGGCGAGTTGGTTCATGCATCGCAAAAGCTATTTTTTGCGATTGCAAACGGCCGATTTTTGCGAATCGCTCCGTTTGCGATCGCAAAAAGCTTTGATGCATGTGCCTGTTTGTCCTAACTGTGTGAGGATGATCAACCCTGGGACACAGACACCTCAACAAGAATAGGAAGAATAGCACTGTAATCCTCCAGTCCAAAAGGTTTTCCCTCAGCTAACTCTTCCTTTTCCTAGATTTTCCTAGGTTTGATAGGAATGAATAGTGCATAATAAATAACTCTCCAAGCTAAAATGCAAACAACGGTGTGTCTACTGTTTCTAGTGTGCCAGAGGAGGGAGGATCAATGGACCAGTCATCACAGAATTGATCAGTTCACCTGCTATGTGCTATCTGCTACTCAATGAAACATATCCTTCTTAAAAACCTCCTCTGGAGCACGCAGAGTTAGGTAAGGGAAACATGTGCAGCTGGGGAAATATATTTCTTTGTTGTTGATGAGGCTTCTCTCGCCAGGGGTTGATCTTCCCCACACTGCAAGGACATGTATGACTCAGCGCCATTACATAACAGAGAAACAAAGAAGTAAACATGTTATCACATTCCTAATTAAATTTGATACAATGTAATTTCAGTTTCAATGTATTAGGGACTTTAATGGCAGACTAATGTAAGAACAAGTACTCACATCCTGCTAAGTGCAAAGTAACTCCAGCATAATGCAGTAGAATTAGGTTGCTATAAAGAATGGCATTTACTTATTTAGGTGGTCACAGAAAAATGACTTAGACCTCGTTGCAGTCTAGAATACAATATTTTATGATGAAAAAAACACATGATATTGTGTCTAGAATAAAAGAAAACGGATACAATAAAACATAGAAAAGTCACATTTTTGGCATCTTACTCCCTTTGTTGTGTGGTACAACTAGTATTTTGAACTCTAGAGCAGGTTCCAGTTATATGTGCTGATATTGCACACAAAAAACTACCTTTAACCTAAAGTTACCATAACTGGCACTGGTCATTCTAGTGTAATTGTGCTCAATAGAGTGGTGCGGTTGCACAAAGTTAAGGGGTGCAGAACACTAGAGATGGCTGTAACGGTTTTAAAAACCTGTTACAGAGTTATAATCTCAAATTCCAGGCAATGATTCATAAAGAGATAGAGGGTCTTTATGTCCACTATAGCCCAAGGCACAGTGGTTAATTTGTAATAAAGTGCCAGGGCTCTCATCAGGAGGCAGACTTGCACCAGCCCATTTCTCCTGTTAGTGCTGCCTAAAACAGAACCATAAAAGTGGGGAGGGGATGTCACATAACGGCCAGAGCTGCTGACTTCAGAGCTAGGGAACGAGGTTCGAGTCTCGGCATTGGCTCAACATCCTGTGATTCTGGGCAAATCCCTGTACCTACCATAAATGAATGTGTCCTTAACTGGTGCTCATGAAAAACGCTGGTGTTGCTGATTTAGTGCCGGTGCTGAGCACTGGAAACCACCCGCTCAAATAGAGCACTGCCAAGGCAAAAGGTCTATAATCTTATTGGAATATTCTACACATAAGGGTCAAATGTTCTAAATTAAACATGGAGAAATATGAAGAAGAAAATTGGAAAGTTGGAGCAGTTATTATTGGTCCTTTGTAACCTCCTTACCTCCAATGTTCCAGTTTCCTAAAATTGCAGAACCGCATGTTTTTCATTTTTTCATTCCTTTTTTCCTCCTAGAATGTAATGGCAGGTTATGTATTAATTGGATTGTCAATTGTTAGACCTGTTATTCTTGGGGTGGTCATCCCCCAAACAATCTTTACCTGTTTCTCTCGATTTTTTTGCGGAAATGGGTTTTTGTTGGCCTAAGGGCCAAGTGCACTTCACCACTACTAACCATTGCCAAAGTGCATGTCCTGACTTCACAAAACATGGTTAAAGTGTTTTACTCCTGATTGTCATATTTAATTATCTATAAGTCTCTTCTAGAATGGTATACCATATACCCAGGGCCTCTACATTAAATGCTACTAGTGGGCCTGCAGCACATATTGTGCCATCCACCTAAGTAGCCCCTTAAAACATATCCCAGGCCTGCCATTGCAGTTGGAATGCAATTTTACACTGCCAATTCGACTTGGCAATATAATCCCCTTGCCAGGTCTTAAACTCCCCCTTTATTTTATACACGTCATCCTTAAGGTAGGCCCTAGGTAGCCCATAGAGCACGGTGCAATTAAAATGTTGGACATGTACTTTAGGTTTTATATGTCCTGGTAGTGAAAAACTCCTAAATTCGTTTTTCACTACGGTGAGGCCTACATGTCCCAAAGGAAAACATTGGGTTGCCTTATTACATTTAATAAGGGCTCACTTTTGATTGGAGACAGATAGGCATCTCATGCTTGTTATCCATGGAATTGTAATTACAAGTCCTTCATATTGGTAAAGTCTGGTTTTAAATTACAACTTTGAAAATGGCCCTTTTAGAAAGTTAGCATTTTTCTGCCCTCTGCCAAAAGGTGTCTGCAGCCTCCCCTGGGTCACAATGTTGAGTATAGTTGGCAGTTAGGGATTTGTGAATTCCTCCAAAACAGTCACAAAATATAGAGATTAGGTCTGCCTGAATAGGTCATCTGCTGGCAGGATGGGGAGGCTGGCAACAGCCTTACTTGAAACTGAATAGGCTGTGCTCTGCCTTCACACAAAGGGCTTTTCACCTCTACATTGTCTCTACAACTAGCTAGGAGCAAGGGCAGGGGAGGGAGGCACTTCAAAGAGAAACCTCTAGAAACTACCACCACATAAAAGAAGGTACCAGGTAAAAAAAGAGGGCCCTAAGACACACTCTTCCGTTCACTTTCTGGACCTGCAGAAAAGCTCCCAGGGAACTTCCTGCCGCTGTGGCCTGCTGTGTACTCCAAAAGACTCCTTTGCTGTACCTGGCAGGACTGCTTTGCTGCATCGAGTCTGCCTTGAACCATCAGAGGCCTACCCTGGTGCTTGATCAAAGCCAGAGGGACATAACAGGCTCCCACCAACTTGAACCCGTAACTGGACCCAGCCTGAGTGAGTCCTAACAACCCCAAGTTGTGCCCTCCAGCCCTGGGCCCTTGTTGGTTGGGCTAAAGGTGCCCAGATAGCCAAACTCCAAAACTTAGGATTTGAAAAATATTTGGCAAAAATCTGCTCTGTGAGCTGAGGGAAGACCGACACCAACTGGATCATTCTATATAGCCAAGGTGCATCACCGGTCAGCCTGACTTCGAGGTTGCTCCCGCTAAATTCTTCTCCTTGTTCAGTGGTCCTGCACCAAAGGAGTGTACAGCCTCCTGAAACTCATCGGCTACAGCTTCCTGCCTCATCTCGCTTGAGATTTTTGACTTCCATAAAAATGACTACGATCGAACGTAGAAATCCTCACTGTGTCTTCGTCCAGCAGCTCCCTGAAGAAGATGCTCTTTCCTAGGAAACTGCCTGCAGCCTTGCCCGGCTGAGCTTTACCTTCTCAGACATTTGCTTAAAAATTTAAAAAGTCAAAAGGTAAGCACCTTAAATCTTTTAGGCTCTAGTTTCTACTAAAAACATTACAAATTCATAACACTGGTTATTCTGGTTGAATGTTTAGGTGTCAAATGTAATATGCTTTTTTTTTCATTTTGTTACTATTTACACATTGCCTCTAAGTTAAGCCTGACTACTTTTTACTGCCAACCTACCCAAGATTAAACTCAGGTTAATTTAGTAACTTTTTGTGGTTCATCTTGCCAGGGCTTGTGGCTGTTGCAAGTATAGGGGTTAGCCCCCCTTCAACCAAAAAACCCTATTTCTCCCATCAATTAATTGAGTTTTTAGTAGGGGTGGGCGGAATTTGCGTAATCGTGTTACGCAAATCTCCGCGAAATGGTAAAAAATCTCCGCGAACACGCAGAAATTCCGCGAACACGCGGAATTGCTTGTTCGCGATACTTTTTTCCTGTTCGCGATCGCTGTTTGCGTGCTCGGGGTGAAATATCTCGCGAACACGCATATTGAGAACGCGAACAAGCAAAAAATTTCGCGAAGTCGCGGAACGCAGATTTTTGGGCAATTTCGCGTTCTCCGCGGAACGCGAAATTACCCAAATTCCGCGAACGGAACGGAATTTACCGTCCAGGCCTAGTTTTTAGCATCTGGAGATATTAATTTTGAAAATGGAATTTTAAAGGCCCAAAACACTTTCAAAACCGAGGGTTTGGTGGAAAAGCTACTGCAGTATGTTTGTAATGAAATAACCGGCTCGCAAACTCTAAATCAAGCACTAAGTCTTTTTTCCAGGAACTCAATGTCCTACAGGGGTGTAAGGTCCAAGTATGAAGACGGTAAAGGTCCTTTAAATTCAGAGCAGTTCCAGTCCCTGGTACAAGCAGGAGTCGGGGTACTTGTGCCCTTCTTCAGCAGGGAGGACTTCCTCTATAGGTGTATCTTCCCAGCCTAAAAAATGTTCTGACGAGGAGGTAGTGATGTGCCAGTCTTAACCTTTGCAATACTGTGTGATTAGAGATTTTGTCCTACCAAATCCTGTCTACTTTCTCACATTATGCCAACCTTTTTTTCAGCACTTTCTCTTGGTTTTAATGTAAAATGTCTCAGAAGCCTTAAATCCAATATGGCTATCCTTTCTTTCATCGGGAGGGGCTCTTGCCCTCTTTAAACAACTCCCGTTTATAGATGAGGTAACCTCCCATGTGTCATGGACCATACTGGTTTTCCATCCTCAGGTTGGTGTCAGAAGGTATAGGGAGTCTCTGTGTACGAATGAGGGTGGTTGCTATTGACTCTATCTAGCATTTCCAATTCAAAAGAACTGTGGAGGCTTTCCTTTGTTCTGCTACCTGTTTCTTTCACATCCCAGATGGCTACTCACTAATAAGAAGGCAGGTGTTAACTAGAGTGTGTGAAATTTGCATAATTTGCTTTTACCTAATTATACAAACTTTTAGCAAAATTATGTAAACTTATGCATAGCTAAGCAAAATGCAAATGTATAATTTAGCAGGCAGTGCCTCAATGCCTGAAGCGAGAATGCATTTTGGGGCATATGTATCAAGAAAGCGTATGGCGAGTCCTTAATAGCGAATTTTAGCGATTCGGTATTAAGAACTCGCAAAAGGCACTGTATGTAGGATTCGCAATATTAATTGTGATTCCTACGTATTCCTTAATTGTGAATCGCAAACTGTGATTCGCAATTAAGGAATACCTTACCATTCATTGCTATGGGAATGAATGGGAAGACAAACGCATTAGGTACTGGCAAATTGCAAATGCAATTTCAAGGTGCCAGGGTGTCAAAAGGACACCCTGTTGCACCCCTGAAATAGGCATGTATGTGTGCCACATGGCACTTTGAAAAATGCTACAAAGTGCATTTTTCTAGGCAATCACAAATTACTACCAACTTGAACTTGGTGTTAATTTGCGATTTCTTAATGCAAATTCGCATAACTTGGGTACTTTCAGAATTGCATTTAAGGAATTGCAATTTGAGATTCCGTACATGCATTCGCAAAATAGGGTATGACAAATTTTGCCATTCCCAATTTTGCGATGGCCTTTTGGGATGATACCTCCAAAGAGGCTTTTTCCTGTTCGCAAACGGGCCGATTCTGAGAATCAGCCCGTTTGCGAACAGGAAAAGGGCTTGATACATATGCCTCTTCAAAAAAGTGCAAAAAACAGTACCAGCATGAATGATATTTAATTATGTAGAAGGGCATCATTTTGGGAACTTAGCATAACACGTAATTCCCAAAATTACAGTAAGTATGACACATAATGCAGATTTCGACCAGGACTACCCCTGACTTCCTGAGTCCAGAGGTCAAGTCATTAACCTCTGGAGGGCAGCCGGTTGCTCCAGTCATGAATGTGTATTCGACCTCTAGAGTGAGATGAGGTCCCAGACTGATTCTAAGCCAGCTTTGGCTCAGACAGTGGAAAGTAAATTGTTACAAAGTTACCTTTCAACTGTAGTTACTAAAATTCTGATCTCACCATTAAATTAGAATTTAACAACTGAGTGGATAATAATTGACTCATTGTATTAATGTTGTCACAGACATAAATAAATTAATAATTTTTAGGCTTGTTAATGAAGAATGTAGCCTGAGCCTACACAGTAAAATAGTTTTTAGACACTCAGTCACTGTTTGGTCGCCCATTCCAAATGCACAGTTTGTCACTTTTATATATATTAAGCACACTTCCCTTTAGGAGTGATTTATAACAATATGTTTTCCTACATGATAAAGGCACTTTTTCTTTCCATGTGTCACAACAGTGCTTTTAAAATGCAGCCCAGACAGTGGTGCTTCTTGCAGCAATATATTTCTTTCAAAAGGCAGGTGTTGTTCATAAACACTGCAGCCTACAAATGACATTTAATTCACATGATGCGGAACTGTATAAAGGTGTCAAAGGCAGTCTCATAATTAGTGGTGTAACGAAAATTGAGGGGGCCCCCTGCAGGGTACATGGAGGGGCCGAACGCAATCTGGAGCTCTCTGGCAGAAGTGCGGTGCTGAGGGGGGCCCCCCACACCGTGCGGGCTGCGGGGGGGCCTGTGTTACGCCCCTAGAGTCATTATACCCATAAAAACCGGGTCCAGAAAAAGGCAATCTGAGGTGACCAAGCAGAAAAGACAGATTCCCTAGACCTCCTGTGCAGAATAAAGGTGTTGTGTCACCTTTGTCATCTTAAGACGTGTGGACCTTCACAGTACGGACACTTTTTCATTCTTTATTTTTGTTATAATAATGCTTTCAATAATCGTATTTTCGGTTATCCCTATGTTATGGTCTGTGTTCCAATGAAAGGGAACAGATGGCTACCTTCCTTACTTTGTCCTATTTATTTAACTGGGTAGTTCTGTACCTGATCAGAAAAATGATCCTAGCATTGCAAATGGAATTCAAGATCAAAGGTGTGACAGTAACTTGAAATGCAAAATTCATATGTTTATTGCTTAGGGGATGAAAAGCTTTGCTGTACTTTTAGGTTTTCCTCCATTTTGTATCCCGATTTTCCCTTAAAACATTCATGCAGTTGTTATCAATGTCAAAAGTAAAATACGGCTTCAATTACCTCTGCACATTTGTAGAAATGCCTAATTTATAAGCTTGAAAACATATGCAATTGGCTATATCTGCGCCATATTTCAATGTGAAATATGCGTTACAGGGACAATATTGGCAATAGAGCAGTCCCCGAAGGCATTGCAAGGTTGTGTGATGTTGCTGCGTACTTCATGAAATTCCATAAAATTAATTGCAGGTTTTACACAGTTTTTTAGTACATTCAATCTTCGGTTTCATTAATTCTGCAGCTAACGTGCTACATATACAGAATGTTACAAGATGCAAACACTATATATCACAGAATGGATGTAACAGGTATTTTCCGCTGTAATACAGATTTAATTTGTTTTAAATCAAATGTGTTGCTAATATTTGCACGTGTAATTTTTTGAAATAATAATTGACCCAAGCTAATCTTTGCAGAGTGCATTTCATGCAGTTCATCTAGGGTGTTGCTTGCATTCCAAAGGGGGATAGAGACTAACAGGCAATGCACTTGTTGCATATCACTTCCACTTTCTTACAGCCTCATGGCTGGAAACTGGTGAATTCAACAACCTCCTTAGTAGAACCGAGTGGCAGCTATCCTTTAATTGTCATATCTCCCTCCCTGCTATTTCCAGGACATCTCAGTTGTTTCCATTACTACTATATGTGGGAAACTGTAGAAGTGCAGGGAAAACCACAAAGGTGATGAGAGGAATGCTTACAAGAGATTCCCACTCCTCATGCCGGTCCATAATTTTTCACCCACAATGCCACGCCAAACAAGGACCACCTAAAGCAAATCAGCTCACACACTCATTGGGCCACAGGCTCCAAGCCCCACCCCCAGTTGGCTGGTCTGGGGTTGCTTGTTCTCTCGTTAAGAGAGGAAATGCCCCTGGGTTGCTTGTTTTCTCATTCAGAGGGACTGTTCCTATTGCAGCAGGATCTAGACTGATTTGCATATAATTGCTCCCAGAGTGAAGTGAAGAAATGGACAAAAAAAACAGGAGTAATGGAATGAGCCTACTGGCTGACTGAAGTCTTGCAAGCAAAATAGCAAAAAAAAATAATTTGGAGATACGGAACACACAGACATGGGTTTTGGGAGACATGAACACTAACATGGGTACTGGGATATGAAGACACTGGAAGAGCCAGGCACTAAGAAACCTTGGGAAAATGGAGAAAAGCTGCACACAAGTAGACATGGAATACATGAAGAAGCCCAGCAAGACACAGGTGACAAGGGGAAGTATGTGTAGATATGAAAACAGGCATACACGCAGGGAGACACAAACAGTATAAGACAAGCGGGATCCAAATACACCATACCAGCAAACATGATCCGGTCTGCTTGTAAATGCGCATCCAAACAGGTCAAACCAGCGGCAGGCAAGTGTTATATAAATACAAGCAATGTTAAACTGTAGACTCTCAGAGCTTCCTGAACTCTCTATCCATCGCTGTGCCATCTTGTTCTCCTAAAGCGCTGTCCTTGGAACCCTCATCATTTTAATATAAACAATAGCCCTCTGCTACTTCATGTGGTTGTGACTTTTAAGTTTCTTCTAGCAGCTCTTTGTCGAATCTTCTGCATATTAGTTTCTGAGGACATATGTGGTCAAACAGCCATGGGAACTGTGCCACCCTTACACTAACCTTTACCAGGACTTGTAAAGTTTAAAAGTCTATGTCCAGCCTTTTGAATATGCTGCACCCTGCTCTCTGGGTTGTTCAGGACCTTCTCTAGGGGTGGCTTAAAAGAGAGGGTTTGGGCTTGGCAAAAGGATTTTTTTGCCAGGTCGATATGGCAGTGTGGAACTGCACAACTAGCTTCTGCAAAGGCAGGCCTGAGCCATGGTTAGAGGGCTACTTAACTGGGTGGCACAATCAGTGCTGCAGGCCCACTAGTAGAATTTAATTTACAGGCCCTGGGCACATGTATAGACCGTTGCTTCTAGTCAGGGTAAAGGAGTTACGTCCTTAGACAACCCCTGCTCACCCCCTTGGTTGCTTGGCATGAGCAGACAGGCTTATTTCAGAGTCAGTGTGTAAAGCATTTGTGTGCACATACAGTAACACAGTTAAAACACTACAAATTGACACCACACTACTTTAGAAAAATAGGAAATCTTTATCTAAACAAAACAAGACCAAAACGACAAAAATCCACCATACATATATCAAGTAATCACCAAAAATAGGTTATTCACAAAAATAAAGCTTTTATCAACAAATAGCTCCACCTGGGACTATTACGACGTCATGGCCACTGAAAATCCCAAATGTACCGCACCAACCGTGAGGTGCGCTGTATCGGGCCTGGAGTCACATGGACCTCAAAGAACAGTTCCTTGCTAAACGATACAAACAAAGAAGTGCACGTCGTCAGAGAGGTGATGCTCCGTTGGCGCTGGGCGCTGTCGGTTCCTTATGACCACAGGGGGGGTGAGGCGTTGGTTCCTTATAGCGATGCAGGGGAGGTGAGGCATTGGGTCCTTACTGTTGTTAGGGAGGTGACGTCGAGGTGGCGTCGAGGCATCGGTTCTTATGATGATGTGAGGTCGATGGATTCAGGAGGTATCAGGTATCGGCTCTGCAATAATGAAGCACCAGTGTCGGTGAGTTTGGGGCTGCAGTGTGAGTACGGGTGGTGCGTCATGAGTGTCACAAGCAGTGCCCTTGGCTCTGGTGCAGGCAGTAGCCTCGGTGACGGCATCAGAGTCGGTACGGTGCGGTAGCGGCAAGCGTCGGGGCTGCATTATAAGTCGGGGCGGTGCATAGTGCACTTCACGAGTGGTGCTCACGACTTCGTTGCAGGTCGCGACATCACTCGCTGACGTCAGGGTTGCTATTTCCCTCTGTGGCCACTGAAACAGCAATTCCAGGTGCAGGATGACAGAGGAAATTAAGTTTTTGTGTTCCTGAGACTTCAAAACAGGAGGCAAGCTCTACACCAAGCCATTGGATATCTTCTTCAAGCAGGATACACGGCACAGTTCAGTCTTCTCTCCTTGACAGAAACAGCCACTGCAGGCCACCCCACACAACACACAGCACAGAGGCAGTACTTCTTCCCCAGCTTTCCCAGCTTTTCTCCTTGGCAGAGGTTCCTCTTTAGTCCAGATGTTATCTAAAGTTCTGGGCCCCAATATTTACACCACATTTTCCTGTGTTCTCTTGGGGCAGAGAGTCTCTTATCTCAGTCCAAACCAGTCTTCTCTGGTCCAGCTTCCTAGCAGGAGGTGGAGACAGCATTGTGCACAGGAGACAGGGCCCATTCAGTTGCAAGGAATTCTCCTCATGCTACTCTAAATGCAGTCCAGGTCTATTCAACTCAGCTCCGAGTCATCCATGCAAGGCAGGACACACCACAACCGCCCCAGTGGCTGTCTGCGGTGAATGCACATCCCCAGCTCCTGTCACTCCAAAACAAGGCAGTAAATACACAACCCAACAGAGACACACAGGATGGTTAAGCAAGAAAATGCCAACTTTCTTAAAGTGCCATTTTCAAACACACAATTTACAAACCATCTTTACTAAAAGATGTGTTATCAAATTCTGAGTTTAGCGAGCCTAAACTCAATTTTTCTATTAAGTCCCCATGGTAAGTTATAGTTGTAAGATGTTACAAAGCATCTACCTTGCTATTCTATGTAACACATAGTGAACATGAAATTGGCAGTATTTCACTATCAGGACATGTCACACACATCAGGTCCTACATTTCACTTACACTGCACCCTGCCCAGGTGGGTACCTTGGCCCTATCTTAGGGGTGACTCACATGTAAGAAAAGGTGCGCAGTGGCAGGTCTGTGCCACCTTTGAAAGGCTGATCACGTGGGTGGCACAATAAGTGCTGCAGGCCCACTAGCATCATCTGACTTACAGGCCCTGGGCACACACAGTGCACTATACTAAGGATTTGGTAGTAAATAAAATAAGCCAAACATGAAAACACCAATCCATAAACATAATTTACAGGGAGAGCATATGCACGTTAGCACTGAATAGCAGTGGTAAAGTGCCCAGAGTCCTAAAACCAATAAATACAGGGTCAAAAATAGGAGGCCAAGAAGCAAAAGGTCTGGGGATAAACCAGCTGAAAAAGCCAGTTCTAACATAAACTGAATATGCAAATTGGGGAGGAGCCAGTAGTATCACGTTTAGGGGAGTGAGCACAAGCACTTTTGCACTGGTTAGCAGTGGTAGAGAGCACAGAGCCCTAAGCCAGCAAAAACTAGGTCAGAAAAGTGAAGGAAGTAGACAGAAAGTTGGAGGGTAGACCACCCTAAGGTTGTCAGGATTAGCACCTGGCTTGTGAACCATCTCCCAAGCAAACCATTTTTTAACTCTGTGACCCCTGAACGCTACTTGGCTAGTCGTATCTATATTCAGTACCCATTAGAATCTCAACACTTTAATTCTGAACTCTCTAAGTATTTTTCACCTGCAAATGTCACTTGTTGACTTACATTGTAGTCACACATGTAGGTTAGGGGATGAGCTTACACTCTTCTCAAGATGTTATGGCCAAAGTTGTGACACTTTATTTCGTGGCATGGACGTTTGACATCACTTTGGCTCATCTCTGAAGTCCTACCATGCCTTGCACGCCCTCAAACTCTCCTTTTCTACACAAATTCCCACATCCTGATGATGGACCAAGGGCACTTGTCAACATACCTTGTGCACATGTTCGCCAATAACAGGACACTAAGAAACTCGATAGTCACTTCAACAGTGTAGCAGCCCTTCCAATCAACACATCCCCCAAATCTGTTATAGCCAATTTTACAATGTTTGGTCTGGCACTTGTCACATTTATTCTCCTCTCCCAGTTGTGCCTCATCACTCCATATAATCACTGACACCCGTCTTCGAATTTTAACCTACAAATAACTGCTATCCATGTGTTAGTCTCATTATGTCAACAGAGGCAACCTGAGACTACAGTAGCCAGAATGCATTAGGTTATCACATGGAAGTCCAGAACTAGAAACATTATCAATAATGAAGTGGAGGGAGATGTCACCCGACCTCTCCTCTAAGCCAGTCAGCCTTGCCAGCCTTGCTGATACCACCTTCATCGACAACCTTCCCCGACCCACTATGACCTGGTTCACCCTCCAGCCCCTTCATATTGTTTGCAGTTGTCATTGTCCATCGTGTGGACCTCACACCAATAGTATAAAAATTAATACAAGAACTATATATACATATTGTGAAATATCTTGGGCGGACTGAAACGCAAGGAGAAGATTGTCCCTAACAGATCTTATAATTTTCGGTATTGTAGAATTTGCAAGAGGTGGTAAATTATTCACCACATCTTGAAAAGAAGCTTGCATTTCAATCACTGTTTCATGACAGGGATATCCATGAAGGCATTACTGATCCATAGTCATGGCGCCTTCCAGTTGTCAAATCGTCAAATGTCCTTAACCCGCCCTTACCTCCTCTCACCTGTAGGCAGTGTTGACATGTCGGGTGCAAGCAGTTGGCATAAAGAAGGCTCGGCTCCTTCTTGCTTGAGCGCTTCAATGCTTGTTTCCTTCCATCCTGCAAACCCCTCCAGCTCTCTTTAATCCCAGAGACTGACAGCTGAAATCAGCCTCCATTAGAGAGGCCACCGACGTGCTATTATTGTAAGCTGGAGATGTGCAGAGAGCGTCAGAGCACCACACACTACTTTTGCAAGAGAGGAGTGGGAGACGGGCAACTGCAGCTGGGTTTTGTTGAAAACCCTTTCACTCAGTCCTACACTCGCCTTCTTTTTTTATTATTATTTATTTTATTGCATATTTATATAGCGCGAACTCGACCCGAAGGTATCGGAGCGCTTTACATAGCACCGTATTTACATTACACATTCAGGCGCGGGGACATTAAGTGATTTGCCCAGAATCACAGGATGTGGACGCGACCTCGAGGCTCGAACCCTGGTTTCCTGCACCAGAGGCGGCAGTGCAGCCGACGGACTACATCCTCTCCCCATTCTCTTGCCTCAAATTGTGCACTGTAGACGAGGCGCAGAGCAGGGACACGCTGAGCATATTTGTAACATGATTTCACACATATTTGATGAGTGTCAACTGCTGTCTCTCTGAAGAGACACGTATTTAGAGAAGGGCCGGATAATACTAAGGCATTTATTTTTTTATAAAGCAGATTATCCGTCCTTTAGAGGAATGTCAAAATCCCTCTGCTAAACAGATCAATACAACTGATTCACACCCAGATAGCTTCAGCGACAGTCAACTCAGAGCACACAGACGAAGATGAAGCGCGGGTCAGTTTACAAAGAAACATTTAAGCAGGCCACTTTCCAGGAAAGCTGCTGAGCTTGATTTGAAATGTTAGTTTGAGCCACAGCTAGAAAGGTAAATAGGAGAAGGAGGAGAAAGTGCGCAAAAAGTGATGGAAATATTATTTTGACCTGTCTTTGGATTTGCGATGTGACTTATGTACTAACAGCTCGTGATACTAAGGGGTTTATTTACAAGGCCCTTGCGCCACTTTGGCGTAATTTTTAACATGGAAAAAGTGACGCAAAAGTGGCGCAAGGGGCTTGTAAATCTGCCCCTAAATTTCCAATTGCAGGTGCTCAGAAAAGGGCTTGCCTAATGAATATTAATTAGGCAGATCACTTTTCGAGACTTCCTGAGGTTGTCTCCAGAAAGAGGGATGGCAGCCTCCAAGATATAGCAATCCGCGGTCCTTTGTCTGCATTCCCAAGTAGGCAACTTCTTCTTTTTAAAGCAGCCCCTGCTCCTCAGAGGAACTAGTGCTATTTTTAGAGAATGTTTACCGATGGGAATGCATCGGGGATCAGGTGGTGGTCTCTTGGACCACTCCAATGCTCCCCTGTGGTCATCTGACGGAATTTTTAAAAGAACACCTTCTCATTTGCAAATTTGTTACCACTTCCATTGAGTTGTTGGTAATGGATCGATGATTTCCGTCTCCAATTGTATTCACAAACCATTATCCTTTACTATTCTTTTAGTTAAATAATTTTTTATTGAAGAAAGAAACGTACAGGATTACAAATGTGTACTAGGCCAATTAGAGATAAATATAACTAAGAACAGAAAACAAAAGCAAGGGTTATACTACTACAGTAAAATACAAAGATCCTAAATAGGTAATTAAAATGAATATACTCTTTAGATAGGATAATTAATTTTTTATCAAAAAGGGAGATAGGAAAAAGAAAAAAAAAAGGAGAGGATAGGAGGAGAAAGAAAGGAAAAGGAAAAGAAAGGGAGGAGACAGAAAGGTGGAGAAAAAGATCAAGTTATTGAAAGTAGGTAAAGATTATGATGTTGACGATAGAAAAGATGTAAAGGGTAGCCAAAGTAGGTCAGATTTAATTTGTAGGTGAATGGAAGACTGAGGAATAGATGCAATTCTATGTTCATCACAAATATAGTTCCACCAATGAAAAAAGGATAATTTAGAATTGTCCTTCCAGCAATAGAGTATAACTTTAAAAGCAACAGCAATAAATAAATTCAATAATGGTGAAACAGGAGTGACTAGATCAAAGTCTGGCGATATAGTGCATAAAAATACATTTTGAATATTAAGTTGTACATTATGAGAAAAAATCAGTGTACATTTTGACCATATAACATTCCAAAAAGCATAAACCTTAGGACAATAGAATAACAAATGAACCAAAGAACCTTCAACATTAGGGCAAGACCAGCAAGACGCAGTAATAGAGTGGTTGAATTTATGTAACATAAGGGGAGTGATGACGACTCTATTATAAATTAAAAAATAGGGACTGTGTGAGATTAGCAGCTTTGGAAGTCTTGAATAGTTTCTGCCAAAACTTATCCCATTGTGACACCGTTAGAGTCAAAGAGAGGTCTTGTTCCCACTCCAGTTCCACCTTAGATTTGATCCGTGAACAGATAGGAGTAGATAGAGATTTATAGATAAAAGAGGCACTAGGAACAGTATCAGGAGAGATTTGAAATAATGAAAAATCAGGAAGGAAGGAAGTAGGAGTTGGTAGAGAAAGGAATTTCTGAAGACACCCCTGTAGAACTGAAACTAAAGTATCATATTGTTGAATACAGGAATCAGGTAGTTGAAAAGATTCTTGTAACTGAGGAAAAGAAAGAATCACATTATTAACCATCAGTTGGTGTACATAAGAAAGGCCCTTTTCTTTCCATTGTTTGTAGTAGAAAGATTTGTGTCGAAATTTAATGTATTTGTTAAACCAAAGTGATGACGCTAGAAAGGATTGGTAGGTATTCAATTTCTGAAAGAAAAGTGTGTGTAGTAAAACTTGAGAATGTTTCAAAATAGGATATTTGGAAATGAAAGAACAGTTAGTCATGTGAACAACATCTCGTATTGAAAAGTCATTTAACAATGAGCATTCAACATTGACCCAAGAAGGTTTAGGTAAGTTCTGATAGTCCTTGGACAAAACAAAAAATTGACGAATCAAAAATGCATTATGGTATAAATTAAAATCAGGGAATTTAACCCCCCCTTAATTTTTAGGTCGAATCAGTTTGGACAAAGCAATACGTGCATGTTTGTTATTCCATAAAAATTTGGTGCATAACGAATTAATCTGAGAAAAATAATATTTAGGAATTTTAAAAGGAAGCATAGATAATACAAACAGAATCTGAGGGACAATCATCATTTTAATTGTATCAAGTCTACCCCACCAAGAAAGAAACAAAGGGGACCAAAGATTTACCAAAGTAGTGATTTTAAGTTTTAAGGCAGAGAAATTATGAGATAAAGTATCACGAATAGTGGGGGAGAACCAAATACCAAGATACTTAATTTTTTGAGGACACCATGTGAAATTAGACAAATCAAACATATATCTATAACATGAAGGATTTAAAGGTAAAATCTCTGTTTTAGAGAAGTTCAATTTGTAACCTGAAATCTTAGCGTATGATGCGATTTCCTGCAAAAAGGGGGGTAGGGAAGATACAGGATTGGACATATAAATAAGAACATCATCAGCATATGCAGACAACTTAATTTGTTGAGTTTTAAAATTAAAACCAGTAATGAGAGGATTATTTCTGATACGTTCCAAAAATGGCTCTAAACGTAACAGAAAAAGTAAAGGTGAGAGGGGGCACCCCTGACGCGTACTTCTTTGAAGGGAAAAATAAGGGGAGAAAAGACCGTTAACAAAAACACAGGCTTTAGGATTGGTGTATAACAATTTAACATATGAAATAAACTTCGGACCAAAGCCAAACCAACTTAAAGTATGAATCAAGAACTCCCAATTGACATGGTCAAAGGCTTTTTCAGCATCCAGGGATAGAGCAGCAATTGGGGAAGGATATTTTTTACTAAGGGCAAGAACGTTAGAAAACATTCTGGCATTATCAGAGGCTAGACGACCTTTAACAAAACCAACTTGGTCCGGATTAATGAGTAAAGGTATAATTTTCTCTAAACGGGAAGCCAATATTTTTGCATAAACTTTACAATCATAATTAATTAGTGAAATAGGACGAAAATGTTTACAGTAGGAAGAATCTTTATCTGGCTTGGGGATTACAATGATAAGGGCTTCCAAAAAAGAACCACAGGCTTGTGAATTGGAGATAAAAGAATTAAAAAGTTCTAATAATTTGGGCGCAAAAATTGAGGAGAAAGCAGAAAGTAATTCAATTGAAAAGCCATCGGGGCCAGGTGCTTTTGCTTTTTTCAAAGATTTAAGAGCATCAGTTAGTTCTTGTAAGGAAATATCTTCTTCAAGGAGTTGGAATTTATCATGGGAAATTTGGGGCTTGGGGATATTTCGGAAAAAGAAGCAAAATCTTCTTCAGAGGGCTTGGTAGTTTCTGTATATAAAAGATTGTAATATGATTGAAATGTGGCAATAATATCAGAATCAGACGAAAGAAGTGAATCATCCGATTCAGAGTGAATGGGGCCAATAGTTTTACGTTCTGATTTAATTTTTAAATAATTTGCTAGCATTTTCCCAGCTTTGTTTTGGCCTCCGTGATATTTCGACTTAATTTTAAGGAGAATATTACAGGCATCCTTTGTGACTATCTTATTCAGGGTGGACTTAGCTTTGATTAATTCTTGTAATGATGAGGAGGATTTGGAAGAATAATACTTATGTTCTAACGCTTTTATGTGGGTTAAGGTTTCTTTATATTTAGTGTGCAACAATTTTTTCTTCTTTGAGGAGTAGGCAATAGTGAAGGCTCTAAAAGATGCTTTAAAAGCATCCCAATTGTTGTGTAAGGAGGTATCTAAAGAGTTATTGAATGAAAAGAATTCCTTAATGAAGGAGGTTGCTTCTAAAATAAAAGTATGATCTGATAGTAGGAAGTTATTGAAACGCCATCTACCTTGTTTGCAAGTGGTGAGAGATAAGTCAATATGGGTGGAGACAGGGGCATGGTCAGATATAAAGATAGATCCAATGTCAGAGGACAGGAGACAAGGTAGAAGTGATTTGGAAACAAGAATCTAATCAATACGAGATCTAGTATGGTGTACAGGTGAAAAAAAAGTAAATTCTGAGGTATCAGGATTACATGTTTTCCAGGCATCAAATAGTGGGCGAGAAGAAATGGCTGTTTGAAATGATTTGTGGGATTTGTCAGGTTTGAATTTGCATTTGGATTGTCTGTCTGTGAACGGGTCCAACCAGTTATTAAAATCACCACCAACCACAATATTAGAATTAGAAATGGACAGTAGTTTCAGTTGTATAGATTGCCAAAATTCAGTGTCTGTCTGGTTTAACAGGCCCATAAATATTGAAAAAAGTCACTTGTCTTTTATTTATGATAACCTCAGACAATACCCAACGACCATTCGGATCACACTCGGATGATACAATTTGTGCATTAATATATTTGTGGAATAAAATAGCGACACGACCATGACGATCAGTAGCAGGAGAGAAAACAATCTGATTGACCCATTGACGTTTAAGTTTAAGTGATTCCTTATCATTGCAGTGGGTTTCCTGTAAAAAAGCAACCTGGGCGTTAAGTTTAGCTAGATGAGACAATACCTTCTGACGCTTGACGGGGTGACCCAGACCACGGACATTCCACGAAACAACATTAACCATACTTCTGGATGCAGGGGAACGTACGAACATAGGACCACAGAACTGCGGGAGTAACAAGAAAAAAGAAGGAAAGACATTTTACAGTAAGTAAAACAAAAGACCAAGTTTTAGAAAAAAGACCTGTACATGAAAAGAAGATTAAAAATGAGAAAAAACAAGGAAAAGGAAAATAAAAGTAAAGAAGAGGGAGAGGGGAGAAAGGAAATAGAGAGAGGCGGAGAAAAGTGAACAGATCAAGGAAAAACATCCAGATCTGAAGAGAGAAAGAAGAACTAAGAGCGGGAAGCGCAGTGACACCGAAGGACGCGGACCACAAAGAAAGCAGATGTAAACAATAATGAATGGACTATGAGTCACACAAGAGTAAAGAAGGACAGAGAATCAATATCATAAGACATGAAAGTCAATATAACAAATAAGAAGAAAATACTCCAATATTTTGACTGAAATCAAGAGCCAGTATCCATGCCATGTAAGGTAAAATTATGAAGAAAAAGTTTGAGCTTATCCGGATCCTCGAAGGAACGAGTGCGACCCTCATGAGTGATCTTGCAGAGGCAGGGGTGAAGAATTCCATATTGAATATTGAGCTGTCGCAACTGAGGCCGAAGAGCAAGAAATTCTTTGGTCTGGCGTTGGTAGCATTAGATATATCTTGAGATATATAAATGTTGTGACCAGACCAGATAAGACGACGTTTGAGTCTCACAGCATTCAAAACTTGCATAAGTTCGGTGAATTCCAAGAACAACATTATAATACCACGTGGTTTGTTAGAGGATGGCTGAAGCCGACCCAACCGGTGCGCTCTTTGTATGTTGAGAGGATTGGATGTAGACTGAAGGTCTAGAAGCTCTGGAAGGAATTTTTGTAGGAATGTTACTAGGTCAGCCCCTTCAACATTCTCCGGCAGGCCAAAAAGGCGTAAATTATTTCTGCGATTGCGGTTTTCAAGATCCTCTGTGTGGAGTTTTAATTTAAGAATTTCTTGTTCAAGAAGAGGAATCTTTGTAGAGATATCTTGTATGTTGCTGACCCGTTGCTCAAGGTCCAGCACCTTACTCTCCATAACAATCCATCTTTCCTCAATTTGTTTAAGCTTGTCGTTGGTAGCAGACATGAAAGGTTGAAGGCCTCGAACCTCATCCAGGATGGCGTCCAGGACTGGATTTTGTGATGATAGAATAGGCGAAGGTGGATCATTTTTGTGCCTTTTCGGTTTTGTGCCAGAAACCGATGGCCTGGACATGTGGGGATCACTGGCCATCATTAAATAATAAAATGTCAAGCACACGGCAATCCAAAAGCGACAAAAAACCCAAACGTCACTTTACTGCAGGGATGTAGCAATACCACACAAGCAGGTACTGCGCCAAATCAAGGATTGATAACTGGATATGTAAAAAATCCGAAGTGCTTACGAGGCAAGATCTGACCCAAGAGCAGTACAACTGATGAACACAGCAACAGGGCTCAGTAGAACCATGCCTTGACAAAAGTAGCCCATCAACGGCAGGCAGGAAGCACTTCACAGAAACCAGCCAAAAATTGAAGAAATCAGGGACAGTATATATAATTCATGCTATGTATTGCAGGAGATGAAAAGCATGTATACTGTGGTAAGCGACGAGTTTATGCATCACTGAAACAAGCAACGTTGGAAATCGGATATGAAAGTCAATACTAATGCCCGTGCTGGGCATCAAGCAGCATAAAGTCAATTTGGAGACAAAAAAAACCACACAGCAGATGCCATTCTGAGATGGAGCAAACAGGAGACAAAATGGTGGCCGCTCACATCTCTGAGGGAGAAAATAGCTGCTACGGTAAAAACCGTCAAAAACAAGGAATTCCAGGGCAAAAGGCGGCCAGCGGACTCACTGCGATATCCTCATAGCAAGGCAGTCCCTCCTGATAGTAAAACAACGAAAATGAAGCTGTGAATAGGACTCCGAGTCCCGCGGCGGAGCAGAGCTCACGCAGGATCCGCCATGTCACTTCGGCGTTCAAGCCACGCCCCCGATCCTTTACTATTCTGACTAGCAATTTGGAGGGATGATCCTTTCCAATTGTAATACAGTTCGGATTGCCAAACGCATTTTCCAAATCAGAAAATCTTTTCTGACATGCAAAATGAATGTAGTACACTCCACATTATATCTTTAATTTTACAAACTCTGCAAGTTTTTGAATGAAATGTTTCGGGGAATGCAAAAGTGTTCAGTACTTTGACCATAAAGTTCTTCCACGCTGTCATTCCACCCTATAATTCAGGCCTACAGAAGGAAATAAAATATTGTAGGTGGGATGATTGAATTCACCTTTACGACTTATGTTGCACTGCCGCTCTGCTTAGCGCTGTGTTATGCTGGCCTACTGCTTGCTGCTTCCGTCTTGAAGAGTGAAAGGTCTGGATTTTGTTTTCATCATCCTGATTATCAAGGTTCTCCTGGGGCTTGTGTGTGCTTGCCTCCTGTTAAGAAGTCTCAAGGCCATTAAATACTTCTCCTGGAGCCCCTGAACTCCTCTGCTGACTGAGAGTTCTGACCTGCCAAGTGGTGACAATTCCAGTTCTGGGCCCTTGGAAGTGGCTTCGGTGGCAAGAAAGGAAGAAAATCCACACACCGATCTTCAGCGCCTGTTTTTCCTGCTGCAAGCTTGCCTTGCGGCTGAAAATCAATGCATTGACGCAGCATCTTTCATGTGGCTCTAAGATCACCACAGCCTGAGTCGGAAGCACCAGGTCTCTGACGTCCGAGACACCTGCTCTGACTCCAACGTAGGTCTTGCTGTGCAGCTGAAGTTTCAATGCATCACCTTCTCACGGCTTGGAAAATTGATGCAGCGCCTGTTTTGCCGCCGCAACATCGAGCTCAGTGTGTTCAGATTTCCACACATTGCACCTGTGTGACAAGTTCTTCATTGACGTTGCCCAGCAGTAAGGAACCAAGGGCGCATATCCAGATATCGATGAATCACTTCTGTTGAGAGTAAGGAACAGACACATCACCTCCCCTGCGCAGCAGTAAGGAACCGACGCATCACCTCCCCTGGCAGTAAGAAACCAATGCATCACCTCCCCTGGGCATAAAGAACTGACACATCACTTAGTTTTCCAGCGCTTCACCTACCCTGTGCCTGTTTTCGTCTTTGAATTTGGATGCATCCCAGGTTCTTTGTGCTAAAAGTGACGCATCTGTAGTTTTCTTTGACTGAACTATTTTAAACATTTTAAAAGTGATATCTTTGCTTATGTCTAGTGGATTTTTGTCATTTGGATTTTATTTACTTATATAAAGATTGGTTATTTTCTAAACTTGACTGGTGCGTTTTTTGTGTTTTCACTGTTTTATTGTATGATTATGGACAAATGCTTTACACATTACCTCTGGGATAGGCCTTACTGCTCGTTCCAAGCTACCTAAGGGGTGAGCAAGAGTTATCTTTCGTGTATAACTCCCTTACCTTGACTAGAAGGAAAGGTCCCACTTGGACAGGGCACAAGCCACTGCCAAGTAGAGAACCCCATTTATAAGAGAAAACATGACATCTCATCAGTTTCTTGTCCCAACTCTGACTTCCATTTTGTGGCAAACATCGGTTTATCCACAGCTGTAGGGCCAGACGGTTACTGATTAAGTCAAGTAATGCCTTTCATAGTCATATATTTTTTCAATAAGGATTCTATTGGTCCCAGTAGTAGCCCAATGAATTTTGTCTTATCAAAATGGGTCACACCTTGCCATATAAAACTGCTGAATTGTTTTATTTTCGATTTTCATCTTCCCTTTCTCAATTAATCACCTAGTGTAGATTCCTCATGTGGAAACCAATCGCAGAAGCCCTTATTTAGTCTGGGTTTTTTAATAACGGGTTCCCTATCCCTGCTAACTACAGCATTCCAATGTAGCAGTGTAATCTGTGTTGTCTTTAGAAGATCCTCCTGCCCTATTTTAGATGGTGGGAACCAGGGCATAGCACTTATTGGCCTGTAGAAATAGGATGCCTCCATGCTTACCCAGAGTTTATTACTTTCAGGCTGTGTTAGCTCAAATCCTGAAGATATCTTTCAATTTGTGGGAATGGTAAACCCCACCCATATTTGTCCCTGTAAAATGTATTGTTTGATATTTGTGGCGTTTCAGGAGAACAGCAAGTGTAAGCTTGAATATTACCAAGCACACCTTCCAATGGTAGAGTTTGAGGTATATAAAGTAGTCTGTGGATAGTTTGTGGATACAATTCATTTTAATTCAGGCTATTCTGCCAAACTGATATTTTCAGTTTCACTCATGCACAGGTGTTTAGGTTGGGCTGCACTTGTTCCCCCAGCCCCTGCTTGGTCAGACACACAACTTCCTTGCCATGCTTTTCCAGGCAGCAAAATGAGGTCACTGTTCCTGACCAGGTAATCCCTTGTGTGGGACAAAGCACCCAGTTGTTGCCTGTCAGAGTGATCTACCATCCAAGGACACTGCTCCAGTCATTTATAATCTGCCTCTGTTCCAGAAAGCTTTAACAGACCTGTGCTCCATTGCATTTGCCCTGAAATGTGTGTAGGACACGGTGAATCACAGCAATGATAATATTGAATGTGGCTTTTCTGCATTGTTTCCTGCATACAATTTTGGCATTTTTATTTATTTTTATTTTTAAATCTTTATTTATGTAATTTTAGAATATCCAGAACAGCAAACAAAAAATAAAGGAGCAATAAAAAATACAGAGGCAGTGAAGTTACAAATATATAGAGAAAAGATTAAAAAAAACATGACATCTTAAATACATACAACATATCCATGTAGTACAGGGCCTTCTCAAATATAAAGAAAGGGGACAGTGGGGATAAAATGATAACGCGTGGCAGGACCTTCATTGGAAATAAAGGGAAAATACATTATCTCAGGAAATGTATAAAGATACATAGTAGAAATAGATGCTATTTGCCATCCACACATGAGCACTGAGGAGCAGAAGAGGCTGCTAAGTCCTCGCCACCATCCAAGGTTAAGGATGATAAATAGTCTCTGAGTGGTTGCCATATATCCTTAGGCCGTAACATGGGGGGTTGGAGAGAGGCATACACTCCACTCGTAACATCACAGAACGTTAAGTCTTGCATCCATGCCGCCTCAGTAGGGCAAGAAACATTGCAGCAATGCAATGCAACTTGCCTCCTGGCCAACAACAATGCGACAGCAGTAAAACGATGAACATTTCTCGGTTTCGGCTTAATGTACCCCAATAAGGCCAATAATGGGGTTGGAGTGAGTGTCTGCCCCATTGTACGGGATAATGTGGAATGAACTGTCTCCCAGAACTGAAATACAGGACCTCAGCTCCAAGCCAAGTGGGCAAAATCAGCATATTCTGCTGAACATCTAGGGCAGTGATGTGATCTGGTCGTCTTACGTTTATCCAGAAACCTGGGACTGGCCTAGGCCTGATGCAGGTATTTAAAATTCAGCCATTTATGGTGGCGGTAATTGGAAATCAACCCAGTTCGTTCACAACAGTAGTACCACATTTTGTCAGGTAGAGGTAAATACAAATCTCGCTCCAATGGAGCCCTCGCTCTCTCTACCCCAATAGGCTTCAACCGCATGGAAGCATGATATAGGTGGAAAACTAAATGGGCATTATCGGAGACTGTGATAATCATAGTGAGGGGGAAAGTCACTAGGCTCCTCAGTTTACGATGGAAGGGTACGACGTAGAGTGCAAAGGAGCCGGTGCAAAGCAAACCTATCCAGATAGGGCACATCACATCCCTCAGCCATTGTGAAAATAGTCCTCAAGGTAGATTTATTGAATAAATCGGCCACGGTATGCAGACGATATGTGTTTAAGGTACGTTGCGTCTGCTTCTCTCTCGTCAGTGGGAGCCAGGCATTATCAAGAAGGAGATATAGAAGCACAACAGGCGCTTGAGCCTGGTCCAAGCCCAGTATGTGGTGAGGAGTGTCTGTGTTGGCCAAAGTCACTGAGAGACTCTTAAACACCCACCTGACCACCTTCATCGTAGAGAACTCCATCCTAGATGACTCCCCGTCTGGATTCCGCAGCAACCACAGCACCGAGACCACCCTCCTCCCGCCACTGACGACATCCGCAAGCTACTCGACCAGGGACACACTGCGGCCTTCATCCTCCTAGACCTCTCTGCAGCCTTTGACACCGTTTCACATCGCACGCTCACAGACAGATTTCACTAGGCGGGGATACAAGGACCCACCCTCGACTGGATCCAATCCTTTCTCTCAGGCACAACCCAGAGGATCAGACTCCCTCCCTTCCTTTCCGAACCTACCGATATCAACTGCGGCGTACCTCAAGGATCATCACTCATCCCCACGCTCTTCAACATCTACATCGCCCCCCTCGCCGTCATAGTCAGACAGCATGGGCTCAGCATTGTATCCTACCCCGACGACACCCAGCTCATCCTCTCACTCACGAAGAATCCCAAAGACACCATACTCTGCTTCCAGGAAGGAATGAAGTATGTGGCAGCCGGATGAATGACAGCTGCCTAAAGCTCAACTCAGAGAAGACTGAGGTCCTCATCCTCGGACCCTGCAGCTCCGCCTGGGACAACACCTGGTGGCCCCCCGCCCTCAGGAATCTACCCACCCCTACAGACCACGCACAAAACCTCAGCATTATCCTCGACTCTTCCATCTCCAGGAACCGACCGATAAACACCGCCGCTTCCACTAGTTTCAACTGCCTGCGCATCCTCCATAAGACCTTCAAATGGATACCCCCGACTGCAGAAGGACCGTCACCCACATGCTCAGAACCAGCAGACTGGACTACAGCAACGCCCTTTACGCCGGAATAAACGGAACTCTTCTCCAAAAACTCCAAACCATCCAGAACGCTGCAGCCAGACTCGTCCTTGGGATACCGCGCCACGAACACATGACCCAACACCTACGAGACCTCCAATGGCTCCCCGTCAAGACTCCTCACCCATGCCTACAAATCCCTCAACAACATCGGACCCAATTACCTCAACGAAAGAGTATCCTTCCACATACCCACAGAGGAACCTCCGCTCTGCCGACCTCGCCCTGGCAGAGGTCCCCCGCGTCCGCAGAAACGGAACAGGTGGGAGAGCCTTCTCCTACATCGCAGCCAAGACCTGGAACGAGCTCCCTGTGAACATCAGACGCTCCCTGACCCTGAACACTTTCAGGAAGGAACTCAAGATCTGGCTCTTTGACTGATGCCAAGCTGCCCCCCCCCACACCTAGTGCCTTGAGATCCTCATGGGTGAGTAGCGCCCTTTATAAACCCCCTGATTGACTGATTGATTGATTGTGTTGCCATGGGGATCCTAGGCAAACCATTCAGCAGTATGGTAGAGAGGAATAATGGGAGTGCCTGCGTCCATTCTGGTTTACGATATTGCAGTTTGGCATCCAGGTGGTTCCAGAAATATGCAAAGTGTGCCTGAGGTACATAATAATAGATATAGATATAGAAATCAGGAAATCCAAAGCCACCACGGTCATACGGCAGAGTGAGCGTATGCCAACTAATCCTAGGATGCTTATCCACCCAAATCAGTCACGTGAGCATACCACACAAGGTATCGAAGAAGCTTTTTGTTAACACTGTTGAGGAATACGTATGAAAAATGGGGAAGAACTACCATTTTGACTGTGGCTCTTCTCCCTGCTAAATACACGAGAAGCTGAATCCAGCGTTCAATTTGTGTAGAGAGCTGATTGATTGCCGGGCCATAATTGAGGCAAACAACCTCTATACTGTCCCTATGTAGGTAGAAGCCAAGGTAATTAGGAGAGCTTGAGCGCCGTTACAGGGGGAATGCAAGGAGCCGTAGCACCACTAGGGGAAAAATCTTGGATTTACTCCAGTTGATGGAGAGGCCAGAGAACACTCCAAAGCAAATCACTTTGTGAATCAATGGGGGAGATTAGTTTCAGGGTCCTGGACGAACAAAAATATGTTGTCTGCATATAAAGATGCCAGTTAAGGGCCTCAATGGAAATGCAATCCATGTTCCAAATGACATGTTCCAAATGAAAGTGTCGAACTAGAGAATCCATAGCGATAATTAATAGTAAAGGCGAGAGGGGGCATCCCTGTCGGGTGCCCAGAGTTAATGTGAATTGGTCCATCTGAGCACCATTTAGTTTGAGATGCACTAGTGGGGTTGTATAGAGTAATTTTACCAAGTCCCGAAAACACATGGGGATACCGAACTTCAGAAGGGTAACATGCAGTAAGGGCCACTCCAGGGAATCAAACACCTTCTTGGAGTCCAGCAATATGGTGGCAGCCGAGATGCAAGGGGAAATGAAGCCCGATTGCCAAGAAAATATAATGCTAACCATTGACAATGAGAGGTGAGTAGCAATAACTTTTGCTAATATTTTGTAATGATTAAGTAATGACAGGAGCCTCACTTTTGGCATTTTCTTTTTAAGAAAATGATAACTCATTTTCTCTTTACAATTTTTGTCATTTTGGTGTTATTGGTATCATTATAATTTGTTTCTGTTTACTACACTGACTTGGTTAATTTGCTGGTTTATTTTCCAACTTTAACATTGTTTTGGTTCTTCTATATTACTTTATATGCATTTTCTGTAGTAGAAGCTGGTCACTTTTGAGGTACAGCTAGCATTGGTAATTATAAGATTCCTCTCTGAAAGCTGTTTTTTGCTTCTGTGAAACTTGTCTACATAAATCTGTGGAAATCACCCACGTCCACCCCCCTAGACACTAAACCAGATTTTCAGGGTGAAGAATACTAAAGGATTTATAAATAGCATGTCCATCATGGCACTATATTTAACTCAAATGTGCTACTCTGTTTGAAGTGTTAAGTTGTTTATAATTTTGTGCCTGATTGTGTGTACTATAAAAATTATAGTGAGTAATTGTTGCTTCCAAGCCATTTGAAAACAAATATAGATTTCAGCTCCACTGCAGGCCTTCAAAAATGATATTGATATCAGACTGTAATTGATATTGATTTTTTTGAAGTTTAGGACTTTCTTCTAAGGCAGGTACTTAAGTTGTGTTCACAGATTTAGGAAACAGAAATTGAATATTAATTTTCTAATCACAAATTGATACAGATTTTGAAAGTCACAATTTGATAGGTGAGTACTTTACCCAAATGAATCAAACGTTTTGCATTTTGAAATATCATTATGTTTGCGTGTAGATTACGTCTCACGGTTTGTTTTAAGAAAAACTCCGAGTTGTGAAAAAACATAACTTTCGATCTCTACACAAGTCAAAATTAGCAGTTGAAGTAATCCAAGGTTCATATTTGAAGCATACTGCTAAACAGACCATGCCAGCCACTTTGGACAAACAGTGCATCAACATTCTCACATATGTCTTGACCTACATAATCACCAGCTCACACAACTCTTGCCTTACCCCAAGCCTTGAAAAAAATTATTAATTCACAATTTTCCTAAAAAAGCAGGCACTAGACCTCACCGCCACTTGAATGTAGTGGCCATGGCCCATCGCAAGCCTCCAGGGTAATATTACGGAAAAGTAGTAAGATCACTGTTCTACATTAGAATGGTTCACAAATAACTAGTAAACACAACCCCTTCAACAAGGTTTTTAATTTAGGTCACACTGATTGCCAAAGCCATTAACATCCTCCAGGAAACTATGAGAAAGCGTGAAGTCATACTCAACCATCCCCATGACTTAAGTCTTTACCCCTACCTTCTTCAAAAACCTGCCAGTGTTTTTTCGCCAAGCAGCAATTAGATATTTTAAATACCTTTAAAATTGGTCATTGACACTCAACAAGTGCTGAAGCTCTTCATTGACAAAACGTTGCCTCGCAGCTACGTATGACTAGTATGTGCCACTTGTCCGATTATCCTGTTTTATTAGATAAACTACAGACTGATTAATGTGAGTCCAAAAATATGTTTTATATACACATACTTATATGGTCGTGAAAATTGTATCAACAAATATATAAAAGACAACGCTAGTAGTAACAAAATATGCCTATGTAACTAGTAGTTGTTCATGTTTATACACGTTTAAAAGCTTAGAGAAGTATTTCACCTCAAATGTGATCGGTTCACAATATCATAGATATGGACGATTCATGTATTACAGATGATGAGGCTGATATTGATAAAATAAATGATCAATATGATCATGTTTGTGGACAGAGATTCCTTAAGTTGCATCAGGGATTCACAATCTTATAGTGTATAATGAATATAGTACTAATTCTTATTTAAAATGGAATTTAAGAATAATCAATTACATTAATATTTTTAAATGTTTTCGGAATACATTGTAACAATAAATGTTTGAAACTTAGTAATACTTTCATACTGAATCCAATTCAGCCATCAAAGTAAGTAATACATGAAATATAGAAACAAATTAAATAAAACTCACTTCAGACTCTTCAGAACATACATTTCCAAGGCTATTATGTTGTCACTCATTTGGACTTACACATTAACATCACTTAACGTTCAGGATCATATTTTTTTACATGGTCATACGTTTGAATCCCATCCACCACCTTCTATTCCAAACAATATTTTGTACATATTTTCTTAAGAATATTGGATGAGGTAATATTTTAGGTTTTAATAACTCAGTCAAGTATTCATAGACCTTTCCATATAGCGCAGTATTCCAACAACTTTCTATCTTTGTCTAAACCTTTCAAACCCAACAAAAAATACGCTGATGAAGAACAGTTTAATGTTTTTCCTAACAGACAATCTAAATATTTATGCATTATATTAATCAATACTATGACGTTCTAAATTACTAACCCCCATTTCATATAACTACTTTCTATAGGTCATACAATTGTGGGCATCCTCTTTTAGTAGCAATGGATACCAAATTGAATGTTCAAAAGGCACTTCTTAGCACTTATTGGTTAAAATAAAGGCCATAGTCCCATAAGATATGTTTGCCACATTTTAGAGAGGCTACATTTCCATTGAGAATGATGTCTACAATATGAAACTAAGGCATGTTATGTAAAGGCTCAATAATAGCAACCTTGGATTCCAGGTGGTCTGTCATCATATCGGTCACAAATACACGTTTGGAGATTTCAATGGCAGCCTTTTTATTTTATAGCTATTTCTGTGAATTTGGGAGAAGCAGACCAACATAGCAGGAAAACTATCCATATTGACAGTTTGAGAGGCATCAATTGTACACCATTACCTAGTAAATGTGTTTTCTGTCTGCGACTCCTAAAGGAGCTGTTTTTCCACATAACTCTCAATCTTGTAAAATGATTACTGGTATTTCATTCCAATGACATAGGGTCTCCGGCTGAGGAATATATATGACACATAAACATGTATGTTTGTGTGCCAGAAATGAGTATCAATTTCTGTGTGGAGCTTACTTCCCCAGCATAAAAATAAGGTGCCTGTCCTATTTTCTTTACCTTGGTGTTGTCACAAATATCTTGGATGTGAAGGTTCAAATGTTGAAGGTGCAAATGTCGCTAGCATTTTAAAGTCTAATTCTATGTTGTCCTAATATACAATATATGCATCATTGTGTTTGATATTTCCGAATCCAGTTGTAACCGGTAGGCTGATGCGTCGGGACTGTTGTAGCAAACAGGATTTTAAGTTTAAGGTGACCTAGGCAAACGTTTTCTTCTCAACATTCCTCAAACTATTATGCACACATAAAAAGACATGAACCAATATAGTCCAGACATTAGTCACAAAACTACTGCAGATGAAAGTTTAACTCACATGATGAAATAGCCTTTTAACGAGTCCAAAGTAACCCTTGTCGTATTGATATTCTCTAAGACTTGGGAGCATATTTACAAGCCCCTATCAACACGTTCGTAGGGCGATATGGGCTTCGGCTTATTTACAAGGCAGCTTTTAGCCTCTTAACGTGGCTTAAAGTTGCCTTGTAAATAAGGCCGCCTTTCACTCTATACTTAGCATTACAAGGGGCTGGCAATGGGTGTTGTGGTGGGTGTTTCATTTCTCCTCGTTTTTGCTATTTCTATGTGTGCTACGTTGTGCAGCACACATAGAAACAGCAAAAGGACATTGATTGCTTATGTGCAGGAAGGTGTCCCTTTCTGCACTCAAACAATCGTTTAAAAAAGAAAAAGAAATTTTGCAACTTCTATGTGTGCTGCATTGAGCATCACACATACAAGTTACAAAACCCCATTTAAAGATTGTGTATGTGCAGGAAGGGACACCTTCCTGCACATAAACAATCTTCCCCTGCAACGCAGACACCCTTGCACTATGGTGCGAAGGTGCCTGCATTGGCGCTATGCAGCTAACTTTGGTGCCAGCGCAGGGGGGGATGGAGGGCTGCCCCATTTTCTTGTAAATATAGTGCAGCCCTGCATTTCTAAAGTGACGGAGCGTTTCATTTCCCTTCTTGGCTTAACGACATGCTTCAGCACTTTGCTAGTAAATATGCCCCTTGGTTTTGTATTTTAAACACATTTACTCACATCAAGATTATCATGTGTGTGAATTTTCGAGGAGGACCATGGGTTGGGAAGGGAGTGGGCTTGCAAGTGGACAATGCCCTGTTTGTTCTTTACAAACTCGTCTGTCTCTTTTCACCATGGGTCACGGATAATGTTTTACTGGGGATAATACAAGACTGAATCCTTCTCCCAATTGGAAAGGGAAGGGGAACATCCCTAAACGTCTGGGGCTAGAGCCAAAGTAGGCCTGGGAGAAATTTCTGTAATGTTGGGAATTTTGCATTAAGCTTGTGGCGCGTAATTACACCATTATGCCTTGTTGTGTAATCACATGCTATTCGCTGTATAAATTGACCGCAAACGCACAAGAACAACAGAGCGAACACGATTGGCTGTGGTTTAAGAGTCTTTTATATTTTGCACTATTTTTATCGTAAAATGTATTCTCTTTCCAAAAAGTGCTGCGAGGACGAATTTTGTCTTAAAATTTAGCACTAAATCACAGATTTACATTTCCCGTAGTTCAACAACAGTAAATATAGTGGAAATGGTCATAAGTACACCAAAATAATTCTTTTTTTTTGCTACACAAAGAATATATTAAAATAAACCATTTTTCATGATTGAGAATCCCCCTATGCAGTTCTGAAATGCATAGTCTTTGTTGAATTTTTCTCTCCAGCTACACAGTTATCGCAACCTTTTTGGTAGTAAATTCTTATGCGCATGTTTGTTGAATAACAACTTTGTTATGACAATGAGGGTATCCACCATCTTCCTAGTGACCGCTTCCCACGCCATCCTCTGGAACGCCAGTGGTAGCATCCCTAACGTTGAACTAAATAATTCTGAGGATCCACCATATGTGCACATTGATCCCAGTCATGAATTGAACCTGCATCCATAAATGCCTGTGAACACTGATTCTGTGATTTAGTACCTGGGAATAATGTTCGCAGATGGCAATTTTCTGCTTAGGGTTTAAAAACTGTTGTGAATCTGGGACTCAGCTTCCCAAAATGATACTGTAGGTTAGGAAAGATACAATAGAGCTCATCTACAACATGATGTGGAGTACCCGATTGGGGAATTCTGAATATTTGGAATGGTGCACCAAAGAACTTCTTATCCAGAGTCAATAAGGAAATGCGTATGGACAGGTATTCATTTTAATTATCTCTTTCATTAAATCAATTCTAGTTCTTTGCATTAACGTACAACATCCAGCCAACACGTTTCGTTCAGTTTGTACTTGAACTTCGTCAGGACTCTAGCAGTATGGATTGAATTGAGTATTCAATTAGATCCCAGGCCTCTTCAAGTGAGGAGTATAACAAGTGTATCATTGTGGTATGTTTCTCGTCATTCTCAGATCTAGCGGTATTAACATAGCACGTCTCCATATTAAGGCCACAGGTTTGATAGGCCATAAATTACTCTGGAAATCAACAGCAACCCGTTACAACACCAACCAGATCAGAAGGGGGATGCTTTTGACATTTGCATGGTTTGCCCATGGGCAGATCCCTCAATTAGATTTTCCTCCCACACTTCACAATGTCATATTTTTAGTGCTTTGGTACTGCGGGCAAAGAAAATGGTCAGCTGTTGGCCCATTAAGTCCAGCAAATGCTTGGTGGATCATGAGTGAAATATAGAAGTCGTCAGTGCTTAATTTGCAAATAAACAAGGTACAGGGCCCAAGGTATTCCTCAGGAGGTCACTGCAGGTTGTACTACAGACTTGAACTGCCATCACTACCGCTTGCCAGTGTAAATGCTCTCTACGAAATATCAGAGTCCTATAAATTGTAATTGTAGTTGCATTTATATAGTGCTTTCTATCCCATATGAGGCACTGAAGTGCTTTTCGTCCAGTAGCACACTACTGCAAAACTCAAAGTGGATTAGTGGTGGATTAGTATAGGGAAATGCAAGTTTTTAATTTGAGCTGTGGACATGTGAGTCAGTAAGTTGAATTGAATAGGATGAAAGAGGGATAGAGGAAGGAAGAGTCTGGAAAGTGTTATTTGGAAGATCATAGTAGTAAAATGAGGGATGTGCCAAAGCAGGGATAGAGGAGGGAAGAATCTAGAATGGGTTATTAGGGAGATCATAGAGGCACAATGAGGTTTGGGATAAGTCATAGAGTGGAGGTAGATGATATTGAAAGAGGTATAGGATGAGGCCTAGAGTAGTGAATTGAAGAGAGTTGAAGGTTTGTTTGTTTCTCTACAGTAGGAATAGAGTAATAAATACATAGATACATATCTATATATACATACATATATATTTCTGTATATATCACCCATACGTAATATATACATCTGTTAACCAGACCTATGAGAATATCTGTACATTTTTAAACCATAAGTAATATATATGTTTGTACAAAGAAATGCACATATCTAAATATATACATATGATCAAATTATACGTTTATATACACAGGCATATGCTGTACATTTGGATATACTGACATAACACTAATATAGTAAATATGTGAACAGCATTCATTGAAGATGCTGGTGTTCAGATTTCAGTCTCTATGGTGGTATGGTTTAGAGATTACTCAGCCCAATCTGCCCATATCTTACCATGCTAAATTCAAACAGCCACGTTGTCAACTTCACTAGGGCATTGGTGTTGGTTAGAAAGAAATCAAGGTCTCATTTTCAAATACAAAAGTGGATTGCTCTACTTCAGTTCGGCACTGAATCGGTAATATTATGGCTAGTACTCGTGACAAATATGCAAGTGAAATAGGATTTCCCTTGTGAAAAAATATGTCCTTGAGCACTAAAATACTAGTGGTATTTTGAGAGAACTTGCCGATCTAGAAGAAATTCTAACTTCTCAAAATACGTTTTACCAAACTGCTAATTACAAGAAGTTAAAAATCTTAGTTCATGCACATTGCTTCAAATGGTCAAATCTGACACTTGGAGAAAAAAAAGGATCTAACTATTTTTCTCTTTGCCTTAGTTTGTTTATTTCAATCATCAAATCTGGCTGCTGCTAAGTGATATGTGTGAACTGGAAGCTCAGAGTTAGCAGTAAGTACACTATAATAGATACTTTGGCTCATATTTATAATTTTTTCACTTAGTGCAACACAGCAAGCCATCTTGTTGAACTGTGTGAAAGGGCAGGGATGTGCTGTATCTAACATTATATTCGTATTCCTTTCCTTTCTTAGCGTTGGCAAATTTTTGGCTGCCTATCACCAGCGTGGGCACCGTTGCGTTTTGATGCTAGGGTGTCTGTGTTCTAGTCAGGATTGTTTTTGTGCAGGAAAAATTCTTTCCTCGCAAAAACAATCCTCAGAGGGATTTTCCTCTTTCTACGTTTGCTGCATTCTGCAGCACATGTAGAAAGAGGAAAGAATTAGGAGAAATAAAGACATTTCTCCTTGTTACGCTTCACCTGGGGGAGACAAAGCATTTTGATGCATTCCCATGTCTACCACTTATGGTAAACCTGGGAAGGAGCCAAAATCCATGGGTGGAGGCTTGGGAACATCCATTCTCCATCCATTTTGATCCACAGCCCTGTCTACTAAGACAGCAAGACTGGGCTGTACATCAAAAGCTAACTTCTCTTTAAAGCAGGTGCTAACAAGGAGAAATATTTTTACTTCTCAAAAAAAAAAAAAAGGTTTGCTTGTGTGCTGAATTCACAGCACAGCATACATCAAGTGCATGATTTTTTTTGTTTTTCTAGTACTAGGAATTAGTCCTGGAAGGAAGGCCTGGGCGTAGTTCGCAGAGTTTTGGTACACGGAACTCTGCAAAGTTACAAAAATCTCTGCGAAGTTCCGTGAGTGGCCGATTGCAGTGCGAACTGCCGTTTGTGCTGGTATTCCTGCTGCTTTGGTAGAAATTCTACCCGAGCGGCAGCTCGCGCTTGCGAAGTTACCGTTCGTGATTGCGAGTGGGTAAAACACTCCACCGCACATCGCGAAGCAGAGTTTTCTGCACTCCGCGAGCTCCGCTGTAAGTGCGGTGAGCTTTATTTCAGGTCTGTCAACATTGTGGGACGCAATGAAATATGAACACGTTATGGAACTCGCCATGCTGTTTAAAAAGAAATGGGCATTTTGCAAGTTAGGTTTTACAATAAGGGACATATTTCATCATATGTCACGGTAAGCGCGATTAGAAGCTAAGCTGTTCAAAAGCAAATTAAAGTGTTGGTTTATTACACGAGGATTTACTGACTATATACAACATTTTGCTAATTACATGGGTGGTTTAGTAGAAGGACTGTTGCTCATAATATTGGATTGTGTAGTGCCATCAGACTTGTAGTGTTTTAATAGATATTTGAAATGCTGCTTCGAATGTTTACTGGAGAAATAATTGTAGAGTAAAACGGAGGCAACTTATTTGTCAGTTGGATTGGGAGTGTAATGAGAATTATGATAGCATCATTTAAAATTATTTCTTTTGTATTTTAGATGCCCCTGATGAAGGGATTTTTATTCCCAAAATACATTGGGTTATTTTTAATAAAATCGTGACATGTGGAACGCAATGGTGCTCCTGTGCTTGTGTGAACATCGTCGCAAAATGCTGGAATGAGTAAAACGAATTGAATAAACATTGAAACAAAGAAGGATTAAAAGTAATAGTGGAAAATATGGATAAACAGAGGATAAAACTATTTGAATTTAATTCATTTGATTCATTCAGATATGTGGCTGTGCAGCTTGGTGAATCTGAGTAGGTTCCCTCGTGTTTTGTTAACATTGTGGGAAGGGACATAATGCACTAGTCCCCCGCTCCTGCTAAATTTACAGGCAGATTTTGAAAGCAAGCTTGCACATTGATGATGCTGCATGCATCATTGCCCGCCTCAAAATGGCTTCAGATGGAGGAGCAGCCTAGTTTCTTTCTTTCCATAAGTCATATTTTTATTTATACTTAGAAAAAAGCTTAGAGAGGCCCCACATGATGATTCTGACCCAGGCCCAGCACAAAACTCTGACAGGACAGTTTTAACCACAATCCCACATTCAGATTACAACCAGACTGAATACTACAACACCAAGAGCAGATTACTTAAACTGTCAATGTGAACTGGTTTACCCGACGATACTACTTAGCACAATATTACATATTGTTGATGTGTGCTAAATATTCTCCACTTTGTTGGTTTGCTATCTACTACAAAACTACTAGGCCACCTGCCAGCTAAGGAGACGTTTCCTTATTGAGCAGAGAGACATCTTCAGGGGTGATACTGCCCCATCTGGGTTTGAGTACATCCTGTGTGGATGCAAACCCAGTTTCTGCTGTTTGCCCACTGTGATTCCTCCTGATTAAGCAAGAGGGATTTTGGTGCAGAAACACACCTGGAATCATGAGTTTGTATATGAAAAACAGGCCAGTAATTCAGTGCTGCACATGCTTGTCCCCATTTTAGGCCCTCTACCTTAGAATGGCATGGTGCAGTGGAGATACTATGGTTTGGAATTGATCATTCCATCCCATTAATTCTGGTCCCACCTCAACCACACTACATATATTCAGTTCCTATATTGACAAAAAAGGAACCCCAGATGCCTTTACCCTTATTGGTCCCCAGCAGTAAGATAGCCGACTTGCAGAAAGATGCTTGGGGATTCTCATACTCCCACTCAGATGATTTCCCAGGACAGTCCTAACATTCCGACTTTTAACACTAGCATGTGTTATATAATTAAGCTATCCTGTTTTAGGTTTAAACCTATAATAACTGATAAAAACCCATCGAAAGGGTAATAGCCCTCACCAGTGTTAACAAATAAAGACTACAAAACACCTACACAAGCACAAACTAAATGCCATTCAAAAAAGGAAAAGGAGAGTGAAAGAGTCATTCTTATTTCTTCCCAAAGGGGCCAATACAATGTAACTTTGTTATACAAGGTAGCAGCAAGAAAGACTGGGTAACATCATTATACTTGAGTTTTGTTGTTTAGGGATGTCACTTAAATATTGTTTCTTCTTCCTTTTACTTTTTTCAGGCTTGTGGTCTTTGTTCTAAAGATCCAGGGTTTAGAAGCATGTTTTTGGTTTTTAGTTATTTTATAATCTGTCGCGAACCTGGAAACATCAAAATCATATTTGATATTTTGGCTATGTTGATTCTTTCACTGATAGGTAAAATGGCTGGTTTCATAAGAATCTTTCCCAATATGTACCATCTGATTTACCCACAGAGAATGGTTAAAACCCCTTGATACATCAGTCCCCTTTTCTAGCAAATCAGTATTGATAGTAAGTGAATTGCCAAACACCCCAGGCTTTAAACATTCAATGCAAGGTGTAGTGACAGGTATATGTGAAAAGAGTGCTGTCACCAAGCATCTGGGATAGTGGTGAAAACATGACACCAGACTTTTGGAAAACATGGAGCACAATGTCACTTGGAATGCTGCTGCAAATAGTTCTTACCAAGTTTAACAAAGATTGGAGTGATAGTGTTTGTATTTGCAGTGATTCAGCTGCATATATGAAAAAGTTGTGTGATGACCTGTCAAATACAATATCTGAGCTGAAGTGCTTCCCTGTAAGAGATCCTTGCCAGTTGCTAGATAGTATGCTGAAAGCATCTTACAATCTGAAGAGTTAATGAAGAATGCTAATGACTTTTTAGTCCATTCTGGTGCACTGTTTTTTTATGCGTGGGAACTAAAATGCAAATATTTCTAGTTTTGTGCTTTGTGGGGCATCAAAGGAAGAGTCATCACAACTGTGTCATTTAGCTGATGGCTCTCAGCCCTAGAGGCCGTGAATGCTATATTATCCATGTGGCAAGATTTTACAGAATTGTTGCTGAGTGAGGATGCCAAAGGCAAGAAATGTGAGGATCTTTTTTCGCTTATTGATAGTGATGTGAAAAAAAGGACACTCTTTGGTGTACTCTAATTGGTGTAGATGTGAAACATCTCCTTGAGAGTAGGCTGGGCTTTACTTTTAGTGACGTTGGCACTGCAAAATGTTCCATGGTAGAATGCTTGCCACTTGGTAAGCAAAGAAATGTTGAGGAACAATTCAGGAAATTTTATTTTACTATGTATGAGAAACGGCTTGCAATGATGCATAGAAATGCCCATTTACCAACCATGAACAAAACAAAGAAAGTACCAATGCTGCACTGAAATTTCAAAGAAAGTTTTTAAGCATGAACTGAATTAAACACGTCCATTACTACCATTTTTTGGGTTGATTTTAATCAAAATATTTTTGCAAATTTTCTTATTATTTTGCACGGTTATATAGAAGTGAATAAAGCGTTTCAACAATCAAAAAGCCACAAATTTTTACAAATATGTACATTACATTAACACATATAAATGACGTCACCACTAGCGTACCACAATCACTCAAACAACAACAACACTCAAGACACCACAAATATGTACAAAAGAATGCTCACTCAACATTATAAAACTAACAATTTACAGTTGTATGTACGAAATACATAAGGCCATCAACAACTAGCATTTGCAGTACTTCTAAACATTTATTTTTAGTTGTTTAGACAGATGATTGGCCAAGGGCGAAGATAGGTCAAAAAAGGGTCGCGTTTCGAATCCCTTCACCGGGGACTCTCTTCAGGACCAATACTTTCTAGGAGCAAAAACGAACACAACACTGAGTTAGACCAGTTAGCCCCTTACTTCTCAAAACAATAATTAGCCAAACAAAAAGCCCGAGAGCCTTACCTAAAGCTTCAAAGTACGCTACTCAGGCTTTCGAAATGAGACGACATAACAGTCCGACGCCCACAATCTGTGAATAGTAGGGTGAATTTTATCAGAAGATAGTCAAGGACAAGATCAGAGAAAATCTTAAGCGTCAGAGCGGGCATCTAGTGGCCCCAAGGTGCCATGGTCTGAATAAAATTCTTACTTGTTGAGGCGAACGGTATCTCATAGGCGTGGTTATGTTATCGTGCAGAAAGGCGTGTTGGGAATTAAATCGCCAGCTGTGGCCTAGGGGCAAACAGTGAAACAAGTTTTGAGACTGCGGGTCGGTAATCAGTTTCATCAACATCACGTTTTAGTTTTCATACGCTCTTAATGTCCTGTTTACCTTTTATCCAGTTAATCCAATGCCGCCATTGCGCGCCGTGCTCACAGCGCCGGAGACTGATTCTGGAAGGGAGCGATGGCTATTGAGTGAATATGTGTCAGCTATCAATTGGAAGATCCAAGTCGCCAGCTAAGGCCTGGGGGCAGAAAGCGAAGCAAGGTTTCAGACAGCGGGTCTTTGAACAGTTTCCGCATCATTGCGTTTAAGTTTTAAGCTCCTGGTTACCTATTGTCCGGTTACTCCAAAGCCGCCGTCACCATCGCGCACTGTGCTCACCACACAAACGACTGATTCTGAAAGAAAGGGGTGGCTATTTGATGAATGCGTATCGACTTGCCTTAGTAGGGCGGAGCTTCTCAGGCATTCTGGGAGATGTAGTTAAAATCCAATTTAGGTTTTTTTGAAAAGAAGAGACGTAACTAAACAGCCAACTGGACGCGATATTTGTAGCGTGAGGACCCAACCATGGCATTTGAAGTCATGGAAGCCTCACAGTGGTACTCTGCACAAGTTCTAGATCCCTTCCGTAAAGTGGGATTTTCTCCCGACTTTCAAAAGTGATGCTTCATTTTTGACCATTTCAATAACTCTGAGGGCATATGCGCACAGTTCAACACATTTGTTGCACAACCAGTGTCAGAGAATCGCAATCTTCAGGTGCACCAGTATTGGCATGGAAAGCTATGCTAATGGCCAAAGTTAGCAAATTGTCCACTGTTTTTTTTTTTGCCATTGCCCGTCTCAAGTGGCAATGTTGAGAGGGCCTCTTTTCACTGATAACATTTTTCATGGGAAGGAAAGAGCGAACGCGCATGACCAAAGACTCACTGAAGAAGTATTGTATGTTGTACTAAAATAAGTTTGATTTGTAAAACTGTATTTGGACCTCATATACACTGTACGTACACTGCCTATATACCATGCACTATCAGTTCAAAGCAAAAATAAAAGCAAAAGGTTCCATAAACACAGGAAAAAACACTGTTTCTGTTGTTTTTAATGGTTCAAAAATGTGTAACCACTGATAGTCACTGTTTCTTAAGGTATTGAAATCACTTGAAAACACTGAAAAAACTCTACCAGAATTTACCAAAAATAGAAACTGAAAACAGAAAAGCCTATATATAATGTTACAATGCAACATTCCGGACAATACCAGAAACAAAATCTATCAGGGGTCTTGAAGCCGCTGAGTGGCACATATGACACTATATACAAGTCTACAACAATATAACAAAAGATAATATCATGTACCTTGTAATCACCATGTTTGACCAGTCAGCAAGAGATGCTCCATGCCAATTCATTGCAAGGGTGTCATCATAGCCCTCTTTGTACCAATTCTCCGTACTATGCCCCTTGCAGACCTGTGCAAGTGCCCAGGTTGGGACCGTCTTTATCATAATTTGCCTTTGTATGCAAACCAGAACCTGCAAAAATGCATTTTGCTTCAATGTACCAAGTGAGGCTGCTGTTAATGGGCGTGAGGGGCATTGTCCTGTCACCCTTGGGAGAAACAAGAGATGAAGAAGAAAACGAAGCAGCTGGAAACCAACTACACTTGCTGCTCGGTGACAAAATAAGCTGAATAAGTGCAGCCGTGGACTGCTTTTTGAGCAGTAGCAGCACTCCCTCACCCCCCCCCCCCCCCCAGTGCCTTGAGACCCTCACGGGTAAGTAGTGCACTGTACAAATGCAATGACTGATTTATTGATTGACCATGCAGGTGAGAGCAGTGGGGCGGTAGGACCAGGTGGGGGGCATTTCGACAGTCAACGACGAGGGAAAATTAATTATTTATTTATTTTCCCCTCATGGTCGTCTGTTGAATCCCCCCAACCCTGCTTCACCGCTCTTACCTGCACGGGCCGAGGCTGAAGAAGGGAATAAGTATTTTTAGGTGGGGGTACGGGGATGGAGGGAGGGCCACCTGCAGAAGTACTGGCTGCCTGAGACTTTCCTCGCCCAGAAGGCATAAACTAAGACAGTGACGACATTGTGGTGGGTGTTGTGAATTTTATTGTCAGGCATAGGGTTGAGTTTGGGGTGTTAATAAAAATGGCCAATGGCAAGATCACAAAGAGCATTAAGGAAAAGGGCCAGGGTGGGGCAGGTTGGGGAGTACAAAGATGGAGAGGGTGTGGTGTCACTATTAATAGGCAACTGAGCCAGGGGGAGGAAATCTACAGCCTCCTTCTATGTAAACTAAGGTGATACCACATGAGTTCATAGTTACCACATTTTTCCGGGGCGCATAGTTCGGAAATTCCAATTAAGGTGGGGAAGCAACTCGTTCATTTTTGAAGCCTCATCGCTCTCTTTACTTTTGTTAGAGCTCAACTTAAAGAAATCCTTAGTTTGTCAGTGTTAACATTCGCCAGTGTCCGGCAGTCCCGTCCTTGTCCTCGCTGGTCATGGAGGAACGCAACTGTTTCAATATGCCTGTTCCGGGACTGCAAGACTAGTCCAGCCATTCGTAATCTTCATTTTCTTTGCAGTAGATTGCTGCCTAGGCTGACCCCCGAGTCTCTGCCTTCTGCTGCCACCAGTGACCGAAGTCCTTGTGATTCTAGCCCCACAGAAGTTAGTGCAGAGGCTGTGGAAGAGGCGATGTGGGCCGTAGATTGCGCTCTCTGGGCAGTCTCATACTGGACAGGGTTTGTGAGAGCTGCAAAGTGATGGGAGGCCTGTCGGAGGAAGGGACCAGGGCTTACTGCACACTGAGCAGGATCTACTAGAGGCGTGCAAGTGTAATCATGAAAGTCAGAGTCTTTCCTGCTGAACATATGTTCTACAGTGGTGTGGCTTATTTGTTCTGCAGGGAAGATTCAAACTTGGTTCTTTAAAATGGAGCACAGAACCAGGTAATACAAAGCCCCACAGATTAAAGTCCAGTGCAGGGTATGATCTTGGTGAGCGATTCTGAGGTACAGCAGAAGAGCGGTGCATGCTGCTTAGCGGCGCAGTGCCCAACCTTACCTTTACACATGCGCTGGCAGAAGTGTTTGCAGGGTTCAGCGTTAGATTAGCAGTTGGGGTGAGTCAGAGTTCACACTCAAACATACTGAAACAGAAGCCAGAACTCTGGTCACAATACATTTAGAAGGTCTGTGTTCTCATGAAATGATCCTGGGCACTTACAGAAACCGATCTCTTGCCCTTCATCAGATAGAAAGTATGCTTTTGGTTTACTGCAGGGGCATACTTATCAATAGTGCAGCTGCTGAATAAGCACCGTGCCAATTGCTATCAAAATATACTAATACCAAAAAAGGAGATGGGGGGGCTTATTTCTTGCTTGCAATAGTACCCATGGAACATACGCTAAACCGCTGCGGTGCTGCTTGTAGTTGCAGTAGTGGTCGCTTCTTCCCATGAGGGGGGTTTGAGAGGGGTGTAAGCCAACCGTCCAATAGCAGAGCAAAGTGAACAGAAGGACCTCACACGCATGAAGACATCATGCATTGCAACCCTCCAAATACATAGCAACTGAAGGAGCAAAGCTATAGGATGTAACAGAAGCAAACATTGTAACTAATCAAGGCAGGCACAGAGTACACTGCATGCATAATGACTTCATGCAGTAAGACCTTCCAACCGCACAAGGACAGAGAGGAGAAGCAACACCAAGTTGCTTCTAATGTTTTCTTGACACTTGTGCTGTGAAATGTCCTGTTTGGATCTCCTTTTGTTTACAAAAATATGTTGTAAATATATGCAGTCTTCTATACCTTGCAAAACACCTCTACAGTGTGTCTTTACAAGTTCAAAACTGCTCTAATTTGCAAACATGAGCCACTTTTTAAGCTATCTGATTAACTAATCGAGCCACTTTTATTTTCGTGCCTGGTCTATTTTCTGTCCTTTTCTAATCCTGCCGATATCTGTGACAATTGTTTTCAAAGGTTTCTTGCACGGGGAGAATCCCCTCTTAATTCTCTTTTTTATTTCGTGGGTCAGTCGCTGCACTCGCTCGCACATTACAGTTGTCACCAAAATTCCCGCCCACCACTTTTAAAATCCACCAGCCGCCATTGCTTGAATGTACCACTAATGCACAGTACATTGTTCTAAATGGAGAAGCAAAACTGATTTGAAGGAACAACTGAACTCCAACTTAGTTGCAGCCTGCAAATCTTCTTATCGCATTCACCATCGTTTTGCCATCAGCTCCAACATTCATCATTACGTGTTACCGCCAAAAAGAGATGGGTGTGGGACGGCCAACTCTTGTGTGTAGAATATAATCTGCAGTGTGGTGCTTCTGACCTTTTCAGCAGCCAAACTTTCAAGAGCCTTGTAGAGGCCTTGTGCTGCATATGGCGCTACACAAAACCCTGTAAGCAACGAAAACAAACTAATTTGAAATGGTATGGGGTGTGAGTGGTGTGAGTGGTGCATCTCTTCCGTCAAAAACCCCTTTTACGGGAAATATAACAATTTCAGTTTTTTCTATAAGAACTCAAACGCACCTTGAGCATGCTCTTTGGCTGTGCTGCCCAATCAGTAAGTTTCCTTGTTTCGGGACCTAGTGGTCAGAAACTTTTAGACTGGATAAGTAGCTGCACGTCTTACAGAGGATAAACGAAGCGTGTTTCTTCGAAAACTTGTGAAAAATACGTTATTTTGCTTTTCCCACAATAATGAACAATGGAAGGATGCTCAGCTGTGCTGCGTTTGGCGCCATAACATTTCTCTGGCAGGTACAATTCTTGGTACATTTTACAGAGCTCAGTTAAGCCTGCGGCTGCACACTAAATGCTACAGTGCATAAAATAATGTACATTTTTAAAAGGGTTTACTTTTCCCAACTTGCTTGAAAAACTGTTATTTAGTTCCATTTAATTAACCGCGCTTTTAATTTTTTGCCACAAATGTAATTCATAAGTGCAGTCTAACTTTGCCAGAGAGCCAGTGATTGCAGCTGAAGAGGAAAACCCTCATAGCTCCAGGCTGCACAGATGCGCTGGCTGAGAGCAACGCTGAGCACCTGCTTTCATGTGTTTGCACTGTGTAAAGTTCAGTAGCGGCTGCTACTGAATGGGGGTGGAGGGCCGGGGAAGAGAGAGGAGGGAGGAATAAAAAATCAAATAAAATGACTTACCTGGGTGCCGCTGGCCGCTGCCTCTCCTCTGTTGTATATTCCTTGCTGCAACAGGAAGCACAGAGCCTCCCAGAATCCCCTGGCCAACCACAAGGCTGCAATGCAATGTCTGAGGACCATGGTTCGGTACTCAGACAGGGACGAGGAGGTTGTGCATGTTCCCCACCAGAATGGAGAAGTGTGGCTCACTGGTTAGAGCAGGCAGACCCTGAAGCAGAAGTCAGACCCGGGACCAGGGTTCAATTCCCGACGCGGCAGGGTCTTGAGCTCAAATGTCCATGGACTCGATAATTCTCGCTTCGGTGCCTGACCTAATCATGGGTTCACACTCTGTAACTCTGGGCATTAAGCTTGCTTAATCTCCACAACGGCCCCCGCGGCGGGATGCCTGGCTTTCACCTTGGGGATGCCCTGTAGGGGCTATCTCACAGGGAAAAGCCAGGACGGGTTCCCAAGGCAAGCGCGGAGATACCCCTTCGGGGGTCGATTCAGGCGCTATATAAGAAACATAATAATAATGCGTAATGCAGCCTGGTAGGGAACATGCAATGTGTGCAAGACTGTTTGGTCGGCCCAAGAGGATTTTAGAGTGTGCTTAACACTCCTTCCCCTGAACCCTGCTCTGGACATCCTAGCCCAGCCCACTCCACCCGCCCCTCACCTAAGCAGGAAGGAAAACTAAAATGATAATAACATTATTTATTATCATTTTAGTTTTCCTTTTTATACTGCTTGCAGAGCAGTAGGGCAACGCTCCGCCACTTTATCGGCGGAGCCGCCGCTGCTAAAGTTCATATGCGCAACTCGCAATTTTATTCTAGTTAATGTATGAACTGCAGACACCAAAAGAATCAGTGAGCAGTGACCGCTTAACTCTGTTTTGAGCTTTTCACAACTGTTTACCATATGATAAAAAACTAAACAAGGGCACAGTTTTTTTTCCCACTGGTTTACACATTTGTGAATGAATTGGGAATAATGAGTGCAATTGGGTTTTGCCTCCGTTTTGCTTATGTTCTTTCTACCTTTACAACATTTAATGATAGAGTTCATCCTATTTGTCCCTAAAATAGAGTTATTTTGGAAATCAGAATTACAGTGCTCATATCCCTCACAAACCTGGAATTTAATTAGGTCCAAAATCCCTCACGTCTCTTGTAGGGCCAGCTATGCAAACTTTATATTACTTCTATAATATGATGTTTGTAACCCAACTTCTCTTCTCAAATAGAATCCAAACATAGAGAGCACACGTTGGACCTGTACAACAACAATGGGCACATACATGCATACAGCCCCGAGCTCAAGAGCCTGAAAGTTAACTGCAGAAGAGCTGAGCATCTCTGGAGACAGGATTACAGTAATGAAATGAAAACAATCTATAATTTAGCTTTCGAACAATACAAGGAAGCAATTATTGCCGCAAAAAAAGCTATTTCTCACAACTAAGATAAAGGAAGCGGGAAACTCCACTAACGAACTTTTTAAATCTGTTACTCTGCTGGCTAAACCGCAACAGGACAATGCTTTTAAACCAGACCAAGCTATGTGTAACAAACTGGCCCTATTTTTTCAGGACAAGTTGCAAGGAATCTATAACGGCCTTTTGAGTACTCCGGGGTTTCAGGATAAAAAAGATCAATTGCAAGCAGCATGCTCTACTCACTGTAGACTATCTCGTTTCCAGACAATCACTAATGATGAGGTACAAAAACTCCTCCTTTCCATTAAATCTGGCTCACCCACAGATCCCTGCCCCCCTGCCATCATGCATTTGGCTGCCAAGAAGATCTGCGACAATCTCACACCTCTTATCAACCAAGTTCTGGAATCAGGCAACTATCCAGAAACCTGGTAAATTATCTATCAGATCTATTCTTAAAAACCAAATCTGGACCCAACCGAACCAAAAAACTATTGTCCTATCGCTGGCCTACCAATTGTAGCAAAAATCCTGGAAAAGTCAGCAAACATAGCGTTGACTGACTATCTAGACACCAATAATCCATTGGATACCAAACAGTATGGTTTCCGGTCCTGCCACTCCACCGAATCAGCCCTGATCACTGCAACTGAAGAGATCCGCAGGGTGGTGGATAGGGGGAGGGCGGTCCTCGTACTCCTGGCTCTGTCGGCTGCATTTGACACCGTGAATCACACGGTGTTAGTGCAGTGGCTGAGAGATGTGGAGGTGGAGGCCTCTGCCCTGGCCCTCCTATCCTCCTTTTTGGAGGCGAGGGAGCAGAGGCTGTTCTGGGATGGAGTGCAATCGGATAGTTTCCAACTTTCATGCTGCGTCCCGCAGGGATTAGCCCTATCCCCGACAATGTTTAACATCTACGTCATCCCGTTGGCCAGACTTATCAGGAGGCATGGTTTTGCCTTGGTCTCATATGCTGATGATTCCCAGCTTGTCATCTCCATCACTAATCAGCCTAAGGCCACAGCCGCCAGGATTCATGCTTGTCTCACTGAGATCATGACCTGGATGAACCATAGCTTCCTGAAAATTAACACCGACAAAATGGAGGTGATGGAGTTCGGTCCGAGCCGGCCCCTGTGGAATGATTCCTGGTGGCCGACTGAGGCCGGGGAATGTCCGCGCCCTGTCTCCAAGGTCAGGAACTTCGGGGTCATCTTTGATGACCAGCTGAATTTTTCTTCTCAGGTGAATAGTCTCACTTCCCCCTGCTTCTTTCTACTAAAACCCCTCAGAAAAATCTTTCCGTTCATTTCACGGGAGTTTCAAATGATGGTGATGGTGGCAATTTTCTTGTCCAAGTTGGACTATTGCAGTGCCCTTTTATTGGGCATCGACAAATCCCAGATGAGAAAATTGCAATCCCTACAGAACGCCGCAGCAAGACTACTCTTGGGCATACCTAAAGGACAGTCAACTTCGGCAGGAATCAAATCACTACACTGGCTCCCTGTCCAACAGCGGGTGGAATTTAAGGCTTTATGCCTTGTGCATAAGGCACTGTATGGTGGCGGTGCTGAGGACATCCAAAGAATGTTCCCACCCTATACCCCCCCACGTGCCCATAGATCTGCCAGTCTGGGTCTTATTAAGATTACTAAGACCAGACGGGCAAGATGGGGGGTAGGTCACTATCGAATTGCGCAGCAAAGTTATGGAATAAAATGCCTACAGCCATGAAACTTCAACCCAATTCGCAGCTCTTTAGGAAGGATCTGAAAACATGGCTGTTCACCCCCGCATAGGTCCCCGGTTAATACAGGGCGCAGATCCTGTTCACACACCCTTGCGCCAAGACGCCACGGCAATTGAGCGCTCTATAAACATATAAACATAAACATGAACATATGTTTTTTACTGTCCGGCAATTAAATCCTTTTGAGTGAAGGTCTGTAGAACAATTTCAACAATTTGTTCTATTACTTTTCCTTTTGAGATTCAACTTTTTGGGAGAGAAACTCCTCCCACAATTAGATTGGCACTCGCAAATTGGCTAAAATTTGTGGACTTACTTATCACCATTGCTTTACAAATAATTACATATAGTTAGAAAGAAGCTGATGAGGCTACTTTTCTCGGATGGTGGAATTTACTGTGTCATCATCATCACAGACTGGATAGAGCATCTGCTACTTCTATGCAACAACTCATTGCAAAGGATTTATTTTGGTCACATCTTTCCACATACTTGTCTAGTAAGTTATCTAGTAATTACTTTTGGATCCAAAATAGAACAATCGCATTCCAGCTGCCATGAATTTTTCTTTTATTGTATTTACAAAAGGCATTTATGATTTTTTGTCCTTTCTCCTCTTTACTGCTTTTTCTCTCTTCTTCTTTTCTTCCCCCCCTCCGCACCCTCAAATACAAAATTCAAATTGTGGTATCATTAAGGTACATTTTTCCACACATTTTCTTCAATGTACGTCTAAGGTTCTATAGTTTATTACTGTTCTCATTTATGGTTGCTTCCGCTGTATTTTAGACTATTGCCTTGCCTCTGTTTATAATATTGTCTAAAACAAAAGAAATGTTTTAATATGCCCTCCTTGTTGAAATTATTTAAATAAAGCTTCTCTAAACTAAACTAAACTAAACTTAAAGGGTAAAGTAGAAGGCAAAAATTGAGGGAGCACTATTTGAGCTCGGCATTGCATTGAATGTATTGTAAATAGTGCTGCAAGTCATGTTTGTGCTCTCCTTTGAATGTGAACAATCTTTTACTTGGCATTCAATAGGGATGCAATAGACAGAACGTGTACTGATTCAACTTCAAATTTGTGTAGCATTATTTTTCTTTCTTAGATGATTCACAAGTGAAAGCCCTGTTTGGCGGAAACAAGAGCTCTGTGAATACATATTTGTAACAGTTGTGATTATATTATTATTGTGAAGTGAAGTCATACAGTTCGATAGAACGTTACTGTCACTTTAAAACCAGTCTTTTAAAAATGTATTTGGTTTATTTGGTTTTTCCACTGATGGATAAACCACTCAAACATTAAAGTAAATAAAAATATATCAAATGTTTAATTTAATTTTAACACCCTCTCAACTGCTGCTTATTCATTGAAAGTATCAAGGACCCCCTGTGAAATATTTAGGTCAATTCCTAGGACAGGGTAACAAAGACAATGTAAATATATTCCTAGGCAATCAATGTAGATACAAATGTCACACTAAATGTATTGATATAGAACCAACAGGACAAAATTGCTCTTAATAAGAACCAGTGTACCACTTAACAATTAAAATAAACTTTTTTTCTTTATTGAAAAAAGAAGCTAATATTTTGTTTTTTTTAAAAAAAAACACATATAACTAATACACAATAAAACATTAAAAAGGAAACACGTTTTTTCAATGTTTCATGAATTATAAAAACTATACGCTGTATAATCTAAATGCAATGACAGAAAAGATTTCTTTAAAAAAACGAAAAAATTAAATTAAATAAACCCAAAATAAATGCAAACACCTAAATATAAATCAACAATTCACAAACAATGAATTGCGGCAGTAGATTGTCTTCGACGCGCGTTTCGGCGCACTGGCGCCTTCGTCAGCAAAGCCACACAATTTTCCTAAAAATAAAAGGTACACTGGCTTTACAATACTATTACATCATTTTTATGATGACAAATGTAGCTATAAAATGAGTTATAAAATTAGCTCTTCCAGGAAAAGCAAAAATACACTCCAGCTATATATACAAGTGATACAGTGAAAAGAAAGTGAAAAGGAATAATAGTGACCTAGTACAAAAATTCATGTACTATTCAGACATTTAGAAAATATAAACATTACATAACGAGATTAAAGAGAGAAAAGGGGAGGGGGGAAAAATACACCGTGAAGATGAAAAAAGACCAGGTGATTCAAAAAAAGCAAGAAAGTCCCAAGAAAAAATATTTCAACCCGAAATGTGAAAATGGAAACGGTTTCAGCCAGGATGTGAAAATCGGGAATAAACTGATGCAAGAACTTACTCGTAATAATGACTGAAGTAAAAAAGGGGATTTGCAAGAACTAATATCGAGAGGTTGGTAGGATATTCACTAAGGAAGAGGACTAGGATGAAAAAAAGAGAGAGAGAGGGGTAAATGCTAGTGATAAATGGCAATTGTTCTACGTGAATCTACATCTACACATAATTACCTTGTAAGTAATACTTTTACAAGCAGATCATCTTTGGCATATACGGCTTTTTTAAAAGGGGCATCAATGAGGCAGCGAGAAAGACCAATAATGTCTAAAGAACTATGCAATTATATATGAGTTAATCTTCTACAATATTCGGTCCAGTTCGTAAAGTTTAAACTGATGAATAAGGCGGTTTCAACTACCTAGTTATAAATTGATAGAATGTAGATTTAAATTTTTATTATTACTTGTTACTTCTTATCTTGATACATACGCGATTTATCTTCTTTCCAATGGTGGGTCTGTAAATAGTAAAACATGTTATATTTTCGATATGAAAATAATAACAAATTACGGCAGTAAAGAAACCTTGAGTCTAAAATTCAAGATTGGAAATACTATATTAAATGCTGGCCCCTGAATAGGTGGCAGTACAGAGGGATACAGTAAAACTCACCTAATGATAAAAGACCTTTGTGGAGAAGGACACGCCTCACCGTGCTCTTTTCTTCTACGAAACGATTTTTTCAATATGCGCGAATCAGCGCTAGGGTAGAAGTTTAAATCAGTAAGTCAAATGCGTTATTTAGTCAGATGCTCAGAACGTAGTGATGTAATTACGTCTAAAGGGACTGGGTCAGGTGATGAAAACGTAATGATGTGGTTACGTCTAAAAGGGTGAGACGTAAATAGTTAATAACGTGACAATGTATTTGAAAAAAAACTCGGAGCGTTTCATAGAAACGAGTCTTTTTTTTCCCTGTCCTTTAAATAAAACTTTCTTGTTTAAATTGCACTGAGTTTCTACAACAGTAATTGTTGCATATATTATATCAGTGTATTATATAATGTATTTGAAAAAAGCTTGGAGATTGTCTCATAGAAACGAGACTTTTGTTGAATCAAATGAAACTATGTTGTTTAAATTACCCTGAGTTTCCACTACAGCAATAGTTGCATATATTATGTCAGTGTATTAAGTGTCTCATTTAACCTTTCTACAAAAATAGTTATATAGAAAGGAATGAAATTATCGCTATTTTATATAGTCTCTTATGGCACGAACTTCAATGTAAAGGTCTTGTGAAAACTACACCTACCAAAATTGGCTATAGATACAGACACATTACTCAACTCAGTATGTAATCGATAGAACAGGAAATAGGGAAAAAGATAAAATCATCCGCATATTGGATGACATATCAGATAGCATTCTCCCAAGGCAATTCATTATTAAGGCCGCAGTGGAATGTATTTAGGACAAAAATCCAGAAAACTTCCCTTTTCTTACGTATCTTATGGCCACCACTGTTCTCTGCAATGTGGATTTTCTCTAAAATCCGCTATTTAATCTCTTCTGGTTTATGTCCTACGTCTAAATAATGTTTGACTAGGGGTGCGGACATTTTTGCTTTACGAATGGCAGAACGGTGTTCAGCTATACGAATGTGGGCTGCTCTGGATGTTTCACCAACATATCCTAGATTGCAAGGACACAAAATGAGATAAATCACATTTTGTGTCTTGCAATTCCATAGTTGTGGTGCTTGGATCTTGCGGCCATTATGTATTAAGGTTTCACCTTCCAAAACTTGGTCGCATGATTTGCATGTAGAGCATCTCACAGTACCTTTAATGGGTTTCCTGCCGTCAATGGTTTTTTGAATGAAAGGGGTGTCTGATTTAAACCTCGAATGCACAATCATATCTTTCAAATTTTTATTCCTCCGGTGAGCAAAAAGAGGTTTGGCTATCTTGTTTCCTGCTTCTGGATGACTGTTTAAAATATGAATATTAGCATTAATAATTTGTTTCACTGTGACATTTAGAGTTGAATGTCTAGTAATACAGACTAATTGATCTGTCTTTCTGCGAGTGTTATTGGTGAGGAGGTGATCCCTATCATAATAGCGTGCTTGTTTATATGATTCTCTTATGAGTCTCCGCGGGTAACCACGGAGTAAGAATTTTTCTTTCATTTTTTCTGCTTGGGCATCAAAGTCCGACAGATTTGTACAATTGCGGCGTACCCTTAAAAATTGGGAAAACGGAATACTATCTTTCTGGGATTGTGGGTGGAAGCTGTTAAAGTGAAGAAGAGTATTTTTAGCTGTTGGTTTGGTAAATAACACATCTACTGCCGCAATTCATTGTTTATGAATTATTGATTTATATTTAGGTGTTTGCATTTATTTTGGGTTTATTTTATTTAATTTTTTCTTTTTTTTAAAGAAATCTTTTCTGTCATTGCATTTAGATTATACAGCGTATAATTTTTATAATTCATGAAACATTGAAAAAACGTGTTTCCTTTTTAATGTTTTATTGTGTATTAGTTATATGTGTTTTTAAAAAAAAAAAATATATTAGCTTCTTTTTTCAATAAAGAAAAAAAGTTTATTTTAATTGTTAAGTGGTACACTGGTTCTTATTAAGAGCAATTTTGTCCTGTTGGTTCTATATCAATACATTTAGTGTGACATTTGTATCTACATTGATTGCCTAGGAATATATTTACATTGTAACTGCTGCTTATTCATCCATGCACTTGCTCATTTAGGATCTTGTATCCACACTCACCGACATTCACTCATTCACATAATTCCCCAATAAGTGTCTTGTACATCAATACAATCCCCTAAAACACTCACAGAAACATGTCTGCTAATTACTTGGTAATTTCACTATTAACAAGTCAGACCTATTGTTTTTGACATTGCTTTTTTCATTAACTTTCGTGGTCCTGAAACTCACCCCCCTTTAAAATAATCTTGATTCTTTGCTAAACTATCAAATAGCTTTCACTGCATTTTATTTATCTTTCTTCGGGCCACATTTTTTCTGAGACATAAAATAACTCTAGTTGGCTAATCAGCCTTTGTAGCTTTTGCCTTATTTCTCTACTTGTCATTTTTACATTCCTTAGAATTGTCTATACCCAAATAATCTTATGTGTCCCAATAATCTTTTTTCTCCCTATGCACTTCACCACTTGAGTCTATCTGTTCCTATTTACGACCATTTTTCCACTATTAAGCAGGTGACTCTAGACGTTTTGCCTGTTTTTCTATGATACTTTTCTGAATGACACAATTTCGAAAAATATTCCTCATTTGAATACTGGATGCTTTCTGACTCTCAACCAATAGGTCACTAATACCAGGATTCTTTTGATCCCTCAATATTCCCCTCTTAATCCCAGCCCCCATCCTCGTCTATCACTCCCCACCCACCTTCTTTACTTTTTTTTTACTTATGCCCGCAGTTTGGGCGTCATATTTGACCACTTGCTTTTCTTTTCATTTTTACTTGCATATCTTCTGTTGCTTATATGTGCCACTAACAATGTTCTATTGCTTGATTGTCAACGCTACCAAAATCCTTGGGCTGCATCACATAAAGTAAGCAATGCGAGCAGCAAGTTAAGACGCTCTTTCCAACTAGCGTCTTGGGCCTTATGTAGTCTCTAGTCTTAAGCAGTGATAATTTGCTACTTTACAGAGTAGTAAATGTGTTTTTGTCCCAGGAAGTTTCAAGGCAGTGCTGCTTTTGTATAGAACTATAGTGGCATAAGATGACATATCTAAAGTAACCAACTGACCATAACAAAATAACATACACAAAGCTATATAGCAACATAATCAATACATAACAAGGCAAATTAATACCAGTCGGAACATAACACAACAGCATAGGTACAGCACAACAAAAATACAATCTATTGATGCTGTACAAAATCACAGCAGCACAAAAACAAAAATAATATATCGTCACCACAACAAAGTGCCCCAAAAAAAAGTGCACAAACATTCTTGTCATGCCTTACCATCTTCTGAATCTTGCTTTCATAATACAGTGGCATAAGATGTAAGGAGCAAGGACTGCGTTGACTAACCACCGAGGACATGAAATAGTGCCAGTCAAAATGTGTTTTGATCTTGCTTCTTATCTCTTTTTCCTGTTGTCAGTTAACTACTAGGAAACTGTATTTTTCACCTTCCAAAAAACGTGGAGTAAAGGTTTGAGCCGACCTGTGTTCAAGACCCTGCCTTGTAACCTTTGATTGGATGACCTGGGGGCCAATTCACAGAACTAATCTGAGATAAAATCCTAAACTTACTACTTTTGGTATTCACAGAAGGCATTACTACTAAATGCCTTTTGTGAATACCGAAAGTCATAAAGTTAGGATTTTGTCTCAGTTTAGTAGTAGTGAAGTTAAGAGTTCTAACTTTACTACTACTAAATGCCTTCTGTAAATACCAAAAGTAGTAAGTTTAGGATTTTATCTCAGACTAGTTCTGTGAATTGGCCCCAATGTTGATGGTAAAATGTAGTTGACAGTGGATGTGATGATAGGTTTCATTTGCCTTCATTTGGGTGAACTCCAGCCGTGAATGGGAGCTGCTTTGATCCTTTGCCAGTGATGCATTGGGCTGATAACTGCAGCTAGCGACACATTTTTGGCATAGAAGAAGAGTGAGGGCGTCCATGAACTGGTGGCAGATTGAGGAAAAGTCCTCAACACACTTTTAATGATGGCTGTCAGCGCATGAAATTCTGCCTTTGGGAACCTAAGCAGTGACTGTTTGCAACGCCAAACATGCATGAGGTATTCGACGTTGTTGCCTGAGCTGTGTGAGTTAAGGCAACTCCTTTCTAGTTTCCTGTCCTGTCCCTCCAGGTGTCACAGGCCCTGGGCAATCTAGGCATTGGCTGTTGTCCAATCAAATCTTACCTTTGCAAAGTCACCACTGCTAGGGTGCAGCTGATTCGGTTTTTAAAATACACACCAGCAGGGCTGATTGGCTACTCACAGTTAAATGGTCAGTGTGCAGAAATTCTTCGACGTAGTCTCGAATTAGGATTAATGTGAACGAACAAATCTAGAGACAGGATAGGCACAAAAGTGTAACGCATTGGCAACCCTGGCAGACTGGGAAAGGGTATTGGCCCTTTCCAGCTGTCACTTTTAATGTATCTAAAGCCACGTGCCATAAATCCGTGAAAATGGGTTTTAATGAAATAATTATTATGGCATCTCAATGAGGCTTTTTTATAGCGCCACGGTAATTACAAACAACAGCTCCTGGACCGGTCCACCCTCTGGTGAGATAACCTCGTGCAGATGGCGGACCGCGCACGTACATAATCGCGCCAGGGAAAAAAAACACCAAAATTGTCTTTTTCCAAATAAACAAGAAACTTTAATGGCCACGAAGCACCGATGGGAAAATAGACTTCCAGATATAGATGTGTGTGTAACGGCAACGTATTATGCCTTCAGCTGAAGACTGCTCCCAAAGTACAGGGACAGCCGCAGTGGAAGGAAGCAGTACAGAGTTCCATTATTTTCAAAATAAAATGCATAGTGACCACACCGTCATCCGCTTCAGTCAACACGCATACACAGACATCACCCAAAGATTACACTGACACTTTATTTGTGGGTGAAGAACTGCTGCAGGTTTATTTCATACAACACAGTATGATAATAAAATTGGGTTATCTTACGGGCGATCCAGGGCAGGCAGCCCCTTGCTGCCCGCCCGCCTGGTGAGCCAGCACACACGGTGGGTCGATGCCCGGCAGTGTGGCACATAAATATTTGCAGATCATCCACTGGGTCACGTGATCTGCCTCCTACTCCCGCCCCTTCCGACAGGGGCGGAGCGTGTTGTGGCCACCCCCGGTTGGTCAGGCCCCCCAACCGCCCGAAGGACTAACGGGGCGCCGTCGCGGTCTTCCCAGAACCCCCTTCGGCTCCTGGACCTTGGCTCGGGCACCCTTACTGTGCCGGACAGGGGTACCCTTACTGTACCGCCTGTCGCAGAGGTACCCTTACTGTACCAGTCTGCATCCAGATCGCCCTGTAACTCCGCCACAGCTCTGGGGAGGCTACCGTCGCTGCCAGAGCCCCCCTTCCTCCTTTCGCTGTTTCTAGGTGCCCGCCCCTGCGAGCCAGCTTTTAGTGGGCTAAATAATGGGTCCTGTTCTGTAACCGTAAATATACGGCATTAAGTTGCAACATTACTCAGAAGCCCAGGGCAGACTAACCACGAATGACTCTAGGCCCCAATGCCGCTCAGCTGAGGCGTGACTGGAGTTACTAGCCTTCTAAGCGATGCCACTGCAGATCTTCCTATCGTAATTATGGGAAGATCTAGCACCTACAAATGGAGTCAGAACTAAACCCTAGCTGAATTCGTCAATCCATCGCTTCCCTTCATAACCTAGCCCTAAGGTGTTGATTTCCGCTTTGTCTACACAGGGATGTATAGATAGCGGCATGGTACCTAAAAAACAGCTGCTGCTGCGGGGAATTGCATGATTTCTTTAGCAGGACAGAAGATTTTTTTTTTGTAACTGCTAAATGGACGTCTGCTTCTTTCATGACTCCGGATAAAGCCGTTATGGCTGACTGAGCTGCCGAAGGTACATCGCTCAGCTCGAGGACCCAACTTTGTGAACGTTTCCCCCCCTCCCTGGCTCCAAGGAAATGCTGGGCGAGACGAGTAACACCTAAATCTGATTTTCAGGCTGGAAATATGGCATCGGTAACAGGGCATTGGTGAAATAGGCGCTTATGGACCTGCCATCCCCTTAATACTTTCCAATTGGCCAACTTGGGTGCCAACTGGCACGGAATTGTGTTCCCAACAGCTACAGCACCATAAGCAGGGTGAAGGTAACGTGTGAGTTAACCCCTTCACCTACGTATATAAACACAAGCTGACATCACTGTTACCTAAATTTGCTCCCTTTCACATCGTATTAGTCTATTGTTTACTACAACCAGCCCATATCTTAGCAACATCTCCCGGTTTTGGCCTCTCTACTTGCAAATTAAGTTACCTAAATTGGACGATAGAGTCTTATACTAGTCCCGCTGTTATCCCACTCTTCCTTACTCTCCACTGGGACAGCGTATCCAATTCCTTGCTTGTTGAATAGCAGCTAGCTTTGGACTCTATTGCTGCTGAAAGGAGTTAATATCTTTGCCTACAGTCCTAGTTACACTGGTGTTGCAGTGCTGTAGGTAAGTCGTGGCACCGACATCATGGCTTGAAAGGAAACTTCCCATTGCTATCAAATAATTTGTTGTGAGCCCCAGTTATAATTTCGTTCCTAACCCATAATTGGCAGTGTCTCTATCCTGCCAGTGCCTCGGTCACGACCACCTTAACTCATGACAATACATCTGGCTTTTCCGCTAGCCTTGTCCATTAACCTGTCAAATGCCAGTGGAGAGCAGCACATCTCTGGTCCTGCTTATTTCAGAAGGTGCTACGCCCATGTAGGTGAGGGCATGCCATTCCCGGTGTCTGGTTGAAGTATGCACAGGGCATTGCCACTCTCCCACGTGCAGTGCTGTGAACCGTTTGAAGTAGTTCATCAGATTCAGCCAACCACCCCCTAGGTGGAGGCTTGCACTCCCAAACTTCTGCTCGTGTAAAACCCGGCCACACCTTCAGTTCAGGGAATTTTAGTAATTCGCGACACTGACAGCCCCAGGGGCCAAATACTGCGCTGTGTAAATGCGGCCCGGTACCACCATGAAAAATTGGCTTGTAGGGATGGGTGTTAACCTAGGCTGGCTGAAGGCAAAACCTTTGCCAATCACTCCTGGCAAGACGTGCCACCGCAGGTAGAATAAAGAGTTATCCAGCCCTCCTTCCTTCCTTTCCCAGTTCGACACAGGTCGAAGAAGAATGCCCCTTCCAGAAAGGTCATGGCCTTATCCCTGAAGCTTATCCATCCAGCATTCTACCGGGAATCTACCGCATCGCCTAGTAAAGCAAGGGGTACGTTCGCAATATCAAAGACATGCATGTTCAACATGCTGACAGGAATCGGAGGAAAGCTAGGGGGCGATGGTGTGAATAGTGAAGGGGCATCTGGTTCGCGGCTTTCAGGAATGAAAACAGCCTCCAAGGTAAACTTTTAAAATGTATGGTAGTGCTGCACGACCAGCAAGGTATCGAGTGTTTGCGCGCTTTACCTGCACACCAACTAACGCCACCCCAGGGACACACACTTTTCTTATTAGGCACAGGGAGATTAAGTGATTTTCCAGAATCACTGCATATTGATAAGGCGCTGAGACTTCTCTCTTCATATGCAAATCAACAGTTGTCTAGAGGCATCACACCAGAGTTGTTCGATTGCCTTACCACATAATGAAAAACACGCTTATATGTGATTAGATATTATGGGTTTTCCTAGCGCCACTTGTGTTTAAAACACATCTAGAGTGAGTGAACTTATTTGAGACGCGGCATTTGTTGTAGGAGTTGTGGCAGTCTGAGATTTAGAAAGTAAATATGTCCCCCATTTCCAAACACGAGAAAATATATGTTGAGGGGTTCACACGGAAGGAATTATGAATAAATACGGGTGGATTGCTCATACTATACGCTCAAGGCCAATATGTTCATTGACCGCCCCTGGTTCTTGCCCTTTCGATATCTGGCTTGACAGGGCATTTTTCTTATAACCCTATAGCTACAAATGCTTCAAAGTTCGGGATGGGATAAAATGTTGGTTCCCCCAGAGCAGCGTTACTCACATCATGTTACTGGCTGCTCGGTGGATCATTCCACCTCCAAGTTAATGCTTTTATTGAAAGTAGCAGGGACTACTTAAACGCTCCAAAGTACAATATATCCTCACACTTTTTTTTTTTTTTTTTTCTTTTTTCCTTCTCCCATAAAGCATAAACTAGAGTGACCAATCGTTATTGCTTTATTTCCTCTGCCTATTACGTTTTGTAGTTAGGATACAAACTGAATGCTCGCCAGGCATATCAACCGGTTCGCCCAGAGCACCCACCGCGCTCCAAAACCTTGAAAGCTGGTCCTGAACAATGTCGCAAACGGGCGGCGCACTCGAACCTGGCATACCGCTCCCAGTCGGCACCTCACAGCTTGCCGGAAGGCGTATGAGGTAAGAACGTTATGGCTGCAGGACGGACCGAATTGCAAAGCTCTGGACTAGCCTACGGTGAAAGCAGCCTGGCCGGAACGCCGCACAGGACTGATTTGCCAGCGGCACCTACATTGTTCCTGCTTTCTTTATAGTCATGTCTCCAGAAGGGTATTCCGGTATGCCCCACTTGCAGTCACTAGCTGAAGATTAAACACTACTCTGTATAACGGATTTTTTAGCAGGGTGTATCGGAATCTCAATGAGCCAATCAACTATCAAACGGACATGTGATACTGTAACGAAATTGAATCTAATTATGGAATGCCATTCCCCAATGAGAAAACCGATTGCAATACAACAAGGATACGTCCGGAGCAGAGAGACAAGTGTCTTTATTACCATGCCTAGCAATCTTGCCCTGGGGCCAAAACGGACAACATTCCGATGCGAAGTCTTCGCCTGGCGAGGATGAGCGTAGTTTATACCAAGGTATGTTACTGAGACTCCTTCCTGCTCCAAGCTATGCTATTGAGACTCCTTCCTATGCAAATAGTGTCCCCTTCTGCGCAGCGTAGCTCAAACCGATAGGCCGTATCTTCTCCCTTTTAAAAGCATTAGAGCAACTACAGGCATGTGAATCATCCTGGAAAATAATGCAACAAAGTGATATAGTAGGTGTGTCCTAGGATGTTTTGCAACACTGATCAATGTTCTAATAATGTATACTTTGCATTGTGTATGCAGTTCTAGGATGAGAGTTGATAGCTCACTATCCTATATTAGGACTTTAAGTTATAAATTGCAAGTAACCAAACAAGGGAAACATTTGCATCGAGTAGAGTTCATAGCTAATACAAACTAAGCAATAAAGAACTATGGGCCTTGTCTCAAAAGTGTGAATGGGTTTTCCAAATAATGCAGTAATAACAGGTTGGAGTGAAGATGAAGTGCGAATTGATAACTTTTTATGATTTTTACAAAGCAACAAGCTAGAGAGTTCACAAGAGAGAAGAAAGTGCCTCAAAGCTCGCACATCAGTTAATTCTCCATTTATACATGTGTTCATTGAGTACGATGGAGGATAGGGTATGCTGTAGAGAGGAAGCCCTGTCTCTTCTGCTTGTGTCCTAAAATGCCACACAGACACTCTCCTACCCAACCGCATTTCTAATACCCTGGAAATTGTTAGGACAACAGTTACATAGGTTAGGTTTACCATTCAAGGTTGCTTGACAAATTAAACCCGTTCTGCAACATGATCAACATTTTAAATTCGTACGCTCTGTGCGGGCGTCTTAGGCCCTGAGATTAAAAAACCAGCAAGTAACAGAGGGATGCCTCTTTCGAAACAGCAACCCGCTTGCCCACGTGCATAACACGCACTCGGAATCTACTAGGCACATGCGCTTGCAGCAGGCACATTAACCCTCCGCACAAATCCAACTAAGTCAAAACCCACGAAGCGCAGAGTGTATTACCAGAATCTGTGCTAATTTGTTTTGCGAGTGTGCTCTTCTGCAAGTTCCCTGCTTCCGTTTGCTGTTTTGGCTGGCAGAACATCGTAGCGCCAGTCCTATGTTGGGCCGGATCACGGCGTCTTGTCTCAGCGAGGGATTCTTCTGTGTAGAAGTTTGATTCTTCACTGGAGGATGCGTGCCCGATCTCGGTACATTGCCCACAATGAATGTCTGTGCATTTTGTTTTAAATTCCAGGCACCCTCAACCCTACATAAACTACCGATTGACCCGTGCACTGATTATTTTTGATTGACACGTGAGCGCATCTTTAAAGTAAGGCACTTTAAGCGAAGCCTAGATTTGTGTAATTAAAACGGGGCTCCTCATGGGAGAGTGACCCCAAGGAAAGGGTGAGGGGGGCGCTCACTGATGATGTCACTGATATTCCTAGGGAGGTGAGAAGAGGGGGGCCCGCGTCGTGTGTGTGTGGGGGGGGGCGGGTGTTAAGTGTAAACCATGACCATGCAGCCTGCATCTCATTGGTGCGCCCTGGCAGGGCCTGTATCTTACCAAGAGGGGGGCAAGAACCCCCCCGTGGCCTGCATCTCCCCCTTCTGAGAGTGCTGACGTCAAGTGGCGGAACGCTGACCGAAGTGCAGGTAACGCGTCCCTGACGGGTCATGTCTCACGCACGTGCATCAAGCCCGGAAACACCAAACTGTGCAGTGTGTTTCCTCACCGTGACCCCCCAGACCCACCACAAATTCCAGGAGAGCAATCACACCGCAAATCACGCCATCAAAAACGCTCGCAGCTCCCTATTGACTACCGGGGCCCCAAGATATACGTTGCAAGCAACAAAAGGATGCCTCCCCTGAACACAGCACCCGCCGAGTCACCCACATCACACGCACTCCGAAAAAAAAAAATCCACCCGGCACACGTTCCCCGCAGCGGGCATAAAGTCAAAAACCTCCACCACACAATCGCGCCTAAACAACCACAAGGGTGGCCCCGCATCGCCTTCCGCCTGCCGTGCGCAAACCAACCTGCAGAGCGCCCGAACATGTAGGACACCTGCACCCTCCACCTCAAGATACAGGGACGATGTCAAACATGGAACACCTCCACAAGACCAGTGGACTCCCCCCGCGCGCACCACCCGGATCCAAAAACAGACCAGCAAGCAAAGCAGTCCGCTGGGCAGCCCGAGTGTGGATCACCACGGATAATGACAACCCAGAGACGACCAAAGAACACAGTGCGGTTTGAGGCCCACTCCCCGACTGCCGCAGTCCTGCCCCTCCTCTCCTACGATCGCCTCCTCCACTCCCAAACTTGACCCCCGATCACCTCCACAAAATTGCAAGGCCCAGGAGCCCCTCTCCCGCGCCATCTCGGCAAGATCCCGGCTCACGCGGCCACCCACAGGCACGCCTGCGCAGACACAGCCGCTGCCAGCAACGGCGTCAGGGCCGCGCTGTCGCCAATTCAGGCAAGGGCTTAATCAACAATTTACAACAAACTCCTACATGACCGCAAAATATGGTCAGGGCTCGGACGTGCCCCCGCAGCCAAGGATCCCACACCGGCAACCAGGGAAGCACTCACTGCAAAAAACCCGACCCCCACTCCTCATGGGGCCCGGTTACAACTGCCACGGCGCCCGACTGTCCCCCTGCACAGCCCCACACCGCCGGCAAAAGACTACGTTGGAGGGGGGGGCCAATACCCCCCATGCACTCACCGGACAATGCCGACGCCAGGACCCAACAGCGGAAGAACCGACGCCAGACAATGGACCCATCAGAACACCAAGATCTCGCGTGACAAAATTCGCGTGGCCAGGAGCGCATGGAGAACGCGTGTCCAGGCTGGTGCGGCGCGCAGGAGACAGAGGAGGAACTGGGCGAGAGAGCCAACTAAGTAGGGGGGTAAGCCGCGCCCCCCGCCCCCCCCGGCCCGCCTCCAGCTCCACCCGATAGGGGTCTTACCCAAGTGGGCGTAGGCCTCGCGCGCGAGGCAGCAAGGGGGGAAGGCTCCGACGGGCGGCCACTAGAATGCTGCCCTGCTGATGTCCCACTGCTTGGGACGCGGGCAGCGGCAGAACTTACCGCCAACAGAGGTGACCTTGGGTTTAGTATCCATCTTATCATTCTTAATTTTGTGACATTGGAGACATGCTCTGAAATGATTCATGTTGTGTCAGCGTTATGCAGGGTGTCTTTTAATGTCTTAGTCATTGTAAATAGAAAGAGGGTTGAAGGGTGGTTTCTCTAACGTGACTAATCAGTGTTGGCGTAAAAAAGTACATTGCAGATATTACAGCTCACTGACGCCCAGTGCGCCTGTGAGAGAGGAGTAAGTTGATGGTTGCAAGTCTTTGGTGAAAGGTTAAAGAGTCAACCAGTGCACACAGCATTCCTAGAACAATGATATAGAAATATGTAAAAAAAGATTGACAGATAGTAATGAAATGTAGCAAATACGTTCGACCTTTGAACATGACCGCACAACCAATAGCCATGGCAGTTTTCCTGCTTTTATCGAGGTCAGGAGAGTGGTGTAGGCAGGCATAACTTCACGTGGGGCTGGAATTCATATTTGCAAAAGATCTCCTGTGCTTAATTTGAGCCGGTGGTTTCCGTTGCTCCTCACTGGCACTTAATTGTCAGCACTAGCGCTCATGACAGTCTGCCACAATGCGAATTTAGAGATGACCACAACAGCAGTTAATTGTTACTTCCTTATACATGAAAAATGACTTCTACCTGCCGCACAAACCATTCTTATGGTTTTGGGGTCTGAAGTAGTCTGAACTAGTCTGAACTGTCACACTTGTAGGAGTGTGATGGCTAGTGGTTGTGTTGTTACTATCGGTGGCAGCATAGAGGGGCACTGTATGGTGCAAGCTGTAGTGGCCTCCTGATGACAGCCGGCACTTATTATTATTATTATTATTTACAAATTAAGCACTGATCTAGCCACGAAAATGCTCACTGTGAAGTCTGTACAAGAGGCGTTAATGTCCTCCTGCCAGTCTATGAGCAGCTCCTGAAAGGGCATTATAACAGAAATGCCATTAAAATGGGAATTATTGCTTCACTAGCGAGTGTTCCCATCAATCTGTGTCTCCATCTATCTGCACATGATTGTGTGTTTAGAAGAGAAAGGGGCTGTTGTTTGACATTCATAGAGAGTTCTTATACAAACCTGTTTCACCCAGAAGGAATCCACACCAACTGTCCATCTCACTCATGTAAAGCGCATTTACATCTCATTCGCATTCTCTTTTGCTTGTAAACAAATCAGAACAGTGGCAGGGTAAAGAAGCGATTGATTCAGCTGGTCAAATGAACTTGTTCACTCACTATAATTTAATGCAGAATTGTGCCAAGCATAAAGGTAAATCATTTTCTGTGTGTTTCAAAACAATCGTCTTTTTGATGGACCCACACATTTATTTTTAGGATTAGTCTTCTGTAAGTCATGAACACATCAAGAGGGGTGGGGAATTCCTTATAGCAAGTATTCCCAATCTCCCTGGAAATGCAGGACCCAAAGATTCCCACAAACCCACTAAAGAGCTAAAGATCTCCCTTTAAGACTTTGACTTTCGGGGGGAGGGGGGAAGAGGAGGGTCAAAAATCAAGGTTAACTCTTGGAAGGTGCTGTTGCGGTAGAATGTCTAGTCAAGCAGTGCATACACCACACTCAATGAGTAGACTGCACAAGTAGTGTTATTCATTTGATGTAAATACATAGGGGCATATTATCAAGAAACAGCGTTACAATTATCGCCGCTTTAGCAGCAGAAAACTGCAGCTAAAGCAGCGATAATGGGCTTGATAATATGCCGCTGAGAATTCCCGTAGAAGCCCATGTTCACACCACATCATGGGCTTCTATGGGAATTCTCAAGGGCATATTATCAAGCCCATTATCGTCGCTTTAGCGGCAGTTTTCTGCCGCTAAAGCGGCGATAGTTGTAACGCCGTGCTTGATAATATGCCCCAACGTAAGGATTTTAGTAATTATTAAACAAGCATGCCCAGCAGCTTTAAGAAGTTTTAAAGCTCTTGTGAGCAGTCTTCAAAATACATTTTTACTACCTTCTGAGCTCAACAGGTGGAGGGATCTACGCCGTAATTCAAGCTACCCTAGATCAGAGCTTGCAGTTTCTAATCCACTGGTGCACATTTTGTACTGGTTGGTTGTCCTCACTGAATGCTCACAGACGACCAAGGGAGTTCAGCTACTCTGTGGTGCTGAACCATATGGGTGGGTAGAGGCAGGATTAGCTCAGTTGGTGGAGTGTTGTCCTTCCAAGGTGCTGCAGGCTTGAGGGGGTTTAGTCAGTCTGGGGCAGAGTGAGTGAGGCGGATTATGCTGATGAGGCAGAACAAACAAATCATGGTTGGAGGGTCCATGTGCTAGAGAATCATGCTGGACTCAATAATGGCTGCTGGCACGCAGGGGAGAGGTGTGCTCTATGCAGCTTGCTGTCATTGTGCTATGCATGCTAGCTCTAGTCTCTCCCAGAGGGCTCAGACTGGGGACGGGCCAGCACACGTGGTAACACACTTGAAGGGTCAAACACTTTCTCATGTGGAGGTTAACCAGGCTCACAATATTTATGGACCATCACACTGGATGCCTTTGACTGGGTCTCATGTTGATATTACGCTTACAATATACATGGGCCTATAGTGATGTAGAGCTACCTCTCAGAGTGCATCGTCCATAGCCACATTTACGCCTCACACCTATAATTCTTCTTTGAAGGGTTCCTTGGGTGACTAGTCTGGCTGAAACTGGACAATTTAGTGTCATTTCTAGTCTTGGTCAGACTTAGCACTGGTCAGAAACTCACAGCAGCACAGGCACATGAACTCTCAGCTTTAAAAAGTGCAAGGCAGCTTCTCAACATACACTTCCTTCTCTGTAGGACTCAACAGCACAGAACATCTTTGCAGTCCTAGGAATCTAGTCCCAGACACTTAACTGAAGGCATCCATGAATTTAGCCCCTGGTCCAGTCCTGTGTGCAGAGCTTGAGGGAATCAAAAGATGAACAGTGAATTGGCGAGATGGAACCCCATTAATCCACTCATAGGGACAGTTGCATTTCCAAGTTTAGAATCAAATTAAAAGTTTTCCCTAAAAGTTTAAAGGAAACCAATCATTGTAAAGTGCATTTCTCTTTCAGGTAATCACATTTCCTCAGCAACCATTTAGTGGTGAAACATCCACTTTGCTTATTTTGTATTGCAGGTAGACACTTTCTACTCGCAACTCAAAGCAGAGGATGTGGTGGGGATTCAGCTCAGTCATTTATGTTAGGTCTGCAAAAAATGTCCTGGCCACCATGACAAAACCTTTGCTTAAGTGTTGCTATCTCTCTGACCACACCTTGACCTGCTTGGATTAGTGTCTTGTTTTAGCTAGAGCACAACATGTCTGACCTGGGAATGTGGACTGGAAGCTAAACAGTGAACTTGGCTTTACTAAGAAATCCAAGGTAGGAGATTCTACATAAATAGCAAAGTGGATTATCCAGAAATCAGAAAACAACAATCTCTAACTGTCATTCCACCATGGACCATCCTACAGCTTTAGGGATCTCATACACACAGGTAGTACCGTAACATCAATTTACCACCTCACAAGTATCCAAGCAAATTCATGAATGTTAGACCTGGCATCCTTGGCGTGGTTTTCCCTGACTTTTTGCCTCCACCGCCTATGTTTTTGATGCTGAGCTGGATTTTGTTTATGCTGGCTTAGATGCTTTGGGCACTTTACATCTGCTGATCAGTGTCAAAGTGCGAGTGTTCCCTGTGTAAATTGATATTGTGATTGGTTCTCCCTGATTGGCATATTTATTTTACCAGTAGGTCCCTAGTAAAGTGGACTGAGTGTGCCAGGGCTGGTAAATCAAATGCTACTAGTGGGATTGCAGCGCTAATTGTGCCACCCACATGAGTAGCCCTGAAAAGAGGTCTCAGGCCTGCCACCGCGGTGCCTGTGTGCAGTTTGTTAACTGCCATGTCGATTTGGGAAGTGCACCCACTTGCCAGGCCCTACCCTTCCCTTTTCTTAAACATAGGACACCCCTATGGTAGGCCCAAGGTACCCCCATGGACAGGGTGTAGTGTATGTGAAAGGTAGGACATGTACTGGTGTGTGTAACATGTGCTACTGCCAATTTCATTTTTTCACTATTGAAAGGCTATCTTGCCCTTAGGACAGAATGGGGAATGCTTTGTAACATCTTACAAGCATATCTTCCCATAGGGATAAGATGGAAAAATTGAGTTTAGTATCCCTGAACTCGTAATTTAATAACACATCTTTTAGTAAAGATGGTTTTTAAATTGTATGTTTGAAAATACCACTTTTAGAAAGTGACTATTTTCTTGTTCAACCTTCTTATGTGCCTCTGCCTGTTTGTGGATTGACTGTCTGGCTTTGGAGTGACTGGGGCTGGGGAGGTACAGTGACTCCAGGAGTCTGGATGAGTCAGCACTAGGCTGAATAGGCCTGATCTCCATTTGGAGTGGTGGGAGGAGTAGCACTTGTACCTGAATAGGGCTGTGCCTGCCTTCCACAATGCTGGCTCCCCCCCCAGTGGTCTGTCTAGGACCAAGGCTCACACCGACAAAGGATGTTATTGTGCACTGGTAGAGTACCCCCAGAACTCGTTTGAACTGGGCTCAGAGCACCGTGCACCGAGAGAACAAAGACATTTTGGGGTATAAGTATTAGACCTAAAACCCCTGAACTTTAGATCACTCCTGGAATTCAAGAGGAACCTTTGCCAAGGAGAAGAGCTGGAGAGACCGAGGAGAAGTACTGCTCTTGCTGTGTGTCTGGAATTGTATGGCAGTTGCTGTTTCTGCAAAGGAAAGGAGAAGGCCTTTGCTGTCTGCTGTGTCCCCTGCTTGAAGGGCCTGAAGTGAGCTGGCCTCCTATTAAGAAGTCTCAGGAACACAAAGACTTCACTCCCAGCTCCACTGAACTCTGATGGTGTGATTTCTAGCCTGCCAAGAGGTTGCTGTACCAGTTTTGGGCCTCTGGAGGTTGTTGCTGCAGTTTGGGAGCTGGAAGAAAGAAGAAGTGTGAAGAACTACAGAAATTGACGCATCGCTCTTCTTGCGGCTGTTTTCTCGATGCATCTCCACGGCGGGAGAATAATTTCCACACATCGCCGTGCCACTGCAAAAACCATCGCAGTGCCTGTCACCGCTGCAAGAATCGACCCATCGAGGGATCGCAGGTGAAGAGGACCGACGTAGCGCCGCTCAACGCTGCCATATCGATCACCGATGCATCCCGGAGGTCCACGCATTGTACCTGTGTGGCACACTTTCCCGACACATCACCTGCGAACAGCAACTGGCATGAAGAATTGACGCATCACTCCTGATACAGACCGGAACCGACGCAACTCGTCCTCTGCAGACCGCTGAACTGTCGCATCGCCTTCCCCAGGTCCCAGGAGTTTCGCATCTCTTTGTTTTCCAGATTTGCTCCTGTTTGTCTTTGGAACTTTTGATGCATCTACAGGTACTTTGGTGAAAAGTCACGCATCAATAGTTTTCTATGGTACAAGTTCTCATGAAAGTCCTATTTTTAACTGTGTATGTTAGATTTTTGTCTTTTTGGTCTTGTTTAGTTTCGATAAAGATACTTTATTTTCCTAAACTGGTGTGGTGTCCATTTGTGGTGTTTTCACTGTGTTGCTGTGAGTGTTTGTACAAATACTTTACACATTGCCTTTGGGATAAGCCTGTCTGCTCGTGCCAAGCTACCAAGGGGGTGAGCATGGGTTATCTATAGTGTGTATCCCCCTTACCCTGACTAGAAGCAAGGGTCCCTATTTGGACTAAGGTACCTATCTCTGTCAACTAGATACCCCCATTTCTAACAATGAACATGCAGCATATACCCAGGGGCACTGAGTAATTCTACTATGAACTCCTAATCAGATTTATCATATAAAGTCAATACGTATTTTCCCCAATGAGGGTTAAATGACAAGGGCCTCTGCCCCACTATTAGACTCAGCTATTGGGTGCACTACTGAAAACCACCCCTCATAATATCATGATACACTAATATTGAGAACAGAATATTGAGGGACAGAATATTGAAAGGTAAGTGCATATAGGGAACTTTTGACTCACTCTATCTCACTCCCCATCCAAGTACTTTGAAGATATATATAACAAATTCACAAAAAAAATAAGGTTACAGGGACATTATGGTTTGGTTCAGATTTCACACACACAAAACATAGACATTCAAGCTATCTCAAGTAACTATAACTTGTGCCTTAAGGTAACTATACCTTGCATCCCCACCATGCACAGTTTGCTCATCAATAATTTCACAACAAATGTTGCAGTGATATTATCAACTCAATGCACATAAATAGCTGTTGCGTAAACATCAACAAAGGACCTTATGCACTCCGAGAAGTTGTGCCTGGTGGTCATATTGGAGTGGGGTCATACTATATGGACACAAATATATATATAATGTGAACTTGCGAATGCAAAATCAATGACACTTAAAGGGCACATGTCTGTGCACATAGTAAACATTATACTAACCAAAATTAACCTCTGATTGAAGTGGTGAAACAACCATAACTGTGGTGTAAACATAGTGTCATAACTTGAGTGTGTCTATATTGACACTGCTGCTAGTCAAGCAAGTTTGCCTTTAATTCAAAATCAGAGAAAATATAAAATATACATGGCATCAAAAGAACCTTAAATGCGTCATCACAGGTCAAAACGTTGGCCCATGACAAGTGGTATGGCCCCCTACATAATGAACTGAATAAACACTTGCCTCGTGGAGGGTCAACCAGTGGTTCAAAACGTATGAGTGTCCTGCAGGGAGAGAAAAAGAGAAAGAAAAAGGCGATCTATCATGGGGAGTCTCAGGCAGAACCAAGGGAAGGGAGCATAAACTGAATCAGAGACACAAGGTACGTGAACAATGCACATGCCGTTGCATCAAGAGATGTGAAAGGCAATTCTAGACCAGTGTGGCACGCAGGTTATGAATGAGTAGGCGGCACATGTGAAACATCCCTGTCTACAAGAAAAGAGACAGCTTGAGGCCAGAAATCAATTGGATGTGACTTGAAGCCAGCTCAAGATGGAAGGGAAACAATGGATCAATAGCCTATTAAAATCACGGCATAGTGCCCTGGTATGTTTCCCCTACTGGAAATCCTCCTGCATTGAGTGATGTGAGAGGAAATTCTAAACAAGTATGACATACAAGGGTTATAAAGGAGTAGGGTTAATGAATGAAGTATCCCTGGCTACAAGAGTAGAGACTGCTCGGGATCAGGATCCAAAGCACTTAAATCAACCAGCTGTGACATGAAGTCAGCCCAAGATGGGAGGGACACAATGGGTCAGTGCCCTGTTCAAATCATTGCATTGGGCCTTGGTATGCTTGCCCTGCTAAAAATCCCGTCTAACTTGGCCACGTGGCTACCCCCTGGGAAAGGTAAGTAGAAAGGGTGAACAAATCCTGAAACGTGATACTGGGGACCATCCCTAGCATGAACACAAAACCCCAATCAAAAGTTCTTGTCACAGTTGCATGATCCATAAAAATGTGACAACAGCCTCAATGCAAATTAAAAAAAAAAATTGTAAACAAACGTGCAGAAAGGCTTATCTGGGAGGTGCAACACCACCTCAGTGCCTCTGAAGAAAAGGGTAAGGAACCCTTGCTGATGTCACTGACATCACAAGGTGAGCCCCTTCCTTTCCCCCTGCAACATAAGAAAACAGCCATAAAACACAATGTTAACATCACAGTTACCTAAAACATTCACGGTGTTCAAAACAATACAGTACCATAGGTCGGCACACAGATGAAGAACTACAATTAATAATGTGTGACAATCAGAAGGGAAAGACTGAAAAGGAGAGGAACAAACCAAGGGGACAGGGTCAGACCACTCTATTCATCATTCAGAAGGACCCCAATTCCTCATCAAGGCTGAGCCCCCATTGGGTCTTAATTTCCAGGTCCAAGATACATCTGACCCCCACTTTCTTAATTAAATTAGCTATCACCACCTATGGCATTGGGTGGGATCTGTTCAATAGCATAGTACGAAAGAAGGGAGCTGTCAGCAAAGTGTCAGTCCTGAACAATGGGGATACTTGTTTGTGGTGGCTCTCATATGCTCAAGGGCCCTCTTCTTCACCATCTGCATGGGGTTACCCACGCACCTAAGCTTGCAGTGACATTCGAAGATGTTGCTAATGAAGGGGGAGCTGCCCGTATGAAATTGGAGAACTTTTCCGGTGGTGTTTTGTCTGGATGTTCTGAATTCTCTGTGCATGTACCTGCTCCTGCATGCCTTACAATGATCACAGGGAAAGAAACCTTGAAGGTTGTGTTCCCTCACCTGTCTGGTCATGGTAATGTCACTATGGACTTAAAGATCTTCCAGGCTCTGTTCCCTCCTATAAGTGATCCTGGTTCTGTCCTGTATGATGTGACCTATAGTGGGATCACTTGTGTGTATATCCCAGTTCTTGGTCAGGATTTTCTGGATATCTCTGGAACTGTTGTTGTATGTGAGAATAATTCTCATCCCCTCTTTGAGGTCATGATCCCTACTGGCAGGGGGGTCAAATATTGTCTGGGCTCTAGTGACCTTGTTGGCTTTGTCAATGGCTCTCTTGAGGACCCCTTGACGGTACCCTCTTTCTCTAAATCTGTTGATAATCGTGGTCTGCTCTGCCAAGAATGCATCTTTAGTGTTCCAATTGAGTTTCACCCTCAGCAGCTCACCATACGTAATACTCCATTTCAGGGAAGCAGGATGCTGCTGAGGGTATGCAAGAGGCTATTGCCAGCGTTGGGCTTGCGGAAAAGTTTGGTCTGTATGGTGTCATTCTTAATCTCAATCCAAACATCTAAATAGTCAACTGAGTTCCTGCTCATGGTGTGGGAAATGTGAAAATTATGCTTGCTGTTATTGAGTTTGTCAATGAAACATTTAGCCTCATCCTTGGTCCCTTTCCAGATGATGAACAGGTCACCAATACATCTTAGCCAATGTATGATATGTTTCTTCTCTGGTAAGTCCTTATTTTTCTTAAAGATCTCTTCTTCCCACAGTCTGAGAAAAAGATTGGCAAAACTAGGGGCAAAACATGTACTAATTATGCTTCCAAATATCTGTTTATATAGGGACCAATCAAACAGAAAGATGTTATTGCTGAGGCAATGTTTAATCATCTCATGAATCATATCTGTATGCATCATATATCTCACATGTATGGTGCATAGAAAATGCCTCCTTTAATTCCTTCTCCATGCTCGACAATGGTTTACAAGTAATGACATCAAGAGCACCAATAAAATGTCTTTTTCCGAATGGATGCCCTCAAGTTTTCCCAAGACGTCTTTAGTATCCCTCACATGGGAAGGGAGGTTAGGCACAAAATTCCTTAAGAAATTGTCTACATACTTGGATACTTTATATACAGCAGTGTGCAGTTCCTTTAGAAAAATAAGTAAGCAAGTAGTATTCCAGGTCGGGGAAGTCGGCTCCAATAGGAGCAAGTGCCCTCCCACACCTGAGAGGTGTCATGCTTCATCATTTGAGAATGCTCCTTGTCGGACAGGCGCTGCAAAGCCCGACGGGCACCCGCTAGGCGTTTTTTTGCTGGAGATCTTTTATTTGCCATATGGAGAGGTGTGTATGTGTGGGTTGTGTTAAGCATGTAGTGTGGTGATAGAAAGTGGATTAAAATAGGTGAAGTAATGCGCGATTAGAAATCTTTTTCTGATAAACCTCACTAGCATAATTAAAAACTGTGTTGCTCATATGGAATACAATGGTCCTTGGACCAGTCTGAATCATTAGTTGTAACGTGAGGTCAACATGTTTCTTGCCTATATCTGTTCATTTAGGATCTACTGGCAATTCTTCAGGACCAAATAACTGTAACCTACACTACTTCTTAACTTGATTCAATCGTTTGTGTTAAGGGCTAAAGCACGCTTGTACCTTGTCTTGGAAACTGACCCATGTTAGGGCCAAATCAAGTCTCAGGAGGGATTTAAAAAAACGGTGTTCCTCCCACTCAAGTATCCCCGTCTTTGTTAACTTGTCCCAAATTTCAATGATGATTCTATTACATGTCTCCCTATTGATGATGGTGTAAAACTTACTGTTGTCAAGTTTATGTTTTTCCTCATTAATGCACATTCCCCTTGTGAGAAGTACAATGTTACCTCCCTTGTTGGTAGGGCGCATTATAATATTTGTGTCTTCAACTAAAGACATTATAGCCTGCTTCTGTGCTACTGAGAGGTTGTGCTGAGAACTACTCCTGATTCAGGTGTGGAGTCAAAAATTGATAAGATTCCTCATTACTGTGTCATGAAACATATGAATATCGTCATGGGGCATCATGGGATAAAAGGGGGAGAGCTGTTTAAACCCAGTGGAAGCAGCAAAATTATGTGTTATGCCCATCTTTTCCAACAGTGTGTATATATAGTTGGAGACCCCTTCTACACCCCCATCTGATTGTAGTTAGTGTAAAATGAGTAGGGTGTCTACATCTCCTGGTACTCACTACTGGAGTCTCTACGATTTCCCATAGGTCTCTACCCTTTGAGGTTGTACCATTTCTTTCATTTGAGCTTTCTCACATATTTGTATAGATCAATACGAGATTAAATGGTACAAATAGGCAAAAGGAGAGACCAAAACAATGTGTGGGTTTCTCAATGTTGTCACTCAGATGTCTAGTGGTGGGATTAATGATAGTTCTATTCACCATGTCCATATCCATCATGCTACTGTTTTGGAGTTGGTTCCCATACTCCCCTTTCCTCTTCCTATTTTGTATTCTCTGTCTGAGTCTTCTGGCTCCTCCTCTGCCTCTTCCTCTTCTGCGTTCCCTCTGTCCTGCTCTGCAGCCCCTAGGCTTGGGTGTTAGTGTTCCCCTTGTTTTTTGATGGCCCCTGCAGAGGATCCGGTATTCGTCATTAAAAATCACAGGTTTACTGCTGTGATCACTCCTAGAGATTATGCTCCTAGACAGCCTGGAGGTATCTGTGTCATTATCATCTGTGGTTGCAAGCTCTGATATTGAGGTTTCTGGTGCTGTGGTAGGAGCTTCTGGGCCGGAGATTTGGTACTTAAATGCATGATCATATTTTCGGCTGAAGGTTAAAATCCACCCAGTCACATAGTCCTCATAGTCTATGTGAAGTTTTGCTGATTCCTTGCCTTGATGTCTCCCACATGTTTTTTCAAGTGAGCTCGCATTGCCTCCATGAATTTTTCAATAATTTCTTGTTGAGTTCTCTGGTTGAGGTCATCCTTAATTGTCTTCATTTCCAATAATAGGAAGTCCCTGTCTATCAAGGCATACTTCACCAAAATTTCAAGCATTCACCTGGAACTAGTTGCAGAGTTGTCCGTCCATTCCTCGAGCATCCTCAGGTTAGGAGAGTCATACAATGGTATGGTTTATTTCTGTAGGCCCCCTCAGGACCATTCTCTTATCGATATAATCCTGTAGGGAAATTGTTTCCCACCATTTCGAGATTTCAGCTCTGCTTAGCTTCACAAGTCTCTTCAATTTGTCATTCAGTTGATATTCCTTGTTAGAGTTATGTTGGGTGTCACTTTTGCCAGGTGCTCTGGCAAATAGCATCTGTGCCGCTGCTCTCCTTTTAGAGTCCTCATATATCTTGAAGTGACAGGGTAAGTTTCGTGCACTTCATGTAAACCCCCATACTGCACAAAATTCACGTGTCCCCCTGGTCAAATGCCAGGTTCCTCTTGCCGCCACTTATGTCAGAACGTAGTAAAACAATTTCTTTAACTGTTGTTACATATAGGCACTCTTGTCTGGAACTACAGACTGGCTCAGTGGCACTGGTGCAGGCCCGAATGCCACCCAGAGAAAAAAAGACCCACCCGCCACTGAAGCTACCAGGGTCGGATAAGCAGCACATCCTCTGATGCACTGCAGAGCCTGCATCCAGCAGACCCAGAACATGGTGAGCATACCTCTGTAACACATCCTGCCGGATGCAGTTCGAGAGTCTCCTGCAGCAAACACCAGCAATCCAGGCAGGTGCACCTGGTCAGGCTGGTCCCTCCATTACTCTTTCAAAATAAAGACGCTGATCTGAGACCAAGGACCCACGAGTAATCAAATCCAATTGCAATCGAGCCCAGGAGGGCAAGTTATAGTAATGTGAAGGTGTTGTGTAAGTTGTAAATTAAAGTCATAACTCTAACTGTTGAATTTCTGATGTTTGTGTAGTTTAAGTATAGTTTGTATGGAAAGAATAAATATAGTTTTCCTAACTACAACTTAACTGCAACCTTTGGTTTTCTCATGGAATTTCAATGGTTTTTAATCAATATGTGCTTCATGAATGTTATTTATGAACGTAGTGTCCATTGTGGAGTGTCATCCAGTAAACTGAAGGTGAGTGTCATACAGTGGAATGCCGTAGAGTGGAGTTGTATAGTGGAATTGATTGCAGTGTAGTAGAATGTAGTGGGGTAGATGGGGAAACAGTGTAGTAGATTGTTAAAGGATGAAGTTGAATAGAGTGTGTTGTACAGTGGAGCTGTGTAGATGATTGGATAGTGGCGTGGAGTGAGGTAAAGTCTCATATAGTAGAGAAGAGTGGAGTAGAGGCCAGTGGAGTTATGTAACATAGTATGCATGAAAGTATGGTAAAGTGTATAAGCGTACCGTAGAATGTAGTGGTGTGGGGTGGATTGTAGTGTCATTGCTTAGCGTCAGTCAAGTAAACTCTTTTAAAACACGTAGAAATTGTTGCATACAGTAGCATGGAGGGCTGTATAGTGCAGTATTGAAAAGAGTTGTTTAGTGGAATAGAGTGTTGTACAACGGAGTGTACAGGCATGGATTGGACTGTGGAGTTAGACAGTGGACTGTACATAGATGGAGTGAAGTAGATTCGCGTACAGTGTCATAAAGTGTCATGTAGTTTTTTAGAGTGCATTTCTAGAGATAGGAGCAGAGTATTGTACAAGGGAACAGCGAAAAGTTCAGTGGCATAAGCTGTAGTGGCGTAAAGTGGAGTGCTGTACAGTAGAGTACCATATAGTAGAAGATTGTACAGTGCAATACTGTACAGTCTAATAGTGTACAGTGGAGTGTAAGAGAGTGGATTGGCAGAATGTCGAATAGCGCACACCGGAGGGATGTAGAGCAGAGTGCCATGCACTGGAATAGTGTACAGTGTAATGGAGTGCAATGGAGTGGCGTACAGTGGATTCCCACACAATGAAGTAGTGTAAACTGGAGTGGCATACAGTAGCGTGGCATAGACTGGAAAGGCATATTGCACAGTGTGGTAAACTGGAATAGCCTATAGTGGAGTGACTTACAAAGGAGTGGCGTCCAATGGAGTGGCATAGAATGGAGTGTTGTAAAGTGGTTTGGCATATATTAGAGTGGGGTACAGTGGAATGCCATACAGTGGAATAGAGTAGAGTGCGGTGGCATACAGTATTACACCAAATGGTTGAGTAGTGTACAATTGAGCTGGGTACAGTAGATTCGCAAATACTGCAGTGACATACAGAGTGGAGTGGGGTAGATTGGAATAGCATATAGCAGATTGTCGCAGAGTAGGGTGTTGCCCAAGGAAATAGTGTAGAATGGATTGGCATAGAGTGCAGTGGCGTACAGTGGAGTAGCATGCATTGGAGAGCCATACAGTGAAATAGCGTAGAGTGAAGTGTCTTAGACTGGAGCGGAATATAGTAGAATAGCATATAGTTGAGTGGCATAGAATGGAATAGCATATAGTGGAGTCGCGTACAGTGGAGTTGGTCTACAGTGCAGTGTACAGTGCAGTGAAATAGTGTAAAGTTGAGCGCTGCATAGTGCAGTGATGTACAGTGCGGTGCTTTGTGTATTTGAGATTTTAGAAGGCAGAAACTTGTGCTGCATTGCGTTTCTACACCTGTACCAAGCAAAGCAGGGCAACGTATGGAGACTTTGTGTAGTTTTTTAAGTGTTACATAGGATTGTGCTACCCTTTCAATATTATGCGTAATTCAGAGTAACACAATAGAATCTCAAATGTGTCCCCTACTGATAAATTGTGCTACGGTACACCATGGTACACCATGGTAAGTTAGTGGTATAATTTGGTGCATAGCAATAACAAGCCAGTGTATAATTGGCTAATGTCTGCCTTTACAAACTTAAAAGGCAGCCAAAATCCTGACTTTTCGAGTGTTATGGCTTAGGGCCTTAAAATAGGTAAGTAGTACGTTTATTGTTGTTGTCAACCTATTAAACTTTTCTTAAGGTGGAAATAGGTATGGAAGTGTTTGTAAAAACATTTGTGCATTTATTTAACCAGTTTGCACAGTACAGTGGTATTACCTAGCACATATCCTGTTTTTAACCAAACGTGCATTTTATTTGTAATTTCTTTAAAGTAACACAGTAAATTTTAGGCATTGCTGCAGTAATGCATAAACCTTTTTTACATCATTAAATATGTAAACGAATTGTAAAGACACTGTAGTACAGTATATTTGTGAAATATTGTGTATTACAGTGTTTTTTCAATTTTTATACCTCTTTATTTTAAGGTACTACAGTACTACCTAGGTAGTACCTTGGTAGTACTGTGTTAGTAGGTAATATATTTTTTTAATTTATAGAAACTTATAATTATATTTCCCTACCTATTACCAATTCAATTAAGTGGTAATAGGTAGGGAAAACTTGTTAAACAAAGTCTACCTTTCACAGGTTTCGCAGACTGTAACATGCAATTTGTGCAAAATCTAAAAATTGAAAGCAAACGTTGTGTTAAACTTTAATTATATCTTGGCAGTCAGAAAGTGGTCGTACCTGGCAATTCTTGTTTAGAAACTCGGTGAAGAAGAGTGTTCAGAAACGTCTGGCTAAATGGATAACTCAATCGCTGAAAGTCCTCCATTTGCTCATTATACTTTAAAAATGTACCTTCAGTCTCACAATGTCTATTGACGCCTACATAGGGCACAATCAACAGATTGGTGAACTGGTATCTTTATGGGAAATACAATTTTGCACAATTCTCATTCCCTTGTTTTCAGTGCACCCTAAAGTGCGGGTATGGTATAACTGAGAAGAGCAGCACCTGCCAAAAGCGGCTGGAACTCACAGCCAGAAAATGGCCCAATGATGGAAGGAATCATGCTTTAAAAGGCACAGTGAATCTGTGCCTCCATGTTTTTCTCCTTTACCTCGTCATTATGTCCTAATGGGACAGTAATTGTGGGGGGTTACTGTATGTTACCAGTAATTCCAAGTACAAAGGTATCTCCCTACATTTACCATGCTATCATGATCAGCACCACAGTCCCAGCTGCCCCATGTCTTACATTGCCAAAAATTAAGTGAATACATACTATTAAGGTGTATCCCTGAAATAGCTTACTGATAGAGAACGCTTCTCAGCAGGTAGCAGTAAGTACTTTACTGTGCCACCAGTACATTGCATCGCCAAACACCACCACTCAAGCCAACCGTCCCACCAGAATCCCTGCTCTCCAACATTCCGCATTCCACGCATACTTGCCAACCTCAGCACATCCTTCCTCTTTAACAAAAGTGACAGAAATTTTCACAGGATACAACTGAAAGAAATGAATCAACTATTTACAGGATAAGAACTGGAAAGAAAGGAAGCATGATAAACCACCAAACTAACTCTGCATAAAAGTAGGTCAGACGATGAGGATGAGAGGAAATGGAAGCTTCATGTTTCGAGCTTGGCTGTGAGACTCCCAACAATGTAATCAGTCTGTGCCTTTCATTACTTGCTCTGGTTACACTTGTTTCCCCTAAATACTTCAGCTCTGGTGTCCCTCCAAGGTGTGTGTTCAGACTTGGTCAACCTTACTCCCAGGAATGATAGAAATGTTGTCTTTATTCCACACTTTACCATCACTAGTATGGATAGTACTTTAAGATGCCTTCACCACTCGCTTGGGGACTAAATATTTGGAATCTCCCTTGAGAGCATGACCTGGTGTCTTGATTCTGGCCCAGCTTCCCACCTTTAAATTACAGTTATCAGGTTCTCACCAGCACACTCATATCACTCTTGCACATTTTTCCTCATGTCCACCACACCTGCTAGACTTACCACTTGAATATGGCTACAATCCATCCAATCTCACTTGAGTTTTGAACTGGGAACTCTGCCTCACAACAGGACAGAAGGAGAGACCCACGTGGAGCAATAGGGAGTTGCCTGTATGCCCATAGCATGTCATCTACCACTGATCTCCAATTTAAATTGTTAGTCATTGCCAATTGGAACTGATCCTTTAACATACGGTTAAAGTGTTCGACAATACCATTGCTTCTGGAATGGTACAAGGATGTCTTTGTGTGCTTAATCCCATGTGAATCTAAAAACACCTTAATTTTCTCTGATACCAATTGTGTACCATTATCCTTCATGATCTCCACTGGGTAACCTTCCCTCAAAAACACTATGCGTAGGAATTAAATAACTGAACTAGAGGTGACACTATTCACAAACCCAACCTCAGGCCATTTCGACATATAGTGCATGAGGACAATGGCAAATATTCGCCTAAAATATTTATGGGGCCAGCTATGTCTAATGCCAGTTTCACCCATGGAATTGAAGGAGAATTCACAGGGTTAACTGGGGTAGGTTGAGTCACCTGGTATTTGTCACTTATGACTCAAGGACCACAGTCTTGCATGAAACATTCCACTGTTTTTTCAACCCGAGGCCACCAGATATCTTCTTGCACTCTGCACCACATTGCTCTTCTGCTGATGTGACCTTCATCAGCTAATTCCAGAATTCTTTATGTTGGACTAGTTGGAGCTACCAACTGACCTCGCTTCTTTACTAGACCATTATCACACATCATCTCAATAGATAACTGGAGTGTAATCCTCATCCAGAGACCTAGGATTGGGCCACCCTTTCATCACCCACAGAATGACTTCACTATGTGCAAAATCCTCATGTAACTCTACTCTCCACTCATTCTCTTCCAACGCTCAACTCACCACATTGTTGACAGAATTAGCCAAACACACCCATTCATCCTCATCATCATCTGCCACTTCTTGGCTTGAAACTTCAAAGGGCATTCTGAACAAGAAGTCAGTGAAGCTGTTCTTCTTATCTGGAACATATTCAATGTCATAATTAAATTCTTGTAAGCTATGCTTACATTTTGGCAATCCTAGGAGAAGCTTTGTCTCCTCATTTAGTGCTAAACAATTCAATTAACTGTTTGTGATCCATTCACAACAGGAAAGGAACTCCCCATCCGTATGTGCGGAAATGCTGAGCTCCCAACCGAAGTGTCATGCCTTCTTTCTCAATGATTAAGTAAGTATGTTCCGACCATCTAAGTGCTCTAGAAGAAAACGCCACCACGTCCTCTCTTCCATCACTTCTTTTCTACATGAGTACAGCACCCAAACAAATGTTGCTAGAATCAATTATTATGATGCTACTGTCTCTTGTGCCAAATATTTTCAAAGGACCAGCAGCTATAATGTTGGACCGCACTTTGTCGAATGCCATCTGGCACTCATCACTGCACACAGACAAAACTCTTTTCATAAACTGAAGGGACTGGTTCTGTCCACAAAATGAGGAACACATTTCGAGTAATACTCTGCCAACCCCACAAAGGATCTCAATTGGTCTTTATTACTGGGAAAAGGCACTTTCTCTATGGCCTTAAGTATTTTTATTTTGTGACTGAAGCCATACCTATATATATGGTGACCCAAGTAATCTACACCAGCCTGCTTGAATTTGCACTTGTCTCCCCTCAAAGTTACTCCCTTTACTGGCAATAGACATAGAACCTTGTCCAAACGCATATTGTGCTTTTGAATATTTTGGCAAAAAATCAATTTGTCAGCCAGAAAATAATGGATGTCCTTACATTTTTTAAATATTTGCTTCGTGAGCCTTTAGAAGACAGATGACGCAGATGCTAGTCCAAAAGGCATGCGTTTAAAACAGAATGTATCTTCTGGAGAATGAAGTCAAGTGTCTGGATTCCTCACACAAAACTACCTGGTGGTATGCTGCGGAGACATGTCCAGGGTGGTAAATATCATTGCTCCCGCCACATTACTCTACATCTCACTGATGTTGGTAAGAGGTTCCCTGTCCACCCAAATACTTTAAGACCGCACAAATTGACACATAGACACAAAGCATTGCCACTCTTTTACTCTAAGGCCAACCATTCTGAGCTCTCTAGGGGCTCGATAACATCCAAACTGCAAAGTTTATCTAGTTCCATGTGCTAATCGCTTCTCAATGATGATGTCACTTTCTGGATCTTGTTCTCTACAGAAACAGAACCAGTTTTCAATGTGGTTTTGTGAAAGAAAACCCTATCAGTTTTGCTAACCACTTAGCAAACACTTTGAGAAATTTTTCAATCTGAACTTTGGCAGAAGATAAATTCATGCACATTGGCATCAATTTGGACTTCAATGTCACAAAATCTGGATGATTAGGAGCCAGGATTACATCTAACTCTCCCTAATCATTCCATGCTAATAAATGTTAACCATACCTCACCACAAACACCACCCCACATGCTGCTTTTCCTTCAAATTATAAAAGGCCATCAAATTGAACTTCAGTCCTTTGTCCACCATAACCACACATCTTAACCATGGGTGGTTGAAGATCCTGGGGTTTGAACTTTGAGAAGATATCAGGGCCAATTAGTGTGAAAGACGATCCTAAATCCGCCATTATGCATATATTCACACCATTAATAATCACATTGCATAACGGCGGTTACCTGCATACAATATTCAATTCTCCCACCACCTCCTAATTTACCTCAATCAATTCATTACCAGGAACACATGCATCCTTATCGCATGCAGTAATTGTTAGGATCACATCATTTTCATCAATTTCAAGTACAGCCTCATCTACTTGAGATATTATGGGTTTTTGTGTGTTCCTACAGACTCTCGCAAAATGCTCCTTATGATTACCCTTATAACATGTGACCGATAATGCTAGACAGTTCTGCGCCGAAGCATCAGTATTGTGACTTCTGCATCTAAACATACTATAATGCTAGCATTTTGATTTATTTACTCCCCGAAAGGGAGCTTTTTTCCATCTCTATGCCCCTCTTTAGCCTGCAGGGCATTCACCACCTTAGAAGTGCTAGTATCGCCATGGCCCGACAATTCCTTGAAGTATGCATTGGAATTCTCTACAGCCCAGGTAATGGTGAACGCCATCTCTAGATCTGGATCATCACTAGACAACAATCTTTCCCTAATCTTTTTATTATGTTTTTTTTTCTATCAACTGATCATGAGTGATTGTGTCTTTAAATTCTCTGTAGTTGCAAGTAATCACTCGTTGACATAGCCCTGATACAAAATCATTGATAGATTTGCCTTGTTACTGGACTCTTTGCAGACACTTGTGTCATTCTAATACGACATTTCTAGATGGAGAAAGTCTTCTATTGACAGTCTTGATTACAGAGGCATACTTGTTCACTACGTCATACGTCAGTCGCTACTTCCTCACCAGTTGACCGTACCTGCTGTAATTGTACCTTCACTTATTGTAACAGTAATATTTTTTAAATAGATCTGCCTTCTGGGCCCAATTTGTGTACACATAATACTTACTTGTTTTTCTTATTTGTATAAGTCTCACTATCAAATGCATCCAAATAAGCCTCAAACACCCCCTACCACTGGATCAAACAGAGAGGGGTGTAGGGAGGATAGATAAAAATAGTGGTGGTGCTGTAACACTTTCCATTATAACCAAATACTTTTAAATAAAACAACAAGTTCCTTTAGAATAAAAAAGTTGTTGTGGACACTGGCCCAAAAAGAAGAATCCAATTTACATGCATGACTTAATAAAATAGTCACAGAAGTCTGAAAAGAAGAATTACAATGCCCATAGAACCGTACTAATCCAAGGCTGGATTCAAAATGTCTGCAAAATTACTAAAAAACAGTTAATATGGCTGCAAACGTGCATCCTAATCTAAAGGGGCTTCAAAGTCGTTTGGAGAAGACTACCTAATAGGGCCTCAAGGCTCAAATGCTATTTGCCCAAAGTAAAGATGGCGGACTGCCAGATGGCTTAACTGCGATTGGCGTGGCCAGTCCTACCTCAGAGTGCGTGGCACATGGAACACTTACTCCCAGGTGCCACAGGATAGCCGGGGTCAATGCTTGTCAGTTCCGCGGCTTCTGGACAGCAGCCGCACTGCTCACAGCTGTAACAAGGGTCACAAGTGCGGCTCCAGGTCGGGACTGGTAGCAAAGCTCCAGGAACTTTGTAACCAAAGGACAACTGCAGCAACAGTTGAGAGTGCTTCTGCACACGCCAGTCAGCATCCTCTCTGCTGATGTGGAAAACTGGTAGATAGAAGGGCTCCCACTCATCACCAATGAAAAAAGGAGTCTTCACGTCGGATGGTGGCAAGTACTTTGGGGCAGATTTACAAGCCCCTTGCGCCACTTTTGCGTCACTTTTAACATGTGAAAAGTGACGCAGAAGTGGCGCAAGGGGCTTGTAAATCTGCCCCTTTATTTCTACAAGCTGATTTCAAGTATCACCAGTACATTGCATCGCCAAACACCACCACTCAAGGCAACCATCCCTACGGAATCTCTGCTCTCCAACATTCTACATTCCACACATACTTGCCAACCCCAACACTTACAATATGCACTCATGCATTTATAATGTGCTATAGAGTTTTTTTCCCACTATATGCACGACCAGGTTGGAGATCTTTGTATGACGACTAGGCCGTTTTCGGCATGACGCAGTTTTCTAAGCGGTTCTTCTAAATTGAACCTCCTTCTGAAGGTTTATACATAATCTGCAATAGTGTCGACATTGAGTCTTTCCTTTGAAAATAAGTATGAAAAGCTTTTTATCTAACTCCCACCCACTCCACAGCCCCCCCTCCCCCTTACCACTCGGAAAAACACAAAATTGGCTGCACAGAGACTTTTTATGATTTGCGGAAGTTTAATTTGATCACCGTGTGCTGCAGGGAATAATACTTACTGGTACAAAAGCAGTTACTCCTCCAAAAAACCAGTGAAAGCGTTATTAAGGGGCTTTCATTGCCCAGAAAAGCTTTTTATTCTTTATGTGGAAACACAACTTCAAAGTGTAGCTGGCATTTGAGACAGAATACCGAGTTACAAATAGGGGGCAATCATGATGTAGTGCGGTCTACAGAGCCCGGTGTTAACTCCAAACATGACAAAACTAGGCTCCTAGTAGAGTGTAAGATGTAAGATCAGACAGTTTTAGAAATAATGTACTTGAACACCAGTCATATTTTCAAGCTATTAAATAGAGTCTGTATACTATGGTGTAGTTGGTTGCTTAGTCTATTTGAAATGGTTTTTGGCCCATAAAAGCACCAATTTACTATTATTATTACTATTTGCAACGTGGTGTTCCTTCAGTGCTAGTGTTCATTAGAGTATAGAGTGGAGCTTGGTACCACAATCATCAGTTATTTACAACACTTACAAAGGGTAGAAGTGAGTTATGATGTGGCTTTACAAAAAGATACACGTGATACAGTATCCTGTACCGAACTTGTAAAGATTTTGCAGGTCCCAAGGAGTTCTGTGACCAGATTGAGGAGTGTGGTCAAAGGATGATTACCTAAAGAAGGTATTGAAACTTCAAAATGATATGCACCTTTTTTTAAATATGGCACAGGATATTGTATCCCTTAAAATACATGGTCACAAGCTATCCTTAAACAAAACCTTCAATCCTTTGTCTCTTGCCCTTTCATGTGATGCAGATAGAATGTGTGCAGATAAAAAAACTTAAGAATCTGCTGTGAAAAATAACCTAACCAAAATGCAGCTGGTAATTGTTTGCAGAAACACATTACAAGCATTTTAATGTAATATATTTTGCAAATGGCAGTTGTTCAGAACGTGTGGTAACATACAGAGATTTCTGCTTTTGTGTAATTAATTCTAACAGTGCAAAATAAACCTACTGGCCTAGGTATCCCTTTTCCTCCTAATGAGATTTCATTTCAGGGAAATATTGTTCAGAATAGATGAAAATCCAGCTCCTCCTTTCATCATTTAATCAGTTCTATGATCTGCCTTTAGCATTGCTGGCTCTGGCAGCAGGTATTGTGATGTCCCAACCCAACTATAAGAAGATAGTACAGTACATGTACAAATGCCACATGTTTAACTACAGTTGATTACTGATGTAACAAATGCAAGAAAATACAAATAAAAGAAACTAAGGGACATGATTTTAGACTCTGTTAAACATGACATCCTTGGCATGGAGTTCTCCAAATCGTTTGACTGCACCCCCTGTTTTTGCTGAATTCGTTTTTTAAGAATTAGGCACCTGTGCACTTTACCCCTGCTAATTAGTGGTAAGGTGGTTGTGTTGTCTCTCTTAAACATGATCTAGTGACCCTGCATCTAACTCGTACATTTAATTTAGTTATATGTCCCTAGTAAATGGTACTACATAGACCCTGGGACTGGCAATTAAATGCTACTAGTGGGCTGCAGCACTCATTGTGCCACCCACAAAAGTAGATTGCAATACATGATTCAGGCCTGCCACAACAGCCTGTAGTGCAGTTTTAAACTGCCATATAAACTTGGCTAAACAACCCTTTTGTCAGTCAAAAACATCCATTATTAACATTTATAATTCACCCCAAGGTGCATGGTATTTAAAAAATAGGACATGTGGGTTAAGCTTTACATGTATTTTTTCACTGGTGTAAGGTTACCTCTTCCATTGACTAATACTGGGTTACACTATTACACTTAATAAGTGATCACTTCCATTTGGGGCCAGATAGAAACATGCTAATTTCAATCAAATGAATTGTAATTTAAAATCCTCTTTAATGATAAAGTTAGATTTAAAGATACTGTTCTGAAAATGCCACTTTTAGAAAGTAAGAACAAACACAATGGTCCTGTGCGTCAAGTTGATGCACGATCCACTAACACAAAGCTAACCAATCACCTATGGTTATAGCAGTATATTATTCAATGAATATATGCCCAATTCCATTTATGAATTCAGAGTATTATTTATCAACATCAATCAGCATCTATGATAGTCTAGTGCAGACAACCCAAGATTCATAAAGTGCTCCATATGTAACATAAATTTGCACATATCCATACACATACAATACTGTGTATTCACATATTTTTCAACACAGAATCATCTTATATTAATTATAGTCTTGACTCATGGGTGGTTGCCAGCCCTGTGGCTAGGTTGATGTGAACTCAAGTTGAATTAAGCTGCGTGTCTCAGGCAATGACCCAGACACTGTTATGTGCCAGGCATCTCGTCTTGCTCAACCGTGTTGATGATTGTGAAGTTGAGATCAACACTGGGGATAGTCATACGGTGTGAGAACCAGTGGAGGCTGAGCAGCAATTTTTAATTCTAGGGACACTAGACAGACGGCACTGTTCTAATGAGACCCTCAGCTTAATTCACTTGAGTCGAAACACTGACACTCAACAGCGTTATCAACCACACTTGATTATGGCATATGATAATTCATGTAGATGGATTAATACACTGCATTTATAAATGGAGTTGGGCCTTTAGTCATTGAATGATATACTACTATACCCATAGATGATTGGTTAGATTTGGATTAGAGGATTGTTGCATTATTTTGATCCACTGGACCATTGTGTTTATTCTAGAATTTGGCTCAGGTTCTATTCTGAGTTTATAGGTCGGTCCTTGTTCTTTTATACTTTTAGAAATGTGGCATTTTGCTGCCTAAACCAAATGTGCCTTTCTGCCAGGGTCCAGGGTCACATGACTGGGAATGGCACTCCTGTGATGTTTTGTGTATCTTTCCAGACATGGGGACAAAGGGTCTTAGGTGTGGAGCAGGGTGTTTCTCACCTGATCAGGATGTCTTGGGGGCTTGTACTTATTCTTCTTGAGCTTCAAAGCGTAGCCTCAGTGCTTTTCAATCCCCTTTCTGATGTATAAGGGTGTCCAGCCCTGTCACTAAAAAATACAGCTCACGCCTATGTTGTCTGCCCTTTGGTATCTTAAACAGTTTGGAGCCCAACCCAGGATAGAGAGAAGGTTCGACAGAGAAGGCAACCCTCACCCACGGCTGGCACAGAAGGTAAAAGCACCTCATTCAGAACCTCTCATCAGAATATTCATGGAACTTGGTAAGATTCTAAAGAAGGACTGCTTTGTTATATTTGATCTGCATCCCAGAAGTGACCAAGGGTCACTCCAAGGGTCAGTTGTGTGACCTCCTGCTTGAGCTGCAGACACACAACACGCTTCCTGTGTCCTCCCTGCAACTGACCAGCTGGTCCTACCTGTCTGAGCCCTGCTGCTGGTCTCTGCTGGATTGAGTCCTGACCCCCAAGAGTTGCCCCCAGGTCCTGGACCCTTGGCTGGCATCACAGTGTAGTCCTCCTGCCTCTAAACCACAAGTCCTGAGTTCCAGGTGAAGATCCAAACACTTTAGTGCTCTTTGCAAACGCAAATGGACTCCTCGCATCAGCCGAAGACTACCTTTGGTATCCGCAGACATGAACCTCCAGCGACCACCTACTCCTCATGACCACGCCAAGAATCAGTGCCAGTGGCAGCAGTATGCAATGACTGCCAATGGGATGCTCAAGCGATGACAAACTCTTTGTGCTAAACAACCACAGTCTGTGATGCCTGACATGCTCCTTGATCTGACAACAGTCTCCTCGTGTCGACCACAGATGAAAAACTCCACTGAAATTCCCAGCATGGACTTGAACACAGAGAAGGTAAAATCTTCACTGAGGCGGATATGGTCCCTGTATCTGACTTCCGCTCCATCGTGGTTGGCCTGAACTTGTGACTTTACCCCAGTCCAGCATGAGCAGATAACCACAATTGGCACTTTGGGCTTTTGGGGGCTATTTTGACTTGAAACTTTCAAAATTCATAACTCCAGTTCTTCTGATCTGATATGTGTCATTTTATGTACTAAAATGTACTCCTTTTTTATAAATTGCTTTTGGATTTTTCTTCCGTTTTCACTTTATAGCTGTATGTTTGCTGCATAAATAATTTACACATTGTCTCTAAGCGAAGCCTGAGTGCTTTTGAGCCAAGATACCAGAAGTTTAAGCACAGGTTAATTTGATGATTTTTGTGCTTCAGCCTGACAAGGATTGTGTTAATTATTTGATCGGAGGTTCCCCCCCATCTCAACTAATTGCCAATTTTCTTTACGATACATATTGCAAGCTTCAGTGTATTGTATTATTATACATGTCTTTTTTTTATCTGGCTTAGATTTCTGCCTTTACTTTTCTGGGCTTCCACCACAAAGAGAAGTGAGAACTTACAAGTTTTCCTATGAAATACATTACCACACACTTTGGCCAAAGGAAAGCTAATATACAAACATCACAGAAGAACAGACCGAAAGCAAAGTAAGATACAACTAAAAATAAATAAAAAAAATACCAGATAAATGGGTTAAAAAATAAGTCTGTGCAATTGGAAAAAATTACAAATATGACACTGGATTCACTCAACTTGTGGGGCAACTCTGTTCTCTTATATTAAGTCAAAATATCGTCCTATTGAAAAACGGTTGGGGTTCTAGGGATGAGGGGTGGGGTAAATATCTGAGATAGAGGTTCTGCTCATCTTAAGTGTAAGCATTTATTTTCCAGCTCTTTGCTCCTCAGAATCTCTGGTAACATATATTTTGTGACGAGCAACAACAATAAGTAGGCTTTTCACCAGTGGAGGCTTGTCATTTTAGCAGGGAGAGGGGCTGACAGGAAACACACGCACACATACACACCTAGTCACACCCATGTGTTCTCACATGCACACCTGCACACAACCATTCACTACACTCGCTCCCAAACATTCATATATTTACGTATGAACACACATGCCAAACGTTTAAAAAGGCATACTTACCTATGCAGCTCTGCCTCTGAGGTCCCAGGAGGTTTGCAGTGGTGGCCGGCATGGCTTGTGGGTGGTGGGGTGGATGCGGGGAGGTAGGGGGGTGCACAGGTAGGGCAGGGGAGTTTGTGCGTCACACTTACCTTCCTACCACGTCTTGTGTCTTTGCTCCTGCTCTCGTCTTCCAGAAATAGGAAGCACCCAGAACAAAGGCTCCCCTGACCATTCACAATGCTGCAATGCAGTGTTGTGATTCGTTTGAATGCTGTGACATGGCACTCAGCCAGGGGCTGGAGGGGTGGGCATGTTATCTACGCAGGCTGTAATGCAGCCTGCATAAAGAACAGGGAAAGTTTGCATGACTGGTTTGGGCGGCCTGAGAGGGCCGACCAAACAGGCATTGCGCACTTAGGAGGTATTTACCCTCCTCCCCTGCTCTTCAGCCCCACCCCGCCCCTCATGCAAACTGCTGCAGCAGGAAGACAAAATAAAATGATAATAACCTAACTTTATTGTCATTTTATTTTTTTCTTTCTTTTCCTGCTTGAAGGCAGTGGGGCGACGCTCCTCCGGTTTAGCAGAGGAGACGCCACTGGAGGTTTGAGGCTGCAGCATTATCTCATTGGCTGACTCTGGGTCAGCCAATGAGGAGAGGCAGCAGTCCCTACCTTGTCACAGAGTGGGATGGAGTCAGTGAGACTGCTGACCCCACCTTACTCTGTGATGAGCTGTCACTGATTGACACTAAACCTTTGCTGAGCATGACAAAATCTCTTCTTAGGCAAAAGGTTAGGGGGCGCGGACCCTCCGCCCAGTAGGACTGGCCATGGCTGCTTTTCACCTTCCTTAGCTAGTGGAGATGGTCCATCCCTGGCCTAACCTTGTTGATATTCCTGCAAGTGTTTTATTATGCAATGCACTCTCTGGTTCCACTCTATCAACTTTAGGCACGCTCCCAATTCGAAACGTTTTCTCCAGTCCTTCTATGCTAAATTGGTCAGCAATGTTATGTGGCCTCTTTGGGTTGTGCTAACATTTGGACTGGAATTCAGAATTAAAGGCAATGTTGCAGTATTCAGTTTCATGATATGCACCCCACACTCTTCTATAAGGCTCTCTTTTATTGCTGACTCATTTTGGAGAAATGTGTGAGTGGGCCTGTACAGCAGTTTAGATTTCAAAACTGTACATGCAAATGGGCCCATGATTGATTAGGGTTTAAAAATTCTCAACTTTCTCATTCTTCTAATTTTCCAGCGTGCTTTTAGAATACAATGCGTGGTTCACCTTGGTGTGATTTGGAGGACTCTGAGTTAGGCTAAGTTAAGGCAGTAGGACAAATTGTTTTCCTTTTCTGAATTTGGGCTACTCAGCTTGGGTTGCTTTTGTAGCTTCTCCTGTAGTTCATCACCTCCTTTTTCTGATACTCAAGCAAAGCCATTATGCAGGGGTGTACAATTCATAACTTACCAAATGTGTTAATTGATCAGCTGATTGAAGAGCTACTATGGCAAAAAAGGGATACCTAGAATGATGTGGGAATGCCCTGTTGTTACCCATATGTGTGAACTTGCTGCTCAACAGTGGCTCAACAGTCTGCTGCCGATGGCACCATGTACAGTCACCTCCTTTGTGTTAAATGTTCCTTGGCGAAACGTCTGTTATTGGGAAATGAGAGGTACATAACGCGGAAAGCCGTTATGGGTTTTTGTTTTCACTGACTCTCAGGTGTATGGCACCTCTCAGTAGTAGCAGGGAAACACATTTCCATGCACCATAAAGACCTGCCCATTTTGAGCAAGAAATTAACTGCAGGGATTGGGTAGGGTGAAGTAAAACTGTGGACTGGGCAATGCCGGAGTCTCTACTTTTCTTCACTAAGATATTTCCTGACAATGCGGGTGAATGGTTTCGCTTCTCCGATCCTTACATATATGACCTTATGGGACATGTTGGGCAGACTAACTGACCCAGGGGACTTTAGCTACATTTTAGTTGGAACCTTGTTCATGATCAGGAAGGCAAGACCGTAACCAGCAATTGCTTTTGTCTTCTCCTGATCAATTGCTTAAGACACTATATCATGACAAGCAGTTGTTTTCTGGTTACTCACTTATGTATGAAGAGGGCATGAGACTCATGTAGTCACTTTCTGAAATTAGTCTTCTCTACAATGTATTTTCTATTTGTATACGGACTTCTGGCTAGTTTGCTAATGTTGATCAAGTGTTAAATTAGACTACTCCCCATTAACTCCCCAATATTGCATCCTATCATTAATGTTGGACCAATAGTTTATATACCGGCTCCAGCTGCCTCCAAATGTTTATCTAACATGATTCATTCTCTTTAGTCACTGACAGCATCAAGAAATGTCACCATGTATTCCTCGATTGGCTCCATAGTGATCAGTTCGTGGGATACAGTTTTCACATGGACCAGACAAAGTGTGTCTCTTGGCTTCGAGTAGCCGTGCTGGCGAAATGTGTTGTAGAGGGTCAGATGAGATGTTCCCAGGGCTTAGATTATTTGCAGAGGGCAGCTTAAATCTGTTCTCTGCTGTGACCACAACTGGCCTGTTGAAAATTTGCATTTCTAACACTTTTCTATAGTTTTTTTAAAACCTTTGTTTATTAGTTTTTGATTGTGAATAACAAAAAACAGCAGACAATCACTGCAGCACATCCGCAAGTAATACAGAACGAAGCAGTATACATCATTAAGACATTTAACACATTACATGTACCCCATGCTCATATTAGTTGAGTCGATGGCTTTCGAACAGTTCCATAGTCCATCATTCCATTCAGCGCATATGTCCTCTCCAGTGGGCCACAAAGAGATAGACATTAAAACGTTCCATAAGGGGAAACTCATTTCGCGACCACCATCCCCGGCTCCCCACACATGCCTCCACATACAAACTTCAGCGAATGCCCACAGCATGGGGGAAACAAAGCACAGCATCGTCCCCCAACCTCCCCTCTCATGAGCCACTTAGATGACCGTGAGCTTATTTCCCAGCAATTATCACATCAGGATCAACATTGCAGCTCATGTGGTGTCTTCAGGGGTGTGTTGCAGGAGGTACTGTTTGAGGGGTTCACATATATCCTTGGGTCTGGATCTGCGGGGCAACGATTCCGCATATATGGCACCTTGGTCTTGACTATACATCAAATCATCGAGCCTCTCTTTAAATTTGGGGGCACATCCCCTACCCCACCTGCACGCCACCCTTCTTTTTGCTAACAGTAACGCAAGTGTGACATAACGGCGATAGGCCCGTGGAAGCCGCTCAGTATATCCCAGCAGTGCCAAAAGTGGACTACAATCAATAACATCCGACGTCATTTGTGTGAGTTCCTCAAAGACCTTCACCCAGTATTCCGAGATCCTTTAACAGAGAGGCAATACAATTAAAGAATAACAATAATGATGGTACATAGCGTATTTCAAAAACAAGTATACATAAAGAAAGAATAGGAATCATTCCAACGGAAAATTCATCAATAGGTCCATGTTTGAAGAGCATTCGCGGTTCGGTGATCCCAGAACTCGGAGTGGTATGGAGTCGCTTTGATAAGAAGTATTGATGCTCAGATAAGAATTCTAACTTTTTGGAGAAAACTCTTTCCTCTATTGGTTGTGACCTATTGATGAATTTTCCGTTGGATTGATTCCTACTATATTGGACACTTGATGAGACTTTTCGTTCCAATACAGAGTGATCCAAAGTTGATGTCGTGATAATCGTTAGGTTCTGGACTGGATCGGACTACACTCCAATCCTTGCCCTGAGGAAGCCCGCTGTTGGGCGAAACGCGTTGGCTGTTTCTCTGCTGCTTGTTCAACCAACAACAATTAAAAGAACCTATTCTTTCTTTATGTATACTTGTTTTTGAAATACGCTATGTACCATCATTATTGTTATTCTTTTATTGTATTGCCTCTCTGTTAAAGGATTTTGGTGTTCAAACATATATGGTCCGTGGATAGTGGACCTTGGAGGTGGGCAATCTGAACTATATGTATCATTGACACTGTTGTGTATAGTAGGGTAATGCAGCTGTGGCTTTCCCCAACTATCCATTTGCTTCATATTACCCAGTATTCCGAGACCTGGGGGCATTCCCACGCCAGATGTAAAAAACCGGCCCCTGGGCTACCACAGCGGTCACAGTTATCAGTGTCTCTCAGCTTGAGTCTGTATAGCTTTGCGGGTGTGCAATATATACGTTGAATGTATCGAAAGTGAATAATACACAATCTACAGCTGGCGGAGATGCGTGCAACTTGCATACAATAGTACCTCCACTGTTCAAGTGTTAATTCAAGACCCAGATCAGTGGACCAGTGACGCAGTGCCGCATGCGTAGGCTCCGGCTGGTGGGTACGTATTGTATGATATAAAGTAGAGACCATGTGCCCGGGGCCATCAGCAGTCAGCATACGATGTAACGGCGCTAGGGGCTCCGGTTCCTTGGGAAACTCCGGGATAACGGTCCGCATACCCTGTTGTAACCGTAAATATAACAATGTCTCTAACGGACTGGGAGTCGTCTGCCGGAAGAATTGTTCAGCAGAGCAAAACTTCCCTTGTATAAAGAGATCTCCCCATGTAAAAATGTTCAGTCGGGCACACAATTTATGAAACCCCATTTCTTGTAATAATGGCATCTGGGGATGATAGGGGAGAGGCAGTAGTGGCGAATATATGATTGCGGCGTTAAGACGACGACCAATTCTATGCCATGCGGTGACTGTACTCGTGAGTGTGGTGGGTGGCACTTTTCTGGCAGGAGCGGGCTCATGAATCATCCCACACAACGGAATCGGGTCCGCCAGCCAGTTCTCTGCCGCAATTTGAGGCATACAGCGTGGGGGGTTCATCCAGAAATAGGCATAATGTGCCTGCACACATTCAAAATATAGTTCAAAATCTGGTAAATCAAACCCACCTTGCACATATAGCCTCATGAGTACTGTCCATTGCAGGCGGGGCTGCTTGCCTCCCTAAAATAATCTCAGCAATTCTGTTCTGAGGGAAGCGAAAAAATGTCGCCCTGGATGATACGGAATATTCAGAAAGAGATATAAGAACTGTGGAAGAATCACCATTTTTATCAGGGAGGTACGGCCAGCCATTGATGAAGGCAAAGCTATCCAGCATGTGACGTTGCAGGAAAGGCGTTCCATGGACGTACCATAATTCAGGCGTAGAATCTCATCGCGGGTATTTCCAATTTGAATCCCTAAGTAGCGTAGATCTGTATCGCACCAGTCTAAGGGGAAATCAAGTGCAAATTTTGTCACTGCAGACGTGAGGGGAAAATTCACTGGTGGATTTGCCCGACTGAAAACTGTTTCGAGAGTCAGAAATAATGTTGATATCTTCTGCTCAACTTCTCACTCTATCTAAGAGCACCCACCCCAAGACCTTGACAACTGTGTCTAGAAGTGATATGGGCCAATAGCACTGTGGGTTATCTTAATCACCTTTTTACAAATCAGGACTGCGACTGATGGTGATCAAGAGGGAGGTGGGCCGACCAACATTGCGTCATTCAGAATCAGACTCAACAGTAGTCCCCAAAAATCTGGACAGCTAACATATAGGTCAGACAGAATACCATACAGACCCGGGGCCTTCTGCCTAGACAGGCCCTTTATGCCCTGTATTATCTCATCCAAGGTCAAAACCAAGCTATATTTCACCATCACATCACCCCTGCCTCCATCTGGGCTGGCAAACCTATGTAATTATAAATGTCCTCAAAGTGGGTCACCCAGACCCTTTGGCTAATGTGATGACACAGGGTAGGCGTGTTATCCTGGACGAAGCAGGGCTGATTTACAATGCGCTAAAAGCAAGGCTATTTCTCCCTGTGCTCACTTGCACTGGCTCCAAGCTATGTTCCTTAAGGTCTCTTTCCTTCTCTTTAATTCCACCTTATAGGTACGCCTGCAGATTACTACTTGCACATCATTTCTGAGAGTTATTTTAATCGCACTTTCTAAATTGTGCAAAGCCTTTAAAGAACTGGTGTCAAACCACTTTGAAGTAGAGGTATTAGTTTGTATGTTCGCTATGTATAAAAGCTCTGAAGCTTTTTTGTTAATAGAACTAAAGGCTAATAAAAGCATCATATTTGGGGCAGAGGGATAGAGACAGGTTGTGATTTCTTCAGCACAACAATGAAATGAAGAATGTAAAAAGTGCTCAGATTACACCATACCCCATCTTAGTCGTCTGCCCTGAGACTGTTTCTGAGGTACAACAGGGTCCTTGGGGGATCCCTAGAATGTATACAATGTCCCCCTAAAGCTAGGGTAAGTGGACTATGGTCACAAAATGCTTGACTGGAAATACTGAGATTGGAGATCAAAAAATATAACAGTGCTGACAAAAAGATGTAATCAATGATGATAGCATAACCCATTCCTGTGTACATGAGAGTGAGTCCCACAACAGCTTATCTAAAGTGAAAACAAGATTGAAATCGTTTAATTCCTTTGGTGTGTCGGACGGCCAGGGGCTGTCCGACGCACATGAGCACTAGTGCGTCGGATGGCCCCCGGCTGTCTGATCACATGGCAGAGGGAATCCCTCTGGTGTGGGCACCAGAGGGATTCCCTCTCACCCCCAACAGCCTTAGGAGCTGGGGAAGAGCTTCCCCAGCTCCTGAGGCTGTCTTTCTTGTTTCTGTGCAAGGACGATCAGCCCGCACGTCGCGCTGACGTCATTGCACAGAAACCGAAACGGAAATGAGCCGATAGGCTCATTTCAGTTTCACTTTCTACATGCCCAGGGGGCTATCTCAGCCCCCTGAGCACGTAGAAAGTCAGGAGAGATATCATTGGAAAAGGCAGAATCTCCCCTTTCCCTAGTAGGGCAATTCCCAAGCAAGGATCCACCCACTAGACACCGAGTAGGGGGGAGTGGCCCACTGGGCAAGGGCATTTGCTCCCCCTTTTTTGGGGGGGGAACAATTCACTCTTTATGCCCCATCTGGGGGGCAGATGGGGTCAGTAGTGAGGTATCATTTTACTTGGGAGACTGAGCGGAACGCTGTGTAGTAGGACATTTGTGCCGGCACGGTTATTCCACACAAAAATATGTGGAAAATGTGTTTATTTCAGCAAAATTTGAGGTTTGCAGGGGATTCTGGGTAGGAAAACATTGGAGGATCCACACAAGCCATACCTCCCTGGACTCCCCCTGGTGTCTAGTTTTCAGTAATGTGTGGGTTTGGTATGTTTCCCTAGATGACCGCCGAGCCTGGTGCCAAAAACCCAGGAACCCCCCTTGCAAAACCACATCGTTTTGTGGTAGGTAATTTTGAAGTCTCCTCAATACATTTTGGGCCCTTGCCTGTCGTGGGTACTTGGGCGACCCACAAGAGTGAGGTACCATTTTTATCGAGAGACCCTGGGGAACACTGGGTGGTAGGAAATGTGTGTCAGCCCGGTGATCCCACAACTTTCCCACACAGAAATTTGAGAAAAAAGTGAGTTTTTTAAGCTAAATTTGAGGTTTGCAGGGGATTCTGGGTAGGAAAACATTGGGGGTCCATATAAGCCATACCTCCCTGCACTCCCCTGGGTGGCTAGTTGTCAGAAATGTGTGGGTTTGGAAGGTTTCCCTAGATAGCCGCTGAGCCCGGGGCCAAAAACCCAGATGACCCCCCTTGCAAAACCACGACATTTTGTAATAGGTAATTTTGATGTCTCCTCAATTTGTTTTGGGCCCTTGCCCATCGCGGGTACTTGGGCCACCCACACGACTGAGTTACCATTTTTATCGGTAGACCTGTGGGAACGCTGGGTGGTAGGAAATTTGTGTCAGCCCAGTGATCCCACAACTTTCCCACAGAGAAATATGAGAAAAAAGTGATTTCCTCAGCTAATTTGAGGTTTGCAGGGGATTCTGGGTAGGAAACTGTTGGGGGATCCACACAAGCCATACCTCGCTTGACTTCCACGGTTGTCTTGTTTTCAGAAATGTGTAGGTTTGGTAGATTTCCCTGGATGGCCGCCGAGCCCGGGGCGACAAACCCAGGTGACCCCCCTGCAAAACCAGGCTGTTTTGTTATAGGTAATTGTGATGTCTCCACAATAGGTTTTGGGCACTTCCCTGTCACAGGAATTTGGCCCAACCACACGAGTGAGGTACCATTTTTATCTGGAGACTTTGGAGAATGCTGGGTGGGTGGAATTTTATAGATCCGCACAGATACTAGAACTTTCCATCACAGAAATGTTGGGAAAGTGTGTTTTTTTTACAAATTTTGAGGTTTGTAAGGGATTCTGAGTAACAGAACCTGGTTAGAGCCACACAAGTCACCCTCTCCTGGATTTCTCTGGGTGTCTAGTTTTCAGAAATGTATGGGTTTTGTAGGCTTCTCTAGATGCCAGCAGAGCTTCAGTTAAAAATTCACAGCTAGGCACTTTGCAAAAAAAAGGTCAGTTTTCATTGTAAAAATGTGGTGTGTCCACGTTGTGTTTTGGGCAGTTTCCTGTCGTGGGCACTAGGCCTACCCACACAAGTGGGATACCATTTTTATCAGAAGACTTAGGGGAATGTGGGGTGGGTGGAATTTTGTGGATTCATGCAGATTCCAGAACTTTATGTCACTGAAATGTGAAGAAAATGTGGTTGTTTTGACAAAGTTTGAGGTTTGCAAAGGATTCTGGGTAACAGAACCTTGTAAGAGCCAGACAAGTCACCCCATCCTGGATTCCCCTGGGTGTCTAGTATTAAAAATGTATAGGTTTTCTAGGTTTCCCTAGGTGCCGGCAGAGCTAGGGTTCAAAGTCAGGCACTTTGCAAACAAAGGGTCTGTTTTTACTGTAAAAATGTGGTGTCCACATTGCGTTTTGGGCTGTTTCCTGTCACGGCACTAGGCCTACCCACACAAGTGCGGTACCATTTTCATTTGAAGACTTTGGGGAATGCGGAGTGGGTGGAATTTTGTGGATCCATACAGAATCCAGATCTTTCCATCACAGAAATTTGAGGAAAATGTTTTTTTGAAAAAGTTTGAGGTTTGCAAGGGATTTTGGGTAACAGACCCTGGTGAGAACCAGAGCAGTCACCCCATCCTGGATTCCCCTTGGTGTCTAGTTTACAAAAATGTATAGGTTTTCTATGTTTCCCTAGGTGCCGGCAGAGCTAGGATTCAAAATCTACAGCTAGGTACTTTGTAAAGAAAGGGTCCGTTTTCACTGTAAAAATGTGGTGTCCATGTTGCGCTTTGGGCTGTTTCCTGTCGCGGGCACTAGACCTACCCACACAAGTGAGGTGCCATTTTTATTGGGAGACTTAGGGGAACACAGAATTGTGGAGCTACTGCTATTATCTATTGACTTCTGATGCATTTCTACCTTCCAAATGAAAGACAGTGTGTAAAAAAGAAGTCACTTTGAAACATTTCCTATAATTCCCATGCAAGAATGGATACCCACAAATAGCTACTGTTTCTAAACTCTATATTTTGTTCCCATTTCATAAATACATAGGTGTTTTTCATACTGATTTTTCACTGTTTATATTTTCCCAAATGAATTGTTAGGTACCCGGTTCACAATAAAAACCATTGAAAGATGCTGCTCAGTTATTGTCTCTGGGATTCCTCACCTTCTTGGTAAACCTACAAGTCCTATATATCCTTACCACCAGAAGGGTCCAGCAGATGTAACAGTATATTGCTTTAAAAAATCTGTCATACTTAGAAGAAGTTACAGGTGAAAATGTTGGCAGAAATGGCAGTTTTATCCAACTCATTTTCAATTTTTCCTATTTTCAACTGTTAGTTTCTATAAAACAACCTTGAAGGATCTACAGATATGACCCCTTGCTGAATTCCAAAATGTGTCTACTTTTCTGAAATGTATAGCTTTCTAGGATCCATTATTGCTTTCATACCCATTTCTAGCACTAACTGGAAGGAGGTTGAAAGCACAAAAAATAGCAAAAATAGGCTATGTCCCAGTAAAATGCCAAAGCTGTGTAAAAAACTGTTGGTTTTCTGACAAAAGTCTCTCAGTCTCTGAAAGCTGGCAAGATGGTGATTTCAGCACCACAAACCTTTTATTGATAACATTTGCAGGGAAAAATCAGACGCTTTCATCTGCAGCACTTTTTCCCCATTTTTCCCCCAAAAAACAAAATATAGCTGTATTTTGGCTAATTTCTGGGTCCCCTCTGGGGTACTCAACCAACCCTGGGTACCTTTAAAATCCCCATGATGTTGGAAAAAAGAACACAAATTTGGCGTGGATACCTAATGTGGTCAAAATGTTACAGGGGCCTAAGCGTAAACTACCCCAAATAGCCAAAAAAAGGCTTAGAACAGGCGGGGTAAAGGCTTAGCAGCGAAAGGGTTAACAATGATATTAAAGCAACCCCTTCAATTGCATGCTCCAAGTATAACCATGAGGATACCAAACAATGTTTAGAAATATTCGGTCCATGAGTAGATGTTTCGCATAAATGTATAATAAAATCCCTGCAATTATTACATTTGTCTGCCTCTTCCGGTGTTTGACAATTGAATACATGTACAATCTCAGGCTATCGGTACAGGGAATGGGCTGGGACCATGTTTTTGCATTATAGAAATTTAACAGATAAAAATCAAAGAATCCAGAAAGTGTAATTTTGATAGATTGTAAGATAGGGACCCCAATGTATAATTCAGTGACTCATCCCTTAATCTCCACTGACATGAAGATAATCATGCCGCCTTTGGCCCTTCCAGAAGAGGAATAAATTGATGGTGAAAAAAAGTTTTATAATCCTTCAAAGAGAAGACATTTGTTTTTTCCTACAAATGGAAGCCCTTGATATACCTTGACGCAACTGATATCCCTAAATTTGGCGGAAAGCCCAGCAATATTCTAACTTTTCATACGAAGTCTGTCACTCTATAGGCAATAATTGATTCCCCTTAAGAGCGTGTACTGTGACTCTCTAGACTGGAGAAGGCTATGACTGGTGCAGATACCACAGGTAAGATTTCAGATATTTATAAATAGGAGAGGATAGAGTTGAAACAGGTACTACCGCTGGTATTTCAAGTCAGTCGCAAGAATCCAACTAACTCAAGGGAGCAAACCTGTACACCTAGTGCTGCTGGATCATGAAGTCCCTAGAAGTGCTGCTTCAAAGACTTCCATGCAGCGGGGCTCACTAATGTGCCACATAGCGCTGAGTCCAAACAGGTGATTGTAATCACTAAGACCGCCTCCTGGGGCCCAGTGCTGCCGGATCATGAAGTCCGTACAAGTGCTGCTTCCAAGACGCCCAAGAACTAAGTCACTCACAGAAATTAGAGTGCTATTTGCATTCTGGATTAAAAAGTAGTTCATTTAATTTTTAAAATGTGTTTATTGGCTACGCAAATTTCTTGAAGGGAATCAGTGGATACCAGACCTCCCTTTAGCAGACCCTCTCTGACATGCAACATCAAGAGTGCTTCCCCTGTCTTTCTCAGTTTCTGCTGCTCTGGGTGGCGCTACACAATTACTGAAAAGGACAACTTATGTGAGTTTAATATGTTGTTTTCTGTGTTTTGCAATCAATTGTGAATCTAATGGATCTTTCTCGATCCCCACTGCATCTCCCATAGAGTGTAAACCCACTGAGGTAAGTTACAGAACCTCAGATCAATCACAGGATCTGCATTAAATGAATAGGCGGTAAGAGTGAAGCAACTCATATCCACGATCCTCAGCACAACCCCTTCCATACCTGCCTGCAGGCCTGACTCCTCCTCCCACTGAATAATGCTACTCTCGATGAGCCCTCAAAACCATCCTGCGTTCACAAGATACAAATGTTCTCAAGGTAGATCTCTACATTCCCAAGACAGGAGTCACTGTAAAGGCTGGATGACACACCTTTTCTGCTGAGCATATGGGTTACACTTTATGTAACTGTCTGGGACTCTCCAGTCGCTCCGTCTTCTGTTCCCGCTTTAAGCCTTCTTTCTGTCCTCCCCTGTGTGAAGTGCTCCATGGCAACAAAAAGGCTGAGTCAACAATACACAAACAACAAATAACTTCAATATATAAAACCTCTGGCAGTCACAGCACCCAAGAAAAGAAACATCTGCCTGAGGACTGGCTGAGAGTAAAACACCACTTGGAAGGTCAACACTAGACACGCAGTTGCCTACTGAAGAAGAACGCTAATTTTTTTGTGCCAAGGAAAAGAATGAAGGTAAATTGTTAGCATAATAAGCAACACAAAGAAAGACTGCAAACATAACCTGCAAAGCAGGAGGTGGTAGCAATGTGTGCAGAATCTACTGCTGTGATATTTAAGAGGGCTTACATTTTTATGGAGGACTAGGGAACCAAATGCAGCCCTGGTAAAACTTCTCAAACCAGCCCTACTTCCTTCATCTCCTCGCACAGTCTCTCTCTTTGAATCTATACATTCTCTCTCCTTCTATCCTCCCTCTCTTCTCTGATCCCTTTTTCTCTACCTCCCCCGCCCCTTCCGTCCTCTCTTTCACTCTCTCTTAAACCTTTCCTGTGCCTGCTACAATTAACCTCAAGAAGCTTGGGAAAGTAACCTGGCGTCAGGGACAGCCCTGGGCTTTCAAAATCGGCTTTAAAGGCTCCAGCCAAGCAAGAAAATGCCCAGTGAAATAAAAGGCCTGTCCGCCCCTGTCCATTTTGTTAACTTTTCTCTCAGTGGCTTGCCTCCCAGATCCACCTCTCCTGAAGAGCTATAGTAATGAACAGAAGAAAGGAACACTTATGCTTTGAGCAGGATTTTGCCGACTTAACTACTCTTGCACTCCCACTGCAGTGTTCATGATTCTAAACCTATGATTGGTCGAGGTCCAGGAATCTGTTTATGGGAAAGAAAAAATCGAGATGAGTTGATTTTGATACAATGAGGATGGTCCTGTTGAAACAACCCTTCTGCCTTTCTTTGTAAGCTGCAGTTTTTTTGTGCAGTTATCTAATATATCGCATTGTTTGATGCAGTAACACAAGTGCAACATGTGTGACGCTGCACCCAAGTTCCTCTGAAGATATTGTCAGATTTTTCAGCATTAGGACAGCGGCTTCCCCTTTACTGTCATAAATCTGACCCTTTGTTCTATAAAGAGTTCGCCCCAGGTGTTTAATCTTGCTGAAGGTGATACGGCGTTTTTTCTTGCTTAATGTCAGTCTGACTGTCTGTGCTAGAGGTTTCATGTTTCCATCCCGACAATGCCATCTACTTCTCAAATATCATAGAAAGACATGGCTTTGGTTTAAAAAATAAATTGTGCAAGCATATCCTTGTTCATCAATAGCCACTTTAGATCAAATTAATGTAGGATTGTGACAGTACACCGGATGGCAAAAGACTAGAAGGTGTAATGGATCCAGTCGTTTGTTCCACCTGTATATAAATGAGGATAATGCTGGTATCACTTGTCCTTGGGAATGGGACGCCCCTTATCCATTAGTTCAGTAACATAAAAAAGTACCAGGACAAGTATTGGTCTTTATGAAAGATCGTGAAGATCCAAATTCAGTTTCTAGCGTCATTTTAGTACTGGTGAGCATAAGGTAGGAAACTTTTTGTTTTTCCAATTTTATTTGGAGTCATTTGTGATCACTACCGGATAGTTCTGTTGTGAGGTACAGTCAACACATGTTTTGCGACCTACTGCCCGCAAGCCGGGGCTTTCTCAAGGCGTAAGGTCAATTAGTTTTGTGAGTATCCTAGGATGTCGAGCATCTAATATGGATCTATAACCGAAATCAGCGGGATTGATTGTACGGCAAGTCCTGCTTGAAAAAACAACCAAAGACTAGAAGTCGTCGGCTTCAAAAATGTCCTCGTCCTAGTCGGCACGGGCGGTTTCCAACCTTATTCTCGCCAGTCCTAAATTGATGCTAGAAACTGAATAGGGATCTTGCTGAACTTTCATAAATACCAATACTTGTCCTGGTACTCTTTGATTGTGACAGTACACTGTAGTGGCCCTTTCACTGTACAATTTTGTTTGTTGGGGGCATGGTAGCGGCAAGGTGCAGGAAAATGTCCACATAAAAAAGCACCCTTGGAAATACTTTCCTAGTTAGCAGCTGTTTACATCTGCCATTAAGCAGCACCAAAATAAAAGATAATGAAGTCTAAGTTAAACCAATCCCATAGTGCAATGGGGCAGGAAGCCCCCAGAGTTAATGTCATGGCCCCAACAGCCACTCGACCCTGGAGCTGCCGAACGGAGTTACAGCCACTGCATGTGCACTTTGCCATTTTCGTGATTCCAGTGTCTTAATATTGGGCTGTTGCAGTGGGTCAAATTTATACCTCTCAAGTAAACCTATAAATAACAAATATTCAGAAGTTAATTCATAAACTTTAAAAAATATTGTATTGGTCATTATCTTACCCTAGCTGTTGAATTTAGTTTATAAATGAGGGCACAAGCTTTCTCCCCACTAGTTCCCGTTGCAAAGCAGGTATGTTACACCACTGCTTATCAGGGTCAGACTGCCCTAGAGGGCAATAAGGCAGTGTCCGAGGGACTGGTCTGATAGGACAGTGCTTGGGCCTTTTTCAGGCTGCTTGTGGGTTATGGTATGGTTGGCCGTTTAATACTGTTGATTTCTGTTTTACCACAAACATTGCTTGCAGCAAGCACAAATGCATGTAACCTCCCATGCCTTGCAAAATACCTATACAGTGTGTCTTTACAAGTTCAAAACTGGACTATTTGCAAATTTGGGCCACTTTTTTAGCTACTTGGGGGTCTCGTTTATTTTGGTGTCCAGGCCTATTTTCTGTCCCAGTTTGACCCTGCTGCTTATTTAATGTTGAACATTATATATAAAATAAGCTCATGCTCATTCCAAGACATAGCCATAGCATATAACCAGGTAATATATACCAAGGTTCTAAACAAGAACTGAAACCTTCATGGAGTGTCATAATAGATGAGCAGATGGTACCTGGTCACTTTAGAGACATGCCCTTCAGGTTGGGCAGGAGGAGTGAACTTAGTGGTCATATATGCAATGCCAAAGGCCCCACCAGAAACTGAGTAAAAGAGGCTGAGGTATCAGCTGAAGCAGACAATTCCACTTTATAAAAAGTAGATAAAGAAGTCATAGGCCACTCTCCCATGTAATCTCCTGTTGCCAAGAAGACCCAACCACTTGCTTTACAGTGCATCAGAATGCTCTCTATCCTCGCATATTGGACAACTCCCCTAGCCTGACACTAAGCTCTCTCTTCCATGACATGATCTTCCATTACATGCTCTTTCACATATACTGAGGTTGACAGCAAAAAAGGGGAAGTACTGCAATGTATGAAGCCCACCTATGCTTCCAGTCATCCTATCTCCTACCTACCCTTCAGTCCTCCCTGTCTTTATACTGACCCAGCTAAGTTTTTCAGGCTATGGTTAAATGTCCAAGGCCAAGAGTACATTTTCATAAATAAAATACAAAAATGTCAAAAATGTAACTAGTAGAACTGGAGGTATTCAATTTTTAGTGTAACAAGAGCCTAAAAGCACAACGCACCTTCTGTGGTTATCTGGTCATGCTGGACTGGGACAAATTCACAAGTTCTGAATGACCATGATGAAGTGCAGTTCCTTTACAGGGACCACGTTAGTCCTGCTGAGAGTTGTACTCTATGCCATTGATGTGAGGTTTTTCATCACTTAACGTGAGTTCCGATCAGTAGCATCATGAAGCGTCAGTTTGATCAACATCTGTGAGGACTGTGATACGAGGCCTTCATTGGGTTGCATTGTGCTGAGTTGGTTCTGATGAAGCCATTGATCAGAAGCTGTGAGGTGATGCAATGGGAGGTCCTGCATCAGGTGGCATTGCACTGTGCCAGATTTGATGGAACCCACAGATGCACCGGGAAGAGTACACGCTGATGCCAGCCAAGTGTCCAGGACCTGAGGGGACACCTATTCGGGATCAAGACTTACTCCAGGCAGAGGCCAGCAGCAGGACTGAGGCAGGCCACAGTACAGCAGGTCTGCTGGGCAGTTGCAGGGAGGCCTCTAAAGGTTGTTGTGTCCCAGTGGCTCACACAGGAGGTCACCCACCACACCCTTTGGAGTCACTCTGGTTAGTCTGGGATAAAGGCAAGTAGGTCCAGTCTTCCTTCTCGGAGAGCAAGGCAGTCCTCCAAGCAGCAGGGCAGGCCTCTGGTAGCAAGGCAGTTCGAATTCTTCTGTAACTTCCACAGGTCCAGGATTGTTCTGAAAAGTTGGTCTGAGGGCCCAACATTTAGACCAGCAGCCCGTCTTTGTGTGTGGGGGTACACCCTATCCCACCCATACATCAGGTCCTGGGAATTTCTTCCCTTCCTATGTTAAAAGGTCTGGAGTGACAAAATACAGGGCAGGCTTGGTGTCAGGCTCACTTGTGTGGGCAGGAGGTAAGGCCCATTGAAGTGTAAATGGGGATGGGTTCAGCCCCTCCCAGGCATCCTGCCAGGATGCCCCATCCTGTTCACAAGTAAGCCCCCTTTTGTGTCACTGTCTGGAGGCAATATAAAAACCCCAACAGCATAGCCATTCACTGTCACGTGACCCATGGTACTGGCAGAAGGGACAAATGGTTAGGACAACAAAATGCCAACTATCTAAAAGTGTCATTTTCATAATTGTGACTTAAAAGCCGACTTTCGCATTAAAAGCAATTTTAAATTACAAGTTGTATGGGGGTAAATACTATATTTCTATCTCCTCCTAATCCAATATTCACTGCAAAGAGACGTAAGGTGTATCCACACGTCCTACATTTGAAATACAATGCATCCTGCCATTATGAGACTTTAGGGCCTATTGTAGGAGTGACTTATAAGTATTGAAAAGGAAGGTTTAGGCTTCAATGGCAGTTTTAACCTGCACTACAGCCTGCAGTGGCAGGCCTGAGACATGTTTAAAGTGGGCTGAGACATGTTTAAAGTGGCCCAAGACATGTTTAAAGTGCTACTTTAGTGGGTGACACAAAGGGCACTACAGGGTCAGTACTAGCATTTAATTTACTGTCCTTGGTATATGTAATACCATTTACCAGGGACTTACAAGTAAATTAAATGTGCCGATCAGGTATATGTCAATTGTACCATGTTTTAGGGAGTGAGCACAAGCACTTTACTACTGGTTAGCAGTGATAGTAGGGTAAATGTGCACAGAACCCTAATGCCAACAAAAACGAGTTCAATTCAGAAGACAAAAAAAGAAAAAGAAATGGCTTAACTCTGCAGAAAGGTAAAGCTCCGACAGACAGCATTGCATACAATACTACAAAGTGTGCCTTTCATTTCGGCCCCTGTTCATGATTACATGTCAATCTCAGTTGTCTGATCCTTTTTGGATTTATGGGGTGACTTTCCTCCCTATTCTGTATTCGTTCTGCTTCCGCAGCATAATTAGTTTACCGTTGCTTTTGATTGGATAGGATGCGTTCTTCCACTTTTGACATCATGTAACTCCATTTTTTTTTTACTTTGAGTTGTTGTTTAATACTTGACAGGAGTCCATGTCATGCCCCTTTCTTCTTTTCTAAAGAGCACACTTGCCCTCTTTCTCCTGCTCCCCTGTCTCAATGTGTCTGCCCTCTCGCCTTCTCTCTGTGTGCTCCTCTCAGAGGCCTCAGTTGTCGTCTGGATTTTGGTCCACTGTACTTTCCTTTTCCTCTTTCTGTCTTTTTTCTTCAATCATTGCCATCCTCTCGCTCTTCCCCTCTTCCTCACCATGATGGTAATCGCTACGTGCTTTGCCAATGCTGAATGCTTTACAAATGTGCCAACATTTACTCATCAATGCACTTATTCACTGTATTCCCATTCCCTGACAGGCCCTTATCATCCCCTGGCAGTGTGGTTTAATACTGAACTCTTAGAGCAATCCATTATACAGACTCAGCAAATGACACCCTGTAATGTGTGCTGCTCTCTGCCAGTGTCAGCGTGTCTGCAGTCATCACCCAGCCTCGCACAGAACTCAGTCCATCCGCAGTGGTACCCTGTGCCGTGAGAGGGTTTCTATGGTAACTCTTTTTAACGTAAGGTCCTTGAAGAGTCGTCGACACCATCCACCCAAAAACAAAACTGCCCGTTTCTTTACGAATGCTTGCAAATACACTCTCTCCTGCAAAGTGTGTGCCAGACAGGAGGGTGGGGTGTGCTAGAAGTCCAGTAAATGAGTGCATGGGAGCAGCGTCCTGACTGCTGCCCCTCACCTCTCTGTACCAGTTTGCCAGACCTCGTACATAATCTAGTTCTGCTCTTGATACTATGTGTTATCTAGTACGTTTATGTGGTAAGAGGGCATCATGCCTCCTTTTGTTCACTTCCGGGGGCTTTTTCAATCATTGCTTCGGCAGATCAGGTGCTCTCTTGTGGTACCACCTATTTATATTACGGAATATGGGCCAGATGTACTAAATACTGGTCGCAAAAAACTGGCCACAATTTGCCACTAGTATTTTTACAAACTGTATTGAATTTTAAGAATTCTGATGTACTTTTCTGCTAATAGGTCGGTACATAAAATTCCAAATCGTAATGGGCCGTAATCTGGCCTACTTTATTAATGGACCACTGCCTCCTCTGCAGCAAACTTTTTGTTAACATTCACACACTAGGAACAGGTCCCATTTTGCAAATTCCAAACTACCCCATTTCAAAAGTCAATCATTTTTCAATGTTTTCAATGTTTTCTGACCAGATTTCGGTCGCCAAACATTTCTACGTCACATAACAATTCAGTATTTTGAATGGATGCCTACATGTCCCCTCCAGATACCAAATCGATATTCAATGGGATTTATTCATTTTAAAATCCATTTTTACAGAAGCAAACTCCGATTCAAAGCGCTTGAGACTTCAAAATTCGATATTCTATCTTACCCCTGGATAAGTGAGTAGGTGTGGTTATTCTCATGGTAGGGCACTATCACTCTAAGGATGGGGTGGTCCTGTCGACGATGGAAAACCAATGATAGTTTGGTTGTGATGACAGAGTCCTCCAGACTGTTTCTAGTCATTCCCCTATATATTTTTCCCGCCACATTTTTAGTATTATCATTGAAAGCTGAAATGCAAGTTTCCGTAGTTCGTGTGCATCTTTCTGGATTTTTTTTTTAAAGGAAATGTCAGCGATTACATGCTGCATCCAGGCCCCTCCTGACGTCATGGGCCCTATGCCTGCCACCCTGTCTTTCCTGATGCCCCTTCTCTGTCCCACTGCCATCCTTTGAAAGGCGCTCTCCCGCCCCTACGCCTGCCCCCCCCCCCCTCATCAGCCGCCGCACTCCCTGTTTCTTGCTGCTTGCGCCTCTCCTGACAGAGAAGAATGCATTTCCCCATTACTGCTATGCCGCCTTCTCCGTACGAATTGATTTTTGCTCATACCTTTCCCGGTAATGTCTCGGAATGTCTCGGGAAGAGATAAACTGACATCACATTATCTCGCGCTCCAGTCTCAATTCTATGCTTGAGATTTCTCTTGCAGTTGAATAAATTTACTTGCCCGTCTCCCACACACTCATGCCTGTGTCTTGTTTTTACATTTATAGCGCACCTTGTCATTGGCAAGCCATTATCTGGCCCAATGGAGATTATGCGGCATCAGCTATGGGGACATTATTCGTTTTTCACTGACGGCTTAACTCACCCCACGTCGACATTTCACTGGTGTTTGAAATGCAGAAACAAGAGCTCAGATATTCATGTCCCCTTGGCTTTCAGCAGAGGGGCAGTCTTCTTTCATTAAAAATCCCACTGCCGTCTAGAGATGGGCAGGTTTCCAGCTTTCAGAACAGGAAGCAGTGCTTAATTTGTGCCAGTGGTTTCAGGTGGTGGGCACTGGCACTCATTTTTCAGGACCACAACTTGTTTTGGATCATGAGACTTTGACAGAGAGCATGAAAAAGTAGAAAAAGGGAAAACGAATAAGGAAGAGATAAGAAGGAAAACGGTGATAGAAGGTGAAAGCAGAGATGAAAAACAAACAGCAAGAGAGGTGGGAAAGAGGCATGAGGTGAAATCAAGATTAGGCAGGACGAGGTTTTCAGCAACCCTGGCATTCGGCAGCACTGATGGTAGGCCCTTTTAAAAACCTTGGTCTGTGCACTTATATATTTTTTTAAATTTCAAGCACTGACAGGAAGAGCTGAATTTTGTCTTTTTTGTGCTCATTTAAATTTAAACTGCGACTGAAAGCCATATGCGTGAGAGAATTCCTGTGGGTTTTTCTGCTTGTGTGCATCATTCTTTAATGCCTGCTCCATCAAGTCTTTACCTGTAATTTGGAGTTTTTTGTTCATCTTTCAGAGTCTAATGGATTTTTTTACAGCCAGATAGGTAGATGCTCCCAGAAATACAATTGTTAAAACTGTTTGAAATAGCAAGGCGAGGGTTGTGCTGCAAAGGGATACCTATATGCTTAAGAATTATCTATGGTCATAAGCAAGAGAGTATCCTATGTACTGAAGTTAGTGTTCGGAAAGTTACTTATGCATAATCTCACAGTGACACAACCTGTGGCCTTTTGTCCTCACTTTGTGACAGTTTGATGGACAGATTGATTTAGTGGTTGACTGATTGGTTGGTTTATTAATCATGGGTTTTGTAGAGTACGTCAAATACCCTGAAAGGTATCTTGGCCCTAACAGCAAAAAGACTGACAGAGCGGATGTCAGGGCCGGACTGGCTGTAGCGGGCACCAAGTATTTTCCCGGTGACTCAGAAGGGTGGGGGCCAGTTTTGGAGCTGTGAGGGACGATTTTTATTACTTGGGGCCGGTTTTGCAGCACTGCTGCAATATCGGACTCTGTAACAAAATAATATAAGAAGCAGCAGTGTTTACCACCAGCATGACTACTCCTTGAATCCCCCCACCGTCGGGGCTAGTCTGATATAATTGCCAGTACTGGGTCGCATTCTCAGTCTGGCTGTGGCCGATGTAAATAAAAAGCTAAAAGCCAGAAAATAATATTATAAGGGAATAGAATCACATTGAGTTCCTTATGGAAGATCAATAAATTATTTTGTTTTTGGAGATATGGTGGAAGCTTTTTCTAGCGTTTGAAGCCTAGATAACAGAAAGACTCATGTTGGACTAGGTCCTCTCCGCAGGGTAACCCTCAAACCGTTTGCCTCACCCCTCCTGTTTTTGTTGGCTTAGGACTCTGTGCACCTCACCCCTGCTAAACAGTGCCAGCGTGCTTGTACTCTCTCTTAGAAGTCTCTAGTAAGGTGGTAAAGCATGTATCCAAGGCCTGTAAATTAAATTATAGCAGTTGGCTAGCAGCTCCTATTGTGCCACTCACTTAAGTAGCCTTCTTAACCCCTTCTGTGCCACGCCCTTTCCCCCTCCTGTGCCGAGCGTTACATTAGTGGGCGGGTTTCATGATGAGATAGTCTCATCATGGGCACAGCGCGACCGTGCTCCATGACAAGACTATCTCGTCATGGGCACAGAAGAGGTTAAACATTTTCAGTCCGGCCATTGCATCCTGTATGACGTCTTAAACTGCTCATTCAACTTGGCAAGAAAATGCCCCTGCCAAACCTAAAACGTCCTTTTTATTATGTATAACTCACCTTTAAGGTAGGCTCTAGACAGCCTGTAGGGCAGAATGCATTGTAGTTAAAACGTTAGGCATGTACTTTCAGGTGTTACATATCCTGGTAGTGAAAAATTCACAAATCTGTTCCTTTATTATTGTGAGGCCTACCTCTCCCATAGGAGAACATTGGGTTACCTTATTTAATAATGATTTATTTATTTTGTGTCTTGTAAAGCACCCGAATCACCCCCAAGGGGTTTATTACATTCCATAAGTGAGACTCTTTTTTTGGGAGCAGTAGAAATGTCCTGTTTGGTGTCTAGATAATTGTGGTTTAAAATCCTCTTTAATGGTAGAGTTAGATTTTAAGTCACAATTCTGAAAATGCCACTTTTAGGAATTTGGCATTTTCTTGCCCTCACAATTTGATGCCTGCAGCCTTTTCCTGAGTCACATGGCTAGGCGTAGTTGGCAGTTGATCTTTGAGTATTCCCCCCCCAAAGACAGCCACACAATAGAGGGACTGCATGTTGGCAGGATGGGCCATCCAAGGCAGCATGGAAGGCAGAGCTTTGCAAAGAACTACTTGCACTTCAAGGACAATGCCTCAACTAACACAAAAAAACTTCACACTATCTTTTTGTGACTGTAGACAGACTGGGAACAGGACAGGGAAGCAGGAAATTCTAGACACCTCTGTGGGAGGAAACCTCCAGATGTTTCTTTCACTTCAAAGTGGGCAACAGATATAAAAATAGGACTTTCAGACCCACTGTTTAGTTCACTTCTGGACCAGAGGAATGACTCTCAGAGGACTGCACTGCTGCCTGTGACCTGTTTTGCACTTCAGAAGACCACCCTACTGTTTCAAGAGAACTGCTTTGCTGTTGAAAGCCTGCCCTGTGCCCTCAGAGGACTGCCCTGCTGCTTGAGAATTGCACATCTGCTTGAACCCAAAACTTCCAGGGTGACTCCAAGGCTAGTTGGCTGACGTCCTGATAAGTGCCTCAGGGACAGAAAAGATTTCAACCATCTTGAACCCACACCGCACCCAGCCTCTGCGACTCCTAACCCTCCAAGTTATTCCCCTACAGTCATGGACTCTTGAAAGTGTTGCTAAAGGTACCCAGACAGCTGAAATTCAAAACTTGGGACTTGGTGCCTTGAGAACGGGCAGGAGACAGGGCCCTACCTGCTCGCTGATCCATCCAAGGTGCATTGCAGGGCAGTGTGACTTTGCAGCAACTTCCACTGTGCTCGTCGTCCTGTTCAGTGGTTCCTTGCAGAAGGGGGACCCAGCCTTGTGGAGCCCTCATAGCACATATCCTGCTGCTTCACCCCACTGGAGATTTTCGGCTTCCACAAAAGAGACTAAGCCTGAACATTAAAATCTTCACGGCGACTTCACCCAGCAGCACCCCGATTACAACGCCTCCTCCTCGGACACCACAGAGTGCCCTGTTAAACTTTACCTTCTCAGAAATGTTTCTGTGAAAATTCTTTTAAGTCTGATGGTAAGCAGAGACCAGGCCCAAGCCACTTCATGTATCCGAACCCTGCTCCATTGTGGTCGGTCATAACTTTCAACTTTGCACTAGTCTTGCATGACTTGATGCCCACAGTTGGTCTTTTGACCTTTTAGGTGCTATTTTACACTTTAAACTTTAGAAATTCATAACTCCGGTTCTACTGATTGGATTTTTGTAATTTTGGTGCCAGTTAGTTTATTAAAATTGACCTTAAAGTTCTAAATTATTGTTGGAGATTTCCTGTGTCGCGTTTCATTTTATCACTGTTTAAATGCTGTTTACACATTGCCTCTAAATTAAGCCTGACTGCTTCTATGGCAAGCTACCAAAGGGTTACACATAGGTTAATTTTGTGACATTCTTTGGCTCACCCTGACATGGATTATGGCTGTTGCTTGAGTAGGGTGTGCTCCACCATCCCCCTACCCCACTCCAAACTAAGAACCCAATTTGTTACAGCTCTCAATTTTGGCCCTGCTAATTTTTGTAATATCCAATAGGATTGCAGAACAGGGGAGGAAGGTAAGTGCATGCTTGCAGACTCTGAGGGAATGTTGCTGATAGAGGGGGAGGCAAAAATGGGTCCATGAAAGAAACAAAGAGCTTTGAATATGGACATTTTCAGTATGGGGGCAGAGAAATTTGTAGGATGGTCAGAAATAAATGAAGAGCCTGAGAACTGCACAACGAAGCACTTGGCTGCATTTTGAACAACCTGAAGAGGAGAGAGGGTGTAGCAGGGAAGACCAAGATAGAGAGAATTTCCCTAGTCTAGACTGGATAGTACAATAGATCGTAACACCATTTTGCTCCAGTCCAAGGAAAGAAGAGACAACTTTACCAAGACAGACAAACTCCTGACTTGTATGGAGAAGGACAGAGAATGATCAAACGAAAACCTAGTTTTCTAACTGAATCAGACTCTGGGCCCGATTCACAGAACTAACTTACTACAAAATCTTAAACTTACTACCATTTTGGTATTCACAGAAGGCACTTACTAATTTTGGGATTCACAGAAGGTAGTTACTCATTTTGGTATTCACAGAAGGCCCTTACTCATTTTGGTATTCACAGAATGCACTTACTCATTTTGGTATTCACAGAATGCACTTACTCATACTAACTTTATGTCTGCACTCGGGCCAGAGATTCCGGCCCGGTGGTGGATATTCCGGCCCAGAGGTGGAGATTCCGGCCCAGAGGTGGAGATTCCGGCCCAGAGGTGGAGATTCCGACCCGGAGGTGGAGATTCCGGCCCGGAGGTGGAGATTCCGTCCCGAAGGTGGAGATTCCGGCCCAATGGTGGAGATTCCGTCCGGTGGCGGAGATTCCAAAATCTCTGCCACCGGGCCAGAATCTCCACCACCAGGCCGGAATCTCCACCTCCGGGCCGGAATCTCCGACCCGAATGCGGACATAAAGTTAGTATGAGTAAGTGCATTCTGTGAATACCAAAATGAGTAAGTGCATTCTGGAATACCAAAATGAGTAAGTGCCTTCTATGAATACCAAAATGAGTAAGTACCTTCTGTGAATACCAAAATGAGTAAGTGCCTTCTGTGAATGCCAAAATGGTAGTAAGTTTAGGATTTTGTAGTAAGTTAGTTCTGTGAATCGGGCCCTGTGTTAGAACTGACTCGGGGGCCCTAAGGGCAGACATGACCTACTGAGCCACAACCATGGTGGTTGAGGTTGTTTACCACTGGTTTCTTGGGGTCCGTCCTACTATGGCTTTTTAAACTGGGCCAAGTACACCCATTGCTCACTTGACTCTCATGGTAGCAAATGTGAGCAGTCAAAGGTATCTCAGCGAGGTAGTGTTGGGGGCAAGAGCTCAGAACTCAAAAGTCAAACAACTTATGTAATAAAGTCTTGTCAATCCAAGTGCTTATTTTTTGGATAAGAAGAAAGAACTTTAATCACAGGTCATAATGTAATACTACACAGAGTATCAGGGAATCAGATACAGTGTTGTAATCCTGTTTGCAACCTGTTATAAGCACTTCACCCTTTGGTATGCAACCATCTCTGATACAGTTCCCATCTATTACCCCTAATGGATAACTGAGGACAAGGCACTAATTAGGCACAGGTACAATCAGAAGCACCCTATGGCATAGATATGCATATCAGTTCACTTTCACCTCTTTGTGTTTACCCACGAAAATCCTTAAGTTTATTCCACATACCTCAGTTTGCTTCCTCAGTCTTTGTTTCTTCCACAGTTCTAGGCCCTGCAGTTACTTGCAGTCTGGCTGGTTGTAGTGCTAGTGGTGGCAGAAGGACAAAAGCAGTAGTCCTGTGGCAGCGGCTCTTGCACTTCAGGTGAGCAGCTGCGGCCTCACACAGAATTTGACAGCTGGGAGAATATGGTATCGCAAAGGTAGACTCTCTTCTTCAGTAGTTGTGGCCTCTGTAGGCAGGGTGCAGAAGGGATGCTCAGTTGGCCGATCTTGATCATGTGTGCAACTTCTGCAGTTGTGGCCATATGGTCGATCAGGGATCCCGCCTCGGCAACAAAGTGTTGCGACTTCAGCAGCACCAGTCTTTCAGTCATCTGGCAGGCTATTGGTCTCCCACAATGCTTGGTGCTTGTTGGAAAACTTGATGCAGTTCATGACAAGAACAATTTGGGGAGCCCAGAAGACCCTACCACAGATAGGGTTGTTCTTGCCTTTATTCCCTTAGTCACTCACTTTCTCTCGTAGTTCCCATGCTAAGAAAATGATGGGCTTCTCCTGGATAGTCTCTTGTTCTGCAGGGCCAGGCACACTCCTTCTCTTAGTCAGAAGGCAGGTAGGCTTCTTTGCTGGAGGCAGACCCTCAGCTCCTCCTGCAGAAAGTGAAGACTTCTGGTGCCCTCTCACCTCTGAGACATTGGCTGTGCTGCAGACCCCAGCCCTGGTCACACAGCAGCCCATCTAGTTCACTGTGAACCCCTTCCTTTTTTGATAATGAAGAACGTGGAACTAGAAAAATTTTAGGTTGCCTCAATCCCACTTTTATTCATAATTTACAAAGAGGGGATGTGAATCCACTGCATGAGATATCAGAATCACTTTGGAGGTGTCTGACTTTCAAATGTCATTTTATTGATGTTCAGCAGACAAAGCCTGAGTGCGAGGTGATGGTTCTCACAGCAGGTATTGCTGGACTCAAACAGGAGTATGCAAACAATGGCATAATGAAGTGTGAGATCACTGCACCAGCCATTCATCTACTTTCCTGAAGCAGTAATCGGGGAGTGACTAAAGGGCAGTCCTGCCTAAAAACCTCCTCATCTTGATCAATAGAAACTGCAGTTCCACCTCTCACACCTACCATCTACCAAATGGCAAAGCTCACGAAAAACTAATCATCAACTCTTTGCTAACCGGGCCATCATTACATTTCTAAATAAACCCTGTCTCCATACTCCTTCACTTCAATGCCTGGGTTTCCACCCTCCAGTCACTTGAATGAAGGCAATATTCTTCCACTGCTTTAGGCTGCTGTATCCACTCTACATCCTGAGCCATGCTAAACCAGAGGCCATCCAAAATGGGCCCCACTGGTCCCAGCACTCTGAGTCCCTTCGCACTGAGTACTACTACCACACATGTGGTACACATTCGCTGCACAGACAAGCATTCAACAAACATGCAGAATGTCAGTCTGTGGGCCACAGCACAGGGGAACTGTACACAAGAGGGGTCAGTAGACTGTACTCTCTTCAATACAAAGAAAATGACCTGGTCAGGCTAATAATTCACAAGAACTCGATCACTGACAATACTGATTTTTGTGACTTACCCTCAGCATGAGCAATAGTTCTACACCCTCTATGAGGGTACTAACTATGTGCCTCTCCATGGCGGAGATTAGATTCTGGACCTCTGTTTACCAGAGACAAACCTATTCCTGGGCAACTAGTGTCACACCAGGACCTAACAAAACATCAAGATACCAGTTTCCAATAGAGATCATCTCTCAAGAAAGGGAGACACATCCATTTACCATGCAGGGGAAATTCTAAAACAAAGAGGCAACAGTGATACAATAGTCGCACAACCCTATCTTAGGTGCAGTATAAAATACAAGATGTGTTGCTCTGAATGCTAAAACACGCCTGTTGCCATGATGTGTATATCTGGACCAGAGAAAAAAGAATTCTAGTCCAGGCATAAACAAAACAGAGAATAGCTCTGCTCTTCTTTGTTTTGTTCATGCAGGGGACATTCCTTTCCTAAAGACAGTACCTAGTTCGGCCTACCAAACAAAAAATCCACATCTCTGTTTTGTCTGAATTTAATTTGAGTCTTTTTTTTACATAAAATGCAGCCATAGTGGCTATATATGCACAAATGTTAGCTTATCTTGGTCAGAGTCACCATAATGCCTGAGAACAATATCCATGTCATCCACATAGCATATCAGGTTGAGGCTCAATGCGTAAATTGATTTGGCTAGTGGTATCACAAACGTATTACATAAATTGGGCTTTATGAATGAGTCCTGGAAAGATCCCTAAAGAGAAGCCTGAAGTATCACTGGAAATGAGTCAAATGAAAAGCCTGAAAGCGATGAGTAAGGAAGGATATAAACCAATACCAAGGCATTACCTTCTATCTGGCAGAAGTTTAGAATGGGGAATAAGATGGAACAACATAGGATCTTCGATTAGCTACCTAAAGGGATGAAAAATGTTTTATGGGGGAAACGATGTATAATCTCTCAAAATTAGGCTTCCTAGCTCACCAGGTGCCTATAGCCAGAGACATTTGACAGAACAATTACTGAAGGGAGATGTCCCTCTTTTGGTGCTGATGCTGAATGGCACACTCATATATTGCGTTTGCATGGATAATTATTATCACAACCTGCACTGTTTTATGTATATACATTATGTAGCTCCCCAAGCCTGAGCTGGTATATAACATTATGAACAAAGAATGCAAATGTAGGCATGAACATACATTTAAATGAGCTCCTTGTATGAAGACACAAATTCTACAAAAGGGAGGGGCTCACTGCTCATTTAAAGCCTGTTGTGTGGTTGTGCGACCTGCTGGACTGACAGGTCAGAGGAGGTTGTGGCATTTCCTCCCCTGGTGGAGCGCCACCTGCCATATTTAGAGATCACCATTAGGGAACACACGTGACTTCATCCTGAGCTAAACAGGGTGGTTGAGCCCCACTGTGATTGAGAGGCCGAGTTGCATAAAGGGCCTTAGGTGCAGGATGTATGCCGGTGGAGCCAATTGAGACTCCGCTGACTTTAGTTGAGCAAGGAATGCACAGGTAAATAGTTTTTAATCTAATTCTTTCTCCACGGCGAGCTGGGGAAGCCATCTCCACGGATATTTCAGATGGTGTCTCTTCTGGAAATTAACACTTAAAATTCCTAAAATTCAATTTATTCAGGGTCAAACAGGAACAGAAAATAGGCCTAGGCACCAAAATAAAAGTGGCTTCCATTTGAGAATCAGAGAGATAAAAAAGTGGCCCTGCTTTGGAAATTGGAGCAATTTTTAAACTTGGAATGGCAAGCTGTATAGGTGTTTTGGAAGGTATGGAGACTACATTTTTTTTTCTTGCTGCAGGCAATGTTTTTGGTATGAGCGGGGAAATCAACAGTAAAAACGAGCACAGCGGAGGCCCACAACCAGCTTAAAACCCACTCACTGACCTATTAGACCAGCCCTTCTGGAACCCTTGATGTACTCTAGTTTTTTGTATTCTTTTCTGGCATAAGTGTGACATTTCCATCTCCACATCTAGCCCTCCTGCCAACTCAAGCACTGCTCAGGAAGGCATGATCTTTTCTCTCCCTCTGCCCTTTGCCATACCTCTGCATTAGTGGCTTGGAGTCCTGGTTCTGAGCCGAGTGACGCACAGGAGTTGGGTCTTCCATGGCTGTTTCAGCCAATAACTTCATCTAACAGAGAAAGCATTCACCCTGTGGCAGATTCATACAATAGCTAAGAGTGATGACGTTGATCAATTAACATAATACAAACATTTGTCTTAGCTGTTTGTACAGCTCAGTTGGTTGAGTCTTTGTTGCTTCAAATAAGCAGGTCATAGCCGTAGGTTAAAATACTTACAAGTCCTACTCTGCCTTCCAATTTTCTAAAAGGTTAGTGCTAGTTAGGGACGTAATAGTTGAACCTACTATTTATTATTCAAGTGTCATTATGAAAAATCGAATTTAAATCATTAAACATGGCAGCTTGAGCTTAACAATACAGCAGAAAGAAAGAGATAACACTGGCATAGCAAGGGTGCCAGCCAACTTGTGCTGGAATTAGCAACCAAAATGGTCTGCTGTGACCTTCACATGGGTAATAAAGACAGCTCATAAGTGGTGCTGGTGAGACCCTCACATCCCTGATACCTGGTGCTGCAGCCTACGCCTTTTGAGTATTCGCAGCCGCATGTAACAAAGTAATGGGTGGTACATTCTGCCACAAATTACTTTTTGTTCAGCAGCACAAGTAATTGTGAAATTCGATTTTTCACTTTTTCTACAACAAGTGTACCCCTCGTAAATAACAATTCCAAATGTTTGCATCACAAACCCTTTTTGTGTGATTTTTTTTGGTGCAATGAGGTGTTGTTTCGGGTTTATAGTCTCTTGCGGCTTAGGTGGTCTGTTGTTGCGTTTTCGAATCAGCTTGTCCTTCTGCATGCAGCTTGCAGAGTTCCTTCGGAAGTGGCCGTGCATAAAGTTGATTGGAAGAAGCCTCCTAGCCAGTCTTTGAACTCTATCCATTTTTGGCCAATGTAGCTGGTGTTGGACTTATAAAATGCCCCATTTACCAGTATCCCCCTTTAACGTTTCCTAGTGAACAACCCCATGCCTTCTGTTTCCAATTGTCTTCAAACCCAATTCATCTTTGACCAATCTGCTGGTTACATGTTTAAAAAAATGTAATTTGCCTCTTATTTTTAACATTGTTACTTGAAGGCACCCCCCCCCCCCCCGCCCACCAGACATTGTAAAGACATTTTTTGAACTGTCAGAAAGTTTCATGAGAACAAGTTATCATAGAATATTGAAATGAAGACAGGCGATCACCGTTGTAGGTTTAGATCCGAAGCATTTAATAAGCAGGCATAGAGAGCCGTCCCAGCTGGCACAGCCCAGGCACAAGCAGCCACTGCCACCAACAGAGCACTCATGGCAGACTGCTTGTCAGCACTCCAGGTGACATCATTCTGAAGGCCCTGCTAGCATCACCACACCTCCCTCTTTTTAATAGAACAATTCTAGAAATATATATATATCAGCAAGAAGATAAGGGAAAGGGATACAGAAAGGAAAAGGTGAATACAACAAATTAACCATATAAGAAAAACATATCCAGGAGGACTTCTGAAACACACAGATAAGCAGTCAAATAAAATCATGTAATTTGCTTGGTCTAACATGAACCCCGACTGTACCTCGTAAAGCAGATTCAGTCCAGATTCAGTCAATTTCCTGACACAGAAACAAAGCATCCGTAGGATAGTCAAAGTGGCATCCCATCTTCTGTCCACTGAAATGAAGACAGGCAAACACCATCGTAGGTTTAGATCCGAAGAATTTATTAAGCAGGTACAGAGAGCTGTCCAGCTGGCACAGCCAAGGCACAAGCAGCAACTGCCACCAACATAACACTCATGGCAGACTGCTTGCAACACTCCAGGTGACTTCATTCTGAAGGCTTTGCCAGCATCACCGCAAATGTTTTATATTTTAAAGTATGTTTTCGATTGGTTTAAAGACATTTCCACATGATCATGTGAAGAGCCATCAATGGGCCATTGAGATGCATAAGAGCAGGCACAAACTAAAGTGGGCGTTCAAAACATCACTGAGAAAGTCTGTGAATTTGGAGCATGCCTTTGCAGAGAGAGCTGGGTTGCATCGGTTTTAATGTATTCTCTGTTTCCTTGCATGTTCTTTATCTTTGACACAACCCTCTGGCCATTCTGATATCTCGGAAATGTTTCCATCCTGCCATAGCACTGTGGAGGTGTACTTGGCATAAGCCAATGCAGGCTCTGTTTGGGAATACTGCTGAAGCTGGGAGCTGTGTAAATCATGTATCTGGCGCGTAGGTGATGTGAATTGCAGTGGAATTGTAGTAATGATGGCTGACAAAAATCTGTGTTTTAGGTTTTGTATCTTAAACAAATGATTTTACTCAGAAGTACTTTCAAAATACATATATAATGGCACTAAATGAATGTATGATAGAACCCCACATGCATTTTCCACACAAACCTTTACTCTGCATTCACTACCCCGACAGCAACGTTACCACACGTTCCTTTACCATGCAAGTCATTAAAATGACTTGCCTTAGGGGGGTGCTGGACTTTGGAATAGTATAAATTACTATTGCAACTCCAGTCAATGCATCACAGCGGTCTTCAAACTTTTTTAATACTGCGCCCCCATTAAAGAAATAAAGTTCATTGCGTCCCCCTCCCACTTTTCACAATTATTCTAATAAATTGGCAATGATTAAATATATCTCGACTTATTTAAACACAAGACTTATTCAAACATAGCAGCTGCATTCTGTTACCATTTTTCCCAGCTAGGATATAAATGACAAAAGAAGCTAGTGATGGCTCATTATAGAGTGGCTTACTGCAGCTCATTTTTCCCCACCGTTTAAAACAAAGCACTGCTATCAGCATAATGCTTCATTTGGCCAGAGTCTTGGGCCCCTCCCCCTGGGTTCACTTGTGGCCCTCTTAGGGGGGGTCCACCCCCCAGTTTGAAGACCCCTGGTGTATCATTAGGGAAGGTACTGGACTTAAAATCTAACACCAGTCCAAAATGCACCCCCTAATGCAAGGCATTGTAATGACTTATGTGGTAATGTCGCAGTTGGGGCAGTGACTGTTGAGTAAAGGCAGGTTGTGGTTCTGCCTGCGGGGTAAAGGATGTTTCCAACTCGGGATGATTGTTTATGTTGCATATTTTGTGGGAATGGCATTGACCTTGTGAATTACAGACGTCTACTAAAAAGTGTGAACAGACTGATAAGCAACAATATACGATGCAACAGTGTTGTCTGTTACACCTTTCAATGTACGTTTACCTGTTTTCAAGAAAGTCTCATGTGAAAGGTATATATTAGATAACATTGTATAACCTTCTTGGGACAGATACAAACCACTCATAGTCCATGGTTGATTATCATGTCATCTGAACACTTCACTCGCTTTACAGGATCTCTAGACATAGTTACCTTATTTTTTCTCCATTCATTTATCCTTTATATATTTAGACACACATTATTGTATTGCATGAGCATGACTATATTTATGTTTACTTTAGACTTTCCAAATTCAACTGCCGTTATTTTTTGCTACAACTTTTTAAATCTGTTCACCAAATTTCAAGAAGTCTCTAGTTATGCTCATGTGCTTGCAGATGTGGTATTTTGTCAACCTCAACCGTTATCAAGATTTCTAAAGTTTAAAAAAAAAATTTAATTCAATGTCTGAACACTATTTCAACTTATGTCTCTACCTAGAGCATCTTATAGTACAAATCGCTCAAAACTCTTTGCATCAAATTTCACAAAAACTGAACTGCACATACCATCTATACCATCTATGTAGCCGTTTGCAACTAACAATATGGTGAACACGACTAAAGTATTTTAGGAAAAATACTTGAGACATACTCAAGAATCACCAGCAGCTTATGTGTTCACAAAAAAAGTTGTACTCAGTGAGTATCCGAAGATGTGTGGAGTATTCTACAAAGCCACGACTAATGTTTTGCAAAGTTAGTTACTACCCGGTCACAATGAAAAGGTCACTATGTAACAATGCTGAAACCAATGGACACACAAGGAACTTGTGGTACACAAATGTACATTCATTCCAACCAATTCACATTCAGACAAATGAATGTTGATTCATTCCAACCAAAGCTACTTTGTACAAACTCCAAATAGTATGTCCTGCAGGTTACAGGCAGATATATAAACCTATGTACACAAGGATACCAGGTGCATTGACTAGAATGTGTAATCGAACATTCTTTACTCAACCCAATTGCTATATTCAAAATTTCTATTAATTCATTAGTCTTCGTTGCCATCACTGCTAATTGCACACACCCTTCAGTTTCTAATAGATTTCTGGACGTGATTGGCATGACACTTACAAATTAGGTCTAGTTGAAGCCCAGGTCATCTATCAACAACTCTATGGCACAAACATGTATGTGCTAAGCTAAACTTAGGAGTAAGCCTTGTGAGCAGCAATGTTCTAAACATTTCACTATGATGAACTTGAGCTCACCCCTTGCCTATAGTCTAGGTTGAAGAATTAGCTAACAATTAGCTTAATTATTAGTGCCATAACATTCTCAATATGGCCAGTACTTGGACTAATCAACCGTCTCATGGTTTACAAGAGGGTGGGTCTAAAATGTTTACCTGGACAGTTTGTCTGCTCAAAGCAGGCTAAATGTCTAGGGTAAACACCAGACAAAAAAAGGGAAAAAATGTTGAAATGAGTGCAGAAACCCAGATTACTGCACATTACTCTCCAAAAATATCTGATATGGGGTATTTCCACCACCCCATGAAGTACTGATGCCTGTGTCATCTATAGTTTTGGAGAAGTAATAGAGATGTTTTGCATGCCACTCAGAATAGGGCCCCAGTTAAGATCTTGGAACATCAGCTGTCTACAATTTCAAATGAACTCCCTTCATTATCTGTAATTGATGAATGTTACAGCAAACAATTACATTATAAGTGGGATTTGAAGTATCAGAGAACTTCTGAATTTAACACATACCCTTAAATGAATCTTCTTTTTGACCTAGCAACTTGTCAATGGGCATCAGCCGTTTGGTAGTAATAATGTATATGAATTAAAAAGGAGGTTTGGTCCTGGCAAAAGGTTTATTTTACCAGGTTGACATGGCAGTTTAAAACTTAACGCAAACAGGATGCAATGGAATGCCTGAGACATGTTTAAATTGCTACTTAACTGGGTGGCACAATCAGTGCTGTAAGCATACTAGTAGCATTTAATTTACTGGCCCTGGGCACAGGTATTTTACTAGGGACTTACAAGTAAATTAAATGTGCCTATTGGAAATAAGCCAATCTTACCATGTCTTAAGGAGAGAGCACAATCATTTTAGCATGCCTTAGCAGTGGTAAAGTGTGCAGAGTCCTAAAAGCCAACAAATGCAGGTTCAGAAAACAGGAGGAAAAGGCAAAAAGCCAGGGAATGACCTTGCAGAAAGGACCAAGTCCAGCACAAGTCCAACAGTAAGCACAACTTTACATTCATTTTTTAAATGTATAAATCATTATTCTATTCTACAATAATTACTGACAAAGCTCATATTTTATTTAGAAAAAAAATTAGTCCAACCTTCCCTGTCTACATGAAGAGAAGCTATCTAAATAACACTTACACCTGCAGTATCTTACATCCCTACAAACTTCACTGATAGATATCACAATACACCCCGTTTTGAAAGAATTGTAAAATCTGTTCTCCACACAAAGTTGTTGAGGCTTCAAAACTATTGTGTCAATGCAATGTTTAGGATGATGCTTGTTTCAGAGCCTTCATTATGGCATTCTTCATCAGAATAATATCAAATATTATTTTATTTTCATATGGAACCCCAATACATTCCTTTCATAAGGAACTTCAATACATTATTTTTGAGACCGGATCTTATTTTCATATGTTATGTCAAATTTTACATATATATATATTCACTGAAAAAAACATAGGTTTCAGGGGCGTTATAGTTAGCTGGACATTTCCCTCGTACAAAACCCTAGATATTCCCCTGTTATAGTTAGTTCAGCTAACTATAACTCGCGCCCCCGCAATGCACTGCAATGCACAGTGTGTGATTGTGAGAGTGGCTGTATGGATGAGTGTGTGCTTGTATCAATGATTGTATAAGAGTGTAAGAATGTGGTACTATTTTTATGAGTAAGTGAACTTGAGTGTGTTTAACTGTATAGGTGAGTAAATTGGACTGTGTTTAATTACTTGCATGACTGACTAGGTGTGTCAGTACCTCAATGGATGATTGGCAGTCTCTGAGTGTCTATATAGGTGTATAAATGCATATGATAGTCTTGTACGGAGTGACTGTAAGTATGAGTGACTGTACAGGTGAGTGAGTGGAGGTGTATGTAGACCTAAGAGTTAATGAGTGGGTATGTAGTTATTGGTATTGGAGTATCTATGGTTTTCAAAATGGCCGTCTGAAATTTTGAGTTGGTGTATCAAAGGTTAAATTAGGGTGTGAGAAGATGCAGTAATTTATCACATGGATGATGTCATCAGTGATGTCATCAGTGATGTCATTTGAGATGTCATCAGTGATGTCATCAGTGATGTCACTGACCATGTCATGAGTGATGTAATATGTGACGTCATCAGCAGTGCATTGCGGGGGCGCGAGTTATAGTTAGCTGAACTAACTATAACAGGGGAATTTCTAGGGTTTTGTACGAGGGAAATGTCCAGCTAACTATAATGCCCCTGAAACCTATGGTTTTTTCAGTGAATTTCAAAGGTTTTGTAAATGCTAATTCCTATCTATAACTTATCTCTAAAGATATCATGTTTAATGATTTTTATTGGATTTCTCTATTTTTCCAATTCAGTGTGTCAATTTCATTAATTATGTTTTTTTTAAATACTTTTTTATCACCATTTTTTTAACTTATTATTTCAATTAATTCTTTTAAAAATTAAAAAATATTATTTGAATTTAATGGGTTTGTCAATTATATTTTTCAAAATATTTTTTTAACTATATGTTCAAAACTTTATTTTTCTATATTTTTTTTCCATGTTTTTCGATCCGCGCACCCAATGTGAGAGGATCTGTGCACCAAACGCGATAGGATGCGCGCACCGTATGCGCATTTCGCCGTTTAAAAAAAAAAAGGGGGCCCCAGGGGGTCCTTCTGGGACCCCCTAAGCACCTCTAGAGGGTCAGAGTATTTCCACTCTGCCCCCTTTATATGTTTTACACACTTATTCCCCTTGCATCTTCAGCCTCGCTTCTACCGAGGCAGAAAATGGCCGCCAACAGTTCCTGGTTTCGAATGTAGAGAGACACTCGACAGCCAATTAGCATTCAGCGCGTGATCGTAAGGGTGCGCGCTAGGCTCGGGGAGGGTGCGCTTACGGTGCGGGTACGGTCCGCGGATTCTCCGCGGCCATAGATATCCCTAACTATTTTACCCTAATTTTCTCGGGAACTACTGAACAGATTCACACCATATATGCAAAAGGCACGAGTCCGAACTGAGGACTAGCTCTTTGCCAAATTTGGTGTCATTCTGTTCAGCGGTTCGGGCTGTAGCTGCGACAACGGATCCTATGGGAAATTGCATGGGGAAAATGCGTTTTGGGACCCCCCTTTTTTCTCGGCCCCCGCTTGACAGATCACCGCAAAACCTTCAGGGTAGGAGCGGAGCGGAGCTGGTCAAAAGTTAAAATTTTTTTACGAGGATTCGTCAACCGGCGCCAACATTATTCCAAATAGAATGTAGCGTATTTCCTATGGAAAATAGGTCCTAACTATAACTATCTACTAGCGACCGCCAGTAGATAATATATACATATATATATATATATATAATATATATATATATATATATATATATATATATATATATATATATATATATATATATATATATATATATATATATATATATATATATATATTTATTTATATGTATTACCTACTGGCAGTCCAGTAGGTAGTTATAGTTAGGGCCTAGTTTCCATCGGAAACTCGTTTATTGTTTTCTCAATATCTTTGGCACCAGTTGACGAATCATCGTTACATTTTCAAAACTCGTGGCCCGCTCCAGTCAGCTCCTGTCTTAAAAGTTTTGGGGTGATTCGGCAAGTGGGGGCTGAGAAAAAAGGGGGGTCCCAAAACATGTTCTCTCAATGTTAATTCCCATAGGAAACTTTAGACACGGCTACAGCTCGAACTGCTGAACGGAATTACACCAAATTTGGCAAAAAGGTAACCCTTGTTTCAGAAAGAGACCTTTTTTAATGGGGAGACTGCAAACAGACGCCTGCATCCTTTCTACCCGGCCCCTGGCCCAGCCTTGCACTCACACTTTGCCGCTAGTCCCTGGAGGGACTTTAAAACCAGCGCGGTGGTCCGGCAGGGTGGGAGACTGCAAACAGACGCCTGCATCCTTTCTACCCGGTCCCTGGCCCAGCGTTGCACTCACACTTTGCCGCTAGTCCCTGGAGGGACTTTAAAACAAGCGCGGCGGTCACGCAGCATGGGACAGGCGCGGGGCGTGCCCGGGCTCAGACCGGGCCAAGACAGGTCCGTCTTAGCCTGTTATAGCACGGAATAGATTGGACTGGGCCATGGCTTATGATTCAACATTTAAAGGTACTGTGGTAGAGGGTAAAAACGTTATTGTTTATTGACACTGAGACTTATTATCCCCGCCACTCTTACGTATTGATAGGGCAGCAGCAATTTTCAGTGTTGACCAAGGTTGTTTTGTGTCAACTGGGGTTAACTGTGCTGGGTTTTTATATAATTTCTAATCTGAAATGGGGAAAAGAAAGCCAGCAACTGTTACTCATAAGAACAATAAGCAGCTCAATACAGAGGCGCGTTTGCGTCAATCACTACTTATACTTAATTATTTAACGGGGCTGTGGGGGCCATTGAACAACAGATTCTGTCTGTAGCGGAGTCGCTGAGCTCGGGCAACTCAGACCTTGGTGCAAACATGGCAGGGGACAACACCCCACAGGGGAGTCCCGATCTATCTACTGAAAGACCCCAGTAAAGCAGTAATGGTTGCATTGTAGATACCTTAGGACATATATCAGGAAGTGACCAAGATCAGGAGTGCCAGCCACCCCCTAAGCGAGCAAGAAATCCTGTTACGCTTCCTGAAATAATGGGGAACATAGGCTCACCATCGGTGATATCCCTTTAAAAAACACGAAAAAAGGCCTCTAATAAGGGCATGTGGCTAGTGTCACAAAAATCAGAGGGCAGGGAAAAACTTACAGGTACCTCCAACATACAAAATGAGGTGATTAAGATGAAAGTTAAATTGGACTCCTTGGACACTTATATCAGAGCAACACTAGATGACTTATCAGGTAGAACTGGAAAACTGGAAGAGACATTACTTAATTGTTTGTGCAAAGTACAGAAACCAATACAGGAGTTATTAGATGTGCATAGGAGTAACCAAGTCCAACTTGTTAACAACGAGAGCTGTCAAACCACCGACCCTGCACCTATTAGTAATAAAGAACAGAGCAGTGCACTACACCGAAGAGCTGAGAAATTTCCTATTCTTAATCATGAGGCTCACTCCAACACTCCCTCCTCAGTCCCGTTTATATCTACTAATCCCCCAAATCCCAATTCTAACACCACTAGCACCCTGAATGGGAATGAAGATGATCGGCATAATAGCTGTTTGGATTTACCGCCTGCAGCCACCCCATTTGTAGTGGTGTTATCTAATGTCCCGAGAGTACAGATGAGGAGTATGGAATCATGGGACACTAAGAAATAGATCGCTACACTGGCTAGGTACTAGGATAGGACTAACAGAGAGACTATATGAAGAATTTAAGATGGCTAGAAGAGTATTGTGGGTTGGTAAAGGACAGAAGAACTTGAGTGGGGACTGCGTGGTACGGACATTCAAATCTCCACAATTAGTGCAACTAATTTTGAATAGAGCAGGGTCCCATACAATCACTACCCAGGGTGTCAATTTAGTACCACTAGGTTATTTTTATCACCCAAAGAGTAATAACAATTTTACTAACTTGAGGGAACCACTCATTTCGGGCTTTATGAGTCAGTTCAACGTGCCTATCCATAATCGGTTTGAGACATTCTCTAACCTCGATTTAGTTGGCTGACTACAAACGGGGGAACATCAGTATATATCTACACCCAGCATCACGGGCACCCTGCTCAGCTTGGGACATCTAGTATCGCCATCTACTAACATAACAACTGTTGAGCTTGTCCTCAATGAGAATGAAGGCATAGGGTTAGAGCATGGCATGCTGGGCATTAATACGTCACTATCAATTTCACCTCCACCTCAACAAACCAGCTTCATTCAATCTCATGTTGGTAACGTGGGGGTTACTGAAAATGGTAAAGAACTGGAGGATAAGTGTCAACTCCTGTTCTGGAATGTCGCCGGTTTAAAATCTAAGGAGTCTAATACTTTATGGATTGAGTTTGTTAACAACTTCAATATTGTTACCATACAAGAAACCTGGGCGATAGACCCTATACATATAAGTGGCTACAAAACATTCCACACCCCAGCTATTGCAACAACATCTAGCAGAGCTAAGGGGGGCTGTGCATGTATGTCTCAAACTACCTCATTGTATGGAACATCGAATTTACTGCCATTGAACCCTACTATCATATAGTTATTTTACATGTGGATAGCACTCTTTGTTTGGCAGTATTGAAGTTCTATAATAATGTGACACCTGCTTTGATTAAAGAAACACTGAAATCCCTGAGCCGTTATTTGCATACCTTATATACTCGCTTAAATAAGGAGGTATTGGTGATATGGGGTGTGGATTTCAATTCCCCCATTTGTAAACATATTGATAAAGATGTCTGTGACCTAACGTATGAAAATGTGGACAGTTTCGTTCCTTTTCTGCACACAACAAATACGGTGACTCTTTGAACGATATAATGTTCACGTTCGACCTAGAATTTGTTAGTAGTCTGTGTTCACCCATGGTTTCTTTCAGCCCTACTTTCAATGCTCGTGGTACATTTTCTATCATAGATTTTATTTTGTCTTCATGCAGATATTCTTCATGTATTAAAAGTTTTAAGACACACGAGATTGCCTTAAGCGATCACTTACCTTTAAGTGTAGATGTGACAGTGCTTAAACAGAGCACTAATGCTAGAATAACATCCATAGATAATGTTGACAATGTTGCCATGAGCAGGCAAAACGGATTTGCACTTAAATGGGCTACTGTAGTCACTAAGGAACTGATCTCAAAAATAGTTTTTTTTATTTTTTTATTTCAAATTATCTTTATTGAAATTTTATGCATAAGCGGAACAGGAGCTGGTAACATGGTATGAAGCCACAATGTACATAAATGGTGCTGCAACCGATCAATAACCAAGTGTCAGCAATAGACGTACATCTTAACAGCGAAGTAACTCCTTCGGCACCAGCTCAAGAAAGGAAGAAAGGAAAGAGTGAAAAAAGAAAAAGAGTGGAAAGGAAAGCCGAAAGAGAAGAGAAGAGAGAAAGGAGGTAAAAGAGCTTATCTAGCGCCTCGAGCCCCATACTTAATATAACATAGTTCAACAAATGATGGCCGGCCAGGACGGTTTCCTTAGAAGTGAAGCTCACATAGGAACCCTCGATCAAAATGATGAAATCATGGCGGCTTATGAGAGGCGAAATATTCATCCAGGGTAGACCATATACTTCTCGTGGAGGTTTTCCAAGGAGAGTGTTGCAAGACAATGTTATCTGCCCCTCTAAGGTGTATGACCCAGTTCAGCCAGCAATTGAAGGAGGCTTTGCTAGTATCCTTCCAATTGGTGAGTATCATTTTAACTGCAGAAATCAACAGTAGCTCAAGGAGAGCTCGGTCCCCCTCCGACTGCAAATCCACCTGTAAAAAAGCAGTTACCACGGACGGTAGGGTCCTGGGGAGTACACAGTTAAACAAATTATTCAAAAATAAGTAGACCCTATCCCAAAAGGGTTTCACAACAGGACAGTGTAAGATAAGGTGAGGCAAATCTCCTCTGTCTTGATTACAATTCCAACACACGTCATCTTCCCGGATCCCCGTGGAGAACAGCCTAGCCGGTGTCCAAAAAGCCTTGTGTAATAGCCAGAATTTCGTTTGAGATAGAACTGGGGAAATCTTGTTGCGTGTGACTGACCTCCATAACGGGGACCACGATTCTTCGGTTAGCTGATTAGCCGAAAGCAAGTTCCAGTAATCGACTACCTTAGAATTAAGCTTGGAGGATTTTGGGCGGAAAAGTTGGTAAATCTGGGAGACCTGATGGCCAAGCCTATGAAGTTTCGATGCAAATGTGGGTAACGATGGGGAACTAGGAAACATTCTGGATTTCGCAATGGCAGCCCTCACTTTCAGAAAGTTATAAAATTCAATGTCAGCTAATTGGAAGCGCGATTGAAGTTCCTTGAACGTCAGTGGGCATGCATTATTTTCCAATTGATGAGGAAAAAAAATACCTTTTTTGCACCAGGAGTCAAAGAATAATGGTTTACCATTGTAGAGGAACTTGGAGTTCAGCCAAAGCGATTCCATATTGGAGCCTTTCATACTGACATCCATGGACCTATCTATTTTTAAGAGAGCTAATTTAGTGTTCTTAAAGATGGACCTAGAGTGGGTGGCGACAAGACGGTTAGCCGTGAGAATCGACAGATGGTGTATATTATTAAGGAGGGCCCCTTCTACTTCCAACCACACAGGTACATAGTTATCAGGAGGAGAAACCCAAAGTAGGCCTTGCTTCGCTAAAAAGGCGAATTGGTAGAGACGAAAGTCAGCCAGGTTAACGCCCCCCAGTGTCTTGTCCAGCCTCAATTTTTGAATGCTAATTCTGGCTTTTTTACCACGCCAAAGGAAGGACGTTAAAAGAGTATCTAATTTATGGTGAAAGGTGTCAGTTAACATGAGTGGCAGCATACTTAAGAGATAATTAACTAAAGGAGTAACCATCATCTTGATAGTCTCAATTCTCCCCCACCACGTGATGAATTTTGGGGACCAGGCATCTAAAAGTTTCTTAATTTTCTGTAGAAGGACCTTTTCATTTTGATACAGGGTGTCCATTATGTTATTTCCAAATTCAATCCCTAAGTATTTAATAAAACCCGGCTGCCATGTTAACCCAGAGTCCCCCAACATTTCGCTAGTGCAAAACACGTTTAGTGGTTTAACTTCCGATTTGTCTCTATTGAGTTTATACCCGGAGTGTAAAGAGTATAATGCAATTGTTTCCATTAGGGCTGTAATGGAGGAATCCGGACGTTCTGTAACTATCAAAATATCATCCGCATAAGCGGCCAATTTGACTCGCACGCCATAGATGTCAATTCCTGTAATATCTGTGTTGAGCTTGATGGCCTGAAGAAGAGGTTCCAATGCCAAGAGGAAAAGTGATGGAGATAGAGGGCATCCCTGTCTGGTACCCTGATAAAGAGGGAAGGCCTCTGAGAGAGACCCATTGACAGCTATACGGCCAGTCGGGTGTAGGTAAAGCGACATAACCATTTTAATAAAGTCCGGGCCCAAGTTAAAGAAATGCAGGCACCGTTCCAAGAACGCCCAAGAGACTCTCTCGAAGGCCTTCTCGGCGTCTAACGTAATGGCAATAGAGGGTTCATGTTTAGTTGCAGCATTTTCTAATACATGGCATAACAGACGTGTGTTATCATTGGATAATCTGTTCCGGAGGAACCCCACCTGGGAATTGCTTATCAATTTATGAAGGACCGAATTTAGTCTGACCGCAAGAATTTTGGCGTATATTTTGCAGTCGACATTTATAAGCGAAATAGGCCTATAATTTTTTGGGTATACAGGGTCTTTCCCCTCCTTGGGAATAACGACAATGTTAGCTTCGGTCATTGAATCAGGCGTGTGACCTGTGTCGGCAATATGGTTAAAAACCTGCTTCATAGCAGGACCTAATTGGATTAAAAAGGATTTATAGAAGGATGCCGTGAAGCCATCTGGCCCTGGCGCTTTATTATCTTTCAAGGACCTGACCGTCTTTTCAATTTCCGCGCTATTGATTTCCATACTTAACATGGTATAGTCTACTTCTGATAGTTGTGGCAAGTTAAGATCACGAAGGAAAGCAGTGCACTTCTCAGTGTCAAAAGTCTGATTATTGGAATATAGGTCCTGATAAAAGTGTTTAAAAGTATTGAGGATGCCGTTGTGTGTGGTATGGGTTTGGTTATTAGCATCCTTAATTGAAGAGATGACATGCTGATTTTGTCTATGTTTAAGACATGAAGCTAAAAGTTTCCCTGCCTTGTTGGCCTCACATAGGTTCAGCGCTTTAAATTTATTAATCCACACCCCCGCGCGTTCACTCAGTATCTTATTGTACTCGTATTTCTTCTGTGTTAAGGTCAGCAATAGAGTAGGATCGTTGAAAGAGGCAATGTGGGCAGACTCTAAATCTCTAATTTCTCGTTCTAGCTGGAGTAGTCCTTGGTTCAGGCGTTTATTTATTTTTGTTTTTATAGCAATGACTAGCCCCCTTATAGTGGCCTTCAATGCATCCCAGTGTATATTTATATTAGTATCAGACACCTTGTTATGCCCGAGATATTCTGAGATGGCCTCAGCAATCTTCTTTCTATCCTCAGGGTCTGATAAGACATCATTGTTAAACCGCCATCGTTTGGGTGTTTGTTCCTTGTGACTTCCCGCTAATTTAAGAGAGATGCAAGAGTGGTCAGAAATCAACCTTGGGGCTATATCAGAGGACTCAATGAGGCTGGTGTATGCCCCCGAGACAAGGATATAATCAATCCTAGTGTACGAGTTGTGAGGGGCCGAATAAAAGGTATAATCCCTTGTGTCTGGGTGCTGGAGCCTCCAGGGATCTTTGAGATTAAACTTAGAACAAATAGTTGTGAGCACAGCGTGTGAGTTTGTAGGTTGATAGTGGCAGTTGGACTGCCTGTCAATTATCGGGTCCAGGGGAAGGTTGAAGTCTCCTGCCACTACTGTAAGATCTTCCTGGGGAATACTACCTAACCTGTCAGAAACGCTGGACCAAAAGGAGGGGTCATCCGCGTTAGGACCATAAATATTGACCACATGTAATAAGTCTTCGCCTCTCTTCAAGTGAGTGATCAAAAAACGACCTTCATTGTCGTGTGTGGAGGATTCTAGCGTGATGTTGGCAGATCTCGAAATCAAGGTTATGACCCCTCGTTTCTTCTTATCTGCTGGAGAGCATGCCAAATGCGAAATCCAGTTACATTTAATGAGGTTATTGTCTACTTCAGAAAGCTTAGTCTCTTGTAACAACACAATGTCACTTTTGGTCTTGGCCAAATACTCTAAAACCTTACGTCTTTTCACCGGATGGTTAAGACCTTTAACATTTAGAGACACTATCTTCAAATCGCTCGAAAGGGCACATTGTTTGTTAGTGGCCATTAAGAACGGTTTCAAATGGTGAACTCAATAAGTATGGGTCTTGATATAGGAGCAAATGTGAATATCTTAAATACCACGTAGCAGGCCTCATGTAATAGTCAACAAAATCATACATCTTCAACAGCATTATACCCGTGGAAGCCGGATAATCCCATCCTGGAAATTGCATATGGGATATAGGGCACCAGACATGTCTATCGAGTAGGAGACGCCAGGTAAAGAGAAGAGTGAAGAAGAAGGAGAAAAGGAAAGAAAAGAGAGAAAAGAGAAGAAAGAAAAGTAGATGGAGAGCAGCTGAGAAATCAACTATGAAAACATCGAAAACGTTAGTAATAACGCGGACGCTCTCAACCCAAACACCCCCGGTCCCCTCCCTCCCCACCCCTACCGCAATACTTAGCATGTGGGAGGTGCGACGACAGAAGTGTCCACCCGCACTCCGGAGGAAACATCATGGTCAGATCGTACATATACCTGCCCAATACCCAACTAACAACCAACCTTCGGCTAAAAATGCAAGCCTAAGTAGAAACAAATACTGTCACGTCCAAGTATCATCCCACCCAGTAAAGGACTTGTACAAAACCACAAATTACCTATGAGTCGATACAATGCATCAGAACAATTGAGGAAGACAATGACAAGAGGAGCAAAGGAATCAGTGCGTGCACTACGCCGGACCTGGTGAGGACTTCCTCTTACTGGCAGAGAGCTGTGACGAGTCCATGTCCTGAATAGGAGGGCCTTCTAGATAGTTCGCAAGGTCTCTGGGATCGTTGAAAAAGAGAGGTTTACCCCCATCAGTGATCTTAAACCTAGTAGGACCGACAAAGGAAAACAGGATGCCCTTGTTCCTCAACTTGTCCCTTAGATTTAGGAAACCCCTACGTATATCAACAGTAGGCTTCGAAAAATCCTGGGTGAAAATAATTTTGTGACCCTTCCAGGTGAGTTGATGGTTCTTCCGGGCATAGTTGAGTATTGCTTCTACCTGTCGAAATCGCAGCGGCTTACATATGATTGGACGAACTCCCTGCCGTGGTGAGGATTTAAATGAAGGGATTCTGTGTACTCTGTCCAATTCAAAAGGCTGATCAAACGATATGCCCGTAAACTTAGGGATCCAGTCCTCTAGAAAGGCTAAGCAAGAGCCTAGAGCCTCCTCCGACCCCTCCGGAACACCAAGGATTCGGATGTTGCCTCTACGATTGCGGTCTTCCAACTCGGCTGTCTGTCTCAAGAGCATTGATGACATATTCTTCAGGGAATTTGTTTCATTGCATGACTTGGTCACAATGTCTTCAACATCGCTGATCCTCTGTTCAGCTACAGAAGGTCTGTTACTCACAGTATTCATATCTGCTCTAATGACCGTTATCTCCAGCTGTATAGTGTCAGTGGTTTGTTTGGTTGATTTGGCCAACTCGTGGACATCAGCCAGCTTTTTAAGGATTAGGTCCAATGTACTGTTAATATCTGGTTTCAGTTTGATGGGTGAATCAGACTGTGAGGATTCGCCTTTATTTCTCTTGTGCAGCAACTTAGATTCGCGGTCAGACATTTTGGAGGTTTTTATTTTGGGACGTGCTAACAATTGAATAATTAGTTGGATGTTTGCTTGCTTGGTTAGCGAAAATCTCCAGTGACAACCAAGAGCGTCGTGCTGGGAGAAAAAGAATGATTCAAAACGATAATAGCGGCTCTCTGTAATAATGCCTGGAGAATACGTGGATGTTTATGAAGATCTAGTGGGCCAGTTGGCCACAACACTTGCAGAATGTCGTCCAGATGCCCCAGTGTGGCAGGATTAGCCGCCAGAAGGCAGTGTGGCAGTAAGTCGCGGAGAAAAGGTAGTGGACCTAATAGGTAGCCAGTGGTATCAGGTAGTTTAACAGCGTGGGAGATACGACCGGTGAAGAGACCAAACCTGACCCCAGCTTAGTGAGCAAGACTTACTCTCCGCAATTCGCCACAGAGCGCACAGAGCTTGGTGTGAGAGCTTGGAGTGCAGCTCCTTCCCTCCTCCACGAAACACCACACATAGAGTGCACAAGAACCTCAGAGGTCAAATACAGGAAGGAGGACACAAGCCATGCTTAAATGAAATGGCATTCAGATGCTTAAACGAAGCTGTAGTGGAGCATCCATTGATTCCCAAGCAGACCCATGGCATGCACTGAGTTCGCGCTGGACACTCATAAGAATGGTAGCTTGAATGTCTGAGTTTAATGAACGCTTTTATAGCGTGGAGCCCCTCCGCATCGCCGCCATCTTGAGGTCAGGCATGCCGATGTATCAGCAAACAGCTCGCCGAAGCAACAGAAGGAACAGAGAATGCCAAGAAAGCTTTATCAACAAAGCGCCAACAGCGCTAGTGAGCCGCCATGGACGACAGGCGAACGTGTACCTGCTGTGGGACATCGGCACAGCCAAACGGGGACATCTCACACGGACCTTCAGGAAGGCGCCATTTTGTTTCCCCTCGCCGCACGTCACGAGGGAAAATCCTCCGTAAAGTCGGCTATTCAGGCTCCGCCGTCAGATATAAAGGGCTCCTTAGACGCCAGACTCCATACAAAGCGATTCCAGCGCTACCAGAAGCGCAAACCGTTGGTCGCAGGGCACGGGAATGGCAGCGTTTCCTCCGGTCCGATGGAGTGACTGAATCAGGCGGCCATCTCCATTGCCGTCCAAGCCATGCCCCCCTAAAAACATGTTCCTGTCATGCTCGAATGAAAGCACACCCGGTCAAGAGATTAGGGAAATTTTTTCGGCTATCTCAAATTATATAAAGAAATCACTTTTTGCTGAAACTAATAGGAAAGCTACTAATAATCAAGGATGGTTTGATACCGAATGTACAAAGGCATATTCCAATCTTAAAAATTGTATACATGCCACAGTAAAAAATATCGACCACATTACGGAGGCAAGACGAAATTATAAAACCATACTTAAAGCTAGAAAGTCTATTTTAAAACAGAATACATGGCGGGCCTTAAACGACGCTGCTGAAAGTCGTGATTTCTCTTCCTTCTGGAAAGCGGTGAATGCCCCTTTTTTAGCTAACAGGGAGATGGCCGCCATGGAGATTGCCATCTCCGAACCAGAATGGATAAAACATTACTCAAATTTGTACAATAATCCGACTTTAGATGTGCATGGTACTATACTGAACACAGAAGCTACAGTACAAGAACTAAGAATGGATTTTACACTCAATGAGATTACTGCAGCAATTAATTCTAGCTTGGGTGGCAAGGCCCCAGGGCCAGATGGCATTCCTGTGGACCTTTTTAAATCTAACCTAGCACTATGGGGTCCGCTTTTAACTCAGATTTTTAATGCATAAAAGCGGCTTTTTACCAACCTGGTACGAATCCACGATCGTGGCAATTTTTAAAAAGGGACATAGAATGAATCCGGCTTCCTATCGCCCGATTTCGTTGTGAGATTCTACAGCTAAGATCATTGGGCGGGTTTTATGAGTTAGAATGCAGGCCTGGGCTGAAGAACAAGATGTTATTGTGATCTACAATATGGGTTTCGCAAGGGTCTGGGTACAGTTGAGCAGGGTTTAAACCTGCATATTTTATTGGACAAGTATACAAGGGCAAGAAAGGGCAGACTATTTATGACCTTTGTGGACTTAACGGCAGCTTTCTACTGCGTCATCCACAATAAGCTGCAGTCAATTTTAGAAGGATTAGGCGTGGATCTCTTAATTAGATTTTAAGGGCGCTTTATTCTGGGGCTAAGGCTAAGGTCAGATATGGGAGAGATGGAGAATGCAAGAGTCACTTTAGAATTGGGAGAGGGGTGCGGCAAGGCTGCGTCCTTGCCCCATTTCTCTTCACATTATATATAAGTAATTTAGAATCTATTTTAGTTAAAGAGTGCAGGGATTTACCGAAGGCGGCAAAGCGACCTATCCCTGCACGCTTGTATGCAGATGATGCTGTTTTAATGGCCCATACACCACTAGGACTCCAAAGGGTTGTCAACTCATTCTCTAGCTTTATGTCGAATTTGGGACTTACAATAAATTGTTCCAAAACATATACAATGAATTGTGGGGTCGGGACGAACAAGAGGGTTAAAACTCTATACATTGATGGAAAACCGATAGAGAGCACTAAAATATTTTCATACTTAGGGTTACTATTTGATCGGACAGGATTATGGTCGGAGGCGGTCAAAACCAGACGCCTGTTGTTTGTTAAGGCGTTAATGGCCCTATCAAATTTTAGTCGTAAACTAGGAAAGCGCCCCCTGACAGAACTTCTACACATTTATAAGGCCAAATGTGTGTCCATAGCCACTTACGGAGCTGGCATATGGGGCTATGCAGACATAAACACCCTGCAGATTGCGGAAAATATTTTTCTTAAGTTTCTCCTGGCCCTACCACAAAGTACTTCAAACTACACTTGCCACCTGGAACTAGGCATTCCATATTTGGAAGACACTATTAAGACCCAGCCTGTCCTTCTTTGGCACATAATTTGGTTGTCAGATGAAACTGGTTTTAACCGCTATATATTGGCAGATGCACTGAAGTCTGATGGTGTCAAATATAGTAGATGGTTGGAGTATGTGAAAATGTTCCTTAGAAAAATAGGACACCCAGAATATTTCACAGAGCCTTCTTTGATGTGCAGTGTATCTAGGAAAGACCTTAAAGCCAGTTGTATGGGTCTTCTGGGCGAAATTAGAGCCACCACTGTAATGAGAAAGCCCATGGCACAAGCCCACTACATAACTCTGTTGACTCCAATAATCCAGCCGTACATATTTTTAATAGATCGAGACTTTTACCGTTTCTCGTTGACTCGTTTTAGATTGAATATTTTATTTAGATCCCTAAGTTTCCCTGTGGTGAACGACTGGTCTAGATATCTGTGTATGTGTCCGTGCGACGACGTCTCACCACAATCAACTATCCATATCATGTTTTTCTGTAAATATTACGATGCATCAAGAAAGAGATGGATTGTACCTGTTTTAACGAATTTTGGCCTGAAACGCTGCCGACCAGCATTTTTAGCATTGCAATTTTTAGAAAATGAATTTGTTATTGCATCTGTTACTGCGTTTCTTAAAAATGTTTTAGGTGTCGGAAATCCATGATAATGTGATATGTAAATATGTATTTTGCTGGCCAAGAATTTATCTTTTTAACTTGTATTTTATTGTACTTTTATGGGTATTGTTCACTATAACCAAAAAAAAATAAAAAATGGAGTAAATCCGTTCAGTAGGTCCTGAGAAATTCTAAAAATAGAGGTCGGAAAAACAATTTCCCATAGGAAACTTTAGACACGGTTACAGCTTGAACTACTGAATGAAATTACACCAAATTTGGCAAAATGGTAGCCCTTGGTTCAGAAAGAGACCCTTTTTTTAAATGGTGTAAATCCGTTCAGTAGTTGCTGAGAAAATCAAAAAATAAAAGTTTCTATATATAGAGGCGCGGTGGATCCGCGACCCTCCCGACCATGAGCTTTATTCTAATTGGCTGTCAACACTCCAAACCAGGAAGTTTTGGCAGCCATTTTGTGCCTCGGTAACCGAGGCACAAGAAAACAGAAAACGAAACGCAAAATACAAGAAAAGGGGGCCTTATCAGGGGGTCCCACAAGGACCCCCAGGGCCCAAAAAAGCATTTTTTTTTTTTAAAAATCGTCCGTTTTTGAAATGGGAGCGCGAATCCGGCCGAGAAAACTTTAAAAAACGAAGCGCGATCATCTGCGCTTCGTTGTATTGAAGCCCCCGAGTGGGCCAGGTCCTGAGGGCAGTGAAAAAAAAGTGTGGGGGGGCCACAATCAGGGGTAATCAGTCATGTCATCAATGATGTCATCAATGATGTCATCAGTGATGTCACTGACCATGTCATGAGTGATGTAATATGTGACGTCATCAGCAGTGCATTGCAGGGGTGCAAGTTATAGTTAGCTGAACTAACTATAATGGGGGAATTTATCTGGTATTGTATCAGTGAAATGTCCAACTAACTATAACTTTCCCTAAAACCTATGGTTTTTTCAGTGAATATATATATATATACATACACACACACGCACACAAACAACATCACAGGCAATATTAACAATGACATTAAATCACAGTTTTCTTTTCTTCTCTTTGCTCTGTTTATATAAAGATCAGATAAAATAAGTAAAAACTATCAGTTGGTCAGAGCTGGGCAGCAGTGCTCAGTGATTACTAGTAAGTGAACAATTTTGAAGCAATAGGGCTTATTTACAGGCCCCTTGTGAAGCCAGTGCATCACTTTTGATATGGGAAAAAGTGACATCACGGTGGTGCAAGGAGCTTGAAAATGAGTCCCAATAAATGGGACTATAGTCACACATCACGTACTGTGACATTGGTTTCAGTGGTTTACCCATCTGTCCTGCACATCTGTTGTGCATAGCATGGCTCTTATCTTTAGGCAAAAATATAAGTGATTTTCACTGACATTAAAAGTGACTGGTAAAAATAACCAATTTCTGAAAAACACCATATGATGGGCAACAATGTAAACCATTCTTCAGCTAAGCAATATATGAAAAATTGACAGTGCCTCTAGATGGACAAAAAGTAATCAAGGTATTCTGTTACAAATGGGTAACCTAAACTACATGATAAGATTAGAAGTCACTGCTGTTTGCAAGAGCAAATGGACATTTAAAAAAAGTTACATTTGCGGTACCATTTGCGGTGCGATTTCTTTTTTTATGCATAGTGATCAAGGTCTGCGTACTGTGCAAATTATATTGCCATTTGCAAATTCTCTGTTAGGGGTAATGTATTCTGTCCTGAGACTGCTCTATGGTTGATATTGTTAATTTCTTACTGACGATTAACCCCTTCAGCGCTGGGCGAATTCCGCCGCGGTGCTGAAGGGTTCGAGCGCGGGCGGGCTCATGACGGAACGGTTCCGTCATGAGCACAGCTCAACCGTGGCTCATGACGGAACCGTTCCGTCATGAGCATGGAAGGGGTTAACTGACCGCCAAGAAAACACAACTTTCTCATTGCCAATAATACAACTGCATCTACGTGTGGGTGGATTTGGGATGATTCTGTGCACAACTGCACCTGTTGAAGATTTTATGCCTTCAAGAGCCTCTGCCTATTGACAGGAAAGCGTGTGACCGGATGGCAGATTAATCACGAGTGGCACCAATCACATCTGAAAAATCTTAAACCTCAATTCCTCTCATTTCAGTACAGTGGAAAATGCCCGTGTTTAAATACAATATAAAGAACTAACTAAGGGCGGCTCCTCTGTTATGGAGGAGGAGCATCACCTCACTGCTTTTACTGAAGAGAAACATAAAATGACGATAACTTTAAGTGACATGTCCTGCTACTTTGCGGACGGGCGGTTCGGCGGGGCTGCTCTGCTCATAGAGCAGGGCAGGGAAGGACTGGTTTGCCCACTCCTAAGTGCGTAGTGACTGTTTGGTCGGCCCTATCAGGCCGCCCAAAAAGTGATGCGTACTTCCCTGTTCTCCATGCAGGCTGCATTACAGCATGCATGGAGAACATGCCCACCTCTCCAGCCGCGGGCTAAGCACTGTGTCATTGCGCTCAGACCAATCATAACACTGCATTGCAGCGTTGTGATTGGTTTAGGGGAGGGAGCCTGGCTGCCTGCTTCCTGTCCCTGTAGTCGGACACAGGAGAGTAGGAGCAGGGACGTGGGACCGGCTTCAAGGTAAGTTTATGTGTTTTTTTTAATTTAGCCCCCCGCGCGACACTACCCACGACTGCCCCCGCAGCCTCCCCTCGTGAACTCTGCATGCCTGCCCCCCCACGAGCCATGTTGGCCCCGCTGGAAATAACTACTGAAGTAGGAGTAGCGGGAACGTAATCACATTCTCCCTGAAAGCTACGGATCAAGGGCCTCATTTATGAGAAGTGACGCATCGCTGCGTTAAAGCAGCCATGCGTCACTTCTCAGTGCGCCCTCCTTGCGACACCACAGATGCATCAAATTTATAATATGACACATCATGTCGTAAGGAAGGACAGATACGTCAGTATAGCTGACGTATCTGTCGGCGCAAAAAGTGGCGCATTGCTGGAGTTATGTCGGAAGCCTGACGCAACTCCAGCAATGTTCCTTTCACATGGGGCAAGCCCCATGTGAAAGGGCCTGCATCACCCTTACGCCTGCCATGAGGCAGGCGTAAGGTTTTGAACCATTGGCGTCCTAGAAGTGGCGCAGCGAAATCGCATAGATTTTGCTGCGCCACTCCTACTACCCTTTCTTGCTGGGGTACGCCCACCCTGCATGCATTATACCTGGTGCAGGTATAATGTAGCGCAGGGGTTTACGAAGTGACGCATCTACCTAGATGCGTCAATTTGTAAATATGGCGCAACATGGCGCATGTTTTACGACACTGGTGTGTCACAAAAAGTGACGCACCGGTGGCGCAAATGTGACGCAGGGCCTCATAAATGAGCTCCCTAGTTCTTAATTATTTCTAATACTGTATGTTATGAGTGCATAACAGATACTGAAATCATGATCTGCAGATATGTGCACGTTCAGATTGAATTCATAATGTAAGTGCAGCAGACTTAATGGGTATTTGCAGAAACATGAGTGTCCCAAGGGGAGATGATAAGGGTTATCCAAGGAGAAAGTAGGGAACTTCCCAAACTTCCCAATATTATATTCCACACCACTTGCAAAAAGATATTTACTCTGTGCAAACTTTCTAAAAATACTGTAAAGGCAAGGCTCCCCTGGGAAGAGTGAATTTGGTGGAAGATTGATCATGGAAATTCTCGACTACCAAAGATTTCCATTAGAAGTCCTGGGGGTTATCAATGATTAGGAAACACCAGAAATCTACTCAACTCCATAAGAGTACACCTATGATAAGTAGACATCTGACTTGTATAAATATTTTTTTCATTTTGGCGACTATAAGTAGATTGTATGTTGGACATGGAAATGGATTCATGCTTCATTATTGTTTGCTATGATAAATCACGATAACCGGTTCCTGGCTTTCTGCTGACAAATCTAAAGAATATGGTTTTGAGGATCTTTCTGAGCTTAAATCCCAAATACTATAGAAGAAAAGTATTGCAGAATTCCTGTTATAGCATGGTTAGCGTTTAGGGAGGGAATAGAACTGTTCCCGGGAGAGAGGCAAAAGGCCACAGCCGTGACTATGTGGGTACTTAAAAAAGTTACCAATTGTTTTCACTCCAACTCAGTGACAAAAAAGTCATAGCTTTGTGAAAATTGGGTGCAAGGGTGTTTGGGAAGGAATTCCTCCACCAGGAAAAATATGTCACTAATGGAAACAAGAAAATGAATGTGCTCATAGTGCAAGTGCAATCCTCTAAAACCTTTTGTGTTAAAGAGAAAAAGATTGTTCTCATCTACAACAGGTTTTAGAGCATTATATCATTCGGATGTTCTCTCCCCTTCATTGTATTTCCTTCAACATTACTAGAAATTCATTCCATTCATGTTCTTTATTTCCACGGGGCGGTGTTATCAGTAGTGCAAGGAGGTGCAGTGGCACCGGGGCCCAAGGATGTAAGGGACCCATTAGGTCCCAATTGCGCGTGTCCCTCCTTCTGGAACTAGTCAAAGGATGCCCATTTTCCCACCGCTGTTGCTGCCTTTCATGGTTCATCATTTTCAAAATACTTAAAATCCTATTGCATCTGCGGGGATAGTGCATAATGCTGTATTGTGCCTTTATTTATTCATTTCCCTCAGAATCTCATCTGAAAGCAGAGTGGATGAAATTTGCCTAAATATCTCTTACACAGTCAGATGCCTTGAGTTGCAGGCTAAGTGGAGACGAATGTAACTAATAAATAAAATGAACATCTCCTACGATTGGATGCCATCAAATGCTAATGAAGGTGGATGTGCCGCAAGCCATTGTATAAGGATAGGAACATTAGATATGGCAGAAGCCTGTATTATTATATACGAGTGGTGTTATTGAATGTGTTTCCTTTGTGAGCATAAAATGATGTATTATGATCACCTAGCGTGAAGAGAAAGACACAAAACTGTATGGCAGAAAACTATATTCAGCTTACAAATATGAGGAAGCAGCATATGCATTGCTGTGTTCTGCAGGGGTATTTGAGGTGCGTCAGGTACATATTGCACAGTGATCAGAGATGACATTAAAGGCCAGTCAATCGGTTCTGTACTTATTCTCAAACTGAGTTTTTTCATTACACAAAATACAAAGATATAAATACTTCACAATTAGCAGTGAAATATGAATTTCATCATTATAAGGATGGCCCCAAAACTACTCTGCAGAGCTTTGCCAATGTCAGAACTGCTAAACTTATGTGGCAAGGTGGACTACATTATGAGGCAGGGTTTACAAAATGATATGGCAAAAAAGGAAAATTATGCGTCACATCCTGTGACAGTAATTCTTTTATCCATTTGAGCATGAAACAACATTTTGTGAACTCTGCAAATAATGTCGCCAAATTTGTGGCAACGTTTAGAAATCCATAATTTTGCCATAATCATTGCACCCGTAGACTCACATGAATCTACCGGCTTTTACCGTTATCCATTGCTTGATAAACAATTTATTCATGATGGGTCAATAAAGCATAAACATTCTAATTCCAATAAGTGCCCATTGGTGGGAGCATCCCTAATGAAAACAGCATTTTCAAGTTAACTACCCCGAAATAAAAATTTAAAGCAAATATATCAACTGTTAATGTTTAGTATGGGCCTATATATAGATAGATCTCACAAAAAGATCCCAGAGCTACAACCATCCACACGAACGGTGCAACACCAGGAAACAGACTCCGCAGGCAAAGTTGATAGTTAGTAATGATTTAGTCCAGCATCAAATGTCCAAATGACGTGTTTCGGCCGCCAGACATGCGGCCTTGATCACATGATATATATATATTTCTTTTTTTTCAACACTGGAAAAAGTAAATGTAAAAGTGAAGTTATGGTTAGCTTTGGTAATTACACTTTAGCATATGCCTTAGACATTCACTTAAAATATATTTATGTGGAGTGCAGTTATAGTTATGAATTAAAATCGGAAAAGCACTAACATTCCCTCCATATTTTCAGGTCTACAACCCATACATTGTACAAAGGCCAACCAGAACAACACATGTCAGCTGTTCAGTGGCCTTGCTCATAAAAACTGCCAAAATGGTTCTAAACAAACAAATACCCTTCTTTAAAGCAGTGATGATCATGAGGAACATGGTCATGGACAAAATACTCATATAAGAACAGTATTGTGCACATAAATCCTCAATCCTCAATCATATTTGTACTTCCCAAATTAAGATCAGGCTCATGGCCTATTACAAATAATGAATTTGATCACAATTGCAGTATGAGGCTGGTGAAAGAGACCACACTGATAAGTTTGTTTGTTTTCTTATACGGATCATGGCTATGTATCCAACGAAATGAATGCAATTTCAATAACATAGAAAAAATGCTTCTATCAATTTAACGTGTTAGTCATAAATAGTCTAGTGATATAAAACACAATTTACAAATGATCACATTGCCTAATTAATAATCACTTCTACAGTTCTATTCTAAATTCAGTCATGCAGTCACTTGTGCTCAGTCTATATTCATACTCTATAGCACCTCTTATCCATGCATTACATCTTGACCGTACTCTGAATACCACTTGAGAGTGTTTCATTAAAGTTAGACCATATATGGATTCCAGTTTCTAAATGCTAAATTCTAGTGCATGTCACCTTTCTTCTTAGTCATCAGCTGTTCTGTACATCAGACTTTGTTGAAATGTGTTGTAATTTTCTTCAATCTATTGCACCAAATTATACTGAAGGAACATATCAGGGCCCAATAGGCAAAATCATCTCCTTCATATTTGTGCCTTATATTTTCGTCCACACTTTCTTTGAATACATTACGACTCCACTGCTCCAGTCCTTGTTAACCACTGGCCCAATTATAAAAATGCACATTGTAAAAAAAAAAAACTGCAAATGAAATCACCCTGTATTTCAGTTAATAAAAAGTTCATTATAAAAACGGGTTATCAATAAAAAGAGAAGAATTCAAACAGAAACTATTTTTATACCTATCATGAGTGAATTAAAGTTCATCATCGATGTTTAAACCCACTTGGCACTTTCATATTGAATTTATCAATACCTGAAATCTAATCTTCTTTGAATGTTTTCTCTATCACCTCCACCACCCTGAATCTGCCTTATCCTCATTTAGTTTGCAAAAATGACTTTTCACCAGGTAGTTTGGGTTAAATGTTTAGTCCAGTATTATGCTGCAAGAACCTTTTACAAGGCAGCGAGAGTTTTTACTGCCAATATGTGTGTTTTTTCAAACAGGGACATTTAAGTATGTAGACAGCATATTCAGTTTTGCATGTAAGCTTCTGGAGGATTTTGTGCAGTATTGGGGAAAAACAAAAACATACTTCCTGGCAGTCCTGGATATAATTACAAACTTTACACGTCTTGCATTCTTTATACCCCTGTAACAGATCCAACCAAGTATTCTTCCAAGTTGTTACATAGCTGTGTACTAGTCTAGCTCTTCTGTATCTCTCTCACTTAAATATCAATGATGGTTTCGTAGTAAGAAGGTCACTCATGAGGGAAGTCCAATGTTTCCTCATTATATTTCTGAATGAGGTATGCTGGTTTCTATGTGTGGCTGTGAGTCTCAGTTGTCGAGGTTCCTCACTATTCCTCTTCTGGAACAGAGGATCCTCTCTTCTTTTGTTCTCCAACTGATCTCTGTGCAGCCCATTAGTTATACTGACTATATCCTCCATTTCTCAATCTGTCCATTGTGGTGTCCTCATCTGTTTTTGTAGAGCTTGTGGTTGCTGAATATTCAACAAAGAAGTTACCTTTGAGAAGCATCTATAAAGTGCAGACACCTTTTTATTGACCTACACTATAGGACTTCAATATACAATAGAGCATGGTGAAATTTAACTTTGTTTTGGTGAGAAGAATAAGTCAATCTTGAGCAAATATGATAAGGCAGAAATGATTGCATATATTAGAAGAGTGAGATGGGTCTTCTTTGAGGTAACACTCTCATCAAAGAGATCATATAGGAAATCATTTGTTTGTACATACTTTGGGTTCTATTACCCAGATGAGATGGGTAGCTTAAACCATCTTTTTATAGAAGAACTCATCTTTTGGGAAGTGCGATGAGATAATGGCCAGTCTAGGGTAATGGTTGGTCACTGGATATGACCAAATATGAGATGGATGACAATAACAGATTGCTGCTGTTTTCAGCTTGGTGTGTGGAAGTGTCAGGCAGACGGGGGCAGCTCCATATGTCTATATGAATTACATTTACTTGAGCATTGATTATGCCTGAATGATGAAGTCTCATGTAATGAATGTGTGCTTTAAGAAGGATATCGTAAATTGTGCGAGATCCAAAAGGGCAGTTGGAAAGAACTCAGATCAGGGAGTTGTGGAAGATTGGCCATAAGGAGGATGAAGAACTCTTTGCAGATTTAATTAGTACGTGCCTGTTTGTGACTCTCTGACAGGTAATCTTGAAAAGTAGAATGAGGGTCGCTCCTCAAAAATGATTGATTCCATCATGTTAGGCAATTTTGTAGAACACAGATAACATATTATATTGGACACTAGGGATTGTTGTGGACCTCCAAGTTTCAGTAACAGGTAGAACTTAAGAGAAAAGTCAGTGAAGGCATCACAAATATTAGTGAAATGTCATTTAGAAAGGGCATTTGTTTGAATGGTTCTGATGGATAATAATACAATGAAACATGCCCCAATCTGTCTGAGCGTTTCTGATCATTATTAATTAAATGATTTTTTTGGTACAGTGCTTTGAGTTCACACTTTTGGAGGGGATGATCTTCAGCATGTTTGGAAAGGTCTGATATTTTGTTGCTGGTTAAATAGTGGTGCAACTAGTTTGGGTTGATTGGGATGAACTGATGTGTGTTATTTGTTTAAATAATCTCCACTTTTTAAAAGAATGTTGCAGAGTTTAAAAACACATTCTCCTCATAGGGGTACTTTGGGACCTGTGTAGAATTGCAGCTGTTTGCTTCTTCAAGGTCCAATGGCCTTTTTGGCATCTAGACTTGTCCTGTGGTGTTTCTGGCATTCTCAGCTTTTGCTGTGTCTTGGTGTGCACCTCTCCAGATGTTTAATTGTATTTATTTGAGGTTTTCTGTAAACTTTATTTTAAGAGGCATTGTGATTTCTTTACTCCGACATTTTTGTTGTGATCAAGTAACAATTGATGAGATGAGTCTGCTACTGTAATCTTCTGTTGCCACTTTCATATTTATTTCATCTCGATGTATCAGTACAGTATATGCAGACATCTTCTTTTGTCATGATGTTGAGGTCTTGATTTTCTCCGGTGTGTTAGGTTACTTCTTGTATTTGTGTGCATGGGGTAATAATGGCTGTGGTAAATGGTGAGTAATCCTGCCAATCTTAGGGTTGTGAGGTTCCTGATGTTTGAAGACTCAGGGGCATATTCTCAAGGATCTATCGCCGAGTTATCGGCACTTCATCGCAGCCAAAGTTGCGATAAATTCATCGCACCATTCACAAGCTGGTGCAAACAGCCGATATCACCAGTTTACCTGCGATAGCATCCGGCAACTATCGCTAATGAGATACAGAGTAGGCGTTCCCGAGCAAAATGCGGCGACAACACCACTCCGCAACATTCGCAATGACCAGCCCGATCGGCGATAAGAACCCAAAAAATGTGATAAGGTGCGTTAGCAGCAGGAAATTAATACGTTGTCTGACCTGGTGCAAAGTCGGACGACAACCTGCACCAGAAAAGGAAGCCCAGCCCACAGCCACACCTGAAGAACAACAGATGCCATGAAACTTCTCATCATGCAGCTCAGAGCCCCAACAGGGCCACAACACCCACCGCCACCAACCCAGGCCTGCCACCCCCCCCCAGACCCTCTCTGCCCCCCCCCCCGAACCACCACAGAGGCAGCGCAGACAAAGACAGCGGACCTTCAGGAAACGCACCAGCCTCACAGACTTAACACCAGAGAATGTCATTGCCCACTACAAACTCAAAAGGCCAATCATCCTCTGCATCCGGGAACATCATTTCCCACAGGCTAACGGTACCAACACAGCGGGCAACCAACATCCCACCTCAGACAAAGCTGCTGGCTGTGCTGCACCTGTTGGCCTCTGGGACATTTCAACCCACAACCGTCAAAGTCGGAGGAGTCTCACAGCCAGCCCTATCCAAGTTCTTCAAACCTGTCCTGGATGTCATCATCAACTTGGTACCCCAGTACCTATACTTCCCCCACACTGCGCAGGAACAGCTGGAGACCAAGCAAGGCTTCTACGCCATAGCTGGATTCCCACTCGTGTTGGGTGCAATTGACTGCACACATTTCCTGCTTGTGCTGCCTGCCGACACTGCACACATGTACCGCAACAAAAAGCACACGCATTCCATTAATGTGCAGGCAATAGTGGACCACCGGGGACTCTTCACCAATGTCATCGCCAACTACAAAGGCAGTGTGCATGATTCATACATCTTCCGACAGTCCATCCTCAACTGGTGCCTCCAGGATGGCACCTACGGAAATGCAGTGCTCGTTAGTAAGTACCAAATGAACACACCACACACCTCAACTCCACAATCATGCAACTCACAACTTTGGCAATGCACACGTTGCAAACTCACATACAACCTGTCAAACAACATGCACACCCCCCATACACGACAGCACAGCGTACTGCGGTAACCTGGGCTAGCCATGTACATGAGCCATCAATGGCATGGCACCTCAGCCACACAATAGCAGAATGTGGGGAGAGGTGGGAACCAGGCATATGCGAAGGAGGCAAGTGACCCATGAATGAGAATGCACACAATGTCAAGTGTGGCGGGGATGTGCTGGCCAGACTGCAGTATGCAGACCACAGACATATCCATGTTGACATATACTGCTGGTGGTGGTAGTGTTGTGGACAGTGGATGCAACCATGTCACCCCAGCCAGTGGGGAAGATCTCGGAAATGTAGCTTGTTACATTCCCCCTGTAAGCGTGTGCGGAGTTGACAGGCCCGGCGTACGCCGGGCTAGCGTAGGGTTGTGAATAAAAAACACATAGCCCTGGGCATGGTTCTCTTCCAGAATGGCCAACGTGTCTGCCAGGGCGGTGCCTCTCACCCCACCATGAGGCCGACGCCGTGAGCGGTGTTGCCTGTGATCATGTGCCCCTGCTGCACCCCAGGCTGCTGGTCCCCAGACCTCGTCTTGCCCGCCCCTGCGCATTCAGGCCTCACTGCTCACCTTCCGACACCGACTTGTCTCCAAGAGGGCCCATCACGTTCTGGTGCAAGCTCCAAGCCCGAGGCCGCGACCTTGGCAGCCTCCTCAGACCATCACAGCCTCCGTGAGCAGGGCCAGCAGTACTCTTTTCTCATTTACATACTCCACCGGCATACACAGCAGACAAGTAGGTCACACATTTGGAACTGAGTCTTGATTACACAATGGCAGAGTACATATTTTATGGCTATCTTTATGTCACTATACTCCCTTCGATGTGGTGCCACCAACTCTGTGCATAGCATTCCAACCACACATGTCTGTGGGCCCTTGCTGACTTCTGCCTTCGGCCTACAGTGCGGTTGAGTATGTCACACATTTGGAACTGAGTCTTGATCATGCAATGGCAGAGTACACATCATTGTACGCAAGGAGAGGAGTAAGAGGAAGACGTGGTTCAGTCTTGAGGAAAAAAGGATCCTCGTTACGGATGTGATCGAACACTACCAACAACTGCTCTGTTGCCACTAACTCTGTGCATCGCATGCTAATGACACGTGGCTGTGGGCCCATGCTGACTGCTGCCTCCGGCCCACACTGCAGTCCTGTAGTTCACACATTTGGGACAGAGCCTTGATTTATTTATGGCCGAATTGATATCATTGTACAGGCCTCATCGCAGACTGTATCCCCTTCCAGCTCTGGTGCCACTGACTCTATGCCACAGAAGTCAGGGACACTCTCTGGTTGAACTTTGGTGGCGTCTGAGTCTATGGCCTGGGGGTTGTCTTCATCATCATGTAGCTGATACTGACATGGTGGGGAAAAGGAGACTGTAGCATTCAACTCCTCCATAGTGCCTGTTTCTGCTTGCTTCTGCCCTCTGCATCATGCCCTGGATGGATACCTTTTACTGTCCCCCGTAACACTCCACGACATTCTCCTTGGACATCAACGGGGACCCGCTCAGCTCTCGTAGTCCTATCTCAGTGCACCGCAAGACATCGTCCCTTGCGGGTGTGCCTCTGCCGACAGCAGTGCATCCGGGGCCACTAATTCTGTGCAGCTTAAAAAATGGACCCTTGCTGTTTGTACTTTGAATTTCGATTGTCTGATCACTGTTGTAGCTGTTGCCAGCACCAACCAACCCCTGAGAGGTGGCTTACACTACCCAACACCCATCCAGCACAGGCGTCACTGGACGTGCGACCCTGGCAATAAAAGGTGCCGGGCGCATGTGCCAGTAGCCAGTTCTCCAAATTATCTCTGTGTGTCCGTGTGGTCATTATGTATGCATGAGGGTCCTGGGCCATTCCACATTACATTGTGCTGTATACAGCAGGCGCAACCTTGTCACCTCAGGCAGTGGGGTAGACCTGGGACATGTAGTTTTGTCAGACCCCCATGTGAGCGTAAGGGAGTGGAGTGGCGTACAGCAGTACGGCGTATGGGTGTGGTCATTCAACACGTGGCTTTGGGCGTGGTTGAGTTTAGGCCTTGCCAAGGAAGTCACTAATGCGTGTGTCTCTGGTGTAGTGTCGGCACCACCGGTCACGCAATATACAATGTTGCTATGTAGCATGCCCCGGAGTGTGGGCTCGGCCGAGGGGTACATGAGGGTGCGCAAGCCCGCTTGGCATCAGGGATCAGACATGCCAACTGTTGTGTGTGTTGCTATTTCCGCAGCATAAGCCAAAGGTCTACCCTCAACCCCATGGTGAGTTCAGCCAGGCATGAACTCTAAATCTTTGTCCGCCCTGTCCTTACCATAGGCCTACATCCCTGGTGTTTGTCTGACTACTACTTGTGTTTTCGGAATGTGATGTGGCTTTGGCGCTGAGATTGGGACACAGCCTTGGACTCATGGTGTACGGATGGTGATACACACACACATGTTGGCATGTGGAGCCAGGTGCCCGAGAGGCACTCTGTGGCGATGTTTTTTTGCGGCTGCTATCGTGAGTAAACTGGTGCTGTGGGCTGTTTACACCAGCTTGTGAATGGGGAGGTACTTTTATCACGACTTTGGCTGCGATAAAGTGCCGTTGGTTCGGCGATAGCTCCTTGTGAATATGCCCCTTAGTGACATTGGTGCTTTGCCTAAAAAAAGTCACCTTACTTCAGAGCCCAGGCAGCTGAGATGAAAACCCCAGACAATATGAGACTTGATTTAAAGACAATGGCGTTTCACAGTTTGACTGAAATATGGATCCAGACTAGGGGAGAGATGACAAGAATCAAAACAAGCAGGAGAACAGGAAATGTAAATCACTCACAATGCATGATTACTTTGGCTCTGTGTGTCCTCAATCTCACTGGCTTCACTAAAGGGCATTATTTTATCACTGCTGTGTGTTCTACATGCAAATTACAACTCTGCCCAATTTTCACTAGGGCCTTCAATAAAACATCTCTTGTTTTATTAAATGTGGACACAAATGTGGAATGTTATGTTTGAAATGTATCAGATGTTTGATAAAAAGTGTAAAATCCATTGAAGTACACCGATTGTCCGACTTGCTGCATTGCTGAATGGGCTCTGAGCTCTGCATTAATCTGAATAATACCAAACTCCTTAGTACCATGCACTGTGGTCAATATGCCCTTAGGGCCATAATGATTAGCTATATTAATGTGGAAACAGTTTCGTGATAAACGACTAAAAGAAGCTGTCTGCAGTAAATCACGAGAAACGATGATATCAAATGTTCTTTGAAGGTCTTTTTAAAGTTCAAAGTTTGAATGTTTCGATAAAATTCAGCCATTGAAGTGACCTCAGTTGCTCGAGGAACCCACATACTCCTCAAGCACTGCATAAGCGCTACTACAGTGCCTGGAATTCGGTAAAACAAAGGGGTTGGAAGCTGTTTAACCACATGGGTGCTCAGGATGGCTCCCGGCCGTCATGAGTCACGGTAATCGTGTACTCATGACGGTCGGGAGCCGTCCGACCGTTGCCGCTCTGCCCACGCGCGGCAAATTCCCCGCCTGTGCGGGTGAATTCATTAGTGGGCGGAGTTTGGACGGCTCCCGACCGTCATGAGCACACGCCCATCGTGATTTATGATGGCCGGGAGCCGTCCTGGGTTTCTGGGCGCCACGCCCAGCCCCGCCCCCCCTCGCACCGCTGCAGAATTTGCCACGCGGCGAAGGGGTTAAAGCGTAAACGTCAGCAGCCTTGAACACATTAAAAATAGACATGTACACTGGTCTCACACTCTCGCCAACGTTGCACTGGACATGTTTCATGGGTCCCTGCCCCCCGGACACCTGTTTTCACCCTTGAAGTTAAGGTCGGTTGAAGGGTATGGAATGTAAGGGCAAACGCAACCTGCACTTCACTATAAGGAACAGTTTTGTATTCTAAGTACCCCAGTGTTTTTGTCCACGAGTCACACAAAGAACAGCGTGAGCTGTGCAAATATTGGTCTCCACACAGCTCTTTTCGCACAGGTGCAGCGCATGTATTTACGTTATGCGCCTAATCACCAGTTTGTGCACACGCCTCTGTTGTGATTAGCGTAGATGCTCATGTTGCATTTTTAATAAGTTAGTGTACATTTTATGAATGTTGTCCCTAACTTTAAACATGCCAAAATGCTGCTCTAGTTCACCATATTCTCTGATTGGACAACTTCATAAAATGGGGACTAACTGATAGAAAAAGGCAACCTGCGCATTAAGTACAGGCTTATGATTTCACCCATACAACACGAAATCGTGAGGGCAAACCGAGGTTCGCAAAGCAGTTTTTGCATGGGGGCACATGTTTCCTTTTGCATTTTTGTGCAGCTAGAGCTCGGCCCGAGGGCTTTGCAGATCTTTACAGGAGCATCAGATTGTGTTACAAAAGGTCAGATTAAAAAAAATATATGATTAAAGGCATGGGGAGATTAAGTGAATTGCCTGGAATCACCGGAATTTGTGCAGACCAGGAAAACGCAGCACTCATGGAAAAAGCAAAAAGGAGCAGAAATAAAGCTATTCTCCTCTTTTAGCCAATTTAAGACTAGGGTTTTCCTGGCCCTAATTTTGGCGCTACCTCCTATTTACACTGCCTTTGTGAATAGGGGGCAGTCTCAAAATCAATGGGTGTTGTGGTGGAACGCCCACCACAACACCCACTGCACGCCCCTTTCATGCTATACACAGTGTGAAAAGGGGCCTTATTCACAAGGCAGCGTTAAGCCACGTTAAGTGGCTTAACTCTGTCTTGTGAATAAGGCGAGGCCACTATCGATACCACAACATCACTGAAAGTGACGTTGTGGTGGCGATAGGGGCTTGTGATTACGCCCCCTAGTTTTCCATTTCCAAAGTCAACAGCTCTGGCCATTAATCTACATTTCACCTGCCCATTGTTCATGTGAGTCCCATTCACATTAAAAAAACATACCTCAGTGAGTTGCAATATTAAGCCTGATATCTTAAGGTCATAATTGTCACAGATCTTCAGGGCTCGACCTCATCCCACCAAGTCAATTTTCAAATGCAAATCAAAATAAAAGTGCAAGCATTTTGATAGATTTCTCTTGACCACCACAAGTGGTTCAATGTCTCCTTCCTAAGAAGTAAGATGTGACACAAAATGAGGCTAATGTTTCATGTTTAGATAGGGATTTCAAGATTTCCACATTGGATGAAAGATAACAAAGGCTTGTGCATGGAATTGAAGCCTAGTGCAGCTTGACCACTGGCTATTTTCCTGCTGTTTTGTTTGTCCTCACTACAGTGCACTGGAAAATATTGGTGGTGAGGGGGGCATTGCTGTTGTTTTTTATTTTCAAAAAAGAAAATCATGCTCTGTTTGAAAATGTAAGAAATGTTTTTACTTTTCCAGAGGGTACGGTCATGTTTGACGGAGCCATCCTGCAAAGTTACTATACATTTCCAGGAACCGCATTGGCGGAGGCTGCTGTCATGGTTTGAAATGCCCACCAGGTCGAAGGACATTTCAAAATTTGGTGGTCGGCACATCTGTCAAGGTGACAGAGTAATTTACTCCGTTGTCCTGGCGGATGATGGGTCGGCCGCCAAAATATAAAAGAGTTCCTATATGACCCTAAATAAAAATTACTGGTAAAATTACATAGTAACTGTAAACAGTGATAGGATAAGGAAAAATAAAAAAAGTTGCTTGTAAACGAAATAGCCAAACTCGATCCTTGAGGAAATGTCCAATGAGAAAATAAAGATGACAATGCCTCTAAGAATAATAAATCAAACATGTTATTTGGCATTTTCCTTCCCAGGTTATTTAGGTATTTTTACAAGTTGCTTGCCAAACAGTGCTACAGTTTTATTTATATGTTTGCTCTGCATAAGTCGCTTTCAGTATATTGTATTAACAAGTCAGGTAAATGAACTATTACGTCTCTTTTTCTAGTGGACACGGTTGTAGTCATTGAAATGTTTAAATAAAACCATTGAAAATAGGGGAGTGGAACAATTATAATTATTCTCAGACGAATCAAGGTTCAATGTGATTGTCGATTACATAAACGGAAACCCTTACTTGCAGCTGTCAAGCAGAGAGTGTCCGATCCTTCACAAATGCATTTATTTTTCTATTATCTTTCAATATCTCTAAATTAGGTGAAACATTTTTATAGGGATAAAGAACCTGCTGCTGTATATTATAAAGATACTTCAAGTCACCGAAGAGTTCCATACCCATGTAGAGGAATGATGCCGAAGACCGAATGCCTTTATAAGGTTATGGATCTCCAAGGCGACTTGCAACATCCTTGTCATGTTCATCAGGGGGTACTTTATTCCATATAATACATAGTCACACCTTCACGTTCCCCACAAGCCACTTAAAAGCTTGGTGCACATAGCTCTTTCATACGAATGAGCGAGCATGTTTGCAAACATGAAGAATACAAATAAAACCTCTAGTCCAAAATTAAACACATAAAAATAAAAAATAGATATTTGATGCAAACAGATAATAGAAACAATTCAATGCAAGCTAGTTTTTAGAAAAAAAAAGCTGCAGTAGTTCGGAATGTATACAAATATTCAGAAGGATTGAAACATTTCTCTATCTAAGGAATGAAAAAAATAAACAGATTCTCTCTGCTTTTCATTGTAGGCTACTAAAATAGAGCAGAACAAAGAAGAGCAATGTTCGTTTTCCTTGCTTTAAACAACTGCTTCAATTATGCTCTGTGACCTGACCTGCCTTTCACCTCGGCTGCTGACCCTGGCAGTAGGCATTGTGATGCGAGAACTCACTATAATAACTATAATAGTCAAGTTCTGATGTCTATTCTTTATAATCAGTGACTTGGTGCATTACGAGTGGACCATTAGAAATAAATTAGAGATATGCATTTATACAGGGATTTGAAACAATTTCCTACAGTTCAATTCAAATTATGGAGCTGCATTTCAGTTCATGCAGGCATACAATTGCATAGTAGCTGTTGATGCTCCACTTATTGGCTCCAGCATCGACGTCTGCTCCAGTGCTTAATTTGGGAAGGATGAGAGACTGTGGGAGCGGGTCAAACACAGACTCCTGCAGTGGACGCATTAGTCTGCTCAACTAGCTGCAAGTACTGCTGAACAAAACAGGCACCTTCTAGCAAAGATGCCACACTAATAATGAACAAGCATTGACAAAGCGAATAGATCCGGCCTTGGCAAGCTTGTGCAAGGGTTACTTTTTAAATATTTTATTGCAAGCATTTGACATACAGCTCGAAAGAAGGAAAAAAAGAAAGCATACCACCACCTAAATGTGTCAGATGCATGCTTGTAATAAAATATTTAAATACAAAAATATAGTACATTTATTAGAATAGTATGGGTGATTCCGGAAAGGCAGGTGTGCTTAGAACTGGTATAGGTATCATTTTTAGTCTGAATACACACTTAAGGAAAATATGATTGTTATTGTTGCAAATCAAAGCTACCATTCACTATGTGCTACTGCTACCTGCATTCATACTGAAAACTCACAAGAATGACCAAAAAACAATTAAAAATATTAAAGAATTTAAAAAAACACTGGCAAAGTAAAGAATTAGCCAACCAGTCCTTGCAGTGGATCCCCACAGGTAACCAGAAAAATGACATCACTCACAGTGCAAGAAGCCAATGGCTGGAGTGTGCTGACCCATCCTCCATGCTGTATACTGTGGTGGGTGGAAGCAAAATGTGAATGACAGTTAAAAAGACCAATGAACGATGATTGACTGATTTATTCGTTGCATAAGGCTGGCAACACTTTAGGCCAAATCTAAAAATGGGCCAACCAGTACTTCGTCAAAGGAATTCAGTGACTAGTTGGTTGCATCAGAGTACCATTTATAGCACTTGGATTCTTCAGCATGAATATTACACGTTCCAGTTGAATGTATAAGAGCTGAAGGCATGTATGGCTGAAAGCCCTCTTTCTAAAGCAACAAAGCATGTGTTAACAATTGATGCCTCTTTGATGAACCAGTGCACACAGAGACTACCACCTGGGCATCACCCCCTTCATTCCACATTACCTCAAGAAACTACAAACTAGTGTTCAGAAACCCACAGTAGGGCTATATCACTGCACCCAGCCTGCCATCAGCAAGCAAAACTGGCAAACAGCACAGGGCCTGATTCACAAAGGTAAACTTGTGTAAGTTTATGATTATTTGCTATCCATAAAGCGATTTACGAGTAGTAACTTTAAGAGTGCGGATTCTCTACTCATAAAAATACATTCTTCTTTGTGCAGAGACTCTGCACTCGTAAATCCCTTTGTGAACAACAAATAATTGTAAACTTGTACAAAAGTGTAAGTTTACCTTTCTGAATCAGGCCCATGGGTTTTTGAGAAATTAAATCAATCCACATCTGAAAAACACAGAACGCCTGTGTGTGTGCAGGTGAATGTTCCTAGCGTCTCAGACGACAGTCCAAAATGATGGGAATGTCATGCGTTAGGATAATATACGTTTTTTGTTTCACAAGTGTGTGCAGTGCACTTGTTGTTTTACATAACACAGAGACCAATTGCCCATTCCAGTGGGAGCTTTAGAAAGTAAACAGTGTGAGTCCTGTTTGTTTTTTGCTTCTGTAACTACATACATAGCCATTCATAACCTCTGAAGAGTCACAGGGAGAGTGTCTGGGGTAACACAGAGCAAGGTAGGATGGGGTCACATCTGTGACATTTGGCAACCCTAATGATGTCCTTAAAGTTAAAAATCTCCTCCTTGAAACCCACAGTATACAAAAAATAATGTAGGATTTCCACCATGGGATTGCAAAGGTGGAAGAAACTTTATTAACTCCCAACTGTTATCATTGGTAGCTTTACAAGCATGTGAAAAAAACGACAAGGTGATAACTTCAACTGTCAGGGTTGGCTTGTGATCTATTGGTTATTGTACGTTCCTTAGCATCTTAGTTTAAAAAAAATATTTTATTGTTTTTTATGCTCTGATTAACCAAACAAATTGGCAACTAAATATGTTTGGAATGGCTGTACCCTGCACATCTTCATAAAATAAATTCTTCAGTAGTTCTGTGACCAATTTTTACATCCCTCTCACATTACATACCTCTCATATTCAAATATTAGGAGATATTGTGCATCCCCATATGTTTATTCAGTTATTCCAACATGATTTGTCAATTTTATCACGGACAAATAGCTCAGCACGTTCTATGATAAGATATCCACAGAAATATTCACAGTCTGATTTCTCCCAAGACATCAAGGCTAAAGACTTTGAACTCGATGGTCAGTCCATGGTATTACATTTACAAATGCTTAACTATACTTCTTTAGTCAAGGTACAAGGTTCTCACATACCAAGACTCACACATTTGATAATACATGGGTTGTACATTTCAAGAATATGGGGGTTTGATGGTTCAGAAATTCTCTGATCCTGGATCTGGTTGAAACATTTAAGAGAAGTGTCATTTCTTTTCAAATAGTTTCAGTTTAGGAAGTATTGTGCAGCTTAATTTTCCCATGTCCAGGCTTGGGTGACATTTTGGAACAAGAGCTTACCCAGTGGATTGTACCCAGATATTGTAAGAAATTGGGATGTTGGTTGACTGGGGTGTAAACCTTAGCTAAACAGCAACCACAATCCTAGTCAGGGTAAGTGTCAGGCAAACCCTAAATTAACTTGTGCTCACCCTTCGATATCTTGGCACAGAGCAGTCAGGCTTAACTTAGAGGCAGTGTGTAAGGTATTTGCACAACATTTCAAACAATAAAACCATGAAACACCACACAGAAAGATACCACATCAAGTTAGTAAAATAGTTTTGTCTTTAAGAAATAAAACAAGACTAAAATAACAGAAATCCATTTAGTGTGACTTGTGATATTGATTTTTAAAGGTTTTGAGTAAAAATAGCTCTAAGAAGCACAAAGTGCTAAAAAGGGATATCTGTTTGCACTGGACCGGGACAAAGTCAATAGTTCAGGCTGACCGCAATGGAGTGTGTACCAGATACATGACCCAGTGAGGCCAGCTGAACAAAAGTACCTTACTCCGAGGTTGCTGAGCATTGTATGGGTTCGGGACGAGGATGCATCATGCAGCAGAGGCGGTGCGCCAGTCCTGAGATGCGGCGAAGCTGTAATGCAAGATCCTGATGCATTGACGTCGAGGATCCTGTTGGCAGGCCTCGTGATGCGAAGACAGGTGGTGAGGATGGGTTGCTTAGTCGAGACAATGCGTTGTCTCTAATGAGCATGGAAGTTGCAATGCAGACTTTCGGTGTGATCATCGAGACTGCCATTGACGGGGATGCAAGGACCTTGTGCCAGGAAGAGCATCACAGAAGGGGGGTTTCTGAAGGTGATGCATTGAGTCTGATCCACGTAGCAGCGGCGATGCACTGGTGCCGATCTACGCATCAGCGATAATGCACCGGTTCCAATCCACGAGGCAGCGGCAATGCGTCAGTTCGGCAGAAGATGTGTCAGTTCTGTTGGACCAACACCTAAGGCCCACTTCCAAGGGTCCAGGACTGGGGTGGAACCCTTTGGCAGGACAGACTCACAGATGTCAGAGTCCGGGTGCAAAAGCAGGGTGGTTGGAATTCTTTTATGTCCCTGAGACTTCAGATCAGGATGACATCCAGTTAGCCCTTGTTGCCACTCTGGCTTCAAGTGATGGAGGTCCAGCCCGTCTCACCTGGGTAAGAGAACAGCAGACAGAAGGGCAGAACAGCTAGGCAGGGGTTCAGCAAAGCAGCAGTCCAGCAGAGTGGCAGTCCTTGCAGCAGCATGGAAGTCCTTCTTCCTCGCAGAATAGTCACAGGTCCAGAAGTGTTCTGAAGTGGTGATGTCTGAGGTCCAATACTTATACTCAGTGGTGCCTCTGAAGTGGGGGAGACTACACAGATATGTCTTTGAAGTGCACAAAGGCCCTCTCTTCCTGCCAGGCAGCAGGCATCAAATAGCTAAAGTAAAAAATGGCAACTTTCTAAAAGTGTCATTTTCAGAACTGCAATTTAAAATCTACTATTTCGCTTATAGCATCATCCTTCAACCACTGCCCTCTAAAATACTCCATGCCTTGTAGCCCACTCCCACAAGTCAAATACCAAGCTTTCACTTTGCAATCAACCCCTTTCAAAAACAAAAAGCACAGATTTTTGGTAAGGTAGCTCAGTGTAATAAGTGGTGGCAGCACATACCGCGACACTGAGCCCGGATCACTGTGATCAAAGGTGGGCCGACCCACTGCAGTCTAGCTCTCAGTGTTCCATGAGTGCTTCAGACTGCTGTGGAGATCCCACACAATCGCCACAGCTCCTCGATATACTCTGTCTGCACCTATAACCAGCCGCTGCAAGTAAAAGCGGTTGGGCCAGGTAAGGGGGGATTTGAAGAGACGACCATGAGGGGAAATTTAAGAAATAATTAATTTTCCCTCGTAGTCGTCTCTCGAAATCTCCCCTGACCTGCCCCACCACTCTTACCTGCAGGGGCTGCCCATAATGATATGGAATTACACGCAAGCTAAGTTCTGCGTTCCACACCTTGCTGTCGCTATTAGCCCCACCTCATACCGGATGGAATTTAAAAGCAAGTGACTTGATTCGCAGACCAGCTGGTGTCCGATTTGTCTAAAATGGCGACTGTGTGATTAGCAACCCTGAATGAAGAAGGATGGAAAATACCACTGCTCGACTCTTACCAGTACTCCACCACCATATTGAACGGCATGTTCATGATGTGAACTACAGTGGCTGGTGCTGGTGACACCACAAGCATGAAGTCACTGAAACTCTGTGAACTCCAGCGGCAGAGAGGAGTTCACCACCCACCCCTAATTGAATGACGTCATACAAAATTACAATGGTGGTATTTGCATCTGCCTTATCCTGCTGTCACAGTTTTGTTGTCCTCTTACTTCCAAATAAGGATCTTAAAGAGAAACCTTCTCTTATTCCATGCCATTTGAAAGCCTGTATTGTTAATGTTACCAACATTTCTAGATTGAACTATGCCAATGCGTGCTACATTGGTCTTCCTGAGTCAGCTATTTACAAGCTTCAAGGCACTTAGAATATGGCAGCAAAAATTGTCATGAAGTTCCTTCCCTTTTATTGTTTTCTCTATTTGGAATGCATTCCGTCTTGACATGGGGACTAAATAGAGGACCATTCTTCATATTTTTTTATGTTGTTAGTCAGTTTAGGGCCAATATGCCTTGGGGAACTTTATGTCCTTTTGAAGTAAACAAATAATGTTATGCTTGTATAGGTTTTCAATATATTTAGTGGGTTCACTCTGTATTTAAATTGAGGGCCGGTGGAAACTTTAGAAGAAATCTAGCAGAAATTAAAAGTATTGCCACTTGATGGACAGCTTAGCTGTCTAGCGCCTGACCTATGGGTAGACTAAGAGATAGCTCAGCTATGTTAAGCCTGAACATATCATTTATATCTAACTAGAAGCATACTTTTACACCTGTGATCAATTTCTCAGAGTTCATAGAAAGTCAAATGCAGAATTTGGTTAATATATACATTGTGTGTTTTTTCTCCAGGGGAGTATCTATGCAGAGGCAGTATACTAACACCCCCCCCCCCCTTGTTTAGGCATTGCATCCCTGTGTCCTGACTCTTCAAACCAGTGATGTTTGGCAGCAAAATGTTTGAAAAGCCTTAATATACTATGTATTTAAGCATGGCTCTGTCAAAAGCAGCATAACCTCAATTTGATGTATAAAAGATTCCCAATGCAAAATCACTGCACACTGTAAAAACTACCTTGTGCACTATTTATTACAGTTTTCCAATAACAAACCAGTAGCCATGTTGTCTGCCTGCCGTCTATTAAGTGCCCCATTTAAGGGTGTCACTTTCTCCACCCAGGCCAGGCTAATTGCAGTAATTATTACTTACATTTATTACCAATCATCATAGAGAATATGGTCACTCTTCTCAAGGGTACTTTGGAGAAGATCATAACAAATGTTGCATTCTGTAATTTGCATTGCCCCGCTGGATTTAAAAACAACATTGATAATTTAGTGGATCTGACACTTTATGTGCTGGGGGCTTCAGTACAGAAATGAAAGCATGTTTTTGGTATTATAACATGATATTAAGAAACATGATTTCTGTTTCTATTGGGGTGACTTCTTTGCAGGGCATTTCCAATCAGCCACACATTCTATGTGTCCCACAGGTTGAAGTAATATGTGTGTGCTTTGTATGCTAGAACATCATTTGTTGCAAAGATGTTTCAAATCAGCCACCTTTTTGCCAGTTCTTTAGGCCTGATTGCTTCTTGCTTAGAAGCACCTCAGTCATCTCTTATGGGAACTTCTCAATGTGGCAATGTGGGGTGCTGCACAACAATGTTATTTTGCTTTAGGATAACACAGATTCCTGACAAAGTATTTAAGAGGCATTCATATTTCCAGCTGATTGGCACTCACATATGCAATTGCAGGGGCGGTGGGTGAGATTTTAAAGTGGTGGGGCGCAAATGAATTAGCATACAGCACCGTAGCGAACGAGCGCAGCGAGCGAGCCCGAACCCCAAAAGGGGGGTGTGGGGGGGTTACCCCCCCCCCCAGAAAATTTTGAAAAAAAAGAAGAAAAATCGTGCATTTTCAAGCAAATTTGAGAAAGCAGGAAGGTTAATAAAGCAATTGTGAAAGTGCAATTATTACATTAATAGATGGCATAACATAGGTAGCTGCTTATTCAGTATTACCACAGAGCTTCATACATTCTGTCCTATTATGCTCAGGTGCTGAATTCAGACTATAAGACTCATGGAAATCTCAGCTCTAAGAGTAGAAGAAGTTGCACAGCAGTGTAATGGTTGCCAGGCTCGTTCCGCAGGAGCGTCAGGAACTTGAAGAAAAGTCCACAGTTTTCCCCTACGGTCTTCCGACTCTATTAGACTCTAGAGTAACGAATGGCACGCAAGGGGAAAACAGGGAAACAAAACAAGGAAAGGCGGGGAAGAAAAACAGTCTTACAACATACTGAATATTAGACTCTAGAGTAACGAATGGCAAGCAAGGGGAAAAGAGGGAAACAAAACAAGGAAAGGCGGGGGAAGAAAAACAGTCTTACAACATACTGAATATTAGACTCTAGAGTAACGAATGGCAAGCAAGGGGAAAACATGGAAACAAAACAAGGAAAGGCGGGGGAAGAAAAACAGTCTTACAATATACTGAATATAAAAGAGGCAGCGCAATGCGCTGTTACCGTGATTCAGGTTGAGCTGAACTTTGTACACACACTTCACATAGGTCCACGCAAGTACCCCAAATATAAATGGTATAAAGGTTTTCGCAATTTGCCAAGGGGAAAGGTTTGATAGGCAACACAAGCAACGAATCGTTCACCCTGCGGGAGACAGGTCCGGGCAGTGAACAAAGGTGAGCAAATCTGTGTAGTCTCCAAATAGAACAAACACTGCAAAACTTTTAAAAACAGAGATAACAATGCATTTCTTACCTCAATCAGAATTTTTTGTATTCAAACAAGTAGCAGCATTCACTTTTTGTATATGAAATCCGCACGTCTGTCTTTCAGTGTAGCAAACTTGTCAATTACTTTCATGTTGAAGTCCGGTATCTTTTGGACTAGCTTACTCTCTACAGATAGCATCGCCAAAGCATTTAGTCTTTCCTCTAGCATGGTGTTCCTGAGGAATGTCTTTATGTGCTTTAAGGCTGAAAAACATCGTTCAGCTTCTACTGTTGTCATTGGAGTCGTAATCACAATTTTTAGTAAAGTCACTGTCTCTGTAAGTGAGTTTTCCATATGCAGTTTATGAATTAAACTCAGCAAAGTCAAGGCGCTTGTGGCCTTCCGGTACACAGGCATTCCATAGAGTACAGTTAACTCAGTTCTCAGCTGCTCTTTTTTGAGCATAGGATATGCTTCCACAGCCTGATTCAGAGCACGCTCAGGGAAGGATTCATCATATTGTGCAAACTCTTTACTTTGCAATAAAGTCGCACTCACCAAATGTTTTGTGAATGAAAAACGTTCTTTCGCCTGCACAATTACAATGTCACATATCTCCTTTCCAATTCGAACCAGAGAGGTGATGTTTTGTCTGCGGTTTGCAAAAACAGAATGCTCCGGCAGTTTGCTCTCTAAATCTTCAACCCCATCTCTCACTTTCATAATCTGTTGTACAAATGCAGATGTATTGGCTTTCACAGAGACAGTATCTAGGTCTTTTCTTTGCAACTGATCGTATAACACATCAACAGGAATCATTATGTCATGAAATAAAAACAGTAAGAACTGAAACTCTTTGTCTTGTAGTGTTCTAATAAAGCCATGGGCTTCATTCTGACTTGTGTGATCAAAGTCTGCTCTGGATGCTATGGCGACAAAACATTTCTCAAGGCCCTCCCTCTGTTCAAAGATTAAGTTGACTGTACGAATGTGAAAGTTCCAACGAGTTGAGGATCCCCTTGGTACGCTTTTGTCCACAATCTCATGAAGGGCTTCTGTTCTTTTGGGGGAACGTGTGAAGAATGCTGCTATGCCTCCAATATCCTGAAAGAAAACTCGTGTCTCTCTGATCTTTGATACCGCCTGTTGCATAATAAGATTGAGTTGGTGGGCGTAACAGTGCACAAAATGAGCATTAGGGTACACATCTCGAATTCTCTTCTGAACTCCACTAAGGCTCCCACTCATTACGGATGCACCGTCATAGCTTTGTGCGATAAGCTTTTGTTTTTGAGGCAGGTCCGGGAAAATTAAGTCCAGTTGACACAGTATTGCTTCAGTGATGGTTGCTGCACTAGAGTCACTTAAATGTGTGAAGCCATAAAATCTTTCCACAATGTTTCTGTCACTGTCAAGGTACCGAAACACTAACACGGACTGTGTTTGAGTGGACACATCAGTGGTGTCATCAGCCTGAATAGCCACAAAGTCTGTGTTTCGCAACTCTTGCACAATATGGCTTCTTATAATTTCGAGCATACAGTCAAGGAGTTCATTTTGTATTGTATTAGAGGTGCTCTTAAAGACTGTAGCATGTGCTAAATGTCTTTCCAAATCCTGGTCTATGGTTGACATTAAATCCACTAGGCCTCGGAAGATCCCGGGGTTTTGAGGAAGTTTCTGATTCGTCATGGCCTCGCAATGCCAGTTCGAAAGCACCACAGAAACAAATGCAATCAATGATCTTGGATAGATTTTGTCTGTTCTTATCAACAGCTTCATTGTGTTTTTGAATGGATTTGCGATACGCATCATTTATCTGCTGCTCAATTGGTGCGTCTTCCCCCAACATTCCCAGTCTTGTCAGGTTTTCCGGATGATTTCTTGTGAGCGCATGCTTCTTTATTTTTTCAGCGATGTGCTTCAGGTCGACCATTCCTTGCCGTGTCCAAGAAAAGTCACCGCCAAACAGCAAGCAGGGGAAGCAGAACAGAGAATTTCTTATAGGGCACCCTGTAAGCCAATCAGCTTTTGTGTACCAGGCATTTGAGAATGTACGTTTTGACATTTTTCCTCTGTCCTGGTTAGTTTGCTGTAGGTTTATTTCAGGCTGATGAGGTCCCAATTGTTTTAACTGTAGTTTTTGTTCAAGTGGCCGTGACTGGAATGACTTTGTAATCAGCTCTTGTACTGTATTTATGATGGGGTGTTGCTGGCCTTACCAATATATATATATTTATTAAAGAAACCTGTCAATAAGCAAAGTACAACGTATAAGGTGCAGTGCAATAATATGAAATTTCAGTATAAATACATTATACATATATCTTGTGCATTATCCTAATACATCTCAAATGACTGCTAAAAATAGAGCCGTACTGCCTCCTGCCTCTCTGTGCCATAGTGGTTGCTGGAGGCACTGAAAGACACTGCTTGAGGGCCTTGAGAGTGACCACATGACATACATAGCTCTAACTACGATGTAAAAAAATATATAGCATCAGTTTCCTTACCTTTAACACTGGTGTTTGCTGGGTTGTAGCCGGGGTTGGGTGAGAGAGCAGCAAAGGAGGTTGGGGTCCTCTTGTTGTTTGCTGGAAAATTGCCCCAAAATGCGGTAATGTTTCAGGTTGTCAGGTGCTGAAAATGAAAAGATAACAATTTATTTTTGAAACAGTAGGGTAATGAAACAAAGACTGTGGGGAAAAAACATAACGCTCCAATTTTTTCCTTGCAGTTTTCATCCAGCTCTTTCGTCGTTGCTTACGAGAACCAAGGCTGGCAGTAACTGCGCCTCGTTTACTGCCAGACTTGCTTGTCGTAAGCAAGGACTACAAGTACAAAGTGCTTATTTACTCACCGCTTTCAGGTTTTCAAAACACATAAAACACATAAAAAGGCATTGTCAATAGCTCAAACTCTTGCAAATGCGAGACCTATTGCATTGCAATTGCTTGTTTTTATAGCGGCCTAATCCTCAGCAAAGATAAATAGGCTGCCCTGAATCACCTCTGTGGGAAGGGAAGAAAGACTTTTACACTCCTGTTCCACCCATCAAGCTGGTATTGTGTGACATTTTCATAATTTTAGTGTAATTATGAGGGACAATTCAACCAAGAGTGACACTTTCTCACGAGCAAAATCAAGAAATGAAGACGAGGGACAAATATAAATGCCAGAAATTGTACCCATTTGAGCAACAAAAAACTCTCATGATTCGCATGGACTCGTGGTGTTTGGGGAGGTTGATGTTTTAATGCAGAAGCACACCCCGGGGTCAGCGCATTGAGACCATTTGCTCCACGTAGCTAAAGGTACTTGTTCCTTGTAATCCATTCTTGAATTCATTCATCCTCCACTCCACGCCATCCAAGTATTCATTCATTCATTGAGCCATGCAGCCATGTCTCCAATCTCCATTCAAGGACTGGACAAGATTCTATGACAAAAATATGTTGTAAAACGCATCATATTTGCAATATCTGGGGGAGGTCTGGGTGGACTCCCCCACTGGTGGTCGGGGAGCACCCCCCCCACCCCACACCTCCTTCAGTCTGCAGCGATCAGGTTCTCTCGCTAAGTGCAATATGAGGGTTGGTCTCATAACATTACCAGAGGGGGTTTTGGTTCCCAGCCCTGCCTGGTGAAACTTTGGTGGGTGCCCAGCTCATGAGCCTCGTGAAGCCACTGGCGATCCCACCGTCCAAGCGTGCCTCGTTGTGGAAACACTGCAGCAGTGCCCTAAATGTGCCAGGCTCGGCTGTCAGCAGCAGTCGGGCGGCAGTCACTGCACCCAGCTTCACTCACTGAAATTCTATAGCAAGTAATTACCCACAGCAGGTCACGATCTCGTACAATCTGGTGGACGCTGCGTTGCGCTGTGTCCTGTGTTATCTTTTGCGTTTCAGGTTTTCAAATGTCCACCCCCACCCACCTCTTTAGTCATCGACCAGAGCCTTGGTTCGTTTAGGATTAGCAGTGCACTGCGGATCAGACAGCTCGACTAGCAGCGAGAGGTCCGTGTGCAGGGGGAGGGTGGCGCCTGTCTTCTGTCACCTGTTAACAATCGCATTACCCACGGCTTCCCAGGACCAGCGCTATGCACTGCCTGCACGTGTGTCCTTCTAGGGACGCGGTACACTCTCCCTCTCGGCTACCCGGATACTGCACTTGTTGCACTGTCCTAACTACCAGTCCCAATTTCAGATTTACAAATTCCCTTGCAGGTTGTCTAGGGCGAAGGATGCGCGGGGAATTCAAGCGCAGCCCTCTGGGCAGCACGAACAAATGGGTGGATTCTGAAAGAAAACTACTTCGAGGTAACGGGACTCGGAAGGAAGCACTGGGACTGGGGGCCGTGACCGTCATGGGAAGGATGAACATCAAGGTCCGCGGGCCGCCAATGAAGGCCGGGTGGGCCGCCAGCGGCGCCGCGGGCCGTACTATGAGGAACCCTGATCTAGGCCAACACAGCTAATTAAATCTCAAAATCAGCTTGCACAAATGTTCCACGCTTGAATCAAATCGATGTATTGCATATTTCAGAAATATACATTTCGATCCTGGTTCAAGCCCTGGTACCGAGCATTCAGCGGCACTGCTTCCTCACCCACCTGACTTCTCATGTGACCAAAACCAGCAGGAACCACAGTCCGCTGAGTCCGATTCCAACCTACCCATACCTAATGAGCTGGGAATGGTTATTTTCAGATGGGAACCAATGCTCTCACTCACCATATAATATTTCACACGACCACGAGGCTCAGGCGACGCGAGTGAAGTGAACCGTCCGACGCACGCTTACGACACTGCTGCAGCGCCGCGCGCCGCAAAATGGCCAATCACTGCATGACTACATTAAGTCAGAGACAGTGATTGGCCATTGTGCAGGGCGGCTGAGCCACCCACGCTCGGCATCCAATATGGATTGCCCCTGCTGTGCTGCGCGGTGACCGGCCAATCCTGGCGCTGCATGCAGCGCCAGGATCGGCTTGGAGGGCACAGTGACTGCTCGCCCTGTCGCTGCCAGCGCAGCCGCCAGCAGGTCCTGCACCCCCCCCCTACTAGCTAATGGGGCCGGCCTGGGTGCGCATGCTCGGGCAAGTTGCTGCCCGAAGCATACATGCGGGGGGAAAAGTTTTTTTCAAAGACCTAGACCTGTCAATCATTCAATCCCGCCCCCCCCCCCTGCACACTCCCGATAAAGTCGGGTGCTGCCCGGCGCCGCCGGAATAATTTGCGCTAAGTAAGTAAATGATGGTAAAACAAAACATTTATTTTAATTAGTTAACTGTAGGGCAGCCGCGGGTCCAAGCAGCAGGGCTGGTGGGGCTACGCCCCTATGCCCCAATGGACGCACCGCGGCTGTGCAATTGCAGGAGGAATGGAAGATAATTTGGAATCAGACATATTACTTGCCAGTCACACATCCTGAAATCAGATGTGCTAACTCACTACGCTCAATATTCTGAGACCTGTAGGTGTGTGTGGCATCAAACAAGCGTATGTTGCCACGTCCCGCTGAGCAAACTAAAAACAGTTACCCAGCCGCGGCCCGTGGAGGGAGTTCCGTGGGGTGGAAAGGTGGGGCGGGGGAGGGGCAGGGTGGGGGGTACTACAAACCGGAATATGGATAATTGGAGGTATGTAAACAATTAAATAAATAAAGCGAATTTCGTAGCGCGCGCTGCATCGCATTTTGCGATGCAGGTCGGCAACGAAATTCGTTTTATTTATTTAATTGTTTACTTACCTCCAATTATCCATATTCCGGGTTTTAGTACCCCCCACCCTGCCCCTCCCCTGCCCTGCCTTTCCGCCCCATGGAACTCCCTCCACGGGCCGCAGCTGCAGTTACCTTTGGTTAACAGTCGGGTCAGATATTTCATGAGCTCACTGCCATTTCATAGAAGACGTTTTTGGAGAATTGGTAAGAAATGTCGGGGCATATTATCAAGAAACGGCGTTAAAATTGAGAATTTCCATAGAAGCCCATGTTCTGGTGTCAACATGGGCTTCTATTGGAATTCTCTGAGGCATATTATCAAGCCCATTATCGCCGCTTTAGCGGCAATTTTCTGCCGCTAAAGCGGCGATAATTTAACGCCATGCTTGATAATACGCCCCGTCGTCATCTTGAAAAAGTTTTAGCAAAACTGTTTTTCAAAGTGTTTTGTATTGAAATCTGTTGAAGCTGTTTTTAGTTGTCAAATCATTCCTTCTCCATTTGAAAGATCTGTCTAAACATTGTCAAATCCACTTTAAGATATCAGTAGCGGATAAATATTGTGAAATACACTAAAACATGTTTGATTCATTTGTATAGGGTTTGACCAATATGTTTAAAATGTACAATTTATTACTGTTTTCCAGTATTGGCTCTAAGAATAGCTCTGCCGCATTGTTTGAAGTGTTAGCCCCACCTCCATCACTGGCCTGTTGCCCTTCAAGTTTTGATCTAGTTGCACCCCTGCTGTTACAATGAATGGAAGTTCCATGGTACCTTCGTTTTTCCTGTCCTCACTCAACATATGTGGCTGAGTCATCCATACCACCATTGCCCCAACGATTCAATAACCGGGAAGAATGCATCTAGGAATGAATGCGCAACCACTAATGATTTGCCTATAGGAATCAAACACTATTGAAAACTGAAAAAATGAGTGGCAGCTTTGGCTGCCATTTTGAAGCACCACTTCATTCTACTCACATAGGGGTCCCTTTTATATTATATAAGACATTTATCATGAGATGTGGTAAAGGGATCCAGAGGGTGAGGGAAATTTTTCTGGATGGAAACAAGTTAGCCACCACCAAGAATTGTAGTTATCTCGGCATTCTAGTAAATCAAAATGACACCTGGTCTCAGATGTTAAACGCGAAAAGACTTGCGTTTACTAGAACGACGACAGCCCTAGTCTCCTTTGCCAAGAAACTAGAGAGGAAGCCGCCACTGGAGCTTTTGCAAATATACAAAGCAAAGCGTATCACAGCTACAATGTATGGGGCAGGTGTGTGGGGTTTTGTAAAAACCTACCCACTACAGCTGGTGGAGAATTATTTTTTGTGTTATATTCTGTCAGCCCCCCCAATCCACGCCCTCCTACACATGCCATGAGGAGCTGGGTCTTTATTTTATTTCAGACCTCATCAAATTGGAACCAGTGCTTTTATGGCATAGGATTTGGACTAAGGAGCAGACCAAGTTGAATAGAGAGATTTTAAATGATAGCATGAGCTTGGATGGGGCTGCCAAGATCCCTTGGATTAAATATATATGTAATTTTATGAAAGACCTAGGGCATCCGGAATACTTTGTGGACCCCGTTACTATGCTGTCAGCATAGAGAAAGACCCTAAAGTTAGAGGGTCTTCAATTATTGAGTTCAATACGACTGGCAGAAGAAGTGCTAAAACCTAGCGTTAGGCAGAATCAATTATTGCTTACATGTATGGGGATGGAGCCCTACTTGTTCTATGTCCCAGGAATATTTGATAAAATGCTTTTAACAAGATTTAGATTGGGAGTCGTACATAGATTACTGTCAATACCAACTATGAACGACTGGTCACAAACTCTGATACCCTGCCCGTGTGACAACCACTCTGAACAGTCTACGATCCACCTAGTCCTATTCTGTAAATTTTACGTAGAGTTGAGGAAAGTCTATTTACTTCCACTTTTAAAACATCTGGGCGTAAGGCAATGTCGCCCAGCTTTTATTTGGCTGCAGCTTCTGGTAGATGAACACACTGCGTGGTGGGTGGCCAAGTTTTTAAAAAAGGCTATCCAGCTGAGGAAAAGTATGGTATTTGAGGTGTAAATTGTGGGCACTAGCCCCCCTGATGGTGCTGGATCAGTTTTTAATGTGTAATTATACCGAAATCTGTTAAGTTAATAATTAAATTATTATTTGTTTTTATTGTATGTGCTTTTATGATTGGTATATTAACAATCGACTAAAGCTTTCCTTGACTTGACTTGACTATATTATATTAATAAGTCCAACTCAAGGAGGAGGATAGATTGCATTTTTTATCCAATTAAAATCGATCTTGCTTGTAATACTGTCAAAATGGTTGGCTTTGATGCAGATTGCCGTGTGGATCTTACACACAGCACACCTCTTGAAGAGCGTGCCTTGAAAGCAGTGCTGTCTCTCAGGCTTAATAAGAACAAAAGCCGCAGGTCCTGAGAAGATCTTTCACTTATTGACCCTTCTTATTACTAAAACATTTCAACCAAAATATCATTTGAAGTACCTTGACTGCGGCACAGGCTGGTTAATATTCACACCAAGGCAATGTCTCCTGTTCGACCTTGTTCTGGGTGATGTGCAACACAAACGAGTGCAATCTCCAGCCTCTGTGCACCACAAGTAATGGGATGCACATATTGCCATGGTTATTTAATGCATACAGAATCACACCGCCTGCTATTGAAATTATTATCAGGTAATAAATATGTAAGAATGGCGTTTGAAAATCAGACATCCAAGGTCTGGTTCATGTTTCATATCACACAAGGGAGAGGGTCGCGCATTTTGTCCCTCATTGATTAATGCAACAATAATGAAAAAAAATTGCAATTTAGACACACATATCGAATTTCACATTTGATTTCCATCTCTACTCCATGTGAAAAAAAAATGTCTAAGCCCTTGTTCAGTATATGTACTAAAACAAATGAACAGATGTTTGGCGCTTTGTCGTCCATGTAAATTGATGATAGATAGGAAAACTGAATACATTTTGGAAATAGCAGCAGGAGTACTATATAATAACCATTTCCCCAAAAATAACATTCTACGCCAATTAGCTCCCAGAAGTATATTAAAGTTAAAATGGTTAATAGTCTTCCAAGTATTCATAGATAGTACATGGTTTTCTTGTTCCTTCCATTTTTTAATTACTTTTTGACTTAAATCCGTTTCCCTACTATATGCTAAACAACGTTTCCATTCCCCTGGTCTCTTTATACACTCATTTATAAGGAGATCTTTAACCAATTGCGTTGGTTGATTAAGCTGTTCAATATCAAGTTGGCCCAAAAATTTAAAAATAGTATTATATGACAAAACCAACAAAAAATTTGTCTGAACAAGACTTGCCATCTCTCTAGGAGTTATCCAGCCTCCATTTTTTAAAAAATCAGTTACTTTACTAAATCCTACTGTGGCCCAATTGTCCGCTATATCAGATCCACCTTTAATACCCATCAGTGGAAAAATACTGGACAGTGGAGTTGTTACATTAAATAGTGGGAGTGAATATCTATTAAACATAACAGTACGTTTTTTAAGAAACCATAAAAGAATCTTATAGCGAACTAATTTGGGAGATTTAAAAATCTGCGGGGGAGGGGGTAGCTCATTTTCAAAACAAATTAAGTCGAAGAAACAATTAATAAACAAGTTTTGACCTTGAGTTTGATTCCTAAATCTCGACAAATACTGTATAAAATAAGCATTATAATAATCTCTAATATTTGGCAGAGAAAGTCCTCCTTGATCTAAATCCGCATAGAGAGTATTAATTGCTATACGAGGAGGCTTCTTTGCCCATACGAATGCAGAGAACATAGATTCAATCTTGGAAAAATACGTTCCTGATAAAAAACAAGGAATAGTAGAAAACAAAAAATTATTCAAACTATCCTTCAAACTGTTTTAGATGTACACAACACATATCCGCCAACTGGTCTCATGTAATGGCTCATTGTACCAATATAAGGGAATTTTGGGACGATATTTTTGTGTTCTGCCAGATTTATTTTAAAATTACGCTCCCTTTTAATGAAAAACTGATACTATATGGTTTTGATTCAGACCTTAAAATATCCGCCCAATTGACTAAACTACTGTATATAGCAACGGCAGTTGCAAGATCTTTATTACTGCAAAACTGGCGGTCAAAACAGATTCCAAGTAAATTAGAGTGGATGCAGAAAATGAGGAGAGTAAGAAAGAGTGAACAAATTTATGCTCTGCGGGACGGAGGAGGGAGAAAATTTGACAAAATTTGGGGTTCTTTTTTTGATTCGGACTGATGGTTATTTAGTGGATGATGCTTAACTTTATTATTTGAGAATCCTTTATGCTGAAGCTGTCTTATATGGTGTTTGATCCTGTGTATGTTTGACCAGCAGTCTTTATTGTCACTAAAGTACTTCAATAAAAATAAAAATTAAAAAAAAATGATAGATAGGAAAACTGGAATTATGCAACAGGGGAGGGCAGAGCTGACTAAATGATGCATCAACAAAAGGCAAATTATGTGGCGAACTGCAGCATAGTCAGTATTACTTCATGATTGTGTCATTTTTACACATGCTAACACTGGCCAAATAGGTCACCTTATTGGCACCCGTTAAGTACTCAAAATACAGCAATAAGCAGCTGTAGTTGAGCAGGCAGCCTTTCCAAAGGGCTTTCCACTACAAAGAAACAGACGCCACCACGCTGTTAGTAACTTTTGATCAGGTTGCGGTAGAAACAACTTTCTTTTGTTAAAGATTTGCAGGTTATGCAGCAGATGATCATCATGTTGCAAATGCGGCAACCCCATAATTATATGAAAAACCCAGCTGCCGCAGATTCACATAATTCCAGTGGCCTTGATAATAGATAATAGAGTAAATGAACATATGTGTCATATCCTGATTTAGGTGTAATGCATTCTCTCCCTAGTTTCCTTATACCTGCTGCTCAGACACTTTGTGTGATGTAATGGAACCTGGCCTGTGAGAGTGTCCGTTGAGAGACTCCTGGTGGGATGTATGCATACGCATATACATGACCTGTAACCAAGAGTTATCTTATTCAATAAACCTTCATCATATAACCTACGTGGCCTGCCTACCAAGAAGATATCTTTTATTGTAACAATACTACTATAAGGCAGGTCACCCTACCTACTGGTCTTAAATCATATATTCAATAATATTAAATCGAATTATTTACAATAATTAAAAATATCACTAAATATAATTAAATGTTCAAATATCTAAAAATAAAACACATTATTTATTTATAAAAAAATAACAACCTTTTTTTAATAGATACATTAATGTAACATTATTTTTTAAATATTTTATGATAGAATGATATTATTATTATTTAACATACTTGTAATTATTTTTATACACCACTTCTAAGAATTGATAATGCATAGTAAAAACTATTTTTGTACCGTAGGTGGGAATTGTTTTAATTTTTTTAGAAAAAATATTTTTAATTTAAGGTAATACTTTTTAATTAACTGAAGATTTAATTCAAAATTAAGTTCATAGTGCTGCAGCATTTTTCGTATTTTCTTTTTGACTTAAAAGAAATACATAAAGTTAATTTAAATTATTATATAGCATAAAAATATTTTTACTAATATATTATTATGTTTATTTTTTTATCACAGGGACAGGTCACTATTGTGATGTCTACATATGGGAAAGTATAAGGGAATAGTAAAAACACATATTTTCCTAAAAATAATTGTAAAAATATATATATATTTTTTTACGTTTTCATTTTTACAGTTTAAAATCTATAAAATAAATATGTTAATTTATTTTAATATTATTTTTTAGAGGCTTTTATTTTAAGTCCTACCTTCATTATATTCTGTGGCAGGTTAATGCAGTACCAATGGTTGGCCATGTGTGGTGCTGGACTTACTACAGCTGCGTGCTGGAGTAAGTTACTAATTTAGAACTGCAGTTTGTGAATAGCAATGCGCTTAATCTTTGTGGTTAGGTGCATTGTCACTTCCTAAACCCCTCCCTAACCTTCAATGACTCCTCCTTCCTATTCCCTAAACCCTTCTGATTCATTAGTAAGCATGTCCCTTTCTCCATCTACTCTCCCTGGTCCCTCCCACATTCACTACTATTTAGTAATCGTACATATGTGCCGATCTTCCAATTTAAAAGATAGGAGAGGTGGAAATGGAGATTTACACTCGTTAGTTTGTTAAATGGATACTGTAGTTTTTTAATACTACTACTCTAGTACTACTTAGCATACTACCAAACTGCAACTTGTGAATGGGCCCCTATATGTCTGTTTTATTAATTACAGTGCTTTTGATGGAGGTGGCAGAAGATCACTGGAGTCAAATTGCTGACTTGGTGTATCAATGAGTCACTGCGAAGAGCAATTAAAGAAAGTCCTAGATAGTGATACATGGCTCTAAATATAGGTTGGAATGGAGGCCAACTCTCCAACTGCATTTTGGCTCCCATGATGTGAGTTTGTATATCATGGACATGGCCAGATTGCTATCTCATGTAAGGGCCTTTCCACCAAAAGTATTATGCCATAAACATCATTCATTGCGTCACATGGATGATACTGCAAATGTTGATTGTACAATCACTAGTCTGCAAAGAACAGTGGAACCCCTTTATGTTTATAATAGCACTAGCAAACTCATCCTGAATTGTAGTGAAAAAAAGGTTTTTGTTTTTTCAAAGAGACGCAAGGTTTGGGGCCATTGGTGTACTAGCCAACAGTTGGTTCATTAAACCTGCAAAAACAATTATTTTTAACTTAATAAGTGTATGGATTTTTAATCTCCTGACCCTCCACTACCATCTTGTAAAGTTGAAGACAAACATTCCTCATTGATTTTTGCCTAAGGTTCAGTAAACACAAAGTTTAGAACCCTTCTGCAACCCATATTTTGAATGCTATTAAATTCAATTTTCATCTTTCACTTATGTAAGGGATCATAACTTTTACAGGAAATTAGATGGCGTATAATGCAGCCTCTGTAGTAAGCCTGGGCAAAGCACTACGCTACGCTCACGTAGTTTGCGAAGTTTGCGCTACTTCGCACTACGCGAATTGCATGTAGCACAGTGCAAACATGCGTAGCGTAGCGTTGCGTAGTGCAGCGGTAATTTTTTGTTTGCTCGCGGTCCTCAACATCAAGTTGGCGACCGCGAGCAAGCAAAATGACATCCCGGTGAGACTTTTTCCTTGTTCGCGATCAGCAACATCACGTTGCCGATTGCGAGCATGGAAAATAAACATCCCGGCGAGATTCTCAACGCGGGGAGGTCGGGTTTCTCATTGCGAGTGGTTGCGTATGCTCGCAACCGCTTGCAATGAGAAACTACCAGTCCGCGTTGATAAAAGCTGCCGCTCGAGTAAAAATCTACTCGAGCGGCAGAAAACTACAGCTCGCACTGTGCAAGATGCCGTTTTCAATGTTTGCACAGTGCCGGATGCTTGTCCGCACTGTGCAATCATTGAAAATGGCATCTTGCACAGTGCAAACAGGGTACTACGCAGTTCGCGAAGTGCTACGCGTAGCTCGCATAGTGCGAAGTGCACTTTGCATAGCTTCGCGTAGTGCTACTTTGCGAGCTACGCCCAAGGTTACTCTGTAGGAAAATCTTATATCTCTCCAATGCACAATTCACTCACAATTGAGATTAGAATTTGGCCTTTTGAGTTTTGAGTCAAACCTCTAAAAATATGGCAACATTCTTTAATATTGTTTCTTTTAAAGATAGGCCAATAAGGGACATTGAGAAATTTGATCTGGAGATGCAACAGGAAAGTTTATTGTTACTGAATATTTATTATCCAAGCAACTGTGGATAGGGAATTGGGATTATATTAAAGACAAGGAGACTAGCATTATGCATAACCTTTTATTTACCACTTCTGAGCAGCAACACTTTAAAATTCCAAATCAGGACACAGTATGAGAACATGAACAAAATAGAACACCCAGTTCATAAAATCCTCCAACACTCTAACTTCCTCCTCTTTTGGCGCTGCTCTTAGTCAACCCGCTTGCTCTCTTTTCCAAATTGTCCAACACCTTAAATTAATTGTCTGTCAAAACTATACACACTGTAAAATTCCAAACTAAAAAAGTAACTTTTCTCTCCTTTACCAACATCATTGTTGCAATCCCCAAAAAAACACATTTAATTTATTGAAATAATTTCATATATCACGCCAACCCATTATATCTTACGCTTTGATTCAATTAACACAAGGGATAGGGAGGGAGTCATAATGCTAGGCCTTTTGTCATTAATAAAACCATGATTCTCTATTCGCAATTGCTTTCTGTGTTTCATGGCTGGACAGGAGTCTAGCATTATGCATGTTCTTTTCCTCAATGCAGTCCTAGAAGCATGCTCAACTGGTTTGAAATAACATTTCCTGAAAAACTCTGTATTCAACCATTCATCTGCCTTCATTATCTCCTCCTACTGAGACCCTGTACAAAAAAACCTGGTAACCATAGCTCCCCTCTAAGAATGAGATTTAACTTTCTCAACTCTTGCTTCCTTCATAACTGTCTTCTCCCATCTTGCAATAGTTGACACTGATATTGCCCTGCAAGGCTTTACATGTGAAATCAACAATTGAGTCACACTATCTGTTCTAGTCTAAACACCTTTACCCTTCTCTCATTTTCCCTGATGCAACTCACTAAACAAAACTTTGGGAGCTCCTAAAACTTTGGCTAAAACACTGATTCTGACATAGGCTTAGTTCTACGGCAAATTTCAAAAAGCACTTCATCTTTTTGGTAAAATATACTTCCTAAGACTAATGCTCAAACATCAGACACCCTCCTGAATTAAATCAAACAAAGAAGAGTTCCCAACTTCCACACCAGTTCTCTCAGAGCTAGAAATATTTTCCCTGACTAATCATTGAACAAATTCCAAACTAAATTTGCTTCCCAAAGATTTTCGTAGCTGGATTTAGGGACTCTTTTCAAGCAAATTCCTTTCACCACTCTACAAAGCTTCTTGACTTCTTCCTATTGACAAACCCTCTGAAAGAGAATGTCCTGTAACAATTCACTGTCCTATATGAAAAGCCTTTCCGAACAACTCTCTGCCAAAAAATTGGCCACCGCTATCTCATCTGCTTCCATGGGATCCAAATCCCTTTCCATGCACCAACAAAACCAGACATTCCATGCACCACAATATCTCTTCCTTGTTCTGGAGCCCAAGATTTGTTGAGAAGCTTCGTAGACTCTCCTGAAAGACCTCTAAAACTTTCTGAACCCCTGATATTTTCCATACTAGAAGGATGAGCATACCTGCTTACACTAACAGATGCTGTTCTCCATCTACTCCAGTCAGCATTCCTTTGCCTGACCTTACCAAAAACAGAATTTCTATTTCCTGCCCATTACCGATGGGAACCATATCTGAGTGGTCCAAAAAGGAGTCACTAGAACCAGTTGACACTTTTGTCTTCTTACATGAAACAAAACTCTTGGAATCCTGGCAAATAATGGGAGCGCAGATCCCTTTAGACCCTGCCAATTCTGTGTGAATGCATCCACCGCCATGGCTCCTGGATCTCGGCACTAGCTGAAATATCTCTGATATGTCAACCAGGAGGCAAATAAATCCACCTTCATGGAACCCAAACTCGACTCTTTTTAAAAACATTAAGCCCTTTATCAACTTTCGCTCGCTGTAATCACTAAGATGTAAAAAATTCCAATCTGCTACCACATTGTCCTTCCTTGGCAAATACTGAGCTGTCAAATCTATTTCATGTTCCTGACAAAACTCCCACATTCCTTTCACAATTTTTAGACAGCTTCTTGGATCTGCTTCCTCACAGCTTGTTTATATAAGTCACTGTGGTTATATTGTCCATCCTCAATAGAACTGAACAACCCTGAAAACAATCCTTGAATCGGCATAAGTTAAAAGGTCCTGCTGTTAATTCCAAATAATGTATCTGCTCCTCCTTCTCCTTCAAATTCCATCTTCATCCAGTTTCTTGACCAAAACACATTGCACTCCAACCTAAGTTGCTTGCATTCGACTCTAAAACAAAATCTGTAACTGTCCCAAAAACAGCCCGACCATGCCAAGCGTTCAGATTCTCCAATTACCCTTCACTTCCTCTGTAAGCTTCATTTTGTCCCCATTCAAAAGATCTTTTGATAGAGCTGTGGTCTTCAAAAGTTGAAAAGCCTTGAATGCAATGGGCCTGGAAAAATATCCTGAATTGAAGAGGACAACAGACCTACCACTCGTGCTATCTGCCTCAAAGTCACTTCTTGTCTTCATTTCATATGACTCACCTCTCTCTCTTTATCAACTTTATTTACCTTTCTGGCAATTGAAAATAAACCTTTTCTGTATCTATGATGAAACCTAAAAACTCCATCCTGTGCGCTGGTTGTAACATTGACTTTTCCAGATTTGTAATGAACCCTCAACTTTCTGACAAACTTCAAAGTCAACTGCTTCTCCAATATCGCTAACTCCTGGTTCATAATGATAATATCATCCAAATAAACTATCATTCTCATGCCCTGTTCTCTCAACAACCCCTCTCACTACAGGCTTCATTTACTTTAGTAAATTACTAGGCCTGGGCTAAAATTTCGTTCCGTTCGCGGAAATTGCGATAATTTGACATTTTCGCGTTCAGCGGAAAGCGCGAAAATGTCAAAATTTCCGCATTCCGCAGCTTTGCGATAATTTGGTTCTTGCTCGCACTGTAAAATAATACATTCTCGCACGCGCGCGATCGCCTTACCTGAATCCCTGCGTTCGCCGTCAAGTTTTCTTGATCCGGTCGCGTTCTCCATGAGATGTTGTATTGTTTTTAGCCATTTGCGCTGTCTCGCGACAGTTCGCGCCCGCAGTGACGTCATGCGTCGCGCGATCACGTCTTTCTTCTCGCGATCATGCACCGCGAGACAACTGAAAACAAGTTGGCCGCGCCCGCGAGCAACCGCATGGGTAAGTTGGTGAGCCGCAACCATGCAGAAAATCTCGCGAACATGCAGGAAAAAAACTTCCGCATCTTCGCGATATTTCCGTGTGTTTGCGATAATTTTTAACATTTTCGCGATAATTTGCAAAAGTGGATTTCGCAAATTCCGCCCACCCCTATAAATTACCAAGGAGCTGATGAAAGAACAAATAGGAAGACACTGGAATTGAAAAAAGTTGTCTGTTTCACCTGAACGGTGGAAACTTATGCTTCTCCAGATCCTTCGGCATTGTGAAATGAGCATCTTTCAAATCCTGTTTCACCACCTTATCAATTTCCTGCAACATGTCTCTTAGCATATGCGACCCTTCATCTTGAAATTGTGATAAGTTACGAAAACATTCAACAATCATAAATGTATTACTGGTCTCTAGACTTTTTGCACTCACAAACAGTATTTGTAGGAAATTAATCAATTTTAATTGATTACATTTCTAAGAACTACTTACTGTGGTACTAGTTACTGTAGCTGAGAATTGGATGTATGTGTAACAATTTCAAATAATCCTTCAATAAACTTTATACTGATACTGAAAAATGGCCACTATCACAATGGAAGCCACTCTGTATGTTAAGGTGGATGTCTGAAAAGTAAATGTCTTCAAACTGCATTTTTAGATGATGTAAAAGTATACATATAAGAATATATGAGAAATTAAGTTACATTTTTTGGTGCTATATAGAAAAGCTGTTTCAATTACATTTCCAATACTTATTTTGAAAAACAGTTAAAACTGAGAGCAAATACACTTTATAGGTCAAAATAATTCCACTAACTTTAACACACAAGGTAAATGTTAAGATGAAAATACTGCCTAAATATCCAACTCTTGGTTAGTGAAGGCTGCAAGGTTTATTACTAGATGTACTCAATAAGTAAAGTGCCAATAAGGTTGATCTTATGGCATTAAGAAATGTGAATTCCCACACAACAGAATAATATGGAAAATGTATTTTTTGATACCTATGTTGCATTGCTTACTAGTAGGGTTAGCTCTGTTTTTAGAAAGATTCAGTCCTTGGATGTTCTTTTTCTCCTGGACAATGAGATGCCATCAATTGAAGTTTAATAATTGAAGAGTTTTTCATTAACATTTAGCTAAGGATCATTTAAATCGTAATTTTAGTTTAATAAAGTTGTTTCAAATGTAAATAAAGATATATGCAATCATGGTATACCCTTTAATAGGACATGCCCACAGGGCTAATATATGAGGAACATTGTGAAAATCAATATAGGTGGAACCTAAAGAACACACCTACAACACACTAGCATATTATGGGGCCCATAATCAATATCCTTCACATACAGAACGATCACACTATACCTGCAAGGAAAAGTCAAATCTTGAAAGGTGAAATGTCAATAACATGTACAATTATTTTTGGTGAGGTTAGGTTTTCTTAATATCTACCCTTTATACCCTTTTAGTTAGATGTAAACAAAGATGCAGATGATTGTTCAAAATTGAACAATGATATTAGAGTGACGATAGATTTCTGCTCTGGATTACGACCATTCAAGACATTTTTGAGAATACATCTAGCCATAAGAATATTAGTAGCCCAAAATGCAATTGTAAAATAGTTTAACCACATTTAAAGTTTGTGCAGTGCATCACTGCTTACCAATTATTAGGTGAACATCTCAAGAAGATTAATATTTTAGAGGGCAACATAGAGAGGAAGTCTTCTGATACAGCATCACTTACTGTAGAAGTGTGGCATCACCATCGCTAGTGACTTATTACTGAAGAACATTTCAACAGTGGGAATGACAGGATGACTTTTTTAACTGGTAATTTAGTTGGGTCAATATTTATTCAGAGCATTATAAGTTTACTTAAGTACGGAGAATGTATGTTTCTCTGAATGTTATGCAAGGCAGGATGCATATCCAGAAAATAATCATGTCTAATGCTCACTAGTTTGAGCAAAACAGATGAAGCACGTTGTTAAAGCTGCCACAAAGTGAAGTACTTATGAATCTGTTAAATCCAGTGTTTTTTGTGTTTTTGTTTCTATTGTATCCATCTATTGTATCTATCGTACATTCTTTATATAGTAAATAAATGAAAAAAAGAAATATAATTCTAGGCAAAGAAAAAGTCCTTGCAAGAGTTTGTTAGATGAACCACTGCTACACTTCGGAAGAAATCTGTCTGGCAACTAATCGTTTAGGTACTCAGACAGCCTGATGTTATTAATAGGGAATGCAAAATTTGCGGTATTTTCTTTCACATATTTATAGATTTTTTTTTAACTACATGAATTTGCACATAATTATGCGAAAAGCAAATATGACACTTAGGGGCCAATTAAGATGCTGACGTGAAAGGCTCTGACCCTCGGTCGAAGCCTTTACGGCTCCATCGTAATGGGCCACTCGGTTTACTTTACGACTGCCTCATTATGATGGAGGCGGTCATAAAGTAAACCTGCCGGTCATTACAGCTGACTACCGACGGGCCCCGTTGGCCAGTCGGAATCCGGCCTGTAATCTCAAGGGCTGGCATTTCAGTCCTTGAGATTACAATGTCAGGTTTCGGCAGCCTTTCTGTCCTGGCCTTTCCAACACGGAAAGGCTGTCAAAATTCGACTTTAGGGGCCCCCAGAAGGGCCCACTTGGGTACTCGGCCTTCGGTTGGAGGCAGAGGGGGCACCTATGTTGCCCCCCTGTTTTTCCCTGCACCACGTGGCAGGAACCATGAAGTGCCAGCGACAGGGTGGAGGGATGAACTGCACCTCCCTTTTTTTCAATGGGAGCTTGTGTTATGGCCGGTGTCTGGACGTAACACGAGCTCCAATTGAGAAAAATGCAATACGTCATCACAGTTTTCGGTCGCATTGTAATGGGCCGGTTGGGACCGCCGGCAGGGTGTCAGTCAGTCCCAGCACTGAGTCTGTGTCGGGCGGAAGCAATTCAGTCCGACATCAAAATGAGGCCCTCAGTGCTACACTTTAGCATCAAATAAGTCCTGACATATATTTTGTCTTGAGTATGCATTTCACGCAATCAGTGTGAACACCCACTCACGTTCTAGTCATTTATGTTGTTCCCAAGCTTCTGCAATTTCATTTAGCCACAAACGTGACATAAGTGATATGGCGCAAGGTGTCATTTCGGGAATTTTCTTTTATGCAAATTACACCAGTGTGATTGAAATTTTGCCTGGATCTAGTCATTAACTGACCTGGGAACAAACCTTATGCGGAATAGCTAAAGGGACCCATATCAGGGATTAGGCATTCACTGTCCTGACATATGAAATCATTGGTGTTATTTACTAAACATGTGAATCTTTTTAAATAAACAGTTTACAATAGTGCCCATAAAAGCTTCACAGTGATGTATTGATAGTTATTTCACATTCCTCTTCATTGGAACCAAAAATATTGGAAAGATTGATTTACTGGTTAAGGAACCAATTGTTCAGATCTGTGTGTAACGGGAATTTCACAGTGGGTCGATCAAGTCATTTTTCCCTCCATTTCCAATGAAGCCTGAATCATTATGCTAATAGTAGCACCTGTTATTAAAAACAAGAGTCACTTGGATTCGTAGAGCGTGTTGCATAAATAGTCGATCTTGTTGATATATGTCCAAGAACATATATGCCATGTCTGATTAAAAAAGATTTGCCAAAGATCACCTGAATGCCTTCTTTATTTTGTCATCCTTCTCAAATCCTCATACATCCAGGTAAAGGATGCCCAGCCACTACTCCTCTCCAGCAGATAGTGTTAAAGTTTGTCGACTAGTATCTCTAACAAATAAGTTGTCATAACCACACTAATGCCCTCATTAGGAATGGCTCACTGTCTTGGCCGTTATTTATGGCACATCATGAAATCTGGGACCACTGTAACGGAATTCATTGGATATGATCAATAGCATCCAGTTATGAGTTTGTCCCTGAGAATGGGGAATAATATGTGGATATTGGTGCTTTATGCACCAACATCCTCATGCCAAAGTAGTGGTAAACAGCCATTAGTATGTGGATGTTAGTCCTCGTACCATTACTTCGTAAGCGTTACAATGCATGCGATGTTACAACGCGTAGCCTTTACTACGCAAGTTGTAGCATCGCATGCGTTGTAATGCTTCCGAAGCAAAGGCTATCAACATCATTGTGTGGAAACAGACACGCTTCTGTTTCCACACAACGACGTGCACCACTGATGCTGGAAGCCCAGAGAAGAGGAACCACGGCTGAAGGAGAAGAGAGGAAGCGAGGAGGGAGAGGTAAGAGGGGCTGTGTAGTATTTAAGGGTTAAGGGTAGGGGGAGGGTCGTGCAGGGGGTAGTCTTTTTGGTTTTAAGGTAGGGTACTTGTGTTTTTGTAGTATAGAGTAGTGTATTTTGGTTTAGGGTAGTGTCGGGGGTTGTGCAGGGTAGTGCTTGGGAGTAGGGACAGGACTGGGGGTAGGGGCAGGGTCGTGCTGTGGGTAGTGTTTTAGGGTTTAGGGTAGTGTCGGGGCATTGTGAAATGTAGTGAGTGTAGGGTCCAGGCAGGGGGAAGGGGGAAGGTCGTGTAGAAGGTAGTGTAATAGGTTTTAAGGTAGTGATGTGGTGTTAGTGTAGTGTAGGGTAGTTTTTTAGGGTTTAGGGTAGTGTTGTTGTGTTTGTGTAGTGTAGGGTAGTGTTTTAGTGCAGGGACCGGCTTGGGGGTAGGAGCAGGGTTAGGCTGGGGGGAGTGTTTTAGGGTTTAGGGTAGTAGTGTGGCGTTTGTGTAGTGTAGGGTAGTGTTTTAGGGTTTAGGGTAGTGTCGGGGGTCGTGAAGTGTAGTGTTGGAGTGTAGGGTCCAGGCAAGGGGAAGGGGGAAGGTCGTGTAGGGGGTAATGTATTAGGGTTTAGGGTAGTGTAGTGGTGTTTAAGTAGTGTAAGGTGGTGTAAGGTAGTGTAGTGTAAGCATGATTTTAGTGCGATGTTTTTAATTAGCATAAACCATAGTACATTTGTAACCATTTAAGTTATAAATGCATGCGCATTTAATACTTGCGAAGTAATGGTTGATGCTAAGTAAAAACATCGCACTAAAAGCATGCAGAGTAATGGTATGAGAAGTATCGACATACATTCCCGAGTAGTTAGCAGGCATTTTTCACCTGATAGAATTTAGCAGGTATAGTCTGCTGAGCTGAATCTCTAGAAAACTAAAGGGGTTTGATGTTAGCTGTCAAACTCATATTTTGAGTATGTGCGGTAACTGCACATGCCTGATTTATGTGGGCCATTCCTAATGGGGGTCCAAGGCAGTTTCTTATTGGATGAAGAAGAGCAGTCGGTACTTTTTAGGAAAACAACACATGGTCTGCATATGCTCGAGTGAAATTAAGTTTATTCTTGCCTGCACTTCCACTTACCACCTCAGATTTTGACATAGCATCACATCACACTCCTTTACCTTAAAAGGTTTCTAAGAGAAATTTTGGAAATGGCCCTTTTCATAGGGTTATCCCCAAACCTTTTGCCTTTTGTCTCCTATTTTTCTGACCCTGTTTTCGTTGGCCATAGGATTCTAAGCACTTTACCACTGCTGATCAGTGCTAAACTGCTTATGCTCTCTGCATAAATTGGGATATGATTGATTATCCATGATTGGCATATTTGATTTACTGGTAAGTCCCTAGTAAAGTGCACTGAGTGGGCCAGGGACTGTAAATCAAATGTTGCTAGTGAGCTTGTAGCACTGTTTGTGCCACCCACATGAGTAGCCCTGTAAATGTATCTCAGACCTGCCACTGCAGTGTCTGCACGCACAGTTGTAAGCTGCCATGTTGACCTAGCAAATGCACCCACTTGCCAGGCCCAAACCTTCCCTTTCATTACCCCCATGGGCAGGGTGTGGTGTATGTGAAAGGTAGGACATGTACTGGTGTGTGTGACATGTCCTGATAGTGAAATACTTCCAATTTAGTTTTTCACTATTAAATGGCTATCTTATAGGCTAACACGGGAGTTGCTTTGTAATATCCTACAAGCATCACTTTCCATGGGGACAAGATAGAGAAATGGAGTTTAGGCTCGCTGAACTCAGAATTTATTAGCACACCTCATGGTAAAGGTAGTTTTTAAATTCTGTGTTTAAGAATGCCATTTTTAAAAGTGGGCATTTTCTAGTTTTACCATTCTGTGTGCCTCTGACTGTTTTTGTATTCAGCGTCTGGTGTTGGTGTGACAAGAGCTAGGGATGCTTGTTCACTCTAGACAGCAACAAGAGGGGTTGAGGTGTGCCCTGCCTTGTCTGGGTGACTCATTGCTGGCCTGAATAGACCTGGTCTGCATTTAGAGTGGTGGGTGGAGTTTCGCTTGCACCTGAATAGACTGTGTCTCCCTTTCACAATGCTGTCTCCGCTTCCTGCAGTCACGCTGCACCAGGGAGGACAGGACTGGTTTGAACTGGGTTCAGAGACCCTAACAGCAAAGAGAACAATAAGAAAATGGGGATAAGTATTAGACCTAAAACCCTAGGACTTTAGATTACTTCTAGAAACAAGAAGACCCTGACAAGAAGAAGAGCGGAAGGACTGTGAGAGGAGTGCTGCCTTTTCTGTGTGAGGGGTGGGTTGGCCTGCAATTGTTAATTCTGCCTGTGGTGGAGGAAAAAGACTGACTCCTTTTGCCCTGCTGTGGCATCCTTCTTGTGATGGAAAATCTCCAAGGGCTTGCGTGTGCTGGCCTCCTGTTGGAAATCTCAGGGACATAAAAGATTTCAAGAAAGATCCTTGCTGGATCTTAAAGTATCCTTCCTGCGAGGAGTGCAGCCCCTGACATGTGTGGGGTAGGATTGCCTGCAGTGGTTGCTCCTACCTGGAGCAGGAAATGGTTTGAACTGTCCCAGTAACTTTCTGTCTGAAAGAAGAAAAGGAAAGCACAAGAGGAGCGATTTGGCTGGCAGCCCAGCACATGGAGAAGAGCTGTGCCTTCCAATGCAGCTGGTGAGGATAGCTTCCCCTGCCAGGAAGGAGCACTTTTTTTTGTACTACAGTGCGTGCAGTGCTGGAATTGTCTCCTGGTGAAGAAAGGGGATAGCTGAGGGCAAGAAGCGCTCTCCCTCTCCCTGGCGGCTTGTCCCTCACTAATTTCCAGCCGGGGCTCTGCTTATGTGGCCCCGGGCTGTGAGAGGTTGCGGTGTCTAAATAGGAGGGAATTCCAGATGGAATCCCCCGTAAGGCAAGTCTGACGTCACAGTCGGCAGGCTGGCTGCTGCAGAGGACATGGAAGGCCGGCACCACCAGGGAGCTAACAGGAAGGCATCGACTTCTGCAGCCGCCGGCCGTGTGGTGCCCCCAGAGAATGCCTGATGCGGCCACACCAGCAGGCGGAGCCAGCCAGGTCGAAGAGCTCCACAGAAGGGTTGAGGAGCAGGGCGGTCTCCTGGGGCAGGCCAGAGGTAAAGCGGCAATCCGGGAGACCCTGGAGTGCTCCAGACGCACTACACACAGAGTGAGGTCTCCCTGGGACATCTGGCTGATACAAGTGTACCCGCCCTGGCTGGTCACTTGACAGAGTGGAAAGTCTTTTCACAGCTTGCACTGCTCGAACCGAGGCAGCTACCCCCACCCCTGGACCATGGGGGGAGCACCGGGGGAGGTCTCCTCCGCATTTCTTGAGGATTGCTAATCCTTCCTTGGCTGGCAGCAGCTGCACCGCTGAGTGGCGGGCAACTGTACTTCCTTAAAGTTTACATAGGCAGGAGTCCAAGTGAGGTCTCCAGACCCAATTACTGCAGCTACTGGTGTTGGTGGGCAGGTGGGCCTGCCACCTACGAGTTGGGTAAAGTTACCATACTAGGGATATTCCAAGCACCGAAGCGCTGTGCTCTATACATTTTGGATTATATTGGAAGTTACCTGTGATGTATACAAAAGCATGGTATAAAGTGGTGTGTTTATGATGAGGAATGACCTATGCAACTTATGGCTTCAGTGCAATACAGATGTTATGAAAATTGTCAGTGGCAAAGTAATTTATGATCTATGTTATGTCAATGACAATTGTCTTTTGGCAAAGTGAGTTATGACCTGTGCTTCTTATGAGTATTTACTTCAGTGCACTATGTGTGATGTAATGGGCTTTGCCTATACTACAAATTGGTTTATGTGATATGTGGTCTTAAGTGTTTTATGTATAATACAAAGGATTTTTGTGGTGTTCCTAGCATGTCACTGATAAGTGTGAGTTGTGCAAATGCTTTACACATTGCCCTGGGATGAGTCTGACTGCTCTGCTAAGCTACCAGGGGCAGAGGCTATCTTGAGTGTATAACGCCCTTACCCTGACTAGAGTGGTGGGTTCTACCTGGCTTAGGTGCATGCCCTAGCCAACCAGAAACTACATTTGTAACAAGAAAATGTCCTAATTGTAGCTATGTGCATATTCACTATGCATCAATCATTTGGCAAAAGGTGCTTCTGTAGTGGATAAAGTATTTCTGATTATTTGATAGTATCTCTGTACCTTCTGCATCAAATGTTTTCAGAGTTGATTACACAATGGTTCACAATGCTTGCACATAGCCGTTGTCAGCTCTAGCTAATAAGACATTCATAAACTGGGGGTCACATAGTGCATAATTTGTGGTAGTGTTTGCTTGTGCTTAGCATCAGCACTTACTGTTAAACACCCGCACCTATGAGAGGTGGTTCTCTCAGCCTTTTTTGAGCAATGCTCATGAGTATTAGCAACTAATATGCCAACAATCATTTACAGAACTAGCACTTCCAGGTCTTCCTAAAGCTTGGGGTGACCTGGAAATGTCGAAAATGCCACACTTGTTTAAGTGTGATGATTAGTAAGTAAAACTGGCACTGGTATTCGGCAGCAGTGGCAGAAGCTGTGGGTAGTGCAAGCTGCAGTGGAAGACCTTGGGCCCAGGCACTTATATTCAGGGCCACTAGAATTATGCGATTCTGCAGCTGCTGCATTTTCTGCATTATGATGGATTTGCCTTAGTTGCCACATAATCCATGATCTGCTGCATAATCTGCAAATTTTTTTTTTAAACAAATGTTATTGATTTTTGGGTATACAGTACAGGAGCGACATGGGGCAACACATCGTTGGTAGAAAATATCCGATACAAACATTAGTCCCCGTCCCCCCATGTGCAGTCTGAATCAAAAACCTATCTCTAACATTGCCTCATGCCTTCATACATTATAGTCTTGGTTCACACATCAGTAATTATGTCTAGGAGCAAAGCTGTAAACTCTCTGTTCTTACACATATGTTATCACCTCAGTATCCAGTGACCGTCTTCTGCATTTTATGTCCTCAGGGGAATATGTTATAGGTGGCCCACCTTCTCTATATTTTGGTGTGCTTCTGCGGGCATCCTTGAGCGATAAAGACATGGAGTCCCAATTCCATAATAAAATTCTTGCCTGTCTTCCGGAGCCATATTCAGGGTGAATATTCTGCCTTCCATTATCTGGCTATGTCCCGTTTTGCTAATGTGAGACCTAAAATTATATCTGTTTCCCCCTATGCCATCTGTGCTATGTAGTAGCATTAGTTTCGGGGATCTCAGTATGTTCCATGTGAATACCTCGGACAGACCATTTAACATCCCTCCCCAGAAACAATCTAGGTTTGGACAGGACCAAGTTGTGCGTATGAAGGTGCTATTTTCCGAATGGCACCAGAGGCAGAGTGGAGACGCAATCAGTCCTGCCATCCATAGTCTGTGTCTGGTATAATATAACCTGTGTAAGTATTTAAATTGGATGGGATGGAGTCGGGTAGAGACTGCTGCCTGACATGGTGATTGAAGTGCCTCTGTCCAGTCATCATCATCAATCAGTCCTACATCAGTGCCCCATGTGGCTCTTAAGGAATCTGCGTTTGTGGGGCTATAAGTGAATTGAGTTTGAGCATTTTGGATAATTTTTGCTACCCTACATCCCCCATCAAAAGTTTGCCCTCTAATGGGCTGAATTCTTGTAGATTAGTCAGATATTTGACATATGGGAAAAGGGCATGTCATAGTTGTAAGAATTTGTAAAATTGAGTATGGGGCATGGAGAAGTCTTTTTGGAGGTCCCGAAAGGATTTAACATCTCATGACGTCTCCAGGGGCTGAGATTCTGATTTGATCCCAGTTGCCGAATTCCTGGAGGTCCGCAATTTGCAAAAGCAGGAGATTTCGCCACAGCAGAGTTTCTTGTGTGAAGCGGCCCCACCAGCCGATTCTAAGAAGAGTCTGTCCCCAGTTCATGATCACTACCCTCGTTGCTGTGGGGAGGTCTTTGGGATCAGTCTTACTATATAGAAGTAGGTGGATGGAGGGCTCTCCCATAGTCCATTGTTCGAGTTTATAAGCAGGATCATCTCTAGACCCATACCACCACTCATTCAGTTTCTGCAAGTGTGCAGTGGCGTGGTAGGATTGTATGTCTGCAACAGAGATACCCCCACAGTAGGTGGATTGTATACATGTACGTAAGGCCGTTTACATCGCATGTGCTACAATGCATGCAATTACAACATGGTTGTTACAAAAACCGCGTTGTTACAACGAAAACCATTACATCACAAGTTGTTTCTACGACTTGCTGTAGGGGGCGCGCTACACTAAGGAATAGTATCATTTACTATTCCAAAACCTTCCCTACTGTTGTACACGCTGGAGTTGGAATAGTACTTATACTATTCCTAAGTCCAGCGCGCCCCTACAGCAAATCATAGCAATGACTTGCATTGTAATGGTTTGCTTTGTAACAACCGTGTTGTAATCGCATGTGATGTAGCACATGCGATGTAACATCACATAATCCTCTGGCAGTGCTACCCCCCACAGTAAGTGGCCCAGAGTTGTGTTGATTTAGTGGAAACAAGTCAAGGGGAATGGATAAGGGTGAGATTGTGGTTGATATAATAATTTGGGCAGGGAGACCATCCTAAAAATAGCTGATCTGCCATACAGGGACAGGGGGAGTGTTGACCAGTTTTTCACCTCTGTTTTAATCCTTTCTGTTGTGACCACTAAATTACTGTTAGACCTGGCATCATTAGCAAGGGTTTCCCCTGCATTTTTGCCTTTGCCTCCTGTTATTTTACTGTGTGTTTGACTTCATTTTGCTGGTCTAGACACTTTGGGCACTTTGCCTCTGCTGTTCAGGGTCAAAGTGCAAGGACTCCCTTTGTCAATTGTTGTTATGGATAGTTCTTCCATGATTGGCATATTTGATTTACTAGTCAGTCCCTTGTACAGTGCACCCTGTTTGCCCAGGGCCTGTAAATCAAATAATGCTAGTGGGCCTGCAGCACTGATTGTGCCACCCACTTAATCAGCCTGTAAATGTAACTCAGGACTGCCGTTGCAGAGCCAGTGTGCAGTCTGGTACTGCCATGTCGACTTGGCAAGTGCACCCACATGCCAGGCTCTAACCTTACCTTTTCTTACAGGTTAGTCACCCCTAAGGTAGGCCCAAGGTACCCCTGTGGGCAGGGTGCAGTGTATGTGGAAGGTAGGAAATTCCCGGATGTGTGTGGCACGTCCTTATAGTGAAATACTGCCAATTTCATGTTTTTCATTACTGTAAGTCTATCTGTCCCCTAGGATAGAAAGGGGGGTTTGCCCACAATATCTTATGAGCATTACTGCCCATGGGAACAAGATAGGAAAACAAAGTTTGATATGCCTGAACTCAGAATGTTAAGATGCATCTTTTAGTGAGGGTGATTTTTACATTCTCGGTTTGAAAATACCACTTTTAGAAAGTAGGTAGTATTTTGCCTAACCATCTAGGTTGTGAATTGACTGTCTGGCTTTGGAGTGACAGGGGCTGGGGATGTGCATTCTGATCAGACAGCCACGTGGGGGGTTGAGGTGTGTCCTGCCTTCCAGGGTGAGTCAGGGGTGGGCTGACTATACCTGGGCTGCATTCAGAGTAGGGGAAGGAGAATTCTTTCACACCTGAATAGGCCTGGTCTGCCAAGGACAATGCTGTCTCCACCCCTGCCAGGTAGCTGCACCCGAGAAGAAAGAGCTGGTTTTGGCTGGGCTAAGAACTTCTCCACAGAGAACAAAGGATTTACTGTATAAAAGGAGGGGCCCAACCCCCAGCCTTTTAGATCACTTCTGGGAATCAAGAGGAACCTTTGCCAAGGAGAAGAGCTGGACAAACTGAGGAGAAATACTGCCCCAGTGCTGTTTACTGTCTGGGGTTGGCCTGCACTGGCTACTTGCTGCCATGGAAAAGGAAAATGACTTTGCTATTTGCTGTGTCCCCTGCTTGAGGAATCACCCAAATCTCTAATATCATCAGAGGAATTCTCCTCCTTCTTCGCTGATAAAATCACGGCATTAGGAATTGAACTCAGTACCGCCACCTACTCTCAACCCCTTCCTGACCTACCTCCCCTTTCCACACCTCCCCCCCTGGCCTCACCTAAAAACCAAGCCCGCAGGACTGACTTTGAATGCTATAACGACAGCTCTATCTCCAAAATCCTCTCTACCTTAAACCCAAATAACCACTTTAATGACCCGCTTCCCGCCAACTGCCTCGCTGCCGCCTCCCAATCCATTGTTCCTTGCTGGACTGCAATAATCAACGCCTCTCTCCAGCAGGGCTCGATTCCGGACCCTTTGAAAGCCGACCAAGTCTTCCCTATTTTGAAAAACCCATCACTGGATCCAGCCTCCCCTGACAATTTCAGGCCTATCTCCAATATCCCGCTATTAGCCAAAGTATTGTAGAAGTGTGTACAACAGCAACTAAGTCAGCACATCAACAACTTCCACCTACTTGACGACTTCCAATCTGGATTCAGGCCTGGGCACAGCACTGAAACTACTATGCTCCACCTCGTGGATGACGCCCTCTAAGCCCTAGACCAAGGCAAAACTTGCCTTCTAATCCTCCTTGATCTATCCTCCACCTCAGACACGCTCAACCATGAAAAACTACTCGAACGCCTCAAATTCAGGATGGGTCTGGATGGCGTGGTCCTTGAATGGTTCAGATCCTTCCTCCACAACCGCTCTCAGAGATTCCTCATCAATGGCAACCTATCAGCTCCTACCCCAGTCACAGTCGGAGTCCCCCAAGGTTCAACCCTGTCCTCCACCCTCTTTAATCTTTACTTAGAGCCACTCACCGAAGTTCTTCGTACCGCCAACATCTCCTACCATATATATGCGGACGATACCCAAATATACATCAATATCTCTTCGCTCGAGGAGATCCTCTCCCTGAATGAGACCCTGAAACTGACCGTCCAATGGCTAGCCGATAACCAACTCCAACTTAACCAAAGAAAACTGAATTTCTCCTAATCTCCCCTTCAAAAGCCAACCCGGAGATTCAGGTGTGGATTAAGGCCATCACAGCCCTGAACTGCCCGCCGACCATTGTGGACTCAGCCAAATCCCTGGGCATAATCCTCGACTGCAACCTGAACATGCGAGACCACATTAACTCAATGGCTAAAGCAGCCAAATTCCACCTGAGCTACCTATGGAAGCTAAAACCTTTCATCGAGGCTACTGACCTCAAAATGGCAGTGCAAGCACTAGTCGTCTCTAGACTGGAATATGATTGTTCCACCCTCACAGGACTACCCAAGATCTTATTAGCACCTCTAAAAACCTGCCTCAACACGACCGCCAGACTACTCACAGTCACCAGGAAATTCAACCATATCTCCCCACATATGAAAGCACTGAACTGGCTCCCTCTAGAGGCCAGAATTCAGTTGAAACTGGCCTGCATTACACACAAGGCTCTATACACAAACTCCCCTGCTTATCTGGCACAGAAACTAGTGGTATCGGGAGGAAGCTGGAACTCCATTGTACGCTAGAAACCTCTTACTCCAATCTGCCCTCTTTCAGAAAAAAAGAACCTACAATAGGGCGTTCACTGGAGCAGCACCAAGAATCTGAAACTCTTTCCCACCTGACATCAGAAGAATCCCTTCTCTAGCACGTTTCAAGAAGGAGGCCAAAACCTTCCTCATGGGTAAATTCCTCATCTAATGCCTGACCACAACCACCACACTGTGCCAGATGAATCTAAGACTATCACTCCTTCTCCAGTTCACCTATTCTCCTCGCTGAGAATATATGGGACCATTGTTTTGCTTCAAATGACTCTAACTTTGATTGTAACCATACACCTGTATCCTCTTTTTCCCTATGCTCTCAGCACCCCGGCTCCTTTTGATTGTTTGATTTTGTATATCTCTGCATTTTAAAAGTTTTGTTTGTCCACCACTGTAGACCGTGTAAAGCGCTCTGATACGCTCACGGGTCAAGTTTGTGCTCTATAAAACACAAAATAAATAAATAAATAAAAATCTCCAAGGGTTTGAAACTGAGCTGGCCTACTGTTCAGAAGTGTCAGGGACAGAAAAACGTCACCACCAGCTCTCCTGAACTTCCTTGCTGGGAGTTATGACCTGCTACGAGGTGCCTGCTGTAGTTTTGAACCACCGGGGGCTGTTTGCCGCTGGGAGCTGGAAAAGTAACACAACTTGATGAAGCTTAACGCATCCGCTTCTGTTTCCGACGCATCGCCGAAGAAATGTTGCAGTGCCTGCATGCGGTTTGCTGTACACCGCATCGAGTGCACCGATCTCCGAAATCAGAGATCAACGCACCAATTCCAACGCAAGCCCTGCTGTGTGGCTGCAAGAACCCACGCATCCTTGCATCGCATCGAGGCGCCAAGTCTGTCACATCGTTGGGGGACGCAGTAAGGAACTGACGTATCACCTCCCTACACAGTAAGAAACCAATGCTTCACCTCGTCTCAGGTAAGGAACCGACGCATCACCTTCCCTGAGTGTAAGGAACCGATGCATCCTCTTCCCTGCCACCCTTTTTGGTTGTTTGCGCAACGCAGCCAAGGTACTTTGTGTGAAAAGTGTCGCATCTGCAATGTGCTTTGAACTGAACTATTTCTGCCATTTGAAAGTCGTATTTTTTTTACTGTATCGTGGATTTTTGTTGTTTGGTCTTGGTTTGGTTTAGATAAAGATTACTTATTTTTCTAAACTGTTTTGGTGTCCATTTGTAGTGTTTTCACTGTATTACTGTCTGTGTTCAGAAATGCTTTACACACTGCCTCTGTGCAAAGCTACCAAAGGGGTGAGCAGAGGTTATTTTAGAAGTGTATCCCCCTTACCCTGCCTAGAAGCAAGGGTCCCTATTTGGACAAAGGTACCTACCCCTGCCAACTAGAGATCCTAATTTCTAACAATTACGTTCCCAGGAAATGGTTTGGCTGTCGGATATGTAGACTCCCAGATATGTGAAGCCATGTGTCACCATTGTAAGTCCCTCTGCCCATCGGCCATTCCCCATTGACCCTCTCATCGGCCAAACCAGTGATTTGGATGCATTCACATATAGACCGGATGTCTTGCCAAAGTTACGCATAATCTGTAGTATTCTGAGGCTTAATCAGCAAAGGTTGAATAGTCATCTTTCAGTTGACTGTGACTGTATTTGGATGTTAAACTTGTAGCATAATTTAGTCAACTCTGCCGCATAGTTTGGTTCTCTCCTGACGCCTAATTCGAGTGGCGCTGTTTATACATTTTTACAAATTAAGGGGCATATTATCAAGAAATGCCGTTCAAATTATCGCCGCTTTAGCAGCAGAACACTGCCGCTAAAGCGGCGATAATGGGCTTGATGATATGCCAATAGAAGCCCATGTTGACACCAGAATATGGGCTTCGATTGGAATTCTCTGTGGCATATTATCAAGCCCATTATCGCCTCTTTAGCGGCGATAATTTTAACGCCGTGCTTGATAATATGCCCCAAAGCACTGTCATGCAGGGTTGTAGATTACATTATCAACCACGTAACTATTGTCCTCGATATATATTGGAAACATAATATTGACTCTCAAAATATCTGCATTCCGCGTGTAGATTTTCAATTCTGAATTCCACTGAAACTATATTATAGTCCAGATGTATTCGATATTTGAGGTCGATATTTTGACCACAATAGTGTGTGCCAAACTTTTAGCTGCAGCAGGGTAGGCCGATTCTTGCTTTCAGGATATTCAAAGCGAAATTAAAAAGGAGCAAAGGACTCTCTAATTGAGCGTGTCAGCGCTTATTTGCCCATTTAATAGCGTGCTGTAATCACACGCCAAAATCGCATGAAACGAGCTCTGTAGGCAGCTGCAGCCCCAGGTGACGGACAACATTCAGACTGATAATGACACATAAAAAGTATAATTATGCTTGGCCGCTAAGTAATGCTCACCTTAACCAGCTCAATTTCACCCTTAGCACCTCCGGAATGATTTCCCCATTAAATGCAACAGAAGCCCGTTTAGAGGGCAGCTTTACCAACAGCCGATCTTTTAATTACAGAATAGTGTGTCTCAGCACTAAGACAGCACTAACAGGCCCTCTAATAGTTCTCCAAAGACCAATAAAATATTCATGCAGCCTGGCTTGTTTTAAGTGATTGAAGTTGTACAAGGATCTGTGCATAGATATGCAAGCTCTGTCCGCGCCATGTTACTCCCGACCACTTCAGGGTTGGGAGGGTTGGAAGAACCTGGGGGGATTGGAATGTTCAAAGGATCTTGAGGTAACAAACGTGTTGGAGTCCTGAAACCTAGCACACAGAGCAAAAGAGTGCAAACTGCTGTTTATCCCTGCAGCAGCCCTGAGCAGGCGCTTCACGGCTACATGTGGCGATTGTGCATATTTTTACCATTCACTAAGGTGGGGTAATAATTGATTCTTTCATGAAACACCAGTCATTTTCACAAAAATGATACACAAAACTGCAAACGCTGCTCACAAATGTATGCAATGATATGCCTTCAGGTGTGGTACCTGAACATCTATTCCTAAATATTGTGTGTCAGAAATGTGGTTGTTGGTTGGCAGGGGTGTGAGCCCCGGTCAAGCAGAAAACACAGTTCTTGTCAGTGTGAGGCACAAGCCAACCTTAAGTTAAGCTGTGCTCAACCCTATGGTAGCTTGGCACAGAGCAGCCAGGGTTAAGTCAGAGTCAATGTGTAAAATATGTGTGCAAGACTTCAAAAAGTAACAAAGTGAAAACATCTCACAAAAAGGGGACCGCACCAAATTAGAAAAATAGAGATATTTTTACCAGGACCAAAATGACAAAATTCAATCAGTAGAACTGAAGTTATGCAAGTTTAAAGATTTCAGTAAAAATAGCGCCAAAAAGCACTAAGCGGCAACTGTGAAAATCTGGTCCCGGATTCGGACAGTCACAAGTTCAGGCCATCTGTGATGGAGCACAGGCCGGCTACAGGGACCCAGTTAGACAATTAAATCCTGGTTTCTAGAGCATGGCAAAGATCCAAGGCGAAGATGCGTCTTGTAGCCAAAGCGAAGCATTGGTTCTGAGTTGCAGCGAAGCTGCCATGCAAGGTTCTCCATCATCAAGGATCCCGTCGATGACGGCTTGCGATGTGAAGTCCGGCGTTGACGATGTCTCATACAGTCGGGTGATGCGTCAGTTCCGAAGAGCTGCGAGGCTGCGATGCAGATTCTTTCATCTTTGTTGAGGCTGCTGTTGATGACGGATGGGATGGCATGTGCCAAGGATGCATCAGGCAGCGTTGGTTCCGAAGAGAGTAGGGCGATAAGGGTCTTTGCAATGGGTCCGATCCACATAGCTAGATATTGTAGAGATCAAAGTGATTTAAATTATCCAGGATATAACCCACCGGATTTGATGGGTTACTATGAGAAGGTTAACAAAGGTACACTTCTGTCCCATAATGGAAACTTGGAGTTATCAATGGCCCTAGTTTCTACATGTTACACAAATGATTAGCCTTTATGGGTCAAAAGGCCGTCATCAGGGCCATCATATTCCTAATCAATATTATCCTATTGTGTTCCCACTTATAAAGCTTTTCAGTCATCTCACACCATTAACCCCTTCGACGCGCATGACGGAACGGTTCCGTCATGCACGTCGGTTGCGCTGTGCGCATGACGGAACCGTTCCGTCATGGCCCCGCCCGCGCACGGAACCTTCAGCGTGGCGCGGAAATCCGCGCCACGCCTAAGGGATTAACACACTCATGCATGCTTGCAAACTTTTTGGGGAAGACTCTTTTGTCATCCCTGGAAGGGTATGTGAAGGGGCTTTCTAGTTACACAGTCTTCAAGAGCATCAGTCCCTTTAACCACGTATGTTTTTTTTACAGTGCATCCATGACGAAAGATTCTTCCGAAAAAAAATGTAAGCATATATGAGTGTGCTTCCTGCTGACTTGCAGTACATCATGAATTCCTTATCATCCAGAGGTCTTTGCTTAAGGATTTACACCTCATAAAGGAGACATCTTGGAGCTAGGCGAAATATAGAGCTCAACTGATTTATAGTCTTGCAGGTACTAAGAAAGACAGAAACATCTCAACAGATACAGCCATGATAATCAACTTCCATTTTGCTTTTTTTTAAATTATGAAGTGAATTATCATTCAATAAATAATGTTATTAATTTGATCGATCTGCCATTGTATGGAATGTTGAGATCATTAAAACCAGTTAGAAATCAAGAAATATATTCAGGGCGATATCTTTTGGTAGAGTTCCTGATTACATTCCTTTTCCCTGTGAGTTCTTGTTTCCGTATTTCTTAAATAATTGAAATTAATTTCTCAACTATTTCATACCATTCCATTACCTCGTACTCCTCCCAAGCCTAATTATTGTCCTGTGCAATTTCTTCAATGGTATGAGCCTCTGAAAAAAGACCCAAGTGAGGTAGCTAACCAACAATTATTAATTTATTTTAGAAAACCTCAATCACTTGCTTTTTGCTTCATATTTGTAAGTGGGTGGGTAAGATTTTAGAAAAACCATATTCTGCTATGCCACCTTTTGGCGCTCAAGTGAACTAAATGGCCCTAATTAGAAGACCCAAGCTGCACTTCAACTTCCCTCTTTCTGAAGACATGCAAAGTTGAACCCACGTCGCCTGCCAGTGTTGATAATCTACTGATAGATGATGTCTTACCCGTGAAGGGAAATCACAGATGGGGCGGTTCCATTGTGGTGAAGGTGTGAAGTTAGGGTGGGAGCTGCTCAGAAATGGTAATGGGGGATGTGTGCTTATTGGTGGCTGTTGAGTCACATTTCTTTGAGCAGCCCTCAACAGCAGCGAGAGGGATTTCATGCTACAAACGAGGACCACTAATACTGCCTCCATTCTGTTCAAACTGTTGAAGAATCAGACTGCAAGAAGCTTGCAAAGTTGACAAAAAGACAGCGGTGGCTGAAATAGGTAAGCGTTGAGGGGCGGTAGGGCAGAGCACGGTGCGGCAGGGGGGAAGTCGACAGACAACGGAGTAGGTATTATTTATTTATTTAACTGTACCTATTCCATTGTATGTCGACTTACCCCCTCCCACCAAGCCCTGCCCCGCTACGTTTACCTGGGCCAGCCACCGCTGCAAAACGAATTTGTTAAGCTGCAAGTTGCCTGAATCTCCACACCTGTACTCATAAAGCCCCAAATATTCACTCAGTTTAAAGAAGAATGAATTCCAAGAACTTGCTGTATCTGTCATCTCAAGGAGCAGTGGTGTCTAGGTTTTTACTGAACACTAAACTAAAGGAACAATATATTGCAATGCCTTTAGTGTTTATTCGTCTAAGGGGATAGTACATATTGATGTCTTTATTGCACTGACAGCAAGAGGAGCAATGTATGTAAGACCTTCATTGATTATTTAGCTAAAGGTGCACTGGATAGTAAAACCTTAATTGATTATTTACTTGAAGGAGCAATGGATTATAAAGCCAGTGCTGCTCTTTCAGCTTCAGGAGCAATGACTTCCAAAGTCCTGTTTGCATGCTCACTTAAAGTCACAATGGATCCACAAGTCTTGATGTCAAACTTTGACAAAGACACAATATATTCTATGGCTTTTGTGGCTTAATTCCCTAAAATGGCAATGGCTTACAAGTTTATTTTTGCAGCTAAAAGACCAGAGGATCTCTTCTGAGTTTCAGCTTGGACTGCTGATTTTACATTTAAGAGTTTTGCATTTAAGTTATTTCTGCATTGTTCTTTTGTAAATGTTACGCTTCAAATTAAGTTATGGTATAATCTCATATTGGCATAAAGATGGTCTTACACTTAGTTACAAAACCTTAATTTTCCCAAGGACAAAATACAAAAAATATGTATTTCATTTATCCAAGTAAAAAAATTAATACACATTCCGTGAGTCGTACTTTCTAGTTTAGCTAAATCTTTCTTCCTTAATATGGCCCAGAGAAATAGCAATAGGGTGTTCTTGAACTATCTGCCAATGAGATTTCTTAGCACTATCTCAAAAGCAAATACTGCTTTGAATTTCTGGCCTTTTCCTATTGGGTGATCATTGTCTGTATCCTTCTGGTGCATTAACATTTTGAAGTCATACTCTTAATGAGCATTCCGCTAGATAAAGCATTTTTATTTATAATAATGGTGTGCTAAGATTAAAAAGTGAATATATTTTATTAAAAAGATCCACATTATTAAACTTGTTATGCTTGTACAAAAGACAACAGAAAATCTAACTAACTTTTAGCCTAGGAGCAAAAGTAATGATTGTTCAAAATTTAGCACTAATTATGCAATGACGTGGTCCTGTCATCACGTGACAGAGCTATAATGAACTTGTAATTCAGTCGAGGGTTGTTGACACTATGATGTACTTCAAAAGGTTCTGAATTTTATTTTTCTGATTGCCCTCAGTCCTGTAAAACATTTCACAGTCTTCTAGCCTCGACAGCAAGATTGGCATCATAAAAATGACAGGACACTGATTTATCGACCATGGTCAGTCCGGGGGAAACCAATGGAGAGCGTCCTAAGTGTCAGATTAGCGCCCATTACACGGGGGTCAGTGTTCATCTCCAATACATCATTAAGGCATGCAGCTAAATCACTCCGAAAGTGCTGTGTTCCCCCGCCAAGTCGCCATGTTAGATTATGAAGATAATGAGGTGGAACGCCGCCTAAAGGGCAGTACAGTTTTAGGAAACTCGCATTTTGAAATGATACATTTCCCCAGTTGAAATGCCAACTGCCACGCTCCGAATCCATCCTTGGCTTTCTTGTAAACTATCATATTCTCCTAATATGAGTTCTCAGGCAGCCATTTTCTCAGACTATTAGTTTCTCACTCAATACGTGCTTTTCGCTAAAGTAATTTCAAGACACTCACAGACTGCAGGCTGTTTGGGAGCTGGCCCTGCAGTTTTATTATAAAGGACATTTCTAGGCTATTGGAAAAGCATTATTTTGATCAACGGGTTTGCCCCACTCAGGATCCGGCGGGTGGCACCTCTATAGCAGCCATTGGCTTTGAAGGAATTTAAAGACAAGCTTATGCTGGGAATGGGCAGAGACCGAGAAAAATGAGGCAAAATTAGACATTTTAAAATCTGAAGCAGTGTGTGTGTTTCAAGAAAGCTCAAAATAAAGGGCATTCAGTTATCACACGTTTTAATGAGGAGAGCTGTGAATTCCCCCTCCTGTGTGTGTGTTTGTGTGCGTTGTCTTTGGAAAGCTGCGGGGCCATGTGTGAGAGGTTTTAATAACAAACTGCATTGTTTTCACCTCCATATTAATGTTTGCCACGTAAAAGGATTACCCTGGTGATGTTACTATATAATATATCATACAAGGGGATTAATGTTGGCCCAGATTTGCATTCATCGGATGATTTAGCTACAAAGCAATGTTTGTTTTTAAGATGCAGAAAGACGGAAAATTTGCATTTGAGCTTATTTTTAGACTGCAATGTGGCCAGTAGAATGCCTACGTGGGCATCTAAAGGGCACTGAAACGAGTATGGAACCTGTGGCAATCAAAGACTTGCTTCAAAATCTCTCTCCAATGAACTTAATTTTCTAGACATATGGAGGGCAACCTAACAAAATAAAAATCTGTCAGCATAACCTTGTGTTGCCACTTATATTAATGTCCAGCCTAACCAGCCAGCACCCATAAGTAGATACTGTTTTGATGTAACTTGCATCAATTTTATTTGCAAATTCCTAACAGTTTTGTTGATGTGCAAAAAAAGTACATCGTCGCATAGCACCTTGTTATAGAGGTGCCACTGAGGTCCTCACGACACTAGTGCTTTGAGGACTGCTTAAACCTGCTAATATGTGTCAGTAAATACCAGCAGCTATGATAATGTTGAGCAGCTATTTGTCAGGATAGACAATAAGGAACCACATTTTTGTAATTCAAGTGTGACTCATTGTGAGAAAGGAAATTATTAGTTGGGGTGGATGGTAGCCCGCCTCAAGTAATAATGGCACTATTCATTTAAGGTCCAGTAAAGTTTTCAGTAAATTAAACGTGAGCTCAAGCCCGGATAGCTATTGCACAGAGCAAACTTAAGAAAATGTGCAAACAATTTAGAAGTCCCAAAACAGTTGCAAAGTCGAAAATACAACATAATAGAAGTGCCATTCCAATTTCTAAAAATAGAGAATAGTTTTAATGAACAAAATGATACCAAATCTACAAAATTCCAATAAGGGAACTGGAAAATAGCCCAGCAAAATGGTAAGTATGAACCACTGTCAACTGGTTGCAGTTGACTGAGACCTAAGCGGGATTCAAGGCCAACTGCGATGGAGTGCGGATCGAATTCAGACACCAGGTTTGTCCGGGTCAAAAGTTTTCATTTTTTACTTCTAGCTTAGTCTCTGATCTATAAGTCTAAAATCCTCAGCATAGCTAGTCAGCAGACTGTGGCCAAGAAGGGCTTCACGAGGCTGGATAGCCATCAGACGAGGTCCTGGTGAAGCCATGAACTTTTGCCAAGAAAGCTTCACATGGGAGAGATTCAGACTTCACCCCCAATGAAGGCCCTTGCCACCCCGATACTTTTGGCACCTTTGCCTGGTGAATATTTCTACCTTCCGACTTAGTCACTTTTTGGAGCTCGGATTCCTCCAGCAGAGCAAGGCTGAAAGCTGTTGCTGAACAGGGCTCCACGAGGGATAGCCTCTCTGCAACATGTTCTTGAAATGGATTTTCTGCTGCAGAAGAGCTCTGAGCTTGAGCAACCCGAGTCCTTAGGCTAGTGGCAATGCACCTTAACTGGAATGACTTGACTTGTCCCAGTCTTACGGGGTCCTTTGGCGCCAAAAAGTTTTCAAGTCCCAGATTTTTCAGAATGTAAGGAGGAATACACTTTGACACAGCCAAGGCTCCCAGGACCTCAGGAATATCATTTGTCAGACAGGATCACTCCAGCAGAGGCCACTGGCAGGGTCCAGGACAGGTCAAGGTGGAACTGGTCAGCTTCAGGAAAGGGGTTTCTAGCAGCTCGTTACGTCCCTGTAGCTTAACCAGAGGTCAGCCAAATGATCACTGGAGTCCACTTCTTTGTATTAAGTACAAATGGAAGCAGGTCCAGCTTTTCAGGTCTCCTCACAGGTCTTAATAGCAGCTGCAGTCCTTTTTCTGTCTTTCACTGGTCCAGTAGAGTTCTGAATATGGGGCCCAGGGTGCGACATTTATGCCTGGCAGTAGCCTTCGGGCAGGGGTAAATTGTAGCCCCTCCCTAATCAACACAGAAAAAGTTCCCAGGGGCAGCCCTACCCACTTTTGCAGCAGGTCCTGTTTGTCCTACTGCAAACAATACCACAGTGCCCCTTTCTAACTAAATCCAACATGGCATAACCTTTCTTCCCATGTGCAGAGCTCCTGTTACACCCTAACAGTGTGGCCAGGGAAATAAGCATCCCAACCTGCGGTCACTCAAAACGGTTTCTGGGGGCAGCTTTTCTCACTGGGATTGGCCCCTGACTTACTTCGAAGACAAAGGCTGGGGCAGGCCAAGTGTTAGCTACATCTGCTTGGAACAGGGTAGACCTCTTTGAAGTTAATTACATTCAAGTGCACATCCCAGATGGTCAGTCTCTCAGAGGAATTGTGAAAAATAGGGTTGTTAGTTTAGGGGTGTGTGAGCTCTCCTCAAGCAAGCAGTGGCAATCCCCGTCTGCGTGCATCACTAAAATCATGAAATTAACCTGCCCTCTGGTAGCTTGGTACTACAGCAGTCACGCTTAATTTAGAGGCAATGAGTAAAGTATTTATGCAACACACAAAGAGTAATAAAGTAAAAACACACCAGAAATATCTCACACCAATTTAGCAAAATAGAGTCAATTTTAATAAATTAGTTGGTGCTAAAATGACAAAAATCCAATCAGTGGAACCAGAGATATGCAATTTTAAAGGCATTATGGGGATCGATGCAGGGTCCTGCATCGAGTTGAGTCGTGCTGTGTCGGTTCTGTTGAGGATCTGCGAGGGCTGCACTGGGTTGCTTTACGCTGTGTCTGTACTGATGGGGACCTCAGCCGAGCAGCACATTTGCCGAGCAAGCAGAGCACATTTATCCCCACTTCCAAAGGTCCAAGACTGGGGAGTTATCACTTGGGGGGTTAGGACTCACAGCAGGAAGAGTCCAGGTGCAGGGTTTAAGATGGTTGGAGCCTTTTCTGTCCCTGAGAATCAAATCAGGATGGCAGCTAACTAGCCCTTGAAGTCATGCTGGTGGTACTGAATTCAAGGTGCAGGTCCAGTCTTTTTAGGTCTCGGCTAGCGAAGGCTGCGCTTGCGCAGTCTCGCTCATGAGAGATAATGACTTGGAGTAGAGGGGCTTGAACCCGCCCCTCTTCTCCCCTGTTCTCCATTGGCTGGCCTCTTGAATGCTGGCCAGCCATTGGAGAAGAGGTCCGTCACTCCAAACAGGCCCGTCCTTTTCGGATTCGGGGGCGTGTTTTTTTCAACTTTTCTCATTATCTCCTCCAGCCAATAGCAAGAGGAGAGAAAAGCAAAACACGCCCCCGAATCCGGAAACGCCGCTGCCTTTCCCCGAGGCATTTCTGCTTTGCCTCGGAAAAAGGCAGTGGTGTGCTCGTCCTCTCCCCCACTCCTTTCCGGAACAAAAGAATCTAATGCATGAATGAAATCGGCAGGCTACAATGAAATTCACGCACACTCACATTTCAAGCTTTCTGTGGAAACTTCAGAATTGTATGCTTTGTAACTTCCCAATACTACTGGATTATTATTTATATATTTAAATGACTCATCAAGAACCGGGAGAAAGTGTAGCAGAGTATCAAGCGATCTCTTTCGGTCAGACATACTTATTTGTTCGTTTTTTTTTTTTCTCGGGCTAAATTTGCTTTGCATGGGAATTTGACATGCTCCAGGGCCCGTCCACAAAGAAGTGCAGACAAAAGGGTAGGAAGTGTGTCCTGCGGCACTTTCCTGGGTGCAAATATGCGGCACGGAAAGGGCTAGTGCAAGCAGACTCAACTCCACACTTTCCTTGCAAAGGGTGTTTGCTTTAAACGCAGTTTGCACCAATGAAACTCAAAGACACGGACACACACCTACACGGGAGGCCCGCGGCGCCATAATTATAAACGTACAGCCCGTGTCTTTCACTTGAGGGTTGTTTTGAGTCAGCTCAAGCGTGGCACGGCCACCAACACGCCCGAATGTGGCTCTGTAGGGGCAGTGGGTGTTCGTGTGAAGGAAGAAACCCTTTGCGGAGAAGACCCCCCCCCCACCCCACCCACCAAGAGGGTTTATGTAATTGAAAGAATGCTCTAGTTTGGAGGGGGAAATGCAGCTCGAAAATGGCCAGCGCAAGCCCTTGGAAGGCATTTCTGAGCTCGTATTTGTTCCTTATTTACGACAGAGGCATGGTAATTTATAAGGCGACGTTTACGTGTTAAGAAGTGTTATGACAAGCTGTTTCGGATTCCAGGGAAGAGTGCCTCTGTGCACGCGGAGTGGGAGGACAGACACGGATCTGACGATCTGCGCTTTGCAGCCTTCTCTGTCGTCGTGTTTCACGGCATCCTGTAAATCTCGCCATTGTGGCCATCTCAACTCACTGGGGTTCCTGCATTTTGATGGTGTGAGTTAACGATAGTTCTGACCCGCTACGGCAGCCTTCCGGAGGCCTGGCCCGGTCGTGCTGCTCAGTGCCTTCTCATCATCGGATTGTTGAACTGTGAGTATATCGTGGTCTTTTGGTGAATGTTCTGGTGTTTGCAGATATTTCATGTTTTCTAGCTCCGTGCACGAGTAGTAAACTTAGTTCAGGGTTTTGCTTTGCACTCTGGGACTTGTAGTCCTTGCTATTATAGGGGGGGGGGGAAAGGTCAGCTCAAATAATACAAAACATGGACTGGGTAAGAGGGACCTCAGAGACCCGAGTTCTGCATTTATTTAGCGCACAGCTCTGGTCGTTCGTATAGCTTCTTTGTGATACGCCCAAACCATGTCCGGTGCATGCACACTCTGACGTTTGTGAAAACTTTAGAGGCGATGTGGGCGTAACCCGAGGCTTTTCATTCACCCATTGTAGAGGCGGACATCTGAAGCTCGTAGGACTGGCATGTATGCAAAGTAAGCTGTGGCAACTAGTTTGCCATCACAAGTGTTTCTCTTTAGCAAGTTTAGCCGTGCATGTGACCGATTAACCCACGCCTGGCCTTGCATGCGGGGACTTCAAGGCCCTTTAACATCCTAACGTGAAATGTAAAACGAAGTCATCTAGAAAACTACAGCCCGGAAGTGGTTCATTGCCTTACGAAGGGTTGCTCCATTGGAAAGCAGTCATGGTGCACTATCGGTGTTACCTCTTCCAACATCGCAGACTGTGGTTCTCCTACCTGCGCAGTGGTATCGTTCCATATCTCCACCTGCAATCCGTGTTGGAGTTTTAAACACGGAGTCTGAGTCGTCCCTCCGCTACAACAGTCAATTGTTGCATTATAAATGTGCACAACTGTATCGGGCCACTTTCATGGAATACTGCTCCGTATGACTGGTGTTAACAAAGACATTACAATGTTACTAAGGCTATATGTATTCCAGTCAACCATTTTCATCCATTGGTCTATTATTGTGTCATTCACATTTTTGTTTCACCCACCACATCATGGGATGATGGATGAGCCACCTTCACTCTGAGTGACAATAATTTTCCCTTTCACAAGGAGCACGCATACAAATTAGCTCCCTGTGCCGGGGGCTGTGATTTGTGTTTGATTAAGGTGCCAAGAAGTTTACCCTACAATACAGTTTGCAAAGACCATCTCAAAATGAGCATTGACAGCACCAACGTTCTGGAGGCCAACGTAGAACTATTGGCTTTGCCAATGCTTGTTTGCGGTGGGTTACGCAAAAAAGCGTAAACTTAAGCTTATATTTTTTCTAGAAGAATTTTCTTTTAATTTGCCCTTTAAACCAGGACAAAGCTCCTTGAAACAGCCTAATGTGTTTTGTGGAATAAGGTGTTTGTTTACTCGGCATTGTTAAAGTTAGAGCTATTGGCATTGCTCATGACAATGCCGTTTCTTTAACCCCTTCCCCGCTCATGACGGAACCGCTCCATCATGAGCCATGGTTGCCGTGTGCTCATGACGGAGCGGTTCCTTCATGCCACGACCGTTGGCGGCCGCTCTGCCCACGCGGCGCTGTTTCCCCGCCTGAGCGGGGGGACAACGCAACTGGGCGGAGTCATGACGGAACCGCTCCGTCATGAGCATAGCTCAACCGTGGCTCAGGACGGAGTGGCTCCGTCATGAGCACAGCGCCACCGCGCTGCCCCCCCCCGCACCCCCAGCGCTGCGGCGGAATCCCCGCCGCAGCGAAAGGGTTAAATGTTTTAAAAACAAAAACATAAACAAAAATAATGTCATGAGCAATGCCAATAGCTCTAACTTTACCAATGCTGAGACCATTGCATTGTAAATGCTTGTTTACTCAGGCAGCAGCGCAGAAGAGCAGCACGGCAGCCGAGCAGTCCTTCTTGCAGCAGAGTGGGTCTGCAGGTACCCATTTTAAACCTAGTTACCTCTTTGAAGTGGGGGAAGCTTCTGGAGTTTCCCTCTATAGGGGAATTTCCTGCCTCCATGTCTTTGTCCCAGTTTGTCTGGAGGCAAAATAGGCTACGTTTAAAATCCTTTGTGTGTGAGCTGAGGCAATGCCTTTGAAGTGCAAGTGTGGTAGGTGATAGCTCCTCCCTGCCATCAGGCCTGAGATGGGCCATCTAGGCACACCTAGTCCTTCTATTGTGTGGCTGTCAACTATGACAAACGCCAAAAAAAGACAAAATTCAGAAAAATAAGAGGAGTGAAGGAAAAATGTTTGGGGGTGATCCTGCTGAAAGGGCCAAGTCTAATAGGAATAGAGCACCTCCCCACACCCAAGGCATTTGCCTCAGCTCAGAGTGCAAGTTCACACCTCATCAAGAAGCTATTCAGCTCTTATGAGAAAGTTGGAAGTTCATGCAAATGGGCTTTTTGAGGCTTAAGGCAGGGTAAAGATGACTTATAAACAGTACATTTTGTGAGATATTTATTACAAATCTGACTTTACCAATATATTAAACTTGTAAAAAATATTTTTAAAGGTTCAAGAATTAACTTTGTAGTTGTTTTCTAGGAGGTAATAACATTGTTAAATTTTAGTATGATATCCAAATATTCTTTCCTGTGGAACAGAGAACCCGGCTACAATAAAAATAGTTTTTTTCAATAAAAAAGAAGGGTTTAGGTCTGTCAGAAGGACATATTTTGACAGGTCCAATTTGCAGTTTTAAAACTGCACAGACAAGCTACAGTTGTAGGCCTTCAGTTATGTTTTGCACTGTCACTCTAGGGGTGGCACATAATTACAGGCCCGGAACACACTTTGATCCATATACTAGTGATTTATAGGTAAGTAAATATGGCAATTAAACGTTCAGTCACATTCAACATGTTTTAGGGATCAGAGCACATGTACTGAGGTCTGATTAACAGAGTTCCAGTGCAAAGAGTCAATAAACCAGTAGCCATAAGTCCAAAAAATGGGGGTGATCATGCAAAACAAACATTTACCCTACACTCATAAATTGTACACCATAGAAAGATTGTATCTGGCTTATTAAAGAAAAAAGAGTACTTCAAGCAGAAGAAATCCAATCACCAGTAACAAAAGAATTTGTGCACACAAATGGTTAATACATTTTTTGCAGTCACAAAGAACTGATTACATTACACACAACCCAATATTTCTTAAGGATTTTACATTCCAGCAAAAAAACACACATTTTTATTAGTTAAATTTTAATCCACTACCATATAGAATACATTATAAGCAAATCTTAATGAACTCTAATTTGAGCTCAACACCCTACTCCAGACATCAGTAAAGCTCTTGCCACAAGTAAAGATAATCACCTCATAGGTTAAGAGCAAATCATAAATGATGAAACGCATAAAAATCACTATGTGTAAGCTCCCATTTTAGGCCGACACCAACTCAATAGAAATGTATTGGTCTTCTAGCACCATGGAATTTTTTCCACTCATGTAGCATTATTTTGGCAAAATCTGTGAAAATTGGGATAGTGAAATGGTGTCCGCATGAGGTGAGGAAAGTACATTAGCCTTTACCTTGCATACGTTTTGACAAACAAAAACAGAAGGACTGTAAAGTTAGGTGGAAAGTATTCGCAGTGAAACGCTTTCTAACCTACTTCTGCCCATAATCAGAGTATAAGGAAAAGCAAGGCCTTGGTCTACATACTTTATGTTAAGAAAGTCTCCTCAGAAAGACCCATGTGGATATACATATACCTCTCATCTACCTCAACAGGTATTCCTCTTTGGTGTCTCTAGGGTCCTCCCTCTCATTGTTATTGTTTAGCGACTTTGATAAATCATTGGAATGCATCTCTCATCGCCATGACTTACTCCGCCAACTTCACGCTGTGTCAGGCCCAAAACCAGTAATGGCGACCATCACTTGTGCTGTTTGACTGGAACCTCACAGCAGAACTACATATGACCTTAGAGAGAACCATTCTGTCAAGGACAGGTGTTATGAAAAGGTACTCTTCTAACTCAGTAAGTTACAGGAAATTTCAAACAATGTAAGTAACCGAGCAGGCTTTGTCCTTACAATTGAGAAGCCATGTCCAGGGAGCTTAGAAAACACTGTGCTGGCTGGTATGTTCACCAAATGTGTGGCATGGGACATTTGATCCAATACTCAGATCCGTCTAGGAGCCAGGCCATAATTAATGTTCATGCGGTACAAATCCATGTGATGACGATCATCTATGTCTAAGCTTTGCTTAAAATCCATGAATCTAACTAAAAAGTTAGCAAAAGGTTGGACCCTAACAGTGCTGGGAGTCCATATATGGACCGATCTCCTGCCAACACAATGCCAGAGTAAAGCTAGTTATATGGCAGTTTCAAAGCACCTCTGACAGCCTGGATCTCATGCAGTTCAGAAGAGGGGTGTGGCTATCAATAGTGCAGCAGGTGCAATGGCACCGAGGCCCTGTCTAAAGGGCCCACCCCCTCCAATTATAGCTTTGTTAACTAACAACCAGCAGCCAGGTGGCGCATTTCCCTTGCTTATACCAGCCTCCAGGCAATCTTCCTACTCTAATGCTTCAGAGCACATTATCGTGAAGCATTTTTAGGCTCTGAGAAGGTTTAGGGTGACATGCAGCACTTCACAGAGCCCAGTAGTAAAATCACATATGGTGGCGAAAAAGAATGCTCAAAAATTAAATTACAAGCAATCTAACTCCTCTGACCTTCACCGAATTTTAGCTTCACCGCACAAAATGCGTTATCAGTCACAGCCAGGTAAATCCGCCCTGGTCAAATGTTTGATACAGTTGAGGAGCAGCAGCCGAAGGATTAGCCATTAGAAAACCTGCCCAAAAACACGAATGTCTGCTGACAAAGCGACCAAGCAAGTAACCTGTCGGAAATGTTCTTCTGTAACTTCTGAAAGACTCTTTCCACCAATTACTTTTTTTCAGAGCACACAAAACATTCAGGCCAACGGAAAGCGCCAACTTAGGTTCATGCAGGGTCAGAAACTAAATAAAATGAGAAATGAGTCAGGTAGTGAATTAGAAAATAGAGAGACGTGTGACCTTTACAATTACCAGTCGAGCACTGGAACGTTTAATGAAAAGTAAAACTGAAATGTTTAAGGAAAAAACCCTGGGGTAGGTACACCATACCATTTTAAGCAGTTTTTTGGACATAGCAGGTAATTCCTTATATGCAAAAAAATATCAGCAGCTGCCATATTACCATATAGAAAAAAAGGTGTTAGTTGCCATTAACTGCCAACAGACCAATCTACTGTCTATACAATCAACATATCCCGGAGCGGTTATGTTAAACCGTGTAATAGAGGTGCGAATGAGTAATGTTTGTCTCAAGAACCATAACATGCTCCTGTACAGAGCAGAGAACGTGAAATAAGAAAACCATTCGTCCTATTCATTTCATTGGGCGAGTGCACAACCCCTCGGCGTCATGGTGCTAAAACACTCGCAGAAGTTGAAGACATTTTGTGTCTCTACAAGACCACTTCGCTGAAAAGTAAGATTTTAAACTGAATCGAAAACCTAAATAATTGTCATCTCGCTCATTTCCGGGACAGGCAGCCACATTGTTTGGTGTGAAGTAACGAAAGGATGGTCACCTTGAAGGCTGGACAATATACCACGCCAGACATTTTTCCAAAATGGTGCTGTTGAGCTTCTCTGGTATTTGTTTCCCTTAAGGGGGGTTTATGACAAGTATCACAAAGAAGGAGAGGGGAGAGGATGCGGTCTTAGGGCCAGAGCGGCCGGCATCGAAGCTGGGGATCCGGGTTTGAGTCTCGGCAACGACGCTCAGCATCCTGTGAGTGTGGGCAAATCACTTACCCTCCCCGTGCCCAACAAAAATGAATGTGTCCTTCTGTAACGAAACTGGAGTTCATGTAAAGCGCTCTGATACCCGATGTCTTGGGTCCAGTTTGCACTATATAAAACTCTAAATGATAATAAGAACAACAGAAGCTAAAGTAGCTGCGCTGCGTTGTGTGACAGGGAGAGCGCAGAACAGCACCATATCTTTTAAAATTAGACACTGTTGCTCTCTCACTAAGCTCTGGCATACAATTAGGTTGCCTCGCAATGCACAAACCTTTGCACCACAGTGTAAACGTGTGTGATGTTTGCCATAGGTTTTGTCCTGGATGGATATCTTTCCAGAACAAAATACTATGGGGCAGATTTACAAGCCCCTTGCGCCACTTTTGCGTCATTTTTAACATGGAAAAGTGACGCAAAATTGACGCAAGGGGCTTGTAAATCTGCCCCTACGTGTCTAGACAAACTGGAAAACCTTTTTCCGGTTTGTATGTGTGCTGTACGGTGTACCACATCTGCAAAGTTTGAAAGGTTGGAAGAAAAAATATTTTCTTCTACTTTGACCCTGTATCAAGGAGGTGTATTTTGTGGTGTGAAGCCCATTCCACAAATGTTAGTAAAGTGGGCTTTGTGCCAAAAACCATGAGGGTAGCATGAAAATGCCCAGGTACAACTCAAAGCACGCCCCCTTGATGCAAATTAACATAAAGTCAGAGAAAACAATGGCGCATATTATCAAGGATGGCTTTAATATTATCGCCGGTTTAGCGGCAGAAAACTGCCGCTAAAGCGGTGATAATGGGCTTGATAATATGCCCTGGAGAATTCCAATAGAAGCCCATGTTCACACCAGAACATGGGCTTCTATGGGAATTCTCTGCGGCATATCATCAAGCCCATTATCACCGCTTTAGCGGCAGTTTTCTGCCGCGAAACCGGCCATAATATTTAACGCTGTCCTTGATAATATGCCCCAATATTTGCTTGCTTTTAGGCAACTTTCCAATGCAAAAAAAGTAACTGTAAAGTAAATAGTTTATCAAGACTGCACCAGTTTGCATCAGTTTTTGTGACTTTAAGTCTTTAATTTTTGTATATTGTTACCTCCATTACATAGTAATATTCAATATTTAACACTCAAAATATTAATACGATACCTGCAGCGGGATGAAGGTCATCTGTATACCTGCTTCTGGACATTTTACATCTACATGTTGTTGGCCGAGAACCTGCTGGTCAGGCCATACATAAAGATACGGTGTGCCACACAAGATAAAGTTATACATTATATGGAGTGTTAATGCTGAAGGCAGATACAACCAGGTTTTCAACGAGCAGCCATTGATAATCGAAAATTGCAAAATAACACTGCGACCAGAAGCGCTGCAAGGCACAGATCAACCAGTTGTCAGAAAGTGCAAATTGAAGTTTAGAAAAGAAGAAATAATTGACTTACCAAACCCATTAAGGAGAGTCACCGTAGCACTGCACTTGAAGTGGCTCAAGGAGAAGTGACCAGGGTTGTGCTTACAGAGCCATACATACCCAAAGCTGCGTGCCACCTTAGCAGTTGAGTTGGGTTTAGAAAAAGAATGTAAGTCATAAAAGAGTGAGAGATGAATAAGGTGTCTGAAATAATGAAAGGTTGTTTTTCCGATGAAGACCAAGAAGAAAGTCATGTTACAGCTGTCATTAAAGATGATACAGAAGCCAGCATGTCGCAAGGCCTCACAGATAGTTTGTATAAAGCAATTGACAGTGATCCACAAGCTGTGTCACTAAGTACAGCACTGGTCTACAAAGCTGCTGCTTTCCTGACGCCACAACCACCTTTCAATACCGCCAAAAAGCAAAATATTGGTGATAGATGGATTGTTTGGATAGAGACATTTGTTGATTTCATTGATGCACTTGATAACAAAAGAATTATTAAGCATCTCAAAAGTCTTGCTGGTGATGGTGTAAAAGAAGTCATAAAGAAAATGCAGTGAGCTGCCTAAGAAGTCACATACCATCAGATTAAAGACGCGTTATCAGTACTGACTAATAGGAATTATGTCTTCTCATCATTTAGACTTGGCCTGTTTTTACTGATGGTTGATTACAGATGTTATTAAGAACTGGAGACAAACAGGAGCTCTGTGGAGACCGCAAAGCTTAGTGTAACTGTGTCATTCAGTTTAGCTACTTTTTTCTATTTAGCTACGCCCTCTTCCAGAAACCTTAGGACTCCTTGCATGACTTTTACATGGGGATTTATGTTTTACAACAAATGGCACAGATGGATGAAAGGGTGATAGGGGTACACTGATATTGGTGAAATTAATTATGCAATATTAATATTTATAGCAATAAAAAGTCATTCAAAGTGTATGGCCTTTCAGTTTGAACAAGTAACTATATTAATGTCACCACATTTAAGACATATGGGTATGGAAACATATAAGCAATATGGGCATGTGACATGTGGAAGAGTCAATCTATCGATTGGATTGAAATATATCTATTAATTTGAAATCCAGCACCTATTCAAATATTTACTAAAAGGAAGACATTGCTGACTGAATTGATTGTTGAATGAACATCAGTAAATTGCGGATTCTCTAAATGGGACTACTGACTAAGACTAATTTAAATTTCAGTATTTCAGACCAGTTTACTGTTTCTGTACTTTTATGACTGCATTACTGACAACTGTTCAATGGGGAGTGTGCTATGCTGGTCATAAAGGGATTTGGGATCCACTGGGATCCACTGTCGCTGCAGAATGCAGCCAGCATCCAATATAAAGGTCGATCCATAAATATGTTTGCAAGTTGACTGATGACTTCTTTATAGCCATGACCTTTCGGAAACACTTCTGCACAAATGATATTTGTGGCAGGTATTGTCTGAGATTTGGCTAATTTTTATACTCATTTGTGCTCACATATCCACAACATTTTCAGTTTTACACTTGCAGTTGCCTCCAGGTAAGACCAAGTGGCAGGTGTGCAAGCAAACCTGAGTATGTAAAATTTATACTCAGTACCTACTTGGAGGCAGAGCAGAAGCAAGTCTCAAATTTTAGTTGAAATATATACGGACTATTACTAAAAGGCGAGGCTTTACTTTCTCAATTCACAAATATCAGACGTAGACTTTAGTTTAGTAACCTATTCTTCTTTGCTTGAAGCTCTCCCTAAAAATAATCAACCTTTGTTGGCACGTCACCAAAATAGACCCCTTTAAAATGTCCACGTTAACACAAGCTCCTCAAGACATTTTGCTCTGTACTAACGTTCATTTAATATATCTCATTCCCTCAATGTATCTTTAATCAAATCACTCAATAAAATACATCTTTATGGTACATTCGGTTCACAAATCTGTAATGCAAATTTACAATGCAACTTTATTAAATGTCACAATTAAAAAATATAAATTCTAATTTCATTATCTCACTAAAATGTACTAACTACTGTTAGGAGAAGGGTCCTTCCTTCTAACAACCCTCCACATTACCAAAGAATAGGAATCATTTAAAAGTATCTGGTTAGAATGACTGATTGTACTGAAAAGGAAAAAAAAGGGGAGTTTGAGCATAACAACGTGATCACTTTGAAGAATTCCGACACAGTAAACTTTGCTTGATGTTCCTCGTAATTTTTGCAAAATCTGCCTACTTATGGTTCCATGGTACAGGACTCACTGGAAATATATTCTTAGTGATACTAAAGGGAGACAGAATTCCTCATGTAACGTAATCGTGAAATAAGGCTAATATGTAAACAAAGTAGTCAGGCCGGCACATATCTGATAATTATTCTTACAGTTGCTCTCTAATCACTGTAGTTCAAATGAGTATAGCACTTGCACTTATCACTATATAAATAAATATATCCAAGGCTTGTTCAATTTTAAAATCTCGCTTTACCCAAGTACATTTATTGTGCTTCCTGTAATCTAAAACCCTGATTCTTGATACAGCGTGTTCTTTTTGCAGTCTTAAGAAGATTCTACAGCCACTTTAAAACTAATTAATAATTAACCTTGTTACATAAAATGACCTAAATGGCATACAATTCCCTTGCCTCTTAAACACCTTCGAGGGCACATGTGAATCTTGTATTACAGCATATCTTTTCTGTTGAAACCTTATGTAGTATATCTGTAATTCGTGTCAAAAAGGCAATGACAATCCTTTTCAAGGGTAATTGATTTACTGTGCAATCAGGTATTAACATCCGTTGTAAATGCAGAAAACCCTAATTAAATTAGTGTTATTTTAATGCTGTTTTGCCACAGACGTACACCCCTTTGACTCAGAGAATATTAAAATTAGCTATTTTGATTGAACCTTTTGGGAAGAAATATGATTGCCAGGTTAAAAACCTGCGGATAATGATCGCTCAAAAAGTCTCTTGAGATAAGATGCAGGCAATCACAATCTTAAAAAATAATAACCTTTGTGCTAAACCACTAACTTTGCCAGGATTTAGAACTGTTCCCTTTCAAATGATACACACTTCACAACGTGCCAGTAAATCTCTGTATTCAAATGGTACCATTCAAGTAGTTCTTGTCCCTCACAATGCTCTGCAAAAATAGCTGTCTAGTGCCACATTTGGAAGGGCTGGGAGATCTACTAGGACTTTTTCATTCAAGTATGGCGCTTTAATGTGCTAGCTTTCGTTATGCTGATCTGATTAACAAGACTTACTGGATCATAGTTGCAGGAAACTGGCACAAATAAGTAGTTACTTGTCAGAGACCTGCCATATTGTAAGTTCACACTGTAATCGTACATGTTGAGCTAGTCTCAAGAGAGTGCCCATCTTTTGATATAAGTCTGGCAGAGCTCCCCAGATAGGGTGTTTACAAGGGCCACAGGAGTCTCTGGATGAGAGAAGGCTCAAAGTCCTTGGCAATCAGCATGCAGAAGTGTCCAGTCCAGCATAGAATAAATTCACTTAAGTGCCCTTGATTCTCTGTGGTAAAGTGAGGCAGAAGTGCAAGGCTTTCCTCGGGAGCAGGTGAGTAGGCATAAAGTGCAACACAGTAATCTAAGCAACAATAAAATATAACTATACAGGCAAAAAGCGAGGAAAAACAGAACTTTTAATTATAATTCACATACAAAATAAATGTACAGTATAAACGGTTCAAGGTAAAGGAAAACATAGATAGCACAATGCTCAACACACAGAAGTGGGCACGATGAGTCAATATTCCTACAGTGATTGGAAATCTCGAGGTGAAGCACAGAACATAAGAAAAGCAATCGTAGACCTAATGCAGTACTAAAATTAAGGGCACTGGCTAAACACTATTCAATATTACTAACTAGTTCTGGCAAAAAAATGCTCTGTGTAACAAACCTTGAACATATTTAGAGCAATCCGGAAAAAGAAAGGCATACAGTACGGATACAGTATCTATAGGTACTTCAAGCATGAGAAATCCAGAGAAAAAAACTATGGACACCAGCATATTTGCAGTGAAGTTACAGCCTCTGCGGTGGTTTCATCCCTACAAAAGCTCAAAACTGCCAACTCCAACATGGTGGAATGTAGCCACTTTGATCAAGTAATTGGATCATTAATTAAACATGCATTGGGGGACATACATGATAACCACGTATTCTTATACTAGAGAGCTGTGCATGCTTTTATTTTTTAGGTCGAGGACTACCGGTCTGCCGAAGGCAGAACCGGAAGTCGGAGATTTAATGTTTTCTAGAGTGGCTATTTAGCCCGCCTCTCTTTTTGCTTCTCCTCCATTGGCTGGCTTCCTAAACGGAGGCCAGCCATTGGAGGAGAGAGCCGTCCCTCCAAATAGGCTCCATCTTTTTCAGATTCGGGGGCGTGTTCCTTGCTGTTCTTTCCACTTTTTAGCCACGCCCTTTTAGAACAGCAGGAACACGCCCCCGAATCCGAAAAAATTTCGAAGCTTCCATCCGCCATTTTTTTGTTGTCGTCTGGCCGTGAGCAGAGAAATGGCGGGGGTCTATCGACACAGCGTCTCTTCTGAAGTCAATATCCGTTCTTCCTGCTGAGGTCAATATCCTTCTCTTCGGTAAGGGGACGTGGCCCTGCTCAGCCCCTTCCTTCCCCCACTCTCTCACCCAAGGCACCCACGGCGTCAAGCACAAAAGAAGAGGTGGCGAAAAATATCGACATGTATGCTTTCTTATGAAGGGAGCGATACCACTTTTCATATTAGAAATGTGGAGTCACCACTGATTGCTTTACATAGTAGCACTAGATATCAAAATTACATATTGTTTATCGTCGTGCATGCAAACATGTAGGACGCGGATGATAGGATAATCTTTACCACGTGACACATCAGCTGCAGGTTAAAACAACGCAACCGGCACACACTGGTTTCAGTTGCCGAACGTAATCACGAAAAGTAGGAACCCCACATCCGGTGTCTCGAAATCGGCTGAAAAGTAAGTACGCGCCATTTGACCCTCTTTAGCTGTTAATAGGTGTACGTGGCAACCTGCCAGCTTCGCAAACAGATTTACCTATTACTGCTGATGCATTATTCTCCCATATCATCACTAATCACATTTCGATTTATTTTTCCATTTACATTTTTCGGTTTAACTCGTGTGATCAAGCTGTAATCTTTACATTTTTGGTCTATATTTTCATTTATTTATGTTACAAGGCACGAGTTAAATAACATGAGCCACACGCCGATATACTAAATCCTGCCAGTTTTAACACATAATTGGCAGTGACCGTGATGCATGTGAGTGCACTATATTGCATAAATGGCCTATATTTGTCCTGAATGTCGGTTTATTATACAAGACATTTGCAAAATATCATTGTCTCCTTCCCCCCCCCCCATTTCTCCCCCGTTTTGCTTGAGAACTAGACGCATATATAATCAAACACGACAGTGTCAATTCGAAAATAGCAGGGATTATGAATGCCTGTGATCATATTACATTATACAAGTGGCTTTTCACATTCTTTCTCCACTTAATGGCTTTGGTTTATTTGCTTTGCAGCAATTCTTAAATCAACAATACAACATTTATAGGAGTCCGTTCATCTGCACAACATTGTACCAAAGTAAGTGTTGGCCTGTTGTACACTTATTTCTTCATTACTAGTATCTGACTAGTTTCACATCATTGACTCCTCCCAGCACTCTCCGCTACAACAAGCGTTAAACTGATCAGGATTATTGTGTATGTTTCCATTCAGCAGTTCTGGAAATGCAGAGGTAGCCTTTGGTCATTACTGGACACTTGGCGCTATCTTGCTTCTATGATGATATCTAATTCATCAGTCAACTAAAATGTATTGGACATACAGGTATAATGCCAATAGAAATGACAATGCCATTTATTTAGGGATAAAAAAATGAGCAATACCAAGAGCTCTACCTATAATATTGCCGAGACCATTGCATTGTAAATGCTTGTTTATGGTGGTTGTTCTCCGTACAAGTGATGGAATCCCCAAACAGAAAGAAAAGGTGTATTTTTGTTTTCAGCGCGCACGCTGGAGTAGCTTCAGAAGTCCAGCTGCATTCAGCGTTCCGTCTGCCGTGCTGACTCTGAGTGATTACTGCAGTTGATGTGAAAGAGAGGCTGGTAAAGAAAGCAGAGGCGCTGCAGGTTTTTTATAACGTCGGGCCTGGCCTGTCATTGATGCTAAGGGAGGGAGAAGAATGTTCTTCGTGGAACTGGAAATAACTCCGTGCATGAATCCTGGCGGTATGAATGGAATCCAAGCTGAGGGCAGAGTTCCTCGTCAAGTGATTGTGCAGTGCATGTACTTCTCAGGTGCGATATAGAAACTGATGTCATGTTTTGCAAGTGAATATAACCACTTCAACTATCAATTTACAATTGATATTGTGGGCTGGATTCCAAAGGCTCAGTACTGATGCAGTTTGCACTGTGCCACAAAGACGCAGTGATGCAACAACAGTCTATCTGCGCACTGAGGGGCAACATGGCTGACAGATGTTGCAGCACTGGTCTTCCCTTAAGTGAGAAACTTCTTGGGTCAAAATGGCTTACCCCAGTTGCGGCATTGTGTGTTAATTACATATTTATATATGATTTTTGTTCTAAAAGGCAATGATAATGCACACATATGAGATCTGTGTCTGCAATATGCCCCCCTTCTTTTGGACTGGGGTACAATATTACATTTATTAATGTTATCTCTGGCTAGGAAACGGCTACAAATTTCCTTTTGAACTTTTGGAAGTGTATATCACAAACCCAATTCACTGGTGAAGTTGGATTTCTAATAGCTATTTTGGAAAAGGGACTTTTATAAAGTTACTGTTTCCTTGCCTACAGCCTCTGGAGACCCTTTAGCCTGAGGGCAAACTGTCACCTGAATAGCCCCCTTGATGAGATGTTAAAATGCTCCCAGAGAAGAACAATGCCTTGGATTTGGGGAGGTCATCTGGGCTGTTGGTAGGGTTACCCTCTGGGATGTTTTTCCTATTGCCAGGGAGGGGCCAGGAATCACCCCACCCACAGGCTTGTGCCAAGTTTAAGAGTAGCAACACGGGGCACCTTCTTCAGAACAATACTGGACCTGTGGAAGTGCTGCTGTTGTGGCCTGTCAAGAGATCCCTAAGGTATGGAACTGCTCCCACTTGTACCAAGGACAAGTGGGAGCAGGTCAGTTGTCAGTTGTCTAACCTCCTGTTAAGCTACAGGGACACAAAAGCTACAAGAAGGGTATTTTCCTGAAGAACTCAGCAGACCAGCTTCAACTGGTCCTGACCTGGACCATAATATTGGCTTCTGTTGAAGTGATCACTGACCTCTCAGAACTGTTCTTGAGGTCCTGGAACCCTTGGCTGATGTTAAAGGGTAGGCGTATAATCAAAAGGGGGACAACAGAGCTAGTTATTTATCGAGGTCCTGTTTCCATGCTCCAAGGCAAGTAGATTAATATCAAAAAGGGGGAACAGTTCCTCTCTATGGGCCTGGGTAGAGGGTTACAATGACCTACTACACTATTACAAATGGTATCCGGGGGGATCTGCAAATCCAGATCGTAATGCCCTCACACACCTGTTAGGGTGTCATGCTTCATCATTGGGCGCTCCTCGTCGGACCGGCGCTGCAATGTCCGACGGGCCTGGTGGCATCTTTATCGGAGATCTTTTGATCTGTGAACGCCGTATGGTGAGTGCGGTGTGTGGGGCTATAAGAAAAACATTGTTTGGTGAAGGTGTAGATTGTGATTGTTAAAAAAGGCCCCTAACCTTTTTAGTTCACTTTATTAAATGGTCAAGGATGGGACTTTGTTAAAAACAGTGAGGCTACGTATGATAATTAAGGTATTCTAGTAGCCATTGGTGGACTAAATCAGGTCAACATGTTTCGTGTCATGTGCTTCAAAGTCAAGCGACACTTCTTCAGGACCGGAATACCATGACCGCTTAGTTAACAGTCATGGGTGGTAGGTACCCTTTCAGAAGGATAGAATCCTCAACTTGGGGTTATCCTAAGGGTATTCTTCCTGTGTAGATAAGGCCAAGGAGAAAAGAAAGGGATATGGATACCGTCAGAATTCATGACTGTGATCTAATCAGCTGAGACAGAAAACAAGATCTCATCCAGACAAGAGACAATATATCATCCAGATTAGGCCAAATGGGGCCGGTATCTATTAATAACAAGGGGATAATAAAAGAACAAACGCTAGGAGAACAATTAAAAGGAACATGGCATGTAAGAGTTCACAGCATGACATGACTGAAGTGACACAAATGTGGTAGGGCCAAACAGTTACGGGGGGTAACGTTGTCAAGGACGAGAAAATAATCTTACCTCCTCAAGGTAGGATGTGGAGCCTCATAGATGAGGGAAGACGACCCGACCAATTGAGCGGGTGTACTATATGACAGGGAGTAAAGGAGACATCAAGCCTACAACATGATACTGTCAGCGGAGAAAATGCTGAATAAAACATACATGTATATACTGATACAGGAAAAAAAAAAAAACTGTTGGATTGTTCGATTATAATATATATCATCAATAACCATTGTACAGTAGTAATTTGAACAAAAAAACTTTATCAAAAAATGCTCCCCTCAGAACATACTGATCTGTCGATAATGGGGGGTTATATAGAAAATAACATGCATGGTTGCAAATTGGTTCACTAACGGACAAGCGACGGCATCCCACAAACCCCTGGTGCCACGTTCGTGCCAGCGTGAGTGGGAAGACCGGTGCAAAGATAACTAAAAGATCCAGTGAGGGAGAGGTGAGTCCCGCTTGGTATCGACAGTGCGTGTCGTGCCGGCGGGGTGAGAACTCACTGGCCGTGCTCGTGAAGTGGTCTAACAACGTTATCGGAAACCCGGACTGGGCGTGATACCGGAAGGGGGGGGGGGGGTAGACTCGCCGCGGACGGGTTAAAAGTGAAGGCATTAGTGTGCCGTGCCATGGAGAAAGTCAAGGTCTAATTGTGCTCATGAAGAACCGGAGCCCGTAATAATGGGAACCGAGGTTTTGGCAGAATCGCCGCGGACGGGTTAGAAGTGTAGGCACTGATGTGCCGTGCCCGGGGGAGAGTCTCGTAGTGCTCATATGATCCCGAGCCCGTAGGTGATGTGAATCGAGGATCTTAACGGACTTTCGTGGAACATAAAACAGAGTTACGGTCTCAGGGTATGTGGCCGTGACCGTGCCGAGAGATAGCGGGCCGACATGCTGCGGCTGGGCTGCATGCACTCGTGTCTCGGGGGGGGAAAAGGAGGGGAAGGGAGTCAGACTTACCCTGAACGAGACGTCGGCTCGTCTTAGAACCTGCTCGTCTCCATCTCACCTTGGTGTTACCGTAGGCGGTAGGATCCGGGTTATGAACTTTAGACCGGCGACCTAAATCTCGTGAGATATGGCCGCCATTTTGTCTCAAGACGAGATGCCTGACCCTGAATGGAATCTGAGGTGCCGATCACAGGGATTGTAAGAAGTTGGATTTCTAATAGCTATTTTGGAAAAGGGACTTTTATAAAGTTACTGTTTCCTTGCCTACAGCCTCTGGAGACCCTTTAGCCTGAGGGCAAACTGTCACCTGAATAGCCCCCTTGATGAGATGTTAAAATGCTCCCAGAGAAGAACAATGCCTTGGATTTGGGGAGGTCATCTGGGCTGTTGGTAGGGTTACCCTCTGGGATGTTTTTCCTATTGCCAGGGAGGGGCCAGGAATCACCCCACCCACAGGCTTGTGCCAAGTTTAAGAGTAGCAACACGGGGCACCTTCTTCAGAACAATACTGGACCTGTGGAAGTGCTGCTGTTGTGGCCTGTCAAGAGATCCCTAAGGTATGGAACTGCTCCCACTTGTACCAAGGACAAGTGGGAGCAGGTCAGTTGTCAGTTGTCTAACCTCCTGTTAAGCTACAGGGACACAAAAGCTACAAGAAGGGTATTTTCCTGAAGAACTCAGCAGACCAGCTTCAACTGGTCCTGACCTGGACCATAATATTGGCTTCTGTTGAAGTGATCACTGACCTCTCAGAACTGTTCTTGAGGTCCTGGAACCCTTGGCTGATGTTAAAGGGTACTCATCTTGCCCAAACTGCAAATGCTGGGACTTAGAAACATTTCGCCAACCTTTTCTCTGAAGAACTAGTGGGAGACCAGGACCACCGATGAGCTAAAGCCGTTGACGTCAAATTGATGGTCTGAACCAAATTGCTGGTCTGCCCCGCTGAAGAATTTCTGACTCCCAGAAAAGGTTCTAAGTCTGATTGTAAAGGGCTTCACAGAGTGCAACGACAAGCTAAAGCCAATCTACTTCGAGCCATTCCTGGGCACGGATGGCAGACTTTGCATGCTCAAAGCTTTCCCACCTTCAATTATGACTGTGTTGTGACCCCACCCTTCAGTAACTTGCCATCATCAAACCCTGACTTCTATCCAGCTAGCAACTTGCCACACTAACGACTCATCGACAATCACATTTTCCCCAGAAAAAAATTCTAACTTCAAAGGTAAGTATTATACTGGGAAAATTTGGTTCTGATTTCCGACCCATGCTCCTTCGCAGTCAAACTTAACTTTTGACTTTCACCCGGTCTAGCACAATATCGCCAGCGTTGCCTTTTTACACTTCTTGCCACTTTTTTTATTTCAAAAATGTTAAATACAGATCTTTGGTTTCCCTATTAAATTTTTGTAAGTTTGGTGTCATTTTGTTCATTAAAGTATTTTCTTTTTCAGTTAAGTGGAGTGTTATTTTATTGTATTATATTTCCAACTTTTTAACAGTTTTGGTACCTCTAAATGCTTTACTCATTTTCTCAAGTTAATCCTGTCTCCTCTGTAACATAAATTGAGATCAGGTTTAAATTACTGAAACCTTTCCAGAACCTTACAAGGATAGTGCCATTTTTTCTTGTGGTGTGCTGCCATCCACCCAAACTAATAATCAACTTTCTTACACTCATGTCTGAAACTCAATGGTCCTGATGATGACACCTCAATCATTCCTAAATCAGGACAATTACTCTAGCAATCTCTAGCAATCTTTCCTATTACAACTATTGACAATTAAAAATTTTGCAAATTTTCTGCATGCTAAATGTTATTGTGATGAATATGTTTCAAATATCGATTGATGAGTAATTAAAGATCATTGCTATAAGTTGATGGATGAATTGTTAACCTATTGAATGTATACCTCAGTGAACCATTTTTTTATGGAAAGCTGTGCCTGACATGGGTTTTCCAGGTGTACTACTGCTGCGTAGTGTGAATTAAGACAAGTCATACATTTGCAATAGTGAGGAACAGAACGTTTGCAAATGCATAGTTATGATAACATTTCTAAATCAGGGTCTTTGCCATCAGAACTACACTGATATACACATATTTGTATTTGTATCCACATTTGTAAAGCGAGAACAATCACCCTTAAGGGTCTCTAGGCGCTGGGGGCCCTCGGGAAGATTAAGCAAGCTATTGCCCAAAGTCACATGGTGCTGGGATAATCTGCCGCCGGCGCCGGGGATCGAACCGTGATCCCCAGATGCCGGTGTCAGTCGCCCTGGCCGCGGCGCCACACCTTTATGACATGGTGAAAGTACTACAGAGTTATATGGGAATTAGTGGTGACTTCAACACCATAGAGAGTAAATCAGGGGCTCTATTTGAACGAATTTGATTCAAGTTGGATTAGCCCCTTTGTGCAGGGACTTTCACAGATGTTTGCCTTCTGTTGCTTAACCTGTTTCTGTTAGCATTAGGACTTTTTCTCTGCTCAGCAGTGATAAAGGGCTTGGCATGCACCTGGCTGGTACATTAACTTTACTTGTAAGCTCAGGGAACTATAAGTTAAATGCAACTATTGGGCCTGCAGCACGCACTGTGCCACCCACTAAAGTAGCCATTTAAAAACCTGTTTTAGGACTGCCACTGCAGTCTGTAGAGTAGTTTTAAACTGGCATTTTGACCTGGCAAATTAAAACTTTTGCCAGGCCTAAAGCTTCCTTTTTCATACTTCTAGGTCATAGCTGAGCTAGGCCCTACAGGCTTATAAGGCAGTGTGTATTGTATTTAAAAATGAGGACGTGTTCAGATTTTCCATGTCCTTGCAGTGAAAGTAATTGTTCACTGTTGTAAGGCCACTGATTAGCACTTACATTTAATAAGTGAGAACTTTGGATTTGGAGCAGATAGAATATATTGTTTAGACACAAATGAATTGCAATTTAAAATCCTCTTTATTGGTAAAGTCGCATTTAGGTCACTATTTTAAAGTTGATATTTTCTTGTCCTAACCATTTGCGCCTAGTTCCAGTGTCCGGAGTCACATGACTATCTATGACTCCGTTGTTGGGATTTGTGCATTACTTCCAGAGAGTAACATAAAGGGGGCTTTGGTGTGAACTTGATGGGCCATCCTGGCAGGATAACTAGGAGCAGCTGCTCCCACCCCATTTATATTTGAAAGGACTTTACCTCACACAAAGGAATCGTACAGCAGGCCTGTTCGGTCTATTGTCACCCAGACAGTTTGGAGCCTTGACAGGGCAAGGGGGAAAACCTTTCAAGAACCAGCTGTGAGGGTATTATATGGAATTCCCCCACACAAAGGCAGCTCTAGGTATGAAAACTGGACCTCCAGAGCCACTCATTAGAACAGTCCTCAACCTGTGTACATTATTGAAAAAGAACTGCCTGCTGCCAGACGACTGCCCTGCTGCTTGAGGACTACCTTGCTCTCTGACAAGGAAGACTGGAACTGCTTACCTTCATCCCATGCCAACCTAAGGGCCCCTACATATTCCTGCACCATGTGGCAGGCACCACATGGTGCTGCCACATAGTGCAGGGATATGTGCAGTGTCCCCTTTTTGTCTTGCGGCATGTAGAGCAGCCAGCAGCACATGCCGCAAAATAAAATATAGGCATTGCGACCGCTGTGGTGGAAGTTGCTTTGTAATGCCTATGTCGAGACCACCAACAGACTGTCGGGCAGTCCCATTTCCGATACATCTGCTCTCCATCGTGATCAGTCCAGAAGTGACTTCAAGGGTCAGCTGAATGACCTCCTGTGTGAGCTACTGAGCCAGTACCAGCTCCAGAGGCCTCGCTGCAACTGCCCAGTTGACCTACTGTAATTGGACCTGCCTGGACTTGTGACTGGACCTGCCTAATCCCTACTGGCCTCTGCTGAAGTGAGTCCCTAATCCCCAAGAGGTGCCTCCCCAGGCCTTGGAACCTTGGCTAGCATCACAGTATACTCCTCTGCACAGGGGCGTAACAAACGCCCCCGCAGCCCCCGCAGTGCGGGGGGGCCCCCAGTCTTCGGTTAGGTGAAGGGGGCCCCCTCAGCTCTTCGGTAAAGAGCTGGGAGAGAAATGCTTGCTCTAGAAAGCAGGTGCAGTCTGCAGCCTGCTCAGAGCTCCTCGCGCTGACCCAGGGCAGGACTGAAGAGAAACAAAGTAACAAGTTACATTGTTTCTCTTCAGTCAGAGCCCGCACTCTTCAGAAACACCGGGGCTTTCAGGGAGAGAGGTGAGACTTGTAAAGAGCAGGACGCAGCGTTGTCGGTAAGTCTAGCAGTTTTAATTGTGAGTTTTCATTGTGAGCTCCTTCAAAAAACATGCTATGTTGTGGGTTGATAACAAATGCCTGATATGTTTTAAAATGCAGCATTTACATTTCTACAGATAGGTTATCTGGGACTTTAATTAGTCCCAGCTGTAAATATCCTCCTGTCGCTGACCCTTTTCTTTGTCTCACACCACTAACAAGTGCAGGATATGTTACCTCCTGCCAGGCCCGGTTCTAGAGGGTGGGGTGGGCCGGGTGGGCCAGGCCCACCCAAACATGAGCCTGGCCCACCCAAACATGAGCCATGGCCCTCCCAGTGAATCTGCCACCGATGTACAACTACAATAAAAACTGTGCAGATAACTGGTGATTTGCGATCCTGCTGCAGAGTAACCATTTGTCTGTTGGTAGTTTTTAAGTGCTGATAAACTGAATTTTATGGGAATAGCTCAGTGGGTTACTACCTCTGTCACAGATATTCTTGTGTTACTTGCAGTTCAGAAGTTACTATCCTAACATAGGACAGTGACCTATGAACTGTCTTTAAAGAGCTGCATACAAACTTCGCTTTTTTGTATTGTGATATAGTTAGAACTTCTCCATTCCTTCATTATTCTAATGTTGCCAAAAAGAGTTTGTTTGGGCAGTTATACATTTTAATCAGTAAAGCTGACCCCCAACCACTGGAGTACTCTTTAAATCCTGAGCTTGTGCTTCTCCAGTCCAAACCCCCGTAAAATATATTGCCCACCAGTATGGATGACGTGATTTCTACACCTTGTAATCCTCATTGGCTTATGTAACATTCCCCATAGACTGATTTATTGTCTCTGTATAATGCGTGCTGTTATGTAAAGTACTGTGACACCCTACACTCATATGAGTAGCGCTGTACAACAAATGGAATGGATATGAGAGAGGGGCAATGGAGAGATGAGGGGCACAAGTGGAGGGTGGCAGTGAGGGAATCCGAGGAAGAGGTCATGGGGTGGGGAGCTACGGAGAGATGAGGGGCGCTGGTGGAGGGTGGCAGTGAGGGAGTCAGAGGAGGAGGTCAACGGGGTGGGTGGAACTACAGAGAGATGAGGGGCACTAGTGGAGAGTGGCAGTGAGGGAAGCCGAGGAGGAGGTCCTGGAGTGGGGGTGGAGCTGCGGAAAGATGAGGGGCACTAGTGGAGGGTGGCATTGAGGGAAAACGAGGAAGAGGTAATGGGGTGGGGAGCTACAGTGAGATGAGGAGCACTGGTGGAGGGTGGCAGTGAGGGAGTCAGAGGAGGTGGTCACGGGGTGGGGGGAACAGCAGAGAGATGAGGGGCACTAGTGGAGGGTGGCAGTGAGGGAATCCGAGGAGGAGGTCACAGGGTGGAGGGGAACTACAGAGAGATGAGGGGTACTGGTGGAGGGCGGCAGTGAAGAAATCTGAGGAGGAGGTCATGGGGTGGGGGGAACTACAGAGAGATGAGGGGCGCTGGTGGAGGGAGCAGTGAGGGAATCTGAGGAGGAGGTCATGGGGTGGGGGGGCTATGTAGAAATGAGGGGCACTAGTGGAGGTTGTCAGTGAGGGAAGCGGAGGAGGAGGTCATGAGGTGGGGGAACTACAGAGAGCTGAGGGGCACTAGTGGGGGGTGGCAGTGAGGGAATCCAAAGAGGTCACGGGTGGGGGGATCTACGGAGAGATGAGGGGTGCTGTTGGAGGGTGGCAGTGAAGGAATCTGAGGAGGAGGTTATGGGGGTGGGGGGAATTATGGAGAAATGAGGGGCACTGGTGGAGGGTGGCAGTGAGGGAATCTGAGAAGGAGGTCAGGGGTGGGGGGGAACTACAGAGAGATGAGGGGCACTGGTGGAGGGTGGCAGTGAGGTAATCCGAGGAGGAGGTCATGGGGCTCGGGGGGAATTACAGAGAGATGAGGGGCGCTGGTTGAGGGAGCAGTGAGGGAATTTGAGGAGGAGGTCATGGGGTGGGGGGCTACAGAGAAATGAGAGGCACTAGTGAAGGATGGCAATGAGGGAAGCCAAGGAGGAGGTCATGGGGTGGGGGAACTATAGAGAGATGAGGGGCACTAGTGGGGGTGGCAGTGAAGGAATCTGATGAGGGGGTCATGAGGGGGGGAACTACAGAGAGATGAGGGGCACTGGTGGAGGGTGGCAGGGAATCCGAGGAGGAGGTCATGGAGTGGGGGGAAATACGAAGCTATGAGGGGCGCTGGTGGAGGGTGGCAGTGAGGGAATCTGAGGTGGAGGTCATGGGGTGTGGGGGAGCTACAGAAAGATGGGGGACACTGGTGGAGGGTGGTAGTTAGGGAGTCTGAGGAGGAGGCCATGAGGGGGAGTGGCTATGGCGAGATGAAGGGTACTGTTGGAGGGTGGTAGTTAAGCTATCTACAGAGAAAGAGGTCAAAAAAGAGGTCAAAAAGACATTTGCACCAGCAATAAAGCCGGCCCTGTCATGGCCTTTCTGTTTTCATTTATTTAATTAACAGTCAGGTGATTAGGACAACTGTGGAGCATACTTTATCATGCATGCTAATTATTTTTACTGCTATATTCAATGTTTCAAGTTTGAAGGTGATTTTACTATTGTTTTTTACTGGGAATAGTGAAAGTGGAACTGAATGGTGGCTGATATGGGGCTAGGGCCCAAGGTCAGGTGTGAGATAAGGTGTGATGGAGAAGGGTGGTAGAAAAGTGGATAATCAAGCCTGTAAGAGAGTGCGCTGCAGAGTCAGAGGTCAGGTGGAGGTAGTAATGAAGAGGGTTTCTCCCTGAAGGCTCGCACAGAGGAAGCCCGGGTAGCGTCACTTGCTTGATACTCCCACCTTAGAAACTTCCTCTTCCCATCAAAGGGACATTGCATGGAAGAAAAGCACTTTTTGAGAGTGATAACATTTAGAAAGAGACTTTGAAAAGAGTGCGTTTTACTGTGCCTTGTAAGAGTAAGGAGAGATAAAAGGAGGGCCCAGAAGCAGGCCTGGCTAGATATATAAGCGATAAATTGGGCCAGCAGTGGCCCACCCGAATGTACCCTTGGCCCACCCAAATAAAAATTCCTGGATCCGGGCCTGCCTCCTGCCCCCAATTTTACCATTCCCCGTCCCACCCTTCGTGTTAGTTGGCACTAGCTTGGTTTTATTTTACCTTTGCCAATGCTTGATTACTTGCTTCACAAGCATTGGCTGCCGCTGCATGGCTCCCACGTGCTGGCCTCACACTTCGGAGCTGAGGAGACCCGTCCCCTGTTTCTGTAGATGCCTCGGTGCTGTTGCTCCACCCTGGTGTAGGCTGCCAGCTCCTCACCCTGCTCCTAAACCTCTTACTCATCAGCTCACAGCCTCACATCTACCAGGGCACATGAGCTGAGCTACCGGGAGCCGTTTGTGTTGGTCTTGGCACTGTTCTGTGGTATTGCTTGCTGTGCTGGAAGGAGAGAGGGCTCCTTCCTGTCCACCTCTAAACAGGTGCCGGGGACTACAGAGAAAGGGGGCCGGGATTGACAACCCTTGTTGCATGTGACAATAAATGACCTAGTATTACATTCTCTCTATAATGGTGAGTTCAAATCAGAACATGCCAAATGTGGCCCTCGGGGTAAACGCACTGCTACTGGGCGCCAGAGACACACAAAAATCACTATTCGGTTCCCGGGCATCGGCTAAGCTTTATCCAAACAGTTCTGAAGTGCTGCTCACGTGGTATTAAGAAGTCTTTTCTTGCACTTTTTCGTCGAACAGCACGTCACAGAGACCGGTCTGTGTGCAACCCATTAATAAAACAAATTGCACCTCTGCCAGTGGCATAGTGTTAACTTTTGTTGAAATAGTGCCAAGAAACACGCTTATGCTGATTGTGAGCGCTATAAAACACATAAATTGTACCTATTTCAGCTGCACGCAAGTTACCAACTGAAGCATGTTACAATAGCGCTTAATGGAAGGTCCTTGCTCTTCATCTGATGTGTACATAAAATGAAAAGCATGCCACGCTTTGTTAGCACTGGAGTCGTAGAAGAATATGGAAGGATTTGCTGTCTTCGTCTTTCTTTTCTCATCTTGGTCTCTTTCAATCTTACTTTCATTAATCTTGCACTTAATTTACTAACTTTTCCTACTTATGCCTACTGCTGATTTTTGTTTCTACTCATATGTTGCATACTTCCTCTTACTGTGCTACGTAACCTCTTAACTTTACCTTTCTCTTACACCTCATATTTGTTCCCACTCTTAGGTTTTATTATTCCAACATACTCTTGCTTCCACTTACAATTTATTACGCCTATTTCCTGCTCTTACTCATTTCTCCTCTTACTCCTATTACGTCTTCTAACTGCTATTCTTACTTTTGCTACCGTATTTACCAATGCCCTTATTACCATTAACTTAGTCCTACCTACTCCTACTTGCACTCTTACTCCTGCATACTCCTACTTGAACCTACCTTCCACTACTTTTACATCTAAATACTTCAGCTCTTCTGCTTAGCCCTTCTTATGCCTATTCTTACTCATACTTGGGAGAGGAGTTGGCCTAACGGCTAGGGCGGTCGACCTCGAATCTGGGGAACTGGGTTCGAGTTTCAACAATGACGCTGAACATCCTGTGATTCTGGGCAAATCACTTAATCTCCCCGTGCCTAACAAATATGAATGTGTCCTCATGTAACGCAACTGGTGCTCATGTAAAGCGCTATGATACCCGATACGGGTCAAGTTCGAGCTATATAAAACTTCATAAAATAAATAAAAATAAAAAAAATGAACAGGATCTGCTCGGTCGCATTGGAAGGTAAACAAGCATTTGCAATGCAATTGGTCTCGCATTTGTGAGAGTTAGAGCTATTGACATTGTAAAGGACAGTGTATTTTACCTATGTGTTTTCTGATTGGAGTGGAGTGAATGTGTGTGGTGTCAAGTGGACATATGTGGTTTGGATTGGAATTGTTAGTTGTGGAATTGTATTGTGTGGATTGGATCTGTGTAGCGAAATAATGTAATTATGTGGATAGTAATTGTGTGGTATTGAGTGTACTGGAATTATGTGGAGTGGGATTGTGTGTCATGGAGTGGGATTGTGTGTCTTGGAATGAGATTATCTGGAATGGTATTTTGCATTGTGGAGTAGTATGTAGTGGAGTTTACTTATGTGGTGTGCTGTTAAATATTATAGCATGATGTGGAATTTTGTGGTGTAGATTGGATGTATGTGGTGTGTTATGTAATTCTGTTGTTGGTTTGAATTATGTAGTTTGTTGTTGAATTATGTGGTGTGGAATGGAAATGTGTAGAGTTGAAATGTGTGACGTGGAAGTGTTCGCTGCTGGGTGAAAATTATGTTGAGTGGTATTATGAGGCATGGTGTGAAGTGTAGTTATGTGGAATGTTGCTACGTGACAGACTGGATTTATGTGGAGTGTATTTATGCAACATGGATGAGAGCATAATTATGTGGAGGTTAATTATGTGGTGCTGAGTGGTATTATGTGGAGTAATTATGTGTGATGAATTGTGTGGGGATGAATTGTGGAATTGTGACGTGTGGAATTATGTGGCATGGTGTGGTGTATAATTGTGCGGAGTGGAATTATGTAGCATTTTGCAGAGTTGTATTTTGTGGAGGGTAATTCTGTGTTTTGGAGTTGCGTGTAAATATGTTGTGTGACGTATAATTATATAGGTTGAAGTGGAATTATGTGTACTTGAATTGTGGAGTGTAATTATGTGGTTTGGAGTGCTATTAAGTTGTGTGGAATGTTATAATGTGATGTGGAATTATGAGGTATGGAGTGAAGTAGAAATATATGTTTTTTCATATTTAGGATTGTAATTATGTGGTATGGAATGTAGGGTTAAATTATTTATAGTTGAATAGTGTGGCATGGAATTATGAGAGGTTCAAATGTGCTGAGTTTGGTAGAATTAGGTAGCGTGGATTTGAGCAAGCTGTGCACGCTAAGGCTTTTATGTCATGGGGTATAAAGTTGACGATTGTCTATTTTTCTTTGTAAAAATAATTTGGGCTGTTTCTTTCCCTTCTGGTACATTTCTGAACAATTTGTTAAGCTAAATTGTGATGTTTCTTTTTGTGCGTATGCAGGAAAGAACGAGTGTATGTGGAATGTTGCTACGTGGCATAGACTAGATTTATGTGGAGTGTATTTATGCAATATGGATGAGAGCATAATTATGTGGAGGTTAATTATGTGGTGCTGAGTGGTATTATGTGGAGTAATTATGTGTGATGAATTGTGTGGGGATGAATTGTGGAATTGTGAGACGTGTGGAATTATGTGGCATGGTGTGGTGTATAATTGTGCGGAGTGGAATTATGTAGCATGTTGCAGAGTTGTATTTTGTGGAGGGTAATTCTGTGTTTTAAAGTTGAGTGTAAATATGTTGTGTGATGTATAATTATATAGGTTGAAGTGGAATTATGTATACTTAAATTTTGTTGTGTGGAGTGTAATTATGTGGTTTGGAGTGCTATTAAGTTGTGTGGAATGTTATTATGTGATGTGGACTTATGTGGTATGGAGTGAAGTAGAAATGTATGTTTTTTCATTTTTAGGATTGTAGTTATGTGGTATGGAATGTAGGGTTAAATTATTTATAGTTGAATTGTGTGGCATGGAATTATGAGATGTTCAAATGTGCTGAGTTTGGTAGAATTAGGTAGCGTGGATTTGAGCAAGCTGTGCACGCTAAGGCTTTTATGTCATGGGGTATAAAGTTGACGATTGTCTATTTTTCTTTGTAAAAATTATTGGGGCTGTTTCTTTACCTTCCGGTACATTTCTGAACAATTTGTTTAGCTAAATTGTAATGTTGCTTTGTGTGCGCATGCAGGGAAGAACGAGTGTATGCAAAAAATCATCCTATGTCTCAGTATTAACTTCTACACCTCTAAACAATAATCCCAATCCTAGAATGAGTTATCCGTTTGCTTTACAACAGTTAGTAAAACAAGGAAGTGCTTTGCGAGTCTGTAAGTAGCAAAGGTTTTAAAGGGACTTGTTTTTGTGCAAATTATTGCTTTTCCCAGTTCAAGGATGGGATAAAAAAATATCTTCAGATAATAATAGGGGTGACAGGATGGTGCGATAGCAGAATATTGATTTGGGTGGATCTGGTGAGGACTGCGGGCAGCAAGTGCTTGATACGCTATTTGAGTAAGAAAATACTATATATTTTTTTCGTTATCCTCCATTAGTTATTAGTAAGGAAGGGGGAAGAGAAGCGTTCACCGACAGCATTCGGTTAGTCTTAGGGAGACAAAGAATGCTGTGGTCTGTGGTAGATGGCGCCCAGAAGGCATACGAACTGCCAAAGAAAGGAAGTGGAAATGCGCTTTAGACGTTGCTGGTATTGATGGCTACTGTGCGGTTGCAGACTTCGCTGGGCTGACAGTTGGTGGGGAAATGCTACGTTGTCATTGTAGGTTTAATTCATGAATCGCTCATTCTCTCTGGTGTTTGTCCTTGGGGTACTTGTTGACTGGTGCTACATATGGGATCTGGTTTGCCTTTGACAGCAGGTATGGTTTAGTGGGGTACATAGTGTAAATTAATGTTGGCTTGAGGAAACAAAAATCTGACCCTTTGTACATTTGATATTATTGTGTGCATCATGCAGAGGATGAAAAGTAGCAGGAACGGCTTTGATGCCGTATAGGCTAGCAGGAAGAAATGTTTTGAGGTGGTCAGTTGCAGAGATTGTTCAACATTTTTAAAACTTCCATAGTGGCATTGGGGAGGCCAGCAGCTGAAAGGCTCTGTCTTTACTGGTAGGCAGTGGTTAGATGGTGACCGGTCATCAGTCTTTCTGGGGGTGATGGACAGGGGAGCAGTAGGCGGCGGTCACAGGTTTGCAGTGACATCCGAGGGGTGGTTTTAAACGCGGGCAGAAAAGCATAATTGCGGGTTTCATCGGGGTGAGGGTAGAGTGTAATGGATGAGTTAGTAGCAGTCACGACGGAAGTGATCTGCGTTTGGAGGTGGTTAACTGAGAGGGCTTCGCTTGAATGTGGCTCATCAAGTAGGAGGATGTGTTTGGTGGGCCGGCTGGAGGCAGTGTCATGTAACTTTGCTGGAGGGCGCAGCAGCAGTATTTACTGATGTATGTAAATCGCCCGATGAGAGGGCGGATGTGACCAATAGAGGAACCAGAATCCTTTTTTTATGGCTGGGGTGAGCCCCTGCAGTATGGCGGGTCGCTGGCCTGAGGGCTCTTGACTGGCGAGGAGAATGGGGGGCCCCCTCTATGTACTTTGCAGGGGGGCCCCCTCAAGTTTCGTTACGCCACTGCCTCTGCAGGAAAAGGTGAAAATCCTGAAATTTGGAGGATCCAGATCAAAAAGGCAACAGATACATCACCAAAGTACATATCAGCTGTTTATCCCTGTTTTGCATGTTACCCCATGTTTCTTTTATGTTTCCTTTAATTGTTTTAGCGGTCATGAATTTTGTAGTGCAGTTTATCTGAATTACAAATACAAATAAAAAGACTATTTCAAGACTTCATAAAACTACGTGGAATATCGGTACTAATACATGCCCCTTCTAGGGACAATCGAGGAAGAGAGATTTAAAAGATGTAAGATTTTGGAGCACGGCATACCATTTTACTGGCTGCAGATTTTCCTCCGGTTGCTTGTAAGATGAAAGTCACATATGAGAAGAAGAAAATAAATAATTCTGGTTGTTGCAATTATAGAAGAAAAGGCAATTTTGCAGGGATTTGGATCTAATACACCAAAAACACATAACGTTCACGGTCGTTGAAATAGTCCACTATCGAAGCACAAGGAAACGGGATGTAAAATAAAAGCATCTTCATGAGCTAATATTTAAAATAGCCCACATCTGATCATTTGCATAATGCATTCGTGGCTTACTACCTCCAGGGAGAATTAATTAAGTAAATAACAAGTCGTTTTTATTTATGTTCTTTTACAGACAGAAAAAGGGATTTTTTTACTCATACCAAATATGTTTTCCTGTGAATAGTGATACCTTAGGGCAAACCGATGTGTATATTATGCACCTTATTATCTATTTTAGCAAAAAAATAAAAGGTTAGAATGCAAACAGCGCTGGTGGTGACAGAGTGATGAATGCATGCTTGGATAAACTCTAGCCTAATTAAAAATAGTACGAATATTAACATAATATTTTAACGTACTGTTCTCCTTTATTGCATATTTTTAGAGTAAGCATCAATTACGCGGCGTACAGTGATTATGTTCATTCAGTTCAACATTGGCAAGACTGCGAAGTGGGTTGCTCGGTTCTCCTTTGCCTGTTGTCCCACAGGACTTGATGTCGGGGCTGTTGCATTATTGCCTCATTTCAATTCTTGAACTCCTGTTTTTTTGTTCATATCTCATAAACCACCCACATCTTACATGCTAACAGTTTAAATGTTATGTATGCCAAACTGGAATAAAATTCTGCAAACAGGTTTCTGCCAATGTCAGCGTCAGTTTCGGTATTAGCTCCTAATAATTATGACAGATTCCTTCAGGGACTGTCACAAGTGTTTGATTTTTGGCAAAACTGTGTGTTGCAGCTATATTAACCCGAGAACGATTTTGATGTGCTTTGACAGGGTTCTAACACAATACTGAGAGGTTTGAAATGCACTTGCATTACCTCTGCAATAGCGAGAAGATAACATGATACGGATTGTAAATCTGAACTGCCCTATGCATACTCACTTCGATGATATGTTGGTAGTCCATCTGCTAGATATGTAAGCAGAGGTCAATAATATTGGCCTCAATATTTTGACATGGAGACGTTGTTGGCTGTAAATCTTTTCGATGTACTGACACAGAGATGAAATTGAAATTTTGCATTGCCTGCTTGGCACACAAATGTCTTCCAAGATGCATTATTTGTTTGATCCGTCCTCTTATGCAGTAATCACTAAAGGTTTGGACTCACTGTAGTATCGAAAACAAGAAACAGCTGTTCTCATTTGCAGCTCACCTAAGATTTTAAAAGTTTTTTCAACTACATTCCCAATTGTTCTCTTAGTACATTCCATATACAATATTGCAACATTTGCCGTGCACATTTGAAGTAAGAACCATTTAAAGAGCCTGATTCATAAAAAAGTATTTTAGAGTACCTTAAGTAGTCCTCCAGTACTACTGATTCATGTGTGACAAGATCTCCTCCTCAACTATTTATTATGTGCAGAGATCTCTACCGCGATGACAGAGATGTACGGACACATAGGTACACACTGTAGTAGTAAATTTAGCAGGACAAGGGGAGTAGAGGTGGAAAAATGGGGAAGAATTACTTCTAAATGCAAGGGTCTTAGGTAAATTTAATGAGGGGCTTAGGGATGGATATTATAATAGAAAATACAAAGCTACCTTTGAGTAAGACAACTGAATTCGCAAAATACACTTCTAATTCTACTACGTCCCAAGTAGTGACAAAACAGGTGCTCACTAATCATTGAGGTAAATCAAGCACTATACATGGCAAACCATGTACTTAACTACAAAATTGATGCCAACATGCACACGGATAATGTGGTAGTTTATCCAGATTGCAAAGAGATTCAGGGTTGTGCTGCAAATGCCGAAGCGCCTGTCCGGTGGCGTCTTTAGGTAAACGTCCAAGCTATAGTGCAAGAAGGCAGAATTCCTTTTGCTGGCGTGAGCATCCTTCCATGGGCTACTAAATAGCCGTCTTCAAAGTTTAATTTAGTTGCGTTAAAAAACGTATAAGTCAATAATCGTTGATATTCAAATCAATTTATTTCTGATGATAATTGCATTCAGACTCCATGCAAAATTGCGTGCTTGCCAAGTTGGGAATAAATCATCCAACTTTATGTAAATTATCGATAAACCCAATGCATTTCGGGTCCAATCATGACCCTTCATCAGGGAATTCTTTATCATAACTGCAGATACAAAGAACAAAAAGGCAATTCATTCTATAGTCCTAGTAAGCTTAAATCATGGATCAAAACATATTATTGAAATCATTAAAGAGGGCGATGATGTTGAGGTGAAGCTGTATGGTATGGAGGTGATACGTTCTAGCAGTGTGTTAAAAATTATACGGTGACACAGTTCATGAGTAAGCTGCCAAATATTTGCAGTTCAAATGTATTAACAAAAAATACGTTTGGGCGAAAGTCGCGTATATCAATGTGTATTAGCAAACTAGCAAGTGCTCTTAGTTTCCGTGGAGTCAAACGGAAATAAGGTTTCGTATTTAAAAATAGGACGTGCACTAGTTTTTACAGAAAAAAGTGAACATGCTAAAAGGCGGCTTGGTGCAAGCGGTGACGCAATTACAAAAGATATTTGCTAGTCAAACGAAGCTGCCATTCCAGGCTTACCCGGTTCGTTAGTGGTGGCTACGTCCGGCGGAAAGACGTTAGGCGGAAACACGTCTGGTTACGTGTCTAGCGTGCTTACAACTTAAACCTGCACTCAAAGTTAACATGAATTAAATTACATTTTTTATGTAATTTAAAATCTAAAAAAGATCAAAATTAATTGATAGCATTTTTTATAATCAGTTGGGTTAAATTAAATAAAAATGTATGTGAGGGTGGGTGATTTTAATTTTAAAGTATTGTTAAAAATATTTTACGACAATGAATATATTTAAATTCATTTTTATATTAAAACAACATTATTTTAAGAGGTAGTGTGTTGCATCTTTTCCTTTAAATAGTCACATGTTAACAGTATTTGTTTGAAATGATTTTAAATTTATATATTACATTAAAATAATTATATTTATAGTTTTAATTAAAAACAATACTGTTGATGATGTTGAGGTGAAGCTGTATGGTATGGAGGTGATACGTTCTAGCAGTGTGTTAAAAATTATACGGTGACACAGTTCATGAGTAAGCTGCCAAATATTTGCAGTTCAAATGTATTAACAAAAAATACGTTTGGGCGAAAGTCGCGTATATCAATGTGTATTAGCAAACTAGCAAGTGCTCTTAGTTTCCGTGGAGTCAAACGGAAATAAGGTTTCGTATTTAAAAATAGGACGTGCACTAGTTTTTACAGAAAAAAGTGAACATGCTAAAAGGCGGCTTGGTGCAAGCGGTGACGCAATTACAAAAGATATTTGCTAGTCAAACGAAGCTGCCATTCCAGGCTTACCCGGTTCGTTAGTGGTGGCTACGTCCGGCGGAAAGACGTTAGGCGGAAACACGTCTGGTTACGTGTCTAGCGTGCTTACAACTTAAACCTGCACTCAAAGTTAACATGAATTAAATTACATTTTTTATGTAATTTAAAATCTAAAAAAGATCAAAATTAATTGATAGCATTTTTTATAATCAGTTGGGTTAAATTAAATAAAAATGTATGTGAGGGTGGGTGATTTTAATTTTAAAGTATTGTTAAAAATATTTTACGACAATGAATATATTTAAATTCATTTTTATATTAAAACAACATTATTTTAAGAGGTAGTGTGTTGCATCTTTTCCTTTAAATAGTCACATGTTAACAGTATTTGTTTGAAATGATTTTAAATTTATATATTACATTAAAATAATTATATTTATAGTTTTAATTAAAAACAATACTTTATTAAATGTCCCTATATTTTCCTATGGGGAGTTCTCCGCATGGTGGCAGAGAACTTCACAAACAGGTGGAAAGTTATAAAATACTCATAAATTCAATTTTAGGAGTTCTTACTTGTCCCTTTAAAGAGGTGGAGACTCTTGAATGTAAACCTATAGGTAAATCTCTAGTCAGATATTTTGAGTAGCAAAAAAGTGGAGGGTTACATGTATGTGTAAACGTAGATCTACATGTGAGCATATCTACACAAGCAAACATACCTGCTACCAGGCCCAGCAACACAATATTATCTTCGACATGAGTTACCCTAATTACTATGAATGACCCTTACAACTCTAGCTGGTTTACATCTCAAACAAAATATTCATACATGTGTACATGATTGTGATTAACAGTCTGCTGCACAGGCATTCATTTTCATTTCTTGAATATTTCTTTTAATGCATAGTTCTTGCATTCTGGGACATAGTCTTTCGATGCCACAAAGGAAACCCCTCAATAAACTTTAAAAAGCACTAAACTTTAAGAGAAGTGGAAGAGAACAGAGACCAAATGATTACCCTACTTCCTGTGCTTTTATTAGTATGTGACCATAACTTATAGATCACAAGAGGCATAGCTTGTCTTCTACTTACTGTCAGGCAGAACTGGGCGGTGCAGACCATTTGTACTTTAGAGAATGGTATGCTCAGCTTCAGAGGAAAGGGTATACTTGATTAGCATATTTGTTGTACTGGTAAGTTCCTTGTAAAGTTGAATACCAAGTACACAGGGCCCGCACTGCAAATGCTACGAGTGGGCTACAGCAATGCTTGTGCGATCCACTGAAGTATCCCTTCAAACCTGTCTCAGACCTGCTAATTCAGTACCTATGTGTGCGGTTTACTGCCACTTTGACTTGACATTTAAAACAACTTGCAAAGCCTTAATTTCCCTTTTATAACATATATGTCACTCCTAAAGTAGGCCAAAGTAACCCTGAGGGCAGGGTGCTAAGTAGGTAAAAGGTAGGGAATGTACCTTTATGTTTTGCATGCCCTGATAGTGACAAACAGCCTATTTTGTTTTTCACTACTGTGAGGACTACTCCTCTCATAGGCCAGCATTGGGAATTCCTTAATATACTTGTAAGCTGAAATTCCTGATCAGAGAGGAGTAGTGTTTTCATGTTTAATATGTTTGTAATGGTAATGATAAATGCTCCTTACTAGTGAAGTTGGATTTAACATTACTGTTTAAGAAATGCCACTTTTAGAAAGTCGGCATTTCTCTGTACTGCCTGCTCTCTGTGACTGATAGCCTGTCTCCAATGTATGTCTAGGTTGGGTAACAGCTACACTTTGTGCATTACCTCTAGACAGCCACAAACACAAGAACGTTAGACTCATCTGCATTTTGAGCACTCATCTACATTCATCTGCTTTCTGATGGGTATTCCTGGGCATTGCTGGAATGGGAGGAGCTGACATATGCACCCCAATAGGAAGTGTCCTTTCCACACACAAAGCACCAATTTACACCCCTTTCCCCCCCACCCACCCCAGGTTTAGCCTGGCAGACAGGACTGGGTTAAAAGGGAGCCTTGCACACTTCAGAGAGTTCCTTTGAAGTCACACCCTACATCAAAGGCGATTTTGGATATAAGTACTGAGTCTCTGACCCGCTAAAATCAGACACTTTTGGATCTTGAACTGAACCTCTGTCAGAAGGACTGGTGTGCTGCTGAAATTACTCAACTGGCCTACTTTTCTACTTGTTACCCTGCTGTCCGCTGCCCCCTGACTCTGCTGGAAGGGTTCCAAGTGATCTCCAAGGGTAGACTGAGGTGCCTCCTGTTTTCCGAAGTCTCAGGGACACAAAAGGCTTCCTGCAATTCTGCTGGTGCTGCTGGACTCTGCTGTCGGTGAGTCCTACCCTTGCTTAAGGTGCCTCAAGTTAGGGTCTCAGAAGTGGGCTCTGCAAAAGACTTCCAAGTCTTCACCTACAGCTCCTAGGCCCGTCTTCAACCTGCTCCTGACGCCCAATAGGCTCTTCTGCAGTAGTGGGCCCTTGGAAGTGGTGTTTGGGCCCCTGAAATCAAACTTTTGGGCACTTCGTGACCACAAATGGGCCCTTTCGCACTGGGACTGCGCTGCTCGCTCAAAGGATCACCCCGAGCCACAGCAAGCATCGCCTCCCATGACCGCGAGGCACCATCTGGCGTTTGCAAATCCCGGCCAACTCTTTGCTCTCGCAGGATCATCGCGAGCAATGGTCTACTTTAACTTTTATTCACCTCTTGTGACTGTCACACATAATTGTGGGGGGTAAAGCACCATGTGACCCACTGAAGAAGCTGATAGTGAACATTTCCAGGTGTATAGAAGCAAATACATTTTCTGAATCCATTTGCCAGTGTAAATCGATAATTAGAAAGTACCAAACAATATACACGTGCATAGCAAGTCCTTTATGTACCTGTTTCTGCTTAGTTGCACAGGTAGCTTTGTGAGTCAGACCCTCTTAATTTATTCCTGAAAATTCTTTCAACATTAACGATTTCTCCTGGATCACATTGGGGCCAACTGAACAGGAATGGCATTTGATAAATAATTGAGCCCATTCAAATACATTTATAAAAGCCTTTACATTGTTATTACTACTTTAAGTACCAGATAATAAAACATCTGTTGGTTTTAGCAGATGTTTGCACTATTTCTCCATCACTTCCCACTTTTGTTTTACCTTATCAAGGGCAGCTAATCACTATTATAGGAATTACAGATAATATTGCGAGATTGCAACCCCTCAAGAAACATAACAAGTAACAGCTAAATTAACTTTTAAACACTTTCACTCTTAGGCTGGTTGCCTGCCTTGATTTAAGTCATTTTCTTTTTTGTTGAATGACATTTATATGCCTGAACCCGATTTCACCATCTCAAAGTAGAAAAGAAATTCTCTTTTGTATTCACAATCCATGAAAAATGTAATAATGAACGTAGCTTCAACAGGTGCTAAATAATGACACACAGAACCCCTTTACTAAAAAATGCCATTAATACTACTATGCATTTTTGAAAATATCAAGAAAATGAATATAGGAACAGGGTCGCCAGAAAGAAAACTCTCATTTACTGTGTAAATTATCTCGAAGCCATTCTAAATCAATGTGCTCTGCTCTACATATGCCCATTCCTAGCTGTTCTCTCCATTGACCTCAATTATAGATGTCTCATTTGTGAAATTATGATTGCCTCTGGCAGGCTTCAAATGACAGCAGAGCAGCGATGTCTGAGATAAATCACCCCCCGTTTAATACTTACCTAGATTAGAATACACAGACATCAGCAGAGCCAAGAAGAGTCCTATTTAACATGCAATGTAATAAAAACGAGCAAACAGCAAAAGAAAAGGAGACCAAAGTCCTACTTCCTGAAATTAAAATGACATATTTTCTGAAGGAATTTAGTGCACTACGTTCAATAGCTTGTTATGCACCATATATTGCAAAAAATCACTTATAAAACCACCAAGAGATCACGCAGCATAATTTCATGGAAAACTAAGCTATTTTGCCCTATTGTGTTGAATCTCTTTATAATGAAAGCTGATGTTAGACATTTAGCATCTGATCAAAGAGGAAAATGGCACCTGTAGGAAGCTGGCTCTTTAAATAGTGGACCAAAAAGAGGTGAACTGTGTAGAATGTCCAGGCAAACCCAAAGGAATCACAGAGGCACAAATGACACACCAAATCCTTTCTTTTCTGGTAGTGTGGGCGAGCTGTTCGGCATTTCAGTGGGTAGTGCTAAGCATTTATTGCACGCACATAGGCAGTAAATGAGACACACACTCAGTTAAGAAATCTGACACCAATTGATAAAAATAAAATACTTTTACATAAATTTACATACCAATGTCATCAAAATCAGGTAAATACTTTTTGAATTATGAATTTTACCGTTTTCAGAAAATGACTTTTTGGGAGCGATTATGTTATCCTATGGGGGAAAAACGTATACTGCATTCAGGCTCCTAACAATGACTTACGGGGCCAGTCTTCAGTACTGAAGGCGAGTTTGGTACAAGGTCCAAGGCAGCATCAACAGGTCACATCGGGCAGCACTGAGGTGGCCAGGTGCAGAGATACTTTTCAGTGCTGGGAACCCAATGTTATCTTATGGAGGAAAAACATGTACTCCATTCAGGCGCTTCACAGCGACCTACAGAACCAATCTCTTGGATTTAAGATAAATATGGGGCAAGGTCCAAGGCAGAACCGACAGGTCACCTCAGGCGGCACTGGGTTGGCCGGGTGCAGAGGTGTTTTTCAACGTCGGGTGCCCAATTTTATCCTATGGGTAAAAAACATTTACAGCATTTGGGCACTTCACAGCGACTTACATGACCAATCTACTGGACTTAAGGTGATTATGGGGCAAGGTCAAAAGCCACATCAACAGGTCACCTAGGGAGGCTCTAGGGCATCGGATGCATAGGTGTGTTATGGCATTGGGTATCCCATTCGCTTTAAAGGGGATTGCTCCCATTGCAAAGTGGCTGCAAGCTGGCACTGGGAGACCAGTCAGGCTGAACCAACAAGGGGGCTCAGGTCTCACAATGTTCAGGAATGTGGGGACACATTTGGTCCTCTTCACCATGGGCCTTGGGTGGCCAGCTGCAGAGGTGTTCTGGAGGCATCAGGTTTTCATCACCGGAGACACACACTGTAGAGGAGGCCTGCACAAAGAGGCTGCAGGCAGCGGCTATGAGTCCACTGTGGGCAAACCCAAGGTGGTCTTTATCTCTGGAAAGTTGGGGAACCACGCTGGCACCATTGGCCCACTTCAATGCGGACTAAAGGTCAATGGTGCAGTGGTGCTTTCCAGTGTCGGGATTGCAACGGACCAGAGTTCTCACAGTTCTTACGGAGTGCCTGCAGGATGCAGGAAAGCAGCTCCACTACTCCACGGGAGTTTCTTGGTCTTTGTTGAAGGCAGACACTCCTCCCAAGCATTTGGGGGAGCAGCACCTGCAGGACAAGACAACTTTAGCATAATCTATAGGAACTGCAGACAGGCTGGCAGGGTTGGCGCCAAGTCGGCTGCCTTGCCACTGTCCTTGCTTCTTGTGACTCTTCTATGTCCATTGTCTACTTAGGTCAGCAGGAATCTGATTTCCTGGTGCCAGGGGCTCCTCTAAATAATAGATTTAGGAGTGTTAGGCGATTGTAGGGTAGTAGCAATTGGGCTCACCCCTGGGGTCACTATGCCCTCTGTCTCACCACTTCCTGTGGGAAGTGGGCATAACCCTGTCCCAGATTTCCTAATTCTGCCATCACCAAGATAGCAGGCCTTTTAAATTTCATATCCACACCAGGTAGCCCATCTTAGGGGTAGAAGTAGCCTGAGGGTGGATGCACCTCTCTGAATGCTAATTTTCCCTCCTGTCCTGGCCCTAAATGGGCCCTGGTCAGGGGGGGTTGAAATCCCTCAAATCTGAGGAAAGCAATATTTCATACCCCAAAGCAGTGGCCTCTTTGAAGCTCCCTACCTTGGAATGCTAATTTATCAGCCTTCCTGAAGGATGTGTAACATACCTCTCTTCAGAGTATGCATTGTTCCTGACCTCCTGTAGTGGCAGACTGGATTGGACCAGTCAGCCAGCAAACTAGAGGGGTGGTAGGTTTCAGGGGTTACCTCTAAGGTACCCTCTGGGTGCATGTATTAATACATCAATTACTGGATTCAGTGTGGGTTTATTAATACGAGGTGTTTGATACCAAATACCATAGGTTTCAGTAAAGCCGATATGTAGCTGGGGAACTTGTTTTGACCAGTGCCCAGTACATACCATAAGAAGGCTTCCCTGGTCACTTGTAATGTTGTGTAATCGAACTTGACATCACTGGGCATATCTGCTTACGCAGATATGTCCTCTTATAAAAATATAATGAACCCTGCCTTACGGCTCAAAGGCCTGCTGTAGTCGTGAATTACGTATGCTAGATGCAGTGACTTTGGGATGGCACACAGGAGTATGTCATGTCATTTTTTCAATCATGGTTTGCACCATGTCACAGCCTGCACTGGCAGACTGTGTGGAATTTGTGTGTGGGTCCATTGGGTGACATAAGATATACTGCAGCTCTGTGGGACCCTCTTTAGCACTCATGCCCTAGGTACCTGGAGTGTCATTTATTAGGAACTTACATTGGTGCTAAAGTCCTTAGCAAATTTTAGCACAATTAAACACCTTGTTTTGGGGAAGGAGCACTGACACTAAGGTCTGGTTAGCAGGCCTCAGTGTACTGTCAGAGTCAAAAATCAGCATCTAGTAGCTAAAAAGGGGGCAAAAGTGGGGGGATAGCTGCAACGAAAGCCCAGTTTCCTACAGCACCTACATGCACCATAACTGTTCCTGACTGCTAAATAAATGGGAAGTTTATTTTAAGGTGAACTTGCAGTCAACCAGGGAGAGTGTGAGAGTTATAGATAAGTATCCATGACTTTATTTTGGCAGGTCAGCACTGTGGAAGTGGTGTAGCATAAACCAAGATGCACTCTTTTCTGTTGTTTTAAGACAGTTTTTAAAATTATAAGATTTTCTAATGAGTACCAATACAAAAATGTTATACATGGCCATCGATTTTAAAAGTATCCGAATCCCTCAATTAATGCTGAGCTGAGAAATTTCAGGGTGGTTCTTTGTTACTACGTCTGATACTTAGCAGAGCCACTCCCACATTTGGGAATCCTTACATTTCTGCAGGTGATGCAGTGAACTGAGCCACGTTTCTTGCTAAACCCTTTGCCTCAGCCTTAGAGTTTAGAAGTATTAAATAAGGTCGGGAAACAGCCTGTTTAAAAATGCTACTAAAGTCTTACCTGTTTCAACATTATTGAGGTTTCAAACTCCTGGGGAATCTAGTTTGGAGGAGTTAAACCACCCAACTGTCATACAAGGTGGTAATTTTGGAACGTACATGACGGTTTTTTGGTAAGTTAGAAAATGGAACAATCTCAAATTAATGAGCTGTGTTGCAACTTCTGCAGAGTACAAACACATTTTGCTTCGTCAGAGTAACTTGAAGCAGTAGCAGGTGTGCGGCTAAGACTTGGCCCTGCAGAAGCTGACAAAGGGTTTCCATAAAGATTTACCGGTTTACAAGCATCTATGCCCTGAAATGAACTTTTCATTGTTAAACTTATTCGAGGCAGAGGTAACATTGAAGTACATAAATGGAAGAACTTATGCCTGTAATATTAAGGCAAGCTTATAAGTCGCCTTGCATTGCATCTACTTCAGGTATCTCCCAGGGCCACACTAGCCCTTTGGTTTTGCAAGGAATGTGACATTGACCTGGGACTCCTCCTATACGCGATCAGTTGAGTCAGAACCAAATGTGCTACAGGTCTTTGATAACATATGTATGACAAATGCACACATCTTATTCCTTTGTATTAATGCACACAGTTCCTTGTATACTGCAATGGTCTCACTAGGTCACCACAGCCAAACTGTTGCTAGTGGCATTGGTACTCTCCTTATGATAAATGCTATTAACAGTGCACTAGAAAACACACTGCCCACCTAATTCACTAATGGAAGAGAACATACACTGAACAAAGAAGCAAACTTTATTGTAAAGCATCGATCTTGGGTCATCAACAGGATAATCGCGACAAAATCGATACCTGGGGTCAATAGGAAATACAGCATTTAGAATGGAGGCGACATCAAACGGGCTAAGAAGTAGAAAGAGGAGGGCACTGGTGGCCTCAGGTGGACTTAGTATATATATTTTGTGTCTTTATATTTTGATGCAGCTTTTATCAAGGTATCGACACTTTTTGTTATTTTTGCATTTACCAGTAATTGTACAGCGTAGACATATTTAGAAAGCAATGGAGATCTGAAGGGTGGGAACCTTTACAATGAAGCAGGATGTTTCTGGGGGATGAATCTATCATGTGAAGATAGAATGTTTTCTCAGCTCTTTTCTGATTTTCAGAAAGGTTGAAGAAGGTCTGGTCAGGAGGTTGTTCCTGATCATGGGTGCACAAGTAGAGCAGGCTCGCCATCTGGCTTTCTCATTTTTGCAGTTTTTTCTTTCCAGTCTAGTGTTCTGCTAGCTTCTGGTGTGGCACTGTCTACCTGAGCTAGTTTATTTGATCATTTTGTTGACCCTGCATGCCATGCAAGTTATGCTGAAGATGACGTAGGTTTGGAGTGGGAGCCAGCGTCATTCTTCAGGGTTGGCGTGACATGCACAAACGTCTTTAGGCCTTTGATGAGACGTGCTGCCACATGTAGCATGCCTTTCAGGGAAGCTAGATGTGTGTCCAGGAAACAACAGAGCACATATAACATACAATTTCCACTTTACTGTGCTTACTATTGTTTGCTGCCCCTTTGACAAATGCAGTGGTGGCTGGCATCTATGGGGAGGGGGATGGCGGGTGGGAATGCACGTGCAAATATGTTAATGTTTAAAAAACGTACCTGTACCGACGTCCTCCACTCCAGACCTCTTCTCAAATGGATGCTGAAGTGTGGGCACTAATCCTGGTGCTGCTCTCATGCTGTGAGAGCAGCACCCTGATTGAAGGGAGCGGCCTCACTCGTGGCTCGCAAGGACACTGGAGCCCTGCACTTACTCTGACACAACTGTGTTAAGACAGCTGGGTTAGAGGTTTAAAGGGCCAAAGGGACATGCACACTTTGAAAAGTGCAAACAGCCCACCCTCCTCCCTGCTGCTGTCATTCAGCAGCGGTCCGCCCCCGCCCCCGACTTGGCGGTCGGTTCAGGATGGGAGCATGAAAAATAAAATGGCTATGTATTACCATTTTATTTTTCATATTTGGGGAGGGGTAACTAGAGTGGCGCGACGCTTCTCCACTCCAATGGAGGAGCCACCCCTGGACAAATGCATGCAGCTCAAAATTAGCCAATAAAAACATATTTATGGATTTTAACTGCTTGTGGTATGACCTTTAGACTATGCAACTAAAGCTAGGGTAAATTCCAGAGTCAGCGCAAGGAAATTAGCAGTATATTACAGACGTCAAAAATATCAGAATACACATGTGGAAGCATAACACACTAGAAATTGGATAGTATTCATTCTTTTTTAGGACCACAGACTGTGCGCTTATATGGATAATACGTCCCCTTTCAAGGTTAATACAATCTATAAAGGTTACATAATACTGCATTATGTACTCTTCCTCAGCCTCTCCCCGTGCAAATATTTCGGTATATTTCCACTCCATTTTTCCCAACCAACCTGCTGTAGTTTCTATTAAAGCCTGTTGATTTCCATACTCCATTTATGTTTGCTGAGCTTTGCAATTTGTAAATCCCATACATCTTTCCTTGAATGCACACGTACAAACATACATACAAACGCGCATAAGTAAAGTTAAGTTTGTTTATGCTTGCGAATTTGTAGTGTCCTGGTCAAGCTTCAACTTGATCCTGACTCCTAGAAATGACATGTACCTACAGTGTTACTTCAGTATTACTGCTAATCCAGCATTTTCTGGGCCCACTTTCTAAGCATTGGTCATCCGATACATCTTTTATGTCTGCCTGAGAGGTGAAGGGAGTTAACATTTAATCAATCAATTTCAATATAATAGTTTAACCCATTTGGCTACACAATAAGGGCCAGGAATCAGTAGCTGGGGTTGAAAAGGTTTAATCAAGTTTAAGAATAAAGTTAAGATAAACAACACTTAACACCATGCTATAAAGATAAAGAATAACAACGGGGAAGCTCAACCTCCAGAAGAAATTGAATCGGACCAATACTAAGCAAACAAGAAATTCAGTCACGGCAATACAAAAGATTAACAAAATAATTTGATGCATTGAGAAGAGTCTCAGGTTTTCTCATCTATACCTAGATACCTAGGTAAACCTAAATCGTCTAAAATAAAGTCCGAGCTAAAAGGATGGTTTTAATGTCTAAAAGATCTAAAAAATAAGGGAATTCAATAAAGCAAAATAGAACTAGGCAGGAAAAAAGATGAAAGGTGTTATTATTTCAGAAACTTGGTCAAGAGTCTTCTTGGGTCAGGGAATAAGAGTTAGCCTAAGCCACACTCAGCAAAGAATCAAGGAAAGCGTAGAGGTCGAATCCTCTCAACATCCAGGGAAAAGTACTCTCACATCAGACAGACTAGACTCCAGTTATTCAAACCAAAATCATTCAGGTAACACCCCTCTGTTCACGTCATCATGGGTCTATTGTCTTTCTCTACTTTTCACATTGTAGACTCAACATTCGCAAAGTATCTCACAGTGGACATAGATACGACATTGTCTTCTCACATACAGGTTATGTTTTAGCATTGCTGAATGGGCTTTTCAGGTAACGCTCAGGTTCTCCATGTTCTTTCGTCAAGGTCTTCTCATGCTCTTTCTCTCTATCACTAGTACAGTTATGTATTTATTCTTCAACTAACAATGCGTGTGAATACCTGCAAGAAATATCATGCTAGCAGAAATTGGAAAACAATATTTTATGCAGCACATTAAACAGGCCTACTAATGGGAACTTAAAGTATTAATTCAATAGTGCACATTTAATATGCACGTGCACATTTAAACACAAATGAATATGAATAGTCAGTACATTAAATTCACATTACATGTGGCATACAGTAAATCCTTTGGATAATCATGTGGAAGTATGGCTAAGGCTACATTTTAAAGTACTATATGAAATATTAGTGCACACATTACATAAACGTTTGTCGTTTCTAAAATAATCACATTCTACATATATGAGGATGGTTTCTGTTTAATAATCTAAACAGTAAATGGCATTCAATGTATTAAGGCACACTCTATGAAAGTAAAATTTCATTTCTGTAGTGAATAAATGTCTACTAAGTAAGGATGGCTTATTAATATCTTGTTTAATCAGTGATGGCTACAACTATAAAAATATAGTGGGGTGATATGGCGCCAAACTCACCATATACTTTTCTCCTGGGCGCGCACCTCTCTCCTCGATCAACAAGGACTTCCTTTCTGTTCAGTGGACACCAATGCAACCAATCCTGGAGCTGCTCTCATGCTGAGAGCAGCTCCAGGATTCGTGGGAGCTGTCTAACCCAGCACTCATTTTGAGGCTGGTGGCCTGTGCCAGCATCCCCCGGATGTTTCACAGCCAGGGTATTGCTGGGATTACAGTGCACATGTTGGACTGGCCGTAGCAATAGAGTCGGCTAACCAAACATGCACATTGCAGGGGCAGCTGTAATCCTGCAATTGCAGGATTCAGCCCTGCCCCCTGCCCTCGCACTGCAGTATTTAAGTAAAATGACAGTGACATGCCATTTTACTTATTCATGTGTGCCTGCTGCGGTCGTAGCAGGCGGAGCGAAGCTCCTCTGCACAAAAGGAGAAGCCACCCCTGTGTTTAACTTAGTTAAACACATGGTTTGATTACATTCACTAGTCCTACAGTATATGCACTTCAGTAATAATGTCAAGTGCAACACTTATTTTAATATCGTTAGTCCATAGAAGAATCACGTGCTAATTGCACAGTCATGTATCTGTTATGAAGTTGCAATGTAATTTTGGCATGTAAGCAGTGGGCAGAATTGAGCTGCAACACTGCTAACATAGAGCCCACCAAAAAGACTAATTGTATCTTACACAAACACATGACACAAAGGCCATATCACGCCTTTTGTGCCCCAAAGAGCCACATTTCTGAAACTACAAGACTTCTAGATGACTTTTACATAAACATTAACGTTGTCATAGTTAATTTCTGTATTACGCAGCAGAATAATTACCACCAAAAAAATCGTATTGAGTAAAGCAGATGTTCTTGTATTTTTAAGGGGATACTGAATATAATCTTGGAAAATAGCAGGCTTAAAAACTCATGAGCTGGCACTGCGGTTTGATGCATCATTTGTACCACTTGGTTCCAAATCACAGTAGATGTTAAAATCACCGCCTTAGATAAATGAGCACTTCTGTTCATGTGTAATTTTTTACTTTTCATTGTTTTCACAGAGGTGATTGAGCTCACTCTTCCTGAAGAAGATAAAGTCTCCATCACTACCGTGACAGTTGGACTGAGCACGGTGCTGACATGCGCCATTCACGGGACACTGAGGCCGCCAATCATCTGGCAGCGTAATGGAATCACTCTGAACTTCCTCGACTTGGAAGACATCAATGTAAGTAAAACACAAACTCAATCATTTTCAAGCTTTGTAGGCATCACGGTAAATGGAAAAATGAATGCTTTTGAGAAAGCATATTCAAACGTAAACTGAGGTGTTTAGCAATTCATTCTCATGAGCTTTTGCTGTTTTTTATGAAATGTATATTGACAACTTTTTCTTTTGTTTCTAGCAGAGGTTGTGGTTTTATGTCTGTACTCTTTTCATGTTTGTGCTTCATAATTGTAGGCATCGGAGATTCACATGAGCGTTAATGAGTACTGGAAGTAGTATTACAGGAGTACTCTGTTACGTACCATAATGCACCTTCGCAAATCAGTCAGAAATATCCAATTCCATATTAATAAAAGTGCAAAGAGGGCACAGTACTCTCTATTTGTAATAACTGTATGTGAATAGCCTCTAAATGTTCCTTCCCATTTTAGAAGTTTTGGGACCAATTCTCAAAGGTTTGTAAGAGTACGCAAAAGAGTAATAGAGGTGTTCTACATTACATGCTCCAAAATCCCTCCCTGAAAAGGACCCTGTTACTTCATTATATTTTCATTGTAGCTGGTCACAGTCAACAGAGTAGCACACCTTGTTTAACAATATTTATTGGTACAGGGTAACTTAAATAAATGTCTGCTTTGGGTAACATAAAAAAAAACTTTATTCCATCCTTAATAGGTAAGGATTCATGCAATGTGATGGAGAATAATTTCCTAGTAAATGGTATCAATCGTGCAAGTAAAACTTAATTCAGTTAAATATTCATAAAAGTATAATGAAAGTCCTACTAAGTGATTATTTTCTCTTTTGTATCTGGAAGGCCGTCTTCAAAAAAATCAATTTAAATACCTGAACAGTGTAAAATTGTGCATCGTGTTCATCACAGAAATACATCTCAAAATGTTTCAATGGCCAACTATTGGTTCACTGCAATAATTAATATATTTATTAAGAATTAGCAAAGTTAACAGGACTCACCAATGAAACTTACTGGCTTTGCCACTGTTTGTTTTTCCAAGAGACCAGTGTATGTGGCCAACGTGGCAGCCATCTTTGTAGAGTTTTGTTTAGGCTTTAATAAAACCAATTTAAAGTTGGCCATCTTTGAATGGATTTTCTTACAGCATAAGAATATTTATTAAAATAATCCTGTTATCCATTTGTTCAAGTGTGTAGGTGGTTCTTCTTTGAATGGTTAAAAAACATTGTAATGTGGCCACAGACCAACACAGTGGGAGGTGGCACGCACAAAACTAGGTGGCTGGGGGTTACCTGGGCCCTGGGGAGTAGTCTTTAATAAATCAAAAGGCTGGATGAGGTGAAGAGAGCAGGGAGAAATATCAACAGAAAGAAAACAGTCTCTCACTTACACTGCATTGCAAAGCCTAACATCAGCAGTAGAAGAATATATTCCAACCAATCAAAACACCATGAGACTGAAGTACTGTTTGGACGTAACAAACACAAGAATAGTAAGGAAATTATCAAATTAGGAGCAGGGAGAGAGAGCGCGATGGTAAGGAACTTCAATCATGAGTAAAAATGCTGCCCTTAAGCCCACTCTATGTATCATATTGAACACACAATGTCTTCAACAACAGATAGCTACGCTATAGCTGCCTGTAGGTGAAGCCTAAAAACAGAAAATAATGGATACCAACAGGTGAAAGCCAATAAGGTGAGCGGAATCTTGTAGGGCATTTAAAGTGGAGGATGCTTATGTGTCATTTAAAGGATAACATGTGGGACCATTGCATGTAAAAGGTCAATGACCAGAGAGAAGAGGTAGGACCATATTGTGGAAATGCCTAGGCAGCACAGTTAAATAATTATTCCACCTTATTTCCAGCCAACTTCCTTATTACAGGAGTGGCAAGCAGTGTGCAATGTGTGCCAGTATTTGCCGGTACTAGGCACCAGTACTTATTTCTAAGCATGTATTTATCCACCACATTGTGTTGTTGTATGTCTATTTCCATTTAATGAGCTCTTATACTTTTTTTAAAAACTGACAAAAAGTAGCAGGTGGGCACTGCTGTTACTGGCATTTGTCAGCAGTGGAAGGAGCTGTGGGCTCTGCCAGCTGCGATGGGCATCCAAGAAACACTTTGGGACTTGGCAGTTAATGGTTTACAAATTAGGTACAGGTGGCACGGAATGCTTTATGCAAATATGTGTGTCTCCATTTTTCATCTTATAGAGGAGGGGTCAAAGAGGGTAGCAATGACCTTCTACCGCTCCCCCCCCCCATGGTAGAGTGCAGTCATCCACGAAAGTAAAGAGGGGGCCTGGCTGCCTCCTACAGCCAGGAGTGGTGCTTCCAAATGCATTCCGGACAAAAGTGGAAATCAGTGCACTGCCAAATGCTGCATCAGTCAAGCCCTTTGGCAGCCAACTGTGTGGTGCCCAAGGAAGGGAGGGTGCAGCCAGGAAAAGCATTCTACTTCGTCCCACCATTGGCTGCGAAGGACAACACAACTTCACAGACCGGTGGGTGAGAATGGCATTCTATGAGTGTGCAGAGGAGTCTTTGCTGTAGGACTCTCAGTAATACAGTGTTCACCTGCACAATAGCCTGAGAAGCTCTCACTGTGCCAGGGTACCACATGCTGATACAGAGTATGCGCAAGGGGTTTATTCCTGTGTCCTTGGTATTTAAAGGTAGGAATCATTTGTATATTAGGCCCACATAGCATAGTTTTATGTGATTATGATTTTCTGGATACTAAATTACATTTGTCTGCAGTGAGGTTGGATTTAAGAACCATGGAGACTTGATTTATATTGTAACTCTATATGCTGTGGCAGGACCTAATTTCTGAGGAATGTCTAACATAATATCTGGCAAGTTATCATTTGTATTTCACTCACAGCTGAAAGTTAATATACCATTAACATCAGTGATCGAAGAACTCTTGAACCAAAGTAATGTTATAAATTCTTTGATGGTTCATCAACTAAAAAGACAGCAATGCATTGCTCACCTTTGCACACAATGGCGTCTCAAAGAGAAAAGGACTGGAAAATGTTTAATTGAGTGATTGGATAGCTTACCTAATGTAGGAAGGTTTACAGAGTGAAACGCTCCATGGGTGTCATGTTATGTGTTATGATATTGTTTGCTAGTCTTTAAGTTACGTGTAAGCAAGGCACACACAGAGTTTCTAGGCATGGAAGGTGCATATAAACCGAAAAAATAATCCTGTCAAATCTTAGAAGATAGTTCAGCTGGCGTATCAGGCAGATGTCTTTATGTAGTTTAACTTTCTAAAACTAGTACATTTAACTTGGAATGTCTTCGTATTAGTGGTAAAAACAATAACATTTATAAATATAAAAAGATAGGTCAGAAACATGAAATAGAAAAAAGACTTTAAAACAAATTTGTACTGAAAAAGTCCTAAAATGAAAGGATTTCTCCTCTGTAAAAAATCGAAGAAGTGATCATATCCCAGCAAAGGAAGAAAAACCTCATGTGAAATTATTACATATGTACCTTTCACAATAACCTGATTCTACTTCTGAGAAAATGTCCACAGCATACTCTAAGGGGTGTATTCACAAGAACGTGTGATAACTACCGCAAGAGTAGCCTAACGCAACTCTCAACATCGCAGCCCAACGTGTGAAAATTACGCCGTGCCAACCAAGTATTCACAACGCGGCAGTAGCATGCGATAGTCACCAGATAATGTGTCAAATGGCCGCGCAAAATCCATCGCCACACCGCAAAAATGTGAAGCGCGAACACAAAAAAACATGCGACAAGGCCAATCGCGGTACAAAAAGTTGCAAAAAACCAGCCACAGGCCTGCAAATACCACACAGCTGGAGGGAAAATGCACCATAAAAAACACAGAAACAACACACCAGAAACAAGCCAAAGCACGTAGCAACATGGATGTAACCTGACCCAGCGCAGAGGAGAAGAGTGAGAGGACGACGGGGTGCCGACCGCAGGAAAACAAGACCAGCGTCACGGAGGCGACAGAACACTTCCCCGCAACTGACCCACAAGCAGACCACCTGGAATGCAGTCGGAGTGCTGAGGAGGCCAATCCAGGAGGCCAAGAGGCGCCGGCATGACGTGACAACCGAAACCAGGCACAAACCCGCCGCCAACAGGAAGGCAGCAACGATGACAGGAGGTGGCAGTCCTGCGCCACAGGAGGAGCTGGAGGAAACCGAGGCCACAGTCATCAGTGTGGAGACGGTGCAAGGAGAAGGGAGTACGGACACAGCTCGAGAGAACCTGACACAACATCAACAAGGAGAGTAACCAACAGGGACTTGGGGGACGGGTGGAGATGGACATTTTGGCACACATAGGGCCCGATTCACAGAACTAACTTAAGACAAAATCCTAAACTTACTACCATTTTGGTATTCGCAGAAGGCACTTACTCATTTTAGTATTCACAGAAGGCACTTACTCATTTCAGTATTCACAGAAGTTAGGAGTCCTAGCTTTAGAACTCCTAAATGCCTTCTGTGAATACCGAAAGCCTTAAAGTTAGGATTTTTTTCAGTTTAGGAGTAGTAAAGTTAGGACTCCTAACTTTAGGACTCCTAAATGCCTTCTGTGAATACCAAAAGTCTTAAAGTTAGGATTCTTCTCAGTTTAGGAATAGTAAAGTTAGGACTCCTAACTTTAAGACTCCTAAATGACTTCTGTGAATACCGAAATTCTTAATGTTAGGATTTTTCTCAGTTTAGGAGTAGTAAAGTTAGGAGTCAGTGGAAACTGGGGTGCTAAGCAGGGTATCAGTCTGATGATGGCATCCACGATAGGTGTTTTGCAACTCCGTAGGTTTGTCAGGATCACCGTTTAGACTCTGGCATACAGTGGTTGGAGGTTGTCCTGGCAGAGGTGGCGCGTGCCTCCTGCAGTGATGCGACGTCCGGGCCGCTCAAGACTCGATTTCATGTCTGAGCCCTTGTTTGACCGCAGATGAGGACGGAGGCAGCGGACAGCGCAAAGGCCACAGACACATGGCGTTGATGACACTAAGGCCATCGCCTCAGAGGCCACCCAATACGGATGCACAGCGGCCGTCACAGGCACCCTGCCTTGGGTTCGGTGACTTACGGTGCAGTCAGATGGGCCATGTGACCTGAGTGGGTTCTCATCAATGTCCGAGGTGTATGTTGCGGAGGATAGTGGAAGGTGTCCTCCAGGGCATGAGGCGAAAGGCCTGATGTTATCTGGAAGCAGCAAATGGTGGGTTGAGATGCCATGGCCTTGTTTTCGCCACGTAGTCAGTATCACCGCCATGATGGGGATGAAAACCCCAAGTCCATGGACTCAGTCGCCCCCAAAGTCCAACCAGAAAGTGACCATGGGTCTCGGGGAATAGACATCTTGGCACCGGGGCTGAAAGGGGATGCAGTCTGCGAAGAGGCCTGTACAAAGACATGAAGTCTTCCATAAACAAATCGTGGCTGAATTCGAAGGTGTGTGTGACCTACTTGTGCGCAGCGTAGGCCGAGGGCAATAGTCCGCTTAGGCCCACAGACATGTGTGGTTGTGATGCTATGCACAGAGTTGGTGGCACCACGTCGAAGGGAGTACACTGATGTCAACTCTGCAATGAACATATGTACTCTGCCATCGTGTAATCAATACTCAGTTTCATATGTGTGACCTACTTGACCGTGGTCTAGGTCGGAGGCGGCAGTAGAGTACGTCAACAAGAAAGGTCTAAAGCAGGCCTGTGTCGTGGAGGCCGTGATGGTCTGAGAGGCTGCCAAGGACGCGGCCCTCTGACCTGGAGCTTGCACAGGCACGTGGTGGGCCCTCCTTGACACACGCCGGTGTCGGTAGGTGATCAGTGTGGCCTGGCTGCACAGGGGTGGGCCTGACGGCTTCGGGGTCCAGTGGGTGGGGGTATGGCAGGCGCACAAGATTGCAGGCAACTCTGCTCATGAGGACGGCGTCGGCCTCATGGCGTGGTGAGTGGTGCCACCCTGGCAGAGACGTTGGGCTTTCCGGAAGAGGACCACGCCCAGGGCTCCGTGCTTTTTATTCACACCCCTACGCTGGCCTGGCGTACGCTGGGACATCCCACTCCTTTCACGCTTATGCGGGGGATGTAACAGGCAACATTTCTGCGAACTCCCCACTGGCTGGGGTGACATAGTTGCATCCACTGTCCACTACATTCCATACACCAGCGATATATGTCGCCATGGATATGGGTGTGTTCTGCAAGCTGCAGTCTGTCTCGCACATCTCCACCACTCTTGGCATTGTGTACTTTCCCATTCGTGGGTCACTTGCCTCTTCCACACATGCCTGGTTGCCACCTCTCCCTACATTCGGCTATTGTGTGGCTGGGGTGCCATGCCGTTGATGGCTCATGTTCATGGCTTGCACAGGTTCTGTCGTGTCTGGTGGGTTAGCATGTGGTTTTGCATGTTGGTTGTGATTTTGTGTCATGTGCATTGCCAGTGTTGTGAGTTGCATGGTTGTGTAGTTAAGGTGGGTGGGATGTTCATTTTGTACTTGCCAAGGGACTGTGCATTTCCCTTGGTGCCATCCTGGTAAAGCTGGGTCCTGATGGACTGTCGGAGGATGAAGGTATCAGGCACACTGGCGGAGAATTTGTAGGTTACATCGATGGAAGTTCCACAGTGTTCCGTTGTTGCCTGCACATTGATGTGAGATGTGTGCTTTCTGTTGCGGTGATTGTGTGCTGTGTCACCAGGGGGCACTGGTAGGACATGTGTGCTGTGGATTGCCCCAACACGTGCGTGCATCCAGCTATGGCGTATGGTCCTTGCTTGGTCTCCAGCAGATCCTGCGCATTTTGTTGGACGAATGGGGACTGGGGTACCAGGCTGATGGTGATGTCCAGGACAGGTGTGAGGGACTGGGATGTGGTTGGCTGTGTGACTCCTCCGACTTTGGCGGGTGTTGGTTGGGGGGTACCAGGGACCAACAGGTGCAGCACAACCAGCAGCTTTGTGTGGGGTGGGATGTTGGTTGTCCGCTATGTTGGTGCCGTCGGCCTGTTGGGCGTTGTTGGTCATGATGCGTTCGATGGTTGTCCTTTTGAGCCTGTAATGGGCAATGACATTGTCAGGTGTTGGGTCTGTGAGGCTGGTGTGTTTCCTGGGGGTCCGCTGTCTTTGTCAGCCCTGTCTGCGTGGTGGTCCGGGGGAGGTGTTCCGGGTGCTTTATGGGGTCCTGGGGTGGTGGCGGTGGGTGTTGTGGCCTTCTTGGGTGTCCAGGCCGCATGACCTGTGGCTCCATTGCATCTGCTGCCCTTCCGATGTGGCTGAGGGCTGGGTTACCTTTTGTGGTGCAGGCTGCGGTCCGACTTAGCACCAGGTCAGAGCAGATGTTATTTTCCTGCTGCTAACGTGCCTTATCACCTGTTTTGTGTTCTTATCGCAGTTCTGGCTGTTCGTTGTGAATGTTGTGGAGTGGTGTTGTCACGGCTTTTGGCATGGGAACGCCAACTTTGCATCTTATTAGCGATAGTTGCGGGGGTCATCTGTGGCGATGTTTTTTGCAGCTGCTATCTCGGGTAAACTGGTGCTGTGGGCTGTTAACACCAGCTTGTGGTTGGGGCGAAAAGTTTACCCAACTTTGGCTGCGATAAAGTGCCGTTAAGTGGGGATAGTTCCTTGTGAATATCGCCCAAAGTGTATAAAATCATTAATGCATGCTTTACAGACTCTAGCAGAAAACTATTGTGCATGTATCTTAATCTAGACTTTAAATCAGACTTCAAACCATAATAGTAGACTCAGACTCAGGAAGTTGCATCTGCAGCAGATCACACTAGGAGGAAATATTACTATGGCACACTTTATGGCTCGGGGCAAGGATTTCAGACCCACTCATGAGGGCACAACTGTGTCTTGCACTGATTAGTCACACACCATCCATTGCAGTCCTCAGTCTTGCTTCTACTCTTCCACCTGCACCGTGGCACCTTGTGATCGTGTGGAGGGATGTGGGCAGCCATGATACCCTACTTTGCAAGCCAGAGAGCCTATCTGACACCAGGCATGTACATTCACAAGTGTTTAACTCTGGTAAGAAATGTATGTATTCCACCCAAGCAAATCCTACGAACAGGGGAGCAAGATGGTGGAAGAACACATAAATAAAGAAGACTTAAAGAATGAAGACATAAAAATTGGCTCACCCTATTCTTTCTTTGTGAGCAGCAAGTGTTTTCTGTCTTGCTTCACTCTTAATACAAAAGTATGTTTGTTATCATTTTAGGGAACCAGTACTAATACATGCGCCGGATAAAATTGTAATCAGTCTAGCATCCGCACTCCAATATTGTCATTGATTACTGGAAATGCAATCCAGATACAATTTGTGAAGATTGATATTCATGAAATAAAAACACTAACGGGTATATATATATATATATATCCAAACGCAAATTGACGCTAGGAACGCCACATCCTTGCGGGTCGGGGCCTGGCTGGCTGCGTCAAAGCCAATATATTCCAAAAGAAGAACACGCACCACTTCAGTGCTGCGTAATTAGGCCCACCAGACGTGTTTCAATAAAGAAAGCTTTTATTTCAGGCAAGATAAAATAATTCAAGCATGACGCGTTTCAGTTCCTGCGAACCTTAATCATATGCAGCTGAAAAGCAGTCCAGTTCAACCCTGTTTTTTAAACCAATGTTCAGACAGCGAAAAGAGACCAGGTTTCGTGCTCATTGCAGCATGTAAAGTGGCAGTGGTGACATAAACAATTTCTTTACTAAGTATTGCATTTTCATGATAAATGATTTACATATGTATCTTCTGGTTAATCCTTCAAAGTATAGTACTTTCCTTTTCATACAATACTCAGTCAGTCTCGTATAAATTAGACTCCATTTTTCAAGACCACATCACCCATAATGCACTATTTGTGCTTCCTTGTCTTTGAACCTGGACTTTCTTTTCGTTTTATATTTTTAGCCTTGTAATAGTCTTAGATTGCTTAGACTTACATATTTCAGGGAAAACTGCTTTTAGTAGCCAAAGTTATTAAATTCATTACACAACAAACTTCAATTGTGGTCCGTTTGTTACTTGCCTGCCATGTGCAATATTATTTCACACGCTGGGCAAGGGAACACTTTCCCCTACAAACCCTGGCAAATACAGAAGATCTCCAAAGTTGAGGCGGGCCTCCATGTGGCCCTGCCATCCACACTACGTTTCCCATCTCATTTTTTGCCGGCGGGCATCCTCATATCAAAAATCCAAACGCAAATTGACGCTAGGAACGCCACATCCTTGCGGGTCGGGGCCTGGCTGGCTGCGTCAAAGCCAATATATTCCAAAAGAAGAACACGCACCACTTCAGTGCTGCGTAATCAGGCCCACCAGACGTGCTTCAATAAAGAAAGCTTTTATTTCAGGCAAGATAAAATAATTCAAGCATGACGCGTTTCCAGTTCAACCCTGTTTTTTAAACCAATGTTCAGACAGCGAAAAGGGACCAGGTTTCGTGCTCATTGCAGCATTTAAAGTGGCAGTGGTGACATAAACAATTTCTTTACTAAGTATTGCATTTTCATGATAAATGATTTACATATGTATCTTCTGGTTAATCCTTCAAAGTATAGTACTTTCCTTTTCATACAATACTCAGTCAGTCTCGTATAAAATAGACTCCATTTTTCAAGACCCCATCACCCATAATGCACTATTTGTGCTTCCTTGTCTTTGAACCTGGACTTTCTTTTCGTTTTATATTTTTAGCCTTGTAATAGTCTTAGATTGCTTAGACTTACATATTTCAGGGAACACTGCTTTTAGTAGCCAAAGTTATTAAATTCATTACACAACAAACTTCAATTGTGGTCCGTTTGTTACTTGCCTGCCATGTGCAATATTATTTCACACGCTGCGCAAGGGAACACTTTCCCCTACAAACCCTGGCAAATACAGAAGATCTCCAAAGTTGAGACGGGCCTCCATGTGGCCCTGCCATCCACACTCCGTTTCCCATCTCATTTTTGCCGGCGGGCATCCTCATATAAAAAATCCAAATGCAAATTGACGCTAGGAACGCCACATCCTTGCGGGTCGGGGTCTGGCTGGCTGCGTCAAAGCCAATATATTCCAATAGAAGAACACGCACCACTTCAGTGCTGCGTAATCAGGCCCACCAGACGTGCTTCAATAAAGAAAGCTTTTATTTCAGGCAAGATAAAATAATTCAAGCATGACGCGTTTCAGTTCCTGCGAACCTTAATCATATGCAGCTGAAAAGCAGTCCAGTTCAACCCTGTTTTTTAAACCAATGTTCAGACAGCGAAAAGGGACCAGGTTTCGTGCTCATTGCAGCATTTAAAGTGGCAGTGGTGACATAAACAATTTCGTTACTAAGTATTGCATTTTCATGATAAATGATTTACATATGTATCTTCTGGTTAATCCTTCAAAGTATAGTACACTCCTTTTCATTCAATACTCAGTCAGTCTTGTATAAATTAGACTCCATTTTTCAAGACCACATCACCCATAATGCACTATTTGTGCTTCCTTGTCTTTGAACTTGGACTTTCTTTTCGTTTTATATTTTTTGCCTTGTAATAGTCTTAGATTGCTTAGACTTACATATTTCAGGGAAAACTGCTTTTAGTAGCCAAAGTTATTAAATTCATTACACAACAAACTTCAATTGTGGTCCGTTTGTTACTTGCCTTCCATGTGCAATATTATTTCACACGCTGCGCAAGGGAACACTTTCCCCTACAAACCCTGGCAAATACAGAAGATCTCCAAAGTTGAGGCGGGCCTCCATGTGGCCCTGCCATCCACACTCCGTATCCCATCTCATTTTTGCCGGCGGGCATCCTCATATCAGCTGCATATGATTAAGGTTCGCAGGAACAGAAACGCGTCATGGTTGAATTATTTTATCTTGCCTGAAATAAAAGCTTTCTTTATTGAAGCACGTCTGGTGGGCCTGATTACGCAGCACTGAAGTGGTGCGTGTTCTTCTTTTGGAATATATATATATATATATATATATATATATATATATATATATATATATATATATATATATATATATATATATAGATATAGATATATATATATATATATATATATTGATTCAACAAACCGGCCCAAAAGGAAAGCGCGCTATTTCATAGCGGGTGCCAGTGTCGAGAACGGGCCAATCCTCGTAGTCAATTTTCCGCCAACTTCCTCAGAAAGGAAAACACTGCACACCAAGGGAGTTGTATGATTCCAGGAGTTAATTGTTGTTTTGTCCGTGCATGTGAACACCAACCTCCACCACCAACGCGTTTCAACCTCAATCGGTCTTGCTCACGGTGTGTGAGTCTTTTTTCAATGTCCTTTATTTATACTAATCCCCATTTTAACCATTTAAGAGGAATTGTGGGAATTGTAGTTTAATTCGAAGTGTACCCAATTAACATGTTTATGATGAACTATTGGATGTTATGCCAATTTTTTGTTAATGGAAAATTACATAGTATCCGTATGTGTTCGCATTTAATGTGTATACGATGATGTATTTGATGAACATGATTGTGAGTATATTTATAACATTGGTATGTAATCTAGTAAATTTCCAATTATCACAAGCATGGGGTTATCTAATCATTGCTTAGTGCATAGTTCCCAGTCGGTTTCTGGCTTAGTGCCCGTGTATCATTTCCTCAATTTCTACACATAATTACGGATATAAAGATCTTGTATATTGTTCTTAACCATAACTTCATTGTCAATTCATGTTGTGCTGCAGGCTCATAAATGGCTATGTAGCTCCTCATCTCCGTTGAGACCAAAGGGGGCCTTAGTCTTAAAACGTATTATCATTTTGGATTCCAATCTGCGTAATTTCAAAGTTCTATTTCCTCCACGTTCATTTTTGGGGACAGTGGTCAGTCCAAAGTATCTTATGTTCTGTTTCTTGTCTCTGTGAGTTTCTTGGTGTTTGGCAATCGCATAATTAGTATCGTTATTTTGTACAGCTCTAAGATGTTCTAGGATTCTTTTCTTCAGTGGGCAAATAGTGCTCCCTATGTACCAGAGTCCACATCCACAAACAATGACATACACAACATACATGGATTCACAAGTAATCCTCTCGGTGATATTGAATATTTTGCCCATGAAATCTGTTGTTTGTTTCATGTTCATACCGTGTTTACATGCTTTGCATGTATTGCAGCGTACAAAGCCAGTCTGTTTGGTATCCAACCAATTCTTTGATTTCTTGATGGTTGTCATATGGCTCTTTACCAATTTGTCCTTTAAGGAAGGCGCTTTTCGGTATGAAATACTTGGTTGATTGCCAATTTTTGGTCCTATGTCTGGATCCTTCTTCAAGATATTCCAATGTTTTTTTAGAATATCAATGATTTGGTAATTTTCTTTACTGTATGTCAAAATTACTCGGATGTCATTATTTTCCTCTGTGTGTTCTTTCTGGTATCTCAGAGTCTGTGCTCGTGGAATTGCTCTTGCTCTTTCTTGACCCTGTTTTATGTCTTTCTCATTGTATTCTCTTTGTTGGAATCTTGTTGCTGTTTCTTTGAATGTTTGTTCCATTACTTGATCGTCCGAGCAATTGCGTCTCATGCGCAGAAACTCCCCATAAGGAATACTCTTTTTCAATTTGGGGGGATGGAAGCTTTTCCCATGTAAGATACTGTTTGTCGCAGTTGGTTTTCTATATAGTTTGGTTTTTATTTCTTGGTTTTCTATGTATACAGTTATATCCAAAAATTGAATTTCTTGGTCACTGATGTTATGGGTGAACTGTAGGCCTATTTCATTGTTGTTTAGTATGTTCATATACTTTTCAAATTCATTTAGGCTGCCACTCCAAATGAGGAAAAGATCGTCGATGTAACGTAACCATAATTCTGTTTTTGAAGTGTATGGTTCATTTTCCTCACTCCAAGCTGTTAGTTTCTCCCACCACCCCATGGTGAGGTTGGCGTAGCTCGGAGAAAATGAAACTCCCATGGCAGTTCCGCATTGCTGAGAGTATATTTGGCCATTGAAGATAAAGATATTATTGAAAAGACAAAGCTCAATCATCTCTAGGAGCATTGTTGTGTGTTTGGATTGTTGTACACTGCGTTGTTTTAGAAAATACTCAACTGCTTGTAATCCGATGTTGTGCTTTATGGAGGTGTACAATGATACTACATCGATTGTTGCTAGGTAGTACCCCTTTTGCCATCCAAGATTGGATAATATTCTTAAAAAATCTCCTGTGTCCTTTATGTATGATGTTAAGTCAGTGACTAATGGTGCCAGGAAGAAGTCCACGTAGTCCGATACATTCTCGTAAAGTGAGTTACAGCTTGACATTATCGGTCTGGCTGGGGGATTGATTAAAGTTTTATGTATCTTCGGTAGGAAGTACATGGTGGGCATAACTGGACTGTCGTTGTTTAAAAAGAGAGATTCTTCTGTTGTTAGTAGTCCATCTTCTTGCCACTTTTTAATCTTCATTTGTAGCTTTAAGGTTAGTTCATTGAGTGGATTGTGTGTTAATTTCACATAGTTCTTCTCAACCTCCAGTTGTCTTGTAGCTTCTTTAATGTAGTCAATTTTATTTTGAATGACCACATTACCCCCCTTGTCTGCAGATTTGATAATTATCTTATCGTTGTTCATAAGAGTGTCAATTGCTTGTCTCTCCATTTTGTTCAAATTTTCTCTCTTGTGGTTGTTGTTTGTTTTAATCAGTGTCTCTAGGTCATTGACCACTAAGTCATGAAATATGTCTATTCTGTTGCCAGGACTGAGGACAGGACAGAAATTGGATTTAGGTTTGAAAGCAGTCCGTTCTCTTTTGTCCGTGTGAAGTTGTAAATTCTGTAGGGCTTGAGATTCAGTTACGCTGTCGTTGTTTGTCATTAAGTCATACGATGTTACCAGGAGAGGTATATCTTCAATTGTAAGGTCACTGGTCTTTGGTGCTATTTTACTCTTGATAGGTGTTTTTGTATTCGTGAATTTGCTGAAGAACTTTGCAAGTTTTAGTTTCCTAACAAATCTGTAGATATCAATCCTGGTATCTACATGATTGTAATGTTGTTCCGGACAGAAACTTAATCCTTTGTTAAGTACATTCCGTTCATGAGAATTTAGTTTGTAGTCCGATAGATTGATGATTAGATTTATCTTGCCCTTTTTCAGTCCCTTCAGTGCATTCATTTCTTCAAGCGGTTGCGTAGAGGGTAGCTTTTTGGTTGTTCCGCCCCCTCTTCTCGTTTTTCTCCTTCTTTTGGAGACTGATAGTATGTTCTTCCTCTCCCTCGACCTCGTGCTCGTCCTCTTCCTTGGCCTCTTGGGTTCTTTTGATCGATATACATCAGTTTCATTTCCTCTAAAAAAGTTAGATGTCCTGTTCGTGTTGTTCTTTCCTCTTCACTTAGGTCTGATTCTGATTCACTGGTTACTGGCGCATGTAATGTCGCTTTGGCATTCTTTCCCATTTGTTCTTTTAATACTTCAAATCTTCTAGCGAACGTTAGAATAGCCCCTGTTTCATAGTCCAATTCGTCTCTTCTGAACTTTCTCTGCTTTCGTTGTTCTACTTCATTTTCGTGTCGATCTAAATTTTTCTCCATTTCTGTACGTAATTGTTTGCTTTCTTCTTCTTTATTGAGGCTGGTGATTTGTAGTTCAACCTTTTTGATGTCTTCGTGTAGCTCCTCTATGTCCTTTTTGGCATATTTAATGACAATGAGCACCATATTTCTGGAGCACTGCATACTGTTTTTACCCCATTCTTCAAGCATCTCGGGCTTGGTGTCCGGGTGGTTAGGGAGCGTGAAGATTCTCAATCCCCTCGGTATGCGGTCACATTCAATATATTTTTCTAGCGTGATTACTTCCCAGCTTTTTGTAATCTCCTTTTTAAGTAGTCTTTCCAGTTGATTAAAGAGTTGTTTTAGATTTTTAGCCTGACTGGTATCTGGGTCGATAGTCGTTGCCCTTTGCGTTGATGTTCCTGCTTTGACAAACATGCTCTCTGCTCGTTGTATACGTTTCGCAGCTCTGGCTTCCATGTTAATTGGTAGTGCAAAAGTCCGTGAATACTCACACTCGGTGGTTGCTTGGTTAACTGGTGTGCACTTATCCTTATAACTCCCTCTGCATCAATTCAGGATATTGGTTACCTAATTGTGCTGGCTACGACATCCACAGTTTCAACATGGGAGAAAGAAGTGAAGCTGCCTACCTGAGTGTTTCTCCGTTGTCGCGGGGTCCTCCGACTCCGGTCCGCTGGATACTCCACAAGGCAGGAGGGGCTCCACAACACTCCTCTTGTTGCTTTGCCGGTCACAGCGTTGTTCTTGCTGTGTATTCCCAAATACGGTGAATCCTGTGATTGTGTTGTCGATGTCCTTGTTCTTGGTACATCCACTGACGTCAAATCACTTTCGAGGTTCGGTACGAACAGTTCTCCGAATCTCGTATTTCTTCAATGGATTCCTGATGTCGGGCGCCTCTCCTTCAATTAACGATTCAACAAACCGGCCCAAAAGGAAAGCGCGCTATTTCATAGCGGGTGCTAGTGTCGAGAACGGGCCAATCCTCGTAGTCAATTTTCCGCCAACTTCCTCAGAAAGGAAAACACTGCACACCAAGGGAGTTGTATGATTCCAGGATTTAATTGTTGTTTTGTCCGTGCATGTGAACACCAACCTCCACCACCAACGCGTTTCAACCTCAATCGGTCTTGCTCACGGTGTGTGAGTCTTTTTTCAATGTCCTTTATTTATACTAATCCCCATTTTAACCATTTAAGAGGAATTGTGGGAATTGTAGTTTAATTCGAAGTGTACCCAATTAACATGTTTATGATGAACTATTGGATGTTATGCCAATTTTTTGTTAATGGAAAATTACATAGTATCCGTATGTGTTCGCATTTAATGTGTATACGATGATGTATTTGATGAACATGATTGTGAGTATATTTATAACATTGGTATGTAATCTAGTAAATTTCCAATTATCACAAGCATGGGGTTATCTAATCATTGCTTAGTGCATAGTTCCCAGTTATGTAATTTTCCATTAACAAAAAATTGGCATAACATCCAATAGTTCATCATAAACATGTTAATTGGGTACACTTCGAATTAAACTACAATTCCCACAATTCCTCTTAAATGGTTAAAATGGGGATTAGTATAAATAAAGGACATTGAAAAAAGACTCACACACCGTGAGCAAGACCGATTGAGGTTGAAACGCGTTGGTGGTGGAGGTTGGTGTTCACATGCACGGACAAAACAACAATTAAATCCTGGAATCATACAACTCCCTTGGTGTGCAGTGTTTTCCTTTCTGAGGAAGTTGGCGGAAAAAAAAAAAAAAAATATATATATATATATTCACTGAAAAAACCATAGGTTTCAGGGGTGTTATAGTTAGCTGGACTTTTCACTTGTACAAAACCATTGAAATTCCCCCGTTATAGTTAGTTCAGCTAACTATAACTCGGGCGCCCGCAATGCACTGCTGATGACGTCACATATTACATCACTCATGACATGGTCAGTGACATCACTCATGACATCACTGATGACATCTCAAATGACATCACTGATGACATCACTGATGACATCATCCAGTGAATGTGTGTTTTTCTGAAAATTAAATATGTTTTATATATGTATATCTCAAGGTCGATGGAAGAATAAATGGGTATATAAGTGTCTAAATGGATGATTTGTTTTTGAAAAATTGATTGTGTAACTGACTGATTAAGTGTATCATAGTGAATACATGGCTTAGTGAGTAATGTTTAAATATGTAAATATCTGTATCAGTCTCTCACTTTGTGTATAAGTGGCTGCATGGGTTGGTGAGTAGCTACATGGGTGTCTATATAGGTTATTAGTTGGTTTTTTGAGTATCAGTCTGAGTGTCTGCATGGTTCGGTGGGGGGTATTACGTAGTGCATAGGTGCATGAATGAGTGACTCACTGTTTGTATGTGTTGAAGACAGCATGTGTGCAGGACTGTATGGGTGGATGAGTGTGTGTATGGGTGTGTTAGTGAGTGAATGACTGTCTCAATAGTGTCTTTATGAGTAACTACATATGTTTTAAACTAGTATATGTGACTATTGGTGTATATATGTGAGTATATGTGAGAGTGAGAGATTGAAAGAGTTCCTGTATGAATAAGTATGTGTTTCTATAAGTGATTGTTTAAAAGACTAAGTATGTGTAAGTTTCCGTAGAAGTAAGTATGGTGGTGTGTGTATAACTGTATATGCAAGTAAATGTATGTTTGATTCTTTATTAGCATGAGTGACTGTGTGTGAGTAACTCTATGGATGAGTGGCATTGTGTAACAGGATGTATAGGTGTATGAGTACATATGATGAGTGAGTACATGTATGAGTGACTGTATAGGACTGTTGGTGAATGAGTGGATGTGTATGTGGATCTTAGAATTACTGAAGAGGTTGTTGTAACTGGTATTGGTATGTCCATTGTTTTGAAAATTTTAGTCTCTATTTTTGAATGTGTGTATCAAAGGTTATATTAGGGTGAGAGGAGGTCTGCCACTCTATCACAAGGATGATGTCATCAGTGATGTCATCAGTGATGTCATTTGAGATGTCATCAGTGATGTCATGAGTGATGTCACTGACCATGTCATGAGTGATGTAATATGTGACGTCATCAGCAGTGCATTGCGGGCGCCCGAGTTATAGTTAGCTGAACTAACTATAACGGGGGAATTTCAATGGTTTTGTACAAGTGAAAAGTCCAGCTAACTATAACACCCCTGAAACCTATGGTTTTTTCAGTGAATTTCTGAGGTTTTTTAAATGCTAATTCCTAACTATAACGTGCCTGAAACCTATGGTTTTTTCTGTGAATTTCAAAGGTTTTTTAAATGCTAATTTCTAACTATGCCTACAGAGATAGGACATGTGAAGAAAGAAGAAAAAATGCACAGAAAGAAACAAAAGAAGTGCAGAAAGAAGCAACAGAAGTCCTCAAATACGAAGATAAGTGCAGGAAGAAGGATAACGTGCAGAAAGAACAAAAAGAAGAGCAGAAAGAAGCCTTGTTGCAAAATCATCCTGTACCCTCAACTTTTTCAGACGGATACTGGTGGTAACTGAGCCTGACTAACCAGTCCTAGAGCCAGTGCTATGTTAAAAGACACTTAGAATACAGTGAAAACACCTACATACACTAGGGAACATTATGCGTTGGGGTCCCCCTGTGATTAGCATGACCTCCTCTGTAAGCCCCTAGTATATAAGAGGGCATGGGGATTAAAACTACCTCTTAAAACAGGCCACAGGGCGTTTTTGCACACGTTAACTCAGGCCCCGTCCCCTCCCTTCACCACTGTGTAAACACGCCCTGTGTCCATTTTTAGTTGGGAGATTAAGTTCATTTGAATCCTGAGGGTCCCTGGGGTCCAACTAGCCCACTAGGTACCTCCAGTAAGTGCCACAGAGCTGCGTTGCAGAGAGGTGTAAAAAGTGGCACGGCCTGGACCACCTCTCTGCAATGCAGCTCAGTGGCGCTTACTGGAAGCACTTGGTGGGCTAGTTAGCCCCCAGGGGCCCTCAGTATTGAAGGGAAATTATATCCCCAATTTAAAACGTGCCATAGTGCGTGTTTGCACACGTCACCTCAGGCCCCGTCCCCTCCCTTCACCACTGTGTAAACGCGCCCTGTGGCTGTTCTAAGTTGAGAGATTAAGTCCCCTTGAATCCTAAGGGTCCCTAGGGTCAAACTAGACCACTAGGTACCTCCAGTAAGCGCCACAGAGCTGCGTTGCAGAGAGGTGTAAAAAGGGGCTTGGCCTCAGAACACCTGGCTGCAGCGCAGCTCCCTGGCGCATACTGGAGATACCTGTTGGGGGCGCGTTTGCAGAGTGCTGCACGGAGGGGGCATGGCCTCCGGCACGATGCCAGTCTTTTATTTATTTTAGTTTTTTAAGAAGGGGGGCTGTTTGGTTCCCCTTCTTATTCTAATTTTTTGGCCCTGATGACCCCATCCCCCAGGGCCAGTCTCCTAATTATATTTTTTTGACCCCAATCCCCAGGGCCGGCCACTGTTTTTTATTATTTTTAAAAAATATATATTTATAGACACACCTAGGACATGCTGGACAAACCGTACGTACCTATCACCATGACGATTTGCGTGATATTCATTAAAAGGCGACTATGCATGCAATGAATCCACGTGGAATGTATTTACACCACTAGTGAAGCTCTGACATGTCTGATGCCCTACCGTGCCTAATCCCGGTAGACACCCTTGTCGTTTATTTATACAAACTTGGGTAGCTATTGACGGGCACATTTAATACACATGCACACCAAGCCATTCAAAGGGGATTCGACAAAAATTCGACCAAAACTATGCAAGAAACCCCCCTCACGGTTAATAAAACACACATCCACTGCCGGATGTGTAATACTTTTTATTTTACTCTCTGGAAAGGGGACGAACATCACTTGAGAGTCACAGCGCGCTCCTGACAGAGCCCAATGCTGTGTTACACCCACCATTGCCTGCCGTGTGCCTCACACCTCTGTGTTGTATTCCACTAGCTAGCGCATATGCTATGACACTCTCTAGCCCATGTGCACTGTAACACCACCCCGTGAATATGTCATGCCACACTTGTCTTCGCACGGGTTATATTGCCCCATCTAACGTGCCTTTCTCGATGCCTATGTTATAACGCACAGTGCTATGCCATACATATTACAATCTGGGATCCATATCTTTGTCACAGTGCATATGCAACCTTACACTCCCCAGCACATATTTTATATTACAACTTTAGAGACTAGTTAGGTTACACAACACTGCCCTGTGCATATTACACTCCAAGGCGCATATCGCATAGCACGCGCTAGTGCCTGTGCTATCTCGCGCTCTCCAATGAATCTGTCATTGCGCACAATGTATTGCATATTATATTTCACGCCCGGTTCATCTTATATCACACTTTTTGGTGCATAGTTTATACCATACACTATATCTAGTTTTCATTTTCAATCGTGCTCTCAGGACTATGTTCTATATAACACTGTGTTCACCTACCCTTTTCACGGGCATTACATTTTGCGATAGGGGATGGAGGGTCAGGGGGTGTTTCTGCCAAGTGAGCCCGGAGTCACAGTCACAAACGTCCTCTTCTTCCTGAATAAAAGTGAGATTATGCTGCATACTTGTTCATATTTTAAGTAGTTCGCACAGACACAATGTTTTAAAAACAATAAAGTTCCTAATACCCGCCTTCTCTGAACAGTTAGCTTGCTGCCCCATCCCCTTCCTCCCTATCCTCTGTTGTGTGAATCCATGGACTAGCCTCCTCCCTCCTGCCATGCATGGTCTGATGTGCTGCCACTGCCCTCAGTATGATGTACCAGTCCACTCCTCCTGCCCTCCATTGCCCAATTCTATGCCCCATCATTGACCTCCTGCTTAAACTCTGTGCTTAGCTTGCTGCCCCTATTCTCCTTCCCCCTGCCCTCCGATGTCTTTGTGCATGCCCCTGCTCCATCCTTTTTGCCCACCATGTCCCATGGACCTGCCACTCCTATCTACTCTGAGTGTTCTGTTGAGCTGCCACTCCCCTCCCACCTGCCTAGCATTGTCAGATGACTGTAACCTGTCCCTGTCACCTCCACCCTGCCTGTCCACATGCCATGCCCCTATCCTCTTCCTTCTGTCCTACATGGTCCATTGTACTGCCACACCCTTCTGCCCTCCCTGGTCTGTTGTGCTGCAGCTGCTCCTCCTGCCTGCCCCGTGTGGTCTGTTGTGAGGTCCCTTCCCCTGAACTTTCTTGTCTGTGCACAGGTCCTGACCCTCCCTTCTATCCTCCATCGTCCTTTGTGCATGCCCCTCCACCCTCCTTCTTGCCCATCATAGCCATTGTGCTGCCACTAACCCTCCCACTTGCCATGCATGGTCTTCTGTGCTGCCATGGCCCCTCCCACCTTCCCTGTGTGGTCAGTTAGCTGCCCCTGACCCCCTCCCACCTACCCTCCATGGTCTGTGTGTATGCCATCACAGTCTCACTGTTGCTCTTCATGGTGTGTCTTGCTTCTAGTGCCCATCCTGCCTGACCTCCATGGCTATCTTGCTGCTCCTGCCCTGCCCCCTTGCCCCCAGCCCTTCTCCCTCCCTCCTGGCTTGTCTGTTCCATTGTAATGCCCCTGATCCGTCCCTCCTGCCCTTTATGGTCTGTTATGCTGCAGCTTTCTCTCCTGTCTGTCCATTATGGTCAGCTAGCTACCATTGCCTCTTGCCCCTCTGTTCTCTGTTGTCCATGTGCATGGTCCTGTCCCCTCCCTCTTGCTTTCTATGGATTGTTGTGCTGCACTCCCGTGTGGTGTATTGTGCTACTGCAAACCCTGATGCCTGCCCTGCAGGGTCAGTTTGGTGCACCTCTCCATGTCCCTCCTGTCCTCTGTTATCCAAGTCCATGTCCCTATCCCATTTCCTTCCATGATCCAATGTACCATACTTGCGAACATTTTGAACTTGGTAAGAGGGAGATTTTGAAAAAAAACTGGGGTATTGATTTTCCCCTTTGAGTTACATTGAAAAAGAGGATATTGTAGACAGGAGACAGATCAAATAAAGCCCATTTGAGCTTAAAAACATTGGACGTTTCCTGGCTGAATCGGGTCTGTTGGCATGTATGGTTGTACTACCATTGCCTCTTCCTTCTGCCCACAATGGTCTATTACATTGCCACAGGCTTGAAGGAGGGTAGATTTTGTATCACAGGGGGCCCCTGGCCCGTTCTGTCCACACCTGAAGTATGAGACCCTTGTCCTTGCCCTGCCAGCTGCATTTGTAGGCCGTATTAAATTGACCAGCGGGTCCTGTGTTGCTATATAATTATCCTGAGACATCCTTACCACTCAGCCAGTATAAAACCCCTGTGTAGGCCCTTCTGTTCAATATGTAGGCCTCTTTGTTAAATTGACCATAGCTCTGCAATTTTAGTGTATAGCAGTCTGAAGGCAGGTCTGCGAGGCCTTCTGCTCCAAACCAGTAGCCCCCACCCTACCCGAGTGCTCCGTGCTCGGTATCAAAGTTCAACATCCCCCTGAAGCTGTCGACATACAGTAGGCTGCATCCTGGACTGGTACTTGCTTCCTGGGCAGGTTTCCCGCTTTTAAGGAAGTGGCAACCGCAGAGCGTCAAGTTAGGAGAACTGAGGAGATTTTATACATGAATATATTGAATTCCCGTACAATACCCATTATTTTCTGCTTGCTCTATGGAACTTACGATAAGCGATTGGCCTGAGAGACTGACCTTTTCACCCAGTCCATTGTCAGCATTAAGTGGGTAAATGACGAAATGTCTGGTAAAATCTGCAGACGAAGCTTTTGGGTAGCATACGTAGGTAGATGTAGCGTGCAAAGGAGCCCACAAAATGATATAAAAAGGGAGCACCCACAGATATCGATGGACTACCTCGCCGTCTGTATGTAGGTTAACAGGCAGTGCAGGTTTTCCCCAAGAGTTGGGAGCTCTTGTCTTCCTTTGCTTAAAATGTCTTGCTCTGCTTTGCTTGAAGTATCTTATTCTATTTTACCTATATGAAATGTCATGTTATGTTTAACCATTGTTCTCTTTACTTTTGCATTTAAAAGATTTTGTATTGTAATTGCAGGAATGCTTGCTCTAAGAGTAAACGTGAGTGTTCCTAGGTAACATTTTCCTTGGTGTAACTTGTTTCTCATGATGCATTTATAGATGTGTTTTCTCTCTCTCTCTGTCAGTACATTAATTGAGATACAGAGAATATCATGACAGCTGTATGATTATCTGGATTCTGTATTTTGTACTTTATGTCTCTATTCTGCGGTTTCTTTGAAGTTGCATCTTCTCATTAAACTGCCATTGTATTCTGCCTCCAATTCCATGTCTCATATGTCTGTTTTCTTCATTTTTGGAGCAAGCGTTCCTAGGCACCCCGGCTCAAATTAAGGTGCCCCTTTTGTCCCTGACTCACTCTCCTGCTCAGTTCTGTGGTGGCTCCCGGGGATCTGGGGACCGCCCCTAGCTTCCTTGACCCGTAATAGATCTTGCCTCCAACAGCCTCTCTTGCAAGTCCTGTATTGTTGGTTTGTTGCCCCTGCCCCCCTTTCCACTGCCCTCCATAGTCTGTTGTGCTTCCACGGCCCTTCCTGCCTGCTCAGTGTGGTTAAATTGTTGCCTTTGCACCCTCCTACCTGCCTTCAATTTTCAGAGTCCGTGCCCCTGGTCTCTGCCTCTCAACAGTATCCTAATGAACAACTAGATTGCTAACATTCTATATTTATTACAAAAGTGTGGAACGCCTGACATCATCTTGATGTAATCAAAACTGTAATACCTAGAGCATTTCCTTTAGAAATTACATATATGAGAGGGTCTTATTGGCATCAAAATTATGGTTAGTGCTCTAAAAGGCTAAAATAAGGACATATTTTCTGAGTTTTCAAATAGCGACAAAGCACTTTTAAATTATTTGTTATCTTTATGTTTTTTTATCCAGTTGACCACTTGATTAAATGTTGCACTTAGGGGAGATGATGTGGTGTTACTTCCAGAACTGCAGACTTTGCAACTGGGGAACCAGGTTGAAGTTTCTGCTTCAGCTCGACATTCTGTGATTCTGGTCAAATCACTTAGTCTCCCCATGTCTACAACCAAAATGAATGTGTTCTTGTGTGATGTAACCAATGCTCATGTAAAGCACTCCAATACCTTACAAGTCTGCACTATATAACACTGCAAAAACACAAAATAATAAGTGTTTTGCACACTTCTGTCATTGGGCTATATTTGGGCTACATCTGGGTGATTTTGGGCTACATTTGGGCTCTTTTGTCTCCGGTGGCCATCTTGGGAGATTTATTTGTTATGAAGTTTCCTAATTTCCTCATGTACTGCAGTCTCCTCAGTAGGAAATGCTTTCAGTTTTTTACTTTGATTCCATCATGAAGGTATTCATATATGTCACACATTTGCCATAAATTCTGAATGTTAGCACTCTAGTTGCTCATTAGATCATTGTAGTAAAACTACTGCACCATGGAAGTCTGCTCCTGGTATTAAAAGTGCATGTTTCAGTCTGCATGTCAGAATTTTTTTAATGAAATAGAAGAGGATTTGAGAAGTCACTCAAAATGTGCCCTCATTTTCTTTCTTCAGCATTAATCATAATTTCTATGGCAAAATGAACCTCCTCATTGTGTTCCTTTTTAAATTAAATGTTTTAAGTGTTACCAGTTTATTCCAATCAAGATGGCTTCAGGTGTGCCATACTTTTGTCATAATGAAGACAGTAAGCGCTCTAGTTGTTTTTAAGAACATTCTGGGACATTCTGTCATTGGGCTATACTTGGGCTACATCTGGGTGATATTTGGGCTACATTTGGGCTCTTTTGTCTCTGGTGGCCATCTTGGGAGACTTATTTGTTATGAAGTTTCCTAATTTCCTCATTTACTGCAGTCTCCTCAGTAGGAAATACTTTCAGTTTTTTACTTTGATTCCATCAAGAAGGCATTCAGATGTGTCACACATTTGCCATGAATTCAGAATGTTAGCACTCTTTTTGCTCATTAGATCACTGTAGTAAAGCTACTGCTCACCAGGGAAAACTGCTGCTGGTATTGAAAGTGCATGTTTCAGTCTGCATGTCAGAATTTTTTAATGAAATAGAAGAGGATTTGAGAAGTCACTCAAAATGTGCCCTAATTTTTCTTTCTGCAGCACTAATCATACTTTTTATTGAAAAATGAACCCCCTCATTTTGTTCATTTTTAAATTAAATGTTTTAAGAGTTACCACTTTAATCCAAGCAAGATGGCTTCAGGTGTGCCATACGTTTATCATAAGTAGGACTGTTAGCGCTCTAGTAGTTCTTTGGAACACTCTGGGAAGCTGCAGTAGAACACAAAGGAATCAACTGACAGTCTCTGCCCTTGTTGGATGTACATGTTTTACTGAGAATGTCAGACTTCATTCTCACATGACTGAGAAAGATAATGTGAATTTACAGAAAATAAGCTCTCAGTTTAGCCTATAGATCACCTTCCAAACCTCTGTGGAAAAAGCATGAGAAAATATTTTTCTCTCAATCATGATATCCCAGCAGAAGGCTTTTTCACATGGTGAAATCACCTTAGAACATACCACAATTCCTAAAATGAGTATGGTACCATCAACAAATGATTTATAATGTAACTAAAGTCTTAAAACCTTCTATTAACTGCAATGCTTTTTAATGAGGTGCTATCATGTATATTGGTCCCAAGATGGCTGCCAACACTTCTTGGATGAAGTGCTGACAGCCAATCAGATCTCAGGATGAGATGTGTGGTTAGGCTCCGCCCACATATATATATGCTTTTAAATGCTATTTTCTCAGGATCTACTGAACAGATTTACACCAAACCTACAAAAGGCACTTCCTTGACCTGAGGACTACCTCTCTGCCAAATTTCAAGTAATTCTGTTCAGCCGTTCGGGCTGTAGCTGTGTCTAAAGGTCCTATGGAAAAATGCATGGGAAAAACGCGTTTTGGGACCCCCCTTTTATCTCAGCCCCCGCTTGACGAATCCCCCCGAGACTTTCAGGGTAGGAGCGGAGCGTAGCGCCCCACCTATTTTGAAAAATTTGCGAGGATTCGTCAACCGGCGCCAAAGTTATTCAAAATAGAATGTTGCGGATTTCCTATGGAAACGTGGTCCTAACTATAACTACCTACTGGCGACCGCCAGTAGGTAATATATATATATATATATATATATATATATATATATATATTCACTTAAAAAACCATAGGTTTCACACATGTTATAGTTAGCTGGACATTTCACTCGTAAAAAACCAATGAAATTCCCCCGTTATAGTTAGTGCAGGCAACTATAACTCACGCGACCGCAATCCTCTGCTGAAGACGTCAGATATTACATCACTGTATTTAGAAACTTATTTACCCATGTCTTCTTCCATTACTCTTTAGCTATACATATATTACAAATATTTATTTTTCATAAAGACACATATGTCATCAGTGATGTAATATCTGACGTCATCAATAGAGGATTGCCGTCGCGTGAGTTATAGTTGCCTGCACTAACTATAACGGGGGAATTTCATTGGTTTTTTACGAGTGAAATGTCCAGCTAACTATAACATGTGTGAAACCTATGGTTTTTTAAGTGAATTTGCAAGTTTTTTTAAATGCTAATTCGTAACTATAACGTGTGTGAAACCTACGGTTTTTTCAGTGAATTTGTACGTTTTTTTAAATGCTAAGTTATGTATTTATGATTTTTTTTTTTTCAGGTTTTTCACCGTGCGCGCACCGTGCTCACGCTGTGGGCGCTCGGTGCGCTTTGCGCACCGAGCACCCAAGGTTCGCAGTGCGCGCACCTCGCGATTTAAAAAAAAAAAAAAAAAGTTTTTTTTCTCCCTTGGGGGTCCTTCTGTGACCCCCTGACCAAGGCTAGGGGGTCAGGAACTGTCCACTCTGCCCCCTTTTCACGTTCTCCACCTTTTTTTTCACCCCCTCAGACTGCGAGAGATAAAATGGCGGCCGACACTTCCTGGTTTCGACCGATTCGAATGTTTACCGACATCTAACAACCAATCAGAATTGCGCTCGCGCACGGCAGGGTGCGCGCACAGTGCGCGCGTATAGATATTGATATACTTTTAAATGCTATTTTCTCAGGAAATACTGAACAGATTTACACCAGACCTGCAAAAGGCACTTCCTTGACCTTATGGCTACCTCTTTGCCAAATTTCACGTAATTCTGTTCAGCCGTCCGGGCTATAGCTGCGACTAAAGGTCCTATGGAAAAATGCATGGGGAAAACGCGTTTTGGGACCCCCCCTTTTTCTCGGCCCCGAGACTTTCAGGGTAGGAGCTGAACGGAGCACCCCATTTGTTTTGAAAATTTCGCGAGGATTCGTCAACCGGCGCCAAAGTTATTCAAAATAGAATTTTGAGATTTCCTATGGAAACTAGGTTGTAACTATAACTATCTACTGGCGACTGCCAGTAGATAATATATATAAAAATATATATATATATACATACATTCTCTATGTTAACTTTAGTTCAGCCTGTTTTTGGTATTTAGGCTGACCTAAAGAGATAACATAGAGAAAATTGCTAATAGAGCTTGTGATCAACCTTCAAATGCAATGAGCAGTGCCTCGGAGTTCCAGTAGGTAGGATATTGTGCCTGTTAAAATGATTAAGAGTTAGGTGCTTTTCTTTTCTTGGTTCTTAACTTAGGGAGGGGCCAACCTCTGAGATGAACAGTGGCAGAGAGCAGCCTAACTGACAATAAGTTCTGCAATCCCATATGCACAAACGGTCTTCAGTTGGCCATGCTGGTCCGTCTTGACATGGCTTCCAAAGGTCTGCCAGGTGAGGGACATCTGCAAAAGTAGCAGGATCAGCTATATTATATATTATATAGAAGCAGCCATCCTTCAGTTTTTGGTGGGGGTTTGAGAGAGCTTTGAGGTGCTGTGTCTTCATTTCTGGACTAAATGAGGTTGCTGGGAGCTTCCATTCAGAACATGACAGCAACAGTAGCAGGGCAGGTCACCAAAGACTCAGCAAGGCCGTTGTGCTTGTTCATAACCAGGGAGTAGAGAGCAGCATTCATTTCCATACTCTGGAAGAATCAAGAGCAGCAAGATCCCCACTGGTATGTGTCACAAATATGTTTAATGAGATGATGGGAAGATCCTGCTTATATGTCCTAACATTGGCAGGGAGGCGGCAGTACACTGCAAATCAGTGTTTGTGCATTCAAAGGAAGTTCAAACTAAAGCCAACAGGGTAGGCAGACGTTCTCTCATATGAATGGCTTCTGTGAATGGCATATCCTTACTTCATAGCAGAATTCATTGTGGTGACATGCAGATGGCCAAGTACAACCTCCAGGGGACAGCTCTGTGTTCACCTTTTGTATTCAGTCGTGATGGTTTGGAAACAAAGAATACATGAAGAATACAAACTGGGAATGGGGCTGTGTCAATGGACAGTGTCCATCCTCCATCTTGCAACCAACTTTTTAACAAACCTATAAGTGTTTGCAATCTGCTAAGAATAACCCTAACAAGTAAACTACTTGTGATTATAACATATCTAAATTGTTTGCATGTTTTCATGTTCATGGTCAATGATTTAAAAAAACTTGATATATCAAACATTCAATCATACCCTCTAAATTGACTTGATTTACAGGGACACCTTTCCTAGGCATTATAGACATAATAAAAGGAATGAAAGGGATCCTTAGTGAGAGTAAGGTGGAGAAATTATGGTTGGCTGTATGAGACAGTTGCAAAATTCACTAATTGCTCTTTTCTATTATAGGCACTTTTTGATCATCACTAAAGCCTTCATGGGGTGCATTCACATATCAATGGTTTCATAGGAGAAAGATCCCATACCAGCTTGGTGAAAGGCATTAAGCTTGGTAGAAATATTTTCCAAAAATAAGAAGGGCAAAAGGAATAATATAATGTTAACTGTCCATAGAGTAGTGGTGAAAAGCTAATGAAGGATGGCTATAAAATTCACAAATATTCTGAGGGAGGGAGAGCAGGCTATAGGCGTTATATGCATAAGACAGAAAGGGGTCATAGGATAGGGGTAATTAGTAGGGACTTATATACACGCTAGTTTCTCCTGAAAAACAGATTTACAATGACTTTGTACATACAGATCTCTCAGTGTAGAATTAGGAACAAAACTGAGAATTTTGGGCAATAGAGAACAAAAACACGAAGTGTGCCTACTAGCATGGATTGATACAGGAGTGTTTGACACATTTTAAGCAGTCCCTAAGGATTTCATCAGTTGCCTGGGCGCATGCGGAACTTCTCACTGTTTATTATGGGTATTGTTAGTGTTCTATGAGATTAATAAGTAAAATGTAACAATGGATGAATTGAGAGGCCAGTTCAATCTCCATGAAAATTCTGACATCGCTTCAGGTGTTGTTTGATATCAATGTGACGAAGATAATGGCTGTCCCGAGGAAGCATAATTGTGGCCGTCTGAATGTTCATTGTTGTAGTCCTATCTAAGTTTTTATCTAGTCACTCTTCTGTTTTGATTAACTGCACCAACATCTTACTTTCCATTGTTCATTTCTGTGTGCCTTGAATCTTGGTCCATAGAGAGGACACCAGATATTGGATTCAGCGCAATATAGGCTGTTTGTCCAAAGAGTTGGGGGAGAATGTAGCAAATAACAGCTAGACATTTGTTTCACTTCACTCACAATCCACTGATGCCAAATAACCTGGTTTCTTGGTTTTCACTACATCAAAGTATGGTACTGGGCTCCCTTCTTCCCTCATGTATTTCTCTCCAAGGTGCAGTGGCATGGCACATCCATTTGAATGACTGCTCAGTGCTCTGTCCATGACCATCACATACTTCTGAGCATAAAACATAATTTAGAGTTTCAGCCCCTTTGAGGTGGCACAACAACAGGAGGGAGCCAGTCTCCATCAAACTTTCTCTTGTGCAACCCTTTTCCCAAATAGTTTGCACCTGGTTGTTGGAGGGTGATACAAATGTGTGTTAAGGCCAGGGATGGCTTTGTAGCACCACATTTCGTCTACTAATTTCATTTTATTTATTTATTTTGAAGGTTTTGTATAGCGCGAACAAGACCCTTACGGGTATCAGAGTGCTTTACAGGGCAGATATAGGTAACATACAGTGCGCTTTACAGGTCCGATATAGGTAGAATATACATGCATAGAAATAAAAATACTATAGGTCAAGTAAATAGATTAGTGATAGCTATTACATAATGGCAGGTTTCTAAAGGAATGTAGGAAACAGTTCAAGTAAATTTAGCCAAGAGAATCGATTTCACTTCTTTTTTGAGCGATGCCGTGGATGGGTTCAGTCTGGTTTCTGGGGTCAGGGCATTCCAATCCTGGGAGCCATTCCTTAGAAGGTACGGTTATATGTTTTCTTCTTGGTAAAACGTGGAGGTTTCAGTAAAAGATTTTGGGAGCTTCTAGTCATTCTATTCCCACCCGATAGGATCAATTTCTCTGCTAAGTATCTTGGGGTTTTGTGATGTAATGCCTTGTGTGTCATACAGGCAATTTCCAGATGAATTCTGGCCTCAAAAGGAAGCCAGTTGAGTGCACAAAGGTCAGGGGAGATATAACTTTTTTTTTGGAGCCTGTGATGAGTCTCGCTGCTGCATTAATTGATGCTCTAAGAGGGGCCATCGATGCTCTCGGCAGGCTGCAGAGAGCGACACTCCCGTATTCCACTTTGGGGGTTGTAAGAGTCTGAACTGCCTGTTTAAAGTCATTTGCGGGTATGAAGGGTTTCAGGCTTCTTAAGGTGTTCATGTGAAAATGTGCTCCTTTAGTTGCAGCGCTGATGTGCTTCTTCATATTTAGCTTATAGTCAGTAATTCCTAGTGATTTAGCAGAATCAATGATGAGGGGTTGACCATCGAGTGCTGTTAGATGCTTCATCCATTTTCGGATGATGGTCGATTGGTTGGAGGAAATCTGTTTTGAGGGTGTTCAGTTTTAAGTGGTTATTGGCCAGCCAGGTCTGCGTTTCTTGTAGCGTTGAGTTGAGGGACTTGATATCTTCAAGAGAGTGGACCTTGATGTAGAGTTGCGTGTCGTCTGCGTACATGTGGTAGTGGACATTTGCGGAGTTGAGAAGATTGGAGAGTGGTTCCATAAACAGATTGAAAAGTGTCGGGGAGAGGGAGGAACCCTGGGGCACTCCTAAGATGAATGGCTTGGGATTGGATAAGGATTGATTTATCTGGAGTCTTCTTGTTCTGTTTTGGAGGAAAGAAGTAAACCAGTTTAAAACCGTTCCAGATAGACCCATTCTATGTTGCAGGAGGTCTAGAAGATTGTTATGTTTGACGGTGTCGAAAGGTGAGGATAGGTCAAGCAAGATGAGTAAGCAGGCTTTGTTCTGATCCAATATTTTTAGTGCGTCATCAATTATGTGTGTCATGGCTGATTCGGTACTGTGTCCTATATGAAAACCTGATTGGAATTGATCGAGCAGGTTGAAGTGGTCTATGTGGTTGCTGAGCTGCATGTGCACACATTTTTTGAGTAGTCTGGCCAGGGTGGGGATGTTGGATATTGGGCGATAGTTGTTCAAGTCTAATGGGTCCGCTGAAGGTTTCTTTAAGATGGGGGAAACCTGACCAGCTTTGAGGATGTCTGGGATCATTCCTTGCATCAGGGAGGTGTTTATTATCCTGGTCCATAGGGGAACTAGAATTGGAATGAAGTCTTTTAAGTAGCTTCCTGGGAGTGGGTCTGTGAAGTGGTTGGAGGGGTTCAAAGCCGTGAGTGTCTTTAGGATATTTTCTTCACTGTAGAAGTTGAAGTTGGTCCAGGAGGCGTTGTTTTTGAGGTCTAGCATAGCGGTACCACTGAGCTGTGTCCTGAACGGGGTCAGTGAGGAGATTGTGGGTGAGACGGAATGAGATAGTGGCACATTAAGTAGGTCTCTCTTTATATTTTCTGTTTTTGTTGTGAAAAAGGATGCAAATTCCTCGCAATTGGGAAGTGTTTCTGAATTGGTGTGGGGGGAGTGGGAGACACCATTCGATTGAGATTTAATTATTTCGAATAGTCTTTTGGGACGATTTTTGGCTTGATCTAATTGTTTACTGATGAAGTCCGATTTTGATAGTCTAATTTTTCTGAAATAGGCGTTTCTTGTGCTTCTCAGTAATTTGAGGTGGTAAGGGGATGGTGAGGCTCTCCATTGTCGTTCGATTGCTCTTAGTGATCTTCTATCTTCATTTAGCCTGCCATCATAACAGGGTTATGTGTCTTTTTCTATGGTGACTCTTTTCAATTGTAGGGGAGCTAGTTTGTCTAATAACATGTTCATGGAGTCGAAGTAGTTGATGGTCACAAGTGGTAGGAGTTCCAACAACTGACTTGCTCCTCTACGGGTGTCCTAGTGAACTTGGCCTCAGAGGTAGCACAGCCACTTTTACAAGCATACTGTAAACAGTACTCTGAGAGCCATGTTAACCTTATGTAGCTCCAACTGCTTGTTGCACTTGCAGCTCGTTGGCAACAAACAGAGGGCAGCATTAGCTCTTGCCCCTCCTCTAGTCTCTCAGTGATTTCATTCTTCCATTGAAAGGTCAAGGGAAGGACAAAAGATGTAACCTTTCTGCTCTAACTGCAGTGGAAGGAAAATGAACAAGATGAGCAGCATGGATTCTGTGGGCTCCACTACCAAGGGTGCACCGACGTAGGTTATCATTCAATTCAAACCTAGAGAAGAATTGAAGCAAATGACCCTGTAATCGGGTTAACCTTGATAGAGCAGAGATTATATCAAATGATTTTATTGAAAAAAGAAATGATTGACATCTGTGTAAACCGTGGCAAACGTGTGCAAAGTTTCACATTATGAAAAATGACACAAATATACAAAGCTAGTTCTGCATCGTAAAAGCATGCAGGAGAAAAGATAGATGAGAGACATATTACTCATTAAATTAATATAGATGTGATTTTTAATAATCAAATATGACTTTTTTGATTCTCCTGTGTTAGAAAATGTAGGAGGAAAAACCTCACATTATGGATAAAATTGCTAATCAATTAGATATTCACATATGAGTGTAAAACTAATAAGGCTAAGACGAAACTAATGTGAATTAGTGTGGTTTTCATGTGAAACTTAACTATAATGTTAATTCATGTAATAACGTGTGCCATCGAAAATAACAAAAGAAAAGTAGTTGTTACACAATCATACTTTAAACGTGCTTTCATGAAACTTCTTTAGCATGTATTTCAGGTATGGACTACTAATCACACATAAATGACAAAGTTCATGTACATTACTTGTTACGTGTACACATTGGTACTTACAAAAATGTTATGAATACCCTATACATACATGTATTAACTACAACCATATGGAAATTTTTATTAATGTATTTGTCGTATTTGAATTCATATGCTAAATTTCCATTAATGTGTGATTCACAAATTAACATGTTCTTGTCGTATATTAGCCTCATTTAATGTAGGCTACAATTACTTTCAGTGAACATTTCGACTGACATTTCCAAAGGGTATGAGAACATTTTTGCTGTATTGCCAGTAGTTTTGAAATAATAATTGTTTCCTTTGACATCTCCTGTACTGAGCAGTGCACTTGCTACAATTTTGTTACACTCTAGAACAGCTGCCAGGGAAAGTGCCCTCTCAAACTCTTATGCCATCTTCTTCAATGTCCCATTGTTCAATGTGTCAGATGCTGAAATGACTTAAGGAACTATGTAATTGATCCACCTATTCTTCCGGATATGTGTCTTCTCTGCTGCCACATCATGCTCATCCTATGTGGATTGACCAATGGTCTCAGTAGTCTGGAAAACTGAGGTGATGCCTATGGGTGTCACCCCGGGACCTGATCAAGTATAAATTGCTAATTTTTAAGAGAACTTCACATCTATGTCATTTTTTGCGAGGGCTTCTGATGGGACTTGGACTCGTTTTGCTAGCGGTGTCCGGATGCAAATTGAACCTTTTTTCGGTGTTGCTGTGACGCTTGCTCTTACGCAGCAGACTGAGACTGATTACTGTCTTGATGAATTGGACTGGCGACTTGGGACTTTGCTGAACTCTCTTGAGAGTCTTCGTGGAAGGCTCACTTGGCTACCTATCCATATTGACGCATACGCCGTACGTGGTTAGAATCTGCCTCAGTTGAGGAAGATTGCCCCACACACTCACCTTATACTCCCTGAATCCAGAAGCTTTGGTATATTTCATTAAATCTTTTACTAATGAAATTATAAATATGCATGCTACATTTACTTTTGAAGGTAAATGTTCCCTACCTTTTTAATTGAATAACTAAACTTTAATATTATATTTAATCTGACTCTGCTGTTCTGACTCATCCTTCCTTGTGAGTGAGTATTATTTCTGGGTTATCCATGCTTGTAGATAAATATAAAGATTAATCAATATGACTTTACATTTTGAGTTTGTAGTTACAGTTATCCTATTCCTGGTCCTCATTGGGTAACTGTTTATTCCCTGAATATCCAACACCTTCCAGCACAGAGCAAGATCCATAGGAGGGCCAAACTGAATATATAAGTAGCGTAACAGTAAGAAAATTCATTGAGGGCCTAGTAAACGCTACAAAAACCTTAACATGTTTTCTCTATTTTATTACAGCATAGCTTAAGGCATCATTAATATAACTTTAAAGTATTTTTACATTCTTTTTATTTCTTGTTGCTATTTGACCATTTTATTGCAAAGGATCAATAATGGCCTCACGAATTATTTAACTTTTTTGAACAGGATTGTAAGAACCTTATTAGCCCTTGTAGGTAAAATCCTTGCAATACCGAAAACGTCACAGCTACTTTTTCTGCCGAGACAAAGTAATTGGTGGTCTCATATATAATGTCTTCTGGTGAAATAGGCACAAGCAGACCATTGTGTGGCATTCAACAGCAAACAAAGCATGTTACAAAATGTATGTTACCCTGAGCACTGGTTTTACTTGTTTCCACAAGTTTGAGGCAAATGGTATGAAACATTCTCTGTAAACAATACTTGCTCCGGATGCTTCCCTGAGCATGGGATAGTTTTCATTATTCCCAAGGAGCTCTCTGAAAATGCCTGTCCTTCCTCTATAACATTGTAAGCATTTTCAATGTCAAATATGCCACATTGATTATAAACTGAACAGAAATACCTTTTTTGTTGGTCTAGCTCAGATAAATAAGCCATCAGGAAGATCCCATTTTATCAATACTTTTATAAAAGTACATATGTACATAATAGCACAACAAGAGCATGTTATAGGTGAACCCTCTTCAGCCATTCATTTTTGTGTATTTTATATGATCTGCCATTGCTTGGATGGGCAATACATGAAGGTCATGACCCTAAATGGATGGTTCCATTTTCCATTTTGTGTTTCTAATGTTAATGGTGTTCAAGCAGTCCTTTAATTAGACTGTAGATGTGGTGTGAAGTGCTTGTAATTCTGAGTCAGTGTGTGTCATTTGATGTATTCCCTTTACTTATTTTAATTACAGGCTTATGGCTTTTTGTTTTGGAAGTGCAGTTGTGCTTTTCTTTATGAAAGGCTAAGGCTAATCACACTTGTATATTACTTTGCTTTATTTTGCTGTCATGACAACATGTTGGATTTTCAGCTTTTTCAGAAAGTTGAGACTTGCAGAGACATATGTTTTCTTGAAAACATATCGAAAATAGCTTTGTCAAAAATATTAACTATTATGCCTTTTTAACCAATTGGTTGCCTAGGCTTTTCTCATTGCAGTGCTGCACAAAAGGTACACAAGCCAACCTCAGCCAGTAGCACCCCTGGTGATTGTGTTAGCTCACAAAAGCCCAGAAGGGCCTTTCCAGAATCTGGGAAGCCCGGTGGTCCCATGAACAAGAAATTATCCAAGTTGTGCACTGTGTCATCCGAGGCCACCAGGTCCCTTACCGTCTACTCCAGAAAATGACTAAAGGCCTCGCACAGTGAGCACACTATTGGGCACCCCATTGGCATGCACATGTCCACATAGTATTGCCCTTCAAAGGTGGGTGTCATCTAGGTGAACCAGCAAAAGGTGCAACGCTTCTTCAATGTCTGATTTTGCCATCGGCGATCCCTGCCCCATCCTCTGCAACTGGCCAACTACCTCATCAAAAGAAGTGCACTTCACTGTGCAACTCTCAGGCTCCAAACCATCATTAGCTGAAAGCCCATCTGGAAAGGATGGATTGTGAATCAGGCAGACTTACTTACCCATCTCCTTCTTTGGAACCAGCTCTAATGAGGAGCAGACTAAGCCATTCACTGGCGGGTACTCTCCTCCCACCCGCACCTCCTTCCGTATCTTCTCTCTGTCTATATCTGAAATTCAGAGCCCACGCTGTGTATCAATGACATATACCCAAATAACTGTGGCTCTGCACCAAGGTGCTTCTCTGTAAGGATTGCTGAATATATCAAGAAGCCTGTCGGCCAGTTCTTCAGTGATCTCTCCACCCATACGTTCTTTTGCTCGCCTCGTTTCCCTGATTTCCCCTTCCCAGGGACCACCTCCGCATTTATCAAATCAAATATTTACAGAACTGTATCTTTCCCTGGGTTCCACCTGTATGTGCCTCACTATTGCTGATGGAGAGGCCAAAGGGGGTGCGGCCATGCCAAGAAAGCCAGGACTGGTATTGAATGAAGCTTGCCCCGTGCTGCCACTAGCCATTGCCGCCATTAACCCAGGTTGGGCCCAAACTTGCAGAGCTGCAGTGCTATGACCACCCCCCACTACTACCCTGCCCATCATCAACGCTGGTCCTGTGCCTGACCCTGGTTCTTACAAGGGTATTCGCCCTACTGAATCAAATAATGTTTTTGAATTAGCTATGGGGGAGCAGCCATTGCTGCATACTCAGTGGGGGACCCAGTCACAGGGTTAGCAATTCACCTGTGGTGTCTGGAATATTACCACATTACTCTGCCCCACGAGTCCAACGTTAGCACTATAAACAGGCCTCATGGTACCCTGGCCCCCACGGCCAGGGGTGACAATTGACTCATGCACTCACCTTCCGCTGTGGGTACTGCCCTTGACTGCATCTCAACCCCAGCCATTGGGGCTGAAAGGGCTCTACTTCTACCGTGATTGCACACGTCTATGCTGCTTGGCCCGTGATGGTTGTGTCTGCTAGTCCTTGCCTGTCCCCTCTGACACCAGCTTCATTGCACCACCTTCCATACTTCCTCGAAAGAGCAAAATTTGTCCGGCATGGCCCCTGTTTAATGACAATAGATGTGCAGGTTTTCATGCTATACTACCAACAAAACAAAAAAGAAATTAGATGAAGCATCCCGACCGCCCTTTTTCCCCGCATACGTGACCTCCAGACCCCTGCATGCCCATTGACGTCAGTGTGGAGAACGACTGCAATTTTTGTTGCCCCTGCTTTTGTACCACATGCTGCCCGAAACACTTTTATCCGATGTGCTCCTGGGACCACCTACCCCCATCAGGTCCAGCTTACCAACCACCTTGAGATCTGCACCGTAACGCCGGTTTCAGAATGCCTTAATCACCAGTTCACTTTTCTAATCACTCATGCAATCCCTGCACGGATGCCTTGTCTGCGTCACTAATAGTCCCTTCACTGCACTCCCCCACTCTAGCAAACTCACCTTATTAAAGTACAAACAACTTTGCCTGACAGGGGTCCTGATGTCTGTATCCAATCCCGTCTGGTCTTATCCTGCTGGTGTGTGTCAAAGGAAGAAGCGGATGATCCCTTCTCTGTGCCTCCTTAAATGCCCCCTGATGACATCACCGGACCTTGCATTAACAAGAACGAGGGACACTCCCTCTCCAGCTGCTGTTCGTGGCACAAGTAATGGCACCCCTTCTGCTAGTTGCAGGGTGTGCAAGGCTGATGTTAGTGTCGGCTGAGTAAGAAGTCCATCCAGAGGTGGTCATCCTGTCTGCCCATACCAGTTTAGTATTCCATTGTGCTGGATCAAGCCGCTATTTTGTTTATGTCCCAGTGGACCTCTCCTTGCTTTCAAGGGTGTGAGGAGGGCAGACATGCTGCTGAAGTTAGCATCTTCTTTGGCCACCTGAAATAGGATTTTTATCAGCCTCAACAGTATTACAATTTCTCTCCACAGCTTGGCACTAACTTTGATGTGAGAGCTGGAGAAGAATTTGGGTTTACATGCAGCAAAACAGGAGCAACTGAAAGACCGTGCTGCGGTATGAAAGCCATGAAGGGCTGTGTACAGGACCGTACAAGGCGTAGGGTGCAAAACCCTGAGTTTGTAAACCTGCCTACTGTTCACGATGAAGTGACTGGCTGGTTACGGTCTAGTGTTTAAAAAATAATGTGTTTCCACCAGCCACTCCTCGAGGGCTGGCTTTCACACTCGCCCCAACCCATTCATCACAGGTGTCACTAATCAGGTATCACTTCTAATAAAAGGGACCAGGCACGCGTGCCCTGGGCCAGTTCTAGACATTATGAAACTGTGTCTGCATCAGGATTAGCTCTACATGACGGCTTACAGTGATGATGAGCGGGACCTGCCTCACATGTAGACTGGCAGCAACATCGGTTTGTCATGGGGAAGTGTTGCTAGAGTCTAAAGGCCCACCCCGCACCCACTGCCAGCTGGATGTCATTTGTTGCGGGGCGAGAAGGCAGCCATCCAGAGCACGCACTAGCGAGGTCCTTTCAACCATACTACTGACCGGCATTGCCGCATGAGGTCTGCAGAAGAAAGGGATTGGGTGCAGCTAATGATGTGCTGAGGGTGCCTCCATGCTGCCGATACACCTGTGAGATGCATTCCCTGTGTCGGCAGAGACTGAATCAATCAATCAATCAATCAATCAATCAGGGTCTTGTATAGCGCTGCTACTTGCCTGTGAGGGTCTCAAGGCACTGGGGGAGGAGGCATGCTGGTTAGACTGGGTGGAGGATCATTTGAAGAGCCCTTCCAGAATTGGGTCAGTGACGCAGATTGCCTGAGGTGGAGGGGCAGGGGGTTCCAGATCTAGGCAGTAAGGTAGGTGAATAACCTTCCACCAGTTCTGGTCTTCTGGATCATGGAGACAGATTCAAGGATGAATTGGGACGATCGGACTTGTCTGGCGGGGACGTGGAATGTGAGGCGGTGGTTCAGGTATGCTGGTTCTTCGTCGACTGCATGGGTGGATAGAAGAGCACGGTCTAGCTTTTAGAAAATAATGTATTTCCACCAGCCACTCCTCGAGGGCTGGCATCCACACTTATCCCACACCCATGCATTACAGGTGTCACCAGTCAGGTGACCCTGCTAATAAAAGGGGCGGTGTGCACGTGCCCTGGGCCGGTTCTAGCCTATACCACCCCGTGTCTGTGCCATGATTGTCTCTGCACGAATGGCGCTCGGAGGTGCAAAGCACCAAATATGCTTCTACTGTGGCAATCTTCATCAATACAGCTGCGACTCAAAAAGAATAATATTCATCGAAAATGTATAAAGTTTTAAACAGCGGAAGTTTTGGGCTGCATGCAGATACAGGGTTTGAAAACGTACATTTCACTAAGGGTAGCGGATGTGGCACTGAGGCCAGAGCTGCAGACTTTCGAACTGGGGAACCAGGTTCTAGGCCCGATGTCTGCTTAACATCCTGTGATTCTAGGCAGATCACTTAATCTCCCGTGCCTAAAAAAAAATAAAAATGAACGCGACCTTTTGTAATGTGACTGGCCTATAACGCGCTGCAAAAGTAAATGAGAATACAATACTATGGAGCACGAGCTAGACAAGAAGAGGACAGTGACTGGTGTGAGCAGGCACAATCTCAGTACCAAAATCGGCAGCAGAAGCCCGATAGGCAATAGAACAGTATTTCAGTGTTCAGTGTTAGAGAAGCACACTTAAGAATAGCTGAGACAGAAGGCAGTGAAGGGCTGCTTTCCCTCTGAATGCCTGTCTCCTTTCCTGTGTGGACTCATGCAATGGGACAAAATACCGACACTCAGGATGACTGGCACTCATTTAATGGAACGACTGTCCTTTGGGCTGATCCAGAAAGTGAATGACACTCAAAACAAAGCAATGGCAAAGGGGGTGGACCTGTTACTCCACTGTATGTATGGCACTTGTGGGCTGATCCAGAATGTGATGGGCACCTGAGACAAGCAATGGCTAAAGGGGGCAGACCCAAAGACCATGCATGTGTACATATACATATATATAGTATTTGTTGTGTATTTACATGAGCTCTGGAGAGAGAGAGCTGAAGATGTCTCTAGCCCAGACCTAGAAGCCATTTGGGGAAATGTTCGATTATATGGAGAAATCAATAAACGTTTCACAGATCTAAATGCAAAGTTACATTTAAAGTACCCCTCTTCCAAGGTTAAACAAACTAAGATGTACTGTTCTTTCTTTGTTGGATTTTATGAGACATCTTGATTGGCAACTAACCATTCATCACTTTTCTCTCTGCCTATTTAATGAGAAGCTTTCATGGGCAACACACTATTAATCTGCCTCGTCGTATCCGTTAAGAACCTTTTTTAATGAATGCAGTCGCTTTGCTATCACCAACTACAATTTTAATGACACATGTAATTAAATATTTTTTCTTTCGCACAATAAAGGAATCTGTCAGTCTAAAACATGGTTGTAGGCAGAACGTTAAAAGGGTTCTCCTCGCGAGTAGTAGTTTTTGTTAATGCATGTTGTGCAGAAAAGAAACACGCTGGGTGGCCAATTAAGTTATCAATGCATCCTTCTGTCAAAACGCTGTCATGGTCACCCAAAAATCATGATGCAAACGGAAGCATGTGTGTGCAACCACTCACCAATGGACAACCAATTCTGGGCTCTGAATTTTCTACGAAAAAGTGCCATCTAATGTCAGAAAAAAGGTATCTAATATCTCAGCAGTCACGTTCCCCCTCTTTTGCAATTATCAGTGCTTTGTGGATGGCATGATTCAGAGAGATAATCTTAAAGGGTTGCTCATTTCAGACAATTCATTTTTGATATAGACAGGCACCTCAAGTTTTTCAAATATCTGAACAGTGTAAATTTTTCTTGGCTCCATCGTTAAAAACACGGAAAAAATACCACACCACCTTCAACATACCCTATGCTACCCTTGGGATCCCAACGGAGCAGATGGGTCGGAAAAGAAACACAGATACGGTGGGCAGAGGTCGGAACCACCCCTCCCTCTGGTGAAGTGGATTTTCAGCCGCGCCTTTTTATCACCTGGGCTATTGCTCCACTGCCTACTAAAGTAGGTTTGAAGTTCAAATGACTACAAGAAACAACCACTCCAACTGCCTTCCGCAGTGGCTGTGCGTCCCTTGTGGGCGCTGGGGCGTTGCCCCACTAATGCCGGCACGGCCCCATTCATCGTTATAATTAAAGATATCAAATTCTTCTGTTCTACAGCGTCAGAACTTGTTCTGATGCTAGTTCCAATCAGGACGCTGTCACACTGAGGGGGTGGGGCTGCGGCAGCACTGAGGGTTTTACTCAGACTGACAGCCGGTGAACGCACAAGTGCGCATGTTCGACTTTGGGCTGGTCATTTTTATGACCAGCCCGAACATGCGCACTAGCCTTCCTCTTAGGAGACCTAGGGTTGCTTGTTGCCGCAGCCCCGGTCTCCTAATGGACGGGGAGTATCCCTGCCCTCAACCAATCCTGGTGCTGCTCCCAGCGTCAGTATTGGCTGAGAGGGGTTGTGAGGTGGGTGTTCCAGTTCCGAAGTTGAGGCAGAAGGCGCCAAGGCGGCACGGACTCGGGTCCGGTAAGTTATTTATTTTAAATTTAAACCAACTGCCCTGGCCCCCACCAACGAGTATTGCGAGTCGTCACTGCGGGCGGTGAGCACAAAGAGAAGGCACTGTGGGAGCGGGCATATCTTTGCTTAAAGTGTGCAGGGACACCCGTTTACACATTGTGGGTACTGGGTACACACGTACGTGCAGTGTACTTAGAAGGGACACAGGGCGCAGTCACTGGTGCTACCGTGCTACGGAGCACGGCGGACGTGACCGGCCAGGCTCCTCTGGCTGTAGCGGGTCTCGGAGAGTTTGTGCAGGATTGGCGCACCAAGGGGTGTGTGTTAGGGAGACAGACACCTCTTTCCTTACGCTGACCCCGAGGAAAGTTGGCACCTGTTTACTCGCTGGCGCTGCAGACCTGAGGTGAGATGCCTGCTGGTTGCACGTGGCATGGGCTGTGCGCTTTACTAGATAACTGCTTGCACTTGGTCCATGGTGGGGTTGGCAGCACCTGCCTGCGTACAGTGGCCGGCTAGTTATGTAGACACCTGCCTGCGCAGCCGAAGGTGTGGGGATGGGGACGAAAGGTGTCCTGTGCCATGTTGATGTGGCTACACAAAGTGACATGCTAATGGAAAAGACACATGCCTGCACACAGTGGTCTGTTATTGAACCCACACACGCAGGGGAAGGCTAGTGCAGCAGCAAGGCACCTGCATGCACACAATGGTAGGGCAGCAGACACTTGCATGCACAAAGCGTGTGGTCAGTGCAGGAGTAGACACCAACCTGCATAGAGTAGCTTTTTAATGGCGTAGGCAGGGCTTTAATTGGGCCGGGTCTCACCGGAGGCTCGAAACGGGTCTCTATTGGGCTCTGTTTTGTGCCCAGCCAGAAATAAAATGACACTGCTAGAAAGAACAAGGAATGGGTTGTTTTGAAGCAGCACACACCGAGACTGAAGCGCGTGTGCTACCTTGGGCTTGAAGTGGGGTACAATAAATCACTGCATGCATTATGTCTAATCGGCTACCATTTCTATGTACGAGTGTGTCTCAGTCACCGAGTGTGTTTTAGCCAATGAGTGAATTTGGACCGTGTAAGTTACTACACGCTTGTGTGAGTGTGAGTGATTGTGCAAGTATGTGTGTGTGCAAGCCTGTGTGTGTTGTGGTAAATATTTCATTACCGGTACTATTTTTTATGCGGTAAAGTCTAGGAAGAATAACTCAGTAAATATAAGAGGCAGAATCCGTGGTATTTGAGGTTTAAAAAGGCTTTATTCCTATACAAAGGAATGTAATTCAAATTACAGGCTTCTATTCCATCACCACGAAAGTTCAGGAAGGAAGGGCATACATTATTGACAGATAAAAGGCTTTATAGGAAAATGCATTTACAGTGAAACAGATGCAAGAGGCGTAACAGCTGATAAGAGAGATAAAATATGCATACGTAACCAAAAAAGGCGTAAACATGGGTGTAACTAAAATACGTCATTAAACATGATGTCACAAATGGGTGGATCCATAAGAGAATCCTGCAATGTCAGCAGAAATATTTGGCAGAGATGCGTGCGCAGCCGCATGACGTGTGATTGACGTGCAACTAGAGGGTGAAGGGGACTTGACATTTAGCTCTACATGTGGAGACAGAAGTCTGAGGGTCATGTCAACCTAATCCCAAATCATATCTAGTATCCTATGTTTAAAGAACTGTATTATCCAAAAGGAAAGGGCTCTCGGACGGAATCTATTCTATACTGACTGTTAGTGCGTGTACGGGCGTCTAAGTGTCTACGTGAGATGCGAGGGGGCAGGAATCTTCCATGGTAACGGGGGCTATGAATTACTTGCACGAGGACAGTGAGGCCTGGCCCCTTGCACGGTAGCTGGAGGAATGTTTACCTAAACTACTAGACAGGAATGCATCGGATGAGGAGCGAAGCAGATAATCTTGAAGGTGAAATACAGTTTTTGGCAGGCAACAGGCTGGATCAGGCACCGTTAGCCGCGCAGGGAGTAGGACAAAGTTCATGGATACAGATGCAGGCTCAGACTGGAGCTTTCAGAGGCAGAAGGCAGGAAAAGGCTTGATGACAGAATTCAGGGCCTACTCGCCTGAATCTGTAAAATGTGGAAAGTGAACCACATAAAGTCGGTGGCCTTTCATACTTAGGAATGGAATATCTGACCCATTCATGGTGGATCTGAAAGAGGACATGTTGACGGTGGACGCACATGTATTTGCGTCTTCAGAGCTGGAACTGGAGGGAACATACATGTACTTGTAGCATGCACATGGAGCCGTTGGGGTCTACGATAGGGGACATAACTGATCACAAAATTCATATTTCCTCATTCCCTCCTTGTCCCCTACGGACCCTCAGGAGATATCGATCTTCATCAATCCATCGATCTGTTCATATAGCATCATTTGTTCTTCATTCTTCTTCCGGGATTTTGAATGAAAACTTGGAGGTGGAATACACGATGTGGCACACAGGCCACAAATCGCTGGCCCACATTGTAGACATAAGCAGCAACTGAATAGTATGAGAAAGCCAATACCTAGGAAGGATAGGATTCTCCATCCCCAGGCTGACAACACGCCCCAGAACCAACCGGACCAAGTCCAGGTGCCTGGACTCTGGTGTATCTGGCTTATAATCTTATGAAGGCGGGTTATGGCTTTATATACTGACGGCGAATTTTCTGGTATGAAAATGCAGCAACTTGATCCGATGACCCTACAAGCTCCGCCCCTATCGGCCAGGATGACATCAAGGACAAGACGATTTTGAAGCACAACAATCCGCATAGCAGACTGCTCTTCTGTTAAATTGCCTAAGGCGGAAATAGTCTCGTTCACTACTGCTTCAAGGGTTCTGGTTAATCTACGTATCAGCTTACTATTAGTGACTGTACCTATATAGGGAAAGAACCCTTTATTGAAATCTGTGTATTTTTCCCATGCTGTTTCAGTGTAATCGACAATTGGGAGATCTCTCTGTTGTCTATTGTGTACTAAATGGGTATTTCTGTGATAATCAGGAGGAGCTAGGAAAACAGGTGGCAGAAGGAATGCTATGTAACAGGTACCATCCCAATCTAAAGGTAGACATATATATGCGGTCTGACCACATATGAAGTAGGAATGACGGGAAACTCTAACTGTAGACTTGCCTTGATCACTGAATTTTATTACAGTGGTGCATTTACTATGGCCCATGTGTATGGAACCATTCTTTTGTACACATAATTCCCCTTTTACTGGGAATACTGACATGGCGGGCAAGATTGGTGTAGCTTCGAATTCAACGTTCAGGATCATGAGGTTAAGTGTAAAATTACCTAATCCATATACTTCATTTTCTAGATCAGTTCCTGTTCTTTTGGGAAGTCCCTCCTTGTTAGGGTGGCAGACTTTAAGCAAAACTAGGTTCAGGTTTCCCCATACCCAGTTGTCTTGATAAACTGCGGAATTTGAATCTAAGGAATTAATCAAACTAAACCATGCTCCACAGGAGCCATTGTGTGTGAACGGATATGGAAAGAGGGGCAAAACTCCCTTATAGTTTTGATAGGGAGGGAGTCGGCCACATATCCAACAATTGGTAGCATTGCTGGTCTGATGGGAATGATGTAACATACTAATGAATGTGTTGTTGCGCAGCGCAAATCTATAGGACAACTCATGCGGAGGTAATTCGCTAAAAGAATGTTCTGTAGTTACATTGTAAGCCCGCTTACGAATAGGGTAATACATATGCAATAGTATGCTGAAAACGATGATCAGAAGACTTAGAAAAAACAAAATTAATAGTGTTACTGTGCAGTGACTACGAAGTGATTTACAATACGCATGCTTTTTAAGCTGCATCTGCTGATTTCTTTCTCTATTCCGGTCTAGAGGATACATGTCAGAGACAAATTCAACCGATTCACCTTGGAGAGGACTTAAACAATCAAATTGTCTGACTTGCTAGACCTCAATTTTAGTTTATAAAGTTCTGGTTTTGACTGCTCAACCAAGGGGAGCTTTGAGTCTGTCTGTGAGGGAATACAAGGTTGAGTATTCACACTGGATGGTAGTCCATAAAATTTCTTGATATGACTCGAGTGCAACCACCCTTTGCGACCCTCAATCTTCACGGCTGTCCTTGTAGTTAGTAGAACTAGCTTCGGCGACTTCCACCTAGGCTCCAGTTGGGTCTTCCGGTCGAAATTCCGGACCAGAACCAGGTCACCAGGAACCACGTCATGGGGCTTCACCTCAGTATTATCGGGAAAAGCTGTGGCTACCTGTGAACGACAAGATTGTAGTGCAGACATCAAGGAAGCTAGGTAATCTGTCAGCATATTACAGTCAACATCAGTGATTTTGCGAGGTACAGGCGTCCCCCACATATTTGGTGGTCTACCGAAGATCACCTCGTACGGGGATAGCCCTGTTCGAGAATGTGCTACCATTCTCATGTAAAAGAGCGCAACTGGTAAGGCTACTATCCAATCGACACCTTTTTCTCTACATATTTTGGACAATCTAATTTTCAGAGTTTGATTATGACGTTCCACGAGACCTGCTGCCTCGGGATGTCGGACACAGTGGAATTTCCATTGGTAGCCTAACAAAAGGGAAACGTGTTTCATTAGTTCGGATGAGAACGGCTGGCCGTTATCTGAGTAGACAACACGTGGTAAACCGTACCGTGGGAAAAATTCTCGAACTAACTGTTTGGCAGTAGTCGGGGCGGTGTAATCTGAAACCGGGTAGGCTTCTGTCCAACGGGAAAGAGCACAGACAACTACGAGAACATATTTGAATCCTCGACATCGTTCCATCTGGATATAATCCATCTGGAGGACTTCAAAAGCATGATCGGGAGGTTGAAATCCACCCTGCTCTACGGGGATGCTTTTACCTGGATTAAACTGACAACATATCATACAGGTACGAACTTTTTGTTTAGCTGCTGCTCGCAAGTGTTTGTTGAACCAAATGTGTTGAATGCTGTCTAGCATAGCTTTCTCTCCCAGGTGCGCTGGACTATGTATTGTATTAATGATGACTTGAACCATGGAGTCGGGAAGAAACCATATAGATTTTTCCTTCGTCATCCATCCTTGATCCGTTTGGATCCCTCCTAATTCAGTCCATTTCTTTATTTCTTCTGGTGTAGCATGTGTCTGTATGTCAATTACATCAAGGGCGGGATCCTTAACTGTCATGCAATGTGTTGGTGTCGGAACTATTGTCTTTGTCATGTCAGTTGTGTGAGTCTGATTCTGAGCAGTCTGTTTAGCTGTTCTGTCAGCTAGGTCATTACCCTGAGAAATGAAATCAGTAACTTTTGTGTGGGCTTTGCATTTCATAATCGATATTGCAGTAGGTAGATGAATCGCGTCTAATAGGGCTTGAATGAGGGGTCCGTGTTGGATGTGGGCACCGTGAGAAGTTAAATAACCTCTCTCTCGCCATAGTACGCCGAAGTCATGGACGACTCCGAATGCATAACGTAAATCTGTGTATATGTTGACTTTCTTATTCTTGGCTTGAATACAGGCTTGTGTCAGAGCGATGAGCTCTGCTGCTTGAGCTGACAAAATGTTAATACAGTTTGTTTCAATGACTTCAGTGTCTGTTGTGACTGCGTAAGTGGCCACTAACTCTCCTGTACTTGTTCTCATACATGACCCATCTACATACAATGTCAAGTCTGGATCTGACAAAGGGATATCTGTCAAGTCTTGTCTGGGTTTCGTCGTGATAGTAATGACTTCGACACAATCATGTGCCAATGGATCTGTTCCGCCCACTGGTAACAGTGTGGCAGGGTTTAATGTATTACAACGTCTGATTTCTATATGTGGCTGAAACAATGTCAGTTCGTAACCAGTGAGTCTCGCTATAGTCAAGTGTTGTGTTTGTGTGCGGTTCAAGAGAACCTCTACTGCGTGTGGTACTTGTACTGTCAATTGATGTCCTAACACTATGGCATCGCTTTGTCTGATAGCTAAAGCTGTTGCTGCCACCGATTTCAGGCACGCAGGAAGAGCCTGAGCTACTGGATCTAATGTACTAGAGAAATAAGCACATGGTTTGTGTGATCCTGCTTGTTCCTGAGTGAGTACTGACAAGGCAGTACCTTCGCGTTCTGTAACAAAGAGTGTAAACCGTTTACTGTAACATGGTGTTGCTAAAACAGGTGCTTGGCATAAAGCTTTCTTTAAGCTTTCAAAGGCATGTGTATGTTCTTGAGTCCAAGGGAGGACAGTCGATGTGGCTGCCTCCTGTGTTGTTAACTGGATGAGTGGTTTTGCTAGAAATGCATATTGAGGGATCCACTGCCTACAGTATGAAGTGAGGCCTATAAAAGCCCGTACCTCTTTTTGTGTCTTGGGTGGTGGCATGTTAGCGATTAACTGGATACGGTCGGGTGTAAGCTGCCTTCCCTCCTTGGACAGCGAGTGCCCAAGGTAAACAACTCGCTGGACACAGAATTGCAGCTTAGAAGGGGACACCTTGTGCCCCTTGTCGGCCAGAAATTTTAAAACCGTCAGTGACGCTTTTTCACATTCATGTTCGCTTCGGGCGGTGATCAGCAGATCATCGACATATTGAAGCAAGGCAGTGTTAACTGGCATGTGGATACTGTCAAGTTCACGTTTCAGTGCTTGGCTATAGATGCTAGGGCTTTCTGTAAATCCTTGAGGTGCGCGTGTGAATTTAAAGCTTCGTCCATTTAAACTGAATCCGAACAGATATTGACTTTCCGGATCTAGTGGGACGCTAAAGAAAGCATTCTTGAGATCAATTACAGTGAAGAACGTTGCTTCTGAATCAATAGCTGTTAGTAATGACGAGATATCTGGGACCACAGGGTATTGTGGTACAATACATTTATTTAATTCGCGCAGGTCAATAACTAATCGATATACTGGTGGTGCTTTTGGATCCGTTCTTTTAAGAATCGGAATTATCGGGGAATTACATACATTGGAGTCGGTTTCGACAACCACTCCTTGTACAATGAGCTCGTCAATGATTTGCAGCAAAGCCACAACAGCATCGGGTGGTAATTTGTATTGTCGTATTCGTGGTAGTATTACTCCTGTTTTTAGTGTGACACGATATGGTGTAATATTCATGCAACCAACATCAGTGGGGCCTTGTGCCCATAAATGTGTAGGTAAATTCTGCAGTCGGTGATCCATGTCTCTGGACACGTAGTGACCTTTGAAGTCACGTAGAAATAGTCGTACTCCTTCCGGAGAACAACATATTATGGCTCCTAGAGCTTTCAATGTTTTTATACCTAACAAGTTTTCTGGACAGGATTTGGTAAGCAATAAATCTGTAGTACGTGTCAATGGACCAATCGTAAATGGAAGAGGTTGTGTTACGTCGTTTATTATAGGTTTTCCTGAGAATCCAAGGGAAATATTCTGTAAGCCTGAGAGTGGTGCCCCTGGAACTTCACTGCGTCTTATAGTTGTTCTGCTTGCCCCTGTATCAAGTAAAAACTTTCTGTCTTCCCCTAATAGTTCACTATGTACATAAGGTCCCTCTTGGTCTACAGGAACCTCAATAAGGGGTAAGCCAACTTCCCTCTCTAGGCTATTTCATGTGTATCGCTGATACTCGGGATAATCTGCTTGTGCATACTGATACATTTGTTGTGTTGTTGCTTGTGTTGCAGCAATAGGCTGCGCTTGTGGTGGTGCTACGGTCTGTTGTGGAGCTCCTTGTTGCGGAGCTAGTTGTTGCGGAGCTAACCTAGGTTGTGCATGCTGAGGGATTTGTTGTTGATTCTGATCCTGTCTAGGTGGACGTGGTCTCTCCTGGGTTCTACCTGTAGCAATATTATGTTTCAGGACTGGACAATCGTGTGTATAATGACCTGGTTGTTTACAATAGTTGCATGTCCCTTTTGTAGGACCTGCGGAATCACCCTTTTGATGACCATTAGCTGGGACTGACTGAGCAACAAGCATTTTCATTTTTGTATCTTTCATACGTCTTTGTTCGTGTTCTTGTTCTTCTTTAATTCTATTGTGGTGATATTGTAACATCTGTAACATCTGTGATGGGGTATTACCTTGCCAGGTACTTTCGAATTTCAATACTCTATTCTTGACTTGCAGCAGGGAATTTTCAACTAATTTTGTCACAAACAGATGTGGATATGACTCACTACTGGCTTTTATGCCACTATTTATACCAAAACATTTTTCAAATCGGGAATAGAAATCACTAGTGTCTTCATCTGGCTTTTGTTTACAGGCTGAGATTGCACCCCAGTCTTCCTTTTTCGTAGTTAATAAACGTGGCAGTACCTGCACTAGTAGTCCTGCTAGTGCTGTAGTCTTTTCCCCAAGTCCTGCTCCTGCAGCTCGGGCTCTTTCTTCGTTTTCTAATGCTGTCCAATCTATCTTTTGGTCTCCCACCTCCCATTCCTTTTCTTTAAGTTTCTCATAAACACCAGCTGGTAATAGGATTTTTAATATTTTCATAATGTCGGGGTAGGTATACTCTCCCATGAGTAACATGTCCTTTATTTCACGGTGGAAACCTGCTGGATCCTTGTCATGGCTGGGTACTACTTTCTTCATTTCTAATAATTCTAGTTTAGTTATAGGCGTGTACACAAACACGCGTGTAAAGTTATTACCGTCACCTCTGATTGGGTGTACTTCGCGTAACGGGTTCTGTCTATCTATGTGATACATTTTTCTTCCTATGATGGGAACTGGAACGTGTTCTGGGCATACGAAAGTTAAATATTGGTTTCGGAATTCTAGAATCTCTTTAATCAAATCAGTACCTGACCCTCTCCATATATTCGTGAGTAGTTCTGTCAATATGTCAGGTAAGGGTCCTGGATCGGAGTGTTGGCTTTTATATAATATAAGGAGGTGTTGAATCATGTATATACTAGCTAAACGCTGTTCGTATGGGTCAAGATTCAGAAACGTGTGTGCAAGTACATCATCATTGTAGTCGCTGGGACTGTCAGCCCATTGTACTGCTGACCTAGCTAATTCTTGTTCGTCCATGGAATCGAGCATATGGTACCCCTTTCGATCTCGGAGTAATTTATCAACGGCTTGGAATAGGTGTTCAGGGGATTTTGTATTTAACATAGGATTTGGAAAATGCCTATTATATTCTGGACGTATTGGACGTATCTGATCATTAAAGCCTCTGGTATTATTATGGGGTCTTCCTCTACCTACGTAAGCTATCGTCTCCACTTGTTCCGAATCTTGCTCCTCCTCTTCTTCTGATTCTACTCTGTCTGTTTCTCGTCTTTCTTTATGTATACGTTCTACTTCCTTGCGGATTTTTCGACACATGGCGATTATACACGCCTGTCTATCATGTTTCTCTTCTGATATGTTCTGACCCCATTTGACAAGTTTTTGCATGGTATCATGATCTGCCCCGGGCCTGTCTTGATTCCTAATTACACAATTTATGAAAAAACGTAGTAGTTGTCTTTGTACATCCACTTTCTGGTATTCCATAGCTTCGTTAATACTTTCTGAACCTCGCCCTGTTTGGACAAAGCGATATATATTGTCTAGGTGTTCAACCATTCCTGGTATCGTCATTAAATATAATGTAGCTCGTCGTATACGTAGTGATGATATGAGCAATTTGTCCTGTCTACCTGGCACTGGATCGTATCTACAATCCACAAGTTGTTCTTTAAACATGTCGGATGTCGCTAATTGGGGGGTACGTTGGAGTGCTAAATCTCTAAGGGTCTGTTTATTTCTCGGCGGGGTAGCAAACATGTCTGTCGTACCTCCTGTAGCACCATCTGGGGCGCTAGGCACGAAAGGATTCGTTGGACGTAGGATAGAGATTGTGGATGTGGGAAAGACTGTAGAAACGGACGGACCTGTGGGAACTTGTGTAGGAGTTTGTAGTTGCGGGGGTACAGACGGATGCTCTTGGTGTTGAACACCATCGGCAAGCGGTGTGGGTGGCATGGCATTAGCATACTCGGGAGCTACGTCATCTAAATAGGAGGAAAGGAAAACGTCCTTTGCTGTTTTGGGATGTGTTTTGGGATGTGCTTTTATCGGGAGTAATGGAGAAGTTAAGTCTTTTGGTATTTCCGGGATAGCCTTAGGTAACCCTTCGGCCAGAAGAGGATACATACCATTCATAAGAGTGTTTCTTTGTCTATCTATTTGTTCTGAGTTTACTCGGGTACCTTCCTCAAGTAATAGATTTTCTCGGGTTTTATTTGAATTCTCTCTACCTTTCTCTTCCTGTCTGAGTGCTTTTTCTGTACGTCTATATGATTCTTTACGCCATAATTCAATGGCATCTTTCTGTGACTGTCTGGCTTTCTTTTTCCATAATTCTTCTTCTACTCTCATGATGCAATCTGCATCCCAGGTCCCCGCTGCGGGCCATCTCTGACTTTCTGGTAATTCTTTGGTGTAGTCCACCCATAAATCAAGAAATAATACGGCGTCTAGGCCATGCTTATGATACATAAAGTATCCTGGAGTGTCCCTAGGTGGAATGGGAACAGCTTCTTCGAGTACCCCTTTTCTGGTTTTGATCCGTCTTAGTTTCGAAAAGAGCGGCATTTTTAGATCTTATTATTAGAACACACTTAATACAGTAAACACAATAATGAACAGTCATTCACACCACAATGTATAGAACGTATTAAAACATTTAACATTTAACAGTTTTTAACGAACAATGATAACTAATAGAAAACTAGTTACTGACATAATACTGACACTAGGTAATACTTATTTATATGCAAGACATACTATATATACTGCTAAACAGTACAGATACACTGCTGAAACAGTGCAGACCGGATTTGTGTACCCAAACCCGTCTTGACCGGCACAACCTAATGTGCACGTTAAATGCCTCCCCGGTAATGGTACTCACCGGGTAGCTCTGAACGGAAGGCCTCGGAACGGAACTGAAACTGGACCGGACTGGACTCGACTGGACTCGGAACTTCGGAACCTGGTGGGCCTCTGTATACCTCGGATCTTGCTCTCTCAGCTAGGCTCTGGTCGGGATACTTCGCACTTCTCACCGCCTCGTCTGGGTGTTGATCGCAGCCTCAGTCACCCCCGCTTGGCCGGAGGGAGATACAGGAAATCCTGCAGGTACGCGTTTTTGTCCGTTCAGCTGTGGCAGGAGACCGGGCCTGCAACGCACCTCCGGCGCGTGAGATGAGAAAGTGTCCCTGTTCGGGCGCCAATTTATGTGGTAAATATTTCATTACCGGTACTATTTTTTATGCGGTAAAGTCTAGGAAGAATAACTCAGTAAATATAAGAGGCAGAATCCGTGGTATTAGAGGTTTAAAAAGGCTTTATTCCTATACAAAGGAATGTAATTCGAATTATAGGCTTCTATTCCATCACCACGAAAGTTCAGGAAGGAAGGGCATACATTATTGACAGATAAAAGGCTTTATAGGAAAATGCATTTACAGTGAAACAGATGCAAGAGGCGTAACAGCTGATAAGAGAGATAAAATATGCATACGTAACCAAAAAAGGCGTAAACATGGGTGTAACTAAAATACGTCATTAAACATGATGTCACAAATGGGTGGATCCATAAGAGAATCCTGCAATGTCAGCAGAAATATTTGGCAGAGATGCGTGCGCAGCCGCATGACGTGTGATTGACGTGCAACTAGAGGGTGAAGGGGACTTGACATTTAGCTCTACATGTGGAGACAGAAGTCTGAGGGTCATGTCAACCTAATCCCAAATCATATCTAGTATCCTATGTTTAAAGAACTGTATTATCCAAAAGGAAAGGTCTCTCGGACGGAATCTATTCTATACTGACTGTTAGTGCGTGTACGGGCGTCTAAGTGTCTACGTGAGATGCGAGGGGGCAGGAATCTTCCATGGTAACGGGGGCTATGAATTACTTGCACAAGGACAGTGAGGCCTGGCCCCTTGCACGGTAGCTGGAGGAATGTTTACCTAAACTACTAGACAGGAATGCATCGGATGAGGAGCGAAGCAGATAATCTTGAAGGTGAAATACAGTTTTTGGCAGGCAACAGGCTGGATCAGGCACCGTTAGCCGCGCAGGGAGTAGGACAAAGTTCATGGATACAGATGCAGGCTCAGACTGGAGCTTTCAGAGGCAGAAGGCAGGAAAAGGCTTGATGACAGAATTCAGGGCCTACTCGCCTGAATCTGTAAAATGTGGAAAGTGAACCACATAAAGTCGGTGGCCTTTCATACTTAGGAATGGAATATCTGACCCATTCATGGTGGATCTGAAAGAGGACATGTTGACGGTGGACGCACATGTATTTGCGTCTTCAGAGCTGGAACTGGAGGGAACATACATGTACTTGTAGCATGCACATGGAGCCGTTGGGGTCTACGATAGGGGACATAACTGATCACAAAATTCATATTTCCTCAGTGTGCACAAGTGGCTATGGAGTTATGTGAGTGTGTGTAAGAGTGGGTGTGTTTGTTTTTAGGTGGATGTGGGGGACTGTGCTGTGTGTATGTCTGGCCATAGCCCCATTGGCCCACATAGGCACAAATCTGCGGACAATAAAGAATTTGGGGGACAAGAGAGTGGTGCGTGGCACTGTTCTTTCTCCACATTAGGTTTTTGGCTTGCCTCATGTCCAGCCCATCACGTTTTTTTCCAGCCTTAGTCATTCGACGATGTAAGCATCACGGGAGTTGTAGTCTTTGCTGGCTTCCGTTAAATCGAATAGGCTAACGCACCGGTAACGGCTCAGCCGAGTGCAGCAGCGATACAGGCTGCAGCACTCGGCTGAGCCGCGTTTTTCTCAGAGGACGATGTACCCACTTTGACAACCATACCGATAGACTACTGTGGATTTGTCATAGCACGAAAGAACAGGATTGTGAGAAATTTTGCTTTATCACCGTTGAAGATTAGAACCCTGTGTGGTCTGGAATTGGTACCACATTTCAAGATGATGATAAAACGAGGAATTTAGCCTTGAGGAAGTCGTGGGACTACTATCCTTACACGACGAAACACGTGTTGGCTGTGGAGTTTCTTATGAAGGCTTCTTGAATAAAATAAAAGAAGAAGACTTGACTCATGATTCTTCTACACGTTTTGGCTTGCTGTGATTGTTATTAACAAACAAAGACTTTAAAGTTTTCATATTCACGTGTGCTGGGGATTAAGAATAATTTGTGCTAGCTTTGCTTCCCTCTGTGAAGTTTGTGGTTCTCTACACCTTTCAGCACCGTCATAGAAATAGAGAACAGGAAACTAGTGTGTATATCCTTTAGTGGCGCCGACATACCTATGACTGATACCACGTTGCTATTTGTAAGCTGTGCAAAAAGTGGCATTCAATAATGTAGCATGAAGGGATGTGCTTTGCTAAACATGGTATATAGTCCAGTCCAGACAGTTGGACTTAAAAGCACAGACTAGACTGTTGAACAGTGCAGGGCATAGGGCTGGTCAGCACACGAGAGAGACCAGACTCCTTTGAAAAACTTGATTTTGGGTGATTACACAACGTGCTATGTGTAGATGTGAAGAATGCAGCATGGAATTGAAAATAGCCCTGTGTGAAATGTAGGGTAAGCATGTTTGGAGAATGGGACAGAACAGCGTGAACATGAATGCACAATGCAGAATACGAGTCTACGCAGGTCAGAGAGAGAGAGGGAACTGTGCCTTGCAGGGCACGGCACTGTACAAAGAAACAAGTGGGACTTCACAATGCAGCACATTGCATTGCACATTGTAGTACAGAACGGTGGGCTGCACAGAGCATGGGACCGCAGCACAGAATAATGGACTAGGTTGTGTACAAGGTGTGACTGAGTAGTACGACATATGGGTATGGGAGGGCAAAATGTTACACTCGTGCATAATGTAAATTCTATGCAACCTAGAGTGTGTGTCTGGCTGGTCTATACTCATCTTATTTTCACCCACTCCCAACACGTGTCTATTCTGGCTTCTTTCGTGCTAAGCTGTTCTGTAACTCTGGGTCCATCTCTGCCTCTTATTTGGATATTGTTTGCAGTTTTCATCTTCGACTTGTGCAGTCCATAACACAGTGCTCTTAGTTTAAGCCTTGTTCAGTGTCAATTGCAGTTTGGAGCAGCAGACAGAACTCCCGCTTGTCTTATCTAAGGAGTTAGCAATCGGCGCGTGCCTGCACTCCGTTATACCCTCGTGTTCTTGCAGTACAAGGCTGTTGACCAGTGAAGAAGGGCATTCTGGGGACAGTGAAAAGAGGATGCTGAAGAGGAAAGAGAGGGGGTTGAAGATGTGCAGATGGACAAGATATGCAGAGAAAAAGAGGATACATATTTAACATAAAGCACACATAATTGAAGGCCAAAACTCCTTCCACAGGTCTCAATGCTATTTAATTCACAGACTCACTATTTCAGAATTTAAACATTTTCAATGTTAATTATTTATAAGAAATCATTGTTGTTACTCATTTATCTTAAACAGCTAACACCCAGTGACAAAGCCAATCATACTGACAGGCTTTAGGCATATGTCAGTAGCTGTACCATTTATCTGGATAAAATTACATCTCAGAGAGAAACCAAAATACTGGTCTGATGGCACACTATGGTAATCACATACATTTATTTGGCATGTTCCTTTATAGGGAGCACCCACTTTTTTCATCTCACTTAAAGACCTATCTGCACATATTTCTATATGACTGGTTACAGCCAGCAGCTGTGGGTGCTTCCCGAAGTCGGGTTAGAACATATTTTTCCAAAGTTAATGATGCATGCAGTGCAAGACACGGGGCAAGCATACATTTTAAAGGGCTAAAGTTGTCATGCAGAACAATTTACATATTACAGTAACTGTTAAACAAATTAATGCAAGAAGATACGGGCAGTTTTTAATGTTTAATATTTCAAGACTATGCGTTACCACTGCTTAATAAGCCTTGCTTTATCGCTGCATTAATTTGCTTTAAAATGCAGCATTTGCCGATCTTTTTTAATTTCTTTCTCAGAAGAGGGACTCTCCCTAGACTCCAGATTTGTCCATTGAACTTGTTCACATCGCTAACTAGTGTTTTCTATTGGAAAGGGTAGAGCCAAAGCAGTCTTGCTTAGTACCCTAGCCCTCTTCAGAAGTCAGACTTGCTTGACAACCCAGAAATTCTTTGAAATAATGTATGAGTTTTCTTTTAAGAATGCCTAGAAGACCTGAATTTTTAGTCCATTTATCACAGAAATAGTGCTGAAAATCGCACCAAAAAGATGCCAATTTTTTTTTAATTTCTTCTCGGGGGAGAGCCTCCCCGAACCCTCCTTATTGCCATCAGGCTCGCTCGCTGCGCTTGCTCGCATACGTTGATTTGTTCTGCATCCGCCACACCAGTTTCAAATCTCACCAGCCGCCACTTCTTCCCTGCCTTAAATATTAAGAAAAACAGCGACCCAGCCATTTCCCCAGTCCCACGTACTATGTCCTGATGGACCTTCTCAGAAAGAAGACACCAATTCAGGTGCATTGTCTTGCACCATTTCCTTTTTGGTGAAAGAGTGGACTTTCCTGTCCCAAGGATTGCTTCCATGGCCATGGTGATGATGTGACTATTCTCTTACCCTTTATGCGAGCTCATCTGTGCATCTGAGATCAGACAACAAACCTAAAGAACCCAAGAAGAAAATGGATTCCCACCTATTGACTGCTGTTTTACTATTTTGCACGACTGGCCAAGGGCCTGCACTTCCCTCCTTTGATACATTTTGAAGAATAAAGAACTCATCCTCTATGTGCTTCTTGTTCTACCTTTTGAATAATTCCTTCTATATACATTCACTTGCCTTCATTTTGCACCCGAGTCGTTTGACATCCACCTGCCTGCATTTTAAATCATACAAACATCTCTTGAATTTTTATTCATCCTTGACAACAAATGTGCATGCAATTGCTTGTTTTCTTTTGCTGGCTGGCAGACTTATTTAAGTGAAGTGAGCAATTCTTTGCAGTTTAACATCCCTGAGATGGAATATGCTGCGGATCGGTCTCCCTTCCAGAGATTACTTGCACTATCTTTTTTACTGCTCAACATCTACATACATATTAATAATAGTGGCATCAGAAATCAAGACCTTTTTAAAACGTTGTTCATTGTAGATCTTGCTTTATTGGAGTTTCTTTCAGCGTGTCACAAAAGGATCACGTTTTCTCAAAATTATAGAACATATTTGCCATGTCATTTCATTGCAACTCTCTCCACATTGTTAATCAAATACAAAACTGGTAAATGGGGTTGAAAGGGCTAGTGTTTATAGTGTCTAAAATGCTGTATTCAGAAAAAGACATTGGAAACAAAGTTAAAACCAAATAATTATATAAATATATTCATATCATGATAGTATGAACAGTGGCGGCTGCCTCAGAATGGAGAGTGGTGAGGCGGGGCAATGGATTAAAAAAAAAGAAAAGAAAAAAAAGCGAACCTTCTCCGCCGTGCTGCCGCACACCTCTTCTCCATCCTATTCAGATCTGCTGCAAGCTCCGGAAGCACCCAGGCTTCCAGACTTTCCCAGCCAATCAGGATGCTGCATGAGCAGTGTCCTGATTGGTCTGTGGTTCGGCACTCAGACGAATGTATGACATTACATCGCATACATTCACAACGCGGTAGTTTACATCGCGTTCGTTACGCTAGCGGCACTGAACTTAGGAATAGTATGATTTACTATTCCAACTCCAGTGTGTGGAACAGTAGGGAAGGTGTTGGAATAGTAAATCATACTATTCCTTAGTGTAGAGCGCCATCCAGTGCAAGTCGTTGTAACAACTTGCATTGTAATGACCGTGTTGTAAAGCTATCGGGGTGTAACGACCGTGTTGTAAAGATCGTTCTCCGCTCAGACAGAGAGAAGGAGCCTGTGAATGTTCTCCACCCTGGCTGTACAAAACAGCCCTGTGGTAATTATGCTGAGTGGGCATGATGGTTTGGCCCACCTGAAAGGGCTGGCCAAACCATCATGCGCACTTAGAGGAGTAAAAAACACTCCTCACTCTGCTCTGGTGTCACAGAGCGCAGCCAAGCCCCGCTGCGACTCTGAGTGCCACATTGAAAAATAAAATGACAATAACGTTGTGTTATTATCATTTTCTTTTTCTTTTATGCACTGCTGAAATAGCAGTGGGGCAATGCTCACCCACCTTAGGGGAGAAGCCGCCACTGAGTATGAAATAAATGGCAAAGTAGTGAAATGTCTGAAATATTTCAAAAACGGAAATAAGAAAAGGGAAGATTGTGTAAGGGAAGGAGAGAGTGATGAGAGTAAACACATAATATTAATATGTAATAAAATGGAAGATTTAACTAGTAGGTCATTAAATGCATGCCAAAGAAACATTATTAAAAATGTATGTACATATTTTATTCCAAAAGGCAATTTCTGATTTATCACACAAAGCCTGGTGCAAACAAGGAGGGACATAGACATTCACAATGATGAATTTTCTGGACATTGTTAGATATGCTTTTAAAGTCCGGCCTAAAAACAGCTTTAGTTCTCTTGCCAGCCTCCTCTTTTCAAAACAAAATAAAACAAAAATATATACATGTTTAGGGGCTCTCAATCAACACTTTTCCGTCATTCATCTGTTCAAATATCAATGAAAGTATGCTCACACCCACCACGGACAAGCCAACAGACAAAAACATTTCAGAAATTGGGGGCCTCATTTATGAAGTGTTCATCGCTGCTGTAAAACAGTGATGTAACACTTTTCAGTGCACCCTCCTTGTGACACCATGGATGTGCCGTATTTACTGTACAGTGCTCCATGTCTCAAGGGTTGACAGATACGTCAGCGCACAAATTGTGCATTGCAGGAGTGTGTCTGAAAGCAGATGCAACTCCAGCAATGTTTCATTTCACATGGGGCAAGCCCCAGGTGAAAACACTTGCATCACCCCTTATGCCTGCTTTAAGCACAGTGAGGCCATAGAAGTGGCACAGGGATATCCCTACGACACTTCTGCAAATATTTTCTGAGCTGGGATGCCCACCCTGCATATATTATATCTGATGCAGGCATAATGTAGTGCAGGAGTTTACAAAGTGACACATCTGCCTAAATGCGTCATTTTGTAAATATGGCGCATTGTGGCGCATTTTTTACGCCGCCGCAGTGTCACAAAAATTGGCGCAACGGTGGCGTAAGGGCCTCATAAATAAGGCCCTGGATGTGTTCACTTTTGCATTTTTCCCTTGCACATGTTTGCATACAACACAAAAAGTTCCCCAAAATAGAACTTTTTAGACACTTGTCCTTCCCATTGACAGCTAGACCCTGTGTATAATAAGGAGTTATCAACTGTTTCTGCAACACTGAAGACATTTAATGTAAGTTGCAATATTGACTCATCACTAGATAAAAATATTTGCATATGAAGTTATCTTGTATAATGTGGGCACATTAGGAACAACTCATTAGAGTTAAAAATTGGGTTACTGGTTGAGTGGGGTGACACCCTACTCAAGCAGCAACCACAATCTTTGTCAGAGTGATGTCACAAGCAAACGCCAAATTAACCTGTGCTCATCCCTCTGGTATTTTGGCTCAGAAAAGTCAGGCTTAACTTAAAGGCAATGTGTTAAGTATTCATGAGGCGCTTCAAAAGGTTGCAGAGTCCTGCATGGATGGTGCATAGCGCAGTTGCAATTCCTAGGAGTTGCAAAGCTGTGATATGAGAACCTTGCTTCATGGTCGAGGATGCCGTTGATGAGGGCTTTCGTTGAAAAGTCCTGGGTGGAGATGTGTTGTGCACTGGCTGCTTCTGAGGAAGATGTATGGCTTGTGATGCAGAGTCCTGCGCCGTCATCGAGGATGTTGTCGATGGGGGGCTTGCCATGCGAAGGCCTGCAGGAAGGATGCATGGCGTAGTGGGGTTTCTGATAGGCTGCTGGTGGCGATGCAAAGTCCTTGCATCAGGAAAATCCACGCAGCAGAGGTGGTGCATCAGTTCTGCTCTAGTTTGTGCCTCACAGCAGAGGAGGTGAGTTGGTTTGACTGACAATTGGTAACATTGCGTGCACAGCTATAATTTTTCAAGAAGTTTGTTAAGATGTGCCGCGCACCAGGGTATCACTCTCTGAACCAGAGTGTGAACCAATTAACTTAGCAGCATCCCCTTGTGTGAGGGTTATGTCCCCCGGGCACAGACTTACGTGCTCCCAAGGAGTTTCAAAAGAATTTTTTCACATTTTAAATAAATCAAAGTGTTCCACGTTTATTTCATCACAGTTCATTGTATTGTTATGTCACAACACTATGCTTTCTTAAACAAACGTTTGAACTGCACTTCCCAGAATGCATTATTAATGGTTTACGATTTTTATTTGTCCGAATGCATTTCGGCCGGCGTGGCCTTCATCCGGGGACGATCAATGAATTTAAATTGACATATGTCACTAAACAGGAAGAGTCACTGAATTTCTATATAGTTTAAAAGATAATAAAAAAATAAGCGGTGGCCAGAGAAAATGAAAATGTGCTAAAGAGTAACTAAAGGTGTTTAAGAAGTTACGGTAGGAAAAACGCGGTGAATAACCATAATAGAAGGTTCCCAGATTTTCTAGAAGTTACGGTAGGAAAAACGCGGCGAATAACCGTTATTAAAGGCTCCCGGTGTTGTGTGGATTCACCGATAATAAAATCGGGGATCGCATGCTTTAAATAGTGATCGCATTAAGTGATGCGTGGACGCCGCTGAACGCACCCTAAGAGTATAGGTTGCTGTGCACGCTAAGCGTGTTTCAAAAATAGCTTACTTGTGAACCTGAATGCTGACAGGTTTCATCCAAAGTTGTGGCCTGTGTTACGCATACAGTAGTTGGTGATCCCGTGGTTGCCGTGCAAATCCGTGACGTTTTATGCAAAAGTGAACAGATGTTTGAAAGCAAGTTGCAGACATGCGGGGATCATTAGAAACAGAAATGGGACTAACTGGTGTTGTGACAGTTAGTGAAGTGTAGCTGGATTATGGTGCACCATATTAATAAAGTGATGGTGTTTGTGATAAGAACAGGTGATTGTAAATTGCGTAAACAGCATAAAATAATACTATGAGTCTGATGTTATTACAATTAGTGAAGTGTGGCTCATATGAGAAAAACAAATTGAGAACGTGATGATAAGTGAATCATACGAACAGGTAATTCTAAAAGGCGTAAACAACATTGAAGTTGACATTGAAAATCACATGATATTAAAGATAACATGATACTATGCGTTCATTCATTCCATTGGGTTTTAACGAGTTCAGATTCCAGATCCAATAGTTCTCTCGCTGTAATAACTGGTTGTGATTGTCTCTTCCTTCACATCTTTCAATTGTTCCCAGGATGCAAAACTTTAATTGACAAACATTATGACCAAATTCAATAAAGTGACCAGCTACTGTTGATTTGGTTTGTTGGGTTCTAATGTTACTCCTATGTTCATTTATTCGTATTTTTATTTTTATTTCTGTTTGTCTCACATAGGTTTTTCCACATGGGCACTTGAGAATATAGACCACGTTGGACGTGTCACATGATGCGTTCACTTTTAATTTGATTTTGTGTCCCTTCATGGGGTGTGTGATATATGATCCAGTTATAACATAGTGACAGTTGTTACAATTCCAGCAGGGGACAGTTCCTTTGTAAGTGGTTTGTGGGAGTTGATTAAGGGACTTTTGATGATTATATCCAAGTTTTTTCCCTGCTGTAGGCGAATATTTGTTCCTGGTCAAAGATATGATTAAAGTCCAGTTCTAGTTTGAGTATATTGACCAGTGTTTTCCGATGATTCTTTTGCATGAGCCGCTCATCGTCCAGAATTTGCACACCACTGTCATCCGATCTTGTATGGGTTTATCTTTGGCGAGTAGTAATTCCTCTCTTGATTTGAGTTGGCATCGTGCTTTGGCTTGCATAAATACTTGTTCTGGATATTCTCGTTCTTTAAATCTATGTAGCATGTTATCTATACACTCCACACTTTTTTCTGGATTGGATACTATTCTTTTTACCCTCTAAAGCTGAGAATATGGCAAATTATGTTTTAGTGATTGTTGGTGGAAACTTTCATACGAGAGGGTGTTGTTTTTATTTTTTATATAAATCTGTTTCAAAACCTGTCGTGGTTTTGGTGATTTTAACATCCAGAAAGGTTATGGTTTGTTCTTGGATATCATGTGTGAATTTGATTCTGTCGTCTATCCGATTGAGTTTAGCCATTAGGTCATTGAGTGTCTCCTTTGTGCCGTTCCAAAGTATGAATATGTCATCAATAAATCTTATGAAAATGTTTATATGTGATGTCCATGTTGGTACTGACAAGATGTTCTCCTCTTCAAAACGGCTCATGAAAATGTTAGCATATGATGGTGATGCACAATTGCCCATCGAAGTTCCAGTCTTTTGTAGAAACCAGTCCTCTTTCCATTTGAAATAACTGTGGAATAGAGGGAAATGTAAAAGCTCCATCAAAAATACCTTTAATCCTTCCTCATAATCTGTGTGTAATAATGTGTGTTCCACGGTGTCTAGTCCCAGTTGGACAGGAATGGAAGTGTACAACGATTTAACATCTACTGTACACAGTAGTATTGTTTCATCCTCAGTGATGGTAATTTGATTGATTTTGTTAAAAAAAATCTGTTGTCTTTTATGAACGTACTCATTTTTACAACACTAGATTGTAGATAGCGATCTAGAAACTTGCCTACTGGCTCGTGCAGGCTTCCTCTTGTAGACACTATTGGACGAAATGGTGGTTTTAGTGGATCTTTGTGTATTTTAGGTACCATATATATGGTGGGGCTTTTTGGATTCGTTTGTATCAAGAGGTTTTTCACTTTCTCATTGATTATTCCTTGATCATAGGCTTTGTAAACGATTGATTTAAGCACCTCCAGGTACTGTTGCATGGGGTTCATGTCAAGCTTTATGTACGTGTCTTGATCGAATAAATGAGTTTCCACCTCACTGTTGTAGTGACTGGTGCTTAAGACTACTAATGCTCCCCCTTTGTCAGCTTTTTGACAAATAATGGTGGATTTCTGTGCTATGGACTTTAGGATCCCATATTCTTTCTCTGTGAGATTGTTCCGTTTGGGTTTTCTCTGACAATTTAATTTCGAAATGTCTTGTTTTATGAGTGATTCAAACATATCCAGGCTTTTGTGGCTTATGAGAGCCATAAAGGTGCTTTTCACTTTCAAACTCTTCAACGGATCTTCTTCAATAACCAAGCGGTCGGTAACCACATTTTCAAAAAAGTGTCGCAGTCGCAATTTCCTCATGAGTTTAAATAAACTAATGTCTAATTCCAAACCGTTGGTGTGGGCAGTAGGTATGAATGACGTTCCCTTTTGTAACATTTTCAATTCTAGTTCAAAGAAGTGGTAATCCGAGATATTTATGACTAAATTGTCTATTGCCCGCCCTTCTTTCCCTTGTCTTTCTTCGCCGTAATCGTGCGTGTCTGTGGTTGTTCTTTCTCTTTTTCTTTTCTTTTTTCTTTTTCTCTGCCTGGGCCGTCCTGGTCGGTTGGGCCTACATCTAAAAAAGACACTCCTGTTGTTGCGGGTAAATTAGACGCCATTGTTGATGTAGTTGGAATTTGTGTGTTCCTGGGTTAACTTGACGTATCACTTTCAGAAGAAGACGCATCTGTGTTCTGGGTGTACGGCTTGTTCTGCCTACGTTTGGCATATGTGTCGGCCCACGTGTAGACCTCCCCTAATTTATAATCAATCGTGTCCCTACGGAATTTGCGAATTTTCCTTTCATTCACCTCTTGAGTATGTTTCTGTAGTTGATTATTAATATCTTCCAAAATTTGTGCCCACTCTTCTGCTGGCACGGATTTGTCAAGATCTGATTTGATGATAGATATTTCCTTTGTAAGTTCTTCATGGATGTTGGATAACTCCTCAATTATTATTAAAATTAAATCCAACGAGCACTTGTTCAGTATAGCGAAGCAACAGTCCTTGCATTTTTGTACGTTTTTGCATAGTGATGGTTGCAGGGGGATTCTCAGTCCCCTGGGTATCCTTTGTACTCTGTGGTATTTTATCATGGTGCTTGCATGTAACCGTTGGTTTATCTCTTTTTTTGATAAGTACAATAATTGTCGAATATTCTGTTCACTGTTCATTGACTGACACCACAGATGGATTGGCAGAGCATGTTTGGGCCCCTTCCAAGGGTGATTATTAATATCTTCCAAAATTTGTGCCCACTCTTCTGCTGGCACGGATTTGTCAAGATCTGATTTGATGATAGATATTTCCTTTGTAAGTTCTTCATGGATGTTGGATAACTCCTCAATTATTATTACAATTAAATCCAACGAGCACTTGTTCAGTATAGCGAAGCAACAGTCCTTGCATTTTTGTACGTTTTTGCATAGTGATGGTTGCAGGGGGATTCTCAGTCCCCTGGGTATCCTTTGTACTCTGTGGTATTTTATCATGGTGCTTGCGTGTAACCGTTGGTTTATCTCTTTTTTTGATAAGTACAATAATTGTCGAATATTCTGTTCACTGTTCATTGACTGACACCACAGATGGATTGGCAGAGCATGTTTGGGCCCACTTCCAAGGGTCCAGGACTGGGATAGCAAAACTTGGCAGGATAGGACTCACAGATGACAGACTCCAGGTGCTGCGTCCAAGGTTGTTGGAACCTTCTGTCTCTGTGTCTCTAGTTAGGAGTGCATCCAAATAGACCTTGGAGTCCCTTTGTGGTCCTGGGTTCAACAGATGCAGGTGCAGTCCTTCTCACCCAGTCAACAGGGCAGCAGTCCTTCAGAGCAGCAGTCCAGAAGGTAGCAGTCCTTTTAGCAGCACAGCAATTCTATTTCCTGGCAGAGTCCACAGGTCAAGTGTATTGTAGAGTTGGGGCTAAGGGTCCAACATTTATACCTGGTGCTTACTTTGAAGTGGAGAAAGCTTCTAGAGGTTTCCACCCCATGAGGTGTCGGTAATCCCCTTCCTCCTTGCATTGGACTCAGCTTGTCTAGGGTCTCAATGGACTACTGACAAACTGGAAGAGTGCTCAGGCAGAGCCTTTGTGATGTGTAAGTGTGGTAGGTGATGGCTTCTCCCTCACATTACCTCAGAGTGGCACATACTGTCAGCATCTATCTTCCCTTTGTCTCACAGTATGGCAGGAATACACAAACACCAACTGCCAGCTACACCTAGTCATGTGACCCAGGTTCAGGATGCAGGCACCAAATGGTTAAGACAAATGAATGGCAACTTTCTAAAAGTGGTATTTTCCTAAATCGTGATTAAAAATCTGACATTACCAATAAAGAAGGAGTTTAGGACAGTTCTTTAGACATCAAAATCAACCTGTCTACCTGTTCCCAATTGGAAGTTGCAGCTTATTAAAGGTAATATGGTAATTTCAATGTTAGCCTATGGGAGAGGTAGGCCTTGCAGTAATGAAAAACGATTTTACGAGTTTTTCCCTACCAGGGCCATACAAAGCTTAAAATTAAATGTCCTAATTTTTAAATACACTACTCCCTGCCCCCTGGGTGGTTCAGTGCCAACCCTAGGCATCAATATTATGTAATAAAAAGGAAAGTTTAGCCCTTGTGTTGCAAAGTCATCCTGTGCCCTGGGATCCCCCCAACTTTTTGCTGACTGAAATTTCTGGTAACTGACTCTGACTGACCCTAGGCTCTGCCTAACCAGGCCCTGGGCCTGTGTTATGCTGAAAGAGACACATTAGAATACAGTTAAAACACCTACATACACTAGAGTACACATGGTATGGTGGGGTACCCCTGTGATTGGCATGACCTACCCTATAGGCCCCTAGTAAATAATAGGACAGGGGGATTGAAACTACCTAGAAGTCCCCAGTACCCTGGGGAATGGCAGTTTAGAGGCCAGCTGCCTTTTTCTGCACTTGCATGTGTGCACTGCTGAAGCCTGAGGTCAGTTTAAAAACAGCCCTGGGTGCCAAGACTGCATTTAAAAGGTACATTGTGCCCAAACTCGACTTTGGTGTTTGGGGCACTTAAAAATGGATAACCTACAATGTTTTGGCATATTAGGGACCCCCAGGTTCTCCCCTAGGTATCCCAGGGGTGGGGGGTCAGGTATTTATAAGGTACCCTCTTATAAAATCAGTTTTTATATGCCTGGGTAAAGTGAAATTTCACATTTCACTCCCCACATTGTGGTAAAGTGCTGCTCAAATTCGACTTTGATGCTAGGAGCACTGTGGAGGGAGAATCTGCAATATTTCTACTGATTCAGAAAGCTTAAAGTCTCCCCTAGTTGCACGTGGGGTGGGGTTCCTGAAGATATAAGACAAGTACTTGTAAAATATGTTTTTGTAAGTCCTGGTGCTGGAAAAATGACCCAATTCATTTTCCCATTGCATATCCCCTGTTACATAGGTTAACATGGTAGGAAGTTATTGATTAATAACTCTTGATAGGAGTGGGCTAGAAATGCCATTCAAAGACTTCCCAGAATGATATTGATAAATCCAACAATATCATATTGTCGAATTTCTCCTAAAGTGTACATACAAAGAAGTTATGAGACTTTCTTGTTTGTAAGTCCACATTCAGCCTTCCAGTGCTCTGCCCTGATTGGTCAGAGTTAGGTGGATTAGCCAGGCTGCCTTGAAGAGGTGATAAAGAACACCTGTGGTTAACCAGCTCTGCTGGCAGGGCAGTGTGCTGTTCCATAGGAATGCCAGGCCAGGGGGAGGAGTCATAAACTATCTCCTTCAAAGAGGAGAGTAGAGACCAGTGTCATTTACAGTTCTGAACTTCCCACTTTAAGCAGATCGTAGGGTTAAGGAAGGTATGAGCAGATGCAGGGGGGAGAGTCTAAGTAAATTAGCCATCCTGGGGGTGTGTTTAACCGGCTCTTACCACCTTGCTGGAAAATCAGCCATTATGGATTTGGAAGATTTGATGCACTGAAAGCTGCAGGTTAAAAGAGCTCATCTGGATCATCACCAACTAAATCTACACCTTGGAGAACCATCAGTGGATTTGTAAGGGTATTGTACCGGTGGATTGTGGGAACTGACGTCCTCAACTTTCAAGGACCATCTTGGAGATTCCAGAGCCTTGGAGTAAGTTTGAGACACTTTGGAACCCCTTGAGGAACTTCAGGAAGAAGTTCAAGAAGTTTGGAGAACTTTGGAGCAACTTTGAAAAAAGCTCCATAAAGGGACAGACTCAACCTGGCCATCCAGCCTGCCTGCCTTCAACCGCGAGCTGGCCAAGCCAATCAGGTTCGTCCTGCTAAATGCTCCATGGGTCCAACTTCCAGAGTTTGACCGGGACTAGAAGAAAACTGAAGCCGGCGAACCCTCACCGGATCCAGCTACATGAGGAGCATCGAGACCCCGCGAGAAAAAGCTCCAGAAAAGTTTCTAAGTCCGCTCGTAGAAAAGGTGACCGGGAGCAACCGCGAGAGCCAAGCGGCCTGCCTTCCATCGCATGCCGGCCTGGATTCCTGGGTTGCCCCGCTGAAGCGATCTTGAGAAATATTTTACATCCGCTCCAGGGAAGTTGACCGGGACCTCGTCACAGTTCAAGCCAGCGAACCCTCACCGGATCTGGACTGGCTGGGAGCTTTGAGGACCCTCGGGAAGAAAAGCTCCAGAAAAGTTTCTAAGTGTGAAGGTAGAAACTGAGACCGGGACCTACCGCGAGCTGTAGCCGCTCAGGGATCATCGTGCCCGGCCTGAAACTTTGACTTTGGCCCGGTCTATCGCGAGCAGGTATCACAATATGGTGCCTTAATCTTCTAAGTGCTATATTTTATTAAATGTGTGAAAATTCATATCTCCGGTTCCCTACATTGGATTTTTGTCGTTTTGGTGTCATTTTAAAGATAAAAATATTCCCTATTGTTATAAATTGGTGTTGGATTTTTATTATGTGTTGTGTCTTAATTATTTACTGAAATTGTTTTTTTAAATGCTTTACATACTTGTCTTTGAAGTTAAGCCTGTCTACTCGCAACCACATTACCAAGGGTTGAGCATAGGAATAATTTTCTAAGACCTATGCTGAGTCCGACCATGCGTTAGTGGCCTTATTCTGTTCACTGTTCATTGACTGACACCACAGATGGATTGGCAGAGCATGTTTGGGCCCACTTCCAAGGGTCCAGGACTGGGATAGCAAAACTTGGCAGGATAGGACTCACAGATGACAGACTCCAGGTGCTGCGTCCAAGGTTGTTGGAACCTTCTGTCTCTGTGGCTCTAGTTAGGAGTGCATCCAAATAGACCTTGGAGTCCCTTTGTGGTCCTGGGTTCAACAGATGCAGGTGCAGTCCTTCTCACCCAGTCAACAGGGCAGCAGTCCTTCAGAGCAGCAGTCCAGAAGGTAGCAGTCCTTTTAGCAGCACAGTAATTCTATTTCCTGGCAGAGTCCACAGGTCAAGTGTATTGTAGAGTTGGGGCTAAGGGTCCAACATTTATACCTGGTGCTTACTTTGAAGTGGAGAAAGCTTCTAGAGGTTTCCACCCCATGAGGTGTCGGTAATCCCCTTCCTCCTTGCATTGGACTCAGCTTGTCTAGGGTCTCAATGGACTACTGACAAACTGGAAGAGTGCTCAGGCAGAGCCTTTGTGATGTGTAAGTGTGGTAGGTGATGGCTTCTCCCTCACATTACCTCAGAGTGGCACATACTGTCAGCATCTATCTTCCCTTTGTCTCACAGTATGGCAGGAATACACAAACACCAACTGCCAGCTACACCTAGTCATGTGACCCAGGATCAGGATGCAGGCACCAAATGGTTAGGACAAATGAATGGCAACTTTCTAAAAGTGGTATTTTCCTAAATCGTGATTAAAAATCTGACGTTACCAATAAAGAAGGAGTTTAGGACAGTTCTTTAGACATCAAAATCAACCTGTCTACCTGTTCCCAATTGAAAGTTGCAGCTTATTAAAGGTAATATGGTAATTTCAATGTTATCCTATGGGAGAGGCAGGCCTTGCAGTAGTGAAAAACGATTTTACGAGTTTTTCCCTACCAGGGCCATGTAAAGCTTAAAATTAAATGTCCTAATTTTTAAATACACTACTCCCTGCTCCCTGGGTGGTTCAGTGCCAACCCTAGGCATCAATATTATGTAATAAAAAGGAAAGTTTAGCCCTTGTGTTGCAAAGTCATCCTGTGCCCTGGGCACCCCCCAACTTTTTGCTGACTGATATTTCTGGTAACTGACTCTGACTGACCCTAGGCTCTGCCTAACCAGGCCCAGGGCCTGTGTTATGCTGAAAGAGACACATTAGAATACAGTTAAAACACCTACATACACTAGAGTACACATGGTATGGTGGGGTACCCCTGTGATTGGCATGACCTACCCTATAGGCCCCTAGTAAATAATAGGACAGGGGGATTGAAACTACCTAGAAGTCCCCAGTACCCTGGGGAATGGCAGTTTAGAGGCCAGCTGCCTTTTTCTGCACTTGCATGTGTGCACTGCTGAAGCCTGAGGTCAGTTCAAAAACAGCCCTGGGTGCCAAGACTGCATTTAAAAGGTACATTGTGCCCAAACTCGACTTTGGTGTTTGGGGCACTTAAAAATGGATAACCTACAATGTTTTGGCATATTAGGGACCCCCAGGTTCTCCCCTAGGTATCCCAGGGGTGGGGGGTCAGGTATTTATAAGGTACCCTCTTATAAAATCAGTTTTTATATGCCTGGGTAAAGTGAAATTTCACTCCCCACATTGTGGTAAAGTGCTGCTCAAATTCGACTTTGATGCTAGGAGCACTGTGGAGGGAGAATCTGCAATATTTCTACTGATTCAGAATGCTTAAAGTCTCCCCTAGTTGCACATGGGGTGGGGTTCCTGAAGATATAAGACAAGTACTTGTAAAATATGTTTTTGTAAGTCCTGGTGCTGGAAAAATGACCCAATTCATTTTTCCCATTGCAAATCCCCTGTTACATAGGTTAACATGGTAGGAAGTTATTGATTAATAACTCTTGATAGGAGTGGGCTAGAAATGCCATTCAAAGACTTCCCAGAATGGTATTGATAAATCCAACAATATCATATTGTCGAATTTCTCCTAAAGTGTACATACAAAGAAGTTATGAGACTTTCTTGTTTGTAAGTCCAAATGCAGCCTTCCAGTGCTCTGCCCTGATTGGTCAGAGTTAGGTGGATTAGCCAGGCTGCCTTGAAGAGGTGATAAAGAGCGTCTGTGGTTAACCAGCTCTGCTGGCAGGGCAGTGTGCTGTTCCATAGGAATGCCAGGCCAGGGGGAGGAGTCATAAACTATCTCCTTCAAAGAGGAGAGTAGAGACCAGTGTCATTTACAGTTCTGAACTTCCCACCTTAAGCAGATAGTAGGGTTAAGGAAGGTATGAGCAGATGCAGGGGGGAGAGTCTAAGTAAATTAGCCATCCTAGGGGTGTGTTTAACCGGCTCTTACCACCTTGCTGGAAAATCAGCCATTATGGATTTGGAAGATTTGATGCACTGAAAGCTGCAGGTTAAAAGAGCTCATCTGGATCATCACCAACTAAATCTACACCTTGGAGAACCATCAGTGGATTTGTAAGGGTTTTGTACTGGTTGATTGTGGGAACTGACGACCTCAACTTTCAAGGACCATCTTGGAGCTTCCAGACCCTTGGAGTAAGTTTGAGACACTTTGGAACCCCTTGAGGAACTTCAGGAAGAAGTTCAAGAACTTTGGAGAACTTTGGAGCAACTTTGAAAAAAGCTCCATAAAGGGACAGACTCAACCTGGCCATCCAGCCTGCCTGCCTTCAACCGCGAGCTGGCCAAGCCAATCAGGTTCGTCCTGATAAATGCTCCATGGGTCCAACTTCCAGAGTTTGACCGGGACTAGAAGAAAACTGAAGCCGGCGAACCCTCACCGGATCCGGCTACATGAGGAGCATCGAGACCCCGCGAGAAAAAGCTCCAGAAAAGTTTCTAAGTCCGCTCGTAGAAAAGGTGACCGGGAGCAACCGCGAGAGCCAAGCGGCCTGCCTTCCATCGCATGCCGGCCTGGATTCCTGGGTTGCCCCGCTGAAGCGATCTTGAGAAATATTTTACATCCGCTCCAGGGAAGTTAACCGGGACCTTGTCACAGTTCAAGCCAGCGAACCCTCACCGGATCTGGACTGGCTGGGAGCTTTGAGGACCCTCGGGAAGAAAAGCTCCAGAAAAGTTTCTAAGTGTGAAGGTAGAAACTGAGACCGGGACCTACCGCGAGCTGTAGCCGCTCAGGGATCATCGTGCCCGGCCTGAAACTTTGACTTTGGCCCGGTCTATCGCGAGCAGGTATCACAATATGGTGCCTTAATCTTCTAAGTGCTATATTTTATTAAATGTGTGAAAATTCATATCTCCGGTTCCCTACATTGGATTTTTGTCGTTTTGGTGTCATTTTAAAGATAAAAATATTCCCTATTGTTATAAATTGGTGTTGGATTTTTATTATGTGTTGTGTTTTAATTATTTACTGAAATTGTGTTTTTAAATGCTTTGCATACTTGTCTTTGAAGTTAAGCCTGTCTGCTCGCAACCACATTACCAAGGGTTGAGCATAGGAATAATTTTCTAAGACCTATGCTGAGTCCGACCATGCGTTAGTGGCCTTATTGCCAGTGGCATACCTACATTTGCCCCTACCAATAACCCACTTTCAAACACCTGGCAAAATGTGTATTTTGCCATGTTGAAATAGCAGTTTAAAACTAAACCCAGGCTGAAACGGCAGGCTTGAGACATGTTAAAAGGCTATTTAAGTGGGTGATCAGTGCTACATGCCCACTAGTATTCTATATACAACAGGGTAACCCAATCTTCCCCCAGGGATCTGGGTAACGTAATCTACAAACAAAGTGTTACCTGAGTAATTATTTATGTGGAAAATGATTCAGCTGTAAACCATCCACAACTCACTCATATATTCTATAAACAACATATTGTTAAAACAGATACATTTTTATATAAAAAAATAGATTACTATTACAGCATATCCATTCAGCGCTTGAGGAGTAGTTTGGGGGTCTGCATTTTGGAGTACAAATTGGATTGCCCGTTTACAAATTATATTGGTGCATAAAGCATCTGTTGAGCCTATTTGCATACATTACTTAATCCAGTGGCAAGTACTTACAGGTTTTGTTCTTTTTCAACACTGAGTCTTGATGATGGTCTTTTGCGCCATCTGACACTGAAACATCGACAGCTTGTCCTCTTTAACACCATTGATTACACCATATTGTGCTTCAGTCCTTTGCAAACGTTTGAAATATAAGGATTAAAACGTCATGGAACTGTGGATTTATAAACCTGTATAGGTAAAATAATGTTGTGCTTCCCTAGATCCCCAATTCGAAGGTATACTTTAAAGTGCTCTGGAATCGTTTTGTGGTGCCAGTGTTGCTATACCGATGTAGTGATATACAGCGTTTGTTTGCACTGCAATTTGTTTACAATGGATAGACTATAACAGCAATCTATTCTGTATATAAAAATTCATCGGAGTGAACAACAATGCACTGTTTATGTAATAAATGAGTGAGTTACTGATGGTTTGCTGTTGGATCATTTTAATGACCAAAATACTACTGATTTAAGCAAAAATAATTTCTCCAGGAACACTTTGTAGCATGCCCACTAGTAACATTTAATTTACAGGCCCAGGGTACAGGCAGTACCACTTTACCAGGGACTTACAGGTAAATTAAATGTGCCAATTGGGTGTAAGCCAATTCGACCAAGTTCTAAGGTGAGAGCACAAGCATTTTAGCACATGTTAGCAGTGGTAAAGTGTGCAGATTCCTAAAGCTAACAAAAGCAAAGTCAGTAAAACAGGAGAATAGGAGGCAAGAAAGTTAGAGGAGAACCACACCAAGGATGCTAGGTATAACGCATAGCATGAGAGTATATACAAATTTGTAGGTTGAAGCCATAGAAATCATTCATTGTCTGTGATTGATTTTCAAGCACTTCTATTTGACTTTTGAGGGACCTTCAGTAATGGCTTGAGGTATGGCAGCTCCATGAAAGAATTTCCAGACTGTTATATACTTATATGTAGAACAATGCCACTTTTTGCCTTGTCACCCCCAATTTTTTTCTAGAAGTTATTGTTGGTTTTTCGACTCTGCTCACTAGGGCACAACAGTCTAGTGCCCAGTGAGTGTCCCCTGACCCCTAAACCATGTTGAAATTGTACTTCTAAGTGGCATATTTAATTTACTTGTAAGTCCCTAGTATATGGCACAAAGTGTATCCACGGCCTGTAAGTTAAAAGTCAATCTGGGAATGCAGCACTCATTGTGCCACCACTAAAGTGACAGTGCAAACATGACTGGAGGCCTACCACTGTAATCTGTCTGCACAGTTTTCAAGTGGCTATTTTTGCGTTTTGAAATAATCCCTTTTGACGTCCCTAAATCCTCCTTTTAAATATTATTAGAACATTGAAAACAATGGAGTGCTCCAGGCTTATAATGGCTGTTTTAAGCCTGGAGCGCCAACATTCCAATGTTTCTTTGTTCACAGCTGAGGCTGTGAACAAAGGCTTCAGGGAGCCTGAGGAGATTTCAATCCCCTCGCGCTCCCTGAAGCCTTTATTTGTTAGAACATTCTGCTCGATAGTGGCAGAATGTTCTAATAGCCTTATAGCGCTTCGTAGCTGGGCTATACCGGCTATTAAAGACCCACTCCCTTGTTAAAAGCCCTCGCCTTCGGCTCGGGCCTGTAACACTGGAGCGGGCCTTTAATAGCCGGTATAGCCAGCTACGGCGGGCTATAAGGCTATAGTAAGTCACATATAAGTAGGCCTTAATGCACAATAAGGCATAGTTCATGGTATTTAAAATTTAGACATGTAAAAGTTTAATATAAACATGTCTTTAAAGTAACAAGGCCGCAAATACTATTTTCACTGTGGCAGGATTAGCTGTTCTGTCGGAAAGCATTAGGATATAATATTAAAATTAATGTCATCTCTACTCAGGAAGCAACTAGAAAGCTCATTTTGGACATTTACAAATATTTATTAAAAGGCCAATTCACTGGTAAAGTCCTGAGTGACAGGTGGAAGCTCGTGCAAATGGGCATATTGAGGCTTTGTTGGGTTAGCTATCTCTGCATGGGCCTGGACCCTGGCAATAACGTCACTTTGAGAAAAACAAAAAGGTAGATAGTAGTTGTCCCTGAAAGGGAAGAAACCGCACAATAAATCTATAATATGTATTTAACACTAACCGAATAAGTGTGAATAAATCAATAGATATAGTAAGGCCGGGGTGCTATAGTAGCTTAAAACACCTACAACCCAAAGGTGCTACTAGCAAGTTAGAAACTAACAAGCATGACAATGTACCAAAGAGCAAAGCTGTTGCAGCACACCATTTATAATGTACTAACAATCCAAAAACATTATTGGATATTTAACAGTCAAAGTCCAATTTCTAATGTGGTTCTGTTCAACAATTCATGACGACAATCTAACAAGACATCAGGTATACAGAAAATTAAAGTGGTTCAAAGAAATCATCTGTTGGTTTTCATTCTCTTTTTATTGATTGTTTTGAAAGAATTCTCCAGCACGCGATCTTGCCGACACGTGTTTTGTCTAATCCTAGAGTTTTTCAAGGCGATATAGGGAAATTATTACGATATATTCTGCTGTGAGTCCATTCAGTTGTGTACTTGACAGCAAAAGATAAAGTATTATCTCGACCCGGGCAGTCAGAATCAAATTAATGTCTTCCGCGAGTGTCAAGGCTGATACAGAAATCCCTATTGAAACGCATACCCTGGTAAGTTAGCGACCATTAGTCCTGTCCCTTGTCCAATAAACATTAATCATGTCCCGTTCTATCAGCAGAACCATTAATGCTAGCCCAATTTGCTCAAAAGGTATTATGAACACAGGGTGATAAACATGGACGCAAACCTTGATAAGTTGGCGACCAATGGTGTCGAAAGTCCGCAAATGCAGAGTTGCGTAATGCTTCTAGCCGTCTACCCGTCTTTAACCTTTATTTTATTCAGCGAGTTTCTTATGTTTTTTTAACATAAAGTAAGATCCGCCCAGGTGTTGGTCACAGTGCCTGGACTCACAAGGGAGTCCTACAGCAACAGAAAGCTGTACGTTTTTAACCCTAAAGTGACTGACCAGGACTACACCAAAACACAAAAAGCTAATTTCCTCAATAAAGATCTAGCTTCCTGCCAGATAAATTCTGTTCAGCAGTTTTTTTCTGTATGATTGTCTAATATGCCTATGGGAATTACATGAGAAAAAGCATTTGGGGGCCTCCCTTTTTCGTGTCCCCTGCTTGACGGATCACCCTGAAAGCTTTCCAGAAGGAGCTCAGGTGGATGAATTATTTTTGGAAAGTTTTGTGATTATTTGTCAAAGAGCACCAAAGTAATTAGCTAACCAAAAACGCTCTTTCTAGGGAGTGGTTGAACTAACTATAGCTACACAGTGGTAATGATTGAGATGTCATCAATAATGTTGTTTAATACGTGATGTGTGATATAATATCTGAGGTCATATGTCATTCATGGAGTGGGCGCAAGTTATAGTTAGCTTAATAAATTAAGTAAATTATAACTGGTAAATTTCAGAGCATTTTAGTTTTTCAAGTGTTTCTACCTCATTTCAACATTTAACTCTAGGTTGAACTCAGATTTTTTCAGCGCCTGTCTTCAGAATATATATATATATATATATTCACTGAAATAACCAAAGGTTACAGGGACGTTATTGATAGGAATTAGAATTTAAAAAACCTTTGAAATTCACTGAAAAACTATGGTTACAGAGACATTTTATTAAGGCTCGGGTTTCACTCGTACAAAACTAGTGAAATTTAGCAGTAATAGTTAGCTAAGCTAACTATAACTCGCTTCTTCACAATGTACCGCTTATTACTTAACATATTACATCACTGATGACATGGTCGTTGACATCACTGATTACATCTCAAAACTGACCTCTGATGACTCCTCCTGCTACCTCCAGTAAGTCCCATGACGTGATTGCTTAGAGGTTTTCAGAGGTCACGCGCCCGTTCCCCACCACTCTGCAAATGCGCCAATCAAAGTACCATGGGGTCAAAATAACCCTACCCTTACCCCTTATATTTATTTTAATAAACTTCAGAACACAGGGACCAAGTCCATGTGTCATGAAATGCTTGTTGCAACATTTATGTTCAAGTTGTGCCCAGCCAATCATACCGCTCAGTCCAACAGGTCTTTTAATGTTCCATGGGACCAATGTCTCCAATGGGGGAAAGCCCCCCCCCCCCGCCCCCAGCCATCCAAATTGCTCTTTTTATGATTTACAGTGCAGTAGGTGTCCCACTGGACTCACAATCAAGATATAACTATTGTTTAACTGTTTCAAGCAGCTGAACAAACTTACACCAAATCACCAAAAGCATGCTTTCTGAGAAAAGTTCAAAATTCCAGCTATATTTGGTGACATTCCGTACAGCCTTTTTTCTGTATCATTTTTCAAAATTTCCTATGACAATTACCATGGGAAAACAAGATTTTTGGATTGCTGTTTTTATCAGCTGCTGTTTAACCAACCCACCCCCCTTTAGATTTTCCACCAGGGTGGAGATAAAGAGGATGAACTTTTATTGGAAAGTTATGTGAAGATTTATGAAACAATGGCAAAGGTATTAGCTTAAAAAGGTTCTTCCTGTGGAAACTCTAACCTAACTATATAATTACACAGTGGACCCCGCTACTTTATAAAATATATATATGAAAAAGGAAGCAGAGAACTCTGGGTAGTTTAGATAGAGAGCAGCTCCTTCAAATGGAGCACCATACAACACCACCAACACTCTGAATCTGCTCACCTCAAATGTCTATTTTTCAAGCAGAGTTTTCATGTATAGGATTAGCACAGTGTCATTGATGCCAAACTAGAAAGTGACAAAGCCTTTAACAGTTCTATAGCAAAGATAGTGCCATTCAAATGAGTTGCAACAGGGGGATGTCTCAGAGTCGGGCAATGTCCCAAGGAGCCAAGTGCTTCACAGAGACCCACAGTCAATAAGAAGAGTGGGGGGGGGGGAAATTGGTGAGGGAGTGGATGTAGACGGACTATGTTAGACCTAACAGTCTTACAGTGGTTTTCCCCAAACCTTTTGCCTTTTGTTTCCTTTCCAGTTGTAGGAGCCATGTGTGTGCACTTCCAAAAGAATCAGTCACATTTGTGAATGGTGTGGCAGCGTAAAAGCTGATAATTCTGAAGATGCCCCATACATTATTATCTCTCAAAGCCAGACTCCATGAGGATACTTATGCAAAAAACAGGTGGGGAAGCCAGGGCCAGGTTATTCCCCCCCTGTTTAGAGTGGAAAGAGGGGTAAGACAAGGCTGTGTGATGGCCCCTACTTTGTTTTCCATCTTTATTAATGGGGTTGTAAAATTCCTGGAAGATATTCCAACGGACGCTCCTAAATTGGCGGGTGTAAGACCAAGAATTCCTATTCTTATGATCGCCGATGGTATGCTGCTAATTGCAAAAACACAGAGCGGCTTACAGTGAGCCCTAATGCTTTTTGAGGAATTTTGCTAACTGCGGGGTTTAGAGATAAATGTCTCTAAAGCAAAATACATGACATTTAACCCCCATAGATCCTTTAGTGGAACGATGGTGCTGAATAAGCGTCCGCTGGAGCAGGTAAAAGAATACACATACCTTGGGGTCATCATACAGGGGGACATCAAATGGGGTAAGCAACTGGACATGGCTACATTGAAACATCGCCAGTTAGCTGGTACCTTAACAGCCGAGTTCAACGCATCTTTCACAAAACCAGTTAGCCCAGTCCTGACTATTTACAATATAAAAGTTGTTAGTGCAGTCCTTTATGGGGCAAAGTTATGGGGTTTTAAAAATCTCTCTAAATTGACTGTAGCGGAAAACAGTTTCTTACGAAAAATTACTAATCTTCCGCAAAGCACCCCAGCGCAGCCATTACTTAGTGACTTAGGTAGGAAAGCATTGGCTGACAGTGCCAGACTACGCCCCTTGTTGTACTGGCGGAGAATTTGGTCAACCCCAGAATTGTCACCGTATGCTGAGGGCTTTAAAGATCTAATAAGAGCTGACCAATTTAAGAAAATCAAATGGTTACAGAATGTCAGATCTATGCTAGCAAATATTGGCATGGTCGCCCTTTGGGAGAACCCAGAAAATATGCGGTTTCCATCGAAAGTACAACTAAAGGAAAGATACTGGGAATGGGTGGAAGCCAACACTTTCAGGAATAAGTGACCCATCGACACTGACAGGCCAATTTCTTATGGCTAAACCAATACAAAGGCTAGAAGCTTATTGGGACACTATTACAAAGCCTCTTGATAGAAAGCTTTTGTTTCAACTGAGAGTGGGCACACTACCTGTTAAGTCTTTCACTGCTAGTTGGGGGACAATAGATGACACTTCCTGTCCCATTTGCCATGTACCCTCGGAGTCTTTGGCCCATTTGTTATTTGTGTGTTCTGCCTACATAGTACCGCGGCGCACATGGCTGGCTCCTATTTGTCGTGCCTTGGGCACTCGAAAATGTGAGGTTGCACTCAGATTCATTTGTACCGAAACATGGTTACCACTTCTTATAGCTATAGATACATTTTTAGGTTGGGTATGGATCATAAGATCGAAAGTGATTGCGGCATTGTAATCCATGTATATTGTATTGTCTACTTCCCTCCCTTAATCTTTGTATATAGGTACATATTTAAGATGAGAAGTAATTGTGTCATTGTAATGAATGAAAATTGTATGCTACATTTTTATTATTGTACATAGGTATATAGTCATGAGAGGAGATTATGAATTTTTTATTGCTGTTTTTATCTTTTTATGGTTTTTATACTTGAGGGATAATTTCACGCTTTTAACAAATCTCACATATTTGGTCATTTACTGTGTAATGTATTTTGCTTTTATGATGAATTGTCGAATAAAGCATTTTATGACTGACTGACTGATAATTCTTTACACAACACAAAAACTGATATTGACAACGAAACTCTAACGTGCACTTTGCACACATCTAGAAAAACAGCGCCAGCACTGAAAAAGTGTGCTTGGATTTGTAGAAATAGCAGGATTACAAAATGATGAATTTAACATATTTATTAACTAATTATCTATTATTTTAACAAAGTTGTTATGAAAGGTTATGGATGAAACTTAGGGGCATATTAACGGGGAAGTAGCGGAGTGCAGTGTTAGTCACCTTGGCTTAACGTCGCGCTCCGCCACTTCCTAAAGCCAGCCCTGCGTTTCCCCCTGCACTGTTGCAAATTTTAGCTGCTTAGCGCCAACGCAGATACCCTTGCACCATTGTGCAGGGGTGCCTGCATTGTAGGGGAAGATTGTTTATGTGCAGGAAGGTGTTCCTTCCTGCACATAAACGATCTGAAATGGCATTTTGAAACTTCTATGTGTACTGCTTAATGCAGCACACATAGAACTTGCAAAACGTCTTTTTTTATTGATTGTTTATGTGCAGGACTGGTCACCTTCTTGCACATAAACAATTAATTGACTTTTGCTATTTCTATGTGTGCTACACAATGCAGCACACATTGAAACAGAATAAACGAGGAGAAATGAAACATTTCTCCTCATTGCACCTCTTTAAGTCCAGGTTTTTCCTGGTCTTAATTTTGACGGTGCCCCATATTTACGGTGCCCTTGTAAATATGAGGCAGCGGCAAAAGCAATGGGTGTTGCGGTGGAATGCCCACCGCAACACCCATTGCCCAACCCTTTCACACAAGTATAGTTTGAAAGGGGGCCTTATTCACAAGGCAGCGTTAAGTGGCTTAATGCTGCCTCGTGAATAAGGCGAAGCACCTATCTCCACCACAACTTCAGAAAAAGGGGTGTTGTGGTGTTGATAGGAGCTTGTAAATATGTCCCTTGGTATCTCTATTGCTTCCGTTGTAATGCACCATAACAAAATGAACATCTGGTGCTGTGTATGCATGTTACATTGTATATGACTGAAACTATCATTATAAGTGCTTGACATTATTAGGGTTTTTGATCTCTTAAAAGATTATATTTTAATGGTTTTTAGGAATAATTTGCACTTAGGTACTTTTAAAGTTTTGGTAGCAGTCCATAATTAGAGTTGAAAATGTTTGTGCAATAATCATTGATAACATTACATAATTTCCATGTACGATATTTTTAATTGATTTAATTATGCTTGAACTTAATTATGAGTTTATTTTACTAAATGAGCAATACTAACTCTAAAAAGCATTGAATTGTTTTTTTCCTTAGGCTGTATTATTTCATAGCCTGGTGTAATGGACTTTTGTTACGTTTCCACAAATGTTGCTTTATCTGTTCTGTTTATGCAACATTCCTTTATCAATAAAGCACTTTTTCTAGTACTTCATTGTGAGTGAATTGGTGGGAACTCAAACTCTTGACTTAATCCACGAAGAGCAAGAAAGTAAATACTCTTTTTGTCAACTAACCTGTGAGGATGGAATGGGCAGTCATTTCTCATGACCAACATGGGGAAATATGTTGGAGTATCAGTTTTGTACCTGGTGAATGGAAAAATGGTAACATGACAGTCAGACCATTGTATGGTGGCAACTGATGTCACAAATAGACAATTTGTTATATAAAAAGTGACTTTTCAAGGAACGGGATGGATGCTTCTTAGCAGATTGACTGGAATCCTTCTCTACTGCAGCCTGATTACCTTTCCATGCCCTTGCTTTCCCCTTTGCTGATGAACTTGCCTGATGGACTATTTGGATTTGTCTTGTGAGAGACGAGAACTAAACTTTCCTAATAACTGCTCCACTCCCCTTACCCATGGACTTTTCCTTAGTAAACTCTAACTTGGTCCCTTTGCCCACACTAAGAGAACTCTTTTGAACCATCCTCTTGCTTTTGTTGGTGGGAGGAAATACTAACCTTAACCACCCTTAGTTTGGATTATTTTATATAGCAATAGATTCACTTTGACTAATTGTGTGGTTTTATACTACGAGCTGTAAGACTCATGACAACTGCTTAAAATGTTACTTACATGCATTGGTTTAGGATCTTTAATACAATAACCAAATTACCTAAATTTGTCTGAGTCTTTTATTGCATCTTAATGTTCCTTCTGCAGACACGGCACTTATAACTATCAGATTTCTAATGCATGATTGGGGGGGGGGGTCATAGCTTCTTTTCAGAGCATCAGGTTCTTTTGCTCTTGCTCGGCATAGCCACAGCAAAGCTTCTTTTTTGTATAATTCTTGTTAGATTGAACTTCATAGAAAGTTGGGATTTCCAATTGCAATACTCTATTTCTATAGCATGGTTCTGAGAGTAGTGTACTTGAACCTGATCTTTCAATTGTGAGTTGGCTACCAATTATTGGTCCTCATTAAGTGTCCAACAGTTTGACACCCTGATTTCTCACGTCTCACTGAGACGAAGTAAGCACCAATGGAGGGCGAATGCCTCTGTGGGTGAAGTACAGAATCTGAGTGAAGTAACCAAGTCAGTGAAGCAACTGTATGGGCCCAGAAACTGAAGAACAAAAGAGCTTAAGCTGCAACAAAGCTTGGTAGCAGAGAACTAGTTTGTCTAGGTCATAAAGAGTTTTGGGTGCCCAAAATGCATTTCCCCTGTCCTGACAAAAATCCCCAAATCCCATAGTTCAGCAGAAGGATTGATAGAGTGCTGACACAATCGAGACAACTTGTAGCAGCAAAGGAGTGTGAGCATTAATAGGGAAGCTCGTTGCGATTGCTTTGGCTAAGATTGCGGTGTTTTAAAATGAGCGTATGATGTTATGCGAAGTTGAAAACATTGTGCGCCATATTGCTTACTGCAAAGAAGTTGATGTTGAATTTGCTATTGGGTCTGTTTATGGCCTAAGATCTGGAGATATATACCTACATGGTGGTCTCAGTGTAGAAGACAATGAGTAAATGGTCTGCTGTGTTGTGTTGTTTATCGTGAGACGCCGTTGACAACATCTTATGAATAGGGACTTTATTTTGTTTGTTATTGGTAAGCAGTTGGTAAAGTTAATCTCAGGTGCACAGACAATAATTGTATCAATTAGGAGTAAATCTCGCTGTTCTAGATTTCATTTGAAGTGACTGATTATTTAGAATGTATAAAAATAGTTTTAGTTACCTTGTAAGAGTGATAATTGAGTTTCCTTTAGTGGAGCCGACAGATTTAATTGTTGAAATCGCTTGCATATTATATTGTGTATTTGCTTAGAAAACAAGCCAAAGAAAATTGCAAAGGAGGGTATAGTGCTGCAAGGAGTGAGATTGATGTGTGTCGTGCTGTGATTGGTCGGTTGGTGTAAAGCTGCACTGGTATTGCTTGACTACATCATAGAACGTTGCACTGGTATTGGTTGTGATTGCTGAACTTGAGAATTGTAGGAGAATTTCATTTCCTGGGTTTTGCAGGAAACATTTGTGAAATACAAATTTGAATAAAAATGAAATTTTTCAAAGCTTTATGAAAATGAATACACCGAGATGTGACCATGCCTGTTAGAGTAGAAGAAGACGTACTTGCTCAGGGTATGCCAGGATGCACGGTATTGATGGATAAAGGATTACATCCATGTATTAGGCTGGAACAATGGCACAACATGACAGAGAAAGACAAAGTCTTACATTTTTCTCGTTATGTGACATTTAATCTGAGAATCATTGAGAATTTATGGAAGAAATTATACGAAATGAAACTGCCTCTTAGACCTGCTCAATTTGAGGCATTTAATACTTGGGAACACATAGCTCATCAAAAAGAGAAAGACAAATATCAGAGAAGATATTAGAGAACCATAGATAAGTATGTAGAAGCTAGATGGGATGCACAACAGAAAGTATGAAGAGCATATTTTATTCAGAGAGCAGGGATGTACCCATTTGATGGCAGTCTATTGTGGATCAATTTTGGATCTTTAATACAATAACCACATTTTCTAAATGTTTCTGAGTATCTTATTGTGTCTTAATGTTCCTTCTGCAGAAACTGTGCTTACAACTGTTCACAAATGCATGATAGGGAGAGTCATAGATTATTTTCAGAACATCCGGTGCTTTTGCTCTTGTTATGCATAGCCACAGCAGAGCTTCTGGTTTGTATAATTCTTGTTAGATTGAACTTCTTTAGAAGGTTGATTCTTCCAATTGCAGTTCTATATTTTTATAGCATAGTTCTGAGAGTAGTGTACTTGAACCTGATCTCTAATTTGTTAGTGGCTACCAGTTATTGGTCCTCACTGAATGGCCAACAGTTCGACACCCTGATTTCTCACCCCTCACTGCGATGAAGAAAGGTCCATCAGAGGACCAATGCCTCTGTGGGTGAAGTATAGAATCTAAGTGAAGTGACTAAGTTGGTGTTGCAACTGTTTGGGCCAAGAAACTGATGAAAAAAAGAGCTTCTGCAGCAACAGTGGCATTGGCAGACAATGAAAGTCTGTGGTCTGGAAGGGTCCTTGTTGGGCGGAAGGGGAGACCTGATTCTGTGTGCCTGGTGTATTTTCAACAGGGGAGAGAAAGTGTCGTAAATAAAATATTACGCGCTCTGAATTTCTATATATCAATATGATCATGCATGAAGCAAGAGGCTGAGTCCGTGGTATCAGGTTCAAAAGGGCTTTATTCAAATAACTCGAGTTATAGGGAGAATAGTTCCATCACCACAAGGGATCAGGACCAGGATTCTCAAAAATATATTCTCAAACTTTATTCACAGAGTACAGTATATATATGTTTGTAATAATATACGTAAGCAGGAGTGCTTCAGGCGGAGCAAGAGAGAATGAGATAAGAGCATGTGGGTGTGTAAGTAGGCGTGAAGGTGGGCGTCCACTTGATGATAATAGGTAAGTGTCATAGGTGGGTGGATGCCTGGAGGGGGTTGCGTGATCAGCTGGAACTTTACTGGAACTTTGCCTTACTTGTGCTCAACTCGAGCATGACGTGTAACTGACGTGTGAAAGGGTTGCTATGCAACCGGGGAGTCTGGAGTCTGGAAATGAGGCCTTCAGTGTCAGGGCGACCAGCACATCTTGTATTATCTGATATCTTAGGTCTGGAGCAGGGACTGATTCGTGACATAGGTTGCCCATCACCAAGAGCCAATGTGGCATTTATTTCTTCGTTTACTGCTGAAGTCTTACATGGGGGCTATGGGCTTTTCACTGACGTGAGCTTTTGTAATCGCACAAAAAGAGACAGGAAGGCTAGGCTTTCTCCTTTGCAGATGGGTCATGTTTATCCCTCCTTCTCCAGGCAGGAATGTGGTTTCGGTAGGAGTAAGCAGATAACCGTGCTCAATACTGTCTCGGCACCTCGGTCGGGGCCCCTTTGGCTGAGGCCCAAGTGTGCAAGGCCAAGGATACGCAGCTGCAGCTTTCAGAGCGTTCTGAGGCCTGAAACCTCTTTTCGGCTCTGGCTGAGCCACAATAATGGAAATGCGGGAAAACATGATGCAAAACGTGTAGGCCTTAGAGCAGATTTGTCGTTTCTCTCATGGTAGACTGGATTATGGCAGGCCACGTTATAGCATAAGCATCATGATAGACAGGCCATGGAGGGGAAATACATAGGTTACATGTATGTGCACATGAGTGGTGGGGAACACACGGGGACACATAGGCCTTATAATATTTTAATTTCCTCATTCCCTCCTTGTCCCCTAGTGGACCCTCATGTCATATCTATTCTCATGAGACAGTCAATCTGTTCTTGCAGCATTATTTTACCATTTTCAATGCTCTGTAAATGGGGATGTGGAACACATGCAGTAGCACACAGGCCGCAAATGGCCGGGCCACACTGCAGACATAGGCAACAACTGAATATCATCAGTAGTATTAGTCCACAGACTGTCAACACTTTCCATCCCCATGCTGATATTATTTCCCAGAGCCAACTGGACCAAGTCCACGTGCCTGGGTCTTGGTGTATGCTTTGGGCAATCTTGTGGAGTCTTGTTATTGCTTTGTATACAGACGGTGCGTTATTAGGTATGAAAACGCAACAGCTGGAACCGATGACCCTACAGGCCCCGCCCCTATCCGCTAGGATGACGTCAAGAACAAGACGATTCTGAAGAACGACCATTCTCATAGCAGACTGTTCCTGGGTCAAGTTCCCCAGGGCTGATGCAGTCTCATTAGCAACTGTTTCTAGAATCCTTGTTAGCCTGCGGATAAGTTTACTATTCTGGACGGGACCTATGAAGAAAAAGAATCCTTTGTTGAAATCTGTATATTGTTCCCAAGCTGTTTTAGTCTGGTCAATGCCAGAGGCATCGAGCCCTCGTCTGTGTCTGATAAGTGTTAGTTGGAGATTTTGATGATAGTTCGATGGGGCCAAGAAAACGGGTGGTAGAAGAAACGATATATAGCACGTCCCACCCCAGTCTAAGGGCAGTTGCACATAGGCTGTCTGGCCACAAATAAAGTAGGTGTGTCGTGATGCTCTGAAGTAAGACTTTCCTTTGTCTTTAAACACCAGTATAGTGTTACACTCGCTGTGCCCCAAATGTACAGAGCCTTCTTTTCTGACACACAAGTTCCCTTTTACTGGCAGGACTGTGATTGAGGATGGACCTAAATTGTGTATGGGCTTGACATTCAACACTATAAAGTCGAGGGTCGCATTTCCTTGCAGATACTCTTCATTTTCTAGATCTGTACCTTTCCTTTGGGGAAAACCTTCTTCATCTGGGAAACATGCTTTATTCATGACTTTATTCAAATTTCCCCATACCCAGTCGCCCCTACACTCCTTGTCTTGACATTCTTTGGCATCACCGTTGATGGTTGTCATTAAGGCAAACCATGCTCCGCAAGAACCATTATGGGAGAATGGAAAAGGGAAAAGAGGCAACACTCCCTTCACCTTCTGATACGGGGGAAGTCGGCCACAGACCCAGCAGTCTGTAGCATTGCTAGTCTGATGTGAATGGTGCAGCATCTGAATAAAGGTATTGTTGCGTAAGGCAAGTCGATATGATAGCTCATGGGATGGCAGATCACTAAATGTGTGCTTTATGGTATCATTAGTAGAAGAGTGTAAGAGTGAGGCAATAGGAGGAAAGATAGCATGTAGTATCAAGCTGATACATATCATCGTGATGCACAGAAGAAATAAAAAAATCAAAGTCACTATACATCTACCACGTAATATTTTACAGTATTTGCTTTTCATCTTGCTCTTTTTCTCATCAGTAGTCTCCAAGATCTTATGCAAGCCAGAATACATGTTCAACCGCTTCACCACCTAGTGGACTTAATTGATCAAACGGGTTCTGACTTTTTAGATCTAAGTTTAGCTTTGTACTTCTGCTGGGGAGTCTCCTCTAGTAAAGGGGGCTCAAAGTCTGAAAAGTTTATGTCCTTTTTAAACGAATCGTTATTTCCAAAGTAGCGTTTACAATGATGAAGATGAACCCATCCTTTCCGTCCTTCGACTTTAACAGCGGTCCTCGTGGTCAATAATACCAACTTGGGCGTCTTCCACCTTGGCTCAAGAGGGCTCGTTCTATCAAAGTTCCGTATGACTACGTAATCCCCAGGAACGAGGGAATGTTCCTTGACCTGGGTGTTGTCAGGGAAGGCGGCAGCAACCTGCGAACGACAAGAGAGTAGTGCAGACATCAAGGAAGCCAGGTAATCTGTCAGCATGTTACTATCAACATCAGTGATCTTTTTAGGCATTGGAGTGCCCCACATATTCGGTGGTCTACCAAAGACCACTTCATAGGGAGATAAGCCTGTTCTAGAATGGGCTACCATTCGCATGTAAAAGAGGGCAACCGGCAGGGCTACCATCCAATCTACACCTTTGTCTGCGCAAATCTTTGCTAGTTTTATCTTTAAGGTCTAATTATGTCTTTCTACAAGGCCTGCTGCCTCAGGATGTCGTACACAATGGAACTTCCAGGTATACCCTAACAGAAGGGACACCTGTTTCATGAGTTCAGAGGAGAAAGGCTGACCGTTGTCGGAATATACGACACGCGGTAATCCATAACGTGGGAAAAACTCTCGTACCAATTGTCTGGCGGTAGTTACAGCAGTATAATCAGGGACTGGATAGGCCTCTGTCCATCTTGATAGTGAACATACTACCACCAGGACATATTTGTAACCTCTACATCTGTCCATTTGGATGTAATCCATTTGGAGGACTTCAAAAGGATGGTCAGGTGGATGGAATCCACCTTGTTCCATTGGAATGCCTTTACCTGGATTGAATTGGCAACAGATCATACATGTTCTGACCTTTTGTTTCGCTGCTGCACGCAGGTGCTTGTTGAACCATATATTCTGTAAGCTGTCTAGCATTGCTTTCTCTCCTAAGTGTGCAGGACTATGTGCGGTATTTATGATCACTTGTACCATTGAATCAGGAAGAAACCATGTTTCTTTGCCCTTAGTCATCCAACCCTGATCAGTCAGTACCCCTCCTTGTTCCGACCATTTCTTTAATTCGTCTAGAGTAGCATGTGTCTGAATGTCTTGTACATCCCTGGAAGGATCCCTAACTGTCATGGCTTTGGACATTAATGGTACCTGTGATTTCGTCATGTCTAGTGGGGTCTGAGCTGTCTGTTTAGCTGTTCGGTCTGCCAGATCATTGCCTTGAGAAATGGTTTCTGTGGCTTTAGTATGTGCTTTGCATTTCAGGATAGCTATGGCTGTTGGTAAATGTATCGCTTCCAGAAGGGCTTGAATAAGGGGGCCATGCTGTATCTTGGCCCCGTGAGAGGTCAAGAAACCTCTTTCCCTCCATAGTACTCCGAAGTCATGAACTACCCCATATGCGTATTGTGAGTCGGTGTAAATGTTTACTCTCAGGTGCTTTGCTCTTATGCATGCTTGTGTCAGAGCGATGAGCTCTGCGGCTTGTGCTGACAGTATGTCTATTCTTTTAGTCTCTATGATTTCAGTAGCAGTGGTCACTGCATATGCTGCCACTAATTCTCCCGCCCCCGTCCTCATACATGAACCGTCAACATAGAGTGTTAGTTCAGGGTCTGGGAGTGCAACATCTGTCAAGTCTTGTCTTGGTTTAGTCACGGTATGTATCACTTCAACACAGTCATGTGGGGAAACGTTTTCTGTACTGGAGGGCAAAAGAGTAGCAGGATTCAGTATGTTGCATCGTCTGATCTCTATGTGTGGTTGAAATAACGTCAGCTCATAACCTGTCAGTCTCGCTACAGTCAGGTGTTGTGTTTGTGTTCGGTTCAAGAGAACCTCTACTGCGTGTGGTACTTGTACTGTCAGGGGGTGGCCCAGCACTATCGAGTCACTTTGTCTTATGGCTAAGGCTGTTGCTGCAACAGATTTCAGGCACGCAGGCAAAGCCTGTGCTACTGGGTCCAATGTACTAGAGAAATAAGCACAGGGCTTGTGTTTTCCTGCATGATCTTGTGTTAGGACAGATAGTGCTGTTCCATCTCGCTCTGTCACAAAAAGCATAAAAGATTTGTTGTAATCAGGGATCGCTAAAACTGGTGCTTGACATAAAGCTCTTTTTAATTCTTCAAATGCCACAGTGTGTTCTTGTGTCCAAGGGAGGACTTTAGTAGAAGCTACCTCCTGTGTCGTCAACTGTATTAGGGGCTTGGCTATGTGAGCATACTGGGGAATCCACTGCCTGCAATATGAAGTGAGGCCAATGAATGCACGTACCTCCTTTTGTGTCTTGGGCTGTGAAAGGCCAGAAATCAATTGAATACGTTCTGGTGTCAGTCGCCTACCCTCCTTGGATAGCAAGTGCCCAAGGTATGCCACTTGCTGTTCACAGAATTGTAACTTCGAAGGGGACACTTTGTGCCCCTTGTCAGCCAGGAAATGTAAAACAGTGAGTGATGCATTTTCACAGTCAGTGTCCGATCGTGCAGTAATGAGAATGTCATCTACATACTGTATCAGTGCTGTAATGGTAGGCATATGAATACTGTCTAGTAGTCTTTTGAGTGCCTGACTGTAGATGCTTGGACTTTCCGTGAAGCCCTGTGGTGCTCTTGTGAATCTGAAGCTGCGGCCTTTTAAACTGAAACCAAAAAGATATTGGCTGTCAGGATGTATTGGGATACTGAAAAAGGCGTTCTTCAGATCGATAACTGTAAAGAACGTAGCCTTCGCATCAATGGCAGTCAATAATGAAGAAATGTCCGGGACCACAGGGTACTGTGGCACCACACATTTGTTTAATTCTCGCAGGTCCACAACTAATCTATAGACAGGTGATGCATTGGGATCAGTTCATTTAAGAATAGGAAGAACAGGTGAATTGCATATGTTTGAATCTGTCTCTATCACCACCCCTTGTGTGATGAGTTCATCGATAATTTTCAGCAACCCTACTTCAGCTTCAGGTGGAATTTTATATTGTCTAATCCGTGGCAGCACCACTCCTTCCTTGAGGGTGACCTGGTATGGTGTAATGTTCATGAAACCTACGTCAGTCGGGCCTTGTGCCCATAGGTGCTGTGGTACAATTTGAAGCCTGATGTCAATATCTTTCATAACAAAATGTCCCTTGAAATCACGTAAATACAGTCGCACTCCTTCTGGCGAGCAACAGATAATTGCCCCCAGTTCCTTTAACGTTTTTATGCCGAGTAAGTTTTCTGGACATGATTTAGTAAGCAGTAAGTCTGTTGTAGGTATTAGTGGACCAACTCCTGAAGAGACTGGTTCTGAAACCTCATTGATAATAGGCTTTCCTGAAAAGCCCAGGGATATACTCTTTGAGCCCGAGAGGGGTGCCCCTGGAACCTCAGAATGACTGATGGTAGTTCTACTTGCCCCAGTGTCAATCAAAAACTTTTTATTCTTTCCTAGTAAACGTGCATGCACATAGGGACCCGCTTGGTCCACAGGAACTGGAATAAGGGGCAAGTCGAATTCCCTCTCTGGGCTTCTTCACGAATATGCTTGGTATTCTGGATAGTTAGTCTGAGCGTGCTCATACATTTGTGTTGTGGCGTGGGCTGGTGCATGGACAGGCGGCGGCGGCGGTGGAAATGTATCTGATGTCTGATGTGTGTTATTTTCTTCGGGAGGATAAGGACGTGGCTTTGTTTTACCTATCGCTATATTGTGTTTCAGGACCGCACATTCATTTACGAAGTGGCCTGGCTTCTTGCAATAATTACAGGTCCCATTATTTTGTTTCGTGCTATTCTTGTTCGTGTTTGTGTTTGCCGGTGTCGATTGGGCCACCAGCATCTTCATCTTTGTGTCTCTCATGCGTCTCTTGTCCTGGTCGTGTTCTTCTCTAATTCTGTTCTGGTGGTATTGTAACATCTGTAACATTTGTGAAGGGCTGTTTGCTTGCCAAGTACTCTCAACCTTCAGTACCCTATACTTCACCTCTGGTAGGGAATTTTCTACTAGTTTGCTCACGAAAAGATGGGGATATGAATCACTACCGGGCTTAAGATTAAGACCACTATTGATAGTGAAACATTTCTCTAACCTAGAGTAAAAATCGCTAGTGTCCTCGTCTGGTTTCTGTTTACAGGCTGAAATAGCATCCCAGTCTTCTTTCTTGATAATTAGTAATCTGGGCAAAACTTGTACAAGGAGTTCAGGTAGGTCTTTAGCTCGGGGACCCAGACCAACCCCCGGGCCTCTTCCCTCTTCCTCTCTTTCCAACAGATCCCAGCTGAGCCTTTTCTCTCCCACCTCCCAGTCCTGTCCTTTCAGCTTCTCGTAAATACCAGCAGGCAATAGTACTTTTAATAACTTTAGAATGTCAGCATATGTATATTCTCCTAAGCGAAGAATGTCCTTTAGTTCTTGGTGAAAACCCCCCGGGTCTTTATCATGGGATGGTAACATTTTTTTCATTTCCAGTATCTCTAATTTCGACAAGGGGGTGTAGACATACACCCGTTGCAGTTCATTGTTTGCATCCTTTACAGGATGAACCTCTCGTAGGGGGTTCAGCTTGTCGTATGACTGTCCTTTAACCTGGGGTGGAGCGGGAAGCAGGGATCTAGTCACGTATACTATATACTTGTGTCGCTGATCCAGAATGACATTAATCAGTTCAGTGCCCATGTTCATCCACCTGTCTAGTATTATGTCGTCCAGCAACTTATACAATAGACCAGGACCAGAATATTGACTCTCATATAACGTGATCAAATGTTGGACCATGTAAACACCAGCTATGCGCTGTTCGTTTGGTGGGAGGCTCAAGAACGTTTGGGCTACGATATCATTATTATATATATCATATTGGGATATCCACAGGGTGGCTGACCGTGCTAATTCATTTTCGGTCGGGGTGAGGGGCTGATCGTTACCTAGCCATTTATTCACCGCTTTTTAGGTGATCTGGAACAAACTTTCAAGGGAATATCTTTCTTTTATGGCAGTTCCCTGTTTACGGTGATTGAGGCCCTTGGGCCTTTCGAATCGCCGGGCACGGCCCACATAATGTATTCTGTCTTTGTCCCCTGCTTCGTCATCAGATGATAACTCAGCTTTTTCGTTCGGGCCTCCTTCGTGTGACGCTATTATTGCCTTTTGAATTTTTGTCAACATGTTGTCTGTCTGGCCTGATTTATCATGCTGACCGGCATCTATGCGATCACTCCAACCAATATAACAACGGTCTACGTCCCCGTCGCCTTCGTCTTTTTCCCTGATCAGACAATTAATTAGGAAGCGAAGGATATAGTTCTTAATAATTACCTTTCTATTTTGTACAGCTTCTGCTATACACTCAGGACCTTCCCCTGTTCTTATGAATGTGTACATTTTCTTTAGATGTTTATCCATATCTGGTAATTTTTCCAAATCTGCGACTGCTCGTCTAAGCCGTAGTGAAAACACGAGCATTCTGCCCTTTCCTGGATCTGGGTCATATATACATTCGGAGATGTCTACTTTTACTGTCGGCCCCCCTCCTGATGTTGCCCCGGATCCTCCCTCCCCGCCGTCCTCGAGCTCCTGGAGTTGTTCTTGCGTTGGGGGTGCAGGGAAAAATCCGTCCACGTATGCTGGTGGGGATTCCTCTAGGTAGGTGTTAATGAACGTTTCGGATGCTGTTTGTTTTATTTTTCGGGGTACTTGCGGTGGCACTCTAACTGGTCTTTCTATTGGGGCCACTTTTGCTAGCTCCTCTGAAAGGACGGGATAAATACCAGCAACGACAGTATTTCTTTCTCTTTCAGCCTGCTCTCTTTTTACCCGCTCCCCTTCCTCCTGTAATTTCTCTTCTTTGGCTTTTTCGGACTCCTGTCTACTTCTCTCTGCTTTGTGGAACTCTTTCTCTGTTCTTCTATGTGACTCCTTGCGCCATAACTCAATGGCATCCTTCTGAGCAGGTCTAGATTTTCTCTTCCATATCTCCTCCTCTACCTTCATAATGCATTCCGCATCCCACGTTCCCGTAATGGGCCATCTATACTTTGTCTCTAAATCCTTCGTGTAATCCACCCATAGTTCTAAAAACAACACGGCATCTAAACCATGCTTACAGTACATAAAATGTCCAGGTGTGTCTCTAGGCGGAATGTTAACTGGTTCCTCTAGTACACCTTTCCTGGTACATATCTTACGCAGTTTTGAAAATAACGGCATGTTGGAATGTAACCGAAAACAAAAATCACAATGAACAAAAAAAAACAAAAATCACAATGAAACAAACTTACACAAAAACCTGACACATTCAAACCTAACTGAACCTTACTAGGACAATAACATTCATACAGTTATATCGGTGCACCTGAAAACTTGGACTTTAATTCTTGAAACATTAATTCTTGAATGCATGCTCTTGAACATACCGGTCTCACAAGTGAGATACGTCTTTACCGTGCTCATTAAATGAACCCGTCATTATTGCAACCCCCATGAGAAACTCACCGGGAAGCAGAACTTGTACTTGAACTTGAAGGCCTCGGACACTTGACGCTGCGCAGGGAATGGCGTATCTTAGGTGGATCTCTAGAAACCTCGGACACAGCTCTCTCGCAGGGTGGGCTCTGGGTCGGGACGATCCGCAATCCTCACCGCCTCGTATGGATGCCTGGTCGCAGTCCGTCTCCTTCGTTGGCCTGAGGGAGTTGGCGGGAAAACCCGCGAAGTGTACAATCGAAGTCCGTCACGGCTGTGGAAGGGGGCAAAACTGGACCTTCATCTCCGGCGCATGGGGAAGGAGATTTGTCCCTGTTCGGGTGCCATTAATGTCGTAAATAAAATATTACGCGCTCTGAATTTCTATATATCAATATGATCATGCATGAAGCAAGAGGCTGAGTCCGTGGTATCAGGTTCAAAAGGGCTTTATTCAAATAACTCGAGTTATAGGGAGAATAGTTCCATCACCACAAGGGATCAGGACCAGGATTCTCAAAAATATATTCTCAAACTCTATTCACAGAGTACAGTATATATATGTTTGTAATAATATACGTAAGCAGGAGTGCTTCAGGCGGAGCAAGAGAGAATGAGATAAGAGCATGTGGGTGTGTAAGTAGGCGTGAAGGTGGGCGTCCACTTGATGATAATAGGTAAGTGTCATAGGTGGGTGGATGCCTGGAGGGGGTTGCGTGATCAGCTGGAACTTTACTGGAACTTTGCCTTACTTGTGCTCAACTCGAGCATGACGTGTAACTGACGTGTGAAAGGGTTGCTATGCAACCGGGGAGTCTGGAGTCTGGAAATGAGGCCTTCAGTGTCAGGGCGACCAGCACATCTTGTATTATCTGATATCTTAGGTCTGGAGCAGGGACTGATTCGTGACATAGGTTGCCCATCACCAAGAGCCAATGTGGCATTTATTTCTTCGTTTACTGCTGAAGTCTTACATGGGGGCTATGGGCTTTTCACTGACGTGAGCTTTTGTAATCGCACAAAAAGAGACAGGAAGGCTAGGCTTTCTCCTTTGCAGATGGGTCATGTTTATCCCTCCTTCTCCAGGCAGGAATGTGGTTTCGGTAGGAGTAAGCAGATAACCGTGCTCAATACTGTCTCGGCACCTCGGTCGGGGCCCCTTTGGCTGAGGCCCAAGTGTACAAGGCCAAGGATACGCAGCTGCAGCTTTCAGAGCGTTCTGATGCCTGAAACCTCTTTTCGGCTCTGGCTGAGCCACAATAATGGAAATGCGGGAAAACATGATGCAAAACGTGTAGGCCTCAGAGCAGATTTGTCGTTTCTCTCATGGGAGACTGGATTATGGCAGGCCACGTTATAGCATAAGCATCATGATAGACAGGCCATGGAGGGGAAATACATAGGTTACATGTATGTGCACTTGAGTGGTGGGGAACACACGGGGACACATAGGCCTTATAATATTTTAATTTCCTCAAAAGAGATAATGGTAAGGTGTGAGATGAGTTCAAGCACTAAGGCTTTCAGATCAGATGTTTTCGTTATTCCATAGAATCGTGTGATGCCACGGCATGTGTGGTCCTTTAAGTCCATAAGCCTGTGCTAGAGATGCCACAAGTCTGTGCCCATGGAGCCCATTATATCTAGTTTTTCTTTGGTGTCAGAAAGTCACTGCTTAAGACCATCCACACTAGCACTAAACAATCCCAAGTCCTCTTTGACTGACTTTATGTCTTGGGTGAGATCTTACATCATTGTGTCCACTTCGTTCAACTTGGAGCCTAAAGAGGTGATTTCTTTGAAGAGGATCTCCAGTGAAATTTCTGGCTGCAATGCATCACTGGTTGTCTTTCCCCCCACCACCTCAATAAAGAGGAGTTGTCGAGAAGACTTGCCAGATGCCATTCTTCTTCGAGGGCAGATTGCGGTACTGGAAGAGCGAGGCTATAATGTATAATAAGTCCATCCTTTGGCTTGTGACAGGACTATGGGTGGGTGCACTGTAGCGCAGATGTAGGGGCACCTGAGGAGTACCACAGGCCTGACTGGACGCCTGAGGGTGTGGAGGGTGGGTACGAGATAAGAGTTGTAAGGTGCTCCAAGGGAGAGAATCCCTGTCGGTGTCTGGAGGGTTGCAGAGATGCCTCTCCAGCTCGCCAGTAGGTAGGTAGGAATATGGTAAAGCAGTGTACAGCACTCCTAGGGCGACCACTGTTAAACATGAATCTCAAGGACAGCCAATATGGTAGTATGGTATGGTAAGGCAGGTAGGCCGCAAGCCATTGGCATGGGCCGACTCTGTAGTCCCTGAGGCACCCTGGCTTGGAAGGTTGATGGCCAAGGGAAGCAAGCCGTGTACTTATCCACAAGAATCAAATGTTCGTATAACGCTTCCTGGGCTGGACAGACCACTGTAAGTAAAGGGCTGGTCGAACATATAGTAATCTGCAGGGCTTGGCGGCGGCTGACGACTCTGAAGTACTCCACCCATCCACCGGCACAGGATACATACCTTGTGAAGCCAGCGGCTAGGTCGTGCACAGTGTTTCCGTGGTGGTCTTGGGGAAAGTTCTCAGAAGGGGTTCTGCTGTACTCTTAAGAGGATGCGGGACAACATTCCTCCCTCCTTATAGGCTATGTGAGGCTCAGTTCGGGCAAATGTGTTGCGTCTCTCGCTGCAGGCACCAGAGTACAACGGACAAACTGCCATTTTGGTCTCTGGTGTGAATCTGCCTCCTGTAAGATGCCTTTGCGAATAGTGCCTCTAGTATTGAGGTGAGGAACTGTAGTGATGTGAAAGTTGACTTTGCCAATGCTTGTTTCAGACTGTGGTTCTGCATGAATATTACAGAACTTTTAGATGTCTGAATTATTGCGTGTTCGTGATATCACAAGCTACAAAATCATACACAAGAAAGGAATATTCTGACCATCATTTAATGATTTCTGTTGAAATTACTGGTTCTGCTGCACAGTCTCATTTTGTATTGTGCATAACGCTATCAGTTGTCTGTACCATTGTGAGGTGCTCCCCAGAGACCAGACAGGCACAATCTAGAGGCCTTTATTGTATACAGCTCCTAAATGTGATAAGTATTAAAACCATAAATAATAAAAAGAAAGGAGTGCAAATAGCTGTAACGGAAAGCCGCACAGACTTAAATATTGAACACTTCGTGGAGAAAAATATCTTTAGCCTGCAATGTTTCAGCCGTCCTTTGATACTGATGTGAGCGATCTTCCAAGAAGCGAAGAGCTGGGAATATAAACTGCGTACGTGAACTATGAACGCTGGTGTTAAAAATGGACAATTCAGCCTATTGGCAGTAGACGTAAACTGAAAAATTAAACAGTTGAAAGTGCGTGACATATGGGGAGGTTAAACGATTCATGCAGGAGACTTCAATATATCTTCGTGCTAAATAAAGTGCACGTACTTACAAGTTACAAACAATGCCATCTGTTTCATCAGATGCTTATGGCTTTCTTAAACTCGTGCATTATTAGCAACGATTTCAACTAATGCAAACAAACATAATTCAGATTGACACTCCAATATCCTTCCCAAAGAAATCCAGCCTCGAGCAAAGAAATTTCAACATAAAGTAGTGTGCTAGACGCGGCTATTTTTACCTCCGTGGAGAGGAACCGCGCCAAAGAACTTAATGGTGTCTAAATGTTTGATTTAGGAACAAACGAAGCTTCCCGATTCTGATTGCTGGCTTGTAGAAGTCTCCCTCGGGTGGTGAATGCAAGGCGAGCATGAGCGTGCCTCTGTGCCTCGTGACGTTTTCCTGTTTCTCTGATGAAAAAATCAATAGTTTCTCTTAAAGAAAGCACTTCTGGGGGTTCATAAAATGCTGAATATGGATGGCTCTCGAGTTTGTGTTTGCCAATTTGTATTGTGGCACTGCAGTAAGCAGCGCGCCGATGATGTTGTAAGTACCCCAATGCGCCTCGTCAGAGGCTGCCATTTTAAAGCTATCAATCTCGCAGGCGACAGCTAACGGACGTTAGCTGCACTCACAGAAAAGCACCTTACAGAAACTTTAACCAGAAAGCTCCCCACATCAAAATCGGACCTGAAATAAGTTCCATTGTGTGATACCATGGTTGAGGAGAGTGACCTTGAAGAGAGTGGAACCTTAGAAAAGGGGCGGGGTTTGGCACACTGGCACTGCTGAGCGGCAACGTCTATACACCACAAAGGCAAAAGAAATGAAGACACATCAGCCACCACCATAACCCTGGAGAGTGTAGAGAGCTAGGGCCTAACCAGTGGTGTAGACCTGGAATGGCGCAGAACAGAGACGCTTGCACTCGTATTCTTAGTTCGGCCGTAAGGTCACCTGCAACCTTAGCCCCTTTATTATATACCCTCAGACCGAGCCCGGTCACGAGGGGTGCAGTGCGTACGCATGCTCACGTAGAGGCCGGTTGGCACTCTACATCCCTCCTTTCCTTTAGCTATTGCAAATCCAACAGTGAAAGTGAAAAGAATAGGGTGAGAGACAAAGAAGAAAGAAAAGAAAGCAAGAAATGGCTTAATGTGGAGGTTTTAACTGTTCACATAGTCTCTGACCTTTACCCCCGGCGTTCTCTCGCAGGTTCAGTCACTTGGCAGGTTCAGTCACTTGACAAGCATAGTCCCGCAGCTTCTGGCTGGGTGCGGGATTAGGCCTCAGATGGTAACGTTGACTTCGGGATTGCACCTCGTCCTGGCTTGTTTTGACGCTGCTTTGATGCCCACCTATGTCGGTGTCTTCGATTGGATGGTGTTGGTTTTCCCCGTGGTTGTCACCTGTCACCTGGCTGGGCGACGGCGTTGGAATCTCTCGTGGACTGGGGGCGGTTACTGCAGGGAAGTCAGGGAGATCTTCTTCTTCCTCGAGTGCCACCTGTTCTGTTCGGGGCTTGCCTGAGACCTACTTGAACCACGATATGTTCCTCACCAATGTGTGCCGCCCTCGTTGCGTGCTGACCATTGTTCCATTGATCTGGGTGACTACCCACTCTTCTGGTTCATATGGCGTGCGGACAACTTCCAGCCTGGATGGTGATTCTTTAGAACCACTCGAGAGCCGACTCGTATAGCTGGCACCTTGGCTCCCCAGCTGAGGGTGGCCTTGTCATTGGTCTGTTGGCGCTTCTGTTGAGCTCGTTCCTGGTCGAGGCCTTGCGATGTCCAGTTGGAGTCTTCAGGGATAAGATCCCGTGGTGGTCGCTTCAGAAGGAGCGTTGCAGGGGCGCACCCCGTGGTTGAGTGAGGCGTTTGCCAGTAGGCGAATAGGAACTGGTGGAGACAGGTCTCCGGGTCCTGATGCCTGTCCACCCCTATGTGTAGTGCTCTATTCAGAGTCCACATAAACCGCTCAACCTCACCGTTGGCTTGAGGCCACTGCAGTGTGATCCGTCGGTGTCGGATAGACCGTTTCTGTAGAAAGTCTTGAAACTCCTGACCCTGGAAGGGTGGTCCGTTGTCGGATTTCACTTCTTCCGGCAGACCAAAGATTGCGAAAATCTTCTTGAGTGCGGGCTGCACATGTGAAAATGCTCTGATCTGTACTATCTCGACTACAGGAAATTTAGAGCAAGAGTCCATGACTACTAGGGTGTCATGCCCATCTGGAAAGCTACCAAAATCGATGTTTACCTTGGTCCATGGTGTGTCACAGGGTCCTTCAGTGATGACCGGTGCGGGAGCGGGGTCCGCTCCCGTGATGGTGCAGGGGTGACAGGTTCTTACTTCTTCATCGACCATACTGTCCATCCCCGGGAGCCACACTTTGGTCCGAAGCTTGGCTTTTATCTTCACCACCCCTTGGTGCCCTTGGTGTGCTAGGGTTACTAGTCGACGGTGCAGGTCCCTTCGGACCACGATCTTCTGGCCCCTGAGTACTAGCCCAGATCCTCCGATGCTGAGTTCATGCCGCACTCTCCATATCTGTCTCCGGGCGTTCTACTCCTCCTCCGTGAGTTCTGACACTCCATCTAGGAATCAATGCCATCTACCTGCTGTCAGAGCTTCCTTGACTCATTGGAGAGTTGAGTCCAACTCCGTGGCGCACTTCAGTTCCTCTTTGGTGACGGCCAGCGGACAGGCATTGTCTTCAATCATCTGCACAAAGGCTTCAGTGCCCGGCCTGTCATCCTGTGCCGGACCGCTCTCTGTCTGCAGGGGATGCCTAGACAAGAAATCCGTGGGGTTGTCCACCCCAGGGCGATTCACTAGTTGGAAGGAGTATGCTTGCAGCTGCACTGCCCATCGTTCGATCCCCAGAGGTGCCAGCCTGTTGGACCCACTGAATAGAGGTATGTGGGGTTTGTGGTCCGTGATGACCCTGAGGAGTGGCCGCACAGGTAGAGGTGAAAGTGTTGGCGTGCCCAACGGATGGCCAGGGCTTCGCAGTCTATCTGAGCGTACCTTGTCTCTGTGGGTGATAGTGCTCGACTGGCATACACTACTGGCACGTATATCCCTTGTCGGTCTTCTTGTAATAATATTGCGCCGAGCCCCACCGGGCTCGCGTCTACAACCACCTCTGTGTTTCGATTGGGATGGAAATAGGCCATTGTCGTTTGGTCAAGCAGGGCCTTTTTGATACATTGAAATGCTCCCTCTTCCCGGGGGTCCAGACCCAAGGTGTCCCAGTTTTTGTTAGTTGCTTCAATGGTTCGGAGATCGTGGCGAGATTTGGGAGGAAGCAGCCACAGTAGTTTGCCAGTCCTAGGAAGCTCCTTATTGCAGTTGGGTTTTGACGCACAGGTGCATTCCTGATTGCTGCCGCCTTCCTGGGGTCCATTTGAAGTCCTTCTCTGGAAAACACATATCAGAAAAAATCTATGGATCCTTGGTAGAAGGCACATTTTTTTCGGTGCAGGGTGAGGCCACAGTTGACTAACCTTTGCAGTGTGGCTCTCAGCCGCGTGTGATGTTCTTCGAGTCTCTGGGAGTAGATCAGGATGTCGTTGCTCAGATTGATTACTCCGACGAGGCCGGACAGGGTTTCTTGAACTGCATTTTGGAATACCTCAGCCGCGGATGACACCCCAAAACTGAGCCGTGTGTACCTTCTCAGGCCCACATGTGTGGAAAATGTGGTTATATATCTGCTTTCGGGATCCAACTCCAGCTGATTGACCGGAGTTCAGGTCAAGTTTAGAAAACCATTGGGCACCATTCAAGTCCGCCACGATGTTATCCATCTTCAGGGTCACGTGCCGCTTACTGCGAATGGCCTGGTTGAGGAGTCTCATATCCATGCATAAACGAATGGCGCCGGGCTGTTTTGGCTTTGGCGCCACCACCAGCGGGGAAACCCACGGAGTCCAGACACCTTCTCCATCACTCCCATATCTTCGAGGTTCTGTAGTTCTTGTTCCACCAACGGGCGAAGGTGGATCGGTATCCTCCGGTGTCAGAGGGCACACAGCTGGATGCTTTGGTCGATATGCAGTTTGACTTGGTAGCCCTTTAGCTTGCCCAGACCCGGGAAAGGCTGAGGGAATTCTTTCAGCATGTCTTCGGCTTGGCGAAGAACACAAGTTCTAGGTCTTCTGCCGTGTGACAACTGATCTGCGTGCCTTTTTCCCCTTCTGTAACGTGGAAGGTTGTCGTTACTGTGTGAGTGTCGCTCGAGACTTCGACTTCCATCATGCCCCTCAGCGGTATGGGTTCCGTGCCGCCATACGTGAAGATCCTGGCCTTGCTTGGAACCAGAGGTGGTTTGGGCCTTAATTGGTCGTACTGGTCAGAGTCCATAACATTCACTGACGCTCCTGTGTCAATGAGGGCATCTATGGGGTATCCGTTGACATTGACATGACACAGTGGGGATGGCCGACCTCTCCTGCTGGGTCGACCAGCGAATGAAATGATGACTATGTCGTCTTCATAGTACGCCGTGCTCGTAGTATTGGCTGGGGCATCAGACTCCTCGTGATCCTCCAGCGTGAGATTCCTGAGGCTCGCCGGGCGCCCTCTGGGTGCACCGCCACATGGTCTTCCTCTGTGCCCTCGACAGATGCTGGCGTAGTGGTTGGCCTTGCCGCATTTTGCACATGCCTGTCCTCTGGCGGGGAACCTGTCTTGTTCTCTGTGGTCAAATCCGCAATACCTACACTTGCTGCTGGGCCTTCTTCACGTGCCCCGTCTTTTAATCCCTATCGGCCGCCTTTGGATGGCGTCCACTGTCTCTTCCTTCACGTGCACCTGCTTCGGTACGGAGGCCGCCGACGTGTTCCATATCCTAACTGCCTCCATTTCTTCGTTGCGCTTATAGGATAGCTCATGGGATCGAGCCAGTATCAGGATTTCATCTAACAAGATCCCTGGCTGTCGCAGGATGAGGCGCCTCAGTGCAACGGACTTGCATCCTGAGATTAGCTGGGCTCTAATCTCATATTGTGATCTATTCCGGTGCACGTGGCCGCAAGCATCCTGAGTCTGGCATAGAACATGTCCATGGTTTCTGCCTCCGTCTGTCGAGGCTGTCGTAGTTTGAAACGCTCGTAGTCTGGATTCATCTGGGGATCGAAGTACCTGTTTAGAGCAGCGATCACGACCTCATAGTCGTCATCGGCGCCGGTATTAGGCAGTGACTCAAACAGTTCTTATAGTTCGTCCCCTCTGAAATGCATGAGTAGCGAGCGCTTCACTTTCCCATCACTCTCACGGGTTCCAGTGAAGTAGTGATTTAGGCGTCCCACCCAGCGCTTCCACCGTGGTGCCGTTGTGGCTGGGCTGGAAGGTGGCAGAGGCATCACCGAGGCATGCAAATGGGGAGCTGTGGGTGCTGGTGCCTGCGCTACTGGGTCATCACCCATGATGCCTCACTGTTTTCCACTGGTACTTGCTGTAGTACAAGGCTCCCGCCGTTGCGTGCGCCCTCGTGCACGTGTCTGCGCACTGTACTTCTTTCCTTCTCCAGTGACACAGACATGTGTCCAGGCCTGATTTGTGCTGTGTTTGAGCCGAGGAACTTGGGACAGCCTCTCTCCCTCGTAGAATTATTATTATTATTATTATTTTTTTGTTTCTTTTCTTTTCCACTTGGCGATGTGTTCCTCTGCCCCCTTTGGAATCACCCTCCTCAGTCCCCCCAGGCCACGGTGCGGGCAATGTTCGGTACCTGTGGTGCACTGCAGGGAGTCGGTGTCCTGGGAAGTCTGCAGGCCGGGCCCACGCTGGGAGCCACGTGTGTAAACGCAGCGGCGCTCCTCCTATACCAGGAATCACACGATGGGCATCTGTGTGGTATAGAGGCTTCATGCTTCAGGCCGATCCGCGTGTGGCGTGGGAGGCAGTCTCCGCGGCGGCTGCCGTGATTGACGCGCGCCAGGGCGAGTCACTGCTGAAATGCCTGCCCAGCACGCGCACGAGATGCAGCACGGGGGATACACCCCTGCGGGCAATGCGGCAGGAGCGCTGGCACACCTCCACGAAGTCAGTGACAGATGGGAGCACTGCCCGTCCAGAGCAGCGCAGGCAGAGTCAGGCGAGTGATCGGCTGCTGGGCATGCACACACTCCTTGGCCCTGTCAGCAGCACCCGGCAGGCTGCTTGCTGGTCACGAGAACGGGACAAGGCAGCAGGCAAGGGTCCAGATACACGCCCTCATCGCCAGTGTAGAGGGCTAGGGCCTAACCAGTGGTGCAGACGTGAGCCCGGTGACGAGGGGTGCGGTGCGTACGCATGGTCACGTAGAGGCCGGGTGGCGCTCTACACAGAGAAAGCAAAACCACTAACCCGTAAGTGTCGCTTCTACACTATATCCAGTTCATCTTAAATTCTTAATGTAATAAAGACTCTTCACTCGATGGCTGTGTGAAGAGTGCCAATGCTGTGTGGCAATCAGTGACACCATATGAGCTGGCAGGCCTAATAAAATAGTCTATTAAGTAGGAAATTAAAGAAATAGTTGTCCAAAAGCTTCAGCCACTTCTGCTAACCTAGGTAGATTTGTAATTTATTTAGCTCAGGGTAGACCCTGAAAAACTGTAATGATGGCGGTTCAAAACTGTTGAGGGTCCGATTCACGAACGTCCTTCCATGTAGTAAAGTTACAATGGCGGAGCCTTCACACTCAGGCAGAATCTCTGCACTCGGGGCATAATCTCTGCACTGTGCACTCCCTGAAGTGCCAAGTGTGGACGTAACATTAGCCCAGGCAGCCCAGGCCAGGGGCCCCCAAGCTCTAGGGACCCCCCTCAGCAGCGTACATTGACTAGTTCAGGAACCAGTTAGTTTGATTCTTGTGAATGCAGTTGTACACTGCGCACGGTCCGGCACTGTGCCTCGTGGAGAGCCCCTAGTCTGAGAGGTCCTGACTGGGTCCAGGGGGGCCCCCCTCCATGTACTTTGCAGGGGGCCCCTTCAAGTTTTGTTACGCCACTGATTCTGCCCCGAGTGCGGAGACTATAATAGATTGTAAAATGTTCTTTATTACAAATTGAGAAGTGAATTAATACATATACTAAGACCTCATTTAATAATGTTCAGAACTTACTGTAAAATGTCTCTTTACCAGAGGAGGTGAAAACACCAACACATGCTATTAATGACTGTGGTTGAGTTTGGGGAGGAGCCATGAAGAACAAGAGTAAAATCTCGAGTGGGACATGATACATTTTCCTCCCTAAACAGTGGTAATAAATGAGATATTATACTCTCCACATCAGCATGTATTGTGAGGACATACCTTTTTCATTTTAAGTAATTGGAAACAATGGTATTAAATCCTTTACATTTTGAGAACCCCCCAGTGTTGAGCTGTTTTCAAATTTTAGGGAAGTTCATGCTAAAGCCTTTAATAACTTAGGGTCCGATTGCGATGGCGGGGAGACTGCCACTGACAGCCTGTCGGTGGCGGTCTCCCCGCCATCATAACCAACTTTACCGCCCGCCACATAATGATGGCGGGCGGATGTGTGGCATCATAAAGACTGACCACCACGCATCCGAAGAGCTCCTTGACCCGCACGTGCGGCGGAGGGGCTGGTAGTTCCTACAATGATGGCGGTGCCTACCAGGCACTGCAATAGGGATGACGATGTCCCTTTCCACCTGCCTATTCATGGAGTGTTACCGCCATGAGCAGGCAGGTGGAAAGGGACTTTGGGGGCCAGTAGTGGGCCTGCCTTACTCCATGGCCCCCAGACATGGGACATGGGGGGCACCTATGGTGCCCCCCTACATATCCCTGCACCATGTGCCACGTAGTGCATGGATATGTAAATTTTCCCTTTTTTGCAGCCAACAGCACTTGCCACAATGCAAAACATAGGAAATGCGACCGCCTCGATGGCGGACGCATCGTAATTCATACTGTGGTACTGCCGCCTTTTAGGCAGGCGGCCCCAGATATGAAACTGCACCAGATGGACTGAAGTCCGTCCGCCATCGAAATCAACTCATTATTTACACAAAAGGTTGTCACATTGCTTAGGTAGGCCCGTAAGAAAACAATGCCATTTTACATGCACAAGTTTCTTAAGTTGCCTTCTTTTCTAACACAATGATTTTTGACACACATTTACTTGCGTAACAGTGCACGATTAGTTTCTCTGAAACTCAGTTGCTTACATTTTCACTTTGTACGCACACATCACACCACCTTGGACATTTTGTACAAGATCTAAAAATCCATTGTGCAAATGTAGTTGTTTGTTGTTCGTCTGTAAGGCGATGTAACTATAACAAGAGGATGACAGCCTGGGTGAGGCCTCGGCATGGAATCATGGATGCAATAATTATATATATAAATACACGCATTTCTGTGTCCAAATCGGAGAAGCTCTCTGCTGTCACTGGAAGGTCGCTGTTTGCCAGAGACTCAGCACAGCTGATTCCAGTTTTCACTCTGAGAGGAGGGATGTCCAAATTTTGACCAAGACGGGAACTGAACACATTCACACAGGCAATAGTAAGTTAGATTATCCAGTAGGGGATTTTGGCAGATCACCTGCCGTAGGCAACTAGGTTAGGCGGCGCATAGTAGGAGTACACTATAAACCGTACATATATGCCAGCATATATATACTGTTTATCAGAATGGTGGAATTGTTTTATCCTTTTTACTGTTCTCTTATTACTACTCACTTTCATCTGCTTCTGTTTATGAATCATTGCAGCACATACATTTTACACAAGAATCACAATGGCTCAATAAATATTGACATGCCTCCTTGTGTATTCCTTGTGTGTCTCTCTGGTTATGCATGAGTGACTAGGTGAAAAGTTTCTAGATCTGTTACTATGATCCCTTAGGAACTCTGGTTTGTCATGTTCTGAGATTGCCCAATCCATTTGTTACATTCTCAAGTTTAGGGGTACTTATGGAGGCACTGTGAGCTAGCAGGACTATAGGACAACACAGCCTGAGAGGGTGCATAAAATCAGTCTGACACCATCCCAACGTTTATGTTGTCCGACAAACGCACAGTTTTCACTGACGAAGTGGAAGCTGTATGACAAAGTATATAGATCAAATTTGTCTCCTTGTTTTACCACATGTTAGAAATTATAAACGCACCCAGGGTTTGTCGATTACAAAATGTATTAAAATGTAGCTTTTCTGGATAAATGGGAAACAGTACTGAGCAAAAAATTGTGTGTTTTGTTTTCTAAAAATTGCATCTAGAAAATTGCATTCTTCCTAGACTTCTGGAACAGGCAGCTATGAAAAATCATTTTTTTTACCATTGTTTTTCAATTTTGTAAATGGTAGTCAATATTTCCTGTTTTAGTGGATTTGTTCTACTTGCAGTTTGTGTGGGGGGGGGGGGAGATTTAAACTAATTGGTGAACCTGAAAAGCTGAATATTTATGAAAAGTGGACAAAAAGTAAAATTCTGCAGGGGGTCATTGGTGCAAATGTATTTTTGTTTTCCCAAATAAACTAATTGATAAAGTTAAAATCTAATAAGAGCAAGTAGGAAAACACAGAAATAGATGAAAATATGTCCATCTGTTTTATTTTGCCCCGATGGACATTCTATGAAAGTAAAATGCCATTACCTCCATATGCCTCTTTGGGTCACAGGGATATATAGTGTTTGTTGGTTGTGCAAAAGCCATCAACCGAGCTACAGCTTACAATGATTTTTCATTGTTCACTGACCATGCATCAGTTTCATTCATAAAGTAGAATCTAAGGAATGAAAAATGGACATGAAGGAAAACAATTAATTTTTTCAACTATGTCTAAGAATTTGAGTTAGTAATAGTGGTTATTTGTACAACTCCGATTTTGGGTTTACCATAAATAGAGAATAATCCAATAGATAATAGCACATGTTCCTCTTGTTCCCTCACTTGACTTTATAAAAACAGAAGTTTGCTTGGCTGATTGTGTGAATCACCTACACCAGGAAAGGCTCCAAAATGCATTTAGACATCAAGATCTTCCTTGGAATTTCAATCTTTGTGGGTAGCTATGTTATTTGCTCCCCGGATCTACCAGCATCCAGGGAAACCTATCAACATCCGACATATATGTAAACTAGACACTAAGGGGAGTCCTGGGTTGTTTGGCCTGCATGGATCTTTCCACTTTTTCCTACCCACAATGCACTGCAAACATCAACCTAACTGTAAAATCACATATATTCCTCAAATTTATGTGAGAGAGAGTTCCAGAATCTGTGAGTGTTAGAAATTAGGCTTCTGGTTGGTAGAGGTATGCATTCTGTCATTCTGCATTTTGATTCAAGCAGGAACCACAATCCTGGTCAGGGTAAGTGTAGTATACACTAAAAGTTTACCTGTGTTCACCCTCGGGTAGCTTGGCACAGATCAGTCAGGCTAAACTAAAGAGGCAACATGTAAAGTATTTGTGCACACACACACTGTAACACAGTGAAAAAAACTACAAAAGTATTCCACACCAGTTTAGAAAAATAGCCAATATTTATCTAAGTTAAACAAGCCCAATTCAACAATAATCCAACATACACAAGTCAAGATATGAATTTTTCAACATAGCTCCAACAGGGATTAACCAAATCGAGCTAGACTGAGTCAAATCCAAAAGTTCAGTCTGACCATGATGGAGCGCAGGCAAGATACAAGAGTCATGCATATCCGCTGACCTTCATTGGATGTGTCGATGCTTGGGATGATGAACTGAAATATAAAGGGGATGTATGGCTGTCCTAGGTGAAGCGTCGGTTCTGAAGTCGGCCAAAGTAATTGATGTGCTTATTTTAAGAGCACTGTGCGTTGGTTCTGAGGCTCAATGTTGAACCACTGGGCCGAAGGTGATGTGTCGGGTAGAAGCCACGCTGGGCAGGAAATACATAGGAGACCTGATGCGTTGTCCAAGGCTCATGCAGCAGCAGTGATTCAGAGGAGCTGCATCAGCAAAGTCGGGATGCGTTGTGAGTTGAGGTCGTTGTGTTGCGCACTCGCCGAACAGTGTACACGGCTTCGGTGCAGGCAGTGACAATGCCTTGATTTTTCAGGGAATGCGCTGGTTCCCAACAACTCTTTGGTGTTGATGCATTGCTTTCTTGGGTTGCAGCACCAAACACTCACTTCCAAGGGCCCAAGACTAGATTTGACACCACTTGACAGAGCAGGACTCACAGTAGAGGCACCCAGGTGCTTGAAGCAAGATGCAGATGTTATAGCGTTAACGTGTTGGGCCCCCACTTGACTTGAATACTTAAAGGATGAGCAATTATCAAAAAGGATTGCTAACATACAATATATATATATAACTCTCAATTGATCCCACCTCTAGTTCTGATGAATCACCAAATTAAAATGAGCTTAGCCACCAACAAATAATGAGTCAGAATCAGCAGAGTAATTTATCTTAGTTTTGTATTTCTATTTAGGTTTCAAAATAAATAGCATACAACCCTAAATTCAAATTAGATCAAGTATGATAAGCATTTGCAAACTCTGTGAGATCTCAATATGAAGGGAACAATCTTCTTCAGCCAAGGGAGATTATCTTTAAAAAAGTTGATGACCAGTTCCAGTTCATAGACAGAATATGTGCCTCTGTCCAAAACTGAAGTGTCATGCCACAGCTGCTCTAATGTGAACCCTTTCAGCCAAAAAGGTTCCACTATGCTAGCATACCGGCAGACAGCAGATCATTCTGTCAAAGTTTGCATTGTTCCCGGAAGTCCCAACCGTCAGTCTATATACTGCAAGATGGGTAAACGGTGACGCCCATCAGTTCCAAAATGTGGGCAATTATACTCCATTGATTCCAGATTTACTCCCCTTGACATCACCAAATTTGTCGGACGACTCTGTCCCATTGGTCGCTCTCGATAGGATGAGATGACGTAGTATGTAAAAGTATACAGATCCGGAAGAAATAAGTAATCCATTACTCGCAGTTTCCTTAGAGCAACTGTAGTTTTATCAAACGATCACTGTAGCATTTTAAAGTAGACAATTTCATGCTCTCATCCCTATCTATCCATTCGCAAGCATTTGGTCTAGGATGTAACACTTTTGTTGCGAGTCTAATCAAGTAGGCTACAAATGACAAAAGAAGACAATTGAGAGTTAGAACACAAGTGGTGACTTTACGAAAGTCTCTCATAGGCTTCAGACTTTTCAGTTTACAAGTTCATAATAGGTAAGGAAGCAAAGTTAAGGCCTTCATGAAATACAGCTCATACATGATGAAATTGTGCTAAAATATGAATCTCACGTTACATAGAATAGTGCATTAATTCTTCAATTAAAAGTCTTCATACTACTTCAATAGGAATTTCAATTAATTTATGTAAGTATTGGGTACTCATACATTTTTTTAAAATACACATTATTACTCACATGTAATTTTGTAAGTGAGCTCTTTGATATTCCTGAGACTTCAGTAACAGTATCTTTTCTGCAGACAAAAAGGCCTGGACTACACCTTGCTTGGGTAAATCCTACAATGTGCCTCCCCAGGGAGCAGAATGACTACTGGGGTGTTTGGAGCAGTAGCCTAGCACCCCACCCCCTTTTATAACTGTCTCTCAGGTATCTAGTCAGCTTTCTGCCCCCTCCAAAGTACAGATTGGGGTAAATTCCACAATCTGCCTTTGGGGGGGGGGGGGGCAGAAAGTTGGAGCTATACAGTTGGATGTGCAGCCTGATGAAAGGACAGGCTAGCACTCACCTCATTCTTCTCTTTAAAAAACCTATACCTGGTATCTGGTGGACTTTCTGTTCCTCCACAGGGATGGCCGGTTAGGAGTAAATCTCGAAAGAAATGTTGCCCTTTACTGGTGTGCTGGAGGTCAGAAGCCAGGACAGACCACCTACAACAACAGCTCTGGAGTATAGTGGGCTTTCTGCCCCTCTAATGGGGTAGGCAGATTGTGGGTAAACTCACCAATCTATCCTCAAGGGAGGCAAAAACACAGTTTGAGAATATGTTGGGTGGTGGGAGTAATTGCCATGCCTGAAAGACCACTTCCCCTCATTGAAAACACCATGATATTTAGTGGGTTGACCCCCGATGGGATATTGCCTCCTGTGGTGATCACTGAGTAGGGATACAATAGGGAGCAGTATCATTAGGAAGGAAAAGAATCTCTTCCTTTCTAATGATACTGCTTCCATTGTGATCTGTGATCGGGGGCTGGACTGTACCCATGAGCAACATAGACATTGAAAGTAAAAGGAACTGACTGTTATAGTCATAGTATAGTTATGATGTCAGTGTGCCATGCATGCTGTTCATTTTTCAGCAAAACAAAAAGCTTCAGGCTGCTAGAGAAGCTCTTCCCTAGAAGTACAATCTTAGGATATGAAAAGGGAATCACTCTGGTACGAGCATCTGAGGGATTTCCTCCCTTGAGCGGCGGTTGAGACATTCATATCCTTCACACTGGCAAGGTAGTGAACAGGATATGTTCGTCTCCTCCACCACACTAAAGTGATTTACTATAAACAGAGTACAAGGTTCTAACACAATGTAGTTAGATATAATTGAGATAGCTAGGATGTGTGAGTATGACCCAGCTCTTTTCCTTTGTGAAGTGATTCTAGAATGGAAACTTTGAGACATTAAGCAGCACATTCTGGAGTCACCAGTGCTGTTCTGTGGTAATAATACAGAATTTGACCTATGTTTTTCAATAACAAATGTCTGAATCTGTGATTATTACTAATGATGTGGGCAATCTGTGTAATTTACTTTAGCAAAATGTCACGAAATACCACAACTTTATGCAATATTACCTAAAAATATCACAACTGCCATTTAGCACTAGATTTTAGCACACAATTTGTCCATTTAGACATAAGTACAAATTTTGTGCTAAAAACAGTAGCACAAAAATACACAAGTGTGGTGAATAATAGCCATTTACGTTCTAGACATTTGTGTTGTTCTCATGCTTCTGCACTAAACCTTTGGTGAAAACATGGTATAATTTCAGTGATTTTGTATAACAAGCATAAAGCAAAATTCGAGAAATTATTCATGATCACTCCACGGTAACAAACATTACTCCTGGGCCAAGTTATTAAAATTGTTCCAAAGAATATGCTATCAGGCCACATTTATTGTCTTTGCCTGGCATAGTGGCAATGAAAATGAAAATGAAAATGAAAAGTGCTTAATTCCCAGATCTTTTTTTTGCTGAGTCCTGCTTGCTGATTCTTTTTTACTAAAAGAGCTGCATAGTGAAAGTACCACAAATTTCAGGAGCAAAAATATTATTTTAAGTAGACTACAATAGTATGAATTGACTATCAAGCAGCAGTAACAGGTATCTATATTACACAGTGGGAATTACTACTTTGTAGTTATAGTTAAGTCAGAGATGTTTATGTTTTGCTAATAACTTTGGCACTATTTGACAAATTAAACATTTCCTCAAAAACATTCATTAACACCAGCTCCTTAATTGAACATTGGACAGCAAGCATGAGCCAGGAAAGGAGTGGTTCCAAAACATTGATTTTCCAGTTTAATTCCCATAGGAAAAATAGTTCTCTGATACAGAAAAAAAGGCAGAACAGAATCACGTCAAATTTGACTATAAGTGAGAACTTTACAGATTTGTCTGAGGGCATTTCTTCTTCTGTTGGCCATTTCAGTACCAAGGGACAAGGACAGGTCCTGTAATGCTGAGGGATTTAATTGACTGGTGGCAACTCAGAAGAAAATGTTGTGGCCACTATTACAGTATGTACGGACTCAATCCCCATATCCTGAAAATGTTTTTGAAAAGTATTATGAGGTGGGAATCTCCTGATGCCAGGCCCTTGTGGGGGGTCCAACACTTTAAACAAAACATTTGTGTGTTTCACGTACAAGCGTCACTCCCATAGTACATGGTACCATGGTGGTCACACATTTTTGTGCCGCAGGTACAAGCATCACTCCCATAGTACATGATGCCATGGTAGTCACACTTGTACATTGTGTACCGCAAGAGTACCATGGTATTGAAATGTTTTAAAAATATAACATAAGGGATGGGGATCCACTTGGGGATGAGTGTCCGTGGCAGTTGGGCACAAGGTTAGTTTTTGAAGTTGGTTTGAGTGGATGTCTATTCATGGCAAATGGTTGTGAGTTGTGGGAATTGGCAGCTCACAGTAGGTTGGATGCAGGGTCGAAGAAGCTTGTCCAGGGTTTGCGGTACAGAGGTATGACTCTTGCTTTGACTAAGCGGCTCCAAAAAAGATCTGCAAATCCCAAAAAGTTGAAGCAGAGAAAGCAAAATAAGGCAGGCCAAATGCCAACCCTATCCATGGTACCCTGTCGTAGGAGCTGGCCACCGGTCAAGCCTTGCAAACTAGAAGCTCACTGCTTACTCTGGGTTGGGTGCAGGACCTCGCCTAGGTCTGTGTGTGTACACAGTTACTCAAACAATTGGTGCTGCTGGGGCATGTTTGAGCACCAATTGTTAGAGTAACTCTGTACACACATGTTTTCCCTGCTGGTTCACTCGCTGACCACAGACGGCCTTTACCTCATGTTCCAAGTGGCACCAACTGTTAGAGTAACATACACTCACAACAGTTTCCTCGCCGGCTCACTTGCTGACCACCGACGGCTTCATTGTTGTTTTCTGCATGTTCTATTAGCACCAACTGCCAGAGTAACTCTATTCATACACAACGTTTTCCACGTTGGCTCACCCGCTGATCACAGATGGTTTATTGTTGTTCTCACCGGTTTGCTCAAGGTTGCACTTGCTGATCCCACATTACCTAACAGTCACGCTTGATCAATTACCCGTGACTAAGTTGTCACTGACACACTGCTATGCATGGTTTATCCTCACCGGCCTCACTAGTTACTGGTCAAATTACTGTCTTTTACATCACTTTGAGGTGTCCCACATCATTATCACCAATGTGCTTGATGCAAACAGGAGCCTGTTTTATATCCGCAGATTCCTTTAATTTTTTTTAGACATATTTTGCCCCGACGAAGGGTTTGCCCGAAATGCATTGGGTTTGATCGACCATCAGGTTTGAATTATAATCCCCTGGAATGAATTAATTCTGACTTCAAACAATTCTTGAATAAATATTACTCCAAGATTACCTGTTGCTTACTTACTGAATAAGATTGGAGGAATCTCCTTTTTGGAGTTTGGCTGTGCTATCGGGGGACGTTACCCGCCTGAATAACGCTCTTTTTCCTTCCCATAAGAAAGCAGACTTAAAGAAGCAAACACTTAATACTTTTCACAGCATATTGGAATTCAGTTACTCATGAACATTGCAAAGAGGTTTCAGCTTTCTTCTCTGCCAAGATTTCCAAACTTCAGCCTCCATCGCCCTTGATAATAGCCCTGCCATACCCACCACCATGGACCTGCAGGCTAACTACTAAATATATTCTTTAGAAAACACTTCAGCCAATAACTGTAGAACAACTGCCATTCATTGTCACATCCTGTAGCCCTTCGGGCTCTCCAAAAGGCCGTCATCTAGTTATGAAGTCCCTGTTTCCCAAAATGTGTCCCCTGTGTTTCTAACAACTCATTGGCAGAGAGAGCTTTCACCAAGAAGTGGAAGCCAATGGGAGTGAAGCTGTTCCCCAAAAAGCGTCCCTTGGCCCAGATGACTCAATTAACGTTTGCCCAATCTCATTGCTGCCATTTCTGGTTAAGCTACTGAAAAGGCTGTTGCTCACCCAACTGAAACAACATGCAAAGACAAATTGCATTCTAGATACCACCCCCGGTGGATTTCCGTCCAAGTACAGCAGTCTTGGTGATTCTGTTGTCTCCAGATGACATAAAGTGGCTTGTAGTTAGGGAGAACATGGAATGCTGCTTTTACTAAATATGCCTTCACTCCTATCCAAGAGAACACAAACAGGTGCTATGTTGCCCATTGTGTCAATCGACAGAAAACCCACCAAAAGAGTCCCACAGGGTTCCAACCTTTCCCCTTCTCTCTGTATCTGTTTATGAGGCTTTTAGTAGATGTACTCCACCAAGCCGGAGAGTGCTTTTATATGGGCACAAGTGATACTCAACTCGTGCTTAAGCAATCACATTTATCAAAACCTACACACAATGATAGAAAGTCTCTGTGGTGTCCATTGGTGGATGTCTGTCATCTTTCCCTATATAAATCCATCTAAGGCAGAAATAATTTTTCCCTCATCCTCCCCTAACAATTTGGGACTTGCATTCTGAACAAAGGGTATGGGCTCAACCCCTTCTCTAGCCAAGATAGTCTGTGTTGTGGGGTTCTTAAGGACTCCAAGTTAATGTTGGCCCTACAAGTTACCGAAGTGGCTACCACCTATCTTTACCACATTCACATCCTGAAAATAATTCTCTCTTACACTGAAAGCAGCTTGCACATCTCAGTTGTGAAGACATGTATCCTGTCTAGTCTGGAATATGCAACTCCACATACCTGAATTTATGCTCCCAAACAACTGCAAAGCTTGCAACTTCAGAACACCGCCGCTCGGAAAACCACCAAACCCCAATATCAGGCTCATATATCCTCCGCCCTGACATCAGTCCATTGGCTGCCAATGCATTTAGGGATCAACTTCGAGGCCTTAACAACTGTCCATAAAGCAGTCTACAACAGGAGTCTAGCATTACGAACTGGCAAATTTTCTTTCCTGCACCTCCTTTGGATGGCTCTGTTGAACACTTCAAGACCTTCTCAAGGTCCCTAGGTGTTGCACTGTCACCTACAGAGACGGATGCTTCTCAGTAGCTTCAGCTTGGCCTTGAACCCCCATTCCCCCAATTTATGGTCAGCAACTCATCTTCTACACTTTTCAGAAAACTGTTAAAAAGGTGGTTATTCAAATCCTAACGACCACTCCGTTGGCCTTCAGGAGACCCTTGGAAGGTTTTTAGTGGTATTCTGTTTTAGCTTGTGCAAAACCGTTTTGCATTTGTTCACTTAAAAATAACATTAATATGCCATGTATCTATCAGGATCAAGACAAGTTATAGGGAAGTTTCCATACAGCACAGGATTTAGGATTTAGGGGATCCTGCACGATTAACCAAATTGCTCTTAGTCTAAAAGAAGTTTTTACACTTGTGCACCTAAGACAGAGCTATAAACTAAACCACCAGAAGCTCGCCTCACATTCTACAGGTAAGAGGTAAACTGATGTGCTAACCTGAAGGAAATGTTTCCGAAGGGATTTGCTAACTTAATCGCAGAAGATAACATTGCACATTCCTGTAACCATATACAATGTGCCCGGTCACTGATAGATACTTTTTGACACATCCGTTCCCCTGTTCCCCCTACCTTAGTCTCTTTCTTTTTTATCAGCCGCCTGCAACGAGTGAACATTAATATATTTAGGTTCAGCAACTCACCTTATTACTTACGTGTCCCAGCTTTCTGCTCGGAGGAAGCAAGTTTTCTGCTTACATTGTGTGGCCACTCCCTATTTGGCTTTGAAAATAAATAAAAATATCAAGCTTAAAAATGAAACGGAGATCAGATTTAGACAAACTCAGACAATCATACTATACTTCTGCGCAGCAGGAGCGTAGGCAGTGTGTCATTAGTCCTATTATAGGAAGAGAGTCTCCTGACTACTGTTTGACTGATGAGATATAACAATAATCAGAGTTCAGTGGGCTCCTCAAGCCTCTGAATCCCGGTGCCACTGCACCTGCTGCACTGACAGAAGCTACGCCCCGGAAATGCCACTGTTTGGGGGACCCAGAAGAGTTTCTTAATGCTATACACCTCATTTACATGTGACACGGTGGACTTAGGAGGATGTGGGTCTCATTACCAGTGCCCAGGGCTGGACTGGCAATTTTAAACAGCACTGGCAAAAATAATAGGTTCTGCCCTGATGTGCAGACAGGCTAATATGTGCTAGAACCAGTAACATGCACTACCACTCCTGAAAGCCGCAACCGACCTCCAGTGTCGAAACTGGCCTCCTGGGGCTCCAGCCTCCCAAGGGCTTGCCCGGCTGGCCAGTCCGGCCATGCCAGTGCCCAACTGGGAATGACGTGATCCGCTGGTACACTGTTTTTTTTCTTCATGCAAGTCCTTCACCTGCTGAAAGCAAACCAAATAAATGCCTTTGGCAAACACTGGCAAAAATGGGCGATAAAATGCAGCAATCGATGTTGAAACACTGGTTCATTCCATGTTATTCTCCAAACCCCCTAAAATGTGTAATTCTGCGTATTAACTCTTCTCCAATCCCCCTCCACCAAGAGTACCACTTCCTCCAGATGTGTCATTCCGGAGGTGGGTGGAGGGGTATTTTGCAGCTCTGGGACATCTCAAGAATTTTGGGAGCCCCGGGACAAACGTATTTTGGGGGCCCTTGTTTGGAACAGCTTTGAATTTATGATCAATTTTCAGCTCTTTCGTGGCCTTTTTGGCCAGGTCATTGACAGCACAGGCACACTTGTCCAAATTCTAAATGTTTTACATGTAATATTCAGGGATAGTGATGTGTGTTTTAAATCTTGCAACACAGAAGCAGCTCACTAATATTACTGCAAATAATCTCTGCAACACTCTCCCATTTCTCATATGTACCTCCTGTTTTGATCTAAAATTAACTTTTTAATGGAGGTTGCATTAAACAAACACAACGTTTCTCTGCAAAACTGCCTATCACACATCACTCACATTAAAAATAACCAGCAGTTAAAGCAATCTGTTAAGAAATTATTCAAGGTCATCAGGGCAAGACATTCTGCAGAACAGAGCTGGCTCTATCAGGGGGCCCCTGAAAGGCTGGGGCCCTGGGCCAGAGCCCACTTTGCCCATACCTTAAAACGTCTCTGTTGGAACTCTCTGGTAAAGGGGGGGCTAAGGTGGTGGTTTACATAAGATGTAATGAATTCCGAACAAAATGACAATTTCACATAATGCTATAGCTCAGTCTCTTTCTCTTATTAGCCTAAATTGCTTTGGTCTTGATTAGCAATGGAAACAAACCACATTGCCATGAAGAAGAAAACAAAGCGAGGCGGTATCCAGGCAGTAAAAAGCTTCCCAGCTCATCATTGCACATTTCATTCTGTTTATAGGTTTTGGTTTTGATCTGTGACTCTTTTACCCTTGCGCTCTGCCTCTTTGCTTTTGCTCTGCTATTTACTGCTCCCTCTATATTTCCCGGGCCAGCACGAGGTCAGAATGAGAAAATAGACTGTCTTAAAAATCTGTCTGGGTAAATTGTTGCCGCCTTTCCCCTGGGATGTAAGGGGCCCTGACCAAGTGTATTAAAGCTGTTGGAGCTTATCGCTTTGGCACGCGGTTCAAAAATCTACAGGAAGAAGTTATATGCAGAGAAAGACTGTCTTTTTTAATTCCTAAGAGTAGCCCCTGTTTCTATAATCAGCTAATGCGAGGGGCTGTGCGTGCCGTTTCATTTTGCCGTCTGACTTGAATGTTCAACAGTCACGTGGCCGCCCTGGATTCTATGTATAGCAATCGAAATCTGCTTTTAGGGCAAATACATTCACGACGTTATTTTATTCACTTCCTGGTGGTGCCATTATAGGGCGGCCATCTTAGGGGGTTGACGCTCCAGTCTCCTCTGAGCCTAATCTATTTAATCCACTGTTGCACCGCGCAGCGGCACGCGCAGCGGGAGCGCCATAGACGCGCGGAAGAGGCGCCAAAGAGAAGCCAGTCTGCGCCAGTCCGCGACCGGTCGCTCCAGCTCCAGTCCCCATCCCCAGTTCCGCAGACATGGTAGGCAACCGTGTTATTTACAGTGCTCCTTTGCTGCATGCACTCCGTTCTACTACTAAAGCTGCCTGCCTACATTCGGTCTTGCCTATAAACCGTAAGGCCCGCTGCAAAACCTGTGACTGGAGTGTTTCACCTCCAGACTCAGGGAATCATTCCTTTACGCGCAAATGGAAGATGTGTCTCCTCAATTGCCGATCCCTGCCAAAACATCATATTGAACTAGCTATGTTGATAGAAGATCTTAAACCTGATGCCCTTTTTTTAACGGAGACTTGGCTTCAGCTAGATATCGATCCTACAATTGTATGGGCCACCCCCCAAGGCTATACCTGTAAACGTTTGGATCGTAAGACAGGTAGAGGGGGAGGACTGGCCATTATTTACAGGGACAATTTTAGATGTCGTGTCACCCCATCCTCTACGCCAGCCTGTGAGACTTTACACTTTACTCTTGAATTCTCCCCCTTAAACACTTTTTCTGGTATGTTAGTCTATCGACCACCTGGCGCCCTCAGCAATTTTATCACCAATATAACGGACACAGTTGCCGACTTAGTGTTGTCTTCAGCAAATTTTACTCTGCTAGGAGACCTGAACCTGCATTTGGATGTCCCACTTGACGCAGATGCCAATAGCCTTCGATCTAATCTGCAGGCTATGGACCTGCTACAGAAAGGCTTTCAACCGACGCATATCAGGGGCCATCTTCTAGATCACATTTACAGTAATCTAGAGAGCCTAACCGTGGAGACACCTATACCACTACCCTGGACCGATCACTTTTTGGTACCTTTTTCTTGGTCTACCGGCAGCTTTTCTATGTCACACTCCCACAATAAGCGCTGGGGAAGAAAATGGGCTTCACTTCCACTTGCTAAATGGAAACTAGCTCTCATTGATCAGCCAGCCCCGGAGGTGACTAACCCCGACACAGCCACTGTCAATTTTGACAATTGGATCTCCAGCACCCTCGATCTAGTCCTTCCAAAGGAATCTTTGCATCTAATAAATAGACCCAAAGTTGCTCCCTGGTACTCGCCTGCTCTCAGGTCTAGGAAACAACTCTGTCGCAAACTAGAGAGAGCCTGGAGACAAGAATATTCTCAATCTAAAAAAGTGGAGTACCGAGCTGCTATAAAGCTCTACAAAAGTGAAATTAAATCTGCCCAAGCTCAGTTTTATGAATCAAAAATTCGTTTAGCTGCCAATTCTCCTAAGGAAATTTTTAAAATTGCTAAATCCTTAATCACTCCCCCTCCCCCTGAGCGTCAGTCACTTGACGGCGCAAAAACCCGTTGCAATAATTTAGCAATTTTCTTCTCCCAGAAGATTTCAACTATCTATTCCTCTTTCTCCATAGCTGGTGGGAACTTGGAGCCTACCACCACAATGGACCCCGACACGATGACTTCTTGCCTGTTGGACAAATTCCCCCTTCTAGACTCCTCCTTATTGGATGGAATAATCCCTAAAGTCACCTCGGGTTCCCCTAACGACCCAGCACCTCCTCAGACTCTTATCAAAGTAATCGACGTCATCCGTCCTGCCATCCTGGATGTCCTCAATGCTTCCATTGCTTCGAATTCTGTCCCAGTCCAATGGAAGTGTGCGATGGTTAGGGCACTTCTGAAAAAACCCACCTTAGATCAGAACAATTTGGCCAACTTTCGCCCTATCTCCCTACTTCCTTGGATGAGCAAACTTCTTGAGAGACACATTAATAACATCTTAGTGGACTATTTAGAATCTAATAGCCTACTATGTGTCTCTCAGACGGGTTTCCGCCCTCAGCATGGAACTGAAACTGCCCTTATAGCAGTAACAGAAGAGACTAGAGCGGTGCTGGACCAGGGAGGAAAAGCAGCCATCATACTACTCGACCTCAGTGCCGCGTTCGACACTGTCAACCATGCCATCCTATTACATCGTTTGAAAGGCATGGGTGTGTCGGGTGCGCCCCTGGAATGGCTGACTTCCTTCCTGGATGAGCGTTTTTTTCAGGTGTTCGAGGGTGAGACGATCTCGGCCAAGCAACCACTCAGTTGTGGGGTTCCGCAGGGTTCGTCCCTGAGCCCCACTCTTTTTAATGTTTATATGCAACCTCTAGCAAATATAGTTCAGCCCTTTGGTGTGCGTATCGTCACCTACGCAGACGACACCCAACTGGTGGTCTCTTTGGACCACTCGGAGGGGTCATCTAACACCCTGGGTCTGTGTCTAGAGGCTGTTGCTGAGTGGATGCATGCGTCTTGTCTTAAACTTAACGGGGAGAAGACGGAGATCATGTTATTAGGTAATTCCTTACCGAACACTTTGGCCTATATTTGGCCTACATGCCTTGGCACTCCTCCCCTCCCTAAGCCCCAGATAAAGAGCCTTGGAATCTGGCTTGACAGGGCGCTTGATTTCTCGGTCCAAGCCACCAAGACTGCCTCAACTTGTGCTGGGTTAATGAAAATGCTCCGCAAGGTCCTTCCTCTGCTCCCTTTCCAGGCGAGGAGAGTCATGGTTCAGGCCCTGATTCTCTCTCGCCTGGATTACGGGAACGCCTTATATTTGGGCGCCCCTGTAGCGGTGACCAAAAGGCTCCAAGTCACCCAAAACTGTGCCGCCCGGCTATTGTTTAATATTCCTCGTTGGCAATCAGCTAAGAAAGCCCTTAAGGAGCTTCATTGGCTCCCAATGACTGCCAGAGCTCAGTTTAAGGCGATGTGCATAGTGCACAAATCTTTTCATCGAACAGGCCCTGCCATCTTGTTCCCCTTTGTAGTGCCTTACGTCCCTTCCAGAGCCCTTCGTTCCGGCTCACTGCACTTAGCAACTCCAACAAAGGTTATCAAAGCCCGTTGGGGCGGTCGCTCTTTCTCACACTCTGCCGCCAAACTATGGAATTCCCTTCCTGTGAGTATTAGACAGATCAACAATAGGATGGCATTCAGGAAAGTCCTAAAAACCCATTTGTTTGCGAAAGCGTGCTAATGTACCTTGGAGCTCGTCATAGTAATTGCTGAAGCGCGACGAGGCCTCCGGGTAGTTACGCGCTATATAAATATAATTTTTCATTTCATTTCATTTCATTCCCCCGTTGTTAGCAGCTAAAATAAGGCGAAGTAGTTATAACCCCAGGTCACGGTCGAATATTTTTGAGGTAACAATATCATTGAGGAAGTCACTAGCCAGATTGAAACAGGTCCAAAGTTAAAATAAATGGCACGATTTATGTATGATTTGAGGCCGTGGCGTAGCTAGGAGGGGGGACGGGGAGGCGGTCCATCCCAGGCGGCACTTGTTTGGAGCGGTACTTCACGTGAGGTGGGCAATTTTCTGTGGCCTGGGAGCAGATCAGTGGCCAAGGGGGGGAGGGGGACATGCCTTTTGGTGTGTATGGGGGCGGAAGCAGTGATGTCCGGTGCAGATAAGAGCGGTGGGAGTTAGGGGGGAGTCGACAGATGACAACGAGGGAAAATAACAACAATTAAACAAGAAACCCACTTACCTTGCGCTCGTCGCATCGCCGACTCAGCAATGCGGAGAGTGCTAGGTAAGTCTTTTTTGTTTTACATTATATTTAGCCTCGTCATCGTCTGTCGACTCCTCCCCCTCCCCAATGCCCTTCCCCCCATCCCAATGCTCCTCTGCTCTTACCTGCACCGGTCATAACTGGGCAGTAAACTCAAGGACCGCCAAGGGTGGCAAAAGTTCTAGCTATGCCATTGATTTGAGGACACCCAGAATCAGCCATTCACAAACTGATGGTGCTTGGCCCTTGGCCAGCATGACAAGAGGGGATAGGGGAGCAAAACATGTCAGAGTCCTTGTGCTTTCTTGGCGTGGGTGGACTGGGCACCTATTGAGTACAGGCAGGAATACACATGTACTGGCAAGTTGTGCATTTGTACACACATTATGCAAATACTTTTAGTCAACACAGGGCAGGATTTACAGACCACTTTACCAGAGGGGTTGGGTATCTAGTCCCGAGGTTATCTGGGGGAAGTAAGTGGGAAATGGTATATTTGTAAATAAACTGGACCCGGATCATGAGTCCAACGTTGCCATGTTTTACATGGCACTTTTCAGGGGTGGAGGTCATACTTTTGAGTCAGAGTCACTGACCCACTGAATAGTAAATCAAGCCGGGTTCTCAGAATGACCACAGCAGGCAAATAGTTTCCACTGAAATACATTGTATATAAAACATTCCCATAAGTTGAGTTAAGCATTCATAGTAGGTTCAATAAATATTTTCGATGGAAGCTTACATTTAATGAACATCATGAGGGTTTAGATGCATTTTTGTCAGTAAGGGAATTTGACTAAATTAGTGGATCAATGAGGCCAGCTCTCTGGTTTACTATATAAAGTGAACATTTGTGCATGTCTATGCACATTAGGATATTAAGTTTACTCAAAACATGATATGATTCAAACATTAATTCAGGGGAGATTTTAGAGATTCTCTTTGAGTTATTGTTTGATAAATAAGTGTCAAATTCTGTTTTAAGGTGTGACACCGGGGCATGATGACAGCTTACAAACTCCCTTGCGGTGGTCTGACAGCACTCCAGGTGCAGACTGATTGTGCGTTTATTAAGTTCTGTTGCAATGCAAAGTACAGCTATTATTTCCAATGTGATGTGACCATTAGAGCTACAGCACAGGATGTGCCTCTGACAAATAAACACTATGAGTGCTTCTGGCCTATAATTGCATGACTGTGGTATTGTAGAAAAGGGCTCATTTTTTATATTTATGCTACATTATGGGAAAATTGAGAGCACAGTATTCACAAAACAACATCCAAGCGTCCACTCCACTTCTATCTGTACCTAAGGAAACCTGGAAACTGCACAAGAAGAAGAATTCCTTTTGCTAATACATTTTTTGCAGCCTTTATTTTCCACCCGTTCACTGGCATGCGCCTATATATTGTCTAGGGTCTGGGAAATGGATTTAGGGGACACTGATAGAGAGTGTTAGACATAGTGCAAATTGAATTCGACCATACTCTTATGCAGTATCTACAGGAACAGTCGCAGAGTGCCGGCATGATATGTTTGCGTGAAATATATATATATATATATATATATATATATATATATATATATATATTCACTGAAAAAACCATAGGTTTCACACATGTTATAGTTAGCGGAAATTTTACTGATAAAAAACCAATGAAATTCCCCCGTTATAGTTAGTGCAGGCAACTATAACTCACGCGACCGCAATCCTCTGCTGATGCTAATACTGTATTTAGACACTTATTTGCCCATGTCTTCTTCCATACATTTTTAGCTATACATATATTACAAATATTTTTTTTTCATAAAGACACATATGTCATCAGCAGAAGATTGCGGTCGCGTGAGTTATAGTTGCCTGCACTAACTATAACGGGGGAATTTCATTGGTTTTTTATCAGTAAAATTTCCGCTAACTATAACATGTGTGAAACCTATGGTTTTTTCAGTGAATTTGCAAGGTTTTTTAAATGCTAATTCCTAACTATAACGTGTGTGAAACCTATGGTTTTTTCAGTGAATTTGTACGGTTTTTTAAATGCTAAGTTACTTTACGCCATTCGTGGCGTGCGCGCCCACTTAACGCAGTTCGTTCCGTGCGCGCACGGTGCGCTTCGCGCACCGTGCGCGCACAGTGAGCACGCGGTGCGCTTCGCGCACCGCGTGCCCACTTTACGCAGTTAGTGCCGTGCACGCACGGTGGGCACGCGGTGCGATGACAAAGCAAGAAAGCACGTCAACAAATCTGTTTCTGCTTTCCTCCGTGACTATGGTATGGGTGCCATTTACCACAACAACTTGCGTTATGACATGCAAGACATTTATAGAGGAGATGGTGTGCACTTCAATGATGAAGGGAACAGAGTCTTCCTCTTGAACCTTAGACTCTGCATCGGTACTTACTTGTAGGTACCACTAAAAAATCATTTCATAAACACAACGGCTCTTTTTAGAGCCCCCTAATATCTAAACACTTAAATCTGATTTTCATTTTTATTTTTTTTTTTTTCTACCGTACGCTTACCGTAAGCTTACCGTACGCGTACCCCGTGATTTTTTTTAAAATCAATAAATGTTTTCTTTGTACTTTACAGTCCTTCTTTGACCCCCTCACAAATGTAAGGGGGTCTGTAACTCTCCTCATTGCCCCCTTTCCTTGTTTTCACTCTTTTTTTTCAGAGTGAAATACACAAAATGGCGGCCGCCGCTTCCTGGTTTCGGCCGATTCGAATGTTTACTAAGATCTAAGAGCCAATCAGAATCGCGCTCGCGCACGCCACCGTACGCTTACCGTAAGCGTACGGTAAGCGTACCGTAAGCGGGCTCAGATATATATATTGATTTAAAGGCTATTTTCTCAGAATCTACTGAACAGATTTACACCAAACCTACAAAAGGCACTTCCTTGACCTAGGGACTACCTCTCGGCCAAATTTTGAGTAATTCTGTTCAGCCGTTCGGGCTGTAGCTCGTTCTAAAGGTCCTATGGAAAAATGCATGGGAAAAACGCGTTTTGGGACCCCCCTTTTATCTCAGCCCCCGCTTGACGGATCCCCCCGAGACTTTCAGGGTAGGAGCGGAGCGTAGCGCCCCACCTATTTTGAGAAATTCGCGAGGATTCGTCGACCGGCGCCAAAGTTATTCAAAATAGAATGTTGAGGTTTTCCTATGGAAACGTGGTCCTAACTATAACTACCTACTGGCGACCGCCAGTAGGTAATATATATATATATATATATATAGTTTAAAAAAAGAAAAAGAAAAGTGACATGGAGGATTTTTTACCAAAGTGTTTGCAATGTTCAGAACAAAATAAAATCATGCATACTAAATGGCCAGAAAGAAACATTAACACCCCAATAGAGTTTAAAAATAACGCATTCCTTTGCTGGCCCATCAATTTAGATCAGTGGTTTAATTTACTAGAAGATGAAAAAAAACGATGACAGGCATCTTTATCCAGTTAGTATACATCTGCTCAGGCAATGTTTCCAAACAAATTTTATTGGTGTGCTTTATTTTTAGGTCTCACCTCGGCACTGCATGTGCTGTCTCTCAAGACATGCTGTTTCTATTGAATGGGCTTTCACCCCGCCCATCCATTTTCCTTCGCTCCTTCATGTGCCTTTTGAAATTCCTTTGTTTTCATTGGTCAATACTTTACATTTTTCCCACCTTTTGCTGCTTTGTTCATGCCCTGCAGACTGTACCTATTATATGGATCATTTCTATATCATCCATATGTTTAGTTTTGGCACACTACTTTTTCTTTTACCGTGGTTTGTTTGGCTATGCGAAGGCGCTCAGCCGAGGGCTGCAAATCGTGTCCTTATCTTGTTTTCTACTGTCTTTGGTTTTTCGAGAGCTTTTTTAAACCAAAGGCTATGTTGTTTTTCATCCTATGACATTTTTGATTTCATTAACTCTCATGTCCAAACCTTAAATGGTATACTTACTGAATGGAAGTGTAGTTTAGGAAGACGGCTGACAGCAGGATCAACGTATGTACATTGTGCTTTTGACAGCTTGATTATTTCGATGTGATTAAAGAGGTAAACATGCTGTTATTGCTCTGTTTTATGAAAATGGAAGCAGCTTTAAGTTGTGCACTTTCAACTTTTGATGCTTTGTTTTAGGTTTCAATCGTTGATGAAATTAAACCAATATCATGGGATGCCTCCACGTGCTGTACAAACGCGGCATGTAATGTGAAGTTACTTAATAATAAATCCTGCAAGTAGACAGTCCAACACAACCTCAGCACCTTCGCAGCACCACCTCAGCATCAGCACAGCACTACTTAAGCACAAGGCAGCATCAATCAGCACCACTTCAGCACCACCTGACCATCACTTAGCAGCACCTGAGCACCACCACAACACCAGAATAGCACCACCTCAGTATCACTCAGTCCCAGCGCACCACGACATCAGCACCAGCCCAGCACCACCTCAGCCCTAGCACACCACTTCAGCATCATCGTAGCACCACCGCTGCACCAGTGCAGCACCACCTCATTACCAGCGCAGCACTACCTCAGCATGAATGCAGCATCACCACCTCAGCATCAGCGCAGCAACAGAAGAGCATCACTCAGCGGCACCACAGCATCACTCCACACCACCTCAGCACCAGTGCAGCATCTCCTCAGCATCACTCAACACCACCACGGCACCACCTCAGCATCAGCACACCTCTGCATCAGTGCACCACCAGCACCACAGCAAGAACTCAGCACCAGTACAGCCCCACCACAGCATCACAACAGTACCAGTGCAGCATCACCTCAGCACCAGTGCAGCATCAACTCAACATCACTCAGCATCACCTGAGCACCAGCACAGCATCACCTGAGCACCACCAAAGCATCACCCAGCACCACATCAGCATCACTTAGACCCACCTCAGTATCACTCAGCACCACCTTCGGACTACCTTCACACAAGCACATCACCACCTCAGCACCATCTCAGTATCACTCAGCTCCACCTCAGCACCACTGCAGCACCAGTGCAGCATCACCTCAGCATCACCTCAGCACCAGCACAGCACGAGCATGCACCACCTCAGCATCAACACAGCACCAACTCAGCATCAGCACAGCACCACCTCAGCATCAGTACAGCACCACCTCAGCATCAACACTGTACCATCTGAGCACCACTGTAATACTACCTCGGCATACGGCACAGTACTACATCCTAATCAGTGCACCACCAACAATGCAGACCCAACTCAGCACAAGTGCAGCACCACCTCAGCATGAGTGTAGCACCCCCTCATCACCACCTCAGCACCACCAAAGCACCACCTCAACATCAGCACAGCACCATCTCAGCATGAGCGCAGCACCACCTCAGCATCAGCGTGCATCTCCTCACCACAGCACCAACTCAGCACCACCTGAGAACCTGCGGAGCATCAGCACTTCAACATGAATCAGCACCATTGCAGCATCACTCAGCACCAGTGCAACACCACTTAGCATTAGCGCCACACCAGTACAGCATTACCTCAGCACCAGCATAGTACCAACTGAGCAAAAGTTTGCACAACCTGAGCACCAGCACAGCATAACCTGAGTACCCCCAAAGCATCACTCAGCACCACCTCAGCATCACTCAGCACCACCTCAGTATCACTCAGCACCACCTGAGCACCACCTCTGCACAAGCACACCACCACCTTAGCCCCAATGCCCCACAACGTCAGCATCAGAGCAGCGCCACTTCAGCATCAGCACAGCACCACCTCAGCATCAATGCAGGTCCACCTGAGAGTCAACGCAGGTCCACCTCAGAGTCAGCACTGCACCACCTGAGTACCACCACACCACCACCTCAGCACCAACACAGCACCACCTTAGCATCAGTGCACATTACCTCAGCACAGCACCAACTCAGCATTACTCAGCACCACCTATTCACTTGTTCAGCACCACCTGGGCACCAGGGCAGCACCACCAACTCAGCATGATTCAACACCACAACAGCATTACTCTGCCCCAGCACTGCATTTCTCAGCACCACCAGAGCATCACTCAGCACAACCTCAACACTAGCGCAGCATCTCCTCAGCATCACTCAACATCACAGCACCACCTCATCATTAGCAGAGCACCACTTCCGCATCAGTGTGCCACTGCCAGCGCAGCACCAACTCAGCACCAGCACAGACCCACCACAACATCAGAGCAGCACCACCAACAGCAGCAGCACCACCTCAGCAGCAACTCAGCACCAACGCAGCATCGATTCAGCATTAGTGCACCACCAGTACAGCATCACTTCAGCACAGAACCAGCACAGCACCAACAAAGCTTCATTCAGCACCACTTGAGCCCCAGCACAACACCACCAAAGCAGCACTCAGCACCACCTCAGCATCACTCAGCACCATCTCAGTATCACTCAGCACTACATGAGCATCACCTCTGTACAAGCACACCACCACCTCAGCACCAGTGCCACACCACCTCAGCATCAGAGCAGCACCACTTTAACACCAGGGCAGGACCATCTCAGCTTCAATGCAGGTCCACCTCAGAATCAGCACAGCACCACCTGAACACAAACACAGCACCAGCTCTGCATCAGCACAGCAGCATCTCAGCATCAGCACTTCACCAACTCAGCATCAGTGCACAATCACCTCAGCACTAGTGCAGCACCACCTCAACATCAGCACAGCACCACCCCAGCATCAGTGTACCACTACTAGCAGGGCCGGACTGGCCATAGCGGGCAGTGTGCATTTCCCCAGTGGGCCGCTAGGGTGGGGGCCGGTTTTAAGCCCCTGGGGGCATTTTTTGTTACCGGGGCCGGCAATATTGGTCCCCTGTAACAAAATCAGCCGTATTCGGCCCTCGCAAACTGCTCGGCAGCACCCTCCTCACCCCAGGAGGGGCCTGCCGACAGTAGCAGCCCATGGAGGGAGTGCCGTGGGGCGGTTAGGCGGGCGGGGGAGGGGCAGGGTGGGGGGTATTAAATTCTGGCTCACGGCCGACCGGAGTAATGTAAAGAAATAAATAAAAAGAATTTCATTGCACGCGCTGAAACACATTTGGCGTTTCAGTGTACGCAATGAAATTAGTTTTATTTATTTATTTACATTACTCCGGTCGGCCTTGAGATGGAGTTTACTACCCCCCACCCTGCCCCTCCCCTGCCCCGCCTCACCGCCCCGCGGAACTCCCTCCACGGGCCGCTACTGCCTGCCGAGCAGTTTGCCAGGGCCGGTTTTGGTTCCCAGTCTGGCCCTGACTACTAGTGCAGCTACACCGGAGCACCAGCGCAGCCCCACCTCAATACCAGCGCAACCCCACCTTAGCAGCAATTCAGCACTACTTCAGCATCAGTGCAGAATCACCACAGCACAGCACCAACTCAGCAACACTCAGCACCACCTGAGCACCAGTGCATCACCACAACCTCAGCATTATTCAGCACCACCTCAGCATCACTCAGAACCTCCTCAGCATCTCTCAATAACTCCTAAGTATCACCCGGCATCACCTGAGCACCATCACAGCACCGCCTCTGCACAGCATCATGTCTTCAGTGCACCCCCACCAGTACCGCACCACCTCAGCACCAGAGCAGCACCACCTCAGTATCAGTGCAGCACCACCTCATCATCAGCACAGCACCATCCCAACATCAGTACAGCACCACCTCTGCATCAGTGCAGCACCACAAGCACAGCCCTATCTCAGCAGCAATCCAGCACCAGTGCAGCATCAGCACAGCATCACCTCAGCACGACACTAACTCAGCATCACTTAGCAACACCTGAGCACCAACTCAGCACCACCTGAGCACCAGTAGAACACTACCACCGCAGCATGACTCAGCATCACCTCAGCTTCACTCAGCACCACCTCAGTATCATTCAGCATCCCCTGAGCATCACCTTGGCACCAGTACACCACCACATGAGCACCACCTCAGCATCACTCAGCTCCACCTGAGACTCATTCAGCATCACCTGAGCATCACCTTCGTGCCAGCACACCACCACCTCAGAACCATCTCAATATCACTCAGCAGCACCTCAGTTTGCCCTCGGAATCTGGCATCTCTTGAGTCTCCCCTAGTATTTGTCAGCTGCTTGTATTGTAATTCAGGTACTATTTTCCAACCTCCACCCGCCTGCTGTTTATGTCCCCCCCACCATAACTAGAAAAGCTTTAATAAACCAGAATTAGAACAGGCAGGAAGAATTTGCCAGCATTGCAAGGACAAAAGAAAGTAGAATACATTTGTTATGTTAATTCTTTTTTAATAGGGTCATTCAGTTGTGCATAATGTCTTCTTGGTTATGTATATGGTAACAAAAATACTTATAACATTTTTTTATTATAACATTTCAACATGGTGCACAGCAGCCACAGTACTGTACAACATAGTTTAAAGACATTGGCAACGTCAATAGCTCTGTCTAAACACTTGTTAGGTCCCAACGGCCTCACCTTTTGGCTATGCCAATGCTTGTTATATTATGAATTTAGCTGAGGTCAAGGCTTGCATTTTGGTACAAACACTCCTTTGCTCACTAACATGAGAACGCTCTTGTGAATGTAGTCTGCTTCGGAAGATGCACATGCCCGAATAGCCAGCCAGATTCAGCTAGATTTTATTATTTTAAATTGCAACCTTGTGTGACTGTAATTGAAGAGAGTCTAGAAATGTAAACAAGGCTACACAAGGCCACCCTTACAGGCTCCTTCTTACAATCATTGGCTCACTGCTCTTTGTCCAACCTCCCCAGATACCTTGTGGCTCAACGTTGCTGCCGACCCAACCTTTCTGAGGGCAGTGCATCCCCTGAAAAAGGAACCACGGCACAGAGAGAGGGTGCCCATCCAGTTTAAAGACCTCCTATTTAGAGAATAAGTAAACTCAGTATGCTGTTTGTGTTATGCTATGAATATATTAAGCTATGATTATATTAACATAACGGAAGTGAAATAGGGTGCATCACTCACTACTCTAGCACACCCTTAGCGAAATTTAAACTTTGAAGTCTAGTTAGGGTGGCTCAAAATGGAGAGTTCACCCTAAGGGATTACGTCATACTGCTCTCCTCCCTAACTCGTTTCATACCCATTTTTAGGTCTTGTGTTACACTAGACCTTTTGATTTTACAAACATTTTCTTCATAATAAACATACTAAACATAGGGGCTTTCAGCCAGCCCTCTTCATGCATTGGTCTGTTTTTGCTTTATACACATTTGTATTCCACCAGCTACAGCATACAGCATCAAGTAATTGGTCGGACCACTTCAGCCATGGGCTAACTTCAGGGTGAGTGACGACATTCTCAGTGTGCTTTTTAAGGCAATTTTGTTTTCATTTTAAGCAATTCTTTCATATATTGGCAAGAATCTCGCAGCTTTCTCAACAATAACAGTTTACAAAATCAGTGACAAAACAAGTACTGGCAAAGCATAAAGGCTGGCAGCCAGCCTAGACGTGTTGACTTTGCTAATGCTTGTTCAATTATACTGTCTGATTATGAGCATTTTCCCCCCTATTAGATTAGTGTGTTTTCCTTGCTTCTATGGCTGAAGCTATGGCGGTGGTTGTGTACTCTCACTGCTTTTGCCATGTGTTCCCATTCTCCTTGACTTCAGTGTTCCAGTTGATGGTCCTACCTATTACCAGCATTGCGGAGAAAACAGTGCTACAGCCCTTCATAAACAATGTGGCATATTAACAAGAGAATATTGCCACCATATGATCACTTTTAGTGACGTTCTGGTGGCGCTATCCCCTTTTCCTTATTTACAAAGCAGCGTTAACGCCGACTTGTAAATAAGACCCTTTTTCACATGGATGAATAGTCGCGCTTTACAAGTCATCTGACAGGTTGATCTATTGTCTTACTTCAGAATCCCACCTGACGCAGTTATACAGACAGTGCCCAGGAGCACAACAGGCACATGCACCTATTTTCTGCATCCCTTGTGGCAAATTAACATTACAGAAGGGGCTGCAGATCCTTTTCGGCTCCTTCTGTAATACAAAGAGCGCAGGCGCACATACAGCACCAGTGCTACTTTGAGGGGATGTTTCCTCTTTCACATGAGACTGTGGCCCTATCCAGACCGAAACAGCTGAGAAAATTGGTTTTGCTCTCTGATGCTGCTATAAAACTAAACAAAATCTGCTTATAATCCCTGAAGCAATGAAAGAGTTTCCAAAATAGGAGATAAATTGGGTCAGAGGGGTTTCATATATATTAAAAAGAGTGGAACTCAGGGAAATAATTATGTGCAACCCATAAGTTACAGCCATAAATGTAGAGAAGAAACTGGCAGAACGACTGGCTTAGAGCAAAGAGGAAGGAAGAAATCCACTGAAATGCATTGACCTGAATTCCGCAACAGAAGAGCAAGGTCAAAGACCACTGAGAGTTTAAAGAGAGTCTGAACAGCCATTGCCCCATGATTGATAGTCTTTCAAAGTTGGTCTGGAATAGTGATCAATGTGGCTTCAATGTCATAGAGAGGGTGCAAACCCAACATCATTTGGATAAGCCTATTGTTGAATTCAATGAAAAAGGAAAGCCAGTGAGTGATCTCTTTCTCCAGTACTTTGAAAAGAAAAGGGAATAGCCATTTGGGATGGAAATTGCTCAGCCTGGTAGGGTCAGCTGATTTTGTTTAACTGGAGAGCAACCCATGTTTGTTCCTATTTAGGGAAAACAAAGGCAGAGGCAATGGAAGGATTGCAGAATTCAGTAACTGGAGGGGAAACTGCATCTGGTGCACAATGAAGGATACAAACAGGACCGGGATCAAGGGGAAAACCACATTTGGGAGTGAGGGGTGATTTACGGTATAGCCTCAACCAATATGAGAACCACATCAGTGAACAGTGTTCTTGAGTTTAACTGGTTCCTCTCTAAAAGTGAGGTAGTAGCAACATTGCGTCTCAGATACACTCAATTTTGTCAAGGAAGTAATTGAACAATGGGCGGTATATCTCAGCTGAGTGACGATAAGTGTCACACAAATAGCGGATGTAAGTCGATATTTGTCAACATTGAAGACATCTTTAGTGGAAATTCCAGTTTTCATAATATGATTGACATAGAAACCTATCAGATATGCTTAATGCCAGATTTCAGAGCAACTACTTTTTTCTTTGGTGGTGACTCTTAAAGTTTGCATTCACTTGTAAAGATTACCATCTCCTCAGAGCTTTTGAGCAGGAGAGCTTATATCATCAGGATGATATAATTTGAGGGATCTAAACGGTCTAGTAATCCAGGAATCTTGTCCCATTTTGAAATGCTCATTCATTAGAGATTAGATTCTCAGTAGTTATGTTAGACCGAGATTTAGAGGTGGCAGTGGGATCATGCTCAGAGTTTTAGTAAGAGAATGATTTTAGGTAAAAACAATAGCAACCTTATCAATCCAGGCCATTACAAGGAGCTGAGAGTGCAATTTTATTAAGGAAGGTAAAAAATAAGTTCAAGAATATGACTGCCCATGGGGCTTGTGCAATGAAACACTGTGTAAGACTAGCAAAGAGGCAAAATGTATAAAGTTGCCGATTGAAGCCTGGGCTAGGGTCTTGGCCCAGAAGTTAAAGTTGCCCTTCTCCAAAAGTTTAGAAGCCATCAGAATAGGGAGGTAAAATGGGCTGTTTTTTAACTAAAAATCATTGAAAATGTCAGTGTGAACTACCTAGCTGCTCAGGAAAGTGCTACATCATGAACTGACCAGCAGCAACCTCAATTTTCTGAAGCTGGGGATGTGAATCAGATCTTATAGATTTACAACTCTATTATACAGTACCATTTTAGAGTTGCTACGTAGGTTAGATCATCAGTCACTAAACAGTATTAGGCAATGGGGGAGGCACTCATCCATGGTTAGATGGCTGCCAATTGTCATAAATGAATGTGGGAAAAATGAGAGCCTGGTTGTTGGCAATGATATATTAGTTTGGACATCTGACCCCTAGCTGGACATTATGGACCTCCTTCCAGTCCCTGTTTTATCAGCTAAGTACATAGAGATGATATGCAACAGTAGTCTTAGCTTCACCATGGAAGACCAGAAAGTGTGATCCTATTGTTTCCAGATGCTATGAGTATCAAAAAGTGTCATCCGTTTTATTGGTAGGGAGAGATGCATAGCTATAGTGAGGATATTTGTTTTGTCTCCTCTTAATTATGATAATGCTGTCTACGCTGACCCTTCACAAACTCTAAATGGGAAGTTCCAAAGTCTCCAACGTATAAGCGTCCGGGTGTCATTTGGGCTCAGGCATGTTAAGCGTGTTTCTGTTGCACATTGCATGCTATAATGATTCCCAATGAAGAAGGGCATTCATTTAAAGGTACTCTGTTTCAGCTAATAAATGATTTCTCTTACTGTTCCTCTTTCTTGCCAGACTTGGTGGTATCAGCTAGAAGCCAGCTTTCTGCAATTTCTGAACTCCTAGGGCTGTATTAAAATAGGGCATATTGTCCCAGTTTCCACCACCGTGCACCTTCAAATTGGTACCTGGCTGCGAATAGGGCCAGTGAGCCCAATTACTGATTATGAGCTGACTCAAGGACAGACAGAAACTGTCACATGGACTGGGTTGGCGCATGAGGGAAAGTCTTTCACTGTGCAGGGGTATCCACCTGCACTTCAAAAGAAGGACAGAGATCCCCCTCAGGTGGCTGCAGGGTGGGACTCCAACTGGCCTGTAGGGGATGTGTGAGGGGCTTCCATGGAACCATCTTTCTCCCCTAGAGAGGGCTGCCATATGGGGGCTCACTGACTGTGTGCTACCTTTTTGTGGCCCACAGTCAGTGCACCTCTTGATGGACTATTTGCTCGGGCACCCACATCATTAATACAATGTGGATGCAGAGACAAAGTGTTTCCCTCATTTGCATGGGGCACACTCCCATGCAAATGAAGGAACACCTTCTTAGGATAGCGCCAGTGCTTTATGTGCATTGGCTCTATCTGTACTACGGAAGGGGCAGCACAAGCAACTGTGACACATTCTGTAATACTAGAAAAGGATTTGGTCCCAGAACATACGTAAATTGAAAACCTGAGCAAAGTCAGCAGAATAACAATTGCAACAAATAAAGCATATCAAAGTGTTATTTAATCACACTTGGGATAGGCACATGAATGCATATAAAAAACACATTTACAAAAGTGCAGGGTGCCACAGGGAAGGGGGGGGAGTGTGATGAGTTAGGTAGGGTAATAGGATAAGTGACATATAAACATTCGTAACGGTTGTACAAATCAATTGCTGTGCACGTTGCTATCGTGCCAAATAATCAGAATGAAAGTCAATCATAAGCAGAATTGAGTGTTCAGCCAAAAGAGCCATATACAAGCAAAAATACACAGTGCTCAATGCACTATTGTAGGTACTGGCGTAGTGAAATGTCGACGTTTCGACCCCTCATCAAGGGTAGGTTGATTTAATCCTTACGAGTGGGGTCTTCCTCAGGACAGAGAGGACGGTGAAACCGGAAGGGTAGGCACCTATAAAAACATTGGATCAGTATTAAAAAAGGGGTAGCGAAGCCAAGCAGAATAGAACAGCGAGGCTGGAAATGGAAAGGCATTGCCATAATTACCAATTGAGAGAAAGGACATCTAATCAGTGTCAGCTTGGCGTCCGAAGGCGCAAGGGCAAAAAGGCTCCAAAGACAGGTGGGAGTGATAAACACCTATAACAAATTAAAGGTGACAATGGAATCATTCAAGTAACAATTCAATGGATAAGTTGGGTATAACTCCCTGAAAATGGGAACTTACAATTTTTAGTCGAACCACAAAAGAGGGATTGATTGCTCCATCATTACACGCCGCAACATAGATCGGTGTGTTTGAGTGAAATAAATCACTAGAAAATCAGCCTCTATAAATAAATGGAGAGGGGTGCTCTTTTAATGAAAGACCTAGTAGGTAATCCAAAGCTAGAGAAATATAGAAATAAACTGCCACAAGGACCTGGTCCCCCAGCCTATCATCCGTGTGTTTGTTATATAGTGGAGCGAGAGAATGAGTGAAGCGGGCGCTACATCAGATGATTAAAAATGAATAAACAATGGAAAAGTGAACCGTCATTGAAGACAGGTATCGCTTGCACGTTATGAAAGGAAAAGTCATCAGTTAACAAAGCAGCAAATAAAACGTGTAGGAAATCTTAAATCGATTTAACCAAATAGAGCGGAGGTAGGTGGCGTGATTCCCTTAAGTAATTGCTTAATATGAATTCAAGGGAAACAAAAACACTTGTTTGTATAGGAGCAAGCTATTCGTGTAGATAATAAAAAGAGCCAACGTGTATAAGCATAGGTCGAGTTGGGCCAAGTTAAACGAAGGGAGGTGGAGAGGTTCCCCTACCTTTAGACGGTGTCCGTGTCTTCAGCGCTCGGATCTGACAAAACACTGTGACCGCGGAACGGCTGCCTCATATGGAGAACGCTGCCGCCGCGTGACGTTAGAACGGGTGCAGACGCTAGATGCTGTCCGTGACGGTACAATGGAAGAAAGACATCCCGAGTAGTTCGTCGGTAAAATAAGACTAATGGTTAAAAAATATAGTTATGAAATTGCAGTCGTGGTCTGAAATTAAATAGATATGACTCGCAATGGTATCTCAGACAAAGGGGATGTTATTCATGAATTTTGGAGTGAGACGTGACTCAAAGAGTTACACGCTCGAACGGAGTAATCGGAAAATAGATGTAATCAACCAGGGGATGCTCTGAAGGAGAAAAAATCTATACATTATAAAAAACGCATAACTGTGGAAAATACAAAACATAAAAGAAGCCTTATTTGTTTGGAAATGCATAGTTTGTAACAAAGCAAGTGAACTCATGTAGATTGATATTATCTTAATGACTGATTAGAGTGCAGCAAAGACAAATGGTGGATTCTTCTAGAGAGAAAACAGTCAAATTATCATATATACATGGTGTACACTACTTATATGCATATGATGGTCAAAAGGACAGGACGTTCAAAATTGACATTGACAGCAGGTTAGGCTACCAGCTGAAATTCTTTTAGAGAGAAAACAGTCAAATTATCATATATACATGGTGTACACTACTCATATGCATATGATGATCAAAAGGACAAGACGTTCAAAAATGACATTGACAGCAGGTTACGAGCTGAAACACCAGAAGAAAAAGAAAGAGAACAGTGTTCACTAATTGCTGAGAATAGCTAGTTGGGCATTACTGGGGTCTTGTTCGTTCAAACCCGTTAGAATAGTATCAAATCGAATCATCATTTTAGACTCTCTAATGAGAAGGATAGAGGATATATTGCCTCCCCTGGGTCCCAGTTCGGTTTTCTCCAAAACAATCCATTGCATTTCATCTGGGCGATGTCCCAGTTGGTGATAATGTTCAACCAGAGGTGCACCTGTCACATTGCATCTTATCCTACTTTGGTGTTGCAGAATTCTTGCTTTTACTTTTTGCTGTGTCTGGCCGATGTATAGTTGGCCACATGGGCACAGAATCCCGTAGATGACGTTACTGGAATTACAGTTTGTATGTGATTGCAATGTAATGGTCTGATGTTTGTATTCAAAGTTTTTTGATTGCATAGTTGTGGGGCATGCTTTACATGACCCACATTTGAAATGACCTATGATTGGTGGTAGATTCCAGAGCGACTGGATAGTCGGTTCAACTGGGTCCTCAAGGAAGGAATGCACCACATGATCCTTAATGCTCATCGCTTTCTTAAAAGAATGCATCGGTAAATTTGGTTGGTCAATCTCGGTAGATACAATGCTCCAATGTTTGTTGATGATCCTTTTCACTGCATTACTTCGAGTAGAGAATGTTGTGACACATATTATCTTATTGTTTTGTAATGATGTAGCGGGATTTTTGGATGAGAGCAATGTGTCCCGTGGGTTGTACCAGGCCCTCTTTTGGGCCCTTTTCACCAGTCGTTTTGGGTAACCTCTTGAGATTAACCTGGCCATTAAGTTCTCAGACTCTGTGATGTAGTCTGTTCGCTTCGTGCAGTTCCTGCAGATCCGCAGGAACTGTCCGACTGGGAGATTGTCGCGTAATCCGCGTGGGTGGTGGCTGCTGTACCTCAGTAGAGAATTTCTTTCAGTTGGCTTCCTATATAAGGTAGTTAGAAGTTTCTCATCTTCATAGAAAATTTTTAAATCAAGGAAGGGTATCTCCTGCGTACTAGACTGTATAGTGAACTGGATATCTTGGTCGCACTGGTTTAGCCATTGGTGGAACAGGTTGAGTTGAGTAGTTTCACCATTCCAAATTATTAATATATCGTCAATATATCTTTTCCACATATTAATATGGGTCGAGAATGGGTTGTTATTCAGGACGAAACGCTTTTCAAAATTGTCCATATACAGGATCGCTAAATCTGGGGCAAAGGCAGCCCCCATCGCAACTCCTTTCGTCTGTACATAATACTTGCCTTGAAAATAAAAGAAGTTCTTTTTCATAGCGATGGTCAAAAGAGCTATGATGAAATCCGTGGGTACCCTTGTTGGTGCTGGTCTCAAATCCAAAACTTCTCGCATAACCGCCAATGCTGGTTCCTGCGGGATGCTGGTGTATAGTGAGACGATGTCGCAGGTGACAAGTATCTGCTCACTAGAGTTGAATGGTTGTTGGTCAATCATTGCAATGACTTGCATGGTGTCTCGCAGGTACGTTTCTGTTTCTTCTGCTATTGGTTTTAGGAAAAAATCTATGTATTTGCATAGAGGTTCCAATAGTGAACCGCAACCGGATACTATAGGGCGACCAGGGGGATGGAGGATGTCCTTATGTATCTTCGGTAGGGTATAGATGGTAGGTAGTCGTGGGTGTCGCTGGTTCAGATAGTCATATTCTAATTTGCTTAGAAAGCCACAATTCAAGGCATCGAGAGTTATTTGGTGGATTTCCCCCATCAGGTCCTTTGTGGGATCAGATTTTAGTAAGGAATAGCTGACGCCATCTTGTAACTGCCTTAGAATCTCCGACTTGTATGCAGTTGTGTCTTGTACCACTATAGCTCCACCCTTATCAGCAGACTTGATCACAATGTCCTTGTTATTTTTAAGGGTTAGGAGTGCCGCTTTTTCAGACTTGCTGGTGTTAAGTATAGTGTGTTTGTAGGTCGAAAGTAAAATATTAACATCGTTGAGAACTATGCTCTCGTAAGCCAAAATCCTGCTACTCATAGCATTTTCAGGTGGAACAAACTTGGATGGAGGCCTTAGCCCGGTGAAAGACTTGGAAGGACTCTCTTCAGTGTTCTTGAAGAAATACCTAAGACGAATCTTGCGAAAGAAGCCATGGAGTTCAGTCTTTAAGTTGAAGGAATTCGGGTGTGCAGTTGGAACGAACGACAGACCCTTGGAAAATACAGCTTGTTCATCAGTATTAAGATTATATGCAGAGATGTTGACCACTGGGTTGTCGCTGGGCTCTACCATCTGTAGACTTTGCGCCTTGTCGATATCTCTCCGTGGTTCTCTTGTTGGAATCGGACTTGCTTCGGGGTTGTGCCTCGGCCTCTGTCCCAATTGGTACTCGGTGGATTCTGCTGGCCTCTCGGAGGTCCTCTTGGCCAGTTGCCACCTCGTCCTCGGGGTGGTCTCCATTGGCCTTCCCCTAAAAAAGGAAAATAACCTTGGGGAGGATACCAGTTGTCCCGGTAGTTGTAGTCGTAGCTAGGGCCTGGCGCCTCTTGATCACTATCTGAACTGACCGTAGAATCGGAAAAAGTAGCATAGTTCCTCCTTCCTCTGAAGGCACCTCTACCTCTCCCCGTGAAGCGACCAGAGTTGTCCTGTTTGTAGTAATCTTCGTTGAGGTGATGAATACAGGCCCCAGCTAGGCCCGCAGGACACAAGGGTTCGCTCTCCTGTAATGGAATCTATAAGGAAGTTGGCACGGAAACTGCAAAGTACAAAGACAGCATTTATTAACCCTTAAGGGTGGTCCTACAATCCACACAACACTCTTCAGTATTGCATAGAGTAGCACAAAGAACTTGCGTACACGGTCCCCTTTTATACACAACAGAGGGGCTCATAAGTGGGTGGATACAACATGAGGCAAGGAATGTTACCTTTTATGGACATTTTCGATACAAGATCAATATGTGGGCGGAGCTGACACACTCCTTGAGCCCGCGAAAACATGGTCAAGCAAGGCTAACTGATAACAGATGTGGTCAAGTCTGGGCATGTGCCAGATGGACAAAGGAGCTATTTATAGACTGTTACTAGGCAGATTACAAGAGCAACTAACACAGAGGTTGGACTCTTCTCGTGGGGAACACGTGGAAGCATGACAATACAAAATGGAGTCCGAACTTCGGTCAACATAACGGAGAAAACATGATCTAGAGAAGGGAATTAATGTCTTTAGTAAATGCTTAATCACGTCATTGTTTCAATTTACAACAGACGACCCTTTCAGCATTTACTGAAGACATCCGGTTTGTTAGGATAATCATCATATATGTCAATTGTCATCATTTCTTCAACTTCTTTAGCTAAACGTTTCTGGTGAGCAACATCGGCAATAGCTTTCTGATCAGGGATACAGAATGATACACATAATGAGCAGAGTAAGGGACCACATTGAACGCAGATACAGCACGAAAACAGAACCGCTACAATAATGCAGAGACCAGTTAGAACCTTCCATCCCCAGGCAGTAATTAACGCCCAAAACCATCCAGAAAAGGACCAAGTGCCGTTTTCTGTATGGATCTCAGCTGCAATTTTATGCAGTTTATTGATGGCATTATAAACTGATGGCGTATGATCAGGGATAAACACACAACAGCTACTTCCAATAATTTTACATGCTCCTCCTCTGTCAGCTAGCATAACGTCTAATACCATACGATTCTGCAACGCAACAATTCTAGTAATTTGCAATTCCTCCGTAAGATTCCCAAGTGCAGCAGCGGTCTGATTTGTCACAGCTTCTACCACTCTTGTTAATCTTCGGATCTTCCTACTGTTCAGGGCAGCTCCAACAAAGAAAAACAATCCTAAGTTAAAATCAATATACTGCTGCAGACTGGTATCAGTCTGATCTACATCGTCAAGTGATAAAGTACGTTTATACCTATTTACAGTCGCATTATTCAATAATTTCAGATCCTTATGATAAGATGCGGGAGCTAGGAATACAGGAGGTAATAGAAATGATACATAGCATACCCCAGACCACCCAGACGGTAATAACCTTTATTTCCACACACAAAGTACGTATTATGGGAGGCTAAAAAGGTACTATTGTTCAACCCGTCAATGTTTAGAACAGTAATACAATCACTAACACCAACAGGGATAAAACCCACACTCTGGACACATAGGTCCGCTTGAGCTTGTGCTACTTGAATCACAAATTTGTCCTTTCCCACAGTGTCTCTTGTGTTCGTGAAGATGTAGGGAATGGATTCATTGTCTGGTCGGTACTCTTCCCACTCCCAAATTGTCCCATTCGCTTGTGGATACCCATTTTTGTCTTGATGGCATTCTTTATTGAGTCTGAAGAGCAATCGTCCCACTGTCGGTTTCCGAGTAGCAAAAAGCAAAGTATACCATGCTCTACAAGAGCCATTATGAGAGAAAGGAAGTGGTATAAATGGCGTTCCTCCTTTCTTCTGATGAGCTGGCATCATCCCACATATCCAACAGTTCGTAGCATTCGTAGCAACGTGGGTATGATGCAGCATCTGGATGAAAGTGTTGTTCAAGTAAGACTGTCGATGCTTCAACTCTTGATACGGTAATGTATAAAAGTAGTGCTCCTCAGGCACCGGAGTTGTCAACACAAGAATCTTCCGAGCGGGTGTTACATCCTCCACGAACCATGTGGTTATCCCAACAATGGCTACTGTCAACATGAATCCTAATGCACAAAGGATTTTCTTTTTCTCCATGTCAAAATAAAAAATAAAACCCAATATCTTCCTGAAACTAAGAGTCTGTCAGAACTCTTCCCCTTGGGCAGCGGTTGATTTCTTCACCAGCGGGCCAAGACGGGTGTCGCTACACTAATGCAGGGCTGATCCCCCCCCCTTGCCTCATCGGCTCTCCGTTTCACTAACCCAAGGGCCGTTCTGACAGTATGTCCCGGTACTGGAAAACTCACTTCCTTGGTCGAAGATGATATCGCCTTCCTCCAGGAGTCGCGTGGTCCGGAAAGAGCTCCTCAGTGGCATTTGGCTCCGCAGCACGGCCTGTCTCTGCAGCCAAGATTTCTCGTTGATCGGTCAGCACGGCAGGTTCCACCAATCCGGGCGGCACCTTCCTACAGTGCAGGGAATGGATCCAATTCTTTCTGTTGGAGACTCGCACAGCCGTCCTCGTTGCGAGGAGGACCTGCTCAGGACCCACCCATCTCGGTTCCAAGCTGTTTGTTCTGTCAAATATTTTCACCATCACGTGGTCACCAGGTCGAAGACCATGTCCTTCACCGGTAGACCGATCAGGGAGCGCCTCTCGGACCTGTTGATGAATAGAAACCAAGTTATCCGTTAACTGTGCCAGATAATCGTTCATCATTACACAAGGTACATCATACACAGCCTTAGGTTTTGGTGGACCCAAAATATTCATTGGGCGTCCGAAGACAATTTCATACGGTGTAAGGCCAGTTCGAGAGTGCGGTACCGATCTAATTGACAATAACGCCAGTGGCAGAGCGTCTGGCCAAGTCAAGGACGTCGAAGCTTGAATCTTAGCGATCTTGAGCTTCAGTGTACCATTATACTTCTCGACTAGTCCTGCAGACTGAGGGTGGAATACCGCGTGAAACTTCTGGATGATGCCCAGGCCCTTCAAGACGTACTTTATAACATCCGCTACAAAGTGAGGCCCATTATCACTCCACATGAGTCTACAGACGCCATATCGAGGGAAGAATTCTTTCAGCAGCAGCTTCGCAGTAGTCATTGCAGTATTGTCTTTCGTAGGGTACGCTTCAACCCATTTGCTGAAAGCGCAGACCACTACTAGAACATACTTCAGATTGTTACAGCGCTCAAGCTGGATGTAATCCATCTGCAAAACCTCGAAGGGTACAGTAGGTGTCACGAATCCTCCTGCCGGAGTTCGAGTACCCTTTCCTGGGTTATACCTCAGGCAGATCATACAGGTCTGCACCACCCTCTTTGCCGTGCTAGCAATCTCTGGATGCTCCCAGACTTGGGTAAGCAATTTCACAATTGCGGAAGCTCTAACATGTGCTAGCCCATGTGCCATCTGAACCATAGGTTGTACAAAAGCCGTGGGTAATTTCCATCTATCCATCTGCTTATTTCTCCAGCAGCCCTCGTCATCCAGTTCTCCCTCGCTAGCCCATTGTTCCCGCTCTTTGTCAGAAGCGGTCCTTTGCATTTCTCGCACTTCCTCCTTCGCATCATGCCATCTTTCCACCTGTGACTTTACTACATACACGGCAGTAGCACCGGGCTGCATCGCAGTCTCCCGTGCTACTCGATCTGCCAACGCATTCCCTTCTCCAACTTTATCAACTACTTTCCTATGGGCGCTACACTTAACGATGGCAATTTTCTTTGGGTATGTCAATGCGGTTAAAAGATTGTGAACTAACTCTCCATGCATTATCTGTACTCCATGTGACGTTAAAAACCCTCTCTCCTTCCAGAGTAGGCCGAAGTCATGCGCTACTCCGAAGGCATAGCGGCTATCTGTATAAACATTCACACATAGTCCTGTACTGAGCTCACATGCTCGTGTTAATGCTATCAGTTCCGCTGCTTGAGCTGATTTCTGTGGTATGCGTGCTGTCTCCACTATCGTTTGCAATGTGGTAATCGCATACGCTGCTGAAGTCGTACCATCTGGTAGCTTCAGACATGATCCGTCCACCCACAGTTCTCCATCTACATCTGGAAAGGGCGTATCCTGGAGATCAATACGACCCTTTGTTTGTTCCTCAGTCACGAGAATACAATCATGCGCTTTCCGCGCCTCAGGCTGGGTTTCGGGGTATGGCAACAATGTTGCCGGGTTTAATGTTACGCACCTTTTTAACGTAATATGAGGAGCCAAAAGCGTCAACTCATATCCCGTTAAACGGGCGCTGGTCAAATGCTGCGTCTTCGTTTGATTGAGCAGGGCATCGACAGCATGGGGGACTAATACCAACAACTTATGAGATAACACAATTCCCTCACTTTGGCGTATTGACACAGCTGTCGCCGCAACCGAGCGAAAACACCCTGGTAATGCTCGGGCGACAGGATCAAGTACAGCCGAAAAATATGCACAAGGGCGCTGCTTATCGCCGTGCATCTGCACTAAAACTGACAATGCACATCCATCTTTCTCATGCACATACAACGAAAAGGGTTTTGCATAATCAGGGGTCCCTAACACTGGTGCTGAACAAAGGGCCTGTCGTAGTTGCTGAAAAGCAGTATCACACTCATCTGACCAAGGGATTGGGATAGGCGTGTCCTTTGTCAAGAGGGCTAATAATGGCTTAGCTATGTGCGAAAACCCCAATATCCACTGTCTACAAAAAGAAACAAGGCCCAGAAATGCACGCACATCCTTCTGTGTGGACGGTCTCGGTGTGTCCAAAATTACTTGGATACGATCCGGTGTGAGTGCACGTCCCTCCTTAGACAAAAGGTGACCCAAATAAGTCACCTTTGGTCTACAGAATTGCAATTTCTTCCTAGATACCTTATGATTGTGGGATGCTAAAAAGGAAAGTAAGGATAACGTACTTTTTTCACACAACTCCAGGGTGTCAGCCGCCAGCAAGATGTCATCAACATATTGAATGAGGGCGACACCCTCGAGCAGAGCAAAGGAATCCAATTGTCGTTTCAAAGCCTGACTGTAAATGCTAGGGCTTTCTGTGTAGCCCTGGGGGATCCTACAAAAACGATAAGATCTATTATTTAATGTAAACCCAAAAAGATATCGGCTATCAGGGTGAATGGGAATGGAAAAGAAGGCATTCTTCAAATCGATCACGGAGAACATAGTCGCCGTAGGTGGTACCAAAGTAAGCAACGTCGTGATATCGGAAACCACTGGGTACTGAGGTATCACGATCTTGTTTACTTCTCTTAAATCAATTATAAACCGATAAACTCTGGCGTCCGTATCCTTTTTCAGTATGGGAAGAATCGGACTGTTACAAATGTTGTAGGGGACTTCCTCCACTAACCCTACCGCCATCAAATCCTGCACTATCTGTAGGAGAGCCTCCTCACCCTCCTGGGAAATACGGTACTGAGGGAGGCGTGGTAACACCGCCCCCTCCTGGACGCTAATGTGGACCGGTGGAATCACCATTTGTCCCACATCAGTATCCGAAGTTGCCCACAAAGCACGAGGGAGGGTAGCTAACAGCGCATCCTCTGACATCGTACACATCCGTTCTGATCGGGGGTAATTATCATTCAATATTACCCGTACACCAGCAGGGGAGCAGCGGATCGTAGCCCTAAAATGCTTTAACATATCAAGACCCATAATGTTGTCCGGTGTGTACGGGGCAAGCAGGAACGGACAGGGTGCAGAAAAAGAGTCAACTTTAAACATGAGGGGCTGCGAAAGAGGGCTTCGGGAGAGTGTACCGTCAAACCCTACCGATGTGACCATTAAGCCGGATGGGGGAGCCCCCGGAACCAATTGCTTAGACAGCGCACTACGTGTCGCTCCTGTATCCACTAGGAACTGATCAGTAGAGCCCAAAACCTCAGCCGATACATAAGGACCCTTCTGATCGACCGGCACCTCAACTGATTCTAACCCCCATCCAACGCATCCCTATGCATGCTGAGAGTCATGGTACCCCGACCGGTCAATCCCCGACACTTGATACTGATGCTGACGATCGAAAACATTTGATCTGTCTCGGTGCTGCCCAGCAGAGTCAAAACGAGCCTGTTCGTTAGAATTCCCTCGAAAGTTCGAGAAACCCCCTCTACCTCGCGGGCCACCATGGGTATGCCCCTGACGCGATGCATGCAACACCGGGCAGTCCCTAGCCCAATGACCCGATTGCTTACAATACGCACATTGGTTCCTATTTAAATCAGATCGGCCCGAGGGAGGACCATAAGATCCTCCCCTACCTCTATTACTACCCCGTCGGGGCGGGCCATAGACTTGTGCCAACATCACCTTTGTTTTCAAATCTTTCGATTTCCTTTCCTCCTGGCCCTTTGCTTCTTGCTCCTGACGCTCATAATACTGGGCGATAGTCAGGAGGGCTGTCGGTGTAGCGGAAGACCAAGAACTTTCACTCGCTTTTAAACGGGCCGCAACTGCCGGCAGCAGATTAGCCACATATTTATCCGCAAAAAGGTGGCGGCCCGTATCGTCAGTAAGCGACTGGCCACTAAAATCATGAAACGTCTCCTCAAAGCGCGTAAAGAAGTCCGCAACTGACTCGTCAACTTTCTGTTTACATGCAGCTAACATATTCCAGTCAATCTTTTTAGGGGGGATAATTGTCTTCAACTTAGCCACAATAGCAGCAGGGAGATCTAAAATACTCTGGGGCGGTTTCTGCGCGGGCTTCCGCTCCCTATCCTCATCCTCAAGGTCAGACCACCGGGCCTTAAAGGCAACTGTATCATCTACCTTTCGGACAGATCGCCACATATCCGGTGGTAGAATAAGGCCAAAGAACAGGTCTATATCTGCTAAAGTCATAACGCAAGAATTCAAGGCCCCCTCGACTTCTTCGTAGAAGGCCGCTGGATTCTTGCGGGGGTCAGGCAGCGCATTCTTTAATGCCATCACATCAGCTCTATGCCACGGAGTATAAACCCAATTATACACAAAATATCCCTTAGCATCGGCGGAGGTAATGTCCGAGCTAGTCCCCGCTCCTTTAGGAGGAACATACAAAGGCGCCGCCTCGCGCATTGGCTTAGCATGCACTAGATCGCTCTTATCTGATTGAGAGGTGGATGAGTGGCCTTCTGTAGTACACGAATCCGACTGCGTCTCCTCCCCTGCTCGTTGGCGCGCTTTTTCTTTATGGGCCAGCACTGCGTCCCGCAAGGTGAATAGCCGCCGAGCCGTATCAGGAGCCTTAGAGGGAGAAAAAACACCATCATGCAATGCTTTAGCATCCGATGTCACTTCTTCAGGCTCAAAGACACTAGAATATTTCCGAAAAGCAGCAATCACTTCCTCCGCGAAATGACTCAAAAAATACAATCTCTCTCTATCCTGCCACGACCTCCAAGTATGGAACAATTCATCCACGGACACCTTGCCCTTAAGTGCACGGAAAGAAATTTGTCGAAGCTCAGCCATATGTTCAGCCGATAACATGGACCGCGTATCTACCTTACCCGTACCCGGGACAGAATCTTGTGGCCTCGGAGCAGATGCGCCAACATAAGGGGGCGGAGAGCGATCTAGTAAATAAAAATCATCATCAAGATTATTAAGGACAGGATAGAGTGGCTGCCGAACAGCATATTGACCCGAGACTTGCAGCCTACGCTCTTTCTCTTGTCTCTCCGTTTGTTCTTTGTCCTCCCGACGCCTCGCTTCCTGTGCTCGCACATGATCATTCTTCCGTTGTTCTTTATCAAACAGCGCTTTCTCACGCTTCTCTCGCTCACGCACCTCCTTCACCCACAACCGCACACACTCAAACATATCCTGACGAGCACGCCGCTTACACATACACTGTTCCACATACTCAATCTTACGTATATCAAACGATCCATACAAAGGCCATCGTAACTCAGGATCTTTTTTAGTATATTTCCTCCATATTGTGCTTTACATTATGGAAGAAAGACCATGCTTCACATACATATCCCTATTAGGAGTCCCTTCTGGGGGAGCTGGAGCAGATTCCTCGAGGTTCAACCGGTTTCCCAAACAGCAACACCACTTACGGAGTGCGCTAAAAGCAGGCATGCTCAGGAATAATGCAAAATATGCAATATTATAGAGAAAATGGCACTTAATCGTTGCGCCGTTCAAAGTTACACAGCTCCGGAGAAATCTCTCCACATTACCTGCCTATATGTGTTGCAACGCATATATTTTCACAAAGACAAATACAAAATATGACTAGTCATCACAAATCAAACTCAAATAGCCGGACCAGGCTTCAAAAACTCGGAGCAAGTACCGTACACCGGTTCTTACCAATCAAGAGTCCAGATTCCAACTGCCAAGCTCCACAATCGCCCAAACGGCTTTCACGGCAGGACCGACAGAAGAGGTCTCAGTCGAGGACCGGCGCCACCCAGACGGTCAGCTCGGAAGGGAAGGAAGAAAAACCTCGGGATGCCAGGGCTAAGACGCCGCTGGCAGTGATCACGTCCCCGGCCACGTTCCTCACCTTCGTCGCGACCAGTCCTTCGAGCATCCGAGTCGCCGATGAGCCCCACGTGACGGGCGCCAATTGATGAATACAGGCCCCAGCTAGGCCCGCAGGACACAAGGGTTCGCTCTCCTGTAATGGAATCTATAAGGAAGTTGGCACGGAAACTGCAAAGTACAAAGACAGGATTTATTAACCCTTAAGGGTGGTCCTACAATCCACACAACACTCTTCAGTATTGCATAGAGTAGCACAAAGAACTTGCGTACACGGTCCCCTTTTATACACAACAGAGGGGCTCATAAGTGGGTGGATACAACATGAGGCAAGGAATGTTACCTTTTATGGACATTTTCGATACAAGATCAATATGTGGGCGGAGCTGACACACTCCTTGAGCCCGCGAAAACATGGTCAAGCAAGGCTAACTGATAACAGATGTGGTCAAGTCTGGGCATGTGCCAGATGGACAAAGGAGCTATTTATAGACTGTTACTAGGCAGATTACAAGAGCAACTAACACAGAGGTTGGACTCTTCTCGTGGGGAACACGTGGAAGCATGACAATACAAAATGGAGTCCGAACTTCGGTCAACATAACGGAAAAAACATGATCTAGAGAAGGGAATTAATGTCTTTAGTAAATGCTTAATCACGTCATTGTTTCAATTTACAACAGAGGTAGGGATATGTATTCTTTTTTTCATAAAACCTAATATCCTTGGAGAGTTTATCTAATTTTTTACTCTGCGTGGTGGTTTCAAAGTCTTTTAGTGATTTTGTAAGATTTTCCAAAGCACTTTTGGCATTGATCAGAGTTGAGTCACCTGCAATTTCTTGTTTGAGGGCGGCTATTTCTCTGGTTAAGACTTGAACCTGTTCGGCCGCGGTTTCTACTCCGAGAACCATCCAATGTCGCGACGCGTTGTTTGCAATAAAACTGAAGCCTTCTTTGAATTTTGGTAAGTCCACGAAGATGGCAGGTTCATTTTTTATCTGTAGTCCAACGGGTATTATACTGGCCTGTAGATATTTAGTGAGCAAATGACCATGGAGTTTTGTACGAATTAGTTTCTTTTCCAGACGCTCGAGTTTTGCTATCTTGTCATTGAGTGTGAAGTCAATATTGGGTGTGTCGGATGACAGAAAGAGATTCCTAGGGTCCTGTAGCAGCTGGTTGATGTATTCCTCAGTATAGGAGAGGGTTTCACTCTCCACCATTTTATAGAAGAAGGGAAATTCACAAAGGAATACCTCGCAGGTGTGCACCTGCTCGTTTAAGAGTTAGAACAAAGGGCAAACCCAATAGTCACTGGGACCTGGGTAACAAACAGTAGAAAAGGATTTGGTCCCAGAACATACGTAAATTGAAAACCTGAGCAAAGTCAGCAGAATAACAATTGCAACAAATAAAGCATATCAAAGTGTTATTTAATCACACTTGGGATAGGCACATGAATGCATATAAAAAACACATTTACAAAAGTGCAGGGTGCCACAGGGAAGGGGGGGGAGTGTGATGAGTTAGGTAGGGTAATAGGATAAGTGACATATAAACATTCGTAACGGTTGTACAAATCAATTGCTGTGCACGTTGCTATCGTGCCAAATAATCAGAATGAAAGTCAATCATAAGCAGAATTGAGTGTTCAGCCAAAAGAGCCATATACAAGCAAAAATACACAGTGCTCAATGCACTATTGTAGGTACTGGCGTAGTGAAATGTCGACGTTTCGACCCCTCATCAAGGGTAGGTTGATTTAATCCTTACGAGTGGGGTCTTCCTCAGGACAGAGAGGACGGTGAAACCGGAAGGGTAGGCACCTATAAAAACATTGGATCAGTATTAAAAAAGGGGTAGCGAAGCCAAGCAGAATAGAACAGTGAGGCTGGAAATGGACCAATTGAGAGAAAGGACATCTAATCAGTGTCAGCTTGGCGTCCGAAGGCGCAAGGGCAAAAAGAGCACCCCTCTCCATTTATTTATAGAGGCTGATTTTCTAGTGATTTATTTCACTCAAACACACCGATCTATGTTGCGGCGTGTAATGATGGAGCAATCAATCCCTCCTTTGTGGTTCGACTAAAAATTGTAAGTTCCCATTTTCAGGGAGTTATACCCAACTTATCCATTGAATTGTTACTTGAATGATTCCATTGTCACCTTTAATTTGTTATAGGTGTTTATCACTCCCACCTGTCTTTAGAGCCTTTTTGCCCTTGCGCCTTCGGACGCCAAGCTGACACTGATTAGATGTCCTTTCTCTCAATTGGTAATTATGGCAATGCCTTTCCATTTCCAGCCTCGCTGTTCTATTCTGCTTGGCTTCGCTACCCCTTTTTTAATACTGATCCAATGTTTTTATAGGTGCCTACCCTTCCGGTTTCACCGTCCTCTCTGTCCTGAGGAAGACCCCACTCGTAAGGATTAAATCAACCTACCCTTGATGAGGGGTCGAAACGTCGACATTTCACTACGCCAGTACCTACAATAGTGCATTGAGCACTGTGTATTTTTGCTTGTATATGGCTCTTTTGGCTGAACACTCAATTCTGCTTATGATTGACTTTCATTCTGATTATTTGGCACGATAGCAACGTGCACAGCAATTGATTTGTACAACCGTTACGAATGTTTATATGTCACTTATCCTATTACCCTACCTAACTCATCACACTCCCCCCCCCCTTCTCTGTGGCACCCTGCACTTTTGTAAATGTGTTTTTTATATGCATTCATGTGCCTATCCCAAGTGTGATTAAATAACACTTTGATATGCTTTATTTGTTGCAACTGTTATTCTGCTGACTTTGCTCAGGTTTTCAATTTACGTATGTTCTGGGACCAAATCCTTTTCTACTGTTTGTTACCCAGGTCCCAGTGACTATTGGGTTTGCCCTTTGTTCTAACTCACATTCTGTAATACAGCAGTGCCCTGGGAGACACAGAAAGTGGGTGCATATGCCTGTTGCACCCACAGGACACTGTCTTTGATATGGGCCTAGGAGATATCTTGGTTCAAAGCGCTTGATGTGGCAGATGATCAATCTGGGTCTTTAGTATTATGCTGCGAACAAGCTGTCAGTAAAGTTATGTCCCTTTCCTGGCTTCCTACACTTTAAGAAGACTCTTCAATTCTATTGATTTTGTTAGAGCCTTTTGATTTTATCTTATCTTCTCCTTTACCCTTTTCCTTTCGACTTTTGCCCCTTTTTAGTATCTTTTTAGCCCAGATACCATTTTCTGGGAAGGGCCCTATTGAATTTGGGGGTATAGCCTGGTCAATAAGATTAGGCGGGGGGGGGGGTCGTTGCTTCAGATTTTCCACCAAACATGCAGGCATGTATTGTTAAAATGCAATATACAACAAGCAGAATACATGAGAGTGGGTAAAGGGGCAGTGAAAAGGAAGACGAATGTGGATTGGTAAACGCACTAAGTGAGAAAAAACAAAATATTTTGTAGAATAAACCCGATTTTTGGCGACTTTCAAAACAGAGAGGGAAAGAGTATGTGTCCGTTTTTTGGCTGTATATGTAAAAATTCCTGTTGAAATCTGACAGACACCTCACCATTCCCAACTGAAAGCACCTGAACCCAAGTATGTACCAGAAAAAACCTTTATAAGGAGGGGGGGTGTAACACCCCAAACAGTTACCCGATCTATGCCCCCAATTGAATTACATTAATAAATTAGTAAATCGGAGCATGACATCTCAGAGGTCGACACAGAAGAGTGAATGTATCCATATAGGGGCTTATTTATAAACCCTTGCAACAGTTTTGCGCTTCCGTTGTGTCACTTTTTTTGATGCATCGGCGGCGTAAAACATGCCTCCTGATGCGCCCTAATTACAAAGTGATGCATCCGAGCAAATGCGTCACTTTGTAAACCCCTGGGCTACATTATACCTGCGTCAGGTATAAAGTATGCAGAGTGGGCGTTCCCATGTAAGTAAGCCTCATAGAAGTGACGCAGTGAAATCTACGAGATTTCACTGCGTCACTTCTAGGGTGCAAATGCGTCAATATCCTTCACCAGCCTCACAGCAGGCGTAAGACTGATGCAGGCCCTTTCACATGGGGCTTGCCCCATGTGAAAGGACACATTGCTGTAGTCGCGTCACTTTTGCATCACTTTTGCGCCTCCAGATACGTCAGAAATACTGACGTATCTGTAACTCCTTGCGACATGATGCGTCATACAGTAAGTATGACGCATCCATTATGTCGCAAGGAGGGCGCACTGAGAAGTGACTCATCGCTGCTTTCACACAGCGATGCGTCACTTCTCATAAATGAGGCCCAAAGTATTTTGCCGCAGCTCTCTGAGACTGATGGGTGTTGTCACTCCCTCTCAGACATTGAGTAATGGAGACCATGATATCATATTCTGGAAGCCATATACATCTTTGTTTCATTCCAATTCTGTTTTCAGTTATCGTTTATGATGGTTTTCAGAGGTTTGATGTGTCAAGCATTCCTCATTCAAGTAAAGCTGCTGGAAAATCAGATGGAAATTATAAAATGCAACAGCTCGACCACATCGTGATTCAGCAGAGAAGGCACTGTAAAATACAACATTAAGAAAAAGAAAATGCAGAACGATAAATCGGTGACATCCACCATGAAATAAGCTTATTATCACACTATTTCACACTATGTGACTTCTGGAGCACAGCCATATTTAATAGGCTCTTTAGATTTTTATGAAATTTGCCAGGCATTTGCTGCAAGGAATGAGATGTGACTTTGATTATGAGTATGGGTAAGGGTCTTAGCACTCCCATGGGCCACCACTATAAGAAGCCATGCGAAAAAAACACTCCAGGGCCTATTTACTATTATTTCACACAACGTGGAGCAGCGAAGGAAATTGCAACGCAGTGTTGCAAGAAAGGAATAGAACAAAAATGCTTATATTTACAAAGATATGGAGCATTTCTGTTCCCTCCTTGCTTTGCGCACTGTGTGTTGCCAAGCGCTAACGCAGGCCTGCATAATAGGCAGTATTCTTTTTGCGCAGAAAGGGATACCAACCTGCACCAAAAACAATCCAAAGTGGCGTTTTCCTACATGTGTGATGCTGAATGCATCATGCATATAGGGAGGAAATAACTAAGGATAAAAAAAGATTATTCTCTTCTTTTTACCATCCTCTGGGAGGCGTACCGATTTGACTCAATCCTAGGTTTACAAACTTTTGTAAATCTGGTATTGCGTCACATCCATGGATGGATGGATGGGAACGCCCATGCTCCACCCAAGGAATGCCTCCTAGTGCAAAACGTAACGTAAAATAGCATTACATTTCTTTACAAAGCCACACAAGTTGCCATGTGCATGGCTTTGTAAATATGACTAATTTCTTTGCATTGTACTTGTGTTGCCGTGCGCGATGAAAGTATAGCGCAATGACTTAGCAATTCTGGGACAATGTATTTAATGATGGATAGATGTTAGTCATATATTTTATTTACTCCACCAAGAAAGTGCTGATGTAATGGCTTGAGGTGATGCTCTGGACCTGTCAGCCTCAGAGTGGTCTACCCCCTCAACTTTTTACCTTCCTCCTCCAGTTTTTTCTGATCTCGTTTTTTCTGGCATTAGGACTCTGCAAACTTTCCCCCTGTTAACCAGTGCTAAAGTGCAAAGTCCTCACTCCTTAAAACATGATAATATTGGCTTATCCCTAAATTGCCATGTTTAATTTACTTATAAGTCCCTGGTAAAGTGGTACTACATATACCCAGGGCTACAGTCAATGTGTTTCTTCTGAAAGGTTTGACCTCCTCTGTTGATCCAACACTCTGCCCCAGACTATTCATAACGTGTTTAATTGTGTAGGAACACCACTATTTCAATATATTTGTACCCAAAAATTAACAAAATGTTTCATAATTAGCTCTAAATAAACAGTAGGGGGAACACATAGTTCTTTGATTAAATAAGTTTGTGTTTGATGCAAGAGGGTGTCTGTTCAATAAAGAGATACTTAACCTCAAAAAAGCCAAATTGATAGCATGAGGCTTTCCAGAACATAGAGCAGTCCCTTGAGTATTAGGATGTGGTTTAGTGCCAAGTGATTCTGTTGTAGCTTAAATTTACATAGAATATTTTATGAGTGTATATTTTTTCAGAACCCCTTTTAGAGTGCCACAGGGAATACAGGGGTTACTGGGCCCAACCGTGGTGGATAAGGCTTTTACTCCTGATGTCCTGGGGCCTGACCTACTGTGAATCCTGTGTAACTGGACCAAGTACCCCTTCTGCACTTGACTCCCAGTGGTAGCTGTGGATGAGCAGTCAAAGGCTCCCTCGGGGGAGGGGGCAGAAAGTGCCGATACATGTTAGTGAACACTACTCAAAAAGTGCATAACAATGTCAATATATCAATAAAGAATAATTTTATTTCTAAGTTTATGCATTCAAATAGTATTATGACATTCATATATACTAACACAATCCCATTAAGGTTGGGGCTCTAGTGTTTCACTAGCAAGTCTCTGTCCCACCTGCTCCTCATAATGTGGTCCCCATTCATTGGCAGCCACATACAGGGAATGCTAACTAATGAGTCCACTGCAAGTCTTAGAAAGTAGTCAAAGGTGTGTGCGGTGCCACAGCACCTTTAGCATCAAGTCCACCGGGGCCCAATTGGACCCGTAGCAAGTCTTACCGGCTCCAACAACAAGGAAGCGTTAAGCATCCCAGCAGGTGGCACAACCACCGGCACTCGCAATACCCCAGTTCTGCTCAGTTAAGTACGTCTGCACATGGACATGTGTCAGCACCCAGCAGGCGCTAGCTCTCCCAGAGTTGTGTGGGTGGCTCCAACAATGAACAGAGGTGATGCTGGCCTTCCTTTGGTATGGCAAGTTCAGTGCTCCCCAACGAGGGAAGGAGGGTTGATCCTGGTACGTCCTACCAACAGGTCTGGTAGGTCTCCATGCTTGTTTTGAGCCAGGATCACAGTTTTCAGTTCTCCGGGCGATGGCCAAAACTTCCCAGCTCACTTATTACCATCACCCCCCCCCCCCCTCACAAACAAGGTGCTAGTCTTTGAGATATTGCAACCTAAATCATGGTGTCCCCTCTTGGTATACAGAGTTGCCGTTAAGGCCCGCACATGTCTTGGCACTTGTAAGCAGCAATTACTTCCATGGCGGCCCTTCCTGGCAAACAGGGTTGCCGCAACAATGCAATAAACCCCTGTAATCCACATCCTAGATCAGCGACGGAGGGGCCCTTCTGTTGCAACAGGTGTGGGTATTATTCTTACTCCGTACCGCCCCCATCACCCCCCAACGCTATTAAGACCCCCCTGAAAATTTTATATCTGAATGTGCGCTCTCTAGTCAAGCACTACAGCGAGATCTATGATCTCATTGAGAACGAATCCCCTGATGTGTTCTTTGTCACCGAAACTTGGCTCAATGTGGACACAGTAGCCAAACCTGGCCTCGCACTCCCTTTGGGATTCAACATTCGAACCATTAACAGAGAAACCAGAGGTGGGGGTTTGATGGTGATTTTTAAATCCCCCCTTCACTGTATTTTTGTTAAGGAGGATGTGGTAGGGTGCGAGTGCGCCCGCTTTACCATCTTACTTAATGCTAATTTTTCCTTCTCTGGCCTCTTGGTTTATCGCCCCCCTGGTCCCTCATTAGAATTCAAGGTAGCGATTATGGAAGCTGTCCCCGCATTGGCTATGAGAACAGCTAATTTTAGTTTAATTGGCGACTTAAATATTCATTTTGATCATTCTTCGGACTCGGAAATCTGTACCTTGATTGCAGATCTTGAAGCCTGTCAATTAAGACAACTGGTACTGGGACCCACACACATAGCTGGACATTTATTAGATCCAGTTTTCTCTAACATCCTCTATCTCCAGGTTCTACCTCCCAGCCCGGTGTGCTGGTCTGATCATTATCTTCTATCCATCTCCCTCCCCCAGGTGGGGGCTACGCCCAGAGCTGCCTCTAGGGCTACTCTCAAACGCTGTTGGCACAAACTTAAGCTGGATGATCTGCTGGCCCTTCTGGCTTCCCGCCCCCCTATCCTTGATATCAACCCGGAACAAGCTTATAAAACTATTTGTGAGTGGATATATGCGGCATTAGACTCTCTTATTCCTGCTAAATGGTCCAAGGGCCGCAACTCCGGCTCTATCCCTTGGTACACGGATTCCCTAGCTGCCATGCGGCCTGTCTGTAAACAGCGCGAATGAGCCTGGAGGAAGAATTATAGCCCTTCAGATAAAAGGCAGTACCAGGATGCCATTAAATGCTACCACAAAGCTATACAGTCAACTCGAGCCGCCTTTATCACCAACAAGATAGCATCTAGTAACAACCCCACAAAATGCATTTTTAAAATTCTCAGTGATTTTGAAAAGAGGAAGGATCCGCCTACCTCTATCATCACCTCCGAGCAACACTGTGAGGATCTTGCCTCCTATTTTGTTCAAAAAGTAGAAGCCATCTATAAAACCTTCCCTAATTGCCCTAGGGTTTCAGAGAGCCCTCCAATATCAATATCTAATGCTATGCTGGAGGCTATCCCTTCCATCTCCCAGGGGGGGTTTCTTGCTTTGAGCACCAAAGTTAAATCAGGCTCTCCTCCTGACCCTATGAGGCCGGCTCAATTTAGAGACTGCTTATCCGTACTGCTCACACCTCTACTACAGACCATTAATTCCTCCTTCAGCAAGGAAATGGTCCCCTTGTCCTGGAAGCAGGCCAAGGTGCTTCCACTGCTAAAGAAACCGTTACTGGACCCCACCAAGCCCGAGAACTTCCGACCGATTTCTCTTTTGGCCTGGGTTGCTAAAGTGGCGGAGGCCCATGTCAATAAAGTCCTTTCGGACTTTCTAAATAATAATAAGATCCTAGACCTATCTCAGAATGGTTTCCGCACCGGCCACAGTACCGAAACAGCACTTTTAGCGGTGAGTGAGCATCTGCGTTCCATCCTGGATGAAGGTCAAACAGCTGCACTCATATTGCTTGATTTGAGCGCCGCGTTTGACACGGTCTCCCATCAGATCCTACTGCGCCGGCTAGAAGAAGCTGGAGTAAAAGATCTTGCTCTGGAATGGTTCCGATCTTTTCTGTCAGATAGATCATTTCAGGTTTATGCCCCCCCCTTTCGCTTCTTCCATCCAGCCCATTGAGCAGGGGGTCCTGCCTTCATACAAAAAGGCTGCATACCTCCTGTAGTGAGTCTGGAGCCAGGGCGAGGAAGGCAGGAAGTCTGTAGAACTCTAGCAGCTTCTCCCACTTCAAAGGAAGGCCCAGGTATAAATAGTAGACCCCACACACCAGCATTTTAGTGCACTTCTAGATCTGTGGATACTCTGCCAGGAAAAAGGACTGATGTGCTGCAGAGAGGACTGTCACTCTGCTGAACTGCTGCTCTGAAGTACTACTGCCCTGCTGTGCTGACCTTCTGCCTGCTGCCCTCTTGCCTGGGTGAGAAGGACTGGATCTGCATCTGTTGAACCCGGGACCCAAAAGTGACTCCAAGGGCTAGTTGACTGGTCTCCCGACCAGAGCCTCAGAGACAGAATGCTCCAACATCCTAGAACCCAGAACCTGGACTCTGCCATATGAGAGTCCTACCCTACCAAGTGGTGTCACCCCAGTCCTTGACAATCGGAGGTGGCCCTGATGGTTCTCTGCTAGCCTATCAGTGAGCTTAGCAGAACCAATGCATTTTCTCTGCACGTCGCAATCCCAAGCAGAACTGACACCTTGCTCTGCTGCGAGGGTTCTACCGATGCAAGGGCTCTGCATCGTCCTTGCAACCCATATTGGAACCACCACTGTGGAAAGCTTTCCCAATGCAGGCCCTCACATTGTAAATCTCTCATTGACGGCAGCATAAAGGACGACACAGGTTCTCACATGAAAGCTTCACAGCTCCTTGGAACCGATGCATCGCCTCGACTGTGAGACGCATCTTCAACACCGACCTTCACATTGCAAACCCTCATCCATAGGATTCTCAATGACAGCACAGTACCTCGCATCACAACTCCTCAGCTCCTTAGAACCGACGCAACACCTCAGCTGCGAGACATATCCTTGGCATAGGACCTCGCAGTACTCAGCAACCAGGATTGACTAAAATTTTAATGAGTTTGTTTTCTTTTAGAGCTCTGACATTGGACTATGTGGCATTGTTTTTGGGCTCAGGCTGTGTCTGAGTGGTCCCAGATGTGTTGATGTTACCATCAGCGATAGCGTTGAGATGGGGGAGTGGTGATAGATCTATATTCTTGATATTAAGCCTTGAAGAAGTTGGTGAACTCACCTTTTACTGTTGAGCAGTCCATGCCTGGTTTTGTTCAGAGGGAAGATTGTTACTTGATGATCTTAAAGAGTTTGTTTAGAATATTCATTGCTGCTTCTAGTTGAGATTTGATGGAGGTGGATTTTGCTTTAAAGATATGTTTTTATGTGACTGTTAGCTGAGATAGATGTGTTACTGAGGGGTCTTGTCTCAATCTTCTTCTACCACTCTAAGGTGTTTTCTTGCTTTGTTTAGGTCATTGTTGTACCAAGTGTTAGAGGATTCCTTTCTGCCTCAAAAGTCTCAAAGGAGCTACTTCTTGTAATACGCCTGACATGGTTGTATTGTAGTGTAAGGTAAGGTCTTCAGTGCTGTGAGTAGCTATAGCTGGTCTGAGATGGTCATAGATTTCTGCTGAGAGTTCAAATGAGTTGATTTGTTTGAGCCTCTTGACCAGAATTTCAACATGTATGTTTGACCTTTTTTAGTTTTTCTGAATTGATACAGAAGTTGATTATTCTGTGGTCTAGCCATTCTATTGCTAGTGTAGAGTCATGGTGATCAGTTCTTCCATGCCTATCAAAAAATCTAGGGTGGCACTCTTGATGTGTGTTAGACCATTCCAGAATTGTGTCAGTTGGTTTGTCCTCCAAACTAGTAAGAGATGGGCAGTGTGAGTATTGTTGTTATCATTGTGGTTAAGACTGAGCTCTCCTAGAAAAGTGCTGTTTGGGGTAGGAGTGATTGCTGTGTGATGAGATCCTTTATAGGTTCAGTGAAAATGTGGTTTTCACCTGGGGATGGTACGTTAGTTGTAGTTTGGTAGTCTTCCTGTTTGACAAATAGAGTTCCACCCCTAGGAATTCAAAGGAGTTGTATTCTTTAAAATAGAAACTTTTAAGGTGCAATATGTTATGGTGTATGATCACAAAACCACTTCCAGGTTCACCATCCCTACATCTTCTTTTAATTTAGTAGCTGGTGGGACAAACAGATCAATCACTGGGCAGGCTTAAATATTGAAAATAGTGTATATTCCTATTTGTAGAATAGAGTCTGCAGTCTCCTTGGAATGTCTGGCTGCAGATTTGCATTTCAGCAACATACATTTTATGTTTGTTTTTGAGGCTATTGTTCTACTCAGGTGGATGGTAGGTACGTTTGTGTTATAATTACGTTGTCTATTTACATACTGTTGTCTTTCTCCATTATTTGTTATTATAACTCTAAATGTTGGAGGGAGAGTTGTGTAGAGGAGTTGTGTTATCAAGTGACATGGTGTATTGGGATGTGTGGAAGTATGGATTCAGACTAAATGCTATAGGTTTAATTTCCTTTGCCAGAGACTCTACCTTGTTTAATATTTTCAGTAGAAGGGGTAGGAGATGCAATGCGTGGGGTGTAATGTAATAGAGAGTGGCTTGTGTTGCCCCATTTAAAGCGGTGGTAGTAGGTAGCAAGTCCAAGGTTTGTTGGCTACATTTGATTGTGCTTCTTGTGGGAACATGTAGCTTGTGCAACCTTTTGTGAAGTGGTGGGCAGGCTTGCTTAAGCGTTTTAATTCAATGTTCAGTTGGTGGCAAGGGGTGTATGGCTGTGAAGGTTCTCAAAAGGGGTTGTTCAGACTAGAGTAATCAGTCACTGTGCCATACTCTATGACTGTGCATTGGTGAAGGGGAAGCAGGATTGTTATTCTGATTAGGATCTGTGAGTGGGGGGAGCTATGGGGAATTATTCAGATTGGGGTGATCAGTCATTGGGGTATGTTGTATGACAATGTGCATTGCTGGATCTGTGAATAGGAGAGATGCCTGTACTAGATGTGTTGGACTGGTGATCATTGTGTATGTCCCTTGGCGGGTGAGAGGGGATCCTGTTTGTGATTCCCCATCGAGATGCAAGAAAAGGAAAAGTCATGATTTGGATAGGTTACGTGATCTAGGAGAGCTTTGCTATAGGTTGACACAAAGGACATCACAGACAGGTCAGGGCGGTCCGTGTTGGTAATTCACCTATGTAATGTCTAAATGGGAGTTGGAGCAATAGTGTTCATAGTATTCTTGTTGTATGTGTCTTGGATTGAGGGGGCGTAGTGTTGGAGATGTGTATCATTTGGAGTGAGAAGGACGCCGTGGGAGTCGTCTGAGATGGAGTCAAGGCTACGGTATAGAGTGTTCAGGACACAGCGGGAGTAGATTGGGAGGGGGAAGATTATGGTTTGGGAAGTGCCTGATAAGAATTGGGATGTGATTTGAGACTGTTGGGGAGAAGTGGGATGAAGATGGATAGTGGGGTTGAAGAATGAGAGAGTGAACCATTCAGGCTTGCTTTCAAAATATTTTAGTATTAGAACAGTGGTCCTTAAACAAAACAGTTAAGAAAGTCGGATAATTATAGACTTGAATCGGTACTATAATTTGAGTGTCCAACCCGACAGTCAATTTAATAAATCAAAACTATCAAAGAACATAAATACAAATGCAGCAATAACGTGGGACACAATCCTGCATCCTACAAGAACACATGACAAATACATTTAGGACAAAAACATATCAGGCAAGACGGGGTAGCTTGTGGAATATTGAGCACAATTTCTGACAAGCTTAGAGAAACAGTAATTGCACTTTTATATCAAGTGCAATTAACGTGCAAACTATTTACATTAGTCGATGATGTTTCGATCCTTTAAAAACGATAATAGAATCATCATCAGGACAGTTAAGGTGCAAGCCTGAATAAATGGAAAGCGCCTGTTGAAAATGAGGAAAGGGGAAGGAGATTAGAGAGCGTCTAATACAGAGCAGTAAAACATTGTGCCAGCCGTGGGGGAGACAAGGTGTGAAGCCGACGCAGCATACACGTAGTGGAGTGCTGAAGTGCCTATAGAAAGGATTAAAAACGGAATGCTTGCAGCAAGGATATAGAACAGTTATGAGGGGATGTGATTGAATATGCCTGTGGTACATCTGCAAAGATAGTACTAGTGGTTGAAGGGCACAGGGCTTGGTATTAAGCGAGTGTGAACTGCCAAGCGGGGCGAGGAGAGCTGCCCAGAAGGTACGAGTGGCTGATGGCCTTAGTGCTGTGTTGTGAGCGTGAAAAATTATGCCAACCGGGACACAGGGAAATGCAGATAATCGTGAATGCGCTCGGGTGCAAGAGAAAGATTGAAGGTGTTCGCGTGAAGGCTGTGAAACCGCGGGTGTGCCGGATGGGCTAAGGATTGGTGAAGCAAGAGGAAGAAGGCGTGAACCATTGCGCACTATTGAAAGGGCGGACCCTGGTGAATTGAGGAGAGCTTCACCTGGGTAGTGTTAGCGGGAAAGTTAATCGCCGTACGGGAACTCACGGGAGGCCGGAGCCGCAATGTTGATAGTTCTAAAAGAATGAGAACCATGAGTTAAATGCCGCTGTGCTGGTCCACTACGGTGTACGCAAAGTGACTAGCTGTGCGAAAGTCCTCACCTGTGGATATGGGGAGGAAGTGAATCGAGCGTTTTCCGGCAAACCGGGGTATTAATTAGCATGTGGCGATGCACTGCAAGCTAATCGGGCGTTGCCAACAATGGGTGATAGTAAAGCATGTGGCGATGCACTGCAAGGTAAGAAGGGAACAAGGGTTTAGGACCTATGGAAAAGGGGTAGCAGGCGGTCGGATGACTGACCGGGACAAGGCGCTTACCAGAATGATGTGAGATCCAGAGCTGAATCGCTGAGAACCAACCGACCAATAGGGTTGCGTATATTTATAGTGACCTGTGACTCGGCATCATGGCGGCCATGTTGGGTGAGGGAGGAAGTGGACAGACTAACCACGGCCGAGTTAAAGCAAGGCGGTTAACTTCATCTGATAGAGGGTTAGTGGGACCAACCTAATATTACTAACAATACTAATAAAGAATCGCTAACAATTGTGATGATCCGCGTGGGGCAAATTATGCCATCGCTGCATTAGGGACGCAAATGGGTGTGTGTTGGAAGTATCTAAAAGCAGATTCAGTTGGAAATACGTGAAATAGAACAAAGGACAGGAAAAGACATAGAGTTAAAGCGTTTAAAACAATTTACGCCACAATAAAGACTGTATGTGACAAGTGACATTGCAATAATGACATATAAGTGACAAAGTGAGTGAATAATTAAAATCATAACCATGTTAATGAAATGGTGTTAATATGACATACTGGCAGCAAAGCATGTTCAGGGTTAGAACCATGATAAGGGACCAAGAAGAGGTCTAGAGCAGGGTGGTCCTACCCTCATTCCTGTTCAGTCCGTTCCTGATGCTGTTCATGCGGATGATCAGTCTAAGCTCCTCTTTATTCAGGAGTTGCGCAATGTCTCCACCTTTAAGAGGTTGTTTCACAACGTTAATGACTGTCCATTTGATGCCAGCTTCATTATGGCCGGCCTCTGTGAAGTGATCTACTAAAGGTGGGTTGGGAGTTTTGCAGCGCACTCTACTCCGGTGTTGCCCAATTCGGGTCTTCACTTTTTGAGTTATTTGGCCAATGTAAATTTGCAAGCAGGGACATTGAATCAAGTAAATAACAGTGCAAGTATTACAGTTTGAAGAAGATCTTGATTTAACTGTCACATTATTGAAAGTGAATTATTTGTCTTCCATGGTGAAATCACAGACACTGCAATTGCCACATTTTTAGCGTGTCTAATCAGTGGTTCACGCCCCCAATGTGCATCAAGGGTGGTGGCTGGCTGGGGGTTGGGTAGAGCTGCCCGTACAAGATGGTCCTTAAGATTGCGGCTTTGGCGGAAAGCAAAGAGTGGTCGTTTAATGCTGAGATTGCCTGCGTTCACAATGGGCCAGTGTTTTATGATAGATTTGCGGATGGGGATTGAGATAGGAGAGAATGTGGTGACACAAACTATGCGATTGTTGTCAGACTTGGCTTTGGGGGAGAGCAAGATTTCTGTGGGGCAATACCAGGCTCGTTTCTGCGCCGTGCGCACTAAACATTTGGGATAGCCACGCGCCTTCAATTTAGTGGATAAGACTGCGGCTTCAGGAAAGTAATCTTCTTTAGGGAAGCAGTTGCATCTTATGCTCAAAAATTGGGAGTATGGTAAAGAGTCACGTAGTGCTAGTGGGCGGTTAGTTTCGTAACGGAGTAAGGTGTTACGCTCTGTAGGTTTTCTGTAGAGCCTGGCTAGTAGTTCGCCATTGGAGTGGTAAATGGTGAGATCAAGGAAAGGAATCAATGATGTGTCCTATGTAAGGGTGAAATTAAGGCCAAGACAATTATTATTCAGCCAGTGTAGGAATTGGCTGAGGGTTTCGACATTACTGTGCCAAATCACGAAAATGTCATCAATGTACCGACGCCAAAGTGTGACGCCGGTAATGCTTTCAAAATGTCATTGCTATATTTTCCCCACACATGATCCAGGGCTATTTCACCCTTTAATCACTGAGTAACATCTCTGCAATGTAATGAATGCATTATGCACATTAGAAGCTTATAGCAGCTGTATGCAATCGAATACAGGTGCTAGATGACATATTGCATGTAAATGAACAGCCCAGGCCTGAAATAAGGGTGATCCATTGGTAACTCAGGACTCCCTTGAGGTGAAATGTGGGTGTCCGTTATCCTTTCTGAATGTAAAATGCAATTGTACAAATGAAACGAATGTTTGACTCATTTGTGTGATTGCTGTAAATATCAGCCCCGGCTATGTAGCATGTGTGCCTAGTAGAGTCATGAGTGCAAGGGGCGGTATGATACATCCTTCACTTTCACACGTTCTAACCGGAAGGACTAAGCAGGGGTTAAACTGCTCCTCATCTTATTGTACTTTGCTGAAAGGCAGTGGGACATACACGCAGTTTTACAATCTGTACATATGGAAATGAGCCATGGCATGGCCCGTACTTCACCACCCAAAGGTGGCTGCGTGCAGGGTAATGGCCCACAACGCACTGGGCTCATTACACAGAATATGAGGCACGTTAGCTGCCCAGCAGCTGAGGGAGGCTCACGGCACTTTATGGCGCCCGAGCGCTCTGCCATGATGGTTTCCTCAAGAGATGGCACGCCTCGTTCACAATTTCAAGGTGAAACTTCGAGGATTTCCGCTTCTGGCAATAACATCAACCCAGGGCATAGAAAAAGTAGTGTTTGCAGGAAAACTATAATAAATATTATCTGGAAAAATATGCAACTTGGATAAGAAATAAACTTTTCAGGTAATACATCATAAATTAATCAGAAACTTTTTCTCAAAGAACATAGGGCCACGATTTACCAACCTTTCACGCAACGCAGCACAGCAAGGCAACTTGCTGCGCTGCGTGGCAAGAAAGGGAGAAAGCAGAAATGCGCCATGTCTACGAAGATATGGCGCACTTCCGCTCTCTCGGAGTTACAACAAGGAGAATTGTTTTGGGTAGGTAGGGATACTTTCCTGCAAAAACTATCCCCTGAGCCATTTTCTTCTTTCTATGTGTGCTGCAGTGCATTCGGCCCCTTGCATGGATGGGACCTTCCCTGCACCGTGGGGGGCTGCCTGCCTTAAGCCCCTGTCTGTGCCAAGTAAAGCCTAGCACAAATCACGCCTAAAAATAGCTCACATTCAAAGTTTGCTCACCACGGAGCGAGGGCAACAACATATTAACCTTTATCTCGCATTCCCAGGTCTGAAACTAGGAACGCTGTGCCTACTGCACACTTGGCAAGTAACGGTGCCTATTTACTGACCAATTACCACCAAGCCCTAAGGGACTTCTTTCAGCATATATGTTACATACTTATAGTTAGACAACCACTCTTTGTTGAAGAATTCTCTCAAGTCACTGTCCAATCAGGTTTCAAAACATTACAGCCCTTCCATGTTGAAATGTTCGAACTGACCACGTTTTTCAGATGCCTGCCACTGTGTCCACGCTTATGCACAGGAAATGCAGAGGTCCCTTACATCAACGCAGGAGTGGATAAAATACGAAAAGCTGCCAGAAAGTAGTAAGTGCAGATATATTTGACAGAGCAACCGAGGTGTTATGAAAAGAGAAATCTCACTTGCCATGATCACTGCTTTCTCCTTCCCACCACCCTTCAGTAGACTGCTTGAAAATGGTTGAAGTGTTGCTTTTGGACATTAATTAAATGTGGACTGAGGGGAATTTCAAAGTGTTGGAACAATGACAAATCATGAGATCGAAGAGAAGAACTGCCAGTGAGCAGCTGAGACACAATAATGCACTCATATTATAATCGAGGTGTTTCAGATGCTCGGCGCCTGCGCAGAGATATGTGCCCGGAAGAAACTCGAGGATTTTGTCGTTTTCACTCAGTCTGTGAAATCTCAGTCTTTTTTATTGAAAAGCAGTTCTTCGCATCTGATCACAACAGTTTCGATTAGTTAAAAATATATATATTTCTCAAAAACTGTGCAGTTCAGTTTGATACATGCGGTGTAGTGTATGTGCGCCTGTTGCAAAATCATTCATTCGCTTAAATTATCGGGACTGGTTTTAAGAATAATTCTCTCGTGACTGCTGCATGTGCGAATTTTGTTTGTGTAGTTTGGGAGCTCCGATTAGAAATGTCCAGGGCAGTAGTGTGCGTGGTACCTTTTAGTGAGCCAATCACTGTGGTAGGGGATAAAATACCCTGCAAAATTTAGTATAAAAAATGGGCAAGACGTTTAGAAGTTGTGTCAACTATGTCGTGATTTCCACACATTTCAATCACAAATAGTAAACTGTATTATTAAAAAAATTGCAAAATACCAGCTAAGCCCCCACCCACTGCAAAGCAATCCTTACTTAAATATCAGCCCTGATTTTACTCCTGTGCATCACTTTTTAGATCAAGCCTGGGCAGCGCATGCGCTGCTCTGCGAGGCATGCTGTATTCGAGTATGGACTTGAAGCCCCGCCCACTCTCCACCCGTATTTGTCATTGGCTTGTGTCATATCCTTCGCTAATGCTGGCTTCTGATTTATTAATAGGCTTAGTGCCTCCTTAGTACCGCCTTGTCTTCATTTGTAACCTCCCATGAGGAGGACTGGCACTTTTACTTCTCTTGTTACACAGTATGTCTTATTTAGTCTGTAAGCACTATTTACTTTAATGAGTTTCTCCTACTGCAGGCACAACATCCTTCCTGCAACGTTCATCGCGCCATGCGTGCTTTCACTTTCCAAGCAGCCCGGGACACTGGCAGCTGTTTCTTTGAAGTACAATAGGTTTCGCATTTACAAGAGTTGGAGTTATTGGCATTGTAAATAACTGCCTTTTATTTAAGTCTTCATTTTCAAAACAGATAAATAAAAGGCATTTTCATTTACAATGCCAATAGCTTAAAGTCTCCCAAATGTGCGACCTCTTGCATTGCAAATGCTTGTTTTCTAAGATGACAACACCAGTCATGAATAGGGCAACAATTCGTAACCCCTTCGATTTGTCAAAACTAACACCAGCATGCCCCATCTAACTCAAATCTGGCACAGACTTCATGTGCCAGAATGGACCTGGCGCCACACATAAGGGCTTTGATATTGATCAATTCCTAGATCTGTAGGAAGCACCACTGTTGTTGCACAGTAGCAGACTGGTAGAATAACAGTTGCGCCCAATGTATATAAATCAACCTTGGATAAGGTTCAGATATGCACCTGTCCTTTACAATCACCTTAATCTCATTTAAGTGGCATAGGCGTCATTGTGGTAGTAAGTGAGCACGAAAGGAAACCCAGATCAGCTATTTGTAACTGGAGCAAGGATCAACAAACATTCTGGAAATGAGTAAGAGAAAGACATTTGAGCTACTTACCCCAGTTTCTATTAATATGCAGTAATTTATAAGAAAAACAATCACTTGTTTAGTATTTCAAATATGAATTGCTTTGTTCAGTCACAAAGAGATCCTGTTTATAATACCGCTTGTCTCACCTTTCTCAAGAAGCAAGGGGGCATATTATCAAGCGGCAGCGATAATTATCACTGGCCGCTCTTAGTGAGAACTTATTTATCGCTGCTATCGCTGGCAATTATCGCCATGCTATTGCTGTATCAACAACGCATAGCGCAATGGTGATAATTTACCAGCGATAGCGGTGTTTTCCATGGAACATCGTTGGTTTTCCAGCAATGTTCCATGGCACACGGCGATAACCTTGCTGATACAACCCTGTGGTCGTATCAGCATAATCCACCACCATTGTTAGATATAGGTAAGTCAATATTTTAGCGGACATTAGTTTTTGGTGAAAACCGCGGTTTTCGACAAAAACGAATATCTGCTAAAATGCACGGGCCTCCTTGTAAATATCGTGATGTACATCTAGCGATATTTTACAAGGTAGTCCGTCAGGGGTACGCCCAGTGATGCTCACTTTGCATCTCATTAGAGATGCAAAGCGAGGTGTTGAGAAAACGGGTGCTAACATGCGCTAAGGCATGTTAGCACCACCTTGTAAATAGGGCGATGAAAATATTGCCGCTTTAGAGGCAAAAAGTGCCGCTAAAGCGGCGATACTGCCCCTGTTAATATGCCCCATAGTTTTTAATCACAATTTTCTCGTTTACTTAATTAATGGAAAAAATATTTTTAAAACACATTATTTTAAGATCAATATTTACAACCAAAATAAATGAATTCTACACTCCAAGACTTGATGCTGCTAAACCCAGCAGGAATCCATCTCTAAAAAAAATAAAAAAAATTAAAGGCTCTCAATCTCGAGGGCTTAGACGTTTTGAAAAACACTAAAATATATAAGTATTCTAATGTTTTACATAAGATTGTAATGTATTAATGATGAAGGGCCAGAGCAATCTATTTTCGACAACCTGAATGCTGAGGGGCTGAACCACTTCAGCTCCAGAATCCCTAATTGAAGAAGTAGACTTGGAGGTATAGAAGTAGCTGGCAGACAGGAAAGGAGCCCACCAGAAACGCTCTAGGAGGACTCACAGCTAGCTTCACCAGACATAGAACCGACACATTTGAGATCAACGCCAGCTATCGAAGTCAATTCCGCATTTCCTGGTTGACATTTATTCAATAAGTGAGATAGGGGAGCAAATCAAGGAAAGATATGGCCAAGTAAGAGACAGTGCATCCACTCACCATACCTGGAGTCAGGGAACCACTGTACAAAATGGAGGAAGAGGTGCATCTGCTGGGTATCCCCAACTTGCACAGATTTGAAGAAATATTATAAGGTGCAGCTTGAAGTTAATTGAAGAGGAAAACTAGGAACTGAGGCTGTCAGCATTCTCATTTTCTTTTCATGGAAGATAAATTGATTTCAGAGATAGCAGATAAGAAGTTGCCCATAGGAAAATTATCAGAGCCACTTGATTGAGAGAAATCATTTGGTCTCCCTTGATGATTGATATAGGACTTGGACACCTGACTGTCTGTCCTCATTAACAGATAATAAACTTCCACCTGGTGAAAAACAAACTGGATCTCCTGTGTAATACACATAATTCCCCGCAGGTGAAGTTTAGAACTTCTGAAAGAAACCAACTTTTGTGAGATCACAGATCCTCCAGGGGGGGCCCTCACTCACCAGACTGGTATGCATTGTTAGAACCGGAAGGAGCATGGGAAGGGGGAATATCCCCTTCTACAAAAAGTCCTTGTTCAACCACCGTCTGGAGTGCAGGAGAGGCCCTGAGTAGGGTATTGAATACTTGTGAAGTTCGAGATCAATGAGCAAGAATGAAATTGACCAGAACTTTCAAATGGAGCAGAACCCATGGACCAAAGAAGGTTGTGACTGCCATTAGGCTTTAAAGACGTCACGAGGACCAAAGCAGGCAGGATCCTCTTTCAACAAGAATGTCAACTGGGTCTGGAGATGGACCAATCGATCTTCTGGATCGAATACCATCCCCAAGAATGTGTAAAGGTATGTTAGATGAAGACCAATCCTGTGAGGGCTGGAGGTGTAAGTTAATTGTGTTGATCGCAAATCTGAGGTCTAACACAACAAACTGCCAGTAATCAGATAGTCATCTAAGAACAAAAGCAAACTGACACCCTTAGAATCCATTTACGAAACCGCAGATCATAAAATGACAGACAAGATAAGATCCAAATTGGATCTGTCCCTTACTGTAGCCCATCAAAAACTTGAAATTTTTAAGGAGTGATTGAACAGTGTTTGTGATGAATGCCCTGCATGCAGAGCAGACTTAGAAGCAGAGTTAGCCGCTCTTGATGCCTAATCACTTATCCGGCGTCTATTGATGATGCATCCTCAAATGCCAACACCTCACTGTGACACCCTCTGGCCAGCAGAATCCACTTTAGTGACAGATCGCAACTCAATCTCAAAGCAAGTCAAAAAACCCCAGAAGAACATGTTTCTCGATGCCACTCACTTTTTTGGCCAAAATGTTACAAATGGCTGCATTCACAGGAAAAGAGACAGTCTCATGACTCAAATCTAGCACAGAAAGACGCCTCACCATTCTAGAACCTCAACGGTGCACATCCCAGATTGTCTCTTATGTGTACATGATCAGCCAGCTGTGCACCCTGTACATATCTGCTTCTGGGTTCAACATCCAGGTTCTCTTAACTCTACTACATTCGGTGAGAGGGGATGCAGCAATGCAGAGGCCAGCACTCCATCAATTATGGCTTGTAGCGTCATAGCGGTCTTGGAACTTGAAGGAGCGGGTACAATCGAGCCTTCTCCTGGCTCCTCAAGATGCCTCCATTAGTGGATTGTTTTCTATCTTCTGATATGATTGTTGCAACTATGTAACTGGGAGAAGAAATCATGAGGAGAAATTCAACTTTTTTGTTCCGCAATGGTTCGTGCGGCCCTCCATTACTATGGTGAGAGAACACTCTGCCGCTATGACAGAGTCAGACAAAGCATATCGGTCTGGTGTTTTGTTCACTGAAGAGTTGTGTTTCACCCCACCCTGGAAGGTTTCACTTACCATAATTCCAGTTCCCACGCTTGTTTGGAGCAGAAGGAAGAAGCAACTAGGACAGCAAGAAACCATCCTTCTCTATCCCCACTAGGAGGCGCTATGCAAAATACCCCACACTTCTTAAGGCACGACCCTTGGGAGATAGCCCTCAGTAATGAGCTCATAGCCAACATGCCCATAAAGTGAGTACAGAAATTAAGCATACAATTTAGAAAGTAAATGACTCACCTTGATGTTGAAGTGTTTAGGGAGCTCTAATATTTCACTCTCTATCCCTTTAAAATATTTTAAAAAATGTAACTCTATTTTGTCCTCATTTTTATGGAATGACAAGAAATCGCGCATGTCTCTATCAAAGTTGATTCGCCCAAAATCAGAGGGTGGTGCGAACTTCCCTGATTTCCCTATTTATCATAAATCCTTCTTATTACATCAGGCTTCGAGATGGCTCTCTAAATCCTATATCAATTGTCCTCTTTGGGTCACGCTTGAGCAGTCCTTCATTTCCCCATTTTCATTCCAAGAAATTCTGTCTTTCACGCATAAGCCCCAATCTGTGTCCACTCCTATAATTAAACATACATGTAGGATTCTACCCTCTCACTTCCATGACCCCTCCTGATTGGACTTCCTTTCTCAACCTTACTATATGGCATAACGTCTATATTTTAATCAATAATAATTCTATATTTTGGAAATCTTGGAGACAACGGGATCTGATTTGGATGCATCAATTATATGTCCATGATAGGATTATGTCCTTTGCACTTGCGAGTAGCTCCTTTGACCTGCCTGCATCTTTTCGCTCTAAGTACTCCCTCCTGACAAAGGCTATTCAAACCGCCCGCATGCAGTGCATAACCTCCCATCACTCTACTCCACCTGCGTCTGTCCATGCAGATAAAATCCGATCTCTTCTTCTTCATAGCTCCAGGGCTTCTGCTATATACACATTTTTACATAGCTCACCTATTCCAAGGGAGAAAACCAAGGTAGAACTATCCTGGGAAAAAGAGCTCGAACTTTCTTGGCCTGTGGAGTTTTGGGACAAAATCTGGCTTAAACTTAGGAAGTCGTCTAGGGCTGCAAGTACCATACAGACACTCTTTTTTTTATATATAATAGGCTCCTGCTCTCTCCACTTACTCTCAATACAAGACACGCTGACCTTTCAGATGAATGTTGGACTTGCTCCTCACCACATGCTGATTTACATCACCTACTCTTTACATGCAAGTCCGTTCATGATTTCTGGGGAAAAGTATGGTCTTAAATTAATGTGATTTTTGAGTCTTCTCGTCATTTTTCTATTTCACATATCTTCTTGGGAAGTCTATCTCCTGTTTGGGAGAATTGTACTTCTAATGTAAAGATAATAGACTTACTGTTAGCAGTTGCTTTTCAACAAATAACTAAGAATTGGAAGGATTTTACTAAACTATCGTATCAAGCATGGTGGTATGCTGTTTGCCATAACCATAGATTAGATACAACATATGTGTACCCGATGCACATGGCATCAAAACGCTTAGATTTATGGACGCCTGTCACATTCTTTATTGATGCTAGTGCCCGACGATCTCTGTCCCTTACTCCTTTCCAGCAAGAAGTGACTAAACCTCCATGACTTCCTTCATGTTGATAATATATAGTTTAATTATATGCAATTTGTAACTGATATATTAGCATTGAGTATAATTATCCCTTTTTACACCGATTTTCATGTGATGTTGATATTTGATTACATTATGCTTATTGGACTTACATCCACACCATTTATGCTTTATCAAAATTGCATTATCCCATTGTTTGTAATACCTTTATTTCTATTAATATTGTATTTACTGCTTTAATGTATTCTTTTATCTCAATAAATTTACTTTGAACTTAAAAAAAGTGTTTAGGGAGCATTGATATGACTGACTACTAAGAATAAACAAGAAGTGCTCAAGGAAAGGAGGAAGTTATAACCTAAGGAGTGGAAAACCAAAAACTAAAAAGCGGGCAAGTGAATCACCTGTCACCAAGTCACAGATCAGGACTGGTGCAAGGAAGATGGGTGAGGTGGCAATGCATAGGCATGATCAGTGCGATAAAAGAACATTCAGATAACACTATAAGCACCTCTCACTAGATCAAAAGTACGTTTTTACATAATACGCAGATGCATTCCCTCGATGATTGTTCCTCAAGCAGGCCAGGGTTATGTATCTGACTAACTAAAAGAATATCACTCTTTGCAACCCATATGCAAACTATCAAGTCACAATCTCTGGTTACAGCATAGAAACATGAAGTATTGGTTGGCCCCCTCCCCCATCCCCAGGCTCATAAATGTAATTGAATATATGTATCACAATTTGTAATCCTTTATTTAGAACACAGGTGATCCCTGAATAGTGATTTCTGAATATAATGAATAAGTGTTCAATTTACCCTATGAACTTCTCGAACTGACCTATCTTCCATGTCAGAACAAGAACATCTTCACAAACCTGTTGCCAAGTGTTTCTCTGTTCTAACAAAATCCACGCACACATCCATACACACTGCTAGTATCACACAGTCTGTTAGCCAGAATCACACTTCATTCATACACACCCCTTGACTACCACAACAGACCCTTAGACAATAGAAGAGAAAGGCATAGCTTTGAAGTTACTCATCCAGGCTGTTTTTTTTGTTTGGGATTCTGGGATTTGTAGGCCCGTTTGCCTAGTTATAAAATAGGGACTACAAGTCCAAGAATGCAAAGCAAATAACTGGTCTTGATGAGCAACTCACACATGGACCTGTGAGCTCTAGAAAGACTTTTGATTAAACAAAATCATTTCTAAAGAAAATACATGCATAAGCCTGACCTTTTACTGCGAATGCATGGGCGTGCCTTCTTTTTACAGGCACCGGGTCCTGAGCCTTAACATTAATGTTTCAATATTTTAATATTCGTCACAGGGGCAATGAGGTGATAAATAAAAGGCTAGGAGACATGGAGTAACACAATCTTAGGTCATACATTCGGATTCAGTGAGTACTCATTGGACATTGATAATTGTTCATTTTGGAGACACAAGATATGGAAATTTAAGGTAGCATAAGCAGAAACACGATCGACTGGCTTCGATATTTGTGAACCCCAGTCCATTGGCTTACAAAGTATGGGGCATATTTACAAGCCAGGCGATAAAATTATCGCCACTTTAGCGGCAGAATACTGCCGCTAAAACGGCGATAATGGGCTTGATAATATGCTCTATGGAATTCCAATTGAAGCCCATGTTAGATGTGAAGGACATCTAACCTGAGCTTCAATTGGAATTCCATAGAGCATATTATCAAGCCCGTTATCGCCGTTTTAGCGGCAGTTTTCTGCCGCTAAAGCGGTGATAATTGTATCGCCTGGCTTGTAAATATGCCCCTTAGAGTTTTAATAGCCTGCACAATTTAGCAAGAGTTGAGCCTTTGCATTTCGACGACCTCAGCTTGTTAGTGCCTTTATCACAACCTTCTACAACGATAAACTGCACAATGAACGTGGCCAAGGGCGCGCGCTGACCGAGGCCTCGTGTAATTAGAACTCGTGCGTGATAAACAGGTGCGTTGGTACTAGGGGTGCGGAGGTAGAACAACAACCCCAGATGACATTTGATGAGTTGAGATGGAAAATCAGCAATTAAGGGAGACTTGAAGCGTTTTTCTTTCAGCATTTGATGTTTGTCTAAGAAGAAAGGGTCAAGAGCCAACCTATTCATATAGTGTTGCTAATTCTTCTATCATGTAGATCTGTGTTTACTTTTCATATACCTGACATGCAAATTGAGTGCATTTTAGAACCTGAGTCCCAAGGACGTAGGTTGGTCAGTAATGTCGGATGCCGGAGGTGGGAGAGGCGGCGAGAGGGGGGCGGGTGCCCTTCAGTTTTTCCGACAATCACACTAGCATCAAATGTAACAAGCATTTACAATGCAATGGTCTCGGCATTGTTAAAGTTAGAGCTATTGGCATTGCTCATGACATTATTTTTGTTTATGTTTTTGTTTTTAAAACATTTAAAGAAACGGCATTGTTATTTACAATGTCAATAGCTTAATCTCTCTCAAATGCCAGACCTATTGCATTTGCACCCACACAGAGCCACACACAAAGCCACCCAGACACACAGAGCCACCCACACAGAGCCACCTACGCTAGCCGAGACCTAAAAAGGGCCACAGTCAACCCTTCCGAAATGCAACTTCACATACACGTAATAAAAATGTTCCACGCCGCTACTTACTACCCAATTGGTGTATGTGTAAACCATATAAAGAGCGCTGGGACCTCACGGCGCTATAGATCTTCATTGCTACCCAGAGCCCGGAAGGATGAGCGGCTGAGAGGCCCCGTCAGGATTTCAATTCCCGGTGGACGCATTCGCCCACGAAGACATACGACTTCATTAGATAAGTGTGTAAAAAAAAATACAAGCTCAGCAGAATGCACAAGTGGGGATGGGGTGAATGCCGCCGGAGCTGCACTTTAGTGTATTCCGTTAAAGGCCACGGTTCTGCTGAGCAGGGCGAAAATGCACAATTGCAAACAGATGGGTGAGGCGCTGGCTTCCCCCGCTGCACCCCGAGCCAAACATTCAGAGCACCGCTTCCTGCCTTTCGTATTCGCACATACACCTGCCCCTCCCACACTCCTATGCATGTACACGTCCGATCGATGATACGAGTTATTACCCAAATCAATAGCACCCATTTTAGACATCAGAAGAACGAACTGCTGGGCTGCGTTCCGGATGGGAACCTGTGAGGCCCAGTTTACGCAGCCGGTACCAGCCCCCCCAAGCAGCACTTCACCTCCGTGACACCACAGAGCCCGCCTTCCACCGCCCCTTCCCTGTGCCCTCGCCAGGAGACCCCGTTGTACTCCAACAGATCCGTCAAGTCACGTTAGATCACGATTCCCCCAAAGCGCGCACACTTGTTCTTGCTTCCCATCCAATCCACGGCCTCTGCACCGCTACATGTGACCTTTGAACAACATTTACGTTCGGGGTGCCTAAAAATGCACACATACTAAATCTATACATGAAATACAAAATCTGTGCGCGCTGCCTACATGTGAGGGGAAGAGGTCCAGTTTCTACGTATCTGGTATTATTTGGTTTCGTTACTTTGTGCAGAAGTCCTTCCTACAAAAACAGACAACAAAGAAAATAAAGGGGAAAAAAACACAGAGAGAAGTCTGACAGGGAGGGAGGGGAAGTGGAGGGAAGGTCCAGGCTTGGCCCATCCTAGGCTACTCTCCTAAACATTCTCAGCAGATCTTGTGTGCGAGTGAACTTGTGTCCCCCGGGGGAGGCTGGAAGAGAGCCATTACTCTGCTTCAATAAGTAAAGCAACCGTTTTTAGGAATAAATGACAATAACACATTGTCAGCAAATCCAAATCAGCAAGAAATTAGAATATTTATGCATCTTTTATTTTTTAATGAGGATGGATAACTTGAGCCAAAGGCCGAGAGTGCTGGGCAAAAACTAAATTAAGCAGAATTAACAAAACTATATTATAACCCCCATCCATACAGAAGCGCGAGGGCTGCAATCTACATCTTACTTACATCACGGAGCTAGGCTTGGGTCACGCCATGAACACCACCGCCTTTCTCCGAGGTCAAGCAGAAATGCCTCGGAGAAACGCAGCAGCATTTTCGGATTTGGGGGCGTGTTTTTCTTTCTCTCCTCTTGCCATTGGCGGGGATGTTTACATTCCAGAGGAGAGAAAGAAAGTAAAAAACACGCCCCCAAATCCGAAAAAGACGGGGCTTAAACGGACAGACGCCCCTCTCCTCCAATGGCTGGCCTCAGTTTAGGAAGCCAGCCAATGGAGAAGAGGGGCGGGTTCAAGCTCCATACATAAAAACGTTAAATCTCGTGAACAAGACTGCGCAAGCGCAGCCTTCGCTAGCCGAGACCTTAAAATATATGTTAGGGGGGCAAAGTGCAAGAGAGGGGCTTGAGGGCCAGTGGAAAGGGAGAAGGAATGCAGACTGGTAGGGGTACGAAGTGGGGAAAAATACAGGATTTTGTAAACTTGCCAACATTTTTGAAGACTTTCAAGACAGAGAAAGGGAGAGAGTGTGTGTGTGTGTGCGCATTTGTGTCTGTGTGTATGTAAAAATTCCTGGTGAAATCCGACAGACACCTCACCATACCCAAATGAAAGCACCAGTACCCCACTATTTACCAGAAAATACATGTATTAGGTGTGACACCCCAAAGACCCCACTGAAGCATCACCCCTGCCTGAACCTAGGGATGCTCTTGCACAATAGACAAGAGTGTAAAATGAGATAGCTACAGAACAGTAGCGTTCTTTCAACATGCTTGTAAATAAAAGCATAGCTTCAAATATATCAGCGTCATAGGAAGTTCAAATGAGGCACAATGTCTCTTAGTATGTAGTCGAACCAGGACACATAGGTGTTACTCTGTGTAAAACATATACAGTTTATAACACTCAGATTCATGTCTCCGTGTTCAATATGTCTTATTTTAAAATTAACGATAGTAAAGCCTTCTAAATCACCTTTTCTGATGGATATTTCTAACCACAGATTCCTAACCTTTAGAATTTTCTCCATGCACTTCAGAGATTTTCCATAGCAGTGCTTCTTTACACCAATAGATGGTGCTCTGCAGCGCCACATTGGCTTCTTAATGCCCTGCAGGTGACAGAGCGGAACCAGTGGCGGCTGTTGAAGAGTTTGAAATTGGTGAGGCATAACATGGAAGCATGACTTTGCCTGAGCAAATGCGACTGTCCTGAGGGGTGTTTGTGCAGGGAGAGGGGAGAACCTTTTTTAAATATTTTTTAAAAAAGTTAAAAATTGTGCTTTTTGCTGTACAATTTTTATAATAAAATAACCAAAAGTAAAAGTTTTCACAGGTATTTCTAAAGCACCTGTGCACTCTTGGCTTGCCACATATTTTCAAGACTCAGTTGGTGCCCAGGCTCTTAGAGCCAATCTCGGATGTCGACTGTGGACCCTTTGGTGTCCTGGTTGTTACACGTCTGTCAAGTACCATGCATCACGTGTGATGCTAATGAAATTTGAAGATATTTCTTTATCCCCTCACATATGGAACTAAACACATTTCTGACTTGTCAGCTAGGTCGCCGCCTCTGTCTTAGGTACCTGAGAGAAACTCATGACCAGGGCACCAAACAAAATTAATTTTAACAGGAGGAGAGTTCATATGCTTTCATGAAACTCTGGAAATTAAACACACCGCAAGTTCACACATTTTTGGAATATCAAAGCAGGAAAGAGAACAACATTAATGATCAGTGGACATTTATTTAAAGCTCTCACACATGCACAGGTGACAAGGGCTTCAGAAACTTTAATCGCTGCACTATTTTCAATGATACCATCAAAAGTTATGGAGTGTTAAACCAACGCCCCTTTACAAGGTCATCTCTTTCAGCAACAATGTTTTATTTTAAATACTAATGAATAATACCAGCACAAAAACTGGGGCAGTGTTTGTAAAACATGTGTCTATTTCCAGGAAATGATGGCCTTTTAAAAGAAAGGCCTTATCGCGTTATGACATCATAGTTCATCAAAGGGTTGTGCAACGCTACAATGTGGCATTTCAGACAGTCGTGTCCATCCCAGTCTGCTTCAATAAATGTATGGAGCGAACAGACCGCCATGACACGTGTAGCTTTGAAATCAGAAGCTGTAATAAATACTGCCTGACAGGAGCAGCATGGCAGCCTGTGACCCCCTACTGTCAGCATAGCAAGCTACAGAGTGATTCTGTTGTTGTGCAAGTTAAATCACGCATGTTTTGGAGTTAGGGACAGGGTGGTAACTCTCCTTCACTGGACGCAAGAAGCCAAGACGGCACCGGGGAGAGCCAGCAACACTTAAACAGCAGGACCCTGCAGGCTGTCTTGCTCCAGCAATGTGCCATGCGAGGGGGACAGCTTCTACCCAGAGAGTTAAAGAGGCCCTCCTAGTTCTGAAACTGTGACCTCTACTGTGAACCGGGCTGCATGGGAAGACTTCAGAATGCTGCATAATGTAGATGTCCCTCAGCCTTGATGGTCAGAAAATCTGGATTTTATTAAAGACACTGAGGCTAATATTATTGCAATTTTCCTTTTATTGCTACCGCTCAGCCACTTTACAGAATTTAGAACACTTTGTGACAAAAATCCCAATCTAATAAAAGGCCAGAGCACTCTAATCTCTTCCTTCTTTTTTAAACTTCTCATAACATTTCTCCAAAAACAACAAGAACATTTATAAATAAACAAGCCCAAGTCCATAATCGCTTCCATGAACGAATCCAGCTCCAATTTTATAAGCTTTGGTATGCTACGGTACTCCAACCTCCTCATCCTCTTCTTCTATTGTTGGCCACATACAAAAAAATAATATAAATATCTGTAAATAGGGTTGGGTACAGAATAATATTAGCCTCTGTGTCTTTAATAAAATCCAGATACGGCTGGGGAAAATCTACATTTCATGTCAGGACCAGAGGCAAACATTATAGCAAGTTCAAAGCTTTTTTTAACAAACAACAAGCTGCATTCTCAACAGGCTTGAAGTAAAATAGGCAAAAAACTACATAATTTGACTAATCTGCACATCTCAATATGTCTTGTTATGCACCACCTAGCATAAAGGCTTGTGAAGCAGATGCACCCCTTACAGAATGTGCTCTAAACATACTCACATCCACTCCAGAATTCTTGATCACCTCTTTCACCCCTCTTGCCAGGGTTGGAGATGACACACTCTTATGAGGATTCCTAAAAGCAATCAATAACTGCTTTACATCCACAGCTCTCAAATGCAATGTCCTTCTGTTGTACTCCTTCACACAATGTACCACACACACATTTTCCTGATCATTGAAAGACGGGTAGAGTATAGTCTACACATTTGTCTTCATCCCTCTATTTAAATAGAAACACACACCTTCTGGAGAAAAAAATCAGTTTGACACTTCCAATGCTCTAATGTCTGTTACTCTTCTAAAAGATACTAGGCATAACAAAGCTGTCAAATTGTGTGATAATAATTTTATATTTAGTAAATCGTTTGCGCCCAGGTCATCCAGATACTGCAACACTCTGGTCACGTCCCATATAGAATTATATCTAGAAATTGGCAGTTTTGAGATTCTTATACTCCTCAAAGTTGATCAAATCCTTCAGAGAGCTTTTTAATGTTATCAAATCCCTCACTTCTCCCCCAGTCACAGATGCTTCGAAGGCTTCGCAGGAGCTCTGTGACAGAATATCAGATTTCTTCTGTACCAAAATCACAGATATATATTCTTTGTTGGAGGCGTCCAACTCTAAGGGTTATCTGTTTAGCCTACATTCCACCTTAATGATGGTGCAATTATGGAGGAGACACCCAGGCTACTCACTTTCCCTTGTATGTCACCAGATGTTACGGACCGGCTACTAGAAGGAGTTACATCTAGTTCTCCTTGGGACTCTTGCCCCCTGAAGGTGCTAAAAATTGGTAGAGAAGTTATCGTTCCTCACCTTACCGCTGCATTGAATGTAGCTATCTCAGAAGGGCAGTATCCTACCTCTTGGAAGACTGCAGTGGTGAAGCCACTCCTAAAAAAGCCTTCATTAGACCCTACGGAATAGAAAAATTATCGTCCTATTTCTTTGCTACCAGTCCCAGCCAAGATTTTGGAAGCCTATTTAAATTCTCACCTTAGTGCCTACCTAAATGATCACCAGATACTTGATGGTTCACAACATGGCTTCAGAAGCCACCATAGTACGGAAACAGATTTAACTGCTGTATTTAATAGCGTCCGGACTCAGGTGGATGCAGGGCACACCAGATTGCTGGTCCTACTTGACCTTACCGCAGCTTTTGATACCCTACCTCCTCTGAGGCTGGTTGAACATCTCAGGCAGAGAGGGATCGGGGGCTCGACCCTGGAGCTTCTCACATCCTTTCTCAGTGATCAGACACAGACAGTGAAAATGGGCCAATTCTACTCGGCTTCAAATTCCCTGTCATGTGGAGTTCCGCAGGGCTCCTCCTTGAGCCAGACACTTTTTAATATCTATGTTGCCCCGCTGGCGAAGGTGGTGAGATCCTGTGGGCTGGAGGTGTTGTCTTATGCTGATGACACCCAAAAAATGGTGTCCATTACCCACAGTATTAGGGACTCAACCACAAACTTAAAAAATTGTATGCAGTTAGTCTCTTCCTGGATGGTGGCAAATTTTATGAAATTGAATGGGGAAAAGACCGAGGACTTGATATTTGGTAACCAACTGGACATCTGGTCCAATGATTGGTGACCGGATACGCTTGGCAGCTGTCCCTGACCTGTATCCCATGGGAGAAATCTAGGGGTCATAGTGGACAATTCTCTTTCTTTGAGCCTGCAGATTAGTAGGACAGTGTCCACCTGTTTTGGGATAATCAGGTACCTTAGGAAGATCTCCCAGTTCCTTTTGTTTGCCTCTCAAAAACAGGCTGTTATTGCCCTAGTAATATCCAGACTGGATTATTGTAATGCCCTCTATTTGGGCATTTACAAGGGCCTGGTGCGACGTTTGCAGCTTGTGCAGAATGCTGCTGCCAGGCTGGTGATGGATCTTCCGAAATACCACTCAGTCTCGGCTTCCCTCATCACGCTGCACTGGCTTCCTCTGGACAGTAGAATTCTTCTTAAAACCCTTTGCCTGACACATAATGCCTACTATGGCCTAGGCCCTGAGGGTATTAAAGCAATATTTCAGCGTTATGTTCCTACTAGGCAGCTCAGGTCCGCAAATAAGAATCTATAAATGGGGAGGAAGAGCTTTCTCTACTGCTGCTGCTAAGCTGTGGAACTCCCTCCCTGAAGATCTCTCTGGTGAGCTGTCACACTCTCTCTTCTGTAAGTCCTTGAAGACTTGGCTTTTCACACATTCCTCAGTCTGAGCATGTCATCTTATGTCTGCACATTAGTCCCACTATAGCACCTTGACGCCTTTGGGCTAAGTTAGCGCTTTATAAGTTTAATCTTCATACATTAATTCAAGTCTCATCAGCAGGGCATCCTGACCCACTGAAATGCCATTTATCAGATTATGATCAGCAGCAATCGTCGACCGGTGAACATTAATTGTCCTATAAGACAATTTTTTGCAAACATAAAACTCCACGATATCCACTGAAACGGGATTAAAACCCCTTTCCACACACCAGCAAATGCATTTTTCCCATGCCAATCTGTACATCTTACGGGTTCCAGGTGCCCAAGACTCCTTGATGCCCCTTGTGAAAGTCCTGGCGCCTTCCTGACTCTCCTGAAATCCTCCATGCCATCATCCTCATCCGAACTTCTAGCACTAAATTGTGCAGTTCTCCTTTTGAACCCAATAAGATCTCTGGAAACACTGGCAACAGGATCGGTAACTCCACCAATATTTCCAGAAATATAGGGTACCACACTTGCGACTTCCAAAGTGGTGTCACCAACACCACCGTCTCCTTCCACTTGCGAGACATCAAAGATACTCGTGTTATCACTGAAAAGGGAGGGAATGTATATCCCATCAGACCTCTCAAATCCTGCCTCAAAGCGTCCCTCCCCGCTGACTCTGGATCCGGCCGCCAACTGTGAAACATCTTCAACTGGGTATTCAACCTGTTTGCAAACAGATCCACCTGAAAAGGGCCCCAAAATTCCATAAATTTCAAGAAAACTTCTCTGTCCAGCGTCCTATTGTTCGAATCCCTGTTGTTTTCTTAAGAACCAATAAGCCTCTACATTGCTCAGACCTGGAATATGTTCTGCCTGCACTACAATGTTCTGAGTCAAACAGTATTCCCAAAACACCTTAACCAAGTCTGCCAAATTCTTTCTGATTTTGGGCCCCCTAACTTGTTTATATACCTCACAGCCAACACGTTGTCCATCCTCAAGAGTATCGAACACCTTGCACTGTCCTTTGTAAAACTCTTTATCGGAAAGTATCCAGCCAATTGTGGCAAACAATTTATGTGCAAATTGCTCTCTTTCTCTGACCACAAATCTCCTGTAGAAGTTGAACCACAGGTTGTCCCCCAACCTGTCAAGCTTGCATCCGATTCTATGACCAAATCTAGTAATGCCCCCAAAATGGTTCTCTCATTTCACGCTTCCATATTTTTTAACCACCAACCAAGTTCCTCCTTGGCTGCCTCTGAAAGAGCCACTTCTTCTGAATATTCAGATGTTTGGTCTTCAAAGTTCCAGGAAAAATAGCATCACTCTCGCTAACATCCTCAGTGATATCTTTTCCAAAACCAAAATATTACTTATTTCCTTCCTCATACGTTTCAATTTCTCTTTTGGGAGTCTCAATTGACCCTGTGCAGTATTTATCATAAAGCCTAGAAACTGAGTCACCTGACTTGGAATCACACACAATTTCTGTCTGTTCACCACAAACCTCAGGTCCTCTAACAAAGATACTGCCATAAGAGTATGTTTCAACACCTTTGATCTCTTCTGATCCATTAAAAGGATGTCGTCTAGATAAATAATCAGACAAATACCTCCCTACCTCAAGTAAGCTGCTACCAGTCGAAGAACTTTGATGAAACACCAGGGAGCCGAAGATAGACCGAAAGGAAGACATACAAACCTCCACATTCATCCACCCCACCTGAACTGAAGATATTTTTGATGGGGTTCCCAAATAGGACTTGTCAGGAACGTGTCCTTCAAATCCAATCTTGTTAGCCAATCCCCCGATTGCAGGACATTCCTTATTAAATGCAAACCTTCCATTTTGAAATGGTGATATTCCACACAATCATTCAAATTCTTCAGATTTATTACTGGCCTCATTCCTTTATCTTTTTTCTATACCAGAAATATAATGCTCACAAACCCCTTTTGAACAGACCTCACCTCTACAATGACACCTTTTCCCACCAAATCTTGCACTTCCTTGTTCACCAATACTGTTAGCCCAATGTTGAATCTTAGCAATTCTGGAATTTGAACCTGAACTGGTTCTCCTACAAAATCTATGTGATATCCACTCACCGTTTCTAACACCCAGAGATCTCCTGTTACTCTTGTCCACTTGCTGAAAAACTGGGCAAGTTTGTCACCCAGTTTTTTTTGGGAAACAAAATGGTCTAGACTTACCTGATCCACGAGCACAACTCTGTCCTCACAATCCTATTCCTCTAGTCCCTTGTCTCTGAGGGTAAAACCCTCCTGACTGATTTGAGGCTTGGTTTAAATCCCCTTGTAAATGAGGTCCTTGTAATACCTTGTCCCCGGCACAGGAACCGACTCCTTGTTCGCCCGGCCCAGCCATAAAAACACCCGTCAAACAACTTATTAATCTCTCTTTGAGATTTTTGTAGTGAACTGAAAGCACACACATATTTCAACATTTCCTTAATAAATGAGTCCACAAACAATAAGCCATTCGCTGCTGCCCCTTCCTCGTTATTGTCTATTTTAACCACTTTAGGGTCTATTTTTAGAAGGATGCTTTTCCTTCTCTCTACCAATATGGCAGTACTAGCATTCCCTAAGAGACAGACAGCTCGTTGTATCCATTCTCTCAGCTCCTCCACATTAAGTGGAAGCCTCGTCAATGTGGGATCAAACATGAAACCCCCAAGGGGATCGAGAAGCACCCCACCATGCTCATCAGAACCTTTTCCCAAAGGATCTGTCTTCTGTGTCACAACCCCTTCATCATTATCTGTGTCAAATTCTGATTAGCACCTTAATTCCACTTCAGCGCTCCCCGAGGAGTCATCACAGTGCACAACCGAATGTTTGAGTGCTTTTATATCTTGTTTGTTCTTCCCGGGACCCTTACATTGGTCTCTTTATGTGTCCTCGACACCACCAATTTTCGGATTCCGTAAACTTTCCTCTCTTGGATTGAGACACAGAACGTTCTTCTTCAGAAACCATCCTCTTTTCCTGTAACAAAGTCTCAAATGTTTTGTCCATTCTAGCATCCTGTGTAAATTTCTGCAGTAATCCTGATAATTTGTCCTCCAAAGACACCTCCATTCTGCTAGTTATTTTCCTCCACCATCTGATTTAGTATTAAGCACACAGACAAATTCTTCCCCTGAAAAAGCAAGCCTTTCAATCTCGAACTCAATGCAACTGTCGAGACATAGACAACAATAATAAATCAACCATCAAAATCCAAACCTGTCCACTTGCATTAGCATATGAGCAACTGAGGGGTTTCCCAAGCCTCTAAAGTAGCCACCCATACGTTACGTTCCCATAAAATAGTCTTCTTTTTATTTTTTCTTCACTTGTGCCTGTGTGAGACTGCGGAGTCACCCTTCCGACTCCCTCAGCTCACATGCGTTTACACCTGTCTACAAAAGCCGACATACAACGAGGACTGAAATAATCCAAGTAATCTCTTAAGCATGGTATGCTGCCGACTTCCGTCCGGAAGATGAATCTACATGGCTATTCGGCATGAGTGCACATCCCGGGCACAACGCGTTTGAAAGAAAAGAAAAACACAGTCTCAAGGCTACAAGCGGCTCACGTGCTCAACCGACATTAAGAAAGTAAGCAAGATATAACTCATACATTTCTAAACACAAAGAGCCATAAATAGCATCTATGGTAAATAAACCAAATCACACACAATTAGCCAGAGTCAGAAAAGCTAACCGTAAATCAAGAACGGTTGGTCATACACAAACTAAGATACTTTAATCCCAACATAAACTTGCTACAACAACCATTAAAAGTCAGCACACATCTGGCAACACAAATCTGATAATAATAATCAAGCAGTTAAATCGTTATACTTATCTGTTCAGCAGTAGCTTAAAAAAGAAGGAAGAGATTAGAGTCTTCTCTGGCCTTTTATTAGGTTGGAATTTTTGTCACAAAGTGTTCTAAGTTCTTTAAAGTGGCTGAGCGGTAGCAATAAAGGGAACATTGAAATAATGTTAGCCTCCCAGTCTTGACATAAAATTGTGGAGAAGGAAGGTACACACTAGGAGAGATTCTGTGGTATAAGGGGTTGGTGCAAAATCAAGCCTCGTGGATCTGAAGATAGCCACACTGGAAATAAAAAAGGTCTTGCCTTGAAAATCTTTTTCCTTTACATGAAATACACTGGAGGGCCGATGGCCAGACGCTACAAAAATATGCCAGTCCCTCACTTGCTGGCTGTATTGGAGTGCATGCAGGGCTTATGAAACTATGTGCTGCCCCTTCCCCAACCAGCCAATCCAAGCACTCATGCTGTATGTAGTAGTAAACAAAGTAAGAGTAGAGGCTGGGAACGCCAAACACAACTCTCCTTCTAAAACCAATGGGATTGTGTCTCTGCTTCCCCAGCCCCCTGACAGTGCTGACTGTGGAAGCTTGAACTGTGCATGAGGGGGGGTTAAACTGTCTAGGAGTGATAATTCTCTTCTCTTGAAACCACAGATCTTCTGCAAAAAGAGAACATGCCAACGAGCCTTCTCTGAGCGCTGCTCCTAAAATTTGGAACTCTCTTCCACCAGAAATTCGGAGAATCTCTTTCAAGGTTGCTTTCAAACTGGAAGCAAAAAGATTCCTCATGAACAAGTTCTTACCTTAACATGAGGGGCAATTTTTATCTCTAAGCACATCGGACATACCATAGTATTGGTTATTATTCTTGTATATGATCATTATTTTTGTTTTGGTTATTATTCCTGTACATGATTATCGAATTTACTCCTCTTAAGTCATTATGCTCCATCGTCTAGCCCATTCTTCGTTCACCCAGGTGTATAAATGATCTGTTAGATATGCAACATTTGATTCAATGCCTATTAGACTCCCTATTTGATGTTTTGATTATTGTTTTTGTACTGGTTATTATTACTGTATATGATTATTGTACGTACCCCCCTTATGTCTCTATGCTCCATCGTATAGCCCATTCCTACTCGTTCACTCAGGTTTATAAATGAGCTGTTATGTGTGTACTATTTGATTCAATACCTATTAGATTCCCCATGTTAGACTCATGTTTTGATTTGTTACCTTTGCCTCAAATTGTGAAGCGCTCCGATATCCTTCGGGATCAAGTTTGCGCTATATAAAACTTTATAAATAAATAAATGTCAGGCTGGCCACAGCAAAATATCGGTCAATCTGACATGCACAGTTCAGATACACAGCCTCAGCTGTCACCTGTCAATCACGCCTACTGCTGGGTGAGACAGCTCTGTGGTAGTACTGTCCCATTAAGGAAGCAGTGATGAATGTTATGCCACTGCCAGTGCTGTGGTACGGATAATGTATTTTAATTTGAATAATTTGATTTTAAATGAAGAGTCAGGACTAGAATATAATGGCACACAATGGGTGCAGGGGGTCAACGTACCTACGCTCCTATGGAGGAACCTCCCCTGAGCAGAACTGCAAATAAACATCACCCCTGAACGTCAATGTCAGGTCCTTTCTTTTTGCCCTTTCGAACGCAGATCTGCTTCCTCTTTCATTGTTTTTTTAACAACTCTCTCAAATCAAATCTAGTGTGCAAGAGAACAATGTCTCCTTCTAAAGCATTTTCTCAAGTACCGCAAATAAGTATTTCCATTCGACCATGTCGAATGCCATAGAGGCGTCCAAAGATACCAGGACTGCCTCCTCTTCTATTGTGGACGCCCTCCCCATTACTCAGATTCAGTGCCATGTTGTGCTGAGGCATGAAGCCAGATTGGTCTGGATGTACGAGGTTATTAATGACCTTAATTAGTCGGTTAGTGAGGAGCTTGGCTGAAATCTTTGGTTCGGCGTTCAATAGGGAGATCGGCCTATAGGAGGAACAATCTGTCCGGCTTTTACCTTCCTTGTGGATCATCACAAGGGTGGCCAGTCTTTGGTCCTGGGGTAGCTCCCCGATCTCCCTGCTCTCCTTGAACATATTGCATAGGTGGGGGGCAATGATATCTGTCCCGAGTTTATAGAGTTCTATCGGCAGCCCATTGGGCCCTGATGCCTTCCCGGAGTTAAGTCCTCTGATTGCCAGCGACACCTCATCTGGTGTGAGTGCCCACCCAAGGTATTCAAGCTCTGACTCTGAGAGCTTAGGGAGTGTTATGTCTCTTAGGAGGTCGATAGAGTCTTTTGTCGTGTAGGGGTTCTGGGAGGCATAGATCTGCTGGAAGTGGAGGGCAAATGCGTTTGCTATGGCCTGGGGGTCTGTGATTGTGTGTGCGTCTTTGTCAATTAGTTCCGGAACCAGTCTACTTGCCAGTTTTTGTTTGTCTAGCCATGCGATTAACTTCCCCGCTTTATCTCCCTGATCATAGATTCTACCCAACGTTTCTCTTCCCAGTTCTTTGGCCCTATCTGTCACTAGGGCCTTATAGTTATCTTGTTTTAATTGTAAAGTGTGTAGGGTGTCTGGATTGGACCGCTCCGCCAGTTCTTCTTCTAGATGGAAGATTTCCATCTCTAGTGCTTCCTCCTCCTTGATCTTTTCTTTCTTCACCCCCGCTATTTGGGAGAGGGCCTGGCCCCTAACCAGTGTCTGGTGTGAGCTCACCGATCCCTCATTTTCTAGGAAGTAGTGCTCCATTGTGGCATGGACTGCTTTGTGGACTACTGGGTTGCGGAGATGCCAGGGGTTGATTGGGGCTACTATTCCCACTCTATGATGGCTCACCACTAGGTGTGTCTACAGCAGGGAATGATCCGATATGCCTCTCGCCATGTGTCTGACCTCCCGTACGTGTTGTAGCTGGTCAGGGGGGACTAATAAGTAGTCTAATCTGGATTGGGTGTTATGAGCACCTGAGTGAAAGGTGTACTGGGTGGTGTTTGGGTGAAGCGAGCGCCATGTGTCCTGTAACCTCAGAGCCACTAGAAAATTCGGTAACCAGCTGTTGGAGGGGCGAAGTTGTCTTGGCGGGTTTCTGTCGTGTGTGCCATCTGCCACTGCGTTCAGGTCCCCTCCCACTATTAGGAGTCCCTCTGGGACTGTCATCAGGATGGATCCTAGATCCTTAAAGGCTGGTTCCTGGAGGGCTGGCGGTACGTAGACCGACATGAGAGTTAGTACTTTCCCCTCCCATTGGCCAGTGATGCCCGCGTATCTCCCCCCAGTGTCCACCCATGTAGATTTGATCGTTAGGGGAAAGGAGTTCCTCAGTAGTATGCCTGTTCCTCTCGATCCCGAGGTGAAGCCTGAATGTGCTGCCAGATTGTATCCCCACCTGTTAAGGGCTTTACAGGAATTACCCACCAGGTGCATCTCCTGTAGGAGTATCACATCGGGGGCATGTCTCTTAATATATTGTAGCACCACAGTTCTCTTGACTTTGTGTCCTAGACCATTGACATTCCAGCTCATCAATCTAAACCCTTTGTCCCATTGCATATTAACTGACATTCACGCCTCACCTATGTGTTTAAGTCACCGAGTTGTGATGCCTTGACGATTCCTTAAAAACATCCCCTTGCTCTTATTCAATGAAGCCCTCGCTAACACCTTGTTGGACACCTGCTCTAAACTCTGTTCTTGCATACCAGTGAATAGGCAGGTGGGCAGAAATCACAGATTGGCACCTGGTGACCCTGAGTTAATCACTACGCACTCTGTTCTAGATGCTTCCAGAAAAAAAGTGAACCCTAATTCATTGATTCCCTGGATAAGGTGTCTAAGAGGATTAAGTAATGTGGAAAATGGATGTCCTCTACGACTAGCCTTGTACTGAGATGCGCAAATGAATCTTGTTTACTGGGCTGATATGTGTATACTCTCTGGGACATGGCCAGCAAAATCTTGCCATAATCATGGAGGGCTCTGGGGTCTCAATGGCTCAAATCATTCGGGATGGTCACGATGCAGCCAAATATGTGATTCATGCTTGCCTTGAGGCTACTGATCATCTATGAAAACAGCAGGCACCATTTTGGTGCTCTGCTGCCATGCGTGGATGCACCCCAGATCATTTTTGGGAGATGTACAGGTATCTCTTATGGATATGTCTTTTGATGGAGACAAAGACGATTTTGCCTTGGAAATTTTCAAGGAAATTAGGGCTATGTCACACTCTCTGGGTTGTTCGTCCCGTGCCAAATAGTTTCTGTACCACTTTTGGAAATCTCATGGCTATTATAGGGGTGGGCATAGATCCTGTCTGCCTTGCTCCTGAGTGACTTCATGGCGACCTTTGGCCTGCAGGACTCGTATTTTCATATACCCTTCCTGCAGTCCCATAGACCATGTCTGCGGTTCAAGGTGGGATGAGAACATTTTTAATTTGCCATAATCCCCTTCAAACTCACCAGTGCCCATCTGGTGTTCCCAAAAGAAAGTGATGGAGGTTGGAAGTAGCATCTTTGGATGTAAGGATTACCAGACTCACCGTTGATCGCGGTCTCACCACATTCAGCCATAGACCACCTTGAGACAACTGCAAACCTCCTAACATCATTGAGGTCAATGAGTCAAAGTCACATCTGACTCCTTCACACAGGCTTCTTTTCATTGGAGTTGACCTTGGTACAGATCAGGGCCTTCCATCTATTGCAATGCATCTGGGACATTTAGGCTAGGATCCCGATGTTTTATGTTTCTCTGTGACAGCAGCTCTTGGGCTTCTTGGCCTTCTAGCCTCCTGCATCCCCCTTGAAGTCTACATAAGGTGGAATATGCAGGCTCTACAATGGAATCCCAGTGGGCCCAGCAATTGGTGGAGGTGGCGATCAGAGAGCTCTGGTCTCTGGTGAAAACCCTACTCCATATCAATCTGTTGAGTTGTGGGCCAGCCATCTGACATTAAAGGCCTTCTTGCTTCCACCAAGGAAAGACTTTTGCAGGTTCTCAGCGACACCACCGCCATATGTTACACTGCAACTAGCTTGGTGGAGTAGTGTCCTGGGTCCTGTACTAGGAGGCTCTGTGCCTTTGGAGTAGGCTGGAGCATTGGGGCATGTCCCTGATTGTGAAACACCTGGCAGGATCTCTGAACACCAGGGCAGATTAGCTGATTTGCCAGTGCCTGGTGGATCACGACTGGAGTCTGCATACCAAGGTTGCACATGACATCTTCTTGCAGGGGGGAGAATCCTGGCTAGATCTTTTCACAACCATCAAAGACCACACATTGTCAAACATATTTCACATTAGAGCTCCATGAAAATTCTTACTAGGAAATGCATTCCAGCTACAATGGAACATAGGACTCCTATACGCCTTCCTGTCTCTGCCTCTCCTGCCCTGACTGTTGAAAAAGATTAGGAATGTTCTTGCCCCACTAATCCTAGTTACTATGGACTAGTACAGGGAAGTGTGGTACTTGGAAGTCTCTAGGTGAGTTTCTGTCCTCCATCAGGCTACCACTGCGGGAGGATTGTCTGTCGCAGCAGCATGGCAGGATTCTGGACTCAAACCTGCACATTCTACACCTCTATGCATAGAGATTAGGTGGCAGCATTTGACTGTGGGTGATCTACCACTAGATTCGTAGATGTCATCCTTGCTGCCAGATGTCCATGTACAAAGCACATTTACGCCAGGCAGTAGGACACATTTGTGGCCTGGTGTGGAGTCCACAAGACAGACCCTTTACAAGCTACACTGTCAAATGTTTTGTTATTTGTTTTGTCTCTGACCAGAGAAACCCTTCCTGAGGGCACTTTTAAAGGTAATTTGTTGTCCTTTTCAGCCTTAGTGTTTTTCTTAATAAACATCCTTGTTTCAAATGCCCTGTTGTGATACGTTTTAATAAAGGTTTGACACACTTGTTTGTTTTAAAAAAAATTGTGATGCCATAGCGGGACCTTAATTTGGTTTTGATATTTCTCATATATATATATATGCACTTCGAGTCAATGTTTAGCTGCTTGGTGTGTCTTCTGGCTCTAAAGACTCTGTTCCTCATCGCAATAATTTCAGCTCTGCGTGAGTGAACTTCAAGCACTGTCTCTGCAACTGCCCCACACCATCTTTGTTCAGACAAAATGGTGCTGAGGGATTAGGGCAGCCTTCTTGCCCAAAGTTGTGATTGCTGAAGCGCGACGAGGCCTCCGGGTAGTTACGCGCTATATAAATATAATTTTTCATTTCATTTCATTTCATATTGGTTAATTCATCACTCTTCCAGCGTTCTTTGCCGGGCCTCATCCCTTGAAAGAGGAGAAGAGGCTCCCTCAGTTGGAACCCAAAAGGGCTTTTAACTTTTTTGATTGTACCAAGGACCATCAGACCGAATATTAGTTTTTTGTCTGGTTCTCCAGGGTAAAGAAATCAAAGACTGTACAGAGGACACTATCAAGCTGGATACCATTTGCAATAATCAAGTGTTATACACTGGCCAAATAGCAGCACCTGTATGGGCTAAGACCCCATTCCACCAGGCCTTGACAGTTGCAGGCTGTGAGGTGAGCGATGGTACATACATTCACGAAGCACTACTGCCTTGACAACCATGTCAGACAGGAAGGGCATTTCAACCATTTGGTCTGCAAGACTTTTTGGTCTGAGTCCACTCCCCAGATTCTCCATCTTTAGGAGGTAATGCTTTGAATTCTATTGTAAAGGTGACTGTTGGACTTGGCCCTCTCTGCAGGGTCACCCCCAAACTGTTTACCTTCGCCCCTCCTGTTTTGTGAATCTGTTTTTATTGGCTTTTAGGACTCTGTGCACATTACCACTGCTAACCATTGCCAAGATGATTGTGCTGTCTCCATTAAACATGGTGGAATAGGTTTACAGCCAATTTGCACATTTAATTTACTTGTAAGTCCCTAGTAAAGTACTACAGGTACCCTGGGCCAATAATGTAAATACTACTAATGGGCCTGCAGCACTAATTGTGCCACTCACTTAAGTAGCCATTTGAAACTAATCTCAGGCCTGCCATTGCAGACTGTATGTAGGTTTAAACTGTCACATTGACTTGGCAAATTAAACATTTTGCCAGGCATATCCCTTTCCTTTTTATTACCTATGTCACCCCTAGAGTAGGCCTTAAACAGCGCTCAGGACAAGGTGCAGTATATTTAAAACATAGTGAAAAACTCTTCCATTTGTTTTTACTACTGTGAGGCCTACCTCTTTCATAGGATAACACTGTGCAACCTTATTACATTTAGTAAGTGATAAGCTTTGCTTGGGAGCCAGAAGGATTGTTATGCTTGGTGTCTGGTGAATCCTATTTTAAAACCCTATTTAATGGTAAAGTCGGATTTTAAAGTCACTATTCCGAAAATGCCACTTTTAGAAAGTTGGCATTTTCTCGTCCTAACCAATTGGTATCTGAAGCTTGTTCCTGGGGCACATGACTAGGTGTAATTGGCAGTTGGCCTTTGTACTTTCCTCCCAGACAGTATCACAATAGAGAGTCTGGGTGTTGACAGGATGGGCCATCCTGGCTTGATGGGAGGAGAGCTATCACCTACCACACTTGCACTTCCAAGGCACTAGCCCATCTAACACACAACGGATTTCACACTAGCCTATTGTACTCCCAGACAGACTCGGCCAGGGCAGGGAAGCAGGGAATTCCAGACACATCTGTAAGGGCATAACTTTGGAATCTTCTCCCACTTCAAACGGGGCACCAAAATAGGACCCTCAGACCCACTCTTCTGTACACTCCTGGACCTGTGGAAACTACAGAAGAAGGACTGCCCTGCTGTCCTGCTGCTTGAGGCCTGTCCTGTTGTCTGAACAGAATAACGGGCCCTGCACCCTTCATCCCAGGCTGACGTGACTCCAAAGGTCAGCTGACTAACCCTCTGTTCTGAGCTACAGGGGCACAACAAACTCCAGTGGTCTACCTGCAACTGCTCAGCTGACATGCTACAACTTGACCTGCTTGAACTTGCAACGGGACCTACCTGAGACTTGCTGTCTTCTGCTGGAGTGAATTCTTGATCCCCAAGGGGTGCCTCGCAGGTCCTGGGATCTTGTTGTAGCATCAGTTGAGCTCTTTCTTCAAGAAAAGGAGAAATCTTAAAGTTGTGAGGTCTTCGTGACTGCAAACAAGCCAGTTCGTGCCCAGATCTGGCCACTCATGGCTACCACCTACATGAAGGTTCGGTGAATCTGACTCCTCATGCTACAGTGACTACCAGCAAGGACCGGCAACACGAGATATGCACTTCACATTATAGCATTAACAGTCCGAGGTGATCACCAATGTGAGGCACCAGCAATGACCATCCGCAATGCCCAACAGGATCTTCCTGCTACAGTTACGACTGTCCACAATCCCCAGGCCTCCTAATTTGCTCTATAGTGATGATCATCCATGTCCCTGTCCCTGCTCTTCGAGGCCTCCTCCACCACAAACTGAATGCTTGTGTTGGAACTTAGAAGGTAACTTTTTCAGTGATGTCCCTGTACGCAGCGCACGCTCCATCTGAACTTGTGACTTTCACCCCGTCTTGCACGACCAGATAACTATGAGTGGCGCTTTGTGCTTTTAGGCACTACACTTAACTTATCTGCAGTTCTACGGATTATATTTTTGTTTTGATCTAAAATAATTATGTATTAGAGCTCTCATGAAAATTCTTACTAGGAAATGCATTCCAGCTACAATGGAACATAGGACTCCTATACACCTTCCTGTCTGTGTCTCTCCTGCCCTGACTGTTGAAAAAGATTAGGAATGTTCTTGTCCCACAAATCCTAGTTATTATGTATTGGTACAGGGAAGTGTGGTACTTGGAAGTCTCTAGGTGAGTGTCTGTCCTCGATCAGGCTACCACTGTGGGAGGATTGTCTGTCGCAGCAGCATGGCAGGACAAATTTGTGGCCGGGTGTGGAGTCCACAAGACAGACCCTTTACAAGCTACACTGTCAAATGTTTTGTTATTTATTTTGTCTCTGACCAGAGAAACCCTTCCTGAGGGCACTTTTAAAGGTAATTTGTTGTCATTTTCAGCCTTAGCGTTTTTCTTACTAAACATCCTTGTTTAAATGCCCTGTTGTGATGCGTTTTAATAAAGGTTTGACACACTTGTTTGTTTTAAAAAAAAATGTGATGCCATAGCGGGACCTTAATTTGGTTTTGATATTTCTCATATATATATATATGCACTTCGAGTCAATGTTTAGCTGCTTGGTGTGTCTTCTGGCTCTAAAGACTCTGTTCCTCATCGCAATAATGTCAGCTCTGCGTGAGTGAACTTCAAGCACTGTCTCTGCAACTGCCCCACACCACCTTTGTTCAGACAAAATGGTGCTGAGGGATTAGGGCAGCCTTCTTGCCCAAAGTTGTGATTTGTTTTCATATTGGTTAATTCATCACTCTTCCGGCGTTCTTTGCCCAGCCTCATCTCTTGAAAGAGGAGAAGAGGCTCCCTCCGTTGGAACCCAAAAGGGCATTTAACTTTTTTGATTGTACCAAGGACCATCAGACCGAATATTTGTTTTTTGTCTGGTTCTCCAGGGTAAAGAAATCAAAGACTGTACAGAAGAGGACTCTATCAAGCTGGATACCATTTGCAATAATCAAGTGTTATACACTGGTCAAATAGCAGCACCTGTATGGGCTAAGACCCCATTCCACCAGGCCCTGACAGTTGCAGGCTGTGAGGTGAGCGATGGTACATACATTCATGAAGCTGTGGTAAATAATTTAATTACCGGGACTTAATTTGATGCGGAAAATCTATAATAATAGCTCAGTAAAATAAGAGGCAGAATCCGTGGTATTAGAGGTTCGGAACGGGCTTTATTCCAAAATCAATTCGAATTGATGGACTCCATATTCCATCACCACGAAGGTTCAGGAAGTGAAGAACAAACTTTATTGACAAGTAATCATTTTTATACAATAGGCATTACAGTAAAACAGATGCAGGAGGCGTAACAGTTGATAACAAAGATAAGAACATACATGCGTAACTAAAATAGGTGTAACTGGGCGTAACTTAAAGAACGTCATTGGATATGATGTCATAAATGGGTGGTTCCACGGAAGAATTTTGCAATATCAGCAGAAATACTTGGCAGAGATGCGCGCGCAGCAGCATGACGTGTGATTGACGTGCAACTAGGGGGTGAAGGGGACTTGACATTTAGCTCTACATGTGGAGACAGAAGTCAGGGGTTATGTCAACCTAATCCCAAATCATATCTAACATCCTATGTTTAAAGAACTGTGTTATCCAAAAAGAAAGGTCTCTTAGGATAGAATCTTATTCTATACTGACTATACTGACTATACTGACTGTTAGTGCGTGTACAAGCGTCTAAGTGTCTACACTAGATGCGAGGGCAGAAATCTTCCATAGTAACAGGGCTATGAATTACTTGCATAAAGACAGAGAAGCCGGGCCTTTTGCTCGGTAGCTGAAAGAATGTTTACTTAAACTACTAGACAGGAATGCATTGGATGAGGAGCGGAGCAGAGCAGATAATCTTGAAGGTGAAATACAGTTTTTGGCAAGCAGACAGATCGAGTCAGGCACCGTTAGCCGCGCAGGGAGTAGGACAAAGTTCATGGGTACAGATGCGAGCTCAGACTGGAGCTTTCAGAGGCAGAAAGCAGGAAAGGCTTGATGGCAGAATCAGGGCCTACTCGCCTGGACTGTAAAATGGGATAAATGAACCATATAAAGCCGGTGGCCTTTCATACTTAGGAATAGAGTATCCGGCCCATTCATGGCGGATCTGAAAGAGGACATGTTGACGGTGGACGCACATGTGTTTGCGTCTTCATAACTGGAACTGGAGGAAACATACATGTACTTATGATTTATACATGAAACCGTTGGGGTCCAAGATAGGGGACATAACTGATCATAAAAATCCATATTTCCACATTCCCTCCTTGTCCCCTACTTGCCCTCAAGAGATATCAATCTTCATCAATCCGTTGATTTGTTCATATAACATCATTTGTTCTTCTTTCTTCTTCCGGAATCTTGAGTAAAAACTTGGATGTGGGATACACGAGGTGGCACATAGACCACAAATCGCTGGCCCACATTGTAGGCATAAGCAGCAACTGAATAGTATGAGAAAGCCAATACCTAGGAAGGATAGGACCCTCCATCCAAAGGTAGATAATACACTCCAAAACCAACCGGACCAAGTCCAGGTGCCTGGATTCTGGTGTATCTGGCTTACAATCTCATGAAGGCAGATTATGGCTTTATATACAGATGGCGAATTTTCTGGTATGAAAATGCAACAATTTGATCCGATGACCCTACAAGCTCCGCCCCTATCGGCCAGAATGACGTCAAGGACAAGACGATTTTGAAGCACAACAATCCGCATAGTAGACTGTTCTTCTGTTAAATTGCCTAAGGCGGAAATAGTTTCGTTTACTACTGCTTCAAGGGTTCTGGTTAATCTACGTATCAGCTTACTATTAGTGACTGTACCTATATAAGGAAAGAAACCTTTATTGAAATCTGTGTATTTCTCCCATGCTGTTTCAGTATAATCGACTATTGGGAGATCTCTCTGCTGTCTATTGTGTACTAAATGAGTATTTCTATGATAATCAGGAGGAGCTAGGAAAACAGGTGGCAAAAGAAATCCGATGTAACAGGTACCATCCCAATCTAGAGGCAGACGTATATATGCAGTCTGACCACATACAAAGTAGGAATGGCGAGAAGCTCTAAATGTAGACTTGCCTTGATCACTGAATTCTATTACAGTGGTGCATTTACTATGGCCCATGTGTATGGAGCCATTCTTTCTTATGCATAGTTCCCCTTTAACTGGGAATACGGACATGGCAGGCAAAATTGGTGTAGCTTCAGATTCAACGTTCAGGATCATGAGGTTAAGTGTAAAATTACCTAATCCATATACTTCATTTTCTAGATCAGTTCCTGTTCTTTTGGGAAGTCCCTCCTTGTTAGGGTAACAGACTTTAAGCAGGACTAAGTTCAGGTTTCCCCAAACCCAGTTGTCTTGGTAAACTGCGGAATTCGAATCTAGGGAATTAATTAAACTAACCCATGCTCCACAGGAGCCATTGTGTGTGAACGGATATGGAAAGAGAGGCAGAATTCCCTTATAGTTCTGATAGGGAGGGAGTCGGCCACATATCCAACAATTTGTAGCATTGCTAGCCTGATGGGAATGATGTAACATACTAATAAAAGTGTTATTGCGCAGCGCAAATCTATATGACAACTCATGCGGGGGAAATTCACTAAAAGAATGTTCAGCAGTAACATTATAAACATGTTTAGAAATAGGATAATATGTGTGCAATAATATACTTGCAGCGATTATTAAAAGACATAAGAAAAACAGAATTAATAACGTCACTGTGCAATGACTACGCAGTGATTTACAGTACGCATGTTTTTTCAACTGGATTTGATTATTTTTTTCTCTATTCCAGTCCAGAGGATACATGTCAGAGACAAATTCAACCGATTCACCTTGGAGAGGACTTAAACAATCAAATTGTCTGACTTATTGGACCGTAGTTTTAGTCTATATAGTTCTGAGTTCGTTTGTTCAACCAAAGGAAGCTTTGAGTCTGTCTTTGAGGAAATACAGGGTTTAGTCTCTATATCGGATGGTAGTCCATGAAATTTCTTGATATGACTTGAATGTATCCAGCCTTTTCGACCTTCGATCTTCACGGCTGTCCTCGTGGTTAACAGTACGAGTTGAGGCGATTTCCACCTAGGATCCAGCTGAGACTTCCGGTCAAAGTTCCGCACTAACACCAGGTCCCCGGGAATTACGTCATGGGGTTTCACCTCGGTGTTGTCGGGAAAGGCTGCAGCTACCTGTGAACGACAAGATTGTAGTGCAGACATCAAGGAAGCTAGGTAATCTGTCAGCATATTACAGTCAACGTCAGTTATTTTACGAGGTATAGGCGTCCCCCTCATATTTGGTGGTCTACCGAAGATCACCTCATAAGGGGATAGCCCTGTTCGAGAATGTGCTACCATTCTCATGTAAAAGAGTGCAACTGGTAAGGCTACTACCCAGTCGACACCTTTCTCTCTACATATTTTGGACAATCTAATTTTCAGAGTTTGATTATGTCGTTCCACGAGACCTGCTGCCTCGGGGTGTCGGACACAGTGAAATCTCCATTGATAACCTAACAAAAGTGAAACGTGTTTCAGTAGTTCGGATGAGAACAGCTGGCCGTTGTCTGAGTAGACAGCACGTGGTAAACCGTACCGTGGGAAGAATTCTCGAACTAACTGTTTGGCAGTAGTCGGGGCAGTGTAATCTGAAACCGGGTATGCCTCTGTCCAACGGGAAAGAGCACAAACAACTACAAGAACATATTTGAATCCTCGACATCGTTCCATCTGGATATAATCCATCTGGAGGACTTCAAAAGGGTGATCAGGAGGCTGAAATCCACCTTGTTCTACGGGAATGCTTTTACCTGGGTTAAACTGACAACAGATCATACAGGTACGAACTTTTTGTTTAGCTGCTACTCGTAAATGTTTGTTGAACCAAATGTGTTGAATGCTGTCTAGCATAGCCTTTTCTCCTAGGTGCGCTGGACTATGTATTGTATTAATGATAACTTGGACCATTGAGTCGGGAAGAAACCATATAGATTTTTCCTTCGTCATCCATCCCTGATCAGTTTGGATCCCTCCTAATTCAGTCCATTTCTTTATTTCTTCTGGTGTAGCATGTGTCTGTATGTCAATTACGTCAAGAGCGGGATCCTTAACCATCATGCAATGTGTTGGTGTCGGAACTGTTGTCTTTGTCATGTCAGATGTGTGAGTTTGAGCAGTCTGTTTAGCTGTTTTGTCAGCTAGATCATTGCCTTGGGAAATGATATCAGTAACTTTCGTATGAGCTTTACATTTCATAATTGATATTGCAGCAGGTAGATGTATTGCTTCTAATAAGGCATGAATGAGGGGTCCGTGCTGAATGTGGGCACCGTGAGAAGTTAAATAACCTCTCTCTCGCCACAGTACGCCGAAGTCATGGACGACTCCGAATGCATAACGTGAATCTGTGTATATGTTGACTTTCTTATTTGTGGCTTGAATACAGGCTTGTGTCAGAGCGATGAGCTCTGCTGCTTGAGCTGACAAGGTATTAATACGATTTGTTTCAACGATTTCAGTGTCTGTTGTGACGGCATACGCGGCCACTAGCTCTCCTGTACTTGTTCTCATACATGAACCATCTACATACAACGTCAGGTCTGAATCTGTCAATGGGACGTCTGTCAAGTCTTGTCTGGGTTTCGTCGTGATAGTAATAACTTCAATACAATCATGCGCTAGTGGGTCTGTTCCGTTTACTGGCAAAAGTGTGGCAGGATTCAATGTACTACAACGTCTGATTTCTATGTGTGGCTGAAACAATGTTAGTTCGTAACCGGTGAGTCTTGCTATAGTCAAGTGTTGTGTTTGCGTGCGGTTCAAGAGAACCTCTACTGCGTGTGGTACTTGTACTGTCAATTGATGTCCTAACACTATGGCATCGCTTTGTCTGATTGCTAAAGCTGTCGCTGCCACTGATTTTAGGCACGCAGGCAGAGCCTGAGCTACGGGATCTAATGTACTAGAAAAATAAGCACATGGTTTGTGTGATCCTGCTTGTTCCTGTGTGAGTACTGACAAAGCAGTACCTTCGCGTTCTGTGACAAAGAGTGTGAACTGTTTACTGTAACATGGTGTTGCTAGGACAGGTGCTTGACATAAAGCTTTCTTTAAACTTTCAAAGGCGTGTGTATGTTCTTGAGTCCAAGGGAGGACAGTCGATGTGGCTGCCTCCTGTGTTGTCAACTGAATGAGTGGTTTTGCTAGAAATGCATACTGAGGGATCCACTGCCTACAATATGAAGTGAGGCCTATAAAAGCCCGCACCTCCTTTTGTGTCTTGGGTACTGACATGTTATCAATTAACTGTATGCGGTCGGGTGTAAGCTGCCTTCCCTCCTTGGACAGCGAGTGACCAAGGTAAACAACTCGCTGGACACAGAATTGCAGCTTAGAAGGGGACACCTTGTGCCCCTTTTCGGCCAAGAATTGTAAAACCGTCAGTGAGGCTTTTTCACATTCAGGTTCGCTTCGGGCGGTGATCAGCAGATCATCGACATATTGAAGCAGGGCAGTGTTGACTGGCATGTGGATACTGTCAAGTTCTCGTTTCAGTGCTTGGCTATAGATGCTGGGGCTTTCTGTGAATCCTTGAGGTGCGCGTGTGAATTTAAAGCTTCGTCCATTTAAACTAAATCCGAACAAGTATTGGCTTTCCGGATCTATTGGGACGCTAAAAAAGGCATTCTTGAGGTCAATTACAGTAAAGAATGTTGCTTCGGAATCAATGGCTGTCAGTAATGAAGAAATGTCTGGAACTACGGGGTATTGTGGTACAATACATTTATTTAATTCGCGCAGATCAATAACCAATCGATATACTGGCGGAGCTTTTGGATCAGTTCGTTTAAGAATCGGGATTATCGGTGAATTACATACATTGGAGTCGGTTTCCACAACCACTCCTTGGGTAATAAGTTCGTCAATGATTTGCAGTAAAGCCACTACAGCATCTGGGGGTAACTTGTATTGTCGCATTCGTGGTAGTACCACTCCTGCCTTTAGTGTGACTCGATATGGTGTAATGTTCATGCAACCAACATCTGTAGGGCCTTGTGCCCATAAATGTGTGGGTAAAGTCTGCAGTCGGTGATCCATGTCTCGGGACACATAGTGCCCTTTGAAATCACGTAAAAACAATCTTACTCCTTCCGGAGAACAACATATTATAGCTCCTAGAGCTTTCAATGTTTTGATACCTAACAGGTTTTCCGGACATGATTTAGTAAGCAATAAATCTGTAGTTCGTGTCAAGGGACCAATCGTAAGGGGAAGAGGCTGTGATACTTCGTTAATGATAGGTTTTCCTGAAAACCCAAGGGAAATATTCTGTGAGCCTGAGAGGGGTGCCCCTGGAACTTCACTACGTCTTATGGTTGTTCGGCTTGCCCCTGTATCAAGTAAAAATTTTCTATCTTGGCCTAATAGTTCACTGTGTACATAAGGTCCTTCTTGATCTACAGGGACCTCGATAAGGGGTAAGCCAACTTCCCTCTCTAGGCTGTTTCATGAGTATCGTTGATAATCAGGATAGTCATACTGTGCAGTCTGGTACATCTGTCGTGTCGTTGTTGGTGTAGCAGCAATAGGCTGCTGTGGTGGAGCTGGCATAGACTGTTGCGGAGCTGGCATGGCCTGTGCATGCTGCGGAGCTCCTTGTTGGTTCTGATCCTGTCTAAGTGGCCGTGGTCTTTCTTTAGTATTACCTATGGCGATATTATGATTTAAAACTGGACAATCGTGTACATAATGGCCTGGCTGTTTACAATAGTTGCATGTCCCTTTTACAGGACCTGCTGAAACACTAGACTGTGTCATACCCTTTTTATGACCGTCAGCTGGAACTGTCTGGGAAACTAGCATTTTCATTTTCGTGTCTTTCATGCGTCTTTGTTCATGTTCTTGTTCCTCTCTAATTCTATTGTGATGGTACTGTAGCATTTGTAACATTTGTGACGGAGTGTTACCTTGCCAGGTACTCTCGAATTTCAATACTCTATTCTTAACTTGGGGCAGGGCATTTTCAACTAATTTTGTCACAAACAGATGTGGATAAGATTCGCTACTTGCTTTTATTCCACTATTTATACCAAAACATTTTTCGAATCGGGCATAGAAATCACTAGTGTCTTCATCTTGCTTTTGTTTACAGGCTGAGATTGCACCCCAGTCTTCCTTTTTCGTAGTTAATAAACGTGGCAGTACTTGTACTAGTAAACCTGGTAGTGTTTTGGTCTTTTCCCCAAGCCCTGAACCTGGACCTCGAGCTTTTTCTTCGTTTTCTAATGCTGTCCAATCTATCTTCTGGTCTCCCACCTCCCAGTCCTTTTCCTTGAGTTTTTCGTAAATGCCCGCAGGCATTAATACCTTCAATATTGTCATAATGTCGGGATAGGTATATTCTCCCATGAGCAACATGTCTTTAATTTCACGGTGGAAACCCGCTGGGTCCTTGTCATGACTGGGTACCACTTTCTTCATTTCTAATAGTTCTATTTTAGATATGGGTGTGTATACAAACACACGTTTAAACTGATTGTCATCACCTTTTATCGGGTGCACTTCGCGTAAGGGATTCTGTCTATCCATATAGTACGTCGTTCTTTCCTTGATGGGCAGTGAGACATGTTCGGGGCATACAAAAAGAATATACTGCTTTCTGGATTCTAGTATTTCTCTAATTAACTCAGTACCTGAACCTCTCCATTTATTCGTGAGTAATTCAGTCAATATATTAGGTAATGGACCAGGATCGGAGTGTTGGCTTTTATATAATATAAGGAGTTGTTGAACCATATAGATACCAGCTAAACGCTGTTCATCTGGGGTGAGGTTCAAAAACGTGTGCGCTAATGTATCATCACTATATTTTCCGGGACTGTCAACCCAATGAACGGCTGACCTGGCTAATTCTTGTTCGTCCATAGAATCGAGTATATGATAACCCCTTCGTTCTCGGAGTAATTTGTCAGCGGCTTGGAACGAACGTTCGGGGGACCTTATATTTATTATTGGGTTTTGGAAGTTTCTGTTATTATCTGGACGTATCGGACGTATCGGATCAGTAAAGCATCTAGTATTATTACAATATTTCCCTCTACCTACATAGGCCATAGTTTCTAACTGTCCTGTGGGCAGTTCTAATTCTTCCTCCTCCTCGGTTTGTTCAGGCTCGTCTACTGCTAATCTTTCTTCGTGTATTCGTTCTACTTCTTTGCGGATCTTGCGGCACATAGCTACTATACATGATCGTTTATCATGTCTCCCCTCTGATATATTCCGACTCCATGTGGTAAGAATTTGCATTTCTTCCGGATTTACCCCTGGTCGGTCTTGATTTCTGATCACACAATTTATGAGGAAACGTAACAGTTCCCCCTGTATCTCCACTTTCTGGTACTCCAAGGCTCTATTAATACTTTCAGAATCTCGTCCTGACTGGACAAAGTGATATATATTTTCTAAATGTGTAGTCATTCCTGGTAGCCTCCCTAAATATATTGCAGCTCGTCGGATACGTAATGATGCCAGCAGCATTTCGTCCCCTTTTCCGGGCACCGGGTCATATCTACAATCTATTAGAAGTTCCTTAAGCGTGTCGGGAGTTACTAGTTTGGGTGTACGTTGGTGGGCTAATTCTTGAAAGGAAAGTTTATTTATTCTGGGTGGCGTGGAAAAAATGTTGGATGCACCTCCTGTAGCACCGCCTGGGGTGCTGGATGTGAAAGGATTCGTTGAACGTGATATAGCAACCATAGATGTGGGTACAGCTGTAGAAACAGATGTGCTTGCCGGAACTTGTGTCGGAGTTTGTTGTTGCGGCGGTACAGACGGAGGAGGGTCTTGGCGTTGAACCCCCTCGGCAGGCGGTCTATGTGGCGCAGCACTAGCATACTCAGGAGCTGCGTCGTCTAAATAAGAGGAAAGAAAAACATCTTCTGCGGTTCTGGGATGCCCTTTGGGATGTACTTTTATCGGGAACAATGGGGGTGGCAAGTCTTTTGGTATCTCCGGAGTAGCCTTAGGTAACCCTTCGGCCAGAAGAGGATACATACCATTCATAAGGGCATTTCGTTGTCTGTCTACTTGTTCTGATTTTACTCGAGTACCTTCTTCAATTAATAGATTTTCTCGAACTTTATTTGAATTCTCCTTACTCTTCTCTTCCTGTCTACGTGCTTTTTCTGTACGTCTATACGATTCTTTACGCCATAATTCAATGGCATCTTTCTGTGATTGTCTAGCTTTCTTTTTCCATAATTCTTCCTCTACTTTCACGATGCAATCTGCATCCCAGGTCCCAGCTGCGGGCCACCTCTGACTTTCTGGTAATTCCTTGGTGTAGTCTACCCATAAATCAAGAAATAATATGGCGTCTAGGCCATGTTTATGATACATGAAGTACCCTGGAGTGTCCCTAGGAGGAATGGGAACAGCTTCTTCGAGTACCCCTTTTCTAGTTTTTATCTGTCCTAATTTCGAAAAGAGCGGCATTTTTGAGAACTGATCTGATCTGATACCTAATTCTGAACACGTTTAATACAATAAAACACAATAATGAACAGTCATTCACACCACAATATGCAGAACGTATTTAAAACATTTTAACATTTAACATTTAATGAACAACAATGATGGCCATTTAGGGAACTAGTCACTAAACATGATACTCGGCACTAACTAGGTAATTCTGGATTATATACTAGACATACTTGATATACTGCTAAACAGTACAGATACACTGCTGAAACAGTGCAGACCGGATTTGTGTACCCAAACCCGTCTTGACCGGCACAACCTATGTGCACGTCAGAACGCCTCCCCGACAATGGTACTCACCGGGTAGCTCGGAACGGAAGGCCTCGGAACTGAACTGAACTGGACTCGGACCGGACTGGACTCGACTCGAAACTTCGGAACTTCGGAACTTCGGAACCTGGTGGGCCTCTGTATACCTCGGATCTTGCTCTCTCAGCTAGGCTCTGGTCGGGATACTTCGCACTTCTCACCGCCTCGTCTGGGTGTTGATCGCAGCCTCAGTTACCCCCGCTCGGCAGGAGGGAGATACAGGAAATCCTGTGGGTACGCGTTGTTGTCCGTCCAGCTGTGACAGGAGACCGGGCCTGCAACGCACCTCCGGCGCGTGAGATGAGAAAGTGTCCCTGTTCGGGCGCCATATATGTGGTAAATAATTTAATTACCGGGACTTAATTTGATGCGGAAAATCTATAATAATAGCTCAGTAAAATAAGAGGCAGAATCCGTGGTATTAGAGGTTCGGAACGGGCTTTATTCCAAAATCAATTCGAATTGATGGACTCCATATTCCATCACCACGAAGGTTCAGGAAGTGAAGAACAAACTTTATTGACAAGTAATCATTTTTATACAATAGGCATTACAGTAAAACAGATGCAGGAGGCGTAACAGTTGATAACAAAGATAAGAACATACATGCGTAGCTAAAATAGGTGTAACTGGGCGTAACTTAAAGAACGTCATTGGATATGATGTCATAAATGGGTGGTTCCACGGAAGAATTTCGCAATATCAGCAGAAATACTTGACAGAGATGCGCGCGCAGCAGCATGACGTGTGATTGACGTGCAACTAGGGGGTGAAGGGGACTTGACATTTAGCTCTACATGTGGAGACAGAAGTCTGGGGTTATGTCAACCTAATCCCAAATCATATCTAACATCCTATGTTTAAAGAACTGTGTTATCCAAAAAGAAAGGTCTCTTAGGATAGAATCTTATTCTATACTGACTATACTGACTATACTGACTGTTAGTGCGTGTACAAGCGTCTAAGTGTCTACACTAGAAGCGAGGGCAGAAATCTTCCATAGTAACAGGGCTATGAATTACTTGCATAAAGACAGAGAAGCCGGGCCTTTTGCTCGGTAGCTGAAAGAATGTTTACTTAAACTACTAGACAGGAATGCATTGGATGAGGAGCGGAGCAGAGCAGATAATCTTGAAGGTGAAATACAGTTTTTGGCAAGCAGACAGATCGAGTCAGGCACCGTTAGCCGCGCAGGGAGTAGGACAAAGTTCATGGGTACAGATGCGAGCTCAGACTGGAGCTTTCAGAGGCAGAAAGCAGGAAAGGCTTGATGGCAGAATCAGGGCCTACTCGCCTGGACTGTAAAATGGGATAAATGAACCATATAAAGCCGGTGGCCTTTCATACTTAGGAATAGAGTATCCGGCCCATTCATGGCGGATCTGAAAGAGGACATGTTGACGGTGGACGCACATGTGTTTGCGTCTTCATAACTGGAACTGGAGGAAACATACATGTACTTATGATTTATACATGAAACCGTTGGGGTCCAAGATAGGGGACATAACTGATCATAAAAATCCATATTTCCACAAAGCACTACTGCCTTGACAACCATATCAGACAGGAAGGGCATTTCAACCATTTGGTCTGCAAGACTTTTTGGTTTGAGTCCACTCCCCAGATTCTCCACCTTTAGGAGGTAATGCTTTGATTTATATTGTAAAGGTGACTGTTGGACTTGGCCCTCTCTGCAGGGTCACCCCAAACTGTTTGCCTTCACCCCTCCTGTTTTGTGAATCCGTTTTTGTTGGCTTTTAGGACTCTGTGCACATTACCACTGCTAACCATTGCTAAGATGATTGTGCTGTCTCCATTAAACATGGTGGAATAGGCTTACAGCCAATTTGCACATTTAATTTACTTGTAAGTCCCTAGTAAAGTACTACAGGTACCCTGGGCCAATGATGTAAATACTACTAATGGGCCTGCAGCACTAATTGTGCCACTCACTTAAGTAGCCATTTGAAACTAATCTCAGGCCTGCCATTGCAGACTGTCTGTAGGTTTAAACTGTCATATTGACTTGGCAAATTAAACCTTTTGCCAGGCATAGCCCTTTCCTTTTTATTACCTATGTCACCCCTAGAGAAGGCCTTAAACAGCGCTCAGGACAAGGTGCAGTATATTTAAAACATAGTGAAAAACTCTTCCATTTGTTTTTACTACTGTAAGGCCTACCTCTTTCATAGGATAACACTATGCAACCTTATTACATTTAGTAATTGATAACCTTTGCTTGGGAGCTGGAAGGATTGTTATGCTTGGTGTCTGAGGAATCATATTTTAAAACCCTATTTAATGGTAAAGTCGGATTTTAAAGTCACTATTCCGAAAATGCCACTTTTAGAAAGTTGGTATTTTCTCGTCCTAACCAATTGTTTTCTGAAGCTTGTTCCTGGGGCACATGACTAGGTGTAATTGGCAGTTGGCCTTTGTATTTTCCTCCCAGACAGCATCACAATAGAGAGTCTGGGTGTTGACAGGATGGGCCATCCTGGCTTGATGGGAGGAGAGCTATCACCTACCACACTTGCACTTCAAAGGCACTAGCCCATCTCACACACAACGGATTTCACACTAGCCTATTGTACTCCCAGACAGACTCGGCCAGGGCAGGGAAGCAGGGAATTCCAGACACATCTGTAAGGGCATAACTTTGGAATCTTCTCCCACTTCAAACGGGGCACCAGGTATAAAAATAGGACCCTCAGACCCACTCTTCGGTACACTCCTGGACCTGTGGAAACTACAGCAGAAGGACTGCCCTGCTGTCCTGCTGCTTGAGGCCTGTCCTGTTGTCTGAACAGGATAACGGGCCCTGCACCCTTCATCCCAGGCTGAAGTGACTCCACAGGTCAGCTGACTAACCCCCTGTTCTGAGCTACAGGGGCACAACAAACTCCAGTGGTCTACCTGCAACTGCTCAGCTGACCTGCTACAACTTGACCTGCTTGAACTTGCAACGGGACCTACCTGAGACTTGCTGGCTTCTGCTGGAGTGAATTCTTGATCCCCAAGGGGTGCCTCGCAGGTCCTGGGATCTTGTTGTAGCATCAGTTGAGCTCTTTCTTCAAGAAAAGGAGAAATCTTAAAGTTGTGAGGTCTTTGTGACTGCAAACAAGCCAGTTCGTGCCCAGATCTGGCCACTCATGGCTACCACCTACATGAAGGTTCGGTGAATCTGACTCCTCATGCTACAGTGACTACCAGCAAGGACCGGCAACAGGAGATATGCACTTCGCATTATAGCATTAACAGTCCGAGGTGATCGCCAATGTGAGGCACCAGCAATGACCATCCGCAATGCCCAACAGGATCTTCCTGCTACAGTTCCGACTGTCCACAGTCCCCAGGCCCCCTAATTCGCTCTATAGTGATGATCATCCATGTCCCTGTCCCTGCTCTTCGAGGCCTCCTCCACCACAAACTGAATGCTTGTGTTGGAACTTAGAAGGTAACTTTTTCAGTGGTGTCCCTGTACGCAGCGCACGCTCCATCTGAACTTGTGACTTTCACCCCGTCTTGCACGACCCGATAACTACGAGTGGCGCTTTGTGCTTTTAGGCACTACACTTAACTTATCTGCTTTTCTACGGATTATATTTTTGTTTTGATCTAAAATAATTATGTATTTTCTCTCTGTTTTTCTAAATATGTGTGGGATTTTTTTATTGTTGTTTTTTCATATTATAACTGTTTGCGTGGTACATAAATACTGTACACATTGCCTCTAAGTTAAGCCTGACCGCTTTTGTGCCAAGCAGCCAAAGGGTTAAGCACAGGATAATTTAGTGACTTTTTATGGTTCACTCTGACAAGGATAGTGGCTGTTACTTGAGAAGGACTGACACTCCCCTTAACCAACAACCCAAGGTCTGCACACTGGTACTTACAATTGTTTTATGTTCAGCATTTGAGGGCATAGAAAGAGTAAAACAATATTATGATGTCAAAGTGCAGGGTTGGCACTTATAGGCGGCTCCACTGTGTCACTTTTAGGGTGGTATGAATCCAACACAGAACTGCCCAGCAGCACCTAGCAGCACACAAGAGAATTGCTATTAAAAGCTTCCAAATCCAATCTGCCACCTGGGGAATAGTCAAAGGATGAGAAATCTGTGGGTAGATAGAATATTCACCAATAAAGGTACGTAACTTGTTCCTATTCGTCATGTGGGGCAAAACTAATGCATTATAGGAATACATTCCATTTATCTGAAATATTGACAATTATTTAGTTCTGCACTAACATAAATATCTGTGAAAACCCAATTTTATATAACATATTACTGTTAACCTACATAAGTATATTGTCAATCAAGCTTTTCTGAAGCAGTTTTACTGCATCTGGTACAACCAAATCACAGCTACCAATCACTACCACATTACCACCATCAAACACTACCAATAGAATGCTACCGATATAAATGTGCCAAAGCACCTGGTAACATTGTAAATGTTAGAAATTGGGTCTCTAGTTGGCAGAGGTATGTCCAAGTACGAACCACAGTCAGTCAGGTTAAGTTATAACACAACCTAAATTATCCTGTGCTCACACTCTGGTAGTTTGGCACATAGCAGGCAGGCTTAACCTAGAAGGCAGTGAGTAAGGTATTTGTGCAAAAACTCATAAAGTAAAACCACAAAATGACTCCACAACAGTTTAGAAACATACAGTATGACTTTACAAATTAAACAAGACCAAAACGACACAAATCCAATGTGGAGTTGTTGAGATATTGAATTTTGAAGAAATAAAAGCAGTAAAGTGATTAGAAGCAAGTAGCGCTAAAAAGGTGACTTCAGTTCATGCTGGACCGGGGCAAAGTCAAAGTTTAAGCTGACTGCAATGGAGAGCCGACTAAGGGACTCAGCAGGCCCTCGTGAACAAAGTACCTTTCCTGGTCTCAAGGAGCAAGATGCATCGATCTTCTCCATGCAGTGAGGGTAATGCATCAGTTCCAAAGACGGGTGCCGGAGTCAAGAGGTGTCGTTTCAGCCATGCAGTTGAGGGGATGCATCAATCTTACCAAGCTGTAACAGTGGTGGTATGTGGTCCAATGCATCGATCTCTGGAGGCAGAGCATTGGTTCTAATGCGATGCACCAATTTAACTACTGCAACTGGGTTGATGCACTAGTTCTGCTACACGCGGATATGAGTGGCGGTAAAATCCATGTTGCAAGTATCTGGGCCACTTCCAATGAGCCAGGCACAGGAGCGGGGGTAGAGACTTTGATATTCTTGAGTCTAAAGCAACAGGAGGCAAGCAAACAAGCCCTTGGAGATCACTTGGAAGTCCTGCACTCCTTCAGCAGAGTTAGAGAGCAGCAGGCAGCGGGGCAACAAGCAGAACAGCAGGCCTTCCTTATTAGTAGTCCAGTTGAGTTATTTAAGCAGCACAGCAGTTCTTCTGACCGAGGTTCAGGTGTAGGTCCAGAAGTGTCTGGTTGGCTGGGGTCAGAGAACTAGGGCCTTACTTATGAGGCCAGGCAACACGTTTGCGCTGCAGTTGCGTCACTTTTAGTGAGGTTCCAGTGGCGTAAAAAATGTGCCATCTTGCACCCTATTTACAAAGTGACACATCTAAGCAGACGCGCTACTTTGTAAAGCCCTGACTACATTATACATGTATTAGGTATAATGTTTGCTGCGTGGGTATGTTTTCATAACAAGTAGAAGTGGCGCAGTGAAATCTATCAGATTTCACTGCACCACTTCTAGGGCGCCTCTGCGTCAAAACCATACGCTTGCCTCACAGCAGGCGTAAGACTGACTAAGGTCCTTTCATATGGGGCTTGCCCCATGTGAAAGGACACTTTGCTGGAGTTACGTTACTTTTGAGCCTACAGATACATCACTAATACTGACGTATCTGTAACTCTTTGCGACATGGAGCACTGTACATTAAATATGGTTCATCCATTGTGTCGCAAGGAGGGCGCAGTGAAAACTGTTGCATCGCTGTTTTGTCGCAGCGATGCAACAGTTTTCATAAATGAGGCCCCTAGTACTTATACCCAAATATGCCTTCAAAGTGGGCGGGACTTCAAAGAATGGCTTAGAAGTGCACCAGTATGCCTTTCAACTCAGTCCTGTCTGCCAAGCTATCTGTGGGGGGTAATCAGTCCTTTGTGTGGGGCCAGGACACTGCCCTTCAAGTGTAAGTGTGAGTCCCTTACTACCCTCCTGCCCAGGAAGAGCCATCAGAATGCAGATGTATGTAGATGGGTACTCAGCCAAACCAAAGCCTTCCTGTGTTTGTGGCTGTCTGGAGGGAATGCACAAAGTGTAACTGTCACCAAGCCCAGATGTGTAATGGAGACAGGCTGTAGGGCACACAGAGCAGTAAGATCAGAGAAATGCCCACATTCTAAAAGTGGCATTTCTAAAATAGTAATGGTAAATCTGGCTTTACCAATAAAGAGAATTCATTATTGCCATCCAAAGATATGAAACATGATGCAGCTACTCCTTTCTAATCAGTATATATAGTTTAAAGGTATTTTAAGGAATTCCCAATGCTAGCCTATGAGAAGAGTAGGCCTCACAGTAGTAAAAAAACAAATGTAGCTGTTTGTCACTACCAGGTTATGAAAAACATAAAAGTACATGCCCTACCTTTTAGTTACACAGCACCCTGCCCTATGGGCTACCAATGGCCTACCTTAGGGGTGACCTATGTGTAATAAAAGTGAAGTTTAAGGCTTGGCAAGGGCTTTTGAATGCCAAGTTGAGGTTGCAGTAAACTGTACACACAGGCCCTGCAATGGCAGACCTTAGACATGGTTAAGGGGCTACTTGCATGTGTGACACAATCAGTACTGCGGGCCCATTGTAGCATTTAGTTTACAGGCCTTAGCACATTAGTGGACTTTACTAGGAAGTTATAAGTAAATTAAATATGCCAATTGGGTATGACCCAATGTTACCATGTTTAGGGGAGAAACCACATGAACTTTAGACCTGGTTAGCAGTGGTAAAGTGCGCAGAGTCCTAAACCCCGCAAAAACGAGTCCAGAAAAATGGATGGAGGCAGGCAGGCAAAAAGTTGGGGGAAGACCATCCTAAGGCTGTCAGGTTACCAAACCTCATGCATTTTATAGTTATTTACTCAATTGGGTTTTAACTTCCTTTTCAGCAAGTGATATAAATACGTACCAATGTATTTCTTTTTTCTTTGTGATCTGAGTCATTCTACATAATTTCTTTCAGTGTGGTATTTCTTATATTATTTTGGCTTTCATTTATCTTTTCTCACAATACTGTATGTTATGCACAACAGGAGCATTATCTATACTATTAACTGTACTATTAAGTGGCACTCAATTTCTAGATACGAGTCAGTGCCTGTCCATTTAATTCCATCATTAAAAAGTTTAAGTTTTTTATTATTAGTATGGGTTTAATGAATATAGTGCTTCTCAAATTCAGTGCTCACAAATATAAACGTCAAAAAATAAATACAATTAGCAAATCAAACTAGTTAGGGTAAATTAACAAAATAGATTGAATATTATAATTCTTAAACCACAGTGGAATCACCCATTAGATGACCACAAGATTCCAATTTTAAATAAAGGAGGAGGTAGTACAACCTCAAGTATAGATAACGGCATCCACAATTGCAGTAAACAACTGATATATCAGTACCACAATTCAGTTAGGAGGGGCGTGGTTAAGCTCACCTTCCCACTACTGGAATCTGTACCAACACATATAAGTGCCCTAAGATGTGCAAATATTAAACTTAACTAGAGTTAATTTGAGGCATTTAGGCGAATGTGCTCAGCAGGTGCTTCATGCTGCAAGTAGTTGCCTGCAGACTACACTGTTTGTATTTTGTGCTATTCGGGATAGAGTTGTTAGTTATTCCTTTACTAATCTTAAAATTAACATATCAGCAATTTGCCATCCCTAGTTACAGAGACTGGACTGGCATGATATAATTGGTTGATTGGTACTGACCTCTTGCACATAATTTTGTTTGCTTTGTACAGAAGAGAGGAATTAATTTCCGAGCAGCACTGTGGTGCTTTGTTTTTCTTGGGTAAAACCAAAGGGGATGATGGATAGAGTGTTGAACATTGCAAGCACTCACACCCAGTCAACTGATCTGGGTTTAATCCATCATCATTCTTTAGCACACTCCGCCACCCCAGTTCAGACATGGCCATATGCAAATCAGTCTGACCCTGTGCCTCATTGGAACAGTCCAGCCCGAACTGCCAAGCCATGTATTCCCTGGACCGGAAACAAGCATCCTGGGACCGGTTTGTGGCTAATCAGCCGTCATCAGACAGGCTAGCTTGAATCCAGTGGCAAAGTGAGCAAGGGACCCACGTCTGGGCATACCCTGCCAACTTAGGGCGAACAAAGCAAAACAAAAGGGGATGATGGACGGAGTGTTGTACATTGCAAGCACTCACCCCCAGTCAACTGATCTGGGATTAATCCATCATCATTCTTTAGCTCACTCCGCTACCCCAGTTCAAACATGGCCATATGCAAATCAGTCTGACCCTGTGCCTCATGGAAAGAGTCCAGCCCGAACTGCCAAGCCATGTCTTCCCTGGACCGGACACAAGCATCCTAGGACCGGTTTCTTGCTAATCAGCCGTCATCAGCCAGGGTAGCTTGAATACAGTGGCAAAGTGAGCAAGGGGCCCACGTCTGGGCATTCCCCAAAACCGGTCCTAAAATGCTTGTTTCCAGTCCAGGGAGGACCTGGCCTGGCAGGTCGGGCTGGACTGTTCCCATCGGGCACAGGGTCAAGACTGATTTGCATATGGCTGAGTCCAAACTGGAATGGCATGGTGAGCAAAAAACGATGGATTTAGGCCCAGATCTCTGTACTGGGATAAATGTATGACATTGTTCTGCATTCTGTCCATCAATAGTTCTTTTTGCATTTGTCACCCCGAGTGGGACAGGTATGCTCAGACGTGAGTCCCGTGCTCTCAATGCCACTGGAATCAAGCTATCCTGGCTGAAGAGGGGTGAAACCCTAAAACCGGTCCTAGGATGCTTTTTTCCAGTCCAGGGAGGACCTGGTCTGGCAGTTCGGGCTGGACTGTTCCCATAGGGCAGAGGGTCAAGACTGATTTGCATATGGCTGAGTCCAAACTGGAATGGCATGGTGAGCAAAAAACGATGGATTTAGGCCCAGATCTCTGTACTGGGATAAATGTATGACATTGTTCTGCATTCTGTCCATCAATAGTTCTTTTTGCATTCGTCACCCTGAGTGGAACGGGTATGCTCAGACGTGAGTCTCGTGCTCTCCATGCCACTGGAATCAAGCTATCCTGGCTGAAGAGGGGTGAAACCCCGAAACCGGTCCTAGGATGCTTGTTTCCAGTCCAGGGAGGACCTGGCCTGGCAGTTCGGGCTGGACTGTTCCCATAGGTCACAGGGTCAAGACTGATTTGTATATGGCTGGGTACAAACTGGAATGGCATGGTGAGCAAAAAAACGATGGATTTAGGCCCAGATCTCTGTACTGGGGTGAATGTATGACATTGTTCTGCATTCTGTCCATCAATAGTTATTTTTGCATTTGTTTTTCTTGGGTACACAAAGAGTATGTCTGTATGCACAATTTGTGTAGCAAGAAATGTCAAAAGTCAGAAGAGTGCTCTATAGGGCCAAGGATGGAAATTAATATAGTGCGCATACATCTCCCCTGCGCAGGAAATACTACAGCTCTCTTGACCCTTCTGTTGGGGACTATGAGTCCCAGGCGGCAATGAGGTTAGGAAGGAGGCCCTCCAACTAGTTGCACCTGTGCCATTGCAGCCTCCCACATTGTGCTATGTAGCGTGGTTACATCTACCCCAACGCGGGCCACACTGCGGCTCTCGACCCTTCTGGTGGGGACTAGGAGTCCCAGGTGGCAACGAGGGTGGGACGGAGGCCCTCCAACTAGCTGCACCTGTGCAGCCTCCCACATTGCGCTATAAAGCACAGATACGTCTACCGCTGCATGGGATGCAGGGTTGGCTCCTCCATTAAGGCGGAGAGCATTGTCCCATTAATTTAAATGCCTCAGAGAACAAAAATAAATTGGTAATGAATATAATTTATTAGCATTTTATTTTCCAACAACCCTGTCCCAAGCCGTGTGTCAGGACGGGGCCACTGATGACTAGCAGTAGCGGAGAGCAGTAATGGACAGGGCACTTTAAGTTTAAAGTGCGCATGTCTCTTTGGCCAGCTTTTTAACGATGGCAAACCAGACACGTGCAACTTAAGCTTCTCGACCCAGCTGTCTTAGACAGCTTGGTTGACAGCAAGCAAAGGCCTCAAGTGCTCTTTGGAGCATTGAGAGGGCCTGCTCTATCCAATCCTGGCGCTGCTCTCATGCTGAATAATAGCATGAGAGCAGCGCCAGGATTGGTTAGGGGAGTTGGCTGGAGCCCACGCTGGAGGAGAGAAGGACACCGGAACGAAGCGAAGAAGTGCAGCAGTTAAGTGAGCTTCATTTTTTAATGTTTTAAACATATTTTATGTGTGTGGTAATGTGCACTTAATCACTGACATGCATTACATTACTGTTTTAAAGTTACGATCATTTAATGCATTTGAGCAATTCTGTTAGTGTAATTTTGTACCACTTTCACCCACGACCCATTTGCCCAGCTCACCACTCCTCTTGGGTGGCAGCCGCCACTGGCGGGGCGAGCGCAGAGTGCCCCTGGGCAAAGCCCAGGCCAAAGGCAGGCCCATCCTGCACCCGTCAGCACCAGAAGAGGCAGGATTTGGCTCTCCTCTTATTTTATGTTTTCTACTGAACACCACCTTGCTTTTGGTAAGAACAACCCCAGCATACAGCCCAGCATCTAACTAGTTATACCTGCATAATATATATTCCTTTGTTATAACGTTCAAGGAGATACACGCTTTAAGTCCGGACGCAGTTGATTACATGTGGAGCTGCTAATGACAGTGTTTGACTTAATTACTTACAACTAGGCACTTGGTTGCCGGTTTTCACAAACTCTGAGTGGACTTGGGGACACTATAGGCGTAGCCTGTACTAGACCTGTATTGGGCAAGGTAACCTCTCCTTTATCTCTCTCTCTCTGTTATCTTTGTTATTCTTTCTTGGGCTGTTACTCAGTATTCTCCCATTGGACTGCCTGTGTCTATGGACAATCTTTTGTTCTATTACTCACTTTTTTATTTTATTGTATTCTTCTTCTTGTCACAGTGCTACACAACACAATCGTTCTGTTTTAAAAACATAATGGGGAAAGGAAAGACCACAGAGCCTGCACGGGGAATGCATGGTCATGGGAAGATAATGAGGAAAGCTGATACTTGTAATTTAAGTGAAATTGACCTATTAATCGTGTAATTTGAATCAATGATGAGAACCAACAGCACTCAAGCTAGGCCTAAAATGACTCCGTCAGGAACTCGAAGCGCCCGGTGTGCACGCTTCCTAGCATGTTTAAAAGGAAGACCCCACTAACAGCGAATGAAGCCCACTGATTTTCAGGGTTTAACTTCTTTCTGGTGCTAATCCACAGGATATTTCCCTAGAGCCCACTATCCTATGTAGTAACTGGTTCTCTGCCTTGAAAACGCTTGATGAGGTCATCTCCATAGATTATGAGATATAAAACAGCCCAATTTTGAGACACCCATTGAATATACCCCCCCCCCCCCCTTATTTTGTTTACTCTTCTGGGGACAGTCAATGATATGCAAGAGGAAATAGGGGCATTAAAAACCATGGTTCTACAATTGTCGGGCCTGTGAAGCAGTTGATGGGGCGATCCATCGTAATTAATGGCAGTACTGGAAGAGCTGATGAGAAAGACCGCGCTAGGCCCCAAGGGAGTCAGACTATCCCGAAAAAGACAGAGGGCCCCTATCAACATCTAACAGGGGGTGCTTCTTTAAAAGTAGGGCCACCAATAGTTTGCAGAGGGCCCGTCAGTGGGGGACTTGGTGGAATAGGGTTACCGCTAAAACAGTCCCTATCCAACAAAGGGCTTGTGAGGGGGCGGGGCACTGCGTCCCGCAGGCTGGAAGAGGTTCTTTGGAGCCACATTCCAGCCAGTGGGATCTGCCAGTCACTCCTTTCGTTAATATGATAAATGTACCCAAATTAAGCACAACCTCGGACTATGAATCCGATGATGCATTAAAAAATAAAGGGGCATATCATCAAGGCCCAAGATAAAATTATCGGCGCTTTAGCGTCCGTTTTCGGGCCAAAAGCGGCGATAATTTTATCGCACTATCAGCAAGGTCACGCTATCACGTGAATCCTTGCCTCAGTGCCCTTTCCCTTAATGCCCAGCTTTGCATCTCGAATGAGATGCAAAGTGGGCGTTTCTCCACAAAACAACGTGAGAGATGTCGCTAACCAACTTTTCTCCAATTAACAAGGTAATCGCTAACCTGCTTAGCGATCATAAAAGTAACGCTAACCGCGCTTAACGCAGGTTTCTTTACGCCAGCTTGCAGTCTGACTTAGCCATTATATCCAATGGAAGGTGGATATAATGGCCAAGTCTGCCCTGCCCTATCATCAAGCTATCGCCAAACGTTGTGCGATTATTGCTGGATTTCCAGCAATCATCGCACATTTGGCAGCTTGCGCTTGAAATGTTATCGCTTTGGAGATAAGCGTTGCTGATAGCACGCTATCTCCGTGATAAAATCCAGCGATAGTCGGCGATAATTATCCTCGTGCTAAGCGCGCATAGCGATAATTATCGCCGGCCCTTGCTGATATGCCCCATTGTTGTTCATTTGATACCGCACGTTGGGGATTGCAAATCTGTCATCAGGGAGGATATTTCCAGTGTTAAAAGGAAATCTGTCCCTGGATCTAAATTTGATCTAGTTGATCTCAGGCTGGTAAATGAAAGCCTAGTAGCCGTACTGGTATCCCTAGATGCCAGGACTTGCCCACTGAGCTAATCTATCCATATTAAGTACCGAGGGGATACCAAGCCCTCGCATCTAAAGCATGTGCCTAATAAACAAGCTGATCCTAGCTGTGTCTTTGATTCCATAGATTGACTAAGCTACTTTCCCTTGCTTTAACTCACATGAATCTATAACACTGGAGCAGCTAGGCCTAATGCTATCTCCATCTCTGCAATTCAACCAACCTGATAATTTATCAAATCCCATCCCCATCCCTCGCAGATTAAATGGAGCTGAACACGACAGGGTCTCAATTATTTCTTGAAGTATGGCAGGCATAGCTTCAAAAGTGAGTCTCCCTGACTGGGGCACTTATGTTGATGGGTCTGAAATATCTATCTTCCAGGAGACGTGGGGCCCTACTCCAATATTTAGGACTGGATATCAAAATCTTTATGTACCAGCTATTGCTGACCAACGCAAGTGCCCCCCTGGGGGATTAATAGTATGGGTAAAGGTCTCACTTATCTACAAGAGAGACAGAATAGAAATAGACTCCCCTGATGTTCTAAGACTGCAATTATGTATAGCTAAGAATGCAATTGTCTAAATCTATGACGTTTATGCCAGGGGGACTCAAGGAGGTAGGGCTTCATCTACATTGGTAAACCTTGAGAATGTTTGGGAAACTAGAATCACTCCTGCATACATCATCGTAGCTGGCGATTTTAATTCTACATTCAAACCGCTAGACGGCGATGATTTGTCGCTCACTGCAGATGAGGATGAAAGATGAGGCATTCAACAACCTGACCTTCCTCCTGTTAAAAGGTGGACTGAAGTGGCCCTCCAGCTTAACGCCCTAACATTAGAATATGAGCTTAGTGCTCTAAATAGTAGAAGACGTTCTGCTAGAAGTGGGACTCCAACAAAAATAATCCTTGCTGCGTAAGCCGCGTAGGCTTTATCCTAATAGATCTAAGGCTGTGGCACCATCTAAAAGACATGGCCGTGGATGTAGAATAGAAAGTGAACACAACCCCCTCTGCTTTCGTTTGTGCTCCCTTTCAGAGAAATCTGCGAATGAGGTCCAACCTCGATATGCTGCCAAGCATCTACAGATTTCTAATAGCAGGCACCACCTCACGCAGGCACCACCTCAAATGGAGACAGGTGTTAGTATGCGAGCATGTGCTATCTGTCACATCAGCATGCCTGGCTCCGGCGCTTGGCGCTAGGACCATGTGGAAAAGAGAGGCTATGGGAAGGGGGAAGCGGAAAGGTTGCGCGCCGACGAGGCGCGGGCAGAAAGGGCTTGTAGTTAAATAAAGTAGGTTGCGCCCATACCTAGCTGCGTTGCTGTCCTCATTTCTGCGATACAACTCAATCCACCATTGAGAGTGACCCAACAAGCAAATTAGAGAGACTTGAGGATGCAATGGTGAATAGGGATTGTCCGAGGAAGCTATAAACATTCACCTAGGATCTTTTGACAAACGTTTTGGTCATTTTTTAGTACCTACACAAACAGTATGGCCAGGTACTACCTAGACCCCCTCCTCCCCTGTCAATATCAAGATAATTACGGGAGAAGAATTTTTGGATTAGGGGGTCGTAAAAACCCCCAGCTGTATTTATTAACATAATAATTTAAAACAACAATTAATATACAATATTTAAACAATACGCAGAAAACCATTACATTACATTGATTACATTGATAGGTGCAGATATCAGATGGCTAACCTTAACATATCTCTAATACAAAGGTATTCCTATCCGAATCTAAACATTCCATAATCAATAATCATAATCATAATAGCAACATTTTATTTTCTGCATATCCCTATTGTGAGGGCAAGGTCAGTAACTGGAGCCAGATTATGCCCGCCCTCCAACCGGAGTACGCATGCACAGGTGGCCCGTCCACCGTGAGGGTACTTCCCCCCCAGGTCATCCCCGTACGCCCTTATACCTGCCCTCTAACCAGAGTGCGCATGCGCAGGGGGCCCGTTCAACGTGAGGGTACTTCCCCCCCCCAGGTCACCCCTGTACGCCCTGTAGATTATCTCCATAATGGGGCCCTTGAAGTTATGCACCGTTTATTTGCGCCATTGTGCACGTGCTGGGTGGCCAAGAAGCCTACCGGAAAGCGTAACTCCCCCTCCCCCCGACCCATCCAGCCATCCGGCTGTAACTGCCCATGGAGTTCCATGAGAGACCACTTGTCCCTCCCCCTTGGGCGACCCCATTCAAGAATGGCGCGGCCCTCTAAGGATCTTCACTTTACTGCTCACCAATCATGACCTTACCGCCACAGGCCCTGCATAGTTGACCGACTATCAGGCCCCCCCCAAAAAGCTCACTGAAAGGTCATGCCCTGTCCCTATACACAACTAACTAGGCCAAGGTCATGCCCTATCCCTATACACAACTAACTAGGCCAGAAGATTCTCCAAGAAGTCTTCATTCCCTAATTTGGACAAATGGACGCCGTCTTTTTAGGAAGCACGAACCACCCCTAGATGCACCCCTGGGCTATAGTCTGCGGGTGTAAAGCCCTAGGCAGCCTCACCAGTTTGTTACTAATTATTTTTTTGAGTGGCTCTATGCCCTCACAGACTCACTTCCCCCCCCGTTGGACTCTCTGGAGTCTGTGCCAGGGTGTACCCCGGGCATAGACGTGTTGACCCACCCACTTCAGTGATTAGTGTTTCTACCAGCCCCCCTTTCTACCCATGCGTACCCAGTCATTCCCCACCCACAAGTGCAGGATAGTAATGCTAGTGCTGGCTAACTCAGAGGAAATTGACATACCGTCTTGGAGCCACAACATGGGCTCAATTGATGGCATCATGATGCGCCCTATAGACACGTCTCCCCAGACAATGATACTCATTGCTGGTGCTATTCAAACAAAGGGGGGTCCCTAGTGTTAGGATGGGTAGACAGGGGAGGTAGGGAACAAGGAAGTCTACGACGAAAGAAATAAAACCCACTGTCTACACTACGTCTGATGTCATTAGGCCCAGGATTGGGTCGCATTAATAAGAAAGGACCAGGGGCAGAATTAGACTCAGAATAATAGGGAAATCAGAGAGATAAAAATAGAAAAATTTTATTTCAATCACAATATTCAACAAATGATAATTTTGATATAAAGGTTAAGTCATATGGCATACAAAATGTTTAGTATGTGCATAAAGGTCCCACACGTAAAGACAAACAAACATACACTCATTCAGACGACATATTCATATATAGACCAAATGCAATACAAATACAGACAATATACATATAATTTGTCAATAAGGTTTAAAAATCGCCTCAGCGATATAGGGTTTCAACAGAAGGAAGGGGGTAACACTTCAGGTAAGCTCGTGCATTTCCGATAGATGGGGATAAATGAATTCGCTCAGAGAGCACGAGGTAGCAGAGGCCAACGCACGTTTCGGTGTGAACTACACCTTCATCAGGGCAACGAAGATGAAAGGCGTGTGGGACAACACAGAAGAAGCCTAATGCCAGATCATAGGAAAAACAAAAGACAACAAATCAGCAAATCAGTATTAATACTATATAGACAAAGACATTTGGGTCAATATACAATAGCATAGTATCTACTTCATAGTTTGATGAAAGGTATTAGCATAATACGCGGGTAATAATCACAATATTGAGTCAAAAACGTTCCCAAGGTCAGAATGATATATAGGAGGATAACATGTAAGGCCAGGACTGGTGGAGAGCTTAGGGATGGATGAAATCGAGGTGCACCCAAGAAAATGAAGTCAAAACTAAGGTAATCAAGATTTAGGTGAAAAAGTGGATACAAACCCGTGAGGTAGAGAATATACAGTCCAGAGGAATACGACAGTGGTTGCCCAATCACCAACAAATAAAGTAGAAATAAATAATATCAAATAGGAAAAATGAAAATGTGTGAAAAACGAGAATAAAGAGTAGAGACGATGTAAGAAGCATCGTACCTTTGTATCAAGGATGCTGCTCACTACTCAGGTCTTCTGTGGGATATACAGAAGTGAAGGGGTGTACATAAGAGCACAAATCGGATCTGAAAAGGAAAAGATAACGGGAATACCCAGGGATAAGCTATCCTCGAAATTGGTAAGAACTAATGAATAACCTAGGTACTCTAAACACTTACAGCCAGGTATAGAGATGGAATAAAGGTATGCGGGATGGGCATCGCTTATCCAGGATGGGGTCCAAAGCATGGAGGTCCGAGATACGTGGGTAGGTACTGAACAGTGGTTACGGGGGGCGTCAGGGGTGGAAAAACCCCCAGGAATTACAGGTATGGAAATCCCAAACTATCAGGAAAAAACACAGAAGATTTTATAGAAACAGGGATGTGTGGACAAGTCCCCTCAAATAAGTATCAGGTGATGAGGAAAATAGGACAATAAGTAGATGTCGGAGAACTTACCCAGCGGATGGCAGGCCTTCAGACGAGGCGGTAAGCGGAGGGAAAACCTCCGCAAGACAGTTTCTTACAGATACGGACGTGGTGCACGGGTGGGGATAGTCACAGATACGCCCGTTTGATGAGGGGTCTAAGAGGAAAAAGAGACATAAGAGGTATAATAAAGGGGGTGTTAATTACTGATAGACGCAGGGGTCAGTATAACGACATCCTGGGTCGTATCGAGGCGCTAGATGAAAGCCCGAATGGCGTCGGGTAGGGGTACAATGACCCTGGGCGTAGCGGTACAATATGGACCTATGCTTAGCGTAAGAGGTAAAGGAGGCGGGGGTCTGATACTAGAGGTAAACGCAACGCGAGACAGCAGGTCCCGTCTGCGAGCAATAAGCAAAGGAGTAAAGAGATTTCTACCGTTCAAACTGCTTGTCGATCCGGCGAAGGGTGGCAGCAAAGGTAAATCCGATAACGGAGAGAGTCCGTGTTCAGTCTAACCGGGATTTAAATACGGCCCGACTGGTTGAAAAAAAAAAAAAAAAAAAAAAAAACATAGAAGACGGAAGTTCGCGCGTGAATAGAAAAGATAGAAACACAAAAAAGGGACCAGTATTAGAGGGCTCGATCCATTTTGGCGGCCATGTTGGAACAGGACAATTGGAGAAGGGTAGGGGACAACCAGGGCCAGGGCGAAAAAGCTAGAATGACAATACACGAATAGACAGGACTGCAAAAATGAGTACAACAAAGCAAGCTGCTGGGGCGTAATGTAACACCAAATATGGAAGTCAATTTAATGCTCAAGAGTGGGGTAGAAGAAGACTATATGGAATAACAGTGTTAAGGGATACTGTCTAAGTGATCCTGTAAAGGAAAAAAGAATCGGACATTAGTGAGGGAAAAGTCAATATCTATGGACGGGTCTTGCTGGAAAACAATCAAAAAACGGGACGGTCATCATGGGGTGGATCGGGACCCCAATAAGAGGATAGGCAGATGAATAGAAGGGGGCCAGTTCATGTAATTGCATTTTCCCAAGGGCAAGTCTCATTAAGGCCCTGGGTTACAGAGTTCAAGTAGTAAATCCAGAAAACTTCCCTCTTTTTTCTCAAGGTGGTGGGGTCCGTACCCACTGGAGAATTTATTTTTTCCAAGACAGTCCATTTAAGGTCCTGTTCCGAGTGGGCAAGGCTAGTCCAATGGGAAACGGGGGGAGCCCCTGATTTTTTTAGGCGAATGTTGGATTTGTGTTCCCCAATCCTCAGGCGTCATTCCCTGCCAGTTTCACCTATATAGGTCAGGTCGCAAGGGCAACGAATTGCGTAAACCACATTGGTGGTTCGACAGTTGGTCATTTCCGTCAATTTGATGGTTCGTTTGTTGATGATAAGGGTTTGTTCAACCAGAGCATTGGGACAAGCTTGACAGGATCCACAGCGATGGTGGCCTGTGATGGGGGGTAGGCCAGTAATCGACATTTGACGGAAGGAAGGAGAGCATTCTGGTAGTTTGCCACGGACAAGGTGATTCCTAAGGTTTTTATTCCGTCTGAATGCAAACAAGGGTTTGGGCAATCGGTCATTGTCATCCATGTTGAGAAGGTACCAAAGGGAATTGATAACCTGGCGGATTTTGTGATTAATGTTAGAGTGCCGGGTAACGCAGACCAGTCGGTCAGAGACTATGTCATGTTTTCGTTGGAATATGGTATCGCGGTTGTAATACCTGGCTCTCTTGAAAGAGTTCTTGATCAGTCTGGGGGGATAACCCCTATTCAGAAGCTTGGTTTTCAGGATGTCAGCCTGATGAAGGAAATCCTTAATTTCAGTACAGTTTCTCCGGAGTCGGAGAAACTGGCTGAAAGGAATACCCTCTCTTTGGCAGCGAGGATGGTAGCTGTCAAATTGGAGCAGTGTGTTCCTGGCGGTGGGCTTGGTGTATAGGGAGACATACAGCCGGTTGTCTTTGTGTTCAACCCATACATCAAGGAATTCAATCCTTGTATTGTTGGAATGCACCGTGAATTTCAAGTTTTCATCAGCTAGGTTTACCCATTGGACAAACTCATCAAGGGAGGTCTGGTCACCCTTCTAGATGAAAACTGCACCCGTGGAATGCTACCCAGGGAGTGCCCCACAGACCCCAAGATCTCCCATCAGCATATCATGGAATCCTTGAGCAACCTACACCTGACCACTATGTTCTGGGTAGGCTCTGCGTAAGCCTATCCCCCTACTACGGAGCATCCTAACACCGCGCAGTGTATGCTACGAATGGCACCTGCGAGCACAGGCGCCGTAATGGCAGCTTACCGTTTCCCGACAAGGGGTGTTGAGGTGTTGCATCCGCCCGTTACCCCTGGGTTTGATCAAGCTGGCAAGGCATACACCTGTAAGGCAGCGTACTGCTACATTACCACGGCTGGCAACAACAAATGGTTAATACACCTATACACAAACACTATAGTGCATGGGCCGCACCGTCTCACCCATGCATGCTGGCACTTCTTGAGCCCTTGCCTTGCTCGCCCACCACACTTGATGTCGTTGCTTGCCAATCACGTTCCGGGTCTACCGGTCCCCTTGGCTGTCCACATCTTGCAGTCATTGTGGAGCACTTCCCAGGTATCAGTCATGGATCCAGCCATACATAAATGAAAATCAAACACAAATGATTAGGGCTTTTTGCTTTTAGACGAAAGATACAGTTCACATGCCAGCCCTACTTCGTGAGACTGTACCCCCCCTTTTTACCCACACCCCCAGCCTAGGGTGCATAGGCACTGCTGTGACACACAGGGACGTCTACTGTGCCGGCAAATGGATGCATCGATACTGCGTGATACTGCACCTGTACCCATTGCCTAATTGTACGCGCCCAATGGTTCACGGGTACTGTCTGACAACCTGACATCCAAATGCACCAAATGTGCACAAGCCCCAAGGGGAATAAGAACAGTGCAACACAACACAGGAATAGCCAGCTTGATTTTACAGGCCTAAGGACCTCAGTCAAGTGTTGACCCCACTCGGATGGTAAACAACGTTTATGACAAAACTTTTTCCCTGCAGAGATTCACAACGCGGTCGTTACAACGACCGCATTGTGATTCCGCATACCATTACTCCGCAAGTCGGAACAACGACTTGCGGAGGGGGGGAGGTGTTGGATTTAAAATCCAACACCTTCCCTAGTGTCCGCACAGACTGGAGTTGGAATAGTAAATTATACTATTCCAACATCCAGCGCCCCCCCTGTGCAAGTCGTCGTTCCGACTTGTGGAGTAATGGTATGCGGAATCACAACGCGGTCATTGTAACGACCGCGTTGTGAATCCCTGCGGGGAAAAAGTCTGCGGGATAAAGACATATATTCCACACAGACATCTCACAGTATAAGTGTTCAAGGGTGCAGAGATACCGTGTGACAAACCACAGGCATATAATGCTTCATTGTACAAGCACTGGGGTGCAACGGTACCGTGTGATGCCACACGGACATCCAATGCACAAGTGCACAAGCACTTGGGTGCAGAGATACTGTGTGACATAGCGCACTTCTAAAACATACATGTACCTGCAAATTGCAATGGGTGCTTAGATGCTTTTGACCCAGAATACATATGTGCCACCACACACATGTCCAAAGGTACCCTTGAAAGTGTGACAACAAGGCCTGGGATGTGACCTCACCGAGGCCAGTGCCTCGCAGGACTGACCTCAAAACCTTGTAATACATTGCTGTAACATGCTCACATGGTGCCGAGCTAATCTGCCGCCGGCGTCGGGTATCGAACCGTGGTCCCCAGATTTCGGAGTCAGTCACCCTGGCTGCGGCGCCACACCTCTTCCCTAGGCGTAACTCCCTCATTAAGTAATGCAACCAAAAGTGGAATGAGAATTCGAGTGAGCCAGCTCGGCTGTCATATATCTTTAAGCAAGCAAAGAGATATTCCCTTCAGCAAGGGTTAGTTCATGGAGCAACCATAAGAGTAACCAGTAATATGCTGAACATATAGCTTGCGTTTCTTGTGAACCGATCCAAAATCAATTGGTCCACGAATGGTCCTTGCCCTAACATTTTATTGTGAGAGCCTAGCATAGAATCAGTGTTATTACGTAAAGATCATTGAACTCTGACATTCAATGAGAGCGCCTAGCATAGCACCAGTTGCATTACCATCGGGCTTTAAACTGAGAGCGTTTAGCATAGCATCAGTTGTATTACTTGAGGAACATTGAAATTAGGCTTACAGTGAGGGTGCCTAGCATAGTACCAGTTGCACACCTGGGGACCTCTTCCTATGCTTCCGCAAGAGATCAAATGATTTTTCACAGCCTCACCTGTGTCAATGTCATTGATATGACCCGATAAATGAAGCCTTTGAAGGGGAAGGACAAGTACCAACTCCCATCTTGGACCCTTCTGAGAAGTGTTGCAAAGACAGTGAAATGCCCCTTGCTAACACCCCGTGTCCGACTAGAGGTGAATGCAATCCACACTTTTTGTTACAGAACAGGCTTATATTGAAAAGCATACCATGTACCCAGCCCCCCAGAGGTGTACTCCACGTGTGTGAGTACCCCGTGAATTAACAAATGGACCTGGAGTATACAGTTGAATGTAATATCGCATTCATGGTTACTTTAAGGAAGGTATGGGGTATACAGTGGAGTGTAATAGCGCATTCATGGTTACTAAAGGGATGCTGAAGCCATGGCACAAAATGCACGTTCCTTGCCAAGCCGGTGCTAATGGCATTGCCTAATCTTGTTTGAACGTAAATGCGTCTAGACACCCCCAATCTTTCCTAACGCTTGGCCCCCATCCAGGCAGAATCCACACATGATGGGTTACCTCGTGTGTGTCATTTCATTTCACCTATAAAAGTGCCAACCCACCATCATGTGTATGGGGAGGAGGCCCCTTTTAGTCTTTGGATCTACACATACGATGAAGTAGTCATACCCATTCAGCATGTCCAGTCTGAAAAGATGACACTAAGTGTATTATATATATAATATATACCTACTGCACATACAGACCGTAAACATGGGGTTATGTATACCTGTATCGTGTACCCAGTGTATACCCAGACTACAAACCCGGTACTGTGTGCTTCCCTTTGTCCCCAGTGTAACACATACAGAGTATGTAATTTGGTATGGTGCCTGGTGAACCCACGGACTATGTATGTTCTTGTATCCTAATGTGCACCTTACAGACTATACCAATGGTAGTATGTGCAATTAACCTGTACAATATAAATATAAATATAATATACATATAAATACAGTATTATGTAGATCCTCGCATTTTGTTTGCGCATGTTCCGACTGTAAACATGCCACCGTGTTATCACATGGACCTAGTGAACACACACGCAAACTGTAAACATGGCAGTGATTGCTTTGAGTGTTTAGTGCCTATGCCATATGCTTAGTGCACCCACAGACGTACCAGATACATGACATATCTAGTGCAGATAACTTTATACTGTGCTTAATGCACACACACATAAATCACTATAACAATGATTTATGTTTATCATGTGGTTAAAAAGATACATGGACAATTGTCAGCTTTACCCATGATCTTCAGGCGCTTTACGCACACACACAGACACTAAACAGCGTGTTATGGGTGCTGCCGGAACGCCTGTGCCCCTAGTTCCAGCGCTACTGATGCCAACGGTATAGCGAGTTAGCTCAGTGGGTGCATGCACCATTTGCAGGGATGTTTGGAACGTGAAGGCCATGGATTTGAACTGTGGTGGGTCCACCCAGCCATCTAAGTTGATCTACCATCTACATTGATTTGGGTAATGTTTCAACACCCAGCTAACCATACCCCGAATGGTGACAATTTGCAAAGCGCACTAGAAGCGTGCATTATTTTTAATACCCAGTTTGGAAGTACTACAACCTGAGTACCACTGAATTCATTCATGTAAGAGCGATAGCAGACCCACATTGAACAGTGCCACCGCTATCGGCTGGACAGTAAGGATGTTGTCAAGGGCTACCTCATTAACAAATACGAACTACTGACTCCCTTAATATTGCATCCTAGACTTGTAGATTTTTAACGCACAAAATGTACATTTTATGGCACACATTGTGTTTTCTTGGGACACATGTGTGGCTTTTTATCGGTATTCATGAGTTTTTCATATTTAGTTTTGATCCAATTATTTCACAAATACCCCGCCAAAGGGCCCGCTAATAACTCCTTCAGTCAGTTCTGCCTTATTAGGTAAAAGCGCTTTTTGTGCTGAAAATGTAAAGCGTCTTCAGTCACATAAGGGCTGAAGCGATCGTGAGAGGAGGACTTTGCGAGCTTCCACAGAGTCTACACCTGACAATAAGGACCATACTTTTCCCTATGCCACGGGCTTCATGAAATACAACTCCCTGTGCTCGTAATCAGAGCCAAGCGTTTAAGGGATCCAATAAACTCCAGACTTCAGAGCATACCGAATTTGACCTACTTCTCAGGAAACACGGTGCCTGATGTACGTATAGAACATGGCTGACCCGAGACAGGGGGATGCAGCTATCTAAGCCTTGCTGCAAGCACTGCAGCGACTTTGACCCGCGCCGTTAAAAAGATGCGCTTTCTTCTTAAACAGACACATTGAAACACCAGGAATTGAACACTTAACCTTGTGAGTAAGAGTCTAAGACCTTAACCATTAGGCCACAGTGAGTCTTCATTAATCCAAACAGGGTAGCATTTCAAAAGGCCACAGCCTAGAGGCCCGCTTCAAGGTTCGAGGCTGAATAAATGGTACAGTCTTCAGTAAAATTTGACATCCACTCCAATAGACCCTTTCTGAAATCACATGTTTTCAGGCGTAGCGAGATTCAGCATTTTTTACATCACTCTCAATGTTCTTTTTGCCACTCACTCTTCAGGTGCGGAGCAGGGCGACCACCCTGCAACACGAAAATCTTCATGGGGACCGTAGCACACCCTGCAGCTTAGTGTCACCCGAGACCGGTCTGTGATCAGTTGCATGCACGCTCCGGGCTCCACTACGAAGATGACGATATCGCACTCAGTCTGTGATCAGCTGTTTGCTACGACAATGACACGTCCCTGCTCCTGCCGGCCACCGATCTTTGCTGAATCTCGTCCGCTCACGGCCCCTTTTCAACAACAGCCTGTAAAAAAAAAAAAAGTTAAAAGGCCTCAACGCGAGGCCGCCCGATTCCGCTACCGCCGTCCAGCGAATCACACAGCGCCGCTGGAATCCTTTTAAAACATTCTGAAAAGATAAAACAGAAATTAAAAAATTAACAGCCTCCTAGCGAGGCTGCGTGGCTAATGGCAGGCTGAGAGAGCGGCGCGCAAAGAGGCAGATTCCGCCGCTCCCCAGCCTTTTATTCCCCAGAATCAGATTCTGGCCAGGTCAGTTCTAACTGGCTTGGCGTTAGTCCGAGTGCGTGACCTGGAAGTGCTTCCAATCACTTCCGGGTCACGCTCCGACTTCGATCAATTAGCGTCGGGGCGCGCCTGTCGCATTGTCAATGCGCGCAACAGGCCCGCCCCTGTATGGTGATCGGGGGCCGGCACGCCCGCCATACCTTCGGCGTGGCTGATGCCGGCCCCACCTTTCTAGGGTACCAGGTGCAAGACTGAAACGTTGTACAACCCAGAATGTAAGAAATTTCAATCAAAACTTGTATTAGCAATTGAAAGTAAATACACAGGCCAGATTCCAATTCTCTGTAAAGCTTATAAAAATGTTTTACTAAAAGCCAGTGGGACTGGGAAGAGTAGGGGGGTACAACCTTCTATCTGCTTGCCATGAGAGAAATATGACTAATTTCTGGTCCCTTGTGAGTTGGGGAAGAGATGCCCCACCCAGCAAACCACATACCACCTGAAGCATGGGTTGAACACTTTCAAGCCCTTTATGACGATGCCCTACCAGACTACACTAGCAAGGTACAGATGGATCTTGGGGTGTTATTTGATCGGCAGGATGTAGAAAGTGCTTTCGGGACAATTGCGTCTCTGGCCCAGACGACATCCATGGTGACATCTACCTGCATAATAAAGAAAAATGGGGCAAGTATATCTTACCCTGCTGTCCAGCTCTCTGGTTTCTCTGCTCCGTTTTGCACAATTTCCTGTGGGGTCCCCCAGGGCTCCTCTCTTTCTCCCCTTCTTTTTAACCTTTACATCTACCCTCTTATTGTTTCCCTGCTTAGAATGGAGGTATCCGTTTACAACTATGCGGACGACCTCCAACTTATCTTTAATCTCTCCTCCTCTACGGACTCTCTCTCCAAATTTCAAACCACTCTCACATTTATTTCTGATTGGCTGAGCCATAACCAGTTGAAACTCAATCCTGACAAAACTGAGCTGATCTTAACTGGCGGCTCTTCATGCCCCTGGTCATCTCCTTATTGGCCTGCCAGCTTTGATCCCCCTCCGGCTCCTTCAACATCAGTTAGAACCCTTGGGATCAAAATCAGCCAGGACCTTTCCATGCGTCCTCAGATCAGCTCCGTAGTGTCCTCCTGCTTCTTATCCCTGCGGATCATCCGTAAGATTTGCCGTTTCTTTACTTTCGATGCCCTCAAAATCATTATCTTAGCCATGGTCCTTTCCCGGTTAGACTATGGGAATTGCCTCTATGCTGGCATTCCTGCCTATGAGCTACGGCGCCTTCAGACTATTCAGAATCAGGCGGCTCGCCTAATTTATCAACTTCCCAAATTCCACCACTCTTCTCCTCTCCTAAAAACCCTTCACTGGCTTCCTATTTTATTTCGCACCCTCTTCAAAATGGGATGCCTAGTTTTTATGGCTCGTGCTCGCACAGCCCCTCTCTTCGTCAATTCCATGATCTCTCACTACCTCCCCAGCCGTCATCTTCGCTCTTCCAGTCAGGCTCTCCTCACTGTTCCCCGATTTCGCAAATCTCGAACAGGTGGTACCAGGTTCTCTTTCCTGGCCCCTCGCTTCTGGAATAGTCTTCCTCTAACTATCCGATTAATTCCCTCCTACCTCCTCTTCCGGAAAGCGCTCAAGACTCACTTGTTCGCCCAGGCGTTCCCCTCCACTTAACCTCTCTCACTCCGCCTCTAGTAATCCCCAGCGCCAGGAAACCGCCCGGTCACAGTGTGCTCTACAAATGCTTTTAACTTCAACTTCTTACCCATTATCAATGCAGTAGGAAAAGGTGCCCCATCCCCAAATCATGGAAGGGTGCAAAGGTGGTACCTGTTTATAAAAAAGGGGATTATAATCTGCCATTGAGTTACAGAACAATTAGTTTAATAGACACATAACAGAAAGTCTTCTGTCAAGTTGTTCTTGATAGGCCATGCAGGCGGATTGATGACAATCAAATCCTTTCTCCCTTCCAAGCGGGCTACTGGTACAAAACTAGCACCATAGACCAAGTATTTTGTTTCCTTTTATTGTATTTGTAAACAGTACTAATCACAAGGGCCACTTGTATGTGGCCTCTGTTTACCTGAAGTCTGCATTTTACTTGGTTCCCCGGCAAAAGCTGTGGCAAGTATTGGAGCACATGGGAATGCCTCATAATCTACTATCAATCATTCGCTACATGAGGAAAATCATACCAGCGTTCGAGACAAATTCCAATCAGAAAATGTGTGTGGCAAAGCTGTGTAGTTGCCGAAATCCTATTCTTCCTCTACTTAAAAGAAGTAGTGCAGCTCCTCGCAGCCATACCAATGGACGCACCATCTCTGGCAAGCACCAAGATACCTACACTGCTGTTCGCCAACTATACCCTTCTAGTATCTCAAACACCCAAAGAGTTACAAACACGGCTGCATCACTTTGAAGAGTTTTGTCGACTCAGAGGCTTAGAAGTTAACTCAACAAAGTACATGGCAATAAGACAGCACAAATCATACTGAGGGAAAAAGGTATTTGGATGGCGAGGAACTCGAAATGGCAGATACTTTTGATTATCTAGGCATCAAATTATCATCTGGTATGATATGGAAACATCACATATACAAAGCTACCCTAAAGCACAGGGAAATAGCAGGCACCATCTTGAAGGCGCACCGTCTTGCAAATAGCAAACCTTTAGAACCTCCTTTACAGATATATAATTGTAAAGCTGGTTCTGCGGCATTGAATGGAGCAGAATTATGGGGGATTTCTGACTTAACAGGTATGATTACTGTTAGAACTGAGGATCTCAAGTTGGCTGAGGTAGGTACCTTAGGCGAAATAGGGATCCTTGTTATGTTAATTGGTTGCCCATAATTGGTATGTTTGCCTTACTAGTAAAGTCCCTAGTAATGTCAGCACTAATTGTGCCACCCACACAAGTAGCCCTAAAGGGAGAACTCAGGCTGCCTGAGTTCTCTCTTTAGGGCTACTTGTGTGGGTGGCACAATTAGTGCTGCAGGCCCACAAGTAGCATTTGCATTATCAGCCCTGGCACACATAGTGCACTTTACTAGGGACTTTACTAGTAAGGCAAACATACAAATTGTGGACAACCAAGTACCATAACACTTTATACAGGGAGCACTTGCACTTTGACACTGATCAGCAGTGGCAAAGTGCCCAAAGCATCTAAGTCGGCAACATAATGTCAGAAAAAGGTCTAGGAGGAAAGCAAAAAGTTTAAGGAACTTTAGCCACAAAGGGCCAAGTCCAACAATTACATCCGAGCACAAGTTTGTCAGAACCTTGCTGTCCCTCCCCCTAGTACCCCTTTCTACCCGCTCAATCTGGCCAGGCTTTGGCCAATTTCGTTCTGGCAGAGGCTCAGAACTAAACCTGAACTGATCCATTATGCAAAGGCGTTTCAGGATGTAATTAGTTTGGATAGATTCCACAAGATTGAATGGCTCAAAAACATTAAAAAGATGCTCACATCCCTGTGTCTGCTCAGTCACTGGGAGCAATTCCTGCCCGGGTCAACACCCTCAAAACAACAAATAATATTGGAATTGGTTGGCAAAGAAAGAGTTTGATAATATTTCCAGAGGTCCTTTGTGCAGTTCAAGTCAAGCCCTCTGTTTGAGGAATACTTGGACTGCATTTCTATCCTTTAGATGGGAAGTATTACGTTCAGTTCAGGATTGTCTCTTTACCCGTAAAATGGTCTTCACAATCAGAGCCTTCTTTGACCTGCCCAAGCTGTAAAAAGGACAAAGAGAGTATATCCTGTGTGTTGTTTATTTGTTCTGCCTATGCCCAGCCTTGGAGATGCTGGATTAGGCCGGTCTGCTAAATTCTGGGCACAAGATAATGTCTAACGGCTATACCGATTTTACAATCTGTTCCTTGACCGTCATATGCATGTGCCATGGCTACACCTTTGGGCTGGATGTGGTCAGTCGGATGCAAAGCATTAGCAGCTGTTTAGATACTTTGTGCTGTTGTGACTTGTAGGCATATACTGATCTGCAAACTTGAAGTACACATCTCCTTACTGTTATCATATGGGTTGAGTAAATACAGTGGTAGCCACTATTTGGTATGGTCTCAGCCTGAGGTGACTGGGTTGTACCAAGTTCGAACTTTGTGACGCTTGGGCGAACATAATCAGTGCTAGAAATGATTTGTGTTTTAGTATTTATAGTAACAAACGTATCTATTCTAGTTTACTGAACATCCACTTATGTCAGGAGAAAGCATTGTAATGATCCTATCTGTTTGTTCATTTTAATGACTTGTATTCAATGGGCCAAATCTACGACCCTTACATTTTGCGACTCGCAAATTGCGTCTCTTTGCGACTCATCATTTGTGACTCGCAAAATGCAATTTACAACAGTGTCTCAGACACTGTTAGCGATTCCTAATGGGGTCGCAAATTGCCTGCCTCATTAATATTCATTAGGCCAGTGTTATTTGTGCCACCATGAGGAATGGCCAGCACTCCCAAGGATGGTGGCCTGCTGGAGTCAGAAGACCACCATGTCTGTGACTGCTTTTTAATAAAGCAGTTTTTTTTTTTAAAGCAGCCCGTTTTCTTTAAAGGAAAACGGGAAGCATTTAAAAAAGAAAAATGAAACATTTCTGTTTAATTTTTTAAGAGCAGGCAGTGGTCCCAATTTTGCGAGTCACTGACTCGCAAAATAGCATTTGTACATGGCAGGACCCTTTTTGGCGGGCGCAAACGGGCCAATTTCCCGTTTGCAACCACAAAAAATGGTCGTACATCTGACCCTATGTGTTTTATGCCTTTAATCTTTTATGTAGTTTTTAAGGATGTATTTATTCTGAAACAAACATATTTGATTGATTGACGATTAAAGTAACTTTAGAGGTAACTGTTTTCTGGGAGAACATGTGGGCTGTCACTGAATCATAATGCAGTGTTCTTTACAGAGGTGTGCCTTCAGCTCTTTCCTGAATTGATGCAGTTTTATGACAGTCTAAATGCATACAGGAATGCTGTGCAAGATCAGTTTTCTTTTTTGCTCTTCTTTTTTCCTGTGCATGGTGTCCTGACTGAGAGGGTGCCGAGATCCATCAGATATGTTAATTTTGTCAGCAGGGCAGGGTGGGATCAGGGGTGGCATAGTCCTTTGCGTGTTCATCGTGTTTCATTTAGCAAAAAGATTCAGAACATGGATTTTTTTTTTAAATTATACAAACTGGTCAGAAAATGTTTCTTTTGGGAAAACAAATTTATTGGAGTGATGGAGAACCAATGCAGTGATACTGATGAGAACAATATTTGAAAAGTATTCAATGTTTTCTTGAGATCACTATCAGGTCTGTCTCTGTGTCAAGTGTAGGAAAATTCTATGTGCAAATTAGAGACGGAAGGTATAGCCAGGACTCAGAACCTGTACACCACCAGCAACAGAAATAATTAATTTCTTTTTCACATTCCCAGTGGTAGTAGCAGAGAGAGATAGCGTAAGAGAAAAACCAAGGGGTATATTATCAAGCACGGCGTTAAAATTATCGCCGCTTTAGCGGCAGAAAACTGCCGCTAAAGCGGCGATAACGGGCTTGATAATATGCCGCAGAGAATTCCCATTGAAGCCCATGTTGACACCAGAACCTGGGCTTCTATGGGAATTCTCAAGGGCATATTATCAAGCCCATTATCGCCGTTTTAGCGGTAGTTTTCCTGCCGATAAAGCGGCGATAATCTTAACGCCGTTTCTTGATAATATGCCCCTAAGCCTTTATCAATTTGAGTGGGTGGTGACTACTTACTTCTAACAATTTACATGTAAAAAACGCTGTTTTGATGAAGAATGCACTCTGTATCATCACAATACCATACCACACCATATTTTAGCAAAATATTGTGAACATGCACTTAAACATGCACCCTTGAATTCTACTATTTGGCCTTTTTTGGTACATTTGGATTATTCATAACCCTTACAGCTTCAGAGAGGTGCTGTCGTTTTGAAAATAGTTTCAACAACACTGTTTTTTACACCTTTCGAAGTTGACCCTACGAACAGCACCTACAGTGCTACTCACCTTGGGGCATATTTACAACGTGGCGATAAAAGATTGTCGCCGCTTTTGCGGCCGTTTTCGGACGAAAAGCAGCGATAGTTTTATCGCCTAATTAGCAAGGCCACTCTAATGCGTGAAACCTTGCTTTAGCGTCAGGATTCCTAACGCCCAGCTTTGCATCTCTAATGAGATGCAAAGTGGGCGTTCCTGACCTAACATGACAGGAGAAATGTCGCTAAGCGATATTTCTCCTATCATCAAGCCCCATGCTATGAAGCATAGCGTCAGGAAAAGTAGCGATAACCCCTGTTATCGCTACTTTCCTTACGCCTGCTTCAGGACTGACTTAGCCATGATATCCTATGGAAGGTGGATATCATGGCTAAGTTTGTGAGTCCCGATCAGCAAGCTAACGTGAGATTATCGCTGGGTTTCCAGCGATAATCTCACATTAGGCAGTTAGCGTAAGGATTTTTATCGCTGAGGAGATAAGCGTTGCTAATAGCACGCTATCTCAGCGATAAAATTCCACGTTACCCAGCGATAATTATCCTCACGCTAAGAGCGCTGAGCGATAATTATCGCCGGGTGTTGCTGATATGCCCCCTTGACAGGACTGAAGCACTGCACCAGTGCTTTAGGCGCCTGTCATACAACGGGGAGGGCAGCTGCAATCAAACTACAGAGTGCTGTTTACTACCAGTTAGGCGCTCAGAAGGCTCAAGAGGCAGAGCTGCGGTATCATTATGGAGTGCAATGTCTCCTCACTGATTGGCACCCTGCTCTTGACAGCAGCTGCCAATTACTGAGGAGCGCCATTGTCAAAGCAGCAGCAAATTAGAAAGTGTTTGAACTTCTCCTCCTTCTGCCTCGTCAATCACTGGACAGCCAGTGGTGTAATAAAACGTAAAGCCCCCTGCAAAGTACATGCAGGGGCCCACCACGCTCTGGACCCAGTCCCGAGCTCTCAGGTAAGGGACCTGCCAGGGCCAGAGGGGGCCCCCCGAAGCTCACCCCCCTGTACCTCAGAAGCTGCGGAGGCTTTTGTGACGCCACTGTGGGCAACTCATCATCAGCTGTTCCTCTTTGAAAGGGTGGATTTTTATCTTTTTCAGTGTACGCAGAGGGCACACTCAGTTCTATTGATAGATAGTTGCATATAAATGTACGAATCTAAGGTTAATGCCTTTGTCGTGTGTGACACCTTCAGCTAGTTTTGCATTTTAGAGAGTGTAAGTGCTGAACTTATACCTGTATTGGGAACAGTCAGTAGCGTAGCTAGCCCTATGGCTGCCCGTGGCGGTCCCTGCTTTTGCCGCCAGCATTGAAGAGCTGGGGGGGTGCTGGGGAGATTCTGCAGCGATTGACACCCCATGACTGCCGCAATATAGAGCGAGATGTCAGGTAAGAGCGGGAGGATGCCGTCGCCCCCAAAACACGTGCCGCCCGGGGCGCATCCCCCCCCCCGCTACGCCACTGGGAACAGTGAGACTACATATCCCAGAATTCAAAGTGGTGTTACCTATGAAGCAATGCTGGTTAGGGGCGTTGAAGAAGATATGGAAAAGCTAGCCATTATATCCGAATTAGCATGAGTCAGCCACTTGGACTAGTGACCCGTGCCAATAAAGGAAAGAGGGAAAAAGAGCAAACGAGGATGGCAAAATAATAATTCATAATATAACATAGAGCACAGAGTATAGGTTTGACTGCTGGGCTGCACCCTAGCTATTTAAAAATAGCTAGGGGGATCCAAAACCAATTGCATTCACTGGATTACTCTGCTACCAATAAAAACAACTGACTTTCAAAGTCGTGGCCCGCGAGGAAAATGATACCTGCTGCAGCTCAAAGTGTCGTGTGTAGAGTGGAGATGGGTTTTGGATACCCCTAGCTATTTTTAAATCACACTTTTTGTTTCCCACCTCTACTCACTACCCAGAAGCCCCCACACCCCTCTTTAGCTTCACTGCAGCAACCAGAGAAGACCTCTAGCAAAGAGCCCTCTGTGGGACCCGTTGGGCATTGCAGCACCGGCCCAACGAGGAGCTGCTCTTTGATGAAACATTGGGGTGTATGAGGGCCCTTGCTCCTTATTGGAGCTATTCCACTTTTAGTTTCCATTCTATATCAGGAACACCTGCTTTCTAACCCTCCTTCGCCTCTCCCCTTGCTGCTTCCAAGTCCCCTTTAGGAACTGCATACTTCTGTACATGCCAGAGAACTTTACATCACACATACATTATACAGAGATAATTGAACAATACTAGTGTGTTAATCAATGTATAGGGAATGTTAGAAATGTCAAAGAGGACTATAAGGTGAGGAGTCACATGTCATCCATACTGGTAGGCTGTATATTTTAAGAGTGCTTGGCCTGAAGAAGAGCAAACTTTGGATTTAAAACCTAACACAGGGGTTAGGTTTGGCTTTACTAAAAGGAATTTCTTCCTACCCAAACAAACTCTTTTTAGCAACATTAGGATAACAAACAACTGAATGTTCTAACCTATAGGTTGCAGGTTACTTTGAGCTATTTGATGACAGTACAGAGCTCACTGTGCTATATTAGGATTGTAACTCATGAACTGCAAGTAACAAAAGGAAGCAGTAACCCACTGAGCTAACTACTTAAAATGCAATTCTGTGATCTACATGGTACACGTGCTTTGCAGCAGGCATATTAACCATCTGCGTAGTGGTGGTAAGGACTTTTAGCAGAGAGGGGGGTGAGCATACACATGCACACATTCACAATCACTCATACCCATGCATTTACACACATACCCATTCACAATACTCTCTCCTGAATATTCATACATACACACACGCATGCATGCCCTAAACATTAAACAAAATGTACACTTACCTGCTACAGCTCTCAGGGAGGGAAGCCTCGAAGATCCCAGGAGGGTTAGGACTGCCAACTTCTCTCACTGATTCACCTTAGCTCAGCTAATGGGAGGAGTCAGTAGTTCCTACCTCATCATAGAGGGGGATGGAGTCAGTAAGAGTTGCTAACCCCACCCTACTGTGTGAAGAGGTGCAGTGATAGACAATGGGCCCTGGGCACTTCTGAGCTTAAAACTGAAGCACCCAGGTCTGAGGCTATCAATGGAGCCCCCCCTCATTACGAGGGGAGAGCATTGAGGTGCTCTGCTGGGCTGAAAAGGGCATGCTCACAGGAGCTGAGACATCTTGAGCCCAGCAAAGTTCAGCTCAGGCAGCAAGGAGCCTGCGCGCATTTAGCGCATGTTTAGCTCCTGGCTGTCTGACCTGAACAAGAAAAGTATCTATCAGGCTGACCTTTGCTCAGCCTGACAGACACTCTTCTGGTGGGGGAGCTTGACCCTTCCGCCCGTAGGGATGGGACGCGGCTACCTCTGCGCTACTTAATGATGAGTTAAAAGTGTCACTAGACCCAACTCCAATCTCTCTCCAGCAGGTACATTAATCAGCAGAGTTATCCTGCCATTTTTTTATGTTCCCTGAAAATTGCTGGACACACAGCAAACTCTGAAACAGGTGCTTTTAGACCCCCTAAGATATTTAAATACAGAGTCCTCCCCTCTTGAGTTTGGCGCCTCGTGTGGTGGCACCAATCGCACTGCCCTAATGCCAGCCCTGATCTCACTCAGTACAGTGACTGTTTGCTCTCAAGAGTAGAGCTTGGCCTACAATTTTATCACGTAATCGTTTGCATAATTATACCAACTGTAAGCAGCTGGTGATCAGTCAAGCATATGTTGGGCTTTAATTCTGCAACCCCGTACGTTCTGGGTAATACGCAGTTCAGTGATCCCGTACCTAACTTGTGAGATGCAAAGCTTCAACAGCACCTGTACATAAAATCATATACCACTTTCGTGTCCTTGTTTGTACAAAATATGTGACCTTGATATCAGAGGCAGTCGGCACAGGTAAGAGTGGTGAGGTGGGGCAGGGTGGGGGGGGAGTCGACAGACAACGGGGTAGGTACAAGTAAATAAAAAAATTAATGAAACCACTTACCTTGTGCTGGCCACATTGCTGACTCGGCGAGCGCAAGGTAAGTGGTTTTATTACTTTTTTTATTTACCCCGTCACCTGTTGACTCCGCCACACCGCTCACCACTCTTACCTGTGCCAGCCGCCACTGCTTGATATCTATTAAAATAGAGTTATTTTATTTTCATCTTCATTATACTGGAATGTCAGAATCTTCATGTTAGGCTTGAATCATGCATCTCGTATTGGCTATTGCACTAAGATAATAATAAGTATTCATTTAAGTATTTCACTTCCTTACACTTCTTTAAGAAAATAAAAGTAGGACATTTACTTCCCTAGACTGATTCTTATCTTGGAGTAAATGTCCATCTTTTTGGTAATCACATTGAATTCTATGAGTACTCATGTGTGAATAATTAATAAATGATTTTCTGTAGGTCAAAAACTGCCAACCTCCTCAGATTTCCAATATCCATCCGAGCTGTACCCCTATTATAGCACAAAAAGGATCTTGCGTCTGAATCGGAGTTAGATCTGAAAAAATGAGCATTAAGTTAACCATTTTTGTTTCCCGTGCACTGCTTTTATAATATTCTCCTTCCATATTCTAAGGGTTTCTAAATTCACGTCAGCTGCTCCTATCTGGAGCTGGCCCACCCAAGCAAGGGTTAAAAGCAGCTTGCACTACTGTGTAACCAGCAATGCATTAATACTGAGATCGTTACCTCAGATGGCATGCCCATTAATTCACATGAACATTTCCCTGTGGCTCTTTCTGACATTCCACTTAAAACGTTCTGCTATCATCAAGATGTATCATGGTATGTTCAGACCAAAATACTTTCACTCTAATATCTTATGCAAAACGTAATCTTTCACTTTTGCTTGAAAAGATGTTTAATGCTTCAGTATTCCTATCAAAATTACAATTTTGATTTACTGTATAAATTTGTGAATTAGATAAATATACTTCACAATTTGTATTTTTATTTGAAAAATGCTTGTTTTGTATTTGGTTGGTATTTTTTGCAGTTCAACAGCTTCCAGTAATGACTCAGTGGGGGTTCCCTGAATTCCAAAAAAGAGTCGGTGGGGGTCCCCGGTTTCCAATAATGATTAAGTAGAGGTCCCCAGAAGTCAAAAGGATCAGAACCGCTATGTTTATATTATAATCCCGAGTGTGAGATCATGTACTCAAAGTACAATTGCAAAGGAGTTTGCTTTGTCACAAGCTGGTTGGAAACAAAATAGCTCAAATCATATATCAGATACAGATTTATATCATGTACACTTTGTCCTCCTGATCTTTCACCGTTGCGTTGTTTAGCATGTGATACTCGCTGGGCCTGATTGCAAGTTGCACTGTGGGGTGGTCTGATAAACACTAGAGCCAGAATCACTTTCACCAGCCAGGTATTCTTCCCCTGCATTGTACAGTCATGAACAGACCCTATGAAAATGGGGGATAAAATGTGGGTCCATAAATTACATGGCCATTTCTTCTTCTTTTCTTGTTTTCCCCAATTCTAGCCTGGTTTCCATGACAGCAGCAAACAGAAGGGAAAAATCGGGAGGCAGATTTATCAATATTTCACGCAGTGCAGCAAGCCATCTTGCTGTGCTGCGCCGCATGAATGGGAAAACCAGGAATTCGCTGTATTTAGCATCATACAGCACATTCCTGTCATTTGCCTGTGCTGGTGCACAATGTGCTGCCTAGGGCCAATGCAGGCACCCTTGCGCCGCAGTGCAAGGGTGCCTGCATTGCAGACAGGATTGTTTTTGTGCAGGAATGGATACCTTCCTGCGCACAAATTATCTTCTGAGGCATTTTCCTCTGTCTATATGTGCTGCAAAACGCAGCATACACAGAAAGAAGAAAAACTGAGCAGAAATAAAAATATTTCTCCCTGTCATGCCTCACCTTGAGAGGCGTAGCATTTTGATGCATTCCCAGGTCTACCAGTAATGGTATATATGGGAATGGCCCGAAATCCATGGGTGGATAAGTGGGAACACCAATGCTCCACCCATGGAAGGCCTCCCTGGGAAGAGTAATGCAACGCAGTGATATGCGCTGTGTTGCATTACTCTAGATTTACAAAGCTGCACAGGGCCAGGCGAGGTGCTCGTGCATGGCCGGATACATATTACTTAGGGACCGATTCTGATCTCGCTGGGAAAGCCCTACGACCGAGTCTGTCCCGTAGAGCTTTCCGACCGACTCGTGCTCCGGGGCTCCGAGCGACAGAGTACGATGCGCTGCAGCGCTGACGGACCCGGGTCACTCGGAGACCCATTAAAGTCAATAGGAGCCTGTTGTACGTCGCGTACATAGGCTTCCATCGTGAAAAACGTATGTCTTGGAAAAGGGTGCCCCCTGTCGCGTGTTTGCGTCAGTGGCTCCCGCAACGTACACTTATGGGTGAGGGGAACCCCTGGGTCCCCCGCTGCCGAGTCGTAGGGCCCCGGGCGAAGGGGGGTCAGGCACAGACCCCCGAAGTACGCTTTCCAGAGCTTTTTCGAGCCGGAGGCTCCGACTCACACCGGCTGCTCACAACGCGCATCGTACTTGGCCGGCCAGAAATCGGACGCATTGCGCCGTACGTGTCGGACATCTTTGAGTCGCTCGGGAGGCATCGCTGACAGGTACAAGTCGGTCGGGCAGAGAGGCGATTATCGCATTGTACTTGCTAGCTCGTACAGCTGTAGGAGTTGCACGGAAATCATACGCTCGACTCAACTCGCTCCTGGCGGATGCCGCTAGGAGCTCTTCTGAGCGAGATCGGAATCGGCCCCTTAGTTGTTGCGTCATCCTTTTCCCCCTTTGCATGGCACATGGGTGATGCAACTAACTGATAAATCTGTCCCCGGGTGCGAGTCTGCAACTGATAAACATAAAATCGGGTTGAGCTGCATGTCACACAGAGATAGCACTCTCTCCAACACATAATCATGCTCACTGTGGAAACACAAGTTAAACATCTTAAGTGACTCAATACAATGGCTTTGACACTTCCGTCCACGCTCTTGTTGTTTTATGCACCATCCATAAATTAAAAGGCATAAAAAGGCCTTCTGAGCAGCACTGACTTCTGTATAAACATTACATTTCGGAATGCACTCCATCATTTTAGATCAGCAGAATCATCTGGAACCTAATTACTAATTGTGACATGATTTTCATGACATCAATGTGTTACATTTGAAAACCATGACTTCAATTATGTAGTGCATTAGTACATTATGGAAAGGTTTCAAGATTTCATAGATATACTTCTTTGTAACCATCTTCTAGAACCACATTCTTCAACACCCCAAAATGGTGGCAATTATTAGGATCTGCAGACAACTCTCACACTCCATATACTGGACACACAAGGAGACATGCTCCTCCAACCTTCCTGGGTCTTTCACAGCAGATGTCAGCTGTGTGAGCAGAGTAAGGGCAATGCTTGGTGAGAGACTTCAAGACACACACACTACATGAATCACACAGATGGAGACAAGTCACGTAGCACCACAGGATTCTGATATGGCTTGCAATGGTGGCAGCCTTCTTAGACTCATGAGTATAAATTCTGCATGTTTCACAGGACTCTTTGCTAGGCAATCAAGATAATTAGATAATCTGGACCTTGTTTGCCAGAGTTGGGAATTCACAAGGCCTGAAATATTCAGACTTGCTGGTTACAGAGAAGTAGCATGGATAGCACTTCAGATCACAGATTTTGACTTTTTACATTTGTAAATTATTACTGGAGTCAATTGTTCAAGAATTATGAACTCTAATTGCACTTACTAATTCGAAAAGAAGGACTAGAAAAATTCTCAATGTGCACAAACTTCTTTAAAAAAAAATTCTCTCACATATGAGATTAAGGTATTGACAGTGATGATGTTACTTTTAGTTGTCGAGGGAGATGGTAAAAAAATACTGACGTGTACTCATTGTGCTGATGAACTTCTTCCTTCCAGAAGCATTTCAAGAAGACTTTACCAATCATAGTAGGTAGTTATCGATAAGGAAACAAACGTTAAAAGTTGCTTTCTTATGTTATAGTTGTTTCATTTGTATTTCAGAAATCATACAAATTTAGCAATCTATAGAGAGTCAGTATTACAGATTGTCACAAGAGTTAATGTGTCATAGTATGACCAGTGACTTTGAATTTCATTGATGAAATAACAAGCATTTTTCTGTGATCTAGTTGCAACTTATAACTGCACTGTGTTACAGTCCAAACTAGGGTGTGGTGCACAATATTTTTGTCATTTGCCCATCAGGTGCTTTGTGCTGACTCACCAGATGTGCATCAGATACAGAGCTGATTTAATGCTTAAAACTCTGCATTGACTGTTTCTGCAACTGAGCTCCTCTGAAGCTTCCACTGTGGTGTAAATCCATAATGTTCTGTACTGGTGGCAATGTCTGACTTGGCACTGCCATGAAGTAGGCCAGCCTTTGACTGGTTTCACTGCTGCTGTTCCTTGTGCAGGATTACACCAATTGTGGGAAGGGGTTAAGCATGCTGTGATCAATCGTATTTTTCTTAGTATGACATTAATAAAATGTGCACTGATGGTCTATTTCACAGACTGGTTGGAGAGTGTCTCCACTCTGTTATTCCTTGCAGTGATTGTGATACATGAATTATTGAAAAGGGTAGCAAACAGCCATTGCAAATTATGTAACTTCTTTGGCTCCTCAGAGTTTAGTGAGTTATTTCCAGAGATGAAATATGAATCGTTATTTCCTAGTGTCTTCATGTTACTGTATCCAGTTTTTTTGACATCATCTATATTTAAAAAAAACTTCTCTGCTGCATAAAAAGTACAAACATTAAAATGTACTACTCCTTACGAATGGCAAACAGAAAGGAGAAATCTTAGCGTACAACCCCTCTACAAAATACACAACTAGATCTATACTTTTATTTGCAACATGTGAGCCGTGGGGAGCAGTAGTCGGATAGTTCCCATATTAGGGACATTCACCATATGATGTAGGAGATGAGTTACAGAGACTCTTGATTTTGAAAGAAAGCTGTTGTTCAATATGCTGACAGACTTCTCTCTCTGATTTAAACCTTTACTTTATCTACATGGTAACATTTATTTTCTTTGTACTAAGCATTGGCCTTCAGTACAGTGAAATGGATAATCTCTAGACAATAAAGGAGATTATGTGACAGGATGTATCAAAAACTACTAACAGAATTCTATATCCAACTGGAATGATGTACTTTTCTGCAATTCTGCATGCCACAGACTACCATAAACAACACAATTATATTGATTAGCAGTAGACCTGGGGAAAGGGGAATGGGATAAGGGAGAGAATCAGTGAAACCTCTTTGACTCATCACTCTGCTGGGTGTTGACGTCTGGTGTGCTGGTGCTGCCATCAGCGGGCCATATTGGATATCAGAAGAGAAGACTGCTATCTTTAATACCTTATCTCTGTAGAGAGCAACTTAACATTCGCTACAACAAATGATACCTCCGAAATATACCTATGCCTCAGGCTCTCTGGAGAATTGATGGAACTCTGAAAGTGAAGCACACATAATATGTAAGGAATTATATTATTTGGATTGTGCCAGGAAGGTATGTATATCATCAAGGTACATTTATGTAGAGTTAGTATAGAATAATATACTTACTTACCTTTTAATATTTTGTCCTTTGATATTGTGTCCACGATATTTGGTGCTATTCGGATCCTTACCGTGATATTCTGGGGCACACTATAGCTGAGTATCCACCTGTGCAAAGAAAATATAAGTTTATAGTCTTTCAAGAGTACCTCTGAAACAGTATTTTAACTACTGAAGTTCATATTGAAAACATATCGAAAGCCTTAAAATATTGTAATGTATTCAGCTTAGACTTAAAAAACTTCCCCCAAAACCAAACCAAACAATTGTCAGGGTTTTTACAAGGTCTGGCAACAATGCCCAGGGTGCAGCAACAAAGTATCTTGATTGCTTAGTAAAGAAGCTCGAAACTACAAGGGAACTTATACTTCATAGCTTCAAGATGGCTGAAACCATTCGCAAACCTTCTGGGAGTTAGGTGGCTTTGTGGGAAATATAGTTTTCAGAATTACTTTCCAGCTCATATACCAAGCGCGTCCTCCAAAGATGAAAACCCTTTTGCTCAGTTGCAACAACGAATGAGGTGCTCCCCAGCACTTCCTTTCCCCAAATGAGTGAAGCACATGTGATTTCAGAGTATTGCGCTCACACCTATGCTGGGCACTGAAAAGCACAAGGATATCACACATCATGGCACAGAAAGACCAACCGAGATGTTAAGTTGAATGTTATAGAGGAGCGAATGAGGCTGCACACTCACACATTGTATAAATAAAGAGTTAAAAACAAGGTTGGAAAATGAACCTGATAAAAAAAGGAAAGTGCTGCAGCAGTTAGGGTTAGAGGTTTTGGTGGTTATATAGAGGATATTCCTTCTTTGCCTAATTAGAGGTCATTACGAAAATGCAATGCTTTAATTAAGATGTCAGTTTCGTGCCCATGTAGCAAGCCTTTTGTAAATATGATTACTGCAAAAATCTTTAATATGTATTTCCATCTACCTTTAGCGACCCCAGCAAAGTTAATGAGGGTCAAAATTAAATTAGTCTCTGTGTGGGCATAAGCTTTAATACAATCCCCTGAGCTGTTTTTAAAGCCTCTTTAGCCTCTAATTTCACAGTGCTAGGAAAAGTATGTGCGTAACTATTTTATCAAGTCAAAAATAATTTATATATATATATATCCGTGGGGATAGCAGGATTGAAGCACCATGGACATTGGACTACCCATTTTATGCAATCCAAATGTGTGTCTGTTATAGCATGATTTAGCATGCTGCAATTCAATTCAGTTATGTTCCACTTTTAACAGGACCAGGGGTCATAACAGGATGGTGGTGTCCTTTGTCTTCCACTGAAGGATTAGAGCTTGTTATTAATTATTGTTTATTTCACAGCTCATGTTTTATTCACTGTATTTGTGCAGGTTTTTATTATGTAAGAATTATAAGTAGGGCAGCATGCATTGATAGGATTGGCACCGCTTCATATTATTAAAATAGCGCTCCTTCGTGGTCATTAGGACATGCCTCCACTGTGGGTAGTTGTCCTTTCCAGTTTTTGTACTATTATACTGCAGAAGATTGGTCCTTTTCTAATTAATCATGTACCAAAGTATTGCGCATTATGCCGATATTTGTATATATTAACGAATTGCTTATACATGTAAGATTTGGGCTGGGGTAATTTCATTTGTTATTTACCAGCGACTTTTCTCGCACAATCTGTTTTCTATGTCTATCTATGATTGAAGGAGGGAAAGGGCTATTTATACCTGTGAAATGTTGGCGCCATTTAGATTGATAAAGCCTGCTGTGCAGGCGAAACGCGTCTCTCTCTTCACTGCGGGGTCATGGGTGACCTGAAATATCATTAAATCAGCCCCATACTTACAGCCTGGAGTGCATGCCTCTTCTTTTGGAAGTTGGTTTGGCGTTATGTATATATGCTAATCAATATATATATATATATATATATATATATATATTACCTACTGGCGGTCGCCAGTAAGTAGCTATAGTTAGGACCGATTTTCCATTGCAAAAGCATTTTTTGATTTGCCAATATCTTTAGCACCGTTTGACGAATGTTCATGAAATTTTCTCACAAACAGGGTTGGACCGCACAGTTTGTGTGTTGAAAGTCTTGGGGTGATTCGTCAAGCGGAGGGCTGAGAAAAAAGCTGGCTCCCAAAGCGCATTTTCTCCATGTTATTTTCCATAGGAACTTTATTACAGGCTACAGCCCAAACTGCTGAACGGAATTACGCCAAATTTGGCAAAAAGTCTTGATTTAGACTGCGCCCTTTTTGTTAAATGGTGTGAATCCGTTCAGTAGTTCCTGTGAAATTCAAAAAAGAAAAATATCGATATATGAGCACAGAGGAGGGTTTGCGAACCCTTCCGGGCACGAGCTTCACTCTGATTGGCTGCCAACACTCCAAACCAGGAAGTGTTGGCAGCCATCTTGTGACTCGGTAACCGAGTCACAAGAAAAGAGTGGAAAAAAGGTTGAAAAACAAGAAAAGGAGGCAGGGTAGAAACACACTGACCCCCTAGGCCTGCTGAGGGGGTACCGCAAGGACCCCCAGGGTCCAAAAAAGCTTTTTTGTTTTTTAAAACTGCAGAATTCACATTGGGGTTGCGAATCCTGCTGTGAAAATAAAAAAAAAGTGCAGTCTCGATGCAGCCCCGGACACCGCCACCTCACCAGGGGCTTCATTGATGGTTTGCGGGTGGCAAACAGCCCCCCTGCAGTCCTGATGACCACCACCTCCCCAGGGCTCTTCTCTTTCATAATTAAAATGTGTGTGGGGGGCTCAAGCCCACAGGGGCTTTGCCAAGTGATGCGGACACAAAAGGGGTGTGGCCTCGGAACACCTCTCTGCAACGCAGCTCTGTGGTGCTTACTGAAGGTACCTGGTGGGCTAGTTGGCCCCCCATGTCATGAGTGATGTAATATGTGACGTCATCAGCAGTTCATTGCGTAGGCGCGAGTTATAGTTATCTCAACTAACTATGACAGCTGAATTTTTCTCGCTTTGGACGAGTGAAATGTCCAACTAACTATAATATCCCTAAATCCTGTGTTTTTTTTAGTGAATTTCTAAGGTTTTTTAAATGCTAATTTCTAACTATAACGTACCTGAAACCTATTTTTTTTTTGTGAAAAAAAAGATATATATATATATATATACACTACCTACTGGCAGTCGCCAGTAGGTAGTTATAGTTAGGACCCAGTTTCCATAGGAAAAGCGTTTTTTGATTTGTCAATAACTTTGGCGTCATTTGATGAATCTTTGCGAAATGTTTAAAACTAACGGGGCGGTCACATCAGCTGGTGTCTTGAAAATGTAAGAGTGATCCATCAAGCGGGGGCCGAGAAAAAGGAGGGGCCCAAAACGCTTTTTCTCTATGAAAATTTCCATAGGAATCGTTAGGCACGGCTACAGCCTGAACTGCTGAACGGTATTACACCAAATTTGGCAGGAAGTTAGCTCTTGGTTCAGAAAGCATTCTTTGTGTTAAATGGTGTAAATCCGCTCAGTAGTTCATGAAAAATGTAAGATTTCTCAGAAATACAACTGTGGCTACGGTGGATCCACACACCCTCCGGATCTCGTGCCTGAGATCTGATTGGCTGCCAAAACTTCAAACCAGGAAGTGTTGGCAGGCATCTTGTGACTCGGTTGAAACGAGTCACTGGAAAAATCGTGAAAAAAAATAAAAGGGGGAAAGGCAGAAACTCCCTGACCCCCTGGGCCCCCAAGGCTGGAAAAGCATTTTTTTTAAAAACATTTGGCCTGAGTCGCAGTAAATCCGTGAATCTCACGCAGGCCTCAGCAGCCCCTTGGAGACTGCCACCTCCCCGGGGCTTTAAACATATTACAATGCATTGGGGAGCTCCAGAACCCCCACACAACCCCAGGGACTGCCACCTCTCCACGCCAACTATATTAAAATGTGGGAGGCCACATGCCCCCCATTGCCTCGGGCATCCCCACCTCCCTGGGGCTACATTAGAACATATTGTGTGGGGGGCTACAGCAACCACGCAGCACCACGGACCACCACTTCCCTGGGGACAATATATCAAAATGTGGGGAGCCACGTGCACCTCCTCCCAGGGGCTAAAGTACTGAAATGCAGGGGGGGGCATGCAGCCTCCCCACAGACCCCAGGACTGCTACCTCCCAGGGGCACTCAGAGGGATATATATATATTTATATTATATATATATATATAATATATATATATATATTCACTGAAAAAAACATAGGTTTCATGCATGTTATAGTTAGAAATTAGCATTTAAAAAACCTTAGAAATTCACTGAAAAAAACATAGGTTTCAGGGACGTTATAGTTAGTTGGACATTTCACTCATACAAAAACACAGAAATTCCGCCGTTGTAGTTAGTGCAGCTAACTATACCTCGCGCCCCCGCAATGCACTGCTGATGACGTCACATATTACATCATTTATGATATGGTCAGTGACATCACTGATGACATCTCAAATGACATCACTGATGACATCATCCAGTGACTGTGTGTTGCTTTAAAGTTTAAATATGTATAATATATATGGCAAGGTGTATTGAAGAATGAGTGGGTGTATAAGTGTCTGGATGGAGGATTTAGTAGGGGCGTGACTGACTGAGTGAATCATTACATGTGTCCTACTGAATACATGGGTTAGTGACTAAACTGTCTGAATGTCTGTATCAGTCGGCCTGTTGTTGTATAAGCTGCTGCATGGTTTGGTCAGTAGCTACATGAGTGTCTAAATAGGTTATCGTTGTGTTGCCTGAGTATTTTTATGGGTACCTGAGTGTGTGTGTGGGTGGGAGGTGTGTGACTCTGTGCATAGATGTTTGAGTGGTTGATTCACTGGGTGTATGGGTTCAAGAGTGCACGTGGAAACAGCTGTATGGGTGGGTGAGTGTGTGTATGGGTATGTTGGTGAGTGAATGGATGTCTCAGTGGTATAACGGCAGGGAAAACACTGATTACCACCTTAGTGTTTTCGAAGCTGGACTATGGAAACGCCCTCTTCCTTAGCACTCACAAATACATCCTGAACAAATTGCAGTCCGTGCAAAATGTGGCAGCACGAATTCTGCTTAATATTCCTTGGCGACACTCTACTTCAGCAGCCATACGCCATCTACATTGGCTAAGAGTGGAGAGCAGAATTAAATTCAAGGCTCTCTGCATCGCCTACAAGGCCATTCATCAGACTGGACCAAAGTTCTTAAAGGAAGCTTTTCAGGTGTACATACCTGGAAAGAATCTAAGATCAGCAGCAAGCCACCTATTGCATGTTCCCCGAACAAGAACGGCCACATGGGGAGATAGACGCTTCCTGGTAGCGACCCCCATACTGTGGAACACACTCCCCTTGTATATTAAAACAGCACCAACACTCATTGCCTTCCGTAAGGCTCTGAAAACTTGGCTATTTAATCAATAAGTTCCTGTCCTCAATTTTGTGTATCCTAGAGAATCTCATTGCGCCTAGACACCCTAGGGTATTAGTTGTGCATTAAAAATCCCATAAATAAATAAATAAATAAATAACTACATAAGTAAAAGGCAATGTATGTGAGAGTTGGAGTATATAAATGACTATACGTGAGAGTGAGTGATTGTGAGAGTGGCTGTATGGATGAGTGTGTATTTGTATCTGTGATTGTGTAAGAGAGTAAGTATGTGTTTGTTTCTGTTTGAACTAAGTGATGTGGTATTTGTAGAACTGTATAGGTCAGTAAATGGAAGTGTGATTGATTCTTTGCAAGACTGACTAGGTGTGTGAGTAACTCTGGATGAGTGTTGTATGTGAGTGTCTGTATAGGTGTATGAGTGCATATGATAGTGTTGTATTGATGAGTGACTGCATGTATGAGTGATTGTATGGGCGCTAACTGGAGGAACCTGGTGGGCTAGTTGGCCCCCAGGGACCCTAAGTATTCAAGGGGACTTAATCCCCCAATTTAAAATGTGCCGGGGGTGTGTTTGCACACTTGTAATATCAGGCCCGCCCCCTCCCTGCACCACTGTGCATTGTAAGTTGGGGGATTAAGTCCTCTTGATTCGTGAGGGTCCCTGGGGGCCAACTAGCCCACCAGGTACCTCCAGTAAACGCCACAGAGCTGCGCTGCAGAGAGGTGTAAAAAGGGGCGTGGCCTCGTATCATGAAAAAGCTGGTCATGCAAGAGCTCAAAATATGCTGAGCGGGACTGCGCCCCTCCCTTCTTAGCATAATGCACTGTTGCGCTCCTGCACCACTGCCAGGTAATGACTGTTCGCTGGCGGAGCAGACGGTCCACCACCGATACGACTTTGTAAGTCATGGTCGGCAAAACGGTGGACTGCCACCCCTGCGCTACCACGAATCTGGCAGTCGCAAGACCACCAGACTCATAATCAGGCTCTTAGTCTCTGTTTTGAAAGTCAAAAATCTCAAGCGGTATGAAGCTGGAGGCTGTAGCAGCTGATGAGAGCTCCATGAGGTTGGATACTCCTTTGGCAAAGGGATGCTGAGCAGGATTTGCTGCTGCGGAGAAGAACAAAGCAGGAGCTGCTGCAAAGTCATGTCGACTGGCGATGCAACTTGGGCAGATAAATGAGAAGGTTGGTTCCGGTCTCTTCTCAGTTCTTGGAGCAGTGTTTAGCCAAAAGGTCCCATGTTTTGGGTAATGGCACATTTAACACCTCCACTAAAGGTCAAGGACTGGAGGGGCACCACTAGGGGCGTTCAGACTCACTAGACAGGATCCAGGTGCAAGTTCAAGATGGTTAGAGCCTTTCCTGAGGCTCTGATCAGGAGCCCAGCCAAATAGCCCTTGTAGTTACTCTGGTAGTCCTGGGTTCAAAAGTGGAACAGGGCTCATATCGCAAGGCAGGCCTCTGGGATTCAAGACAGACATCAAGGAGCAAAGCAGTCCTTCAAGGTACAGCAAAGCAGGCTTCTGAAGTACACAACAGGCCACCGCAGCCAGCAGTCTTCTGAGAGTCCTTCCACATGTCCATAAAGTGAAATGAAGAGTGGGTCTGACGGTCCTATTTTGCTACCTGGTACCTTTTTTGAAGTAGGACAAGTTTCTAGAGAATTTGCTTTGAAGTGATTGATGTTTCCTGCCTCCTGTGTCCTGTCTTCAGGCTGGCTGCATGAACAATGCAGTGTGACAAGTCCTTTATGTGAAGGCAGGGTACAGCCTATTTAGTTACAAGTGGGGCTGTGTACTGCCCCACCACCCCCCCATTCTGCAAAAGAAGGACCATCTAGGCACACCTAATTCAACTATTGTGTGGCTATCTGGAAGGAATATACAATTTCCAACTGCCAACTACACCCAGTCATGTGCCCCAGGAACAGGCTAAAGGTACCAAATAGGGCAGGAAAATGGCAACATTCTAAAAGTGGAATTCTCAAAATTGAGACTTACAATCCAACTTTACCATTAAAGAGGATGTTAAATTACAGTTTCAGTTACCAGATATCAGATCTTTACTTGATCCCAATAACAAGTTAGCAAATGTAATCAGACAACCCAGTATTTCTTATGGGAGAGGTAGGTTTCGTAGTAGTGAAAAACGAATTTAGGGGGTTTTTACTGCCAGGACATGTAAAACGTAAAAGACCATGTCCAAACTTTTAATTACAATTAGAGCTCATGGTTCTATGGTATTTATTTTTTGGACATTTCCGTCTGTATTTATCCACATTTATTGTTTGCTAATTTCCTCTGTGTTTCTCCATATTTATTGTGATCTTTGTAAAAAAAAATAATCTGAAATTAGTATATTGCTACATTTATTTATCTGATAAATATACACTCATGCTTGAATGCCAGCCAGGTTTCAGCCTTATGTATATCTACTGCTGTTAAAGCCTCTTTACTAAAATCCCTTTCTTTTTTAACCCCCTTTCCTATCAACCCACACAGATATTGACTTGGCAGTCATGGCAGACAGAATTTTGAATTACTAATAAACAATAAAATTTCTGTTTTTATCCACATTTAAAATAAATACAGACATGAAAATAAATGTTTTCTGTCTGTGTTTATCTGCAAAAATCAGGAGAAATGGAAAACAGGGAGCCCTAATTACAATGCACCCTGCCCTGTGCGCTACCTAGGGCCTACCTTAGGGGTGACATATGCAATAAAAGTGGAATTTTAAAGTTTAGCAAGGGGGTAATATTGCCAAGTCGAATTGGCAGTTTAAAACTGCATGTGGGCTGCAATGGCAGGCTCTGGACATGTTTTAAGGGGCTACTTAAGTGGGTAGCACAAATAATGCTGCAGGCTCACTAGTAGCATATATATTCCAGCAAACTCCACTGAATCATGAAGGAGCACGGCATTCGGGTGCTGTTATAAAATCTCCAATTTATTGGTGGCTGAAGCGGTCTCACCTACGCGTTCTGGGAGTCACAGTTACCTTGATCATGATGAGGAAAGCACCATTACGTGTAGTTAAATATGTGCAAAATAAGCGTCTGTAAACAGTGATGGATGATGACAACCACCACAAAGTGCATACGTGCATGGAAATACTACAAATGGGGTTGCCATCTTTTAATAGGTATTTATTCAATTCATAGTATATCACTGTAGATAATCTTGAAACAGTATCTCATTACAAATTAAACTTCATGGTATATACAATTAACACCATTTAAAGCACAATTTCATTTATATTCAAGACAAGAGAAAATCTTGTCAATTTTATGCCAATTGATATTCTATGGCAATATCACACCCCAGCGGGTAAATCTTCTATTCTCTGTAATAACTTGGTACAGAAGGTGAGAGCCTCTCAGGATATATATATCCAAGCTGACAGACTCCTGCTGGCCCCCGTCCGCATCTGGCTGACAGGGCTGGTGCATGGCAACAGGAGCAGGACCCATTTAAAATCACAAAGGAAACTTTGTCGTCGGTACTTGACAAAGAAAAAGCCGGCACTCCAGAGATGTTACACCAATGGTTTAATAAACGGATTATATATGGCAGTTGCCAGTAGGTAGTTATAGTTAGAACCTAGTTTCCATAGGAAAAGCATTTTTTGATTTGCTAATAACTTTGGCGTCGTTTGACGAATCTTCGCAAAATTATCCCAAAACAGTCTATCCAGGTAAGCTCCTATACTGAAAGTTTGGGGGTGATTCATCAAGCGGGGGCTGAGAAAAAAGGGGGGTCCCAAAAAGCGTTTTTCCATGTTAATTTCCATAGGAAACTTTAGCCAAGGCTACAGCCCGAACTGCTGAGCAGAATTACACCAAATTTTGCAAAACGTTAGCGCTTGGTTCAGAAAGTGACCTTTTTTTTAAATGGTGTAAATCCATTCAGTAGTTGCTGAGAAATTCAAAAAATAAGAGTCAAAAAATCAATTTCCCATAGGAAACTTTAGCCAAGGCTACAGCCGAACTGCTGAACAGAATTACGCCAAATTGTGCAAAAAGGTAGCACTTGGCTCAGAAAGCGTCCTTTTAAAAAATGGTGTAAATCCGTTCAGTAGTTTCTGAGAAATTCAAAAAATGAAAATATTGATATCTAGACGCACGGCGGATCCGCGGACCCTCCCGACCACGAGCTTTATTCTAATTGGCTGTCAACACTCCAAGCCATGAAGTGTTGGCAGCCATCTTGTGACTCTGTAGAACCGAGTCACAAGAAAACAGTGAAACAAATGCGAAAAACAAGAAAAGGGGGCAGAGTAGAAACACCCTGACCCTCTAGGCCTACTCAGGGGTCCTACAAGGACCGCAGGGCTCCCGCGCTTCATTGTATTGAAGCCCCTGGGTCGGCCAGGTCCTGGGGGCACTGGTGTGTGGGGGGCCCCAATCCACCCCACACTGCCCCGGGAACGGCCACCTCCCCAGGGCTAGATTTATGAGTTGCGGGGGGGTACGCAGCCCTCCGGCAGCCCCAGGGACCGCCACCCCTGGGGCTAATTTTTAAATGTGTGGGGGGCCTCCAAGGCCCCCCAAGCCCTGGGGACCGCCACCCCCTGGGGCTTTTATTAATTATTTGCGTGGGGCACATGGCTCCCTGCTGCCCTAGGTACCGCCACCCTGGGGCTTTTTAAAGAAATAAATAAACCTGTGTGGGGGGGGCTCAAACCCCCCCCACACGCCCTGGGGACCGCCACCTCCCTGGGGCACTAAGATGCAAATGTGGGATCTGTTGCAGACCCCCGAGCCCTGGGGACCACCACCTCCCCGGGGCTGTGTACTCGGTGGGAGGGGGGCCACGCTGCCCCGCTCCTGGAGCCCTTCATGGCCCTGGGGACCGGCATCCCCCAGGGCCTGCTCCTGCAGTGTCCCAGTGTGCCCACCCCCGGGACACTGCTGTTTGCTATGGCAGGGCAGGAACCGTGCGGCTCCCGCCCTGTCATAGCAAACTGTGGTTTGGATTTTGTAAGCGAGAGCAGGTTTCCTGCTCTCGCTTACAAAATCCAAATCACATTGCTTTTCTTCAAGGGGAGCTGCATGTTAGCAAAAGCCGGAAAAGCAATGCCGGCTCCCGCAGGAGGCAGGGAGCCGGCGGGACCGTGGGGGAATTGGGGCTCCCCCCACAGTCCTCAATGAAGAGGCCAGGCCCAGGGGGATGGGGTCCCCAGGGCCATGAGTGGCCTAGGAGGGGGGCCACACGGCCCCATCTATCAATGTTTTTTTTAAAAAAAGAATTAAATGAGGCGCAGCCCCGGGGGATGAGGTCCCCGGGGCCCTTGAGGCCGAAGGAGGGGGGCTACGCAGCCCCCCTCCTTTAAAAAGATTTTTTTTTAAATATGGCCGTGCCCCAGGGGATGGGGTCCCCGGGCCGAAATTGGCCTCGGGAGGGGGACCACGCAGCCCCCTTCCTGTTTAAAAAAATAAATAAATAAAAAAGCAGGCCCTGGGGGATGGGTTCCCCAGGGCCATAATTTAAAAAGGGGGCCACACTGCCCCCTTGATTAAAAAATAAATACATAAAAAAGCCGGCGTAGCGGCGGAGGCCACGGCCCCTAACAGGAGCACTCAGCAAATGCGCCCCCTGGCGCGTTGTAGGTGGGGGAATTAATTTCCCTTGAATTCTGAGGGTCCCTGGGGGCCAAATAGCCCACCAGGTACCTCCAGTATGCGCCAGGGAGCTGTGTTGCTGAGAGGTGTTCAGAGGCCACGTCCCTTTTTACACCTCTCTGCAACGCAGCTCTGTGGCGCTTACTGGAGGCACCTGGTGGGCTAGTTGGCCCCCAGGGTCCCTTAGGACTCAAGGGGAATTAATCCCCCAATTTACAACACGCCAGGGTGCGCATTTGCACAGTGGTGCACTGAGGGGGCAGGGCCTGACATACGAAGTGTGCAAATGCACCCCCCGGCACATTGTAAATTGGGGGACTAAGTCCCCTTCAATCCTGAGGGTCCCTAGGGACCAACTAGCCCACCAGGTACCTCCAAAGAGCTGCGTTGCAGAGAGGTGTAAAAAGGGACGTGGCCTCGGACCACCTCTCTGCAACGCAGCTCTATAGCGCTTACTGGCGGTACATGGTGGGCTAGTTGGCCCCCAGGGACCCTCAGGATTCAAGGTTGAATTAATTCCCCAAATTAAAACCCGCCAGGGGGCGGGTTTGCACAGTGGTGAAGGGAGGGGGCGGGGCCTGATGGGACATGTGTGTACTTATGCAATCACTCCACCAAAACCCAAGCACTTAAAAATTCACCATGCACTCTCTTTGCAGCACTCTAATCATCCAGTCACTACCCATGCACTCATGCAATGACCCATGCACTAACTCATGCACTGCTACAATACCCTGAGCAGTACCCATGCAGTTCAGCCATTGCCCTGTCACTACCCATATACTCCTCCAATCACCCAGCGAGCACTATGTACTTATCCAATCACTCCGCCAAAACCCAGGCACTTATACATTCACCATGCACTCTCCTTGCAGTGCTCTAATCTTCCAGTCAGTACCCATTGCTCATGGAGTGACCCAGGCACTAACACATGCACTGCTACAATCCCATGTGCATTACCCATGCAGACCTCTAACCACCTACACAGTACTGATTCACTCCTCCAATTACCCAGGTTGTACCTATGCACTCCAGAAATCCTTCTGTCACTACCCATGCACTCCTCCAATCACCCATCCAGCATCATGTACTTATCCAATCACTCTGCCAAAACCCAAGCAGTTATAAAATCACCATGCACTGTCCTTGCAGCACTCTAATCATCCAGTCACTACCCATGTACTCATGCAATGACCCAGGCACTAACTCATGGCAAATACAGAGGAGGTCATGCTCATTACAGGAGTACCCCAACGCATAGTGTTCCCTATTGTATATAGGTATTTCCACTGTATTCTAAGTGTCTTTTAGCATAGCACTGGCTCCGGTCCTGGTTAGTCAGAGTCAGTTACCAGTAGAACCTGTCACTAAAATTTTGGGGGCACAGGAGGACTTTCTGCTCCTCTGTTGGTTCTTTCTGCACATCTCTTGCTTCTTCCTGCATTTTTCTTCATTTTTCTGGACTTCTGTTTCCTCTTTCTGCATTTGTCTTGCTCCTTACTGCGCTTTTCTTCCTCTTTCTTCACATTTCCTAACTTTATAGGTATAGTTCGAAATTAGCATTTAAAAAACCATTGAAATTCACTGAAAAAGACATAGGTTTCAGGCACGTTATAGTTAGAAATTAGCATTTAAAAAACCTTAGAAATTCACAGAAAAAACCAAAGGTTTCAGGGACGTTATAGTTAGTTGGACATTTCACTCGTACAAAACCATAGAAATTCCCCCATTATAGTTAGTTCAGCTAACTATAACTCGCGCCCCCTGCTAATGACGTCACATATTACATCATTCATGACATGGTCAGTGACATCACTGATGACATCACTGATGACATCTCAAATTACATCACTGATGACATCACTGTTGACATCATCCACGTCAAAATCTGATGCACCTCCTCACACTCTAATATAATCTTTGATACACCCACTGTAAAATACAGACTACCATTTTCGAAATCATCGACACACCAATACCAGTTACTACATACACACTCACTGATTCCTAGGTCTAAACACACATCCACTCATTCACCCATACAATCACTCATACATACAGTCACTCATCAATACAACACTATCATATGCGCTCATATACCTATACAGACACTCACACACCGCCACTTATCCATGGAGTTACTCACACACCTAGTCAGTCATGCAAAGAATCAATCACACTCCCATTTCCTCACCTATACAGTTATACACACACCACCTCACTTATGCAAACATATACCAACACATACTTACTCTCTCATACAATCACTGATACAAGTACACACTCATCCATATAGCCACTCTCACAGTCACTGACTCTCACGTATAGTCATTTATATACTCTAAGTCTCATATACACTGCCTTTTACATATGTAGTTACTTGGACATGTACCACTGAGACAACCAATCTCTCACCAACACACCCATACACACACTCACCCACCCATACAGCTGTTTCCACATGCACTCTTGAACCCATACACCCAGTGAATCAACCGCTCACACATCTATGCACAGAGTCACACACCTCCCACCCACCCACACACACACTCAGTCTCCCATACAAATACTCAGGCAACCAATCAATAACCCATATAGACACTCATGTAGCTACTCACCAACACATGCAGCAGCTTACACAACAACAGACATACTGATACACACATTCACACAGTTTAGTCAGTAACCCATGCATTCAGTTAGACACATTTAATCACTCACTTATACAGTCAGTCACGCACATACTAAGTCCTCCATCCAGACACTTATACACCAACTCATTCTTCAATACACCTTGGCATATATATAAAAACATATTTAAACTTTAGAGAAACACACAGTCACTGGATAATGTCATCAGTGATGTCATTTGAGATGTCATCAGTAACGTAATCAGTGATGTCACTGACCATGTCATGAATGATATAATATGTCACATCATCAGCAGTGCATTGCGGGGGCGCGAGTTATAGTTAGCTGAACTAACTATAACAGGGGAATTTCTATGGTTTTGTATGAGTGAAATTTCCAACTAACTATAACGTCCCTAAAACCTATGGCTTTTTTCAGTGAATCTCTAAGGATTTTTAAATGCTAATTTCTAACTATATTGTGCCTGAAACCTATGTTTTTTTCAGTGAATATATATATATATATATATCTATATATATATCCCAACACACTCCTCATTCAGCCAGATTCTTGAGCGCGAAGAAAGAGCACAGACCACTGCAGTTCGTCATACTGCAATGTTTATTATAACTCCCAAACGATCGCAGGAGCCATGACGCGTTTCGTCCCTTGCAGGGGACTTGATCCCTGAACGCCACCTTTACTGCGGCGCACTTATGGGCGGGTGCCTCAATCACGGATTGTACCCGTGTGTATTCCTTTATTGCTCCATAATTCCAGGATAATGTTACTGAATAAAGAGTCACTCGCGAGGGGTGAGTTATAAAGATTTATTTCTTAACTCGGGCAAACAAACGTGTTTCGGCTGGTCGCCTTCATCGGTGTCATCAGACACGCCAGAAACGCCACTCTAATTATACATATCATGTTCATGAAAAGTAAAAACTGACATTCATTCATGTGTCCCGTTTCTCTACTGCGCCATCTTGGCATGATTCAATATTAAATACATTGCATATAAAAAGCCGTATAAAATAAAATTTTCAATTTTCCTTGGCAAAAGAGATTAAAAGATAATTCAAACATTTGATTACAATAATTTAGCCCTGGATGGGCCATGATTCTTTATACAATGTAATTGCATCCCACAATTGAGCCCTGTATGGGCAATCAATGTCATGTCAAGCTTTTCTGTGCAAATGAAGAAATTGAGAATGGGGATAAGGAGAACAAAATAAAAGAAGATAAAGAAAAAAGAAAAGAAAAGAGGAAAGAAAAAAGAGATAAAGAAAGATGAAAAAGAGTCAGGATAAAGGAGAAAAGGAGCCATCAGGCAGACAAGCAGAAGAAATGTGTCCGTACACATTGTTGTGGATCGTACGATCCTCTGTATTATGGTGCCAGACATCTGTGCCTTACTCTGCCAATACATATCAATGTCATCTTTAATGACAAAAAAGCTCAATGAAAGCTCAGTATTATATACATGAAAATTACAAACATTATCCTAGATGGACCGATAACTGCTCGCTACTGTTTATTCCATTTGGTGCCTTGGTCTGTACATCTATTATATAGTGGGACTCCAATTTCCTTAATTTGAGGGTTCAATCTCCTCCTCTCAGATTAGCCGGCACATGGTCCTGGCAAAAATAGGCTAAGAGATCCCTATTGCTATTGTGTATGCTGCTGAAATGTCGGGCTACCGGGTTTGTAATATCCCTATTGGTGATGGCCCACATATGCTCTAAAATGCGGACCTTTGTAGGGTGGATAGTGCTCCCTATATATTTCAAGCCGCAAGGGCACGTCAGACAATAGACAGTATAGGAAGTGGTACAGGTCATGAACTTAGTGATTTTTTTGGTTTCTCAAGACCCGGTATAGTGTCAGACAATGTTCTTTTGCTCTTTATGCACGACTTGCATTTGCTGCAAGGGTAAAACTCCCTTAGTTTATTTAGAGGAGTCATTGCCTCCTTTTCTAAGTGGCTGTGCACCAGATTGTTGCTGAGAGACCTTGCTTTTCTCCGCATTATCCTCTGAAGGTCTTCAGCATTTTCAGAAAAAGTGGTTATCATTCTGAATCCAACTTTTTCTTCTTTTTTCCTGGAGATAGTTTTTAACATGTCTTGTCTGGAAGACAAATCCACCCTCTAAAAGGATTCTTCCAGGGTCTGATTGTTATATCCTCTCTCCTTGAATCTAGATATGCTTTCCTTAGCTGCCTGTTGGAAGTCACTGTCTTTGCTGTTGTTGCATTTGATCCTCAATAGCTCACTGATGAGCTTATGGGGATGGTTACTGGTTGCGTGCAATATTGAATTACACACAGTGGGTTTTCTGTAGAGTCTCGTACCTAAGATTCCCTCTGAGACATACATTTCTAGGTCAAGAAAGTTAATCGATATATTGCTGACCCCTCCTGTGAACTTCAAATTAACGTTGTTGACATTCAGCGCATCAATGTAAGCTTGGGATGACTGTGATGACCCCCTCCATATTACAAAGAGATCATCAATGTAGCGATACCATGCTACAATATGATCCAACCAAATTTGATTGTCATTGGTGCAGGCCACCTGCTACTCCAACGAACAAGTTTGAATAGCTGGGGGCGAAGCAGGTCCCCATCGCTGTTCCAGACAATTGTATTAAATGTTGATTCTGATACAAAAATATATTAATTGTGAGACAAAATTCTACAAATTCAAGTAGCATGCTATTATGTTTTAAGTACTTGAGTGGTCTGTTCTTCAAAAAGTACTTGACAGCATTTAAGCCATCCTTGTGTGCAATACACGTATATAAGGAAGATATGTCGAGTGCTATCATCTGAAAGTCATTTTCCCACTTGACGTTTTTTATAGAGTTTAGGAAATCCTTCGTATCGTGAATGTAGGAAGATAGCTTTATTACCTTTTGTGCCAAAAGTAGTTGGTAAAGATAGACATATGATCCATTAGACTACCCTGTGATGAGACTATGGGTCATCCAAGAGGATTGTTTCTATCCTTATGTATTTTTGGGATGTGATAGAAAGTTGGTGTGATGGGTTCAGAACACCGTAGATATAAGAACTCATCCGTATTCAACATCCCTTTCTCGTACCACTTTTTTATCAATACATGATATGTTTTAAAACTTTCTTGATAAGTAGTTGACGTGATTTTTTTATAACATCTTTCCTCCTGTAGTTGTCTTAATGCCTCCAATTCGTATTGCTCTCGTGTTTGCAACACAATATTGCCTCTTTTGTTGGAGGGTTTGATTATTAGTATTTTATCATTACACAGGTTGGTCAGTGCGGCCTGTTGTTCCTTATTGAAATCCCTCTTATTATGTTTCTTTTTCTTAGGGAGTTGTTGTCTTAATTTCAAAAGATCCTGATTCACTGCTTCCGCAAATGTATCGATAGCATCACTAGGCATTTGTGGCAAAAACTGTGAAACTGGTTTGAAAGGGCTGTTTCCACTACTTTGCTCAATGTCTATTGTGGAAATCTGTTGCTGAGTATTCATGATTGTAATCCCTGGTGCTTGATGCTCTGTAGAAAGACTTTCCAGGACCTGTATAGTCTCCAGGTCTTTGCCAGTGAGGATATCGGTAGTCAATCTTTCACCAGGTTTTTTCTTTGGGCGATTGATTGTAGGTTTTCATTTGAGAAATGTATGCAGTTTTAACTTTCCCGTAAACTTAAACAAGTCAATACATGTTTGGGTGTATTTCAGTTTCTTGTTTGGACAAAAGGTGAGGCCGAGTCTTAATACCTGCTCTTCCATTTTCGTTAAAGTCCTCGGAGTTAGGTTGACAATTGTTAGGATCTCTGATCTTACTTCCTTTTGTTGAAGCGTTTGCTCCTTGTGGCAGGAGGTGATCTGTTGCTTCTTGCACCCCCTTCCGCCTCTCTTTGTTTTCCTTGTGGTTTCAGGTCTGGGGGTTTGCCTCTAGTCCCTTTTTGCCATGATAGACGTATTAGTCGAAATTCCTCTTGAAAAGGAGCTCTGTTAAGTTGCGCTATTCGTTCATTGCCTGTATACTCAAAGGCTGCGTCATTGTCGGTGACGTCTGATTCAGAAGTTTCCCTGGACTCCATGATTTTATTTTTTTGCTTCAATAGCAGTTCCTTCCTTGGGTGATCGAATTTTTTAGCAAATGTCAATACTCTGCCCAGGGCATACTCCTTTTCATCCCTCTCAAATTGTTCCTGTTTATGCTGCTTTAGTTTTTTGTACATATGTTTTGAGCCTTTTCTCCATGAGCTCCTTAAGTTCCATTTGTTTTTCCTTATCCTCACCTTGTGATATTTCAACTTCCAATTTACTTATCTCGTGAAGGGCTTTATCCCTATCACTCCATGCAAATCTTACAAGTATAGATAACATTCCTTGACTCGATTGTGCAGTGTGCTCCCCCCACTCCTGCAACAATTGCGGGTCTGGATTTTTATATGCTGGTATGGTATAAATCAGAAGTCCCCTTGGGACTCTGTGCTCGTCGATGTAACTTTGTAGGGAGGTTGCCTCCCACCACTTGTGGATTTCTCTTTCATACAGGCATTCGAACACTCGCTCTTAGTTCTGCCCCTCCACTGGCTGAATCTCCTCATGCCCGTTTTTTAAAAATATTGAGGGCCGCTTCCCGGCGTTCCGATTCGCAAAACATTTTGTCTTTTAAATACTGTATGTATTGCAGTTTATGATTGCCTCTTTCCCTCTCTCCCTGCCGCTGTTCAGATCACTGCCATGCATCCATACACAATGGCTTACCGCACGCTGCAACGGTCGCTTTGATGCAGCACTCGATTGCCATTGACCGAATCTTCGTTCGTTTCGGTTCCGTTCTACTTTACAATTCCTTATTTACGTTGCAGCGACGGTGCACCGGAAGTTATATTCAGCTCCTGAACGCCACCTTTACTCCGGCGCACTCACGGGCGGGTGCCATAATCCCAGGATAATGTTCCTGAATAAAGAGTCACTCGCGAGGAGTGAGTTATAAAGATGTAAATGTATATATATATATAAATATTCCACAGTGGGATCCCAGGGGTACCACCATCCAAAGAAAGGCACAACACCAGGAAACAGACTCCAAAGGCAAAGTTGAGAGTAAAATGATGATTTATTCAAGCATCAAGTGTCCAAATAAATATATATACCTTCACTGAAAAAAAACATAGGTTTCAGACATGTTATAGTTAAGAATTAGCATTTAAAAAACCTTAGAAATTCACAAAAGGTTTTTTAAATAATAATTGCTAACTATAACATGTCTGAAACCTATGGTTTTTTCAGTGAATTTCAAAGATTTCTTAAATGACAATTTTTAAATGTAATAATAGTTATATTTATTTTTTTGATACTGATTTTCTACATTTTTTTAACTATTTATTTTTACATATTCTATTTTTTAAATTACATTATATATTTTTAATATATTAGGAAAAAAAATATTTCAAATATTGAAACTCTACTGTTTTTCTTTTTTTGTTTTATATTTTTTTTAATATATTTATATTATTTTCTTTATTGTTTTTTTTTCTTCAAATTTTTATTGGGAGTCACGCACCCAAAGCGCACCTTTCTCGATCGCTGCACGGAACCAAGCTGCCATTTTAGGATTGTTGTATAGGGTCCGCGTAGGATGTGTGCGTGTTTTCCTGCGCGATTGCTATGCGACCGGTATGCGACTCCAGGCGCATACACAACACATACGTATTACTTTACACAATGCTCGCGCGCTTGCGCATGACGTCATATACGTGTTCGACGCATTAGGAGTCGCGCACCCAGCACGTGCACACCAGGGGGTCGCGCTGAGCGCCGCTTTGAGTGCACGACTCCTAATTTGCTGGTAAAAAATAAATTAGCACCTCTCACTAATTTCTATTCTCCCCGGGGACCCCATCCCCCGGGGCCTATATACAACGTTGGGGACAGTTTTGCACAGTTCTGTCATTGGGCAACATGTGGGATACATCTGGGTGATATTTGTGCTGCATTTGGGCTCTTTTGTCTCTGTTAGCCATCTTGGGAGATTTATTTGTTATGAAGTTTCCTAATTTCCTCATTTACTGCAGTCTCCTCAGTAGGAAATGCTTTCAGTTTTCTACTTTGATTCCATCAAGAAGGTATTCAGATGTGTCACACATTTGCCATAAATTCTGAATGTTAGCGCTCTAGTTGCTCATTAGATCACTGTAGTAAAGCTACTGCTCACCACGGAAGTCTGCTGCTGGTATTAAAAGTGCTTGTTTCAGTCTGCATGTCAGAATTTTTTAATGAAATAGAATAGGATTTGAGAAGTCAAAATGTGCCCTAATTTTTCTTTCTGCAGCACTAATCATACTTCCTATGGCAAAATGAACCCCCTCATTTTGTTCCTTTTTACATTAAATGTTTTAAGAGTTACCACTTTAGTCCAATCAAGATGGCTTCAGGTGTGCAATACGTTTGTCATAAGTAAGACTGTTAGCGCTCAAGTTGTTCTTTAGAACACTCTGGGAAGCTGCAGTAGAAATCAAAGGAATCAACTGACAGTCTCTGCTCTTGATGGATGTACATGTTTTACTGAGAATGTCAGACTTCAATCTCACATGACTGAGAAAGATAATGTGAATTTACAGAAAATATGCTCTCAGTTTAGCTTATAGATCACCTTCCAAACCTCTGTGGCAAAAGCATGAGAAAATAGTTTTCTCTCAAACATGATTCATGATATCCCAGCAGAAGGCTTTTTCACATGGTAAAATCACCTTAGAACACACCACAATTCCTAAAATGAGTATGGTACCATCAACAAATGATGTATAATGTAAATAAAGTCTAAAAACCTTCTATTAACTGCAATGCTTTTTAATGAGGCGCTATCATGTATATTGGTCCCAAGATGGCTGCCAACACTTCTTGGATGAAGTGCTGACAGCCAATCAGATCTCGCGATGAGATGTGTGGTTAGGCTCCGCCCAGATATATATGTGATTTTACTTTTGATTTTCTCAGGAACTACTGAACGGATTTACACCATTTAACCAAAAGGCACGAGTGTGAACCAAGGGCTACCTCTTTACCAAATTTGGTGTAATTCCGTTCAGCAGTTCGGGCTGTAGCTGCGATTAAAGGTTCCTATGGAAAATTGCATGCGGAAAACACGTTTTGGGACCCCCCTTTTTTCTCAGCCCCCGCTTGACGAATCACCCTGAGACTTTCAGGGTAGGAGCGGACCAGAGCCCCCCACCAGTTATTCCAAATAGAATGTTGCGGATTTCCTATGGCTAATAGGTCCTAACTATAACTACCTACGGTCGCCAGTAGGATATATATATATATGTGTGTGTGTGTGTGTGTGTGTGTGTGTATGTGTGTGTGTGTGTGTGTGTGTGTGTGTGTGTGTGTGCTTTTGGCTCTTTCCCAAAACGTCTGTGCTTATTTACAATCCCCTTGCGCCACAAGTAGATACTTTTTGGCGCACCAACGGCACATTATGCCTGTCAATATTTATAAGGCCTTCAAGTTACCCTGTGTGACTTTTCATGGGCTTGTAAATATGGGCCCTTTCAGGCCCCACCCTGCGTGAAAGGACATTCCATGGGATTTGCTGTGGGTGTTCCACACAACATTCGTGGAACCTGACACATTCCCACCCAGATTTACTAAGTGCCGCCAGAATCCTACGCCTCCCCAGGATAGGCATTGGAGTAGAGCAACGAGGTGAAATACTTTTATTTCTCCTTGTTTTTTGCTCGTTCTATGTGTGCTAATTTCTGAAGGACACATAGAAGGAGCAAAACACCATTAATGATTGTTTTGTGTAGGAAGGTGTCCCTTCCTGCACAACAACAATTGTCACTGCAATGCAGGCCCCCTTGCAAGGCTGCTGTTTGTGCACCGGTGCAGGGTAGAAGGTCAGGAATGCTTCATATCATGCTATATTTTTACGTCCAAAACAGCAATTTCTATCCCGAATTGACTTTGATCTTGATGTAGTACGGACCACCTACTGTTTAATTATTGCCCTCAAATAAATTTCAGCACACAAGAAATAATAACATACACAGTCCTTATCAAGTATTTTTGCAAAAAGGTTAGGATTTACACATTGCATATTCTTGTGTTGTATTGGGAAAGTCAGCCATCTGTGTGCCTTAAGGGTCTCTTTCTCAACGGGATTCTGTTGTGACTAGTTCCTGGAAAGGGTATGCCTGACAAAAGATCTATCCCCTCTTTAAATCTGAGTAGAATACATCCTGCACGTGTTGTAATGTTACGAAGCTGGTGATCCAGATACAAAATGATTCAGTATTTGTACCACTCAAACTGAATGGTCTGTAGGTTCCTCGTTGTGATAAATGCAATTTTTATTGAGAACAATTATACTCATTGTAAGAAGTGCTACCTTTCCTAGTTAGATGCCACCTAACTGGGAAAGCTGCCATTGGTGATGACTCCCACTGCTCCAACATCATGTACATATGGTGATTTACTGTCCTCGTAGGTACTAGAAGTGGGTGAACCACTGAAAGATCGAGCCAATCTCGAGCCAGATGCCTAGCTTTGAGTGTGCAACCTAAATAATGACCAAAAATAAAAGGAGGAAAAAAGGAGGGAAACACGTAAATAGAACAAGAAAAAAAAAGCTCCTTATTTAATAGTGCTCTGACATGGGTGTTATAATATATGCCAACTGAAAATGTGATAAAATATGTTTTAAACAAAAAGTTGTCTGCTGCAAAGCACATCATGCAATATGCAGATCATATTAAATGTAATAAAATGTAATCGTTCTATTAGACCACAGTGAGCTGGGATGGGCATTTGACTCCTACACCTTGTAACCCTGACTGTATCATGTAACACATCTTGTTCATTGATTTGCTCACAAACATGATTTATTTTGAATGGGTAATGTGTATGTTATGTAAAGCGCTCTAACACTCTGCATTGGGATGAGTAGCGCTATAAAAGAAATGGAATACTGCTATTTAAATTGTTACTTGTGTAAATGCTGTGACAGACTAACCCATCTAACATTCTTACAATGCATGCACTGACATACAGCGACCGAACAAAGTAAAAAGAATGCACCTCTTAAGTGCCTGTGAAGAGATAACAAACACTGTGCTTTTGTTTCCTCTCCCTTGCATTTGCATTTAAGTGTGAGGTTCCAGGTCGCCTCCAGGCCCATACTAGATAAAAAGGAGGCTTCATGGCCACTTAACTTCTGTCTTTATTTTTGGCATGGCTAGAGGTGGAAAGAAAGCCCCCTTACTGCCTGCACATTGCTGCTGGGAATAGAAGGCAGACAAAGTTCTACTGAACGTGTCCCAGTGTCTGAAAATTACACTGGGACAAGTTGAACTTATTTCAGTGGGACACAACTTCTTGGCAGTGTGGGCGGCGTCCACCCTGTGAAAATAGTGGGTAGACGCTTTGTACCCGCGTGCACCCCCTCACTCGTGACTTGGTTGCTTACCAGAATAATAACCGTTCCTATAGTTACACGCACAAATCCCACAACGCCTATTCTCAACGCTAATATCGTCAATTATCTTCATTATGCACTGTGATGACATCAGCACGTGCTGCATATCTGTCACTGATCCTGAAAGCAAGAAAAAAAAACTAGACCGAGCCAATAGTTATGCAAACCTCTTTTAGAGACACTCATTCAAAACACCCACACCAGCACAATTTCTTGAATCGAATCCTGTAAATGTGAGCACACCCTACGGTCCTACATCACTATCTTGAATCTAGAATGGGAAAACAATTAGACTATTATCCACTAGTTCCACCAAAAATATTCTTTCATTCAATCCATTAAATGGAAATGTTTCATCATGTACTGTGACTCATTTAATTACACAAATTACATTTAAATCTTAAAGAATCTAACCCATGGCAACTAATGACAGTACAGTAAGTTCAAGAATGCTGCAGTCAGCTCCAAGGAAAAAACGCCATTTGACCAATTCACAGGTACCTCTTAATAAAAAGATTTTTAGTTAATCATGATTTTAATAAGCAATATCCTCCTCATCTTTAATAAAAACATATTTACATGGCCCTAATTTGAACGTCAAAAAATCTCTCTTTCGCTTAGTCTTAGTTTGCGATTAACACCTTTCCTATGTCCTTTCACACCCTCTCTTGCTTCAAACCGAATTTCTTTCATTCTAAATTTACACTCTGAAGTCATGAGGTGTAGCAACGTGGGATATTTCACTGCTGTGCTCTTAAACACTCTTTCCAATGTTATTTTACTGGTCGAATGGTGGCCCCTACATATATTTGAAGACATGCACACATAATATTGTATACACAGACGTTGTCAACAATTCCGTAATAGAATACTTTCTCTTTTTGAAGATGAAGATTTCCTGTGGTTTCTACTCATAATCCTCCTATCTTCTACATAAATATTGCAACCCAAGAAGCAATTTAATTCCAAGGTTTATATTACAAATTCAGATAGTTCCATCTTTATGACCATCTACCGCTATTATAAAGTCAGTACTGTCCTTTATATATGAGGGATAATGTAGCCTCGTATACAAATGACTAGTACTGACTTTTTAAAAGCTGTATATTGAATACCCTGGGAAGAGGACTTAATCCTAGTAACCATGGATGTGAATCCCTTTACTTATGTATCAGACATAAAGATGGACTATTAAGTATGAACAAATTTTGAATAGCAAGTCAGCCAAACTGTTTTTTCTGATAAGATGTTACTAGAAATGGCTTGGTTTTGAATAGAAATGCCTTTTTCTATGGACATGATTTATATCAGCAAAGCTGCCGCAACTGCAATGGGTTATTTTTTTGTGCCATTGTTTGCCTCATTATTTATGAGACATTTTGAAACAAACATTAATTTACAGCCCTTTGAGCAGTGGCGGCTGGTGACATTTGAAAGTAGTAAGGCGTAAGAGTTCAGGATGAGTGTCACCAATTTTATATTGTGTCCATGGTTTGAACTGACCACCCTATTGTCCTCTGTAGTGGTTGGAAATGTCTACAGTCAATAGCAGCCACCCCTAATCATGCATACTAGCCATGCGAGGCCAAGCACCCACTTAAATCTTTCTCGCTAGATACTAGTGTCAGACAAAGCAACTCATGAAAGCAGCTTACATGAGTCCTCATATGTACCCACTTCCTAATACATGTCCGATATCACGAATAGCGATGTACAAAGCAATGTGGAACAAATCCAAGAACAGTTGGTTAAACAGAAGCAAGAAATGATATGGAGCACCAAACAAGCCCTCTGTCATCGCAGTCAACTCCTAGCCCTACCGCGGCCCGCTGGCATGCAGAGACAGTCTGATGTGGATGCCGGGGCTCAGTAAGTTCCACGGAAGCACAGAATGCACAGCAGCCAACCCATAAGCAGTGGCACCAAATGTTGAATTTGCAATGGAAAATAAACAAATAGAAGGCGCACAGGGAAGACAGCTCACAGACACATTTGTAGTACAAATGCTCCGTAAAACGAAGCCAAGTTGAAATCCCTTTTATTAAGTTCAGTAGTGGAATTAAGCTCAAACACACCTTCCCCGACATTCCCCAACATGCAGAGAGGTTGTCATAATTTAGTGGTCCAGTGATGACTATATTTTACTATTCGGAGCAAAACCGAACGGAACGAACCCGGCCAGATTTTTGTTTCCTGGCTGAAAGTTCCAACCCTAATTAGCACATTATAAAACGAATAATAAACATCCCCATACATTTGCGCTCTTTTTTTCTTTTGGAACATTTCCAGGCACTCGTGTGATCTATATAGAAAAGAAAATTGCGTGTCCTGATAAAGCTCAGTCCACGACACAGCATAGGGATTTTAAGAGTGAATCCGCAGGGAGCCCCCACTAATGATTGTTTCTACGCAATGCTTCTCTTCCGCCATTTCCGCGCGCTGGGAATACCAGATGTTACTACTGTGTATGTCATTAGTTCTTCCGCTGTTGCTGCGTCTTTTGAAGTCTGGACAATGACCACGAAGTGAACACACCCTATGCATTGCCTCCCTACTCCATCCCCCAAAGGTGGTTTTCCACCGTCCTCAGAGCCAGCGTGCACTTCCCCTCAGTTCCTTGGTGCAGTGAACATTTAATGAAAACGCTGCCCGGAGTTGTGAGCCCAGAACACGCACCCTCGGCCCGCCGACTTCTCCGAATTAATGGCGCAATGTGTATCTCGATGGATCTTAAACCGTTACTTTTGAAAGAGTTGGGTGCAATAGTCAGCAATATTACCAACCTCCTCTCAGGAATACAATCAAAAATAAGGAGCGACGAGGGGATGAAATATACACAAAATGTTTTCCAATAACATTATTAGTCAGTGGCACTTTAGGAGAGAGATAGCGCGCAAGAGAGTGAGACTTTGTGCTGACCCCGCAAGGATGGAAAGCTGTGCCATGCTTAGTTTATGAGGTGCGCTCACCGAGGTGGTAGCCAAGTAGGCAGTCGCATCCGGTATGACGGGTGAGGGGGGGGTGGAAATGGGGTCGTCGCGGGCGGGATGGGTTAGTATGTTTAATTAAAAAAAAATAATGATAAAACGTACCGTCCCGCTTTTAGATGGGTACCGAGACTCCCGCCGTCCTGCATTTTGAATTCCTGCAGCCCTCGTCATCAGGAAGGCAGCCTCCCTCCCTATCCTCCACCAATCACAACGCTGTGAGGCGCAACGGAGCGCGCCCCACTTGGCTCATTTTCTCTGTGTATGCTGCTGCAACAGCATACACAGAGAAAAAAAGGGAGAGTGGGCGTTCCTGCTCGAGGGCAGGCGGGAGTGGCTTGCGCACTGTTGTGCATACTGACTGTTTGGTCGGCCCCAGGGCCGACCAAACAGTCAGTATGCACAACAGTGCGCAAGCCACTCCCCCCTGCCCTCGAGCAGGAACACCCACCCTCAACCAGGCACTTCTGCTTTCTCGCAGTGCGAGAAGGCAAGAAACATAAATGGTAGTTATTACCATTTATGTTTCTGCCTTCACGCACTGCGAGAAAGCAGTGGGGCGACGCCCCCACACCCCAATGGGGAGCCGCCACTGCCTTTGAGAGAAACATCTTGTTATGGCTACGATTTATAGATGACATTTTTATTATTTGGAAAGGGAATGCAAATGATCTAATAGCTTTCCACTTCTGTCTGAATTGGAATTCTGTCAATGTAGAATTAACCTAGGAACTTAGGGGCACATTCACCAAGCATTATTGCCTTTGCAAATGGGCCGATTAGCAGAATCCGCACATTTGCAAATGCAAAAAATGCTTTTTAGATGCAGCAATCCCTAATTTGCGATTCAGTGACCTGTCACCAAATCGCAAAATGGGTTTGCCATTCGGTATTTGTAAGGGGCGTGTTTAGGGCGTCCCTTCCAAATACCAAATTCTAACGGTATGCATGTATGTTTTGTGACCGTGAATGCGGCCGCAAAACATTTGCATATATGTTAACCAATTCTCAAAAGGGAAGGCAGTGGTCCCACAGACAACTTCCTACTCTTAAAAAATGAAACTGCAAAGTTTCATTTTTTCTTTTTAAATGCATCCCATTTTCCTTTGAGGAAAACGGGCTGCATTTGAAAACAAAAAAGACTGCTTGTTTTAAAAGCAATCACAGGCATGGTGGTCTGCTGACCTCAGCAGGTCACCATCCCTGTGATGGCATAGATTCCTAATGACTTGCAAATTGCGACCTACCTCATTAATATGCCTGAGGCAGATCTATTAGCGACCCATTAAGAATCGATAATGAAACTGAAAACCGTTTCGTACATTAGGATTAGAGATTACCTAATTGCAATTCGGAGAAAATCGCAATTATGTAATCGCTACTTGTAATAATGATACATGTGGCCCAAAGTAATGAATGAATTTGCTTCTTGGATTGTGATATATTATGCTTGTTTCCCACTTGGGGTTCATTTTGAAAAAAATAGTACTTTAGTGTTCAAATAAGGCTACAATCTCTTCACCTTCTACAAATACCTCGACACCTATTAATCTTGGTAGTTACAGCAAGAGCAGGGTGATAGATTCAGGGCTATTCTGGGCATGAAACATGTCAACAGCGGGTCATGACGAATCATAACCCGCCCTCTTGTTTTAAAGTTTCTACCAGGAGACACAAATAAAAAAAAGATGCATTCTCCCTTAGGCATTTTAACATATTATATCTAACAGCTGCAACACCTGCCAGCTAACCAAATAATTTAGACTGAAGTGGAGATCGAAACAATTGCGCCTTGTACAAAAATCTCTAAAGGTCAAGGGAGGCCACCCCAAGCAATCTCCATTAACAGGAATGAGGATTTGGCTCACTGATTAACAATTCCACCATGTGAAGGTGAAGACTTAGCATTCTTTTTACTCCAGTAGTGTTGAGTAATTCTTACACAACCTTAATTAAAAGATATTCCCTGAGTTCAATTGTATCCTCTTCTAAGTAGTACACTGGTTCAGTTCTTGCTAACATGCTGTGTTTTTTAATTCCTGAAATATATTCTTTCTTTATGTCACTCAAATGCTTTCAGACTCTATTTGTGTTGCATCGAGACAGAACTTCTGTTTATTACAGAGTATTTTCAATCATCAAGATTATTCATGTTTTCCATAAATCATGGTGAGATGCAATAGGGGCCACATGATCGGAGAGAAAGTGCCAAAAACTAGGTTATATGAACTAATGAGAAGGTACGATTGGGATTCTAGTACAAAGATTGATGTGAAGAATAAAGCTGGTAATGGTGGTAACACTGATATATATACATGTAGGCACTGGGACTGGTAAGTTTGATAAATACTGTGAACACTACAGGGTTCATTGGTAGACAAAGAAGTCTAGTGCAGTAATCTATGGCCTGATTTAAAGTGTTGTGGACAGGTTCAGATGTCACAAACATGACAGATATCCCACTGCCTTATCACAAGTGTATTACATCCTATAGCAATTGAAATAATGTGGATAGGATATCCGCCATGTTTGTGATGGAGTGAGCCATTCACCAAACTCTAAATCAGGCCCACAGTATTCAATCATCACAGTGTTTCTTTAATTTATCAAGATTGCTTTGACTTAATGACATCACTCATTAAAATCACTGTAATAGGCTTGCACTACATTGAGTTAACATCTTGATGATATACATCAGCTGAAAGCCAAAGCGAGCCACATTAAAAAAGTTGGAATAATAATAATGCAATATATACATGGATTGAGATAAAGCAATATTTGGTTTATTTCATAAGTATTGCATACTAAAAGAATAAGGAGATTGTCTAAAGCTATTTATATGGAATATTTCAGTCAGTGCACAGCAATCCATTTGTTGTTGGATCAGGTAGCTAGTTAACCTGCAGGTTAAGCATCAATCTCAACAGTGGTCTGAATACCTTTTACAAGCCTAATTAACAGCAACCTCGCAGCCAAGTCCCTTCAAATTTTTTTTACCCACATTTGTACCCCTCTTGTTGGGATCCTTCATACCCTTCAAAGGTCGTTTTCTACAAACCTCTACCTTGAATCTCAATCTTCAAGTGCGTTTATCTTTTTCTTGAGGGGCTTTTTAGATCTGGCATAATAGCCAAGACCATTTGATATTACTAAAATGTTTACATGTAATATACTTATAAGGGCTTTCAGACAGCCCTTTTATTCATCGGTCTGTCATTGTCATTGGCATTTTTCTTCTGGCGACTAGAGCATAAAACAAAGTGCAGTGGGCCATACCGCTTCAGCTAAAGGCTGACCTAATTGAAAGTGCCAGCATTCTGCTTTTCTTCAAGGAGCACATCTGCACACGATAGATTCCCTCTGTATCAGGGGCTACTATGCATGCTTTTTGTGACCATAGCCATTTTTTCCTCAAGACAACTTTTTAAATATATTGGGCGAGGGCACAATAGCTTCCCCAACAATAAAGATTTACAAAAGTCAAGACAAAGTACAACAAGCTTTGACAAAATCAAAAGGCAGGCAGCCAAAGCTAGTCCTTCTCACTATGTCAATGCTTGTAACTCTTTTGCTTGCTTAAACAAAGAAGGTTCAGGAAATCTGATAAGATTTTCGAGATGTAGAAACCTTCATGAAACTAAAGCAGGGATCTTAAAATGTTGGCAAACCTTTCATACAACGAGAAACCCAAGAACACAAACAATTTTGGAAGATGGGCTTTGGAAAGTTTCTTTTGCTTTTGCCCCTTTACCTTCTGCCAAGCAATGTTTTTTACCCACATTGAAAGCTAAATTCAACTCTAAGCGAACCTGGCTTAGTTGGAAATTGTACGCAGAACATGAATTTCCCTCTACATGTTTATGCCTTCCTGCATTTTTCTACACACAAAATGGCAGATTTACCAACATTTGGCACACCACAGCAAGACAGCAGGCTTTACTGCACTAAATGGAGAGAGTAGGAATGTGCATTTACTTACATATGGCACATTCCAGCTCTCTGGCTGCGCTGGTGCACATGCGGCTGCGAAGTACCAATGCAGTTACCCTTGCACAATGGTGCACGGGTGCCTGTGGTGCAAGCAGGATTGATTTTGAGCATCAAGGGGCACCCTCTCGCACAAACAAAAACCTCTGACATTATTTCCTATATCTATGTCTGCTGCATATCTATGTGTGCTGCATTCTGCAGCACACATAAGAAGAGGACAAAACGCGGGGAAATAACCCTATTTGTAATGGTATGCATCACCTGCGTTGTATTTTGATGCATTCCCAGGTTTTCTTATGTTAGTAAATCTTGGAATGTGCCAAAAACAAAAGGTGGATACATGGGAACACCCACGCTTCACCCATGGACTGAATTCCAAGTGCGGAGTAACACAAGGCAGAGACTTGTGCTGCCTTGCATTACTCCATATTTACTATACACTGCAGAGCCATACAAGGTGTCTCTGCTTGGCATAGTAAATCTGACATAAGGGCTTGCGTCACCTTGCTTGATGGAACAGCGATTCATAACCTTAGTAATTCTGGGATAAAGTGTCCAAGCAAAAACCTTTCTCAGCGTTTTCGATAGAAATTTGCTAAGGTTGTGGAAAAAAGCCTTCACATACCCTTAGGAGCCTACGAGTTGTGTATTCCTAAGAATGTGTTAGCTGTACTCATAAAGCAAACAAGCATTAATCTGTGGAGCCAAATGCAGTTTTGCAGCAAGGCATCCCAACCTGATGGCATCTTCAAAGAGAGATCCACAACAAATCGATAAAAAGTGTTAACCTTCGATAGAAAAAGAGGCCGGCAAAAGATTTTATCAACTGGAAGAAAAGGCTCAGAACAGACGTTATGGATTGAGAAGGTCTAATTTATGCGCTCCATAACATATTTTACTTGCCAAAATCAATAACAGAATGTGTAAATACTTAGCAAGGAAATTTACTGAATGGATCAATCAACCCTCTATTGAGGAATGTTTGTAAATTCATGAGCCCGCATGCACTGTCTTAAATCATGCGTTAGCAAAGTGAACTTTGTTTATTTTACTTTTTATGCAAATAAAATAAGATAAATCAAATGAACAATTAATACAAAATGGATAAAAATCACAGAACTCAAGTTTTAGGATGCACAGAGTGTGTAAACATTGATTATGTTGTCACATTTCACTACAGGTTTGTGTATGGACCTTTGTTTTTAATTGTAAAATATTATTTTAATAACATAAATTGGGGAGCAGGATGCAAGTTGTTAATGATTAAAAAACAATACATTTCACATTGGTCTCAAATTACTAATTTTCCCCGGATATGTTAAACGGTGATTTCAGTTATTTCTTACAAAAGGGCAGAAGATTATAGTCTTTAAAATTATGTTTTACAATCTAGCCACAAAGTGGCATGCTTAGTTGTCCAGTCTCTAGTCTGATGTAGAGAGCAGACTACTCGTATGATATGCAATGCAGAACACAGCCTTCCCATTGATTATCAGCACTTAAAAATTTAAGTGAGAAATGTGATACAACTAAAAAATACTTAAGAGATAATTCAATAGTATAACTAAAGAAATTGAGTAATGGGGAGGAGGAAAGAAAGAATAGGGGGAAATAAGTACACGATTCATATAAACTGATTATAAGCATAGGATAAGGAATAAATAAGAGAAAAATATTATGGTCAGGAGTGGGAAGTCAGGGAGGTTGAAGAACTCCTTAAGCGCTGTCTGGGAGGGCAACATCGAGTCTGCAGAGTTATCAAGGTACTGTGTAACTGGTGTCCAAAGGTCTTTTCATTTTAAAACAAGTGATAAAGCATACAGATACGCAGTATCCAATCGCTGATTGTGACCAACTACGTACCACATGCTTTAGATGATAATTGCATAGAGTCTTTCCAACATTGAGATATTTACTGAAAGGCAATTTCTAATAATAAGTTCAGTATTTTCACATTCAATGAAACATTTACCCATGCATCAGATACACATGCTAAACATGCATTAGAAATAGGTATATTGGAGAGAAATATAGAAATAATCTGGCCCCAAATGTATGTTCAAAAAGTAAAAACAGAGGAAAATACCAATAGCAATTGTTTCAAATCATCTAGTTGTGGTGAACAAGTCCAACAAGTGTCAGAAAAAGTCTATTGCATATGAAGAAAAGTGTTTGCATTGTGTTAGCTCCTTGGAAGGATTTTCTAATTTTGATCCAATCCTGTTTCCAAGCTGATATGGGTGAAGTGATGGAGAGATCAGTTTACCATACACATCAGTACTGGATTTAGGTCTATCCATAGAAACACATTGTAAGTGTGAATAGATCGTCTATGCTTGAAAACTGATTCTCTGTAAAGTTATTCATATGTTTACAAAAGTGGATAGCAGGCCAAAGAGGGCCTGAGCTTGTGTGAAAGAGATACGGGAGTCCTGGACAGTCCTCTGATCCATCAAGTATGCCAATAACTAGGTCTTTTTTTCATTTGTATATAATGGTTATGCCAACTGGTAGAACCCAGAAAGGAATGCAAGTCTGTAGGAGAGAATGAACTGACTGATTCTAATAATTTCCTGCTGCTCCTGAAGATTGGATTGGAAAATCATTTAGGCTTTCGCATAAATGTTAAACATTCGTGAAATGAAAAAGTCAATAGGAACACACATTTCTGATCCACCCATAATGGAGTATATGGTAAAGAAGGCGTAATCCAATGCGCAGATTGCTTTAATAAGAATGATTTATGATATTTGGAGAGAGCGGCGGTGCGTCCTGCTGTCAGCGCAGCAAACATGAAAAATAAAACAGTAATAAAATGGTTTTATTACCATTTTATTTTTCAGTGCAGCCAGTCAGCCTGAACTAAGTGTTGGGGCGGGGCCAACACTGCTGACTAGCAGCAGGGGAAGAGGAATGGTGCACACCTAAAGTTTAAAGTGCGCATGTCACTTTGGCTGACTGTTTTGCTGTGGCCAGCTTGACATGCGTGCTTTAAACCTCTCCATCCGAGCTGTATTAGACAACTGGGTGGAGAGCAGGCACAGGCCTCCAGTGCCTGTAGGAACGCTGAGCCAGCCTGCTCCAGCCAGTCCTGGTGCTGCTGTTATGCTGATCAACAGCAGGAGAGCAGCATCTGGATGAGTTAGAGGAGTTCGCTCAGAAACTGCTTGCCGCTGAACTGCGGGATAGGAGAGGATTGAATTCGGTAAGTTAATTTGTCTTTCCTTTTAAATTATAGTAATGTTTAATTTATTTTCACACACTGCCAAGCAGTGTTAAAAACTTGCAATGCCTTCAGCCTAAACTCCAAAGCTCTTAATCGTGGCCCATTATAAAGACTGTTTCTAATGGACCATGATTGAGTGCATTGGGGTTGCATCTAAGGGCATTCTGGAGTGCCTGCCTGATCATGCTCCTTCAGCCTCCACTGTTTGGAGAAATTGGGAAAATTCCTTCCACCTTCAACGTTGGGACATTTTAGTTTGAGTAAAGACAGTCAAGACTTTTTATTATTTAAAAGAAAAAAGATAATATTAAACACATTTTCATGTATGACTTAAGAGGAATATTCAGAGGAATGTTAGCGATAGTAAAACGAATAATGGGAACAAACATCATTTTGATAGTGTCAAGTCAATCCCACCAGGACAAATGTAGAGAATGCCATCTGCTAGCTAATGAAGTGACAAGGGACTGGGTGAACTGGAGGCCAATTAAACTTAGGGGAAGGTAAATCATGATTAAAAGGGAATTTGTTTAGGGGGAAAGCTTTGCCTTGGTCATGGTTCAGTATATAGCCTGATACTAAGTCATAAGAGATAACTGCTGATGAAGAAGCAGGAAGTGAAGAGTAAGGCTTTGATATAGATAACAAAATATCATCAGCATTTGCAGTTAATTTAACGTGTTGGGTGTTGTAAGTGAATCCATGTATGTCTGTTTTTTACGTGAGCCTAGACAATAATGGCTCTAGGACCAAGTTAAAAAGAAACAGAGAGGGGATAACCTTGATGCACTTCTCTACCGAGGCTGAAATATGAGGAGGTCAACCCAGTGGCACATAAGGCAGCTTGAGGAGAAGTATATAGAAGAGAAATTAAAGTAGTAGGGCTAAAGCTAAACCAAGAGAGGGTGTGGAATAGGAATGTCCAATTTACACGATCAAAAGCCTTCTCGACATCGAAGACACTGGCCGCCTAAGACTCAGACATACCAATGGATTTGGAGAAAATATAAAAAAACATGCGGGTATTGTCCAAGATTTATCTGACTTTGACAAAACTTGATTGCTTATTTCTCACCAAAGGGTCAGGAAGAAAAGGTTCTAACCTAGAGGCTTATGCTTTAGATAACAAATGTATAAATCTAAGTTGACAAGAGAAATAAGTCCACAATTCTTCCAATAGTGTGGGTCCTTTCCCTCCTTTGGAATAAGACAACTGAGAGCCTCTAGAAAGAAAACAGATGAGTTGGAAAAGTTAGTAAAGGAATTAATACAGGTATATAATTTGGGAAGAACTAATTTGAGAAGTTTGGGGAGGCATTCTATATTAGGTACTACATGGCTCAACCGCCTAAAGAGTTTGGAGACAGGGCTAGCACCTGTCACACCTGCTGAATGTTCCTGCTGTGCTACAAAGCATGCTTGAAGGTTCCCGAGCACGGGAGGCATTCTGTACTATTCTGTCTATGTATTCCAACTGCCCAAGGACTTCGAAGACAGGGCAAGCAACTGCCTGCACCTGCCGCTGTTACTGCAGTGCTACAGAGCATGTTTGGAGGCCTACCACTGCCTGGGTCTGTGCCCAGGCAAAGCCCGGGCAAAGGGTGGACCCTTCTGCGCCCATCAGAGCCCGGAAGAGGCTGGACTGGGACACGTCCCTTCATCTGGCGCAAGACAAGGTATTGTGATCTCTACATTTTCTATTCTTACTGTTTATCTACTGGAGTGGCCCCATGGAGAAATGGAAGCTCCGGGGGATACAGGGATCTCAGAGGACTGGGACAGTTTTAGGTTCAAGGCAGTCCATTGTTGCAGGAAGAACTCAAACTGGCCAACTGATCTAGCAGATGATATTATAATGGCACGCAGAGCGAAATGGCTTGGCCCTTCTCGTAAAACAACACAAGGAAACTGTATCATGGTCAACTTTTGAAACCCAGGCTTGGTGAGATCTCTTTACAAAGGATGAAGCCTGCAACATGTAAAGGGAACTGGATTTGGGCCCCTCCACTGGGCTTCTTTTACCACCCACGCTGTTCTACAGTGGAAAATCCTTCAAGCTGCAGGGTTGGCATCCCCTGTCCATGGTCTCTTCTGCCCCTTTTGCCTGCTAGCAATCGTTATCTCCCCTCTCCGGACTGGCTGATAATGATTGACTGACCCCAGATAATAACAACGAGCCTGGAAGCTCGGAGCTACAAATGGTCGATGAGGCTCCTATTGTTACCTGTACTGAAATTACATTTTCTGAGAAATGGGTAGCACCCAGCAAATAATGGATATCAAATCAGCGAGAGGGACTTTCTATGATCTCTTGGAATCTAGCTGGGATAACCCTCAAACGAATTAATCCTGAATGAACCTCATTTATAGGCGGTGGATAAAATGGTTTGTTAATGGTTATGTTTCATACAGCAACATAACATAACATGTGTATTTGTAAAACGCGGGTTCACCAATGGGCATCTCGGCACCGAATAACAGATATTTATTGTTACCCAACTCAATGGTCCACAGTGTGGAGGTGAAGCCCCCCAAAAAATCTGGACGGGCAGTAGGGGAGCTGTTGGTCTAGGCAAAAAATAACATTGCTTGTTCGCCCACAGCACTGGTGATAGATTCCCCCGACCTAATGGGGTGTCTGCTCAAATTTCTCTCTGAACTGGCTATGGTATTATTTAATGTCTATGCCAGATCTGAACCTGCTTGTAATGAATCATCTGTTCTGGCTTTGCTGGATGAACACATATAAAGATATCAGTCGCAAGTGAAAATAGTAGCTGCAGGAGAGTTTAATGTATCTTTTGAACCTTCGTCATCTATTAATGTGCTAATTGAGCAAGAAGACGAGCTATGGGAAATACCTTGCCTATCCCGCAAACCCCAACACCACTAGTCTAATACATTGCTTCCACTTGTTTCCATAGTGGTGTGTCGGGGACTCAGGGCATTAAATGGACAAACTTGCTCCAATCTGGGTAGATCATTAACGTTTAAAAGGGGGTTTCTGCTCAAGCATTATTGATTATGTTCTTCTTAATGTACATCTCTGGATATTGCTTAAACACATGAAGGTTGTAACTTGGACTGACAATGACCATAATCCGCTAGTCACATTTTTAATAGGGGATGCCCCAAAATGAACCTTAGCTACTCCTCATACTCTGGTCCTGGAGCCTATATTATCTAACAGCTTTAGGAGAGTGTCCTGGCCTCGAGTATTATCAAACCCAGAGTGAAAGCAGAGATCTACCAGTGGTTTGTGTTCTATTTGTCTGATTACATTGGTACTTCTGCCACCAAAGTCCCAATTTCAGATATCCATGAGCACCTCTTTAATAAATTGCAAGAAAACCATGCACTCACAGGCACGAGGGACCCCAAAAGGTTTAACGCAGAGTGTAAATCAACCAAAATAATGTTGACAGTGTCTGTCTAGGGGTGCTGGCATGTTTATATATATGAATCACGATCAAGGTATAGAACAGCACTTGCTAAAGAAAAGCGTGACTGGGAGGAAAGGTACTGGGCTATTAAAACTAATGATAATATGAGATTATTTAGCCAAATAATCTCATATGGCAGCCCTGACAATGAGAACACCCATCGCTTTCATATCAAGTCTGAGAAGTGGGTAGAATACTTCTCTACATTGTATGTCTCCGAAATTAAAGACACCCCACCACCCAGCAGGAAACCGTGAGGCCTCACTGAAGCTGTGACACATATAGCCTGCTGGAAGGCCATCGAGATACTATCCTTCAGGTTAGATGACACACGCTCTGCGAATAATAAACTTATGTCAGCTTATGTCAGCAAAAGCCCCTGGGCCAAACTGAATACCAGATAACCTTTACAAATCTGAACCGCAGATATGGGCTAGCTATACCAATCTTCTGTCTAATGTAATAGCTGATGGGGGATATATACTAGACACATGGAGGGGGCAGAGATAATTCCTGTTTTAAAGAAGGAGAATGCCTGTAGACCATCTAATTATAGACCTGTAAGCCTAATAGGCAGCTTGCAGAAAGTTGTTTGAGGCAGATCCTTGAGAAACTGCAAAACTGGAATGATAGCGAATGTGTCTATCTACACTTAAAGCAGGTTTTTGAGCCAAATCAAGCACCTCTGATAAGTGTTCAGGTTTGCACTTATATTTAAAAATATGTGGTGCTCAGCAATCAAAGATTATATGTGGCTTTTATTGACTTAAGGGCCGCATTTGATCTTATTCCCCATGAGGACCTTTGGAGGGTGCTTATAGAAATGGGGGCTCTGGCAGCTTGGTCAATCTTATTGCTAGAGTCCACGATAAGAATTATGCCCAAGTCTACTGGGGTAGTGAGGACAAACTGACTACTGTATTCCTATTCTCTGTGGGATTCACCAGGGATGTGTTCTCACCTCTACCCTGTTTTCCCTGTATATCAATGATATGGTTAAGGCATTGATGGCATGTATGAATGATTCCCATCTTGAATGGAGCAAATAATTCCCATACTCCTTTTCGCTGATGATCCGCTTCTTGTCTCCAAAGCCTGACTGATACGTTTCTTGACTTCTGCATGGCAAGGAGTCTTGCATTTAGCCTTTTTATAAAACTGTGTTTTTTTAAGCTATGGCAGGCCTATTCACTATATAAGTTCACGCGATTACTGGAATCTTGTTCAAATGTTCAATACAGGTTTTAATGAACTCTTAGAAGTATTAGCATCTATTAATTTTGTATCAAGTGGTGATATATTGTCCATTTTTTATGGGGGGCTTTTGGGGCATATTGTTCACTTGGTATCTTGCTCATAATCAATTTTGCACTTTAGTCGGATTTGCTATGCAATATACTTCTACCCAGCTTCTCTGACTATTTGCTATTATTTTATGTGGGTCAATCTGTGCAAATGTAGTGAACGGTCCAATTGTTCTATTTTACACTGTGACTATTTGCTGCAAAGCTCTATATTTTGATTAGTGTGACAAGTACTGTGTGGGGTTATGCTGTCCACCTTGTTTGGGTAATGCTGACTTTTTGATACTTCTGCACTTTATGAACTCTGTACTTTATTTTGGATTTGCCATACAATATTTGTAACTAGTCGGTCAGATTGTTTTTAAAAAGCAATTGGATTATTTTACATATGCAATACTTACCTTTGTTCTATGCTACTTTGAGATTATTTACTGCTAAGTTTCATAACATGGTTATTGTAATAGCACTGGAATTTATGATTGTATTTATACTATTTGATTTTTACATTTTATCTATAATTGTTTTATGTGCACTTTAATGGTTATAGGAACCAATAAAGTATTTTGATTGGTTGGCTGATTGAAGTGTATGTAAAATCCAACTGTAAAAACATCTGATCCTGGAGCTTTATCCTTTTTAAGGGAAAGCATTGCAAGGCAAAGTTCTGCATGTGTAATGTTGATTTCTAAAGAAGAAAAGTCACTTTGAGAAGAGTCCGATTTTTTAACAGAAGACAGGTATTCTATAAGTTAGTATTACATTACTCAAATTGAGCTAAAATATCAGAATATTTGTAGTAGGTTGTGTCAGTGTCATCTATAATTGGTTCAATGAGTAATTTGTTATGCTTGATTTTAAAATAATTTGCCAATAACTTCCCAGATTTGCTTTGACCTCCACAGTACTGGTTTGAGAAAGTAGGACGCTGCGTTGTCAGTAGATACCTTGCTTATTTGAAGCTTAGCACTAATGAGTTGTTGTAATGATTGCTGTGTGAAAAAAGTCTAATAAAAATGCTCAATTTTCTGAAAAAAATGTTTAGACTGTATCCTAGAAAGCCTTATTTTCTTAGAAACAAATTGGATGATGAAGTCTCAGGTTGAGGCTTTGAATGCATCAAGTGCTTCATTTGAGCGGGTGGTTTCTTGTGCTTGGCACCGGCACTTCATTGTCAACAGTGGCACTTGTGTAATTTGGAGATGAGTAGGGTAACAGCTGTTTAATAATTGAAACAAACTAATGGAAGTTGCCCACACCATTCTTTGAGATTTTGGGGCCTCTAACAGTCTGAATTGCTTCAGTTGTAGCAGTGTGATGGTTAGTAGTTGTGTAGGTACCATCATTGGCAATGTTAGCAGGTGCTATGGGTGGTGCGAGCTGCAGCTGCCTCCTGACAAGGGCCCTGGCACTTATTTCTTTGCAAATTAGGCACTGAATACATCCCATATGATGTAAAAAGGGGTCTCCTCTGAATAGTTAAAATGGAAAAATTAATGAAAGAAGGAAGTGAAAGAAGAGGTAAAAGTGGTATCCAACAGTAATGAATTATTAAACCTCTATCTTTTGGGAGAGGTGAACTTAGGTAAAATGACTAAATATACAGAAACCGGAGGGCGATTGGAGATTAAGATGGAACCAATATCTACTGAGTGTAAGGATTGAGTAAGGTGATGTGAAATGAAATAATTATCTATTTGGAATTGCGTGTGGTGTACAGGAGAGAAATATGTGTTCTCCCATAAGGTGGGATTGCATAATTACCAAGCATCTGTTAGGTGACGTTGCTGGGGAGTACGTACAAATGCTTTTTGTTTGGATTGTAATGAGATGAGGAGTGTCTGTCAAGAAATGGATCAAGAAGTTGATTGCAGTCACCTGCTAGACTAGATTATCATCCGGATATTGTAAGATTTCCTGCAAAATTGAAGATGAGAATTGACGACAGTCAAGAGCATCAGGACAGTATACATTGAAAAGAATAATTGAAACCTTATTAATACATAATTTGAGCAATACCTATTTTCCCTGAATGTATGACGTTACAACGCATACATTCACTACGCGGTATTTTACATTGCGTTCGTTTCAATGCAAGTCATTACAACGACTTAGGCTGGAGAGCGCTGGACTTAGGAATAGTCTGATTTACTATTCCAACTCCAGCTTACGTAACAGTAGGGAAGGTGTTGGAATTGTAAATCTTACTATTCCTTAGTTTAGAGCACCATCCAGCGCAAGTCGTTGTAACGCCTTGCGTTGTAATGCCCACAATGTAAACATACGGCAGTGTAACAACCGTGTTGTAAAGGTTGTTCACCATTTTCCCTCTGCGTTAATTTCCTGTAACACCAGTTGAAAAATTTGGGATTGATGACATACTGCCATAACTCCATGTTTTTTACCATTATCTGGCGAGAAGAATTCTTTGCCCACTCACCCTTTTGGCAGTTTCATGGATTCATTCTCTAAGAGATGGGATTCTTGCAGGAAAGCAATGTGAGCATTACACTTTGACAAATGAGTCAAGACTTTGCCTTTTGATTAGGGAGTTCAAACCCCTGACATTCCAAGATACCATTGCCTAAACTATTGAGAAGAAACAGGGGGCTCAATTATGACTACGGTGGTCCTACGGACAGCTGTAGCTGTGGTAGCAGTGTGGGCACTGTCGTAGTGGTGGTCCGACCTCCCTATTACAAGTTGGGCAGTCGGACTGCCATTGCACCTCTGCAACTGCCGGAGATCAAAGATCCCTGGCGGTGGTGCAGCGGTCTTGAAGACGCAATATGCTTGGCAGTCCCGCCAAGCATATTATGAGTTATTTCTCTGCCATGGTTTTCATGGCGGTTCCTACTCCATGAAAATTGTGGTTTAGAGGAAACAAAGGTGGTCCTACTGGGCCTCCTGTTGCCTCAGGGCCACAGTGTGAATACAGGGTCGCACATGTTGTGCCCCCCTGTGTGCATGCACCCCAGTACCTACATGGCATGGACTGCACCAGTCCATGCTATGCAGGTACTGCCTTCGACGTTCCTATTGCGGTGCCTATTTCATAGGCACCGCTGTGGGACCACCAAAGAACCTCCTGCCAGTGACTGTAAAAGTCGTAATCTGGTAGGTGCTGTGCACACTGGTTAGGTGGTGTGGGAGCTGGGTGGCGGCATGGCTGTCCCTCTCCCAAACCACCAAACTCATAATCGGTCCCAGAGTAAAAAATACAATCTGACATGGTTTTAAAGAAAATAAATAAGAGTGATACAAGTAGTGATAAAATAACACCATGAAGAAGAAGTAATGAAGTCATAGATTCAGAACAATATAGAGAAGAAAAAGAAAGAAAAGGGGAGACCAACCAAAAGAAAGCAACTAGAGAAAAATAAAGTACATTGAAGTCAGAAAAAAAGAAGATGAGCAAAAAAGTGACAAAAAAGAGAGACATACCTAACAATACTTTGATGAGGGTGAGGGGGAAACCACATGGAAAAGGTGGCACGTCCGATCCTCACAAGGGAGCAAGGCACAAGTAGGGTGGTAGGATATGAAATGGGAGACAAGGACATGCACAACAAGGAACATTGCCTGTAATAACAAAAACAATGAAGTAAGTTAACCTAAGTAACACATACTATCTCTCAACATCACAATATCCTAAGAATAAATAAGAGAACAATAATATGAGCACAACAGTACCATAAGAGCTCTCAACTACAGATATAGAAAATGAGAGAATAAAGACAACAAATTATTTCAACAAATTGGTTGGTGGGGCAATGTCCATAGTCCCCGCTCTACTTGTTGCAAGAAAAGCCTTTTCGATGAGATTTCAGAAGATGTTGTCTTGTTGTTATACATGACTTTAAAAAGACATCTGTGAAAGAGCCCAAAACAGCCTCCAAGAGAGTAGAGTATTGGTCTCATACTCAAAAAGTCTCTTCGCCGGTCTGCTGTACTCTTGGCAAAGTCTTGGGAGAAGTATATGTTGTGACCTGACCATGAGATACATTTGAGATGCTTAGCAGTAGAAAGGACCTGCATTAATTCAGTGTACTCCCAAAAATATAGGATGATTCCTCTAGGCTTCTTGGAAGTGGTAGAAGCTGTGGGAGGATGGCCTAACCTATGTGCTCCCTGAATGTTCAATAGTGGCTCTGTTACTAAATTTACTAGCTTAGATTAGAAGGATTTGAAGAAAGAGAGAGGATGATTCATCCCTTCTTACCTTTCAGGGACAGCATAAATTAAAAGCTTATTCCTTCTGTTGAGATTTTTGAAGCCTTCGGCCAGTTTCTTTACGGAAACCACCTGCGTCTGAAGAGAGTTCACTGTGTGAGAAGTTGCATTTAGATTAGTTATTTGCTGCTCTGCAGTAGATAGCTGTTCTTCCATATGTGACCATCCGTTTGCTGAGAGTTTGCAGCTTGGCTTTGGTTTCCTCCATATATGGGCCAATGCCCTAATCTCTTCCAGCAACAGATCTATTGAGACAGTAGGGAAAGACTTTGTAAGAGGTGCAGGGTCTTTTTTAAGTCTCTTTATTGATGGCTTGCCAGGATTAGGCTGTGTAGACATGGCGGTTGAAGCAGAAGAAGAAGCTGAGGTAGAACCTTTATGTGAGGAAGATTCATCCATTGCAATATATGTCAAAAGCATAGGAGAGCGTTTGAACTACTTACCTGAAGAGGCCCTGAGGGACTGTTTAAGGGTTATTATTCTGCCCATAAGCTGGATTTGCTGCCAAAATTGGCGGGAATGCAGAGGAATGCAGGCGGGTAGTACTAAAAGTTAGCACGAGGCCACAAGAATCAGCGTAGACAACTGAGGGTAGATGTCGTATAGTTGGAAAAGTTTGTCATATAGCCTCTCATATTAGTCAAATGATAGCACAAAGTTAAACAATAGCCTCCATTGTGGGTATAAGAAATTACCTCTGCCTGCAAATCGTGGGATTTGTCTTCTTATGTGGCCAGAAAGCAGTTTTGATGAGGAGCAAGCAACTGCATCCACTGAATTCTGTTCCAAAAAATGAGCCCAAAATGGCAGGCGCTTCTGAACTAGTGACATGCACAGCCGATATTACATGAAGCACGCCCTCCAGAGTGCTAGAAAAGGTTGTGCAGCTGCTACTGCACATTACATCTCCTTATCTTGCCTCCACGAGCAACTGTGACCCAGGAGGTGGCCACTGCACAACCGCTCCGAGCGCAGTCCCTTGGAGCCTCATGGCGATGCCAGTCATCTTGACTGAGCGTCAAGCCACGTCCACACATATCAGTACTTAAATGGGCATCTTTTGAAAGTGGGATATCTGAAGCTGGCACTTTTTATCCTAAATAAGAACCAGGCAGGCTCATGTATTTAAGCAATGTTCCACAATTTTTCAATTCTGGAATTTCTATTCTTAGTGAAAGATAACTACACCAGGTCAAGCAGCTTGAACTTTTGATCATCAAAAGTGGTCTTTGTATAAACTGTTCTGTCATTTGTTACAAAAAAATGTAATCTATATAATAAGTCAAAATAAATAAGAGTTAAGATGGAAGGAAGGCAAGCTACTGATAAAGTGTTATTCTGATTGTTGTTATTAACATTACATCACTATAAGGATAAAAAAAGAACAATGCTGAATTATGACTCTGTAATATCATTGAGGTGAGAAGACAAGAAACCACTAGCCAGGCTTCTCCAACAAGTAGATCTTGAGATACCGGTAGCTCTCCAGCTACTTGTAGGTAGCTTGCCTTTGTACAACCCAGCCTACTAAATTTAAAGCTTTTTAGTTCAATTAATACAACACCAATTACCAACATATATTTAAAGCTAATATTTGGGTGATAAATCATACAGGCTTGATGACAACTTGTTACTTATAATATCACCTTAGTGGCAGGGAATGTACAGCAATTGCAGTTGTGTAATATCCATGTAGAGGCATTCCACATTGACAATTTGATGATTTGATATTATTGCTGATGATCATGCCTGATAAATTGAGGTGATCACTACTGGTAATCCAGCATGTGGTGGCCTCTAAACTAATCTTGTCTGATGAGGTCACTGTACAAATCTAATAGCTTGGGTGATTTTCATTGAACATTAGTGGCAGCAAAGCAGCAGAAAAGATTGGAGACCCCTGCGAACTAGACTGATAGCAGCTGGGTGGTACATTTTAAATGTATATTGGATTGGTGCTATTGGAACAAAATATGTATTAGGCAAAATTACAAAACACATAGCCAATAGCATGAATACTGATATAATCTGGATTTCTGGGAATCTGGAAAACCTTCCCTGGAATCAACCGAGAATGGGACCACATGAGGATTACTCTTTTTCAAATCTATGTGAGGAAGAGCAGACATCTGCGTGGCTATATATTATTACCCCTTCAGCAAGATCCTCAACACCTGCCCTCCTCTTCCACTGCTCCTACTTACACTCCCACTGTTGCTGCCACCTGCATTGGAATTGAGATGAGGCATGAGATCCTTATTTGCAATGCAGAAGACAGCCTGTTTCTTGTCTCTATAGTGCTACAGATATAACAGGAATACTTTCTTTGGGATGGTCCTGATAAACGTAGCTGTCCCAAAACTAAGTGGCAATGGGCCATATGTAGGTACCTAAATACCGGTCGGTAACGGCCGAAAATCGGTAAATTTCAGGTTACCGACCGGTATTTAGGCAATTGAGATGTAGGAGGCTGGATTTAAGGATTCGGTAATTTACCGATTCGTTATTTTAAGGAATCGGTAAAATACCGATTCGGTAAATTACCGAATCCTTAAATCCTATGTAGGGAGCACTCAAGCGAGTGCATTTTTGTTTTAAGGATTTGTTATTTACCACCAACTACAGGTTGGTGGTAAATACCGAATACCTTTTAAAAAGCAATTGTGTGCTTTTCTAGAAATGCCATGTGGCAGACATACATGCCCTTAGGGCATGTATGTGCGCCACATGTGCACACATGCACGATTCAGGGGTGCGACAGGGTGTCAATGTGATACCCTGCCACCCTTGAATATGCTCCCCCTATTACCGATTTGGTATTTACCGAATCGGTAATAGTGAATGGCTTCCCATTCATTCCTATGGGCCTCCAGGCCCATAGGAATGACTAGGAAGGTATTCCTTATTACCGATTCGGTAAATACCGAATCGGTAATAACGAATATTACCGAATCTGTAACATTTACCGATTTTTCACCTACATTCTATTTACCGATTCTTAAATACTGAATCGGTAAAATTCGGTATTTAGGAATCGGTAAATAGAAATTACCTACATATGGCCCAATGTCACTTGACAATTGATCATATTTGTAGACCTCAGGCTATCATTAAAAACCCTAAATCGCACCCCCACCATGCACAGTTTTCTCACTAATAGTTTCACTGCAATCATGTCATAGAGGATGTCATGAGTGATGTAATATGTGGGGTATTTAGCAGTGCATGGTGAGGGCATGAGTTATAGTTACCTAAGGGCACAAGTTATAGTATCTTGAGATAACCATTACTTTAACTGCAGAATTTCTATGGTTTTGTGTGTGCAAAATCTGAACCTAACTATAACGTCCCTGTAACCCTTGTCTTTTTAATGAATTTCCATGGTGTTTAATGCTATTTCCGAACTATATTGAATTTCTAGAGGTTTTTTTATGTACAGTAATATTTCGGTACCATAGGTTAATCCAACCATCACCAAGCATGGCCTTCAACCATGCATGGTGGGGGTTGGCCACGGGGCCTGACCTGTGGCCAGGCCAGCGACTAACCCCCTAAATGCAGCCAACCCTACGCTGCACATGATCCTTGTCCATGAGCAGTGGGGGGTTGTCCACACGGCCAGCATACTAAATTAGCATATGTTAATTTAAATCAACCGCTGCCTCGAACGGCCTTTGGCCAGGCCTTAAAGCCAACCTCTTGCATGAGGCCAACCTCACACTGCGCACTGTACATGGGTGTGTGGGTCTGAAGTGGTTCTCTGGGTCACTGAGTGGATTTATCAGTGGCAATATGGGTGTGTGAGAGAGTGTGTGAGTGACTGTATGGGTGTGTGAGTGAGTGGGTGTGTGTGTGAGTGGGTGTATGTATGTGTGAGTGGATGTGTGAGTGGTTGTGTGTGGGTGTGAGTGTGTCAGTTGTTTTACTGTATATGTGTGTGAGTGGGTGTGTAAGTATTTGTGTGGGTCTTTGTGTGGGTATTTAAGTGGCTGCATTGACGTGTACATGGCTGTGTGAGTGCTTGTTTGAGTCTGTATGGGTGTGTGAGTGGGTATATGGAGATGTGAGTGGGTGTGTGGGTGGTTGTAGGATGGTGTGAAAGAGTGTGTGAGTGGGAGTATTTTTTTAATTTAGTCTGGATCCGCCGATCTGTCACAGATTTACACAGGGGACAGTGTGTGAGTTGGTCTATGAGTGCCTCCGTGGGTCTGTGAGTGGGTGTGTGAGTTGTTCTCTGGGTTTCTGAGTGGATGTATGGGTGTGTGAGAGGGTGTGTCAGTGACTGTATGGATGTGAGAGAGTGTGTGGGTGGGTTTGTGAGTGGGTGCATTTTTTTAAATTGGGGTCTGGATCCGTGGATCCATCATGGTTTCACATGGAAGGGACAAGCTGAGCACTGTAGTGGATCTGTGGATCCTCACGCGCCCAAGTCAAAAATGCATTTCGGCATTTTCTTGCCCATGAGGCATCCCTCACAGATCCCCTCCATCGGTCCCATGGGGTCAGGGTACCTATACCGTGAGCCCTTCTATCAGTTCTAATTTATGTCCCGATACACAAAATGGTGACTGCAACTTTCCTCACATGTTGTGGCTAGCCAATGACTGCATAGCTGTTGGTGCCTGGATCCGCGTCTCTGGATGTACATCAATCTTTTTTCTTTATTAGCTCCAAAACCGCTGAACAGATTTACATCAAATTGCAAAAAGCACTCTTTCTTGACCAAGATCTAGCTTTCTACCATATTTGGTGTAATTCCGTTCAGTGGTTCTGGCTGTAGTTGTGTCTAAAATCCCTAGTGGTAAATGCACGGGGAAAAGGCATTTTGGGATCCCCTTTTTCCTCTGCCCTACTTGACGGATCCCCTTGAAACTTTCAAGACAACAGCTGAAGTGAGTGGCAAACGAGTTTGAAAATGTTGTGAAGATTCATGAAATGGCACTAAAGTTATTAGCAAAATGAAAAAATGATTTCTTATCGAAACTAGGTCTTAAACATAACTGCCTATTGGCAACCGCCAGTAGGTAGCTTTAACACAGGTGTAATTCAGGAAGGTGTAAGTCAGAGTCACACCTGGGAAATGTTGCAATGCACACCGGCATTCTTTAAATATGATTTACAAAGTTGTGCATTTCCACAGCTACGTACGTTCTATATGTGCATAATAGTTCTAAAACATATGTACCCAATAAACATGTAAATTCTGATTGGATTTGCAATATAGGGAAGGACCAGGTGAGTGTTAGAAGAAACGCTAGGAAATGAAATGGTAATTATGCATAATACTAACATTATGGACATTCAAATGCATCTTCTTGTGTATGTCTCACACTTATCAGTGGAGGTTACTTACAGTTAAACAAATTCAGCACAAGAATTGGTGAACGTTCACCATCAAGTGCAATTTTTGAGATTTGTGTTATAAAGGGTGACAATTTTCTTCAGAAACAATTTACAGAAAAAAACAATAGTAAATCAATTAAAATCCAACAAATCCTGTATTTCTACACATCTTGTATGAAGTACATACATTACATAAGCACCCAGGGTTAAGGAAATGAGCAAAGGCAACCATTGTATTTGAATGCCACAAATGTGTGTGCACATTGCAACATGCTTATTTTATATGAGAATGAATGAATTTTAGATAGTCACACAATGCAAATGCATAACTTATGCATAACATCATTTGCACTCTCTATCCATAACATTATAAAAAGAACTCTTAAATGTATACCAACTCTGGACCGATACATGTGCATATTTCTTATGATGGTGATAATGCCATTTCCCCCATGGATGTGTTATTAAATGTCTTTCTGTTTAGAATATATTAAAGATTATTAATAAAAGTACATGTATTCTAGAAAGATTAATTATAAGTTTGATTATCAAGCAATCTACCCATATAGTTGGAATGCTAATATATACTCTCGAATCAGGAAAATTCTGCATGTATGAATTTTCATTACTGTCAGCTTTGATAACCAAACCATGACGCTTTGTCTTCCATGCAGGATTTTGGAGAAGACGACTCCCTTTACATCACAAAAGTGACAACAATACATATGGGCAACTACTCCTGTCATGCTTATGGATATGAAGACCTTTATCAGACCCACATCCTTCAGGTGAATGGTTAGTAAATGGCACATATGACGCTCTGCTGCAAATCTTGCCAATAGGCACTTCCATATTTCAATATTGTACTCACAAAATCCTGAGTGAATGCACATGCTTCAAACACTTCCTGTTGTCTATGATACAAGTATAACTGTTTAGCCAAGGGCCCATCCGTCTTCTAATGGGTGCTCGGTCAGTAGCCTTCAAACCCCTACTTACACCGTGCCAAATACTGGTGCAGGGCGTTAATCAAGAATCACACTGGTTCTCAAATACAAAGCAAGAAAATCAGGAAAGGAGCCTAACCTCATTGTTCCACTGTATCTAGTGCCATAGGAGGAGCAACCATTCTGGAAAGGTTTTCATGTCAGGAACAAGCTTGCACATTGAACAATACTCTGGTTTCATCACTACATCATTATGGAGGATTAGAAGCAATATCTGAAGTGCTTTAAGTAGGTAACACAGTTATTTGATGTCATAGTAGATAGAAGATGTGGAAGAGTATAATTGTCCGTGTTTTAATTTTCTTCAACAGACTGTAGCACATGTACTCACATAAAAAATAGGCAGTTGACATTGAACTGCACCACGGAAGATGGTAGACAAAAAAGCTTTTCCATGAGAAAGAAGAGCTCTAGAACCTTCGAGAACTGATAAGATAATTAATTTGGCATCAGTTAAATTATTTTACTAAGCCCTTCTGTTCAAGGGACTCTTTCAAGCAGCAATACCAAACATCTGACCATGTGTTCTGTAAGGCATAAACCTAGTAAAAGTTGTGATTCCTATCTACACCATATCTTTCCTATCCTTTTGTGCCAAATTTAATTCTGGATTGCTTTCCTTGGCAAATCATAAAAGCGACCAGAATCCAACACTTTCTGGCACTTGCATGAGATGACAGAGACAATGATCCACTTCACTATTTTACACTTATTTTACTCAATCTAGTGGCCACCTCCAGCTTCTTTCGTTTATTGTGAAATAGCACACAAAAGTAATAGTTATTGCTGCATGAAATGGTATTGTTGAAATATTCGTCTTATAACTGCTACAATTGCTTCAGATTTATCGATGATGCCCGGAAAATTAAGTCTATATTTATAGTTCTTTCAGCAGATTGGAAATTGTGTTGTAGTTGTAACTGAAACTGTTTTACGTTTTGTGGCCCAATAATACTAAATTCTATCAGGCAACATAACATCTGCAGCTGTACATGGATAATGGAAGAACTACTTTAATTGTACAATAGCATAACATTTTATGTAAATAATTTTGATTGATAGAGATTAATGTTATATCTTTTCGTTCAATATGTCAAATTAATTCTCTGTTTTAGCTAATATTCAAATTGTTTAATTTTATCATGAATTAGTGTTGCAATCAATTCTGGAAGCATTTAGACTTCTAAAGCCAACATTGTTGCTTATCATTTGTGAACCGCCAAACATTTCCTCTGTTATCATAATCTAAGGATTTAACATAACACTAATGCTAACACAAAACGTAGTACCCATGCCTAATAAAAAAGACCAAAGGTGAATGAAACAGGAAAGTTAATCATTTCTGTCCCAAACCCAGCAAGGTGGTTTCACAACATTGAATAACAAGGATATTGCTCCATTACATCAATTTTTTGTATGTTTCCCACAGTTATTTCCCATTAACATCCGGTATTTGGACCTATGAGGGAGTCAACAGCTATTAATTTGCTCCCACCTTTATGTGCTCTGCCTTAAAAAAGAAAAACTTTCCTTGGTTTAAATTGCCATTATTGACACTTGAGTAAGACAGTGGGAAGGCTACAAAGGTCCTGCACAACCTTTTGTTCTTAGATTTAGGCCTGTTTAACTGAAGAATGCACACAAAATAGCCTTGTGAATCAGGGCGTTTGTTTTTTTAAGTGGACGATTGTACAGCTCGGCACCACTAACATTTTAATTTATTACTGTATGGAGCCTAAAAAACAAATGGGTGTTTGTGCTTGAGAATGTCCGCATATTGTATGCGTGCGAGTGTGTATGACCTCCTGCATTCCTTTGTCTATGCGTCTTATTTAAGAAAAACAACAGTTTTTATAGTGCTCAAACCTTGCAGGAGATCACAGTAACGTCTGCAAACTGGGTGAGCAAATGCAAATGCCTCCATATCTTTTGAAATATTGTTTCCGTCCCACCACATATAGCACTGGAGACAAATAATGGCAAATGTATGCACATTTTCAGCATTTCAAACTAGACTTGTTATAAGAGCTGCAGGGTGTCTCATCTCATATATTCTAATGACCTTCAATCATATAAATTCCCACTTTGTCCGCGAGAAAAGTAATTGATTACCGTACGCTGGATATATTCATTTAAAGATTACTTGCTTCTGAAAGCGCGTGCAATTTATCAAAACAAGAAAGGGAAGTAAACGAAAGACGTAGGAACGGAATATAGATTTGGAGAGCAGGCTGCTTTGCATCTAGAGAGCACATTTTAATTCTTCATTAATCATCACAACTGAAACTGCCAAAGTCAAGCCAATGTATATAAATAGAGAAGGTTGACTTAATGACAATGCATGAAATACCTGAAATAAACTTTGCATGTATTTATAGGGTAACCTAAACCAATTTCTTCAAGTCAACTGCAAAGATATTTTATTGTTTTAATTGCCATAACTCTGAAATGCGGCACTAGTATAAAAAAATATGTCGATTTTCAGGGTCTGTGTTTTCTAGTGGATGTTTATTTTAATTTTTTATTTGTGCGTTTTTATGTAGCGCGAACTTTACCCAAAGGTGCTGGAGCACTTTACAACAGTACCAGTTACATTACATAAAGACTTTAGAGTAGATGAATTACATCAAAGATACAAACAGATAAACTCTAAAGAACGGTAGTAAGTACATGAGTCTACTACAGATGCTAGTGGTTAGATTTATATATATACAAGTTGCAAATTCACTCAAGGTTACATTTTAAGAAAAGTTAAAGTGATTAGGGTTTGACAAATATATATTACATTTTTACATAACATGATCTTCTCACCATAGCTGGGGTTCTTGCTTTCAGCCCGGGCTTCAGGGTGTTGTTGCACTCGCGGGTGGTAATCTTGGGCCTGGAGGGATCCCCGGGCTGGTGATTCCAGATGTACTCCACGCTTGTTGGGATGATGGCTTACCTGCGGGCCCTAGCACCATGAAGATGCTCTCAGACCTCCTCAGAGCAGCTGCGCCGGGGCAGCAGGACGGAGGGTATGCGGGGGTTTCACCATTTTAATATCAGCAAGGACCTGGGTGTTAGATCTCGGGATTCATGTGCCTTTTCCATCTGACTACACACACTTTCCTACTGTCTGCTAGAAATGTATTTGCTGCCAAAAATCCTCCAGTTTTTGTTCCAGAAGTGCACTCTTATCCAGAGGCTAAAGATGAGCCACGCAACGCAACACTGCTGACACGGGAAACTTTCCAAAACCCTTACAGAGACAGGACTGGGATCAATAGAAAGACACAGAGGAAACCATCACATCTGGAAGCATTCAAGAAAATACTGAAACCAGTATTGAAACCAAGGGGACCTCTCTCTCCAAAAAGGGACAAGCCTCTCTGACTGCTGTTCAACCCGCAGTAAAGATCCATCTGAAATTAACAAAAAAATCTGAGTTTCAGCAGCTTAGACTTTGAATCACCCATGACGGGTTTCGGTGACTTAATATATACAGTCAACGCTGTCAGTAACTCTATGAAGTGTCAATCTGTCCTCTGTGAGCACTTTACAAAATCAGTCATATCTATGATACGTGCTTGCATCCTAAGGCAGTATTTGAATCTGATGTTTCAGCTCTCCATGTTGGCTTTCCATGACTGAGGCTGACTGTGCTGCAAATCTAACATTTAATCCACCATTTGTTTCATTCTGTCTTTCTTTTTTTCTTTCTCACTCCCTCTTCCCCTCCTGCAATCCCAAACTTTAATCCATCTACAATTAAGTGTTTTGTCATTTGGCAAAACTAGTCCCTCAAGTTGCTTTGATGACCACTTGGTTTCATACTACATTCCAACAATTGCTTAAGAAGCACATGTGGCAAAGAAGGCCTGGTGGACTCAGTCACACCTTTTTCTCCAACAGCCTCCAAACCATTCCTACTCCGGATCTGCTTCCAGATAATGGTAAAGCCACTGGCACAATCACTTATTATGACAAAAACCGCTGATCAGCATGTCTGAAACTCTTTAGACGGGCGTGCTGTCTTCTGTCCCTTTCCTTATGTCAGGATTTGAAAAATATAAACATAGTATGCCTATATCGAAAGCTCTACTTTGTCTCTTCAGGCTTTCATAAAAAATATGTTGAGATACATGGCACATAAAATATGCCAACCTCCATTACTGGCTGACTAACAGATCATGAATGGTGGTTAAGGATTGATTCAGAGCAAATCTCTTGCTCGCATTGGCATTTCTCAGAGCAACCTCCTGTCTCTACTTTTTGGAGCAAGGATAGCTACAGAAATACTACATGTCCAGGTAGACCACGAGAAACCTACTACACATGGAAAAACGCTGCACAGATTGACCTTACATTTGCTCAATGAAGACAAACGCTTAGATTCTCCTACTGTATATTCCAAGTCTTCGGAGTACAAATGCAATACTAATTTGGTCAGTTCACTCTCCTTCATACACCGCAGTTAGCTTTTAAGGAGATTAGAGCTTTGATTTACCCTGCTGAGTCCGGTTTATTACTCTGCTGACCAGAAGGTTGATGAAAACCTGTCCCAGACTATAGTCTAATTTCCAGTGAGGAGACACTAGTGGAAGCAGACTCTGTATGTGCTAATTAATTCAGACACACTGGCAAACCTGGGAATGGCTATCTCACAGAGACGTCTGGGGGCAGCTACACATCTGGTAAACTCACACCACAGACTCACATTTGGAGTTTTGGAGGGAAGGAACCGGTTGGCAGTGTTAGCTCTAGCAGAGTTGTGATGGCCCAAATTTTGATTTTGTCATGTAAGAAAATCTAAATGGCTGCCTGTTCTCTGATAGTTTCATCCCGTAGTCTTCCATTTCTTACAATCGATGGCCGAGCATGCCTGATGGGTGCATAGAAAGGTTGACAAACACATACGTGCTAAATAATGGTGAATAAGTCTTATGTACATATGGTACCTGATGTGAAAGATGTGTGTATCAAGTCTTGTTGAGGGCCATGAATGTGAAACCATATCTGTATCAGTAGAACACGACAGATTATTTCTGCCCTTCATCAATTGCACTTGATCTGTAAGATATTTTGGATGTGGAACATTATGAGATGCAAAGTAGTGGCTATAGAATCAGGTCAGCATGTTAAGGCAGAACCGTTCTGCACTTTGCCCTTGCCACATTTGAAATGGTATGAATGTGCTCAGCATGGCATAGGTTCCTGATGCCATATCTTGACTAGCATTGCTAAATATTTGACCAGGCCTAATTTTTGTAAGTGCAATGTTAAAGGGGCCTCCTTTGCAATTACATTTCCCGCTATGTGACATGCTCTTCTGACTTACATGTGCCTTGAAGTTGTTTTCAAAAGGCTTTTGGTAAAATCTCAAAACGTGGCTCTTCAAGAAGGCTTATGCGATATAAAACAAGGCTCTTCCACTTTCCTAGTGTTTTTCAGATTATCTTCAATCTCTTAGCACCAAGAAACGATCGATGAATGAGAGCTTTACAAGTCAATTTAACATAACATAGTCTTGCATAAGTTCACAAATTTCATGCTACGCTAGTTATGCCAAATTCCCCAAATTATGTTATGACGCCATGTGGCAACATCTTATCTTATGAGCACAGGAACAACGTGAATTTTCAGAATGCAAGGATGTGTTGTCAGTGACAATTGTGGGTTTTTTTGTTGCTAAGTTTTAGCACAAAATGCGCCCTCTTGTCCAAAATGGACGTGAGAATACATTTTGCTCTAAAATATAGCTCTAAATTCTGGTTATGCATTTTGCTGACTTTTTGGAGAATTTCACGTAATTAAGCAAAAGTGAATTATGCAAATTTTGTACATCCCTAATTATGACCCACTTTATATGTTTGGGTGGTAAGTTGGCAAGATGCGTTATTTAACATGCACATATCTCATGCAGCAACAGCTCAGAGTCAACTGCAACTGTTCCAAGTCTGTTCTCAACACTGACCAAAGATTTGCACATAAACTGATGTGTATGACTTGTCAGCACTGCATACATGTGCCCTCACAAACAATCTGCTGCCAGTTGACTATGGAGCTATAAACAGATCTGTATCTTTATGCTATGGCAAATGACCATGTATTGGACTTTGACTATAATCTCTACATGACATTGTAATCTTAATATACTTTATTTTACACACATAACTACAATAACGTCAATGCCCCCTATCAGCTTAGATGCGCTATGTAGTTGCTAGATTATTCGTTAGGCATGTCATTCAGCCTTTTGAATTATTTTTTTGTCCTTATTGTGTTTCTTGCTAGCGTTCTCAGGTTTCATCTGTGCTAGAGATACTTTGAATATGATGCTCTCACCTTCCTCCCTGACGCCCTTATGGCCACCACAAATTGATGTGGTAATAAGATCATCTTATGTATCTAGTACCTGTGACCGGTTTATTCATTTGTGTCAGTTTTAGGCTCTCTTATGATGTGTTCATGTGTGTTAGACCTGTCAGCCTTAGAGTGGTCTTCCCCCAAATATTTTGCCTTCACCCCTCATGTTTTTACTGATCTTGTTTTTTTGGCCTTGGGACTCTGTGCACTTTGCCACTGCTCCAGTGCTTAAGTGCTTGTGTTTCCTCCACTAAACACAGCAGAATTGGCTTATACCCAATTGGCGAATTTAATTTACTTGTAAGTCCCAAGTAAAAAGGTACCGATCTACCCTGGGCGTGTATTTTAAAAGCTACTAGTAGGCCTGCAGCATTTATTGTGACACCCACTTAAGTAGCCCCTAAAAACATGTCCCAACCCTGCATTCACAACTTGACTGTGGATTTACACTGCCATTTCGACCTGGCAAAATAAACTTTTTTCCAGTCCCAAACTTTCATTAGAATCTTCTCCTAGTTCAAAGTGGGCACCAGGTATAAATAGTGGACCCTCAGACCCAGCTTCTCAGTACACATCTGAACCTTGGCAAACCTCAGAAGAAGGACTCCTGTGCTGCATTTCTGCAAGAAGGACTGTCACTCTTCTGCCCTGCTGTGCAGCTCTGCTGCCCTGCTCCGCTGCTCTGCTGCCCTGCTCCCAACCTGTCTGACTCAGAATGATTGGACCTGAATTTTGAACCCAGGACCACCAGAGTAACTCTAAGGGCTATTTGGCTGGCATCCTGATTAGAGCCTAAGGGACAGAGAAGGCTCCAACAACCTTGAACCTAGCACCTGGACTCTGCCAACTTAGTGCCATGCTCCCAAACGGTGCCACCTTAGTCCTGGAGCCTTCGGAGTGGAAGCTGGCCTGAAGGTGCTCTGGCAGCCCAGCTGTGGTCCTAGCAGAACCAATGCAGCATGACACATTGCCTTTGAAAAAATCAGAACTGCTACGTGATTCATCACCAACGCAGGACTTCATATAGCAGCCTGCAGCTCATCAGAACCACTCCTGCGTGATGCATTCTCAATGCAGGCCTTAACATCATAGCCCCCTTGATGACGACACAGTGCTCTGCATCGCACGCCCTGCCATTTCTTCAGAACTAGCCGGTGCATGATGCATCTTAAACCCAGGACTTTGCATCCCAAGCCCCTCATCGACGGCATCTTCAATGAAGCCTCATCTCAGGCTTGAAGCTTCCCAGAACTGCTGATGTGAAAAGCATCTCCACACCCGAACCTCGCATCGCTTCTGCTGCATAATGCATCCTAAATGCGGGAATCATGATCTTACAGGGCTATGTGTGGGCTGAAACACACAGCTGCCATCTTGTTTGTCACTGACTCCACCAGCCTGCAAGGGGATGTCTGGGGGTCCATGGGACCCTCTTTCTCCCGCTAGAGAGCTGCCATCAGGGGGTGCACTGTCCCTGAGGGCATCTTTGCCTCTGCGCCCGTGTCTGTAATATGGAACAGGAGCAGAGGCAAAGGGATTCCCTCATTTGCATGTGGCATGCCCCCATGCAAATAAGGGTACGCCCCCTGCCGATAGCGCTGGTGCTTTATGTGTGCGAGCGCTATCAGTATTACAGAAGGGGCCACACAAGTGTCTGCAGCCCCTTCTGTAATACCAAAGTGCCCAGAGGGCGCACAAAACGGTCACAAATGCCCGTTGTACCCCTGGGGCAATTTCTGTAATACGGCGCCAGGTGTTTTGGTAATTTCAAGAGTGGGGAATTGACGTGTATTATATTTTAGGGAACAACATGTGGGGATCGTTTTTATGCACCAATTCTTGAATGTGTTTCCTTGAACTTTACAAGGAGGTTGTGGCTGATTTCAGCATCCAAAATCTCTATGTGAAAAACCATTAACTGGGCTCAATGGAATGCGCGTGCCACTGGTAATAATGGAGTTAATGGTGTACACATGGGGGTGTATTCTTTATGTGTTTGTTGGTGTTTGGGTGCAAATGTATTTTTCCTTAGTAAGAAATAGAATACATTTTATATTCAGATTATTCTGCTTGTTTGAGGTCGTTTTCTCATTCACACGTTATTTTAGCAATCTTTCAAGTTTATATAATAAATGTAGTGCAGCATTCCAAAATAATATAAAGATAATTAGGGCGAAAAGCGTGAAGCAGCACAAAAGCCCCTAATGATGTGTCCTGCGATGAGTGATGCGAAAGACTGATGCACCTATACATTAAACTATATTGCTAATACAAACATCTGCCTACTGTCTAGCGAATTAAAACGCCTGAGGTTTCTGGAGAAACTGGATCTAATATCCCATGCTTTGTATTGTTTCTTCGGTAGGGTAATTTAACTGATTGCCTTTCTCACAGTGAAATTGTGCAGCTTCAAAATAGAATGTAATTATATTTTTATGCACTTTTTTAGTTTATTTAAAACGTGTGTGAGAGGCTCCCCTTCCTATTAATAACTCCAAGCTCCAAATACTTGTTCAACTCTCATAGGTATATTTTCTCTCAATTTTGCTAAAGGTAACAAACACTCTAGTATCAAGGATTAAGGTTACTTGGGGTCTCTGTTCATGTCTCTTCCCTGTTATGCGAGCGGTGTGCCTCCGCTCCAGAGTTTAATCCATAGTATTTGATTCATGGTCTGGGAAATGCCCTGGTGTATTTCACTAAAATAGATATTCCAGTACACAGGCTAGAATATTAACATTTCTTTCCTAAACCAAAAGGGATTGAGTCTGGTAGAAGCAAATCGCATGTTGTGTGTAGACGCAAAATTCTAACTTCCAAGGCTTTAGACTCAGCCTGAAAATAGCCAAGGGAGGTGATGAGTGGAAACCCCACGGCTGGCTCATTTTAATAATCACGAATGCTAAAATGAAAAAGTACTTTCATAAAGAAGTGGCTATGCAACCCGTTTAAAAATGCATATTGGTTTGCAGAGACGTTAAAGGAAGAAGCCTTTACTAAGAACACCAAAAAGGAAATTTCGTCGGACAGCTACTGTAGCCCCTTCTCCAGCCCCATGTGTTACTAATGTGCAAGGTATACCCAGGGCCACTGGAATTATGCGTCAGGGGAGGACCAAATTACGAGAGAGGGTTGACTAAATCATGTGGCAACAAGAGATAAATCACGTGGCACATTTTGTGATAGTATTATTATTTTGTCATTTTTACTCTTGGTAACACTGCCTGGGAAAATATTTAACCTCATTAGTACCTGTTTAACAACCGCATGCAGCAAAAAGTAACTGAAAGATGAATATTCAACTCTTGTGACGGGTCTCCCACTGTGTGGAAGTCCATAATTATCCAGAAATAGCTGCTGAATCACATAATTCCGGTGGCCTGGCATTTACCTAAGTTCTGGGTCTAAAAAACGCTTTTATCCTAAAGCTCCACTCTAGAAAAAGTCCAAATAGTAATGCTAATGTCACTGTAAATATGACATATCCCCTGATGATTGGACAACCTATGGCCTAATTTCCTGCCCTATCCAAAAAAGTCCTTAATTGTTCATGCGTTGTGCCGACCTACAAGGACTGTTTGACTTTAGCCATACAATGTGTAAACACAGATAGCTGGAGAGGTACAAACAAAAAATATCTCATATTTCAAACAAGTTAATTTATAGTAGTTCAATTCCCCACATAAGAATACTCTTTCAACGTTGAGTTATATCCATTCAAATTTCTATAGAATATTGTGATCACGGAATATAGATTAGACATAACAGCCAACATGTTTCGCTTTTCAACAAAAGAGCTTTATCAGGGCTGTGAATTATAAAAAGAAAAGAAATATGCAAAATATCAGTAATACTGTTAAAAACTGAATAGTTGATACTTAACTCAACCCTCAATTCAAAATAGCAGGCAAAAAACGTGTCCTAAATTAACCAATATAACATAAACCCATTAATTGTTTTACACAGTGAACACATTCACCACAATACCTACACAGAACCTTTCGTTTCACAGTACAATTCTTAAAATATAAGTCACCTAATAAGCAGAACAAGGAATCTCAATGTGACAGATCAAAGAACAAGAAATGGCCAAAAAGCATAAACATCTCTCAATTAAACAAAGTTTTCTCTTTGCGGGCTGTTTTATATACTTAGCATTACATCAACATATCATTCCATGTTTTTATAAAGCATATAGTCTTCCTGTCACAATAACCATTTAGACACGTCCATATCATTTAGTAAATCAACAGTCCAGAAACATTTAAAGCAATTTTTACATATTGCAACAACACAATCTAACTATGTGTTCTGACTCTCGAAATGACCATATTTATAGACCAATAATCACACAATTGGTATTATTATTATATTATATGTAGGCGTGGGCAAAGAATTCCATTCCACCAGCGAAGTCTGCAGAGTTTTACCCACTTCATGGCAAAACTCCATCAACTGCTGTGTGGGGGAGTTTTTTCTCATGCGCAGCTCACCAGTGTTTAGTTGGCAAGTGCATGTGAGAATTTGCATACCCTAGCACGATTTTCAGTTCCTAGAACGCCTCACAGCAAGATATCTCAATGTGGGCGGTAGAAGCAGGTTGAGACCATTCTCATTGAGAAAGCTGCCAATGGAGTAGAAAATCTTCTTGAGTTGCAGAAAGAAGCAGGGTCCTCTGGCAGACTGCGTTGTAGCATTCGCACTGATTTTACAGTGCGGAACAAGGTTTCGGTGCTAAAAATAAGCACGAACAGCACGAAGTGCTGAATTCCGCTCACTCACAGAACTCTGCGTAATCTCACAGAGTTTTTATGTAACTCCGCAGAATTCCACGGAGTGAAACTCCATGAGTTCTGTCCACCCCTAATTATATGTCCTCTCTAACTAAGAATTCACATCAAAATATAAGATATTGAAATGTTTATTTGAAATCTAAAAACTATTCCCTTCTGAAAATCAGTAAAGGTGTGTTCACAATGGAGAGGCCTGAAAGGTAAAGTGCCAATTTATCTATTAAAGTTTTTTACGAAAAAATTAGATATCAGAGATTTAAGCCATTTAGTATGCTTCTGGTTAACAGAAATTCAAATCAATATCCAGACAGTTGTCCCATAGGTGTGGTATGCCTCAATTGAAAATGAAAAGAGTTGGCATTCCAGATATTCTTCTGTATCATTACATAAATCAAGGTAACACATCATACATTCTAATTTATATAACATTACAGAAGTTCCAGAACTGTGTGTTCCCCCTCATACCAAAGGGACAAGATGATGTGATCTCAACATCACTTGCTCAATTGAACATCTGTATTATTCCCATGTGTAATTGAATGCAAACATATATTTGGATATTAAAAAACAGCCACATGCCATTTATAAATGTGCACAAGTATAAAACCCATTATTTAAAATATTGAAACAACACAGTATGATTATAAGAGATTTGCGGTTGCCACTTCTCTTAGTCAAAATAAAAAACAAACATATGGAGACATGATACAGTATACCTGATAAGTTACACAAATCAGCAACAAGCAAGGAAAACCCATAGATAAAACCCACCACTTTTTTCTAATCAAACTTCCAACATGGTCGTCATCAGATCTCTGGAACTTCAACAAAGTATTACACCATCTATTTGATGCAATATTCTAGTTGAAACAATGAAGTATAATCAAAGTTGATTGGAAGTGACCAGTTTAACTTAATCAAGACAAAAAGATGAATGTAGACGATATCGCGTACCATATTAGTGACACAAATCCGGCCACAAGCTAGGATAACCAATAGAAAAATACCCATCACAGGTTTCTAATCATTTAATTACTGTTAAATAAACGTCCCACATGGTCATCACCAGATCACTGGAACTGTAGAAAAGTAATACAACATCCTTCTGATGTAATATTCTACTTGTACCTAAACTTTACCAAAGTGACTCCCAACCAAAAGGAAAAAACTGTCATCATAAATTAACACACACACTAGATGCACTACCTGCCTGCACAAGTCTTGACATCCAAACATACATTGTGGCATTGTCAAAGATCACAATGTTGGATGCGCCATTTAAAGAGTCAAAAACAACATTGCATCACAACATCAAAACAAATGGGTATATTAGTGATCAATTCAGTACATGAATGTCACAATTTTAGAGTGATAAAATAAACACAAAAAAGGGAAAAGGCAAGCCTGAATATGTTGAGTATGATGGAAGATATATTGGTAAAAGACAGTGGCCCACATAATTCAGTAATTTAATTAAATACAAATCTACATCAGCTTACTGAGCCACACAAATTCCTAAATCAAAATATATAGCATAGAGTTATGAGCAACTGCAATATTAGATGTACAATTTGAGGGATCAAGACCCAATGTTATGCCAAATGAACATAATGATGATTGATTAGAGAGACCAACGTTCGGCATCTTAACATGAAAGAGTGAGAGTAATGAGAACGTAGCATAACCAAAACCACCAAGTGTAATGCCAATTATGATAAATTTGAAAATTACCAGAACACAATCAATCACCTTTACTGAAATAATGGAGTGGTTGCAGAATCACATAATTCCAGTGGTCCTGCATTTACCTCTGTCCTGGCCCTAAAAGCAGCTTAAATCCTAAATCTCACCCTAGCAAGAATCCCAATATTAATGCTAACCATCCATATGAATATAAATCCTATATCAGCTGAACTCTAGCTTTTAACGTTAACCTTAACCTACACCTAGGGCCATGGAATTATTTGGCAATATTAGTCTAATTTATGCGTCTGGTTGACTACATTATACAGAAAGATTAGGCAAATGAGGTCTATAAATGTGGCAGTTTCTGTGACAATATTATTTCAATAGTTTGACATTTTTACACACAGTATTAGAATTACCAATATCAGTTTCACGTCGGACTAAACCAAACCGCATCTAAAATTAGACTAATTAACTTTTGTAATGGGTCTGCCATGGTGCAGCACTATGCGTTGTACATTTCTGAAAATTTTTGATCTGTTTACGCTGGAAAAGAAATGTGTTGAATATCTGCACTTTATACTTCAGATAGTGGACTATGTGGTAACGGCAGTAAATCTATAACTGTGTTAAAAATGCCCCAGTTGAAGAATCACATAATTTCAGTAGCAAAATGTCTGCATCCTTTATCCAAGCCCTGACTCCTCTGCCAAAGCTAATCACAACTCAAGTCTAATCTTAGAACTCCAAAATCAGATGTTCTTAATTGTTTTTCAAAACAAAATGTCTTCAAATTCATTTTAATTCCAGCAGACGGGTTGTGTTCTTCAATTTAATGTGATGTGAATTAAATTATCTGGGACAAAACACATGAATTTTTGCTCCTCACTTTCTATGACTCCGCTGCTCTTCTGTTTTAGGGCCTCTCTGAATTTCTAGGTTGTGCCATCCTGCTGTTACCAAATCAACTTAATTGTTTGGTAATTCTTACCAAATGCTATAAACAATAAAGTTGCCAATGATAAAGCGCCTCACAGTGTTTGAACCAATAACCACCTTTATTAATAAACCAGGCCAAAGACAACCTTGCCACTATAATGAAAACAGTTTTGATGAGCTTTCATGCATCATGTCAAATTCACCTCTGATTATGATTTGATAAAAGTAATAATATTTTTTGCTAATGCAGCTCGATATTCCTTGTTCTTCTTACCCCCTTTCTTTCCATTTGAGCCGGGTTTTGGATCACTGCAAGACTTTTTTACTCTTGCAGTACCAACACATACCACTCTTACACTCAGACATTTTTCCAGGGATATACTAGATTAGACTTTGGGACGCTATTGTCAAACTGCTCAGTCGTTACTGCAAAGTACAAGTATTTGAAAGGATAGTTATGAAAATAAATTTACCAAAGAGCACACAGCATGCAACTCAAATCCAAATCACCTCCATCAAAAATATTTGTAAACACATTTAGTGTTTTTTTGGGCTATTCTATATCTTAACCACATGGAAGTACATTGCAAACATATACGACTGTACATGTACAGGCATTGTTGCGCACAAATTACAATAGGTTGGTGTAATCTTCATCAGGAATCTTTGCAGGTAAGTTTTAGTTTTGTGAGGCGTGTGGTATCTAAGTCATTATTAGCACACAGTAGACTATCTGATATTTCTTGCCATTCATGCAAAACATTAGGCAATATCTAAACCCTCCATACCAACTTCATGCTGATTTCTTCTGCAAGTTATTATGACATAAGGTAAACCCGATAATCCTCAGAATCTGAGGTTTAGGTATATATAAATCATCTACTGTTTCTTCTGGAAACGTTTTTGAACATGATATCACTCATCAAGATGTTAAAAAATAGTCTTCCTCGCATGTAGCTAAGAAATAAATACACTCCATGTTTTTCCAGGTATAGCAAGGTCTGTTTCTTCAAGCAAAACACAGTACATGTCAATTATGACATCATTAGGGTGTTACATCATTTGCTGTCGGATACAGCATGCTCAGGTGTCACCTTATTACACTTATTTGAGAGTGTATCCCATATCGACTTTTGTCCTGATGAAGGCTTGGTTCTAAAATCATCCTCAAACGGGTCAAAACTTTAACACCATCAAAAATAAAAATTCTTGAATTGTGTGAATTACACATGGCCAAAACAGTGAGTTGACTGTTTGCCCACTGTGTATTCAGTTCAGATCTCCCTAAAGGCAGTCTCCTTTTATGTTTCTAAAATGTTTTTGTATTATATCACTTCACCTTCACAAGCACTGTGCCAATGTAAATCACCTTTTGGAAAACCCTCATTTATTTTATCACCTATCTTTAACATGCCCCACTGAAGCTCCTACATGTCAGAGATGATCTCTCCAGTCTTAACCCTCACAGTCAGATGGGTGCGTAACTTTTTGATGCAACTCAGTATGTATGGGCAACAATACATCTGTTCAGTAAGCGTATTTTTCTACTCTGTCATGAATTTGGAGAAGTTTATATTGAAAATTTGTCTATATTGTTGAACACTGTTAGCTGGCATTTATCGATTCAAATCAAGGAAGTTGAATCATACGAAGGAAGGTTTAGGAGACATATCTCAAAATAGCTTTGATGATACATGATTAGAACTGGATGGAATGGAGATCACAAGGATATTAAAACAAGAAGTTTAAGAACAGGTATACATATTGTAGTAGTAAAAGGGTTCATGGATATTGGCAAGTGCATCGAATTTCACAATGAAAGCAACATGTTCGAAAAACAGTTTACACCTCAACCTTCAGGGCCTTATTTATGAGCCCTTTATGCCGCCGTTTATCGCTTCTTGTGAGGCTGCAGCAGCATAAAATATTCTCCACACTGCACCCTATTTACAAAGAGACGCATCTAGGCAGATACGTCATTTTGTAAACCCCTGCGCTACATTATACCTGTGCCAGGTATAATGTATTTAGGCTGGGCGTTCCCCCGTAAAAAAGCCTCATGGTAGTGACGCAGTGAAATCTAAGAGATTTCACTATGCCATTGCATCAAATCCTTACGCCTGCTTGAGGCAGGCGTGAGGAGTGACGCAGGCTTGCCCCATGTGAAAGGACACATTGCTAGAGTTGCGTCTGTTTTCATACACACTCCAGTAATGTGCCAATTTTGCGCCTACAGATACCATGGTGCATCCATGGTGTCGCAAGGATGACACTATGAAAAGTGTTGCATTACTGGTTTTCCCCACTTTTCATAAATGAGGCCCTAAATATAACCAGTGGCTCTCCAAATCCCAATATACAATGCTTCATTGTGTGGTTTCTGCTGCAAAGGAGCATATCCGTGGACTACTTTCCAATACTAACAAATCCCCATCTTCATTGTACACGTTGTGCAAATCTTGCATCCAATATGGGTGCTATTTCCCTTATGTACATGTCTGTTTCAAACCATACAACTTTTGAGGGGCATTTCTCTGAATTTGGAGTTTTTCAGAAAAAAAAGATAACGAGTGCACAACTGATTTTTTAAACAACTGATGCATACCATCTTTCTCTTGGCAAAAATGCCCACACAATTAGAACACAGGATGAGCAAGATGGTTTTTGGCCAGATATTTGTAGGATCTTGTTCATTCTGCAATAATAAGGGAGGTTAGTTGCTTTTGAAAAGTATTCCTGCATATCTGTGATTGCATTAGAATGTTGTGTCGGTGGACTGCAAAAAATGCAATTGCGCTTCAATCAAAAAGTTAATGTGATTTGAACGTATTTCCTTTTTCAGTTCCCCCGGTGATCCGAGTGTACCCGGAAACGCAAGCTCAGGAGCCTGGAGTGTCAGCCAGCCTCAAATGCCATGCAGAGGGCATCCCCAGCCCCAAAATCACGTGGTTAAAGAATGGAATTGATATTATACCAAAACTATCAAAGCAACTAACCCTGCTAGGTAAGCCTTTGTACTTGTATGTACACTAGTTGCATGCAAGTGCTTTGCCAAGAGTTGCATTTTAAGGTGTTTCGCACAGTCATCCTTTCACTGCGTTTATTCGTTCATTCATTCATTCATCAGTTATATTGACAAATATATATAGTTATTCGCAGTATGCGTTCAATCTTTAAATCTTTAAACTTACTAATTATAACGAATTGTGTGGACTTCTGTCTGAAATTCTGCAAAATACATAATTGTAGGCTAACCAGATCAATGAATGTTTTTGTTAACAAGAATAGGCAAAGCCAATATATCTGAATTACATTTTCAGTTACAAGTTAAACCTACTAGCTTTGTCAGTGCTTGTTATTGTAGTGACAGTTGATGTGAAGGTTTCAGAAAAGCAGATGGCCTTTTGCTCCTTGGAGATAATGCCGGGTTTCGCGAGTGACACTCAGGATCACCCCGAGCTGGGCAGTGGAGACGGGCTGAATGCAGGAGCCGCAAGAGAGGCAGGTCTACTGAGCCCTTGACAGAGCCACAACCCCCAGCACCGTACCTCTGTCCACCACTAGCCCAGTTTGTAAACCTATGACCGTGTTGCTGGAAGTGTACGACTGCTACTGTGCGAGCGGTGTGAGAGTGTAATTGGCAGTGTGTGAAAGCTAGTCAGTTATGTTATGTTATGTTAAACTTTTATTTCTATAGTGCACGGCTACTCCGTGGAGTGTCCCGGCGCTTTATCGAGGCAGCTCAGTAAAACCAAAAACATAAAAACAGACTAAAGAGAAAAGGACAAAAAAGACAAAAACACCCTAAAGGTTAAAAAGCCACGTCTTGAGGCTCTTCCTAAACAGAAGGAGAGAAGAAGAGGACCGTAGGTCCAAAGGCAAAGAGTTCCACAACTGAGGGGCCCTCAGACTAAAAGAGCGACCCCCAGAGCGGGCCTTACTCACCCGAGGAACCACCGCGAGAAACAAAGATTCCGACCGCAGAGATCTAACTGGGCGATAGAAAGACAATCTCTGCTGTAGATACCTTGCTCCGGTGCCAAATAGCGCTTTATGCGCCAGGGTCAGTGCTTTAAACATAATCCGCTTCCGAATAGGTAACCAACGAAGCGATCGCACCAGACCCGAAGCTCTCGCTCGCCTATGAAGGCCAAAGATGGCCCGGGCCGCGGAGTTCTGCACAACCTGCAGCCGCTGAACCAGATATTCCGGAAGACCTACATAAAGGACGTTTGCATAGTCCAATCGCGAGCCTATCAAGGCTTGCACAGTGATCTTTCTGTGCTCTTCTGAGAGTAAAGGCAGGAACTTCCGGAGCATCTTAAGCATACCAAAGCAGGTACCCACCAGGCCAGAAATATGTGAGCTCAGTGACAAATTATTGTCAACCTTCACTCCCAGATTCTTAGCCACAAGCGATGCCTGGACAGGGCAGTCCATACCTAATGGCCACCAGGCCTGCCAATCAGGGTCCAGAGAGCAGCCGAAGAACAACACCTCCGATTTACTGGAGTTTGCCTTAAGGCCGTTTCGCTGGAACCAGCCAAAGACCAACTCCAAGCAACCCCGGATGTTCTCTCCATCAAAAGCCTGGCCTTTCCCACACGTGAAAAGCAGTTGGGTGTCATCAGCGTAGGATACGATCCGGGCCCCAGAGGACTCCACCAGTGCCGCCAAAGGTGTCATAAAGATGTTAAACAGAGTCGGGCTCAACACAGAACCCTGTGGAACACCGACTCCCAATGGCGACATCTCGGCGGAGCTCGGAGAGGCCCAGACCGTTTGTCGGCGGCCTTCGAGAAAAGATGTAAACCAATTGAACACCGTCCCCCTCAGACCGATGTCATAAAGTCTGGAGAGGAGCACCTCATGGGGGACGGTGTCAAAGGCCGCCGACAAATCCAGCATGACGAGCATGACCCTTCCTCCAGAATCCAGTGTCTCCCTGATGGTTTCCGACACTTCCAGCAGTGCCGTCTCCGTGCTTAAATTAGGACGGAAACCGGACTGCGATGGATGGAACAAATCATTGGATTCGAGAAAGCTGGAAAGAACACCATGTACATGCTTCTCTGTGATCTTAGCCAAGGCCGGCAGAAGGGAAATCGGCCTATAATTGGCCAAGACCTCCGAGTCCAACCCAGGCTTTTTGAGGAGGGGGATCACCATAGCTCTTTTCCATGGCACTGGAACCCTCCCCTCCCTCAGGGAAAGATTCACCAAAGGGTTGACTAGTGGGTTAACCACGGCCGCCATCTTGGCCAGAAATTTGGCAGGACAAGAATCCAAAGGTGAGCCCGATTTAAGGTTGGCCATTAGAGCAAGAGAAGCATCGGCCGAGACAGGAGGAAACTCAGCAAAATCCGCACCCTGCGCGGGCGGGAAGGACAATCCGGCCATCGGACTGGAACACACCTCCACAGACTTCACTGGGAAAGAGTCCTGGATAGATTTTATTTTATCCGTGAAAAATTTGGCCAGATCGCAGACCCAGCGCTCCAATGGAACACTGTGGGCCACGTAGGATCTAGGCGCCGTAAACTCCCTTACCACAGTAAAGATCTCTTTACAAGAGTTGGAGGCAGTCTCAATCCTCCTGGCCAGATATTCCTTTTTCTCCCGGAGAATATCCTGATGATAGGATTTAATCATTATCCTATAAGCCGATCTAGCTTCCGGGTCATAGCGAAGGCGCCATGCCCTCTCGGCGACCTTACACTGCACACGAGTAGCACACAATGCCTTCGTGAACCATGGGGCCGAGACCCTCTTAGCCCTATCCCGAGGGGCCATTGCGGGGGCCAGATCGTTCAGCCTCTCCGACAGCCATCCCTGCAAGGACTCCACATCCTGCTCTAAATCCCCTGTAAGAGGGCAGGGATGGTCTATAGCAGCCTGAGCCAGCAGCTCGGGTGTGACTCTATGCAGAGCCCTTTGAACAGCGCCATGCTGTCTGGGGGCGCTGCTGAATAATTTTTTGCCACCCAATACACCGAATCTGGCCAATCTATGGTCGGTCCAGAGCACCGGAAGTAGCTCCACATCAACAAGAGGAACCGAGGAGAAAACCTGATCTAAAGTATGACCCTTGTCGTGTGTGGAACCAACCAAAAAAGGGACCGAGAGGAGCCGTAATATCGAGCAGTTTTTTTGCATCCGGATCATTGTCATCGTCTATATGAAAATTAAAATCTCCTGCCAGAAGACAATGCTCCGTACTTAATGCCATACCAGATACGGCCCCCTGAAGATCATCAAAAAAAGAGCCCACTGGTCCAGGAGATCTATATACCAGTAGCCCTTTCAGAACTTGATGAGGGGTTAATCTGATAGTGAAGGCAAGGGATTCCGCTCCTGCGATGGTGTTCAAAGAAGCGATAGAGCAGGTAGCAGACTTTTTCACTACTACCGCCACCCCTCCTCCCCTGCCTTTCACTCTGTCCTGACGAAAGATTGTATAATCAGGAGGAAAAGCCGCCCTAATATCCGGATTGGACGCCTCCCCCAACCAAGTTTCTGTCAGCAGGAGACAGAGTGGATTCTCTCTAACAAGGAGATCAAAGATCTCCAAGGCGTGCTTCCCTACCGATCTTGTATTCAGCATTAAGCAGAGAGGTTTAATGCAGACCTCATCTCTCCGTAAAGGAGCGGCCGGGGCAAAACCTGGCGACCAGCCACAGGCAGGGCACAACCGTTTACCTCTGTAACGGCCCGGGAACACGGAGCGGCATGCACAAGAAAAGCTTTGCAGCGCACGTAGTTCCCTAGCAGTATAACAAATCGTATTACCCGAGCAAGGACTTACAAGGACTTACAGCCAGGCACTCTCGCCGCTCCGCCGCCTCCGGGACGCTGACGGACGCAGACGGGCAGGACTCTGGCAAGACTCAGGCAAAAGCGAGGGCAACCCCGCTGCGCGATCCCGCTGCGCTAGAAGGAACGGTTAAAATAGGTCCTCCAGATAAGGTCCTCCCTGTCCCAGAAGGACGCTACAAGATGGCGCTACCAGAGCGCCACTGCCCAACCCAAAATGGCGCCCAAAATCGGAGCGCTGCAGATTCAAACTACCAGGGAGCCCGGACCCGCTAAAAGAGCGGTGAATCACCAATATTATGTGCAGGTAAGGGGGGAGTCCTATCACCCAGCAAGGAGAGAGAGCGCAGTAAATAAGAACACTAGAAAAGGCTAAAAAGCGCTAGCAATCCGCGCGAGCGTGCTTTAGAGAGCCACCCCTCCGGGCAAAAGCATCCAGTCAGTGAGAGGTGGGAGAGTGCCATTGGCAGTGTGTGAAAGCTAGTCAGTGAGAGGTGGGAGTGTGCCATTGGCAGTGTGTGAAAGCTAGTCAGTGAGAGGTGGGAGAGTGTCATTGGCAGTGTGTGAATGCTAGTCAGTGAGAGGTGGGAGAGTGCCATTGGCAGTGTGTGAAAGCTAGTCAGTGAGAAGTGGGAGAGTGCCATTGGAAGTGTGTGAAAGCTAGTCAGTGAGAGGTGGGAGAGTGCCATTGACAGTGTGAAAGCTAGTCAGTGAGAGGTGGGAGTGTCCCATTGGCAGTGTGTGAAAGCTAGTCAGTGAGAAGTGGGAGAGTGTCATTGGCAGTGTGTGAATGCTAGTCAGTGAGAGGTGGGAGAGTGCCATTGGCAGTGTGTGAAAGCTAGTCAGTGAGAAGTGGGAGAGTGCCATTGGAAGTGTGTGAAAGCTAGTCAGTGAGAGGTGGGAGAGTGCCATTGACTGTGTGAAAGCTAGTCAGTGAGAGGTGGGAGAGTGCCATTGCTAGTTTGCCAGCGCGTAACTGCTAGTTGGTGCGGATGTGAGGGCACTTTCAATAATTTGGCTATGTTGTCAGTAGTGGTGGACTTCTAGTCTGTGATGGGCTTGAGAGTGCTTCGAGTAGCATGTAAATACTACTTTGTGAATGATGTGAGAGTTCTATCAGTATATGGAAACTTCTACTTTGTGAGGGGTGCGGGTGCTTTCTTAGTGTGCTACTTATACTTTGCGAGGGGGTGTACTTTGCTGTTTTAATAAGTGAGTGGTAGTCTGTGATGGATCTGAGAGTGCAGTCTTGGTTACTGTCATCAATAATAATAATAATGTCCAAAAATGAATAGCTCCCCGTTTCAAAAGTGTAGGTATTATTAAGAACAATAATTCAATAGTACTCAAAACATAGTGTAACTGGTAGTCTTTGAGTGGTGTGCTTTTTGTCATTAGTGATGGAGACATGAAGCAAAGAGCAACAGCATAGGGGTAAAGGACTTCCTTTCCAAAAATGTACACATCCACGATGTGAACTGATCCACAATTTAATGGCCAGTCCAGTAAGTCAATGCCTTAACAGGGCTTGGCAAAATTATCGGATGGGTGAACAGAGCTGACCAAAAATCGATTGGGGTGGATTTTGTGTGTGTGTGTGTATGTGTGTGCGTATGTATGTGTGTGTCCTGCCAAAAGGTCTTTCCAGGCAGCTAAAACTGTATGTAGTCACAACTAATAAATATATTGATCTTTGGCAGAACCGTCGAACAAGTTGAGGCAGCAGCATTAAAAGGCACACGGTCTGCAGAAATAACTTTCTAAATGATTTGCAAAACGAGAATATAATTTTTTCAGAACGCTGTAAGAAACCGCAGTTGTCATAGTCATAAATGAAAATGAAAAAAGTCTAACAGTACCTGCTTCTCAAAGCTGCCAGGTTTTGTTTTTAAAGATTGAGGGGCAGATTTATGTTCCCTGGCGCATCCCTGCAAATCAGCATGGATGCGCCAGGGAAGATGCGTCACGAAAGTTTACCCTTGCGCCACAATAGATGCACCGCATTTACAATGCAGCGCATCGTGGCGCAAGGATAAACAGATGCATGACGCATCTGATGGCGGAAGGTTGGCGCATTGCTGGAGTTGCGTCGCAAGCGCAACGCAGCTCCAGCAAGGCTTGGGGTGCCCTATCGTTACAATGCTGCGTCAATCCTTACGCCTGCTTCAAGCAGGCGCAGGGTTTTGACGCAGCATGGCCGGAAAAGTGATTGAGTGAAATCTTGTAGATTTCACTCAGCCACTTTTCGGAGGCGTTCCTGTGCCGGAACGCCCCCCCGTGTGCAGGTAGGCCCACATGTGGCGTAAGCTTTACAATGTGACGCATCTCCCTAGATGCGTCACGTTGTAAATGGGGCGCAACATGGCGCAGGGTTTACGCCGTCGCTGTGTCACAAAAGTGACGCAATGGCAGCGTAAAAGTGGCGAAAGTCTGTTATAAATCTGCCCCAGAATTTCCTTCATCGTTGAGATTTTTTTGTTGGCGTTATTCTGGGAGTGCTTCCATTCATCTTCACTTACCAGGAAGTGCTCTGATTTTGACTATCCTAATGATGGCCCCTAGGGAAAGTACGTTGCAGACCAGTCTTTACCCTGGGGATTTTGTGCTGAGAAAACAGGCCATGGGTGGGATAGGTAGCTGGCGGGAAGAGGAGGGGTTTTGGTTTGGGATAAAAGGGTCTAGAGAGGCGTAGTCTGCCTCTTCCGGACTCTCTGCATCACCGGGTGGGGGGGAGGGTTTGGAGAGGGATAAAAAAAGTTGTCTGCCCGCCCACCCTACAGAATGATACATATCTGGGAGCAAGGGACGGTTTTCTGTACTGTACTACAGCTTTATCAGCCAAGTTTAGGACAGGTTGCAGAGGTCGTAGGCGGGAGTCTTAGGGGGTGGACAGTCACATGCAAGTTTATCCACACATTTGGGGTGAAGAAGAACGGAGCACAGGTGAAAACTCAGCGTGCGGTACCTTGTTGAGTGGGGAGAGAGTTCAGAGGCAGGTGTTTGAGAGATAAGCATGGGGAGATGACAAGAATGTAAGGTTTGGATCAGGGATTATGGAACAAGATATGACGTTTGGTGTGAGATGCGAGTGGTCACGGGATGTATGGGGGACATGCCATCTTTGTAAAGCTGATGTTATTGTTGAATAAAGTGGAATAAGTTTGAAACCAGGTCCTAATAAATGGTCTTTTATACTAATTACTAGAAATGGGGATCTCTAGTTGGCAAAGGTAGTTACCTTTGTCCATAAAGGGACACTTGCTTCTAGTCAGGGTAAGGAGGATACACACTTTAGATAACCCCTGCTCACCTCCTTGGTAGCGTGGCACGACCAGACAGGATTATCCCAAAGGCAATGTGTAAAGTATTTGTACCAACACTCACAGTAACACAGTGAAAACACCACAAATGGACACCACACCAGTTTAGAAAAATAAAATATCTTTATCTAAACTAAACAAGATCAAAACAGCAAAAATGCAAAAATGCAACATACACAGTTAAAAATATGACTTTCAAAAGGTTTCAAGAATTTGTAACATAGAAAACTATGAATGCGTCACTTTTACACACAGTACCTGAAGATGCGTCAAAATTCATAAAAGGCCAAACAGCCGCAGAGAAAGGAGGCGTTGGAAAACACAGCGATGCGTCAGTTCCTGAGCCCTTGGGGAGGCGAGGCAACAGTACTGCTGCACACAGGAGAAGTGGTGCGTCAAATCTGGACTGTAGGGGAAAGTGAGGTGTCGAAATTCAAGACAGTTATGGTCTGCGGGTGATGCGTGGAAAACTTGGTGCACAGGTACGATGCGTTACACGCCAGAGGTGATGTGTCATTTTTCGAAGCTTCGTGCCGTCTGGTGTCGGTGCTGGGGACTGTGCGGCGAGACTTCTCGTCACCCGGTGAGGCTCGGCGAGGCTTCGCGTCATCCAGCGCCATTTACGAGAGACTTTGCACAGCTTAGTGATGCTTCACGCTGGTTCTTGCAGAGAATACTACAAAACCCACCTCTGAGGTCCTGTAACTGGAAGGAGGCACCTCACAGATGGCAGAGTCCTGCAGCACCAGCAGATTTGCAGGAAGTCTTTTGTGTCCCTGAGACTTCAGAACAGGAGACCAGCACACTTCAGACCCTTGGAGGTCTCCTTCTAGCAGGGGACACAGCACACAGCAAAGTCCTTCTCCTTTCCTTGGCAGAAACCGCAGGCCAACCCCCGACACACAGCAAGGGCAGTACTCAGTCTCTCCAGCTCTTCTCCTTGGCAAAGGTTCCTCTTGAATTCCAGAAATTATCTAAAGTCTGGGGTTTTGGATCTGATTCTTATACCTCAAAATATCTTTGTTCTCTTTGTGCAAGGTGCTCTGACCCCAGTTCAAACCAGTTCTGGGGGGCACTCTGCAAGTGCACAACAACATCCATTGTCAGTGTGAGCCTTGGCTCCAGACACACCACAGGGGGACAGAGCCTGCATTGTGGAAGGCAGGCACAGCCCTATTCAGATACAGGTGCTACTCCCCCCACCACTCCACAGTCAGACATTCAATACACAAACAGGCAGAGGCACACAGGAAGGTTTAACAAGAAAATAGCCACTTTCTAAAAGTGCTATTTTCAAACACATAATATAAAAACCATCTTTACTAAAAGATGTGTTATCAAATTCTAAGTTCAGGGGTACTAAACTCCATTTTCCATCTTATCCCTAGGGGAAGATATGCTTGTAAAATGTTACAAAACATTCCCCATTCTGTCCTATAGGCAAGATAGCCTTTCAATAGTGAAAAACGAAATTAGCAGTATTTCACTATCAGGACATGTTACACACACCGGTACATGTCCATCCTTTCACATATACTGCACCCTGTCCAGGGGGGTACCTTGGGCCTACCATAGGGGTGTCCTATGTGTAAGAAAAGGGATGGGTAAGGCCTAGCAAGTGGGTGCACTTGGGAAGTCGACATGGCAGTTAATAAACTGCGCACAGGCACTGCGGTGGCAGGCCTGAGACCTCTTTTCAGGGCTACTCATGTGGGTGGCACAATCAGTGCTGCAAGCCCACTAGTAGCATTTGATTTACCCTCCCTGGCACACTTAGGTCACTTTACTAGGGGCCTACTGGTAAAATCAGGGAGAACCAATCACAATAACAATATACACAGAGAGCATATGCACTTTAGCACTGATCAGCAGTGGTAAAGCGCCAAGAGTTCTATAGCCAACAAACACAGGTCAGGAAAAAATAAGGGGAAGAAGCAAATAGTTTGGGGATAACCCTGTAAAAAGGGCCATTTCCAACACTAATCATGGACAAGAGTGTTTTGTTGTGGCACGATGACACTTGGTAATTCTGTTAAGAAGAAAAACGTTTCCCTTCTGCCTTAATGCTCCTATTCCATTGACCTAGTTTGGTAAGCCATCTTTTTGCAGAAATATATATGGACAGAAGGTTTGATTGGGCAGTGGGAAATTAAAACACATATGTTTTGCAATGCTTTTTACTAGGAGTTACCCCATTTCCCAATGTTCTCAATTTTGGTGCAAGATAAAATTGAAGTGGGGCGCACAAATAGACTTTCCCATTATAATGCAATAACATGAAGTGGGGAAACAGTAATTAGAACTCTGGTGTCCTAGTTCCACAATCGCTAACCAAGCCACAGGAACACAGGACATACAGCCGCTGTAACTATGACCATTGTAAAGAAAGGGTCTGGATACATTGAACTTTACAAGATAGCATTTAACACACTTACTCTTGATGTATAGCCATTTCTAAACGATGCAAGGAAGACCAATTGACCTATAATGTTACTGTTATCAATAATAATAATAATGTCCAAAAATTAATAGCTCCCCATTCCAAAAGTGTAGGTATTATTAAAAACACAAATTCAATTGTACTCAAAACATGGACCTCAGAATGACAGGACTATTGTGTTGGCATTTGAATCAATGACCTTCTCAGTAAATACATTGTTACTGGCATTCAAAACTGTAACCTGCAGATAGCATGGCATAATGCATCCAACACGCTGTGCTATATTGTCCAGATTAAAATTTACATGAACACACACACAACATTGTTTATATATCACTATGAGGATCAGCCAGTCCCCCACAGTCTGGGTTATACTTGCCCACACACACACAGAACCACACCACACACACACACACACACACACTGCCACACACACACATTTTCGCTTGAGAATCGCTTGAGGAAAGGTTGACATGAGTGTTTCATACATATTATTGTAGCAAGCGCGCAACACACAGAACTTTTTTAGTGAGATGGGACTCACCAACTGTGGAAAGATCAGTATAGCAGGTTCAGTAACACACCAAGATATCTCACTATCCATGCTTGAGCCTTACCTTCAGGCAGGAATGGAGGTTTGCCAGAGTCGACCCAACTTTCCTTGTCTCACATGAGACCTCAGTATTGGCATAATGGTCGTAGGTGAGTATGACTTCATGGGTGTTGTAGCTGAAGTTCCACATGTAGAAGGTGCTGCTGCTCATGAGGGTGCAGGCATGGAAGATGTGGTAGGGGGTGTTTTCGGACTAGACATAGACAGCCTTTCCATTGTTCTTAGTTTTAAATAGGGTGATGACTGTGAAGCAGTCAGGGGCCAAAGCGTGCTCTACTGTGGCTTCGTCATAGGCAACTCCAACATTTTACAGCTTGTCTTTCTATCTGGGGAAATTGATATGTAGATCCGATGATCAAAGAGGGCCTTATACATCAGAACATATTGACCACCAAAGTAGCAACTATGGGACTGAATCACATTTTGGGGCCAGGAGAGTTCACCATGGCCACCATATCCACTAGCCATGCTGTAATGGTCAATAACAGATTGAACCTGGAACCAGCAGACAGCGGCTCTGATATTGTGGCTTAGGCAGTGTGGATTGAGAAGGGAGTCAGTACCAGCTGCCAGAGCCTGCATTATGGCACTAGTAGTGGTGGGGTGAAAGGAACAGCACCAAATAGAGGGGAAATGGGGTTATGTCCCACTAGCAGCGATTCAGACCAAAACTAATTTTACTAAGAACTATATATCTGCCATATGTTATGGGCTAAGCTCTAACAGGGCTTGGCCAAATTAGAAAATGGATGAACGTGGCTTAGCAAAAGCCCCTGTCTGTATACATGTATCTTGTATAATTTATGTGTGTGTGGTTTGTCTTGTGTAGTAACAATAATATTTTTAGGCAGGTAATGATGTCTTTGTCAGACCAAGATGAGGGAAGAAGCTCTGCAAGGAACTTAATGATTAAGAATCTGTATTTTCGAAGGCCTAGCAAAGGACTTGTGCCTTATTTATAAGTTGTATATAGCGCCAGCTAGACCCGTGGGTATCAGAGCGCTTCACAATATGAATGAAATAGAGTGGTGAAAAACATGGTATAAGGATACATGAGGAGATATGCATAACTATTAACAATAAACATTTCAACACAGAATACATTAGAGGGGTGAGTCAAGTGATAGCTTAGGTAGGTGAATCAGTCAAAAAGGCCACCAATCTCTGAAGGTCTGGATGGTAAGGACAGTCGCCTGGGTTATCGTAGCCTGGCTCAGTTAGTTTTGTTGGTAAAGTATTTGTTGAGGAGATGGAGTTTCAAGTCAGTTTTGAAGCAGGAGAAGGAGGGGTTGTATCTGAGATCAATCGGGAGTGCGTTCCACAACCTGGGTACATTACCGGAAAAAGATCGTGACTGGGTGGGGGATTTTTCAATTTTGGAGGGATGAGAGGAAGTGAGTTAGAGCTTCTCAGGGCTCTGGCTATTCCTGCTTACACGAGTTTGCTGTTTAGGTAGTTGTGGGGATGTGTGTGAAGGGTTTTGTGTGCGATGAATGTAGCCTTGCAAATACATCTACCTTCAATAGGAAGCCAGTTAAGGGATTTAAGGGTTGGTGTAATGTGTTCAAACTGTTTAACGCCTGTTACAAGCGGGCTGCCATGTTGAGGACTGAGCTTAGTGGGGCTTGGTAGGATTTTCACATCCCTGTTAGGATGGCGCTCCCATAGTCCAGTCTAGAGAGCATTAGGGATTGGACTATTGTCTTGGAATCATCCTGAGGAGGAAAGGTTTCATTTTCTTAAGAAGTTTTAGGGAGTACAGTGCTTGATGTGGTCCTTCATTGACAAGCTCTTGTCCAGGGTAATGCCTAGTGACTTTACTGAGTCAGAGAGAATGAAGGAGCAATTTAGGGCATCCAGGTTCTTGAGCCAATCTTGGATTGGCAGGTGGTTATTTTTCGGAAACAACAATATTAATTCAGTTTGTCAGGGTTCTGCTTTAGTTAGTTCGAGCGAAACCAGGATTGTGTGCTCCAAAGTCCACAACAATTCATCTCACATACACCTCATTTAGAAATGTTCAAGATCTGATCTGAACTACAATTTGATGGTGTTAGCCAAATTTCAAGCCTTTTGCCACAAGGGCAAGCCAACAGGGAAAACCAGTGAAGTCAAAGGATACCATGAATTAAACGCCACTCGTGGCTTTTTGGTTAACCAATGGACATATACATGAGTAGGAAGGAGGGGGCTTGGGGAGGGCTGTGCCAATTTGGCATTACAAACTTAGCTGTGTACGAGGACCCTATTAAAGAAATGGCATGTGGCAGCTGAAGTGACATCACACGTGCTTTAATCCCACTTGATGACATTGCATAAAACATTGACCCAGATGATAAGCTATCATACTACTTTTTAAACAATATCCATTTAAAAGTTCAGCATACACATCCTCATTAATGACAGTTAATAAATTAGTAGGACTGAGAAGCAAATTTGATTTTAAAATGCCAGTAGCCTAGACTGAAGAATCGCAGGGGTTGCAAGCGTGAACGCGGAGAGCTACAACTAACTAAAGCCCTGACTTTAAAACTGCTTTGTGAGAAGTGATATCACCATGTCTAAAACATGCTTCCAGGTTGGGTCATCATAGTGATCAGACTTTGAGAGCAACATTACATATCACACAATTGTGCCTGTTTACTGAAGCAAAGTAATCCAGTTATTCAAATCAGCCAAATCATGTCCTCTGGAGCTGCTCATTGCAGTGTGAATTTTCAAGTTTTCATAGTTTAGTATCACACTTAAACTTTCAGGGTTTGGTCCATTACCTTTACACTCAAAGTTGTGCTTTCAGTGATGTATACATAATTTTATAAAAAGCTCCTTTAAAGGTAGTTAGATAGCAGAGAGAGTTTAAGGGCCTGATTTAGAACTTGGTGGACTGGTTACTTCGTCACAACGGTGACGAATATCCCGGCCGCCAAAATACAGGCGCAGCCGGCACGTGTACCAGAGGAGGGGCGGGGCAGGAAGGGCGGTGGGTCAATGGGCAGATGATGGGGAAAGCAAAATAAAAAAATAAAACCAATTACCTTGCACTCACCGCATCACTGAGCTCCGCCCCACTGCTGTTACCTGTGCCGGCCGCGGCTGCCAAAATATAAATCCCATTACATCCTATGGGATTTATATTTTGGCCCACGGTCCGTCACCGCTGTGATGGAGTAACCAGTCTGCCGAGTTCTAAATCAGGCCCTAAATGTCACTTCCTTCTCAATTAAGGACATATATACAAAATATTTATTGCCTAATATGAAACTGATATAATTGTAATAGATTATTAGAAAGGCACCACATGTTCCTAACAGTCTATTTTTTATGTTTGCAACTCTAATGGTTTATTAGGTCTTTGGTAAGGTATTGTCAAACAAATAGTTTTACATACCGCTATTTTACAAAGTAGGTTATTATTGATGTTGAACAGATGTGGCTGGTGATCTTAGTCCCAATGAATGATGTGCCATACCATTCTAAACCAACTGCACCTGCTCACTGGTCACTCGCAACAGATTGCCATAAAGACGTTTTTTTCTGCGTTCTTCTGTTTAAGTGTTATGCAATACCCCCCATGGCGCAACGTGCCTCACTTCCTGTCCATTGAAACAAATTCGAACGCCTCCACTTTCTCCAGGATTTCTGCTGCTCTGTGTCTTTAGGGGACAAGTGTTTCCAAAGGCCGCTGTTTCTTTAGCTCCTTCATTTCATGCACCATAAAACATCCGCACTGTGAGGTAAAATCTGTCACACTGTTCAGTTTGTCGTGGATTATTGCTACAGAAGTTATATGAAGTGCACTCGTTTCTCCCTCTCCTGAGACATTCAAATAAGATGTTGATTGATGTGAGAGGGTTTGACAGGATATAAACATCAAGTACAGTGAAGTGTGTTTCCACTGGAAGTAGTCATATTAAAACAGGTGACTTGTTTTAAACCTGTATTTCATCGTTTGGGAAACGCATGTCAAAACACCCCCGTCGTCAAAGGTTGACGCAGTCATGTTGTTGGCTTCCAGCGGCCCAGTACAAAAACCAATAAATGATTTTGTTAAACTAGTGAACCTATGTGGAACATGGTATAAGTCAGAGGCATTGACTATTAATGTATTATTCTGGCAGTTTCTTTGCCCCTAAATCCTGCATTTTAGGATACTCCTAGTCACCGCAGACTGGGGGGGGGGGTGAGGGGAAGGCTGGGGGGGGGGGGGTTGTGTTAAAACCATACAGTCCTGCAGCAGGGGCTATGGGCTAGTGAAAAGTTGTGCAGGTAAGGAGGGGGGTGATAAAAATGAGCCGTCCTCAAGGCGAGTCTATCATGAGTGGTATACTGACATAGTGACTGGTATGCACATCATCGAGACAACATGCACCAACACCTGTGTGCATTTACGTTCAGGGGTCACAAAGTAATAGGGGCTCTTTTAGAGTTTGACTGAGCAGGAACAATGACATTAATCAGTGCTCCTGCCTCAGTATCACAGTTGCACTGACACATTTAGAGGTGGAGGTTTGCTGGGTTTTGATGGTAGAGTCTGCTGGTTCCACTGGTGAAAGCCTCTGAGTTGATGGTTCATCTGGCAATGGGCTTTCTGGTTGTAGTGGTAGGTGCTCAACCTTCTTCAGGCAGGGCACCATCACTAGATTTCCCTTTCCCGTAACACCATGCGATGAAATCACACAATGACCCTTACACACAAGGAAGAAACTGAGCTCTCTGCACAGCATGTACATTTTTGCTTTGGTTTTCAGGAGACAGAATCATGTTTGTTTAATGAAGACGAAAAAAACATTGCCTACAGGGCACAACAATCATGACACCTGGTCGACAAAGATCAATGACCTGAGTGGAGCGGCCTCACCTGTGGCTTCACTGTAACCACAGAGATTCCCACCTGCCTGGTGGAGACATCTAAGTTTGTTGTGCGGAGTTTCACCAGGATAGTGGAGGTCACGGTTACTTGGCAGACCTCGTCATAAATTTAGGGAGGATTGTGGGGAGTTCATCATAACCAGACAGATGACCTCTGGAACAATTTGAGGTGGAATTTGACCCAGTAAATAAGTGACATTCACCAACCATCTACCCCACAGTGTAGGTCATCTGTAAAGTAATCCAAACTTGTCATATGCAACATGAATAGCTCAATGTGAGACTTTACCTCTTGCTAAATCTTCTATATTAATACATTTAAACAATTATCAGCCTAATGACGAGTAAGTTAAGAATCACACTCTTTCATTAATTCAGTGTTGTCACTTTCAACAGTCTAATGGAAATAAATAAGAGGTTTGAGATATAGGATCTGGACTACCTGAGCCTTCATAAGACTGACTCCAAGCCAAATCTTAGTAAACATATGTGTGGCAATATTCAAAGTCAAGGCCATAACATTTTATTCACAATTAGGATCCTGACATAAGGAAAAATGTAATTAGGGAATTATCAATACATCTCTCTATAGTAAATCAAAATAATGAAAGTGGATAAACATAAAGTCTACCTCAAAAGCAAACGAGCATCCAAAACAAAAGAAACATAAGCAAGAGTACTTACATAGAAGCTGCCTTCAGATCGTGCACAAAAAGCTCTGGCACCACTCCCAAAAACATCATCATTTATAGGGTTTAGACACAGAAGCTGCACGCATTTCTGGTGGCAGATGACAAAATCTAGTTCTACTACTAATGTAACACATTAAGAGACCAATCACTTTTATAATACATAAGATGCATCAAATAAGATACATATAGGAACAACTATTTTACTGCATATTGATGTATGAGGTGTGCATATAAAATGAAAGAAATTATGCGATGTTTATATAATATGCAAATACAATAGACAGTTCAACTAGTGAATGATCCCTACAAAAGGTTTGAGTGAACACCCATGAGTAACAAAAACAGGACCATGCTGGAATTGGCTTCCTCAAGAGCATGGGTACTCACAAACATTTTCCAAGGACCCAAAAGGTATCGTTTGTGATGTGACCAAGGGGCCCTTCAATGCCATCTGGGTGGTGGTTGGGCGGGGCTTGGTGGTAAGATGGCTGTAGGGGAACCGAAGCATATATATCCTATGTCTGAATTGCACAACTAGAAAAGCTGGTCTTAATCGCGGGTTCCCCACCTTACCAAATTGTGTTATCCTAGGTAATTGTTTTATTTCACTTTCCCTTCTTTTTATTCATTATCACATGTCTCAAAATACCCGATTTCAGGATGTGCGCTGTAGAAAATCTACTCCTATGTTTGATTAAAAAAATTATAATACTGTTCATGGATAAAAGGAACCAAGGCCACCCAAAGAGTGCACATAACAACTGGCTTGCCTCTTCAGTTCACTATTGCCAGTGTTGTCAGATTGGAGAGAAGAATTCATGTTTCTAAATTCATATTTGAAAACTATCACTTTTAAAATTATTTTTCTCAATTTACCAATATACTCTAATGTACTAAGATGAAAAGGTTCTGCATGTTAATCACATACACTTTTTGGATTTTGAAGAGACTATAATATTTGTACACTTTTGCTGCACAATGTCTTTAGAAAAGAAGGTGTAGGACTCCCTAGTTACTTCCTTTCTTTAACACCAATTAGCTCTCAAACAAACGCTTGCCTGCTTATTTAACATCTTTTTGTTAGGGTAATGAGTTGAGTAAACAGCAGCCCAGTGCTCCTGTTAACCAGGGGGCTGCATTTAAAGGTAAAGAGGGCCGCATGCGCCCCCCCGGCCGTACTTTGAGTATCAGTGCTCGAGAGGAATATAAATGAAGGCAGCTATGTTTTGTTAAAAAACAAGAGCATCCTGGAAACTTCGTTTTTAGGTCTCGCCTGACCCAGCGCATGCGCTGGTCTGGCGAGACTTTTTGTGAGGGCTCAAAAAAGTGCTACCATGGCCAGCCTAGAGCTACAGTGCATGTGCGCGGGCGAGCACTTAGGAGCAGAGGCACCATATGGCAAACCTTGTCATGCTCATTAAGCGCCCGCAATCACTTTCACTTTCGCCCGCGATGTACTCAGTCAATAGAAGACACAAGACTCAGATTACGTAGGCTTCCAGTATGTATGATGTTCCAAATTCAACCTCAAACTCGACTTTACTCCGTATCCGCTCACTCGCACACATGCCGCTTTACCCCTGCCCTATCATTCAGATGACACTTACGCTCGCAGGACCAAGCCATGCATCTTGAAGGCAGAAGTCACTTTGCTCTTCAATTTGTCTGTTGCCATCTTCCCGTCAGACTTTTGCGCCACTTCAGACACTAGCCCGCTTTGTCTACATATGGTAGAAATAAAAAAGGCACTAGATATTCTGCCTCACTAGCTATTAGAAAACGGGCAATACTTGAAGCAGAAGCGGAATGCATTTTTCAGATGACCAGGTAAATATACTTTTACGGCATATAACCATGGAAGTTAGCAAAGTATCAACGTGCATAAGCTTACGATTTACTATAAACTTTCTTTTAACGTGAACATAATACAAATAGTAAATAAAATAATGACATTGCACTTTTTCTCCCATGCAGTACATGTATTTTAATGTTTCTCTATGGCTTTTTGGTCGTTTGTAGTGACTTAAAGCCAAAAAATGCATTCACCTTGAATAAAACTGTCCTTAAACATATTATGCATATATATTGCACACTGCTACTGCCGCGACAAGATGGCAGACTAATTTATAATAAGTGACGGACATCAAGCAGACGTGCTTGGAACTGCACATAGGTGTTTTTTTGCTATTTTATATAGCGCTTCATCGGCCCAAGGGCATTGAAGCGCTTTATATGAGCACCAGTTACCACATTGCACAAGGTTAGATTTACATATTCCTGTTAAGTCCTCTGCGCAATACATACACTAAGCGTTAAACGAACAGTTATATGAAATTCGAAAGTTGAGTTCGTGGACTATGCCTTCCTGCGCAGAACGATGTTCTAGGGTTTCACGTGGGTCTCCTAAGCACATGATAAAATACGAATTGTATTGTATTTTGTAAGTTGCTTACAAACCCCTTCGATTCAGAACAAAATTCTAGGTTGTGAGCAGTATCTGGTGCATTGATGATTATTTCCTGCGATCAGAAGTGGCAGTAAAACGGTGTGAAGCACACACACACACACACGACCTCACACACACACACACAACCACACACACAACCACACACACTCACACAACCACACACACAACCACACACACACACAACCACACACACACAACCACACATAACCACACAAACAACCCCACACACAACCCCACACGCTTAACCACACCCACAACCACACGCACAAACATACACACACAACCACACACACACAACCACACGCACACACACAACCACACACAACCACACAACCACACACACAACCACAACCACACACACACAACCACACAAACAACCACACACACACACCCACAACCACACACACAACCACACACACACAACCACAACCCCACACACATAACCACCCACACACAACCACACACACAACCACAACCACACACACAACCACACACACAGCCACACACACAACCACAACCACACACACACACACACAACCACATCCACAACCACACACAACCACACACACACACACACACAACCACACACACACACACAACCACATCCACAACCACACACAACCACACACACACACACAACCACACACACACAACCACACACACAACCACACTCACACATAACCACACACAACCACACACACACATAACCACGCACACACAACCACACACACACAACCACACCTAACCACACATCCACAACCGCACCCACAACTGCAACCACACACACACACAATCACACACACACAACCACACAACCACACACATACAACCACACACAACCACACACACAACCACACCAAGCATTGGCATAGCCAATAGGTCTTGCCTTTGGGACCTTATAAGTGCTTAGCCACGCAATAGTTGATGTGGTTGCACCAAGGATATTGTGCTGCATAACTAAATACTTAGAAGGTCCCAAAAGCGAGACCTATTGGCTATGCCAATGCTTGTTTAGGCTTATTTTCTGAATTAGAAAAACACACAAACATGTGAGTCTGAATGTGAAACACATGCACATGTGAAAAAGCGTGTTCACATAAAATAAAACTGCATATTTCTTTCTGCAAATATGAATAGATGTCAATGCAAGCTGGCTGTGGCCTAGTCAGGCATTATTTTTCTAAGTAACGGAAGCACTCTAACGCCATTCAATTAATTCCACTAGTTTATATTTCCTTCTTACTTATAGGGTCTGAGGGACAGCTTACAGGGGCGTGTTTATCTCAGCTTTGTCTACAATAGATGTCGGTATGGCCACTAATCCTTTGATGTGTGGCTCTGTAGTGTTCTGTCTGAGTAACGATTAGTGTGATTTGTTTTTGTGCAGCCAATGCGAGTGAACTTCACATCAGCAACGTGCGTTACGAAGACACCGGGGCATACACCTGCATCGCGAAGAATGAGGTCGGAGTCGATGAAGACATCTCCTCACTGTTCATAGAAGATTCAGCCAGGAAAACACGTAAATTCCCCCATTTAATTTAGACAACAATATGCAAACCATGTGCACATTTACCAGGGCACCTCATTGTTGCTAACAATATTTACGTGAAATGCGTGCTGCTGCCCTAGTATCTGAAAGATACAATCATAAAGCTGTGTAGGCGTCACCTGGTGTGTTTAATCCAGTGGAGCTGCACCCCTAAAATGCTTAGTTAACCCTTATTTGAAAAAAACAGATACAACGGTTTTTAAAACATAAAGGTTACATACTCAAATTTACATTTATTGCACGTAAGAGCCTGTGTGATGAAGTCATGATTAGGAGAAAATTACTATAGTAAAAAGGCAAAAACAATGCTAGGCAGGTGTCCTGTTTGAAATGGGACGATACATTGTTTGATATTTTTGGGGCGGGAAGCAGTCACGGATGGGATGATCATTAACACTGCTGCAGTTTTAGTTAATGATTATGGCAGTAAACATTTTGAAAGGTGTGGCAATTAAAGTGCTGATGATTTTAAACACTTCAAACTTCAAAGCACGATGAACCTGTGGGGCTTTATTGAGTGCTAAACGTAATTTACTAATTCATTTCAGAAAGGAACATTGTTACAAATGATCAACATATTACATTTTATGTTGCCCCCACCACAAAAGACATGGCCGATCCTTCCATGATTTATTTTGTCTCATGTATATGCATCGCACATGCTGCTTCAATGAGCGTGTATAGCTGGTGTGAGATCATTTAAATGTTATGCTACCAATTTACACAAACCCCGGTGAATTGATTCCATCCAGGATAAGAACTGCCAACACCTAGAGATCTGGTGATATCAAGAGTGTGTGTTGTGTAAAAGGAAAAGGGTTTTGCTTGTGGTGGATGGATGTACCGTTCAGGCCGATCTTTTCAGTCAGTGCTTGTCTGAGTGTTTGGGAATGTGATGGGTATGTGTGTGGACGAGTGGGCCAAGTATGGCAGGGGTAACGGAATTTGAGAAACTGAATTATTAACTAGGGAGAGTAGGGTTTGAACCCATAATCTTTGTAATTTAGGGGCATATCATCAAGGGCTTTATCTCCGCTTTTCTGGCTTTAAAAGCCAGAAAAGCGGAGATAAAGCCAACGCCCTATCAGCAAGAGGGTGCTAACATGCGTATTCGCATGTTAGCACCCTTTTACACTATGCCTACCTTTGTATCTCTAATGAGATGCAAAGTGGGCGTTCTTGACATACACTACATGTCAGGAGAGCAATAACGCGTCTTTGCGCTATCAGCAAGGATGCCCTTGCATTTTAGCAGACGTTAGTTTTTGGAGAAAACTGCTGTTTTCTCCAAAAATTAACGTCTGCTAAAATCCTGACTAAGCCACTCCTAACATTGGGGGTGGATTATGCTGATACGACCACAGGGTCGTATCAGCAAGGTTATCGCCCTTTTGCAGGGAACATCGCTGGGAAACTAGCGATGTTCCCTGCAAAACGGCGATAACATCGCTATCTCTGGAGTTTTTATCGCCCTGGAGCAGCGCGTTGATGATAACGCGCTACCAGGGCAATAAAAAGCAGAGATAGCCAGCGATAAGAAAATTATCGCTAAGCACGGCCAGCGATAATTATCGCTGGCCGTTGCTGATATGGCCCTTAGTGCTTCATTAAGTGAAATAGGTTTCAATGAGGAATCCTGATTTTACCCCTCATAGTTATCCCTTGAATCCATAGCCCCCACCCCCAGGGAAAATGTGTGTAATGTATTTGAGTTACCTTCTGTGAATACCAAAATGAGTAAGTGCACTTACTCATTTTGGTATTCACAGAAGGCACTTACTCATCAATGAGTAAGTGCCTTCTATGAATACAAAAATGAGTAAGGGCCTTCTGTGAATACCAAAATGAGTAAGTGCCTTCTGTGAATACCAAAATCGTAGTAAGTTTAGGATTTTGTCTTAAGTTAGTTCTGTGAATTGGGCCCCTTTTTTCCAGCATGTCTGAAAAGCCTTATACTACCTGAGACAACATTCCTTTATTCAGTAATTCATTTGTGAATAAATAAGCGTCGGGGCTCTCGTCAGGAGGCAGCTTGCACCAGCCCATTGCTCCTATTAGTGCAGCATATAACAGAACTAACTACTAACCATGAAACCCTACAAGTGAGGAGAGGATGTGGCATAACGGCCATAGCTGTCGACTTTGGAGCTGGAGAGTCACGTTCCCCAGGTGAGTCTTGGCATAGGCTCAGCATCCTGTGATTCTGGGGAAATCAATTAATCTCTCCGTGCCTACAAAACATTAATGTGTCCTTAACTGGTGCTCATAAAAATAACTCCAATACCTCTGGGTCGAGTTTGTGCTATAAGCACTGGTGCGGATGATTAAGAGCGGTGCTGAACTCCGGAACCCACTGACTCAAGTTAAGCGCTGCCCTTAATCCTAAACATGAAAAATGTGTTTTGAGGTACTCCAGAGCACCGTTTATGGTTTTGGGGTTTCCAGAGAGGGTATCAGTATGAATACTATTAAGATGAATGTCATTCTTGATTGGCTGAGACCCTTCAACAACAAAGAAATAGAAAACATCATTTGATTGGCTAATTTGCATTGCGTCTTCAAACTAAATGTTTCTTCTCTAGTAGTTCCCATAATTAGGCTTACCAAGAAAAACCATCTATTCCAATGATGTGAAGCACAAGACCAAGCACTTAAAACACTGAAAGAAGTCTTCAAACTGGCACCCATTTTATGGATTCTGATGTGCACTTCATTGGTGATTTTATCTGTATCTGGAAGGGGCACTTCATGGAATCACTGTCTGGACTGACCACAATAATGTGTTATATTTGGCTTCAATGAAGAGTGCCAATGCACGACATGCCTTTGGTCTATGCTTTTCTCCAGTTTCCTTTGTCAGACTACCTTTAGACTTGCAAATCGACATGGAAAGCCATCTGTTTTATCCCAAAACGTAGACGAATGTAATGAAAGTTTGAATACTCATAGTATCTTGGCTATTTCCACCACTTCCGAACCGATCATTGACACTTTTTTTCAACAAGATGGATGAGAGCTCTTGGTTAATGAGAGAGCCTGCAAATCAATGTCTAAAGGGGTCTTTGTTGTTCCATCAGAATGCCTTATACACAGTAGTGGCTGCTACCGATCGGCAGTGGTAGGGCGGGGGTGTGGGGTGCAGAGCAAAATTAAAGAAAAACACTTACCTGGGCCGGCCGGCCGGTGCCTCTTCTCCATCCACTTCTTCCTGTCTCCACCAGCTGCAGGAAGAAGCAGGAAGCACCCAGGCTCCCCACAGCCAATCGCAATGCTGCAATGCAGCATTGTGATTGGTCTGCGAGCCGAACTACAGCGTTCAGACGGGGACTAGGGGGCTTTGCATGTTTTTCCCCAGGCTGTGTAAAGCAAGCCTGGTGGGGTAGATGCACAGTGCGCAGGACTGTTTGGCCGGTCCGAGAGGGCCGGCCAAACAGTCATGAGCACTTAAGGAGTGCAAACCACTCCCACCCCTGCTCTGGTCAGCCCCACACTGCCCTGAGAGCTACTCACTTCAATTGGAAAAATAAAATGATAATAACAATATAGTGGGTCGACGCTCCTCTGCCTTAGGGGAGGAGTGGCCACTGCTTATATATACCAGAAGAGAGTCTCCAAAGCCATGTTTGGAGTTTGTGTCATCAATCAATCTCGAGTCACAAGGCATCTTGGGCAATTGAAGATGAAAGACTTGTTGGCAGATTATATTTGGTGTCCCAGGCATTATCGGGTGATAAAGAACTTTATATTTTGCAGTGTACCATATGTACTCAAGCAAATATTTCCTATCCGAGGATCTCAGGTCTGTTGCAAATTTGTTTATGCCACAACAGTTCCAGGCCATAAATTCCATAGATTGCATTGTAACACTTCCTGATTCATATGCTTACAGTATTGTATTGGTATATTACTTTATTAAATTGGGATATTGCATACTCCTCCATAGGTTGCCCACAGCATTAGAACTGTTGAAGATATTTCTAGAAACATCTTTCAACTTCATAGGCTCCCTGTTACAGTTGTCACTGACTGTGGCTCTCAGTTAATTGTTCTTGTTTGAACTGAGCTGATGCACCAAATTGGTTCTCTACATTTGAGGACTACTTGTTACCAAGCCAGAGTGATCGCCAGACAGAAAGACCTAATAAGACAGTTGAACAATCTGTGAGATTATTTTTCATGGAATATCCATTTGAATGGTACACGTATTTACCTTTGGTGGAGTTTGTTTATAATAATTCTGTGCACATCTCTATGGATGTGTCACCTTTCAATATACCTTTGGGTTCCATACCTATATGCTACACATAGAATTTCCATGTCCAAGTTCCACTTTATAATTCTCTTGTTAATTAACACAAAAATCATCTGACAATCAGTATGTAAACCTCTAGTGGCAACCACGCCAGGCTATAAATATCAGCAGATACCATAGGCAAGCCAATCCTCCAAATAGGAATGAGGATAGGGTTTGGATGTCCACTATAAGGCAAGCAGCTGACGTTTGCTCCTAAATTTGTGGGTTACTTCCTGATTGTAGAATTAATTGGGGTAGTAGCAGTCAAACTGAAATATCACACATATCTCACATGAAGCCCATTCGATCTGTTGCAGAATGTCCTCTTTCTCTCACCATGTTGCATGTGTCTCCTGGATGTGAGATAGAATCCCTTCTTGACTCCAGTCATACCTTGTTGCTTGGAAGGGTTATGATATCTCATAATGCTCGTGGGAGTCTGCTTAGTTTATACATGCATGCCAGGTTGATTACAGACGTCATGTTGAACATACCGTTAAACCAAGACCTGCAACTATATCTCGGGGTGGAAGGGGGGCAGTTCTCCTAGGGAGGGTATTGTCAGGAATTTGAGGCAGCATTTGGCTGACATCAACAAGAGTGACTGCACAAGCCTAAGTGGGAGAAAGCAGGCATCTTGTAGGAAGAGACAGGGAAGAATATAGATCTCAGATATACCTGCATCTGACAACAGAATTGGCTGAAAGGTGGGTTGGAAGCCATGGGAAACCAGGCAACGCAAGTTGAACTCATTAACTAGACCACTCACTGCCCTGTGTACTCACTTGCAGGATACACCAACAATCTATCGAGCAGCAGTATTTAAAATTGAAATTAGCTGCCTGGTAGTTTTCTGTTGTGGTGTATGGGTCCCGATTCGACAAATTTGGTACCACATTCTGACTCACTCACCATTCATGTTTCATTACTTTTCTGGTTCTCTCATGTTAGCAGGGCATAGGCAGGGGTCCTTTTGTTTTGCTTATTTATTTTGTTCATTACTCCTTCCTTTGGAAATACTTGCTTTCCTTGTGTTCTGGGCTTCCATACATGTATCCTGGGGCTCACCAAAGTGCAATCCACCAAGAAGTTTGTTAAGAAAAGCTCAATGCTAAATGCTGTGTGTGTCCTCTGTAGTTACACACTTGATAATTCCATGTTTATTAAGCCATCTGATCTACTTGCTGATGCAAAGCAAAAAAGCAGAAGAGTGGTACCTGTGTGTCTCTCTTTCTATATGTCATCTACATCTCCCTTTTTCCCTCATGTTCTCTGCTTTATGTGCATATGTCCAACCCATCAAACGCGAGAGAGCGGGCAGAGTGATGCTCTCAACAGCATCGTAGCCCTTTATTCGAGGCTTTCAATCCTTTGACCTACAGTTCATGCTTGCGCTTTCCTAACAGTAAAGTAAAGTACAGTAAACAGAGTGTGTAGGTGAATAACACAAAGGAATTTTAAAAAGCTGAAAAAGAGTAAAGAATAAGAAGAGTTGGGGAACAAAATGATATAGTAGAAGGGAGAGCGAGCTGAGACACTTGATGAAGCTGTTGTCAGCAGCCACCCCTTCTCATTTTAGAAGTTGGTTCAATGTACAAGACAGCCTTCTCAATACAGAGGCGGAATAATTTTTCAGTCAATTGTAGTACAACAGTTACTGCCGATGACAGCATCTACATATGAGTTATGTAGGAGGAATAGAGGAGGAGGTCATGAGAAATACTCTAATAGGGAAGTAGCATGGAATCCACACAGCATCAAGGGCCACAGTATCAATAGTGGAAATAGCGATTACCTAATTGCGATTTTCTGCGAACAGTAATTAGGTAAATCCTATTCCTAATGTATGAAACTCCATGAGTTTCATTTAACGATTCCAAGTTAGTCGCGATTCAACCTTCTTCATGAATGGTAATGAGGTAGGTCACAATTTGTGGCCCATTGGGAATCACTAAAATCACAGGGATGATGGAGTGCTGGGAGCAGCATATCACCATGTCTGTTATTGCTTTTAAATAAAGCAATCATTTTTTTTAATTGTAGCCCGCTTTCCTTAAAGGAAAATGGGTTTGGTTTGAAAAAGAAAAATGAAAAGTTTTCTTTCCACTTTTTAAGAGCAGGCAGTGGTCCATGTGGGACCACTGCCTGCTCTGAAAAAGCCTTTTCGCGAGCATTCCGAAAGGGGACTTTGCGAATGGGTTGCCACCTACTTGAAGTAAGAATTAAAATACAAATGTTTTGCAACCACATTTCAGTCTCAAAACATTCTGACATACTGTTGCAAATCAGCATTAGGAAGGGATGCCCTAAACATGCCCCTCCAAATATCGAATTAGTATGTCTTCGCAATTCCAAATTGTGATTCAGCAATGTGTTACTGAATCGCAAATTAGAATTGATACATACAAAAATGCATTATACCAGTCGCAAATCGCCCGATTCGCAGGATCAGGCCATTTACGACCGGTAAAATGCATGATACATGTGGCCCCAAGTGTTTCATGATGTTTGCTAAGCATGGACCTGTGTCTGCATGCCTCGCACTAAAATCCCTGACAGGTGAGAAGGAAGTGGAACTCATAAGCTGCTATCCTCCCAATGCACCTAACGTATTGCTTCCTACAAAAAATCTCAAACCTACAAACTCCATTTTCCAGTCTCTAAATCCTATTCCTCTATTTCCAAAACCATCCACAGCCTCCTTGTTACAACAGAAGGATGGCAGAGACATCCGGGCTACCACTTCATACAAGAGGAAAGTGGATCAAGGTCAAGCAAAGAACCAACGGGGAACCAGTATGATCTTAATTTGTAGAAGAGGTGAGAATAAATAAAATAATAGAACAGAGGGTTATTGATCACTCTTTTTCTACCAAGGAAGCACAGGGAGCATAGACATGGCCACGTAAGCACACAGGACAAGAATCCTGATGTTATGCAACTTGCTTTACACAGTCTGTTCCCGCAGCTGCTCACTAGCCTGCCTCAGGTGGGTACCCGAACAACAGGTCCCACCACCATTACTTACTCAAGGTCCTTTGCTGGCCCAAGGTATGGAAGAGCTGAGATGAAGTCAGTTGTCTTCATAGGTGCATGGCTTTTCTCTGTGATTATACTAAGGCTTTCTAGTGTGCACATTTGCAGACCACTAACATTTTTAAATTGATCTTAACCCCTTCAGCGCTGCGCGGATTCCCCCGCGGTGCTGAAGGGTTCTAGCGCGGGCGTGGTCATGACGGAACGGTTCCGTCATGAGCACAGCTCAACCGATGCTCATGACGGAACCGTTCCGTCATGAGCATCGAAGGGGTTAACTAACACAGTTAACTTGAGCACCACCCCTGGGGAATTTCCACAAGTGGGGGTCTTGGTTACAGAGTCCTTACAATCCTTCAGTAGGGTGTACAAGAGAATTCTTTAAAAAGTGGAAGAATCTGTGTTTCAGAAACTCTGTACTTGAGGGCAGTCAAAGTGGTTAGGAACGCACTGTTTGCATGTAACAGCGCCATTACCCCAGAGCGTCCTGCTAGTTCTAGTTTAGCTTTTCAAACAAACTTCATATAATTTTTCAGCTAATGCCGTCTTTCGAATCCGTATCTCTAGACAAAAGTTTTTCGAGATTCATCTCTCATCAGTAGATAATATTTACGGGTTACTGGACATGCTGCCAATTTTCTCAGGTAAAATCCCACTCATAGTGTGCAGGCGTTCCAAAGTTCATCAGCTTGGGGGTGACTCACGAGAGCCTTTTAACACTCAAAGTGGGTAGGAACGCACTGCTTGCATGTAACAGCGCCATTACCCCATAGCGTCTTGGTAGTTGTAGTTCAGCTTTTCACACAAAGTTCATAGAGTTTTTCAGCTAATGCCGTCTTTCGAATCCGTAGCTCTAGACACCAGTGTTTCGGGATTCCTCCCTCATCAGTAGAGAATATTTACGGGTTACTGGACATGCTGCCAATTTTCTCAGGTATAATCCCACTCATAGTGTGCAGGCATTCCAAAGCTCATCAGCTTGGGGGTGACTCACGAGAGCCTTTTAACAGTTAAAGCGGTTAGGAACGCACTCTTTGCATGTAACAGCGCCATTACCCCATAACGTCTTGATAGTTGTAGTTCAGCTTTTCACACAAAGTTCATATAGTTTTTCAGCTAATGCCGTCTTTCGAATCCGTAGCTCTGGACACCAGTGTTTCAGGATGCCTCCCTCATCAGTAGAGAATATTTACGGGTTGCTGGACATGCTGCAAATTTTCTCAGGTATAATCCCACTTATAGCGTCCTGACGAGAGTCTTGACACTTATTTTCCTTTTTACAAATTAAACACTGCATTCATTCTAAATTCAGGACATCTGTATTCCGCACTTACTCCTTTCAAACAGATCTGCTGAATGTTTTATTGCTTGTTCTTTGAGTGTCTCATTCCCGAGTGTTAAGAGTCAGTATTACAGACCACTTTCCAGTTTGGAAATATAACTGATGATTGTTGCTATTTAGAAATGAGAGAGGTTGGAATGTCAAGAGCTTGAAAGATGAACAGTAACTGGACAGATTCGTTTTGCAGCAGTGAACTGTACATGCAGTGGTCGAACACTACTGGTTCCTTAAGAGAAGTGTCTCACTCTCTTCTAACCTCGACCAATCTATTTATTGTGAAAAGAATACAGCTCCACATCTTAACCAGACCTAAATAAACGTCAAGTGTCCAGTTTACACGTGTTTTCTTGGAGCGAAGAGTTTCAAAGTTTATTAAATGTACTTGTTGGCAAGATATACAATGCAATGATGTTACCAATGAATAATCAAATGTACTGAAAATGAATTTCTTCTTTTGATTGTTTTCTGCCTTTTCCAATTTTCTTATGCTGCAGTTGCAAACATACTGTGGCGAGAGGAAGGTACTGCAGTAAATTGTTTCTGTTTTATTGATAATGTGCTTGTCTGCTTTAACACTTCCATAATGGGCCATTCCTCAGTACTGGGCCCCTTAAGGTTGCAGTTAGAATAGTTAGAAAAGTTGTAAAATGCGTGACACTGGACATTCATTTGCAATTCGGTTGCAATATCTATTACTTCGATTGCGACTGGCAAAGTTCCTCAAAAGTAATGGCTCAACAGATGGGCAGAAAGTAAGTGGGGCGAGGATTTCTCCTTGAGACCTTTTTTCCACATAATTGTAGACTTCTATTCGATACAAGCAGTAGCAATGCATCACCATAGCAAGGGAAGATAAAAACAGGATGATGAACATCTGACATTTAGAGAGCAGGTATTTGTGTTGTTTTGCTTTCCACGAGGTCACACAGTAGGTCTGTACAATGCACGGACTGTCCAAAGTTCGTGAGAAAATACATATTGTGTTTGCCAAAAGGAAGTCCATGATCCATTCCATGAGAATTAAAGGCTGCACTTCGAGACCTGGATTATCTAAAAAGCAGGAGGGGCCACTGGTACTGTGAAGTGGTGAGGCGGGGGAACACACGAAAAAAAGACAAATAAAAAATAACTAAAACATCTATTGTAATTGCATCACTGTCTGTTGAGTAAACTGTGTCACAACAGTCTAATTATCATGCATTCCTAATTCACCTCAGTTTCCATCATAATGTAATACTAAAGTGCTGTTGCTCATGTTTTCTACGGTGGTGATAAAGCCACTATTGATAATCTGGTGCTCATGCAGTGTTTGTTATAAAACAGTGCGCTCAAATCCTTCGTGTTTTACAATGTTTTTCTGTCAGCATTTAGTTGCATAATGAAACCAGCTTGTGAGCCTATTTTAATCGTAAAAAACTTCCCAGGTTACTACAACAGTAACATCGTAGCGGTACTCTGATAGTGTTCCGCATTGAGCACTTACTTCCGTGTGAAAAAGTCTCCCGCGTCTCAGTCTTCCAATCAGAATCGGGTTTGTAAACCTCGGCGTAACCTCACTATTTATTTGCTAACTGATTGGTCCAATCGCGGTACCGTGGTTGGTCCCGATCAGTGCAACAACGATTTAATAAACGATTTAATAAACATTAGTTTGACACTGCTAAGCTTCCTAGATTCTTTATAATCGCATCGGTGATTGTCAACGGTAACATTACACCTTATAAACACTCAAATATTCAGAAATCGTTTCATAATGAAAACATAAATTTTAACTAGCGTATATCAAGCACAGTAGTTCGCCACAATGATCTAGTTTAGAAAAATATGTGATTCGCAATCACAATTTTATCTCTTAGGCCCTCTTCATGAATTGGCTTGCATTTGCCCCGTTTGTATGTGAGGGTAGGAATTAAATTTGCCTATCAGTATCTCTGCTGTAACGACTGGCCAGTACAAGTTTTTCCCAAACTGAGAAATAACTGATCACACCCTGATTTTTAATATGCAGTTTTTCATCATTTTGGAAAAGCCTTGAACAGAGCAGAAAGTGTACGCAGGATTTCTGGTGGGAGTAGGGGTGGGGTGGGTTGATAGTGCTTCAAGGCATGCTTGTGCCAGTCCGAGGTGAGCATTATATGCAACCGTTCCCCCTCCCCTCTCCGACTGCTGCAGAAGTAAGCAGGGGCTTGGCAACTTCTGCAGCTTCTCATAGAGGCCCAGTGTTTCCAGGTCTGCAATTATTGGGTCCAGAGTTTTCAGACCCCATATATCCGGGCACTGATAAATTTATAAATGTAAATTGCGTTATTTCACCCAGAGTTACCACTCCAGGTGAAATAATACACTTCATAATAAGGGCCTTAATGGCAATTAATTGTGTAAAGTAGTATTAGTGAAAATTCAGTAACGTTAGTCAAAAACGTTCCCCCATTTGGAAATTCCATCTTTCCGTTGGTCCCAGTTACGCAAAACTATTATTTTACCTAATTTCCTCTAATTGTGATTTTAGAAATGTATAAAGTCAGAATTTAAAAATATATATTATGCCACGTGTGTATACTATGGAATTTTGGCAGATAAGTACATTATCAAGACTTGCAATGGATCCACGACTATTGCAAGAAATAATTTTAAAAAATGCATTGCATTGCATCCTTGTGGGGTCCTGTGACTGACATCTAGACCAATGTCTGCCACAACACTTTCTGAGACACTACCCTTCTGTATTTGCATGTTGTTCAACCGGCACAAGGCTATGGTACTTCATCCACCATCATTATGCCTCACAGCAATGAACATTTGATAGGGGCAAGCCTGCTTACACTTGGCCTATGTTCGGTCAATAATGGTCACACTGATGCACAGGACATCACATTTGTGAATTTAAAAGCAAATAAAAAATGCTGTTGTTTTGGTGAGTGTGATTTAGTGGCTCTATTTGATTTTGCCATATATACTTCTTCATAAATGTCACATTTGTAATCAGTTATGAGCTTTCAGATGGCAAAAGGATGAAATATAAATAAGTAAATATTGGTTACTTTTGGTATCTGAAACAAGCCATCCCACGGGTGAAAAATCATTTTGTAAAATTGTGGTCCAGTGAAAAATGCCATATTTTCATATGTCAAAATAAAACTTGGTTGTGATCGAACTTGATGCCATCTTCCACTGTGTACCCATGGCAGTCCTGCAATTTGATTGCGAAGTTTTGCTTAAATAACGCCACTCTTCCATCACTCACCAAGACTAGCATTTTTGATCCTCTCCTGGTCCCTCCTCACATCTCTTGGATTCCTGATTGTTCCCTTAAATGTACGTTTTGCACTGCAAAATGCTAAGAGCGTCCTCCAAAATGTGTGCTGTGATATTCAATATGGCTGACTCTGTGTGCAGACAAGAGGCCTCCAAGCAGTAATGCTGTTCTCTCTGTTCTTTTGTCATCCTCCCTTCAAGGTCTAAGCGTAGGAAATATTTTTTACGTTTTTTCTGATGAGGGAATAACATTGATCCAACCAAACGAGTGTGAGATCCGGAGACAGATAAAGCCCGCCGACAAGAGTTTATCAATTTATGTAAGTTTTTCAAGACAACAGCCGCACAAGTTTGAGACCCGGATATTAAGATCAGTTACCAATAAATCAATGGTGATTTCAATCCATCCATTCATCTCACATTTCCTCTTTCTCTATCACCGACTTGCTATTCTTTATAATACAATTAATGTCCTATGGTTAGCCTGCCTGGCTTCGGTCCATTTATCTGCCAATCCGTCAATGTTTCTTGTGCAAAATAAGTTGTCATGTTTATTCTTTAAAAAATGTTTTATTGCCATTTGGTATTAGTATAGTGCACAATCCGACAATTGTATGACATTGTCATATTTTGGTGTTAAGGGGTGACTTTCGAGGCATTTTAGATGATAAATGACTTTATGCTCACATAAACACTTTGAAAAAGTTGAAGTGCCTATCGAATGTAATCCACAACATGAGAGATAGAAATAAGCTTGGATAAACATTTTCGAATCAAAACTCCATTGTGTGCAAAAGTGAAGGCTGGATGGCGGAAGTCCAGGTCCAGCCAAACATTTTGATTTAAATAAAATGAAACGTTCAAGAGACCAGAAGATCAACTTACCACCATAAACCTATTTAGGACACAAAGATTTCTCTAAGCTTACAAATGAAATGGAAAAATGCTGTGATTGTGTTCTGCCACGACACTGTTTGGCCTTCGGCTGTGGTAGAGCTGTGACATGGCATTACACATAAGCATGTGGTGCATTGGTACAAGTTCACCAAAATCTGTTTTTTTAAATAAACGACAGAAGAGCAAAACAGACCCCCGGGATTTCGTGATTTCGCAATTTGCAAAACAATTGCGAAATCGGCAGTTTTGTAAAAATGCTGTGATTTTTAAAAAAGTGCCTGCAAAATATGTTTAATAAAAAGCAACTGCCGTTCACCCTGTCTTTACTGGCTCTGTGCTGCCACTGAGCCAGTAAAGAGAGGGTGAGCAAGGGGCATGCAGCATAGGTGTTAAATGCCCCTGTTACCTGCCTTTGAAATGCACCTAGCCACCTCCTGAGCATAGCCTGCCGCCTCACACGTTTGTGTGAGCCCTGCGGACTAACCCCTAAACTCCCACATGCCTCTTATTGTTTTCTTACCTACCCTCAACCTTCTCTGCTGCCAACCTTTCCCCAGCCCCTCCGACCCCTCCACCCCTGCTGCACTACACACATAGGTTGTCTGATGTCAAAAAGAGCAGATTTTCTTATGGTAATCTGCGCTCTTTGACATCAGATACCCTCCGATTCCAGGCCCTCAGCTGCTGGAGACTCTGCAAAGTTACAGACTGTGACATAGCGCAGTCTCCAGCAGTGACAGAGCACAAGCCTTCCGTATTTTTGTGGCGGGCACATTCTTTGCCCACCGCAAAAATACGGTGAATTTAGAGGTTTTAGGCCGCAAATGTTGCTTTTTGTGCCGCGAAATGTGCCACCCGAAGCTGCAAAATCATAGGGGGTCTGAATAAATAAACGTACTCACATGTAGGTGTCAAATGAGGACAATAGTATGAAAGAAAAGATGCCAGGACACAATTGTGTGTGCACGTTGTGTGTCTGTGTGTGTATAACAGAGTTACCAGGCCTATATTTATGGTTATCTTGCATTTTACATTGTTACTCTGTCATTTCTAATGGTTACACTAATTAGGCAATATGTTCGTAATTTTGGGGGCTCTTAGTGAGACAAAGAGTCTCCTTTTTAGGTCTCGCCTGACCCAGCGCTTGCGCTGGACTGGCGAGACTTTAAGTAAGGGCTTCAAAAAATGCCACCACAGGCCACAGCTTGCAGTGCATGTGCGCGGGCGTGCGCTTGAGCAGAGGCGCCATATGGCGTGATTACTGCTGCGCGCGCACCACTCACGCACATGCACTGCAAGCTGTGGCCGGCAGTAGCATTTTCCCCCGCGATCACTTTCACTTTGTAACGTGTCCCCTTTCACGGCCGCACGGTCCGTTACATTCAAAACAGTACTTTAAAGATGTTCTGTTGTTATTAAGACCTTACCTTGAAAGTGCTGCTTACATTGCAGACACCCATGGTAAAAATATTCACACATCCGGTCAAAGTATTTAGGTTCAACGTAGTCTCAGAATAATTTCTGTCTCCGAGTCCACATCAGGAACTACAGTTTGAGGCATGATGGGGCTGCTTCCTCCTCCTTTCCGGAAGTGACATTTTGCGCGCACCACAAACTTCAAGGCGCCGGCAACGCACGGCAAAGAAGAAGGACGGTGAGGGCATCGGATCGCTGGGAAGCTAAACTCTGCAATGTGCTGTTTCTTGGGCAACGATTTAATTCGGGTTGCAAGAGATTTCGTGGTTTTAATGTTCGACCAGCACCCCTTGGACTTAAAACAGCGGTGGGACACACGAAGATGTAGTGAACTGTGTGCTGCGGACTCTGTACTTTAGCACAGATGAGCACGTAGACTGGAGTACAGGCGATGGCAGCTAAATGAGTTGAACGGCATCTTGTTTGTTGTTTTCACTGGTTTTGGAGGGGGTCTGCCTCGGGCTTATGTATCAGCACGGCGCCCACTTCGCATACGTTTTGCTTCCCAATAAAAACAGAGCTTTTGCATTCTGCTCATCATCAGAGGCACTTGAGGGACGCCTGTTCTGTTCCCTGCACTTCCCTTCCACCTTGCATGTTTTAATAATTGTCAACTTACTTTATCAGTGCTGTGCCCGTTTCACAAGCACAGCGCTGGTTTCACTTTCATTGTTGTTTATTTTCTCTGCTCTCTATACCCCCCACAGCCCACCCTCCCAAATTAGTCATCAGGCTCCAGCACAGCTCTCCCTCTCCATCTGCCTGGTTCCGCTGCTCTGCTGTGAGACAGTCGAGGCTGGAGCCCCATGACTGATTGGGAGGGAGGTCAAAGAAAATGCCCAACAATTAAACCAGCGCTGATAAAGTATGTTGAAAATTGTTTAAAAAAACCATGCAGCTGCCCGTTGATTGGATCTGATATCCGTGGAGAACTGCAGGTATGAGCTCTATCAGAGCGGTGCCCTTTAATGAGCGTCGCACTGGTTTTGCTTTCGTTGTCTTTTCTTTTTTTCCCCTGCTCCTCCATCCCACGCTCTTCTCTCCATCCCCCTCCTTTCTCTCCCTCCCTCCTTTCTCTCCTCCCTCCCCCCTCCTTTCCAATCAGTGAGCGAGCTCCAGTGTTTTAGTCGGAGTAGACGAAAGTGGACACAAGCTTTTTGCTTGCTCGTTCTTCACTTCCTCCCTTTGAAAGCTAAGTATAAAATTGCTCTCCTCCAAAATAATCCTGTTGCTTTTTGCAGCCTTGTTCATGCTTTCTATAAGACACTGTGGGAGTGAAGACACGCCAGCTCGATTCACAAGGAACGTGAATCTCTATACCCACCAAGAAGCATTTATGCAGCTGCCACTAGATGCGTTTTGTCATGTACATACATAGACTGCCAGGCGAACGCACGTACATTGCATACATACAAGGCAGCAGAGAGCACGAGTTAGGCTTCAGGATAAAAACAAAGGGGAGTGGAAAGGGATTCTCTTCAGAGATATTCGAGGACCCTTCTCCGCAGGAATAGTAAGATACGTGGCAGGGGGATGTAAACAGGGTGTCAGTGGGACTGAAAGGGTGCAATCTCTGCAAACGATTTGCTACAGTGTGCTATCTATGATGGGGTCCGCTGTATAAAGATTCTAATGCAAGGGTCACTTTGTATGCATGCACTGGCGTAGCTAGGGGGGAGCGGGGGGCGGTCCGCCCCAGGCGGCACAATTTTGGGGGTGGCCGCGCGGCACTGGTCGCCCGTTGCGGCCGCGGCGGCCTTTATAATCTTTATTTGGGTACACTGTGTCCCCAAATAAAATATAACGGCTGCCGCGGCCGCAATCGGTCACCAGTGCCGCGCGCGCGGCCCAGTTTGAAAGTGTGCGCTGAGCGCACTTAGCACTGACCAGCCTCCAGGGCCGTCAATCAATCTTGTAGCGTGAGCGCTACCAATGTCGGCCCTGGGCAACATTAAAAAAACATGATTTATTTTGGCCAGCACTGCCCTCGTGATGAGAATGACGTAACAGTGATGCTACACGCGCTTCACGCTACGCGCTCTCGAGCTCATTCTGGCCTGGGGGCAGTCAGTGGCAGTGCTGATATCTGGGTAATTTGATGGCTCTGGAGACAGGTCTGGCAGCTAATTGAAAGAAGTTCGAACCAACCTCGCCCCTGCCTGCCATAGAGACCCTGGAGCAAGTCACGAGTGAGGTAAGAGAAGAGTTTTCCAACCGGGCTTTAAGTGGGAAGGAAAAAACTAGGGGGGGGGGTCTCTCAAGGGGGGGTGGCCGATTTAATTAAGGGCGTGGCTTTAAAACACTTACCCTAAAAATATCTGTTTAGCATAGTGTGCCGCCTGACTTGTATTTTGCTGTTTCTGTCATTGCATCCAGCTATATGATACAAGAAGTAACATCATACCTACGACCAGGCCCGGTTCTAGAGGGTGGGCCAGGCCCACCCAAGGATTGCCCTGACCCACCCTAGGCCATTGTGAACTGGAAAATGAGCGTTGCGACCGGTGCCACTGCACCGGGTGCTGGCTTCCTGGGGGCGCTGTGTTTGCAAGTTTATTATGTTTTTGAAGCACCTGCTGCAGCGTTTCTTTCCTCGGGCTATTGCCAGGCCTCACAAAAATGTCAAGATAACTCGTGTGATTAATTATCTTCCTGGAGAGAGATCAGTGTTTTTTTATAGTTGAGGTTTTGACCTCTGTGAAGTTAGTGCAGAGGGTTAATATGCCTGCTGCAAAGAACGTGTACCAAGTTGATTTCAGTGTGCATATAATGTGAACACATCAGCAGGTCACTGCTTTTAAAAGAGACATCCTTTTGTTACTTGCAATTTATAACTTAAAGTCCTAATATTCAACAGTGAGATATTAACTTTCATCACAGAACTGCATAGACACTGCAAAGCATACATTAGAACATTCATTAATGTTGCGTAAAGGGTTAATTTGACTAGAAATCGATTCTTATTATTAAAGAAAACTCCCAACTATGCTGTTTCTTTTTCGACTCTGAGTTTGTGCTTCTCCACACAAAGCACTCTTAAACTATACTGCCTACCAGTGTGGATGACATGTGACTCCTAACACTTTTAGTCCTTTGGCTTATGTAAACATTTCCTATACTCTGATTTAAAACACGTATGATTGATTGTCTCTGTGTAATGTGTGTGTGATGCAAAGTGCTCTGACACCATACACTGGTATGAGTGGCGCTATATAACTAATTCAATGTAACTGAGAGAGTGTGGTTATGGAGACTGTTAAAGGGTGCTAGTAAGAGAATCCGTGGTGGACATTGGGGGGGGCGCTAACAAACATTGTCGCACAGGGCGCTACCAGCGCTAAAGCCGGCCCTGCATCCGAATGTCTCAATGTCTTGAAGCCCCATTGTGCCCTGCTGCTCTCTTTTTGAAATGCAAGCGCAGCAACATTGTGGTATTATCACCAGGGCTTTAAGTGGAAGCTTTTTCAATATTATATGTAACAAGCCATAGTTGCAGCTTAGTTATCTTATGCAACTAATAACCATTGACAAAGCCAATAGTCCTGACTTGTTGTAGGCTAGAATAGTAGTATAGAAGGTTAATATGCCTGCAAAGCACATCATGTAATATGCAGATGACAGATTTTTTTTAATGTAGCTAGGTAAGGTTACTGCTTTGAACACCGATCCTTTTGTTACTTGCAGTTCATACATAGTAAGCCTTATAATATAGCACAGTGAGCTATTTAGGATATGTGACTGCTACAACTTTTAACCCTCACTGACTCATGCAACACATCTTGTACACTGATTTACACGCTTGCATGATTTTTTTTCAATCTGTATGTTATGTAAATCGCTCTGACACTGCATAGGGATGTGTAGCATTATAAAATAAAGTAAAATAGTGCTATTTAAATTGTGTGTAAATACTGGGACCGACCAACACATCTGAGATACTTACAGTTCATGCACTTACATAAAGGGGCCTAACAAAGTCAAAAGCATGCCTCTCTTAAGTACCTGTGAAGAGATAACCAGCTGTGTGCTTTTGTTTCTCTTCATTATATTTACATTTAAATGTGAAGTTCCAGGCCACTCGATCAAAAGGAGGCCTAAAGGCCCCTTAACTTGCCCTTTATCGTTGGTCCAGCTGGAGATAAATATGGAAAAGCAGACAATGTGCAGGTGCTGCTGAACGTGTCTAGGAGTCTGAAAATGACACTTGGACAAGTTCCTGCCAAAAGGTGCCTTGATTCGTGCACCAAACTGCCGCACTGCTTGTGAAGGAAAGTACCGAAGTAAACCATGACTTCAATTATAAACCAAGTAATCCGCTGTAAACCATCCAGTAGACCGTGTTTTAATCCATATCTGCTTATAGTTATGAAACCACTCCGGAGAAGTCAGTGTTGACCAGAATACTTTATTGTCGCATATTCAAATGCCTTCTGTTGCCCATCCAGGCTTGTACATTGGCACGTGCTGTCAATCACATTTCGATGCGGACACAATTAAAACCCAATGCATTTCGAACAATTATGTTCTTCGTCAGGGGTTTGCTGTAAAAAAATGGAAAATGGCTATTTGACTGACCGTGTAAGCATGAATTTTCTGAATTTCAAAAATTGTTATCGACATTTGCATACATCCAAGCTTGCCCATTTTAAATCACCCAAACTCTTCACCACCCACTTGCTCTAACTGTAAAGAAAATACAATGAAAAACAAACTCTCCTCCATTTCCCACTCCATCAACATAACTGTTCCCCTTTACCTTAAACAAGCCGAGACCGGCATATTCAGCCTTAACATACCGCTTTGTTAACTGGAAAAAATCATTCTCTCTCCCCAGTAGGCTCCACTTTTAAACGGTTCTCCCACGTGAAACTAATACTAGATAAAAAAACTTGTTAATCACACTCACTTGCGCATAAACATTAACTGAAACAATAACCTACCAATCCCATAATACACTCTGTCCTCTAGTAGGAAACGAAAAAACCCCACACTTGTTCCCCCGTACTTAAAATCGCTCATTGTGCATAATTGTGAAACATAAACATTTTCATAACAGAAATCGAACATTACATATCGTGACCTAAACATAATTTCAAAACCATCTGTATGCTTGTGACGCAAAGACAAAAGAACAAACGTCGTGTTGTTAATCAGAATACAAGTTTACACAATAAGAGGCTGCCCCCTATTCTCAAGTCAATTAACATGCCAAAACGTCCATGAAGCACACGAAATTTCTGCTGTTTCTACGTCTCCGAGGTGGTACTTGTTAATTTTAATCAATACTTTTTGAATGTCATCGTAAACCAATGGGGTGCATGCTCGCATAGGGATGATAGAAAATTGCAAAGCAGGAGAAGAAATTGCGGCTGCACACCTTCCCTTTAGTCTTTAAATTTTTGCTGAAATTGCCAAAAGTTTGCGTGCGAAACAGTACTGTGTATCATCCCACCACAGTATATCATAAGATTCTGCCAAAAGGTGCCTTGATTCGTGCACCAAACTGCCGCACTGCTTGTGAAGGAAAGTACCGAAGTAAACCATGACTTCAATTATAAACCAAGTAATCCGCTGTAAACCATCCAGTAGACCGTGTTTTAATCCATATCTGCTTATAGTTATGAAACCACTCCGGAGACGTCAGTGTTGACCAGAATACTTTATTGTCGCATATTCAAATGCCTTCTGTTGCCCATCCAGGCTTGTACATTGGCACGTGCTGTCAATCACATTTCGATGCGGACACAATTAAAACCCAATGCATTTCGAACAATTATGTTCTTCGTCAGGGGTTTGCTGTAAAAAAATGGAAAATGGCTATTTGACTGACCGTGTAAGCATGAATTTTCTGAATTTCAAAAATTGTTATCGACATTTGCATACATCCAAGCTTGCCCATTTTAAATCACCCAAACTCTTCACCACCCACTTGCTCTAACTGTAAAGAAAATACAATGAAAAACAAACTCTCCTCCATTTCCCACTCCATCAACATAACTGTTCCCCTTTACCTTAAACAAGCCGAGACCGGCATATTCAGCCTTAACATACCGCTTTGTTAACTGGAAAAAATCATTCTCTCTCCCCAGTAGGCTCCGCTTTTAAACGGTTCTCCCACGTGAAACTAATACTAGATAAAAAAACTTGTTAATCACACTCACTTGCGCATACACATTAACTGAAACAATAACCTACCAATCCCATAATACACTCTGTCCTCTAGTAGGAAACGAAAAAACCCCACACTTGTTCCCCCGTACTTAAAATCGCTCATTGTGCATAATTGTGAAACATAAACATTTTCATAACAGAAATCGAACATTACATATCGTGACCTAAACATCATTTCAAAACCATCTGTATGCTTGTGACGCAAAGACAAAAGAACAAACGTCGTGTTGTTAATCAGAATACAAGTTTACACAATAAGAGGCTGCCCCCTATTCTCAAGTCAATTAACATGCCAAAACGTCCATGAAGCACACGAAATTTCTGCTGTTTCTACGTCTCCGAGGTGGTACTTGTTAATTTTAATCAAATACTTTTTGAATGTCATCGTAAACCAATGGGGTGCATGCTCGCATAGGGATGATAGAAAATTGCAAAGCAGGAGAAGAAATTGCGGCTGCACACCTTCCCTTTAGTCTTTAAATTTTTGCTGAAATTGCCAAAAGTTTGCGTGCGAAACAGTACTGTGTATCATCCCACCACAGTATATCATAAGATTCTGCCAAAAGGTGCCTTGATTCGTGCACCAAACTGCCGCACTGCTTGTGAAGGAAAGTACCGAAGTAAACCATGACTTCAATTATAAACCAAGTAATCCGCTGTAAACCATCCAGTAGACCGTGTTTTAATCCATATCTGCTTATAGTTATGAAACCACTCCGGAGACGTCAGTGTTGACCAGAAAATAGCCATTTTCCATTTTTTTACAGCAAACCCCTGACGAAGAACATAATTGTTCGAAATGCATTGGGTTTTAATTGTGTCCGCATCGAAATGTGATTGACAGCACGTGCCAATGTACAAGCCTGGATGGGCAACAGAAGGCATTTGAATATGCGACAATAAAGTATTCTGGTCAACACTGACGTCTCCGGAGTGGTTTCATAACTATAAGCAGATATGGATTAAAACACGGTCTACTGGATGGTTTACAGCGGATTACTTGGTTTATAATTGAAGTCATGGTTTACTTCGGTACTTTCCTTCACAAGCAGTGCGGCAGTTTGGTGCACGAATCAAGGCACCTTTTGGCAGAATCTTATGATATACTGTGGTGGGATGATACACAGTACTGTTTCGCACGCAAACTTTTGGCAATTTCAGCAAAAATTTAAAGACTAAAGGGAAGGTGTGCAGCCGCAATTTCTTCTCCTACTTGGACAAGTTCAGCATATTTCTGTGGGGCCAACTCCTTGGCAGGGTGGACGGCGTTCACCCTGTGAAAATAATGGGTGGACGCTGTGCACCCCGGAATTGTGCCCTGGTTGGTGTCTTTCAGTGGCTGCATGGTTGTTTCAGTCCGAGTCCTGGCGATTCACAAATAGAAACTTACCTACACTTTTACTGGCACATCTACTAATGTAACAGACAGGCTAAAACCCTGAGTAGGAACCAAATGGCTATCTATACATCATCCTGAGCAGTAGTTAATGCAAAATTAATTCACACATCCTTTTGGATTTTGGAGTGTATTTTTATCCAAGGCGAGGAGTTAGTCGACCGGTGGCTCTGACAATTTCTTTTGGTCATAGAAGTCAAGGTGTTTGAAAGAATGACAAGCTGAGACGTGTGCAAGCCTTGCAGTTCTTTACTTGACACATTATTATCATTTTACTGTTCTTGTAGACTTTTAACACTGTTGGTTACCATGAAAGTAATGTGAAAACAAAATTGCAGAAAAATGTAATGTTTCTGGTTTCTTCTGAATATTCAAGAAGTGCCGCAGCGCTGGAGCAGTTTGTCCTGGGCCTTGGATAGAGTTGAACATGCTCCCATGGCCCCTACAACTGTCTTTGAGTATTGTGATGATAATGTGTCGCCCCTCACTGTTTTTTAGCTTTGGGCCCCCGGGCAGGCTGTGCACCATGTGTGTTCTGAGGCTGCTATGAAGGAGAGATGCACTATTAAAAGCTGTTTTTGGGTCCCAGGAGCACACGTTTTTTTCATTCCCAGGAGTTGGATGCTAGTGCTTAGAAGTAATGACAGGGCGCGACCCCTGGTTGTTGCCTTTGGGCCACCAGAGTGGGCTTTGTATCTGGTCTGTGTTGGCAAGGTGCAGCTGACTGACTCCTTTGTGCTGCGTTTAGTTCTAAGGGCACACAGTGAGTCATTCCCTGTGAATAATTAATTTGCTGTTTTTGAAAGAAAAGAATCACAGGCTTTGACACTGTTACGTTGGTTTTGGGTCCCCAGACCACATTAGGTTTGTGCAGGTCCCCACTGCTTTAATGGGGGGACCATGATGTATGGTCATTTAATGTCAGCTGTAGATGATGGATCCCTGAACAGTGTCATGTATGTGCATGTTTGCATTGTGCTCAGGGGATTACCAGGTAATTGTTTACGCAGCTCTCTGAAGGATGGCACATGTGGTTTTTCTGAGTCCCCAGATGGATCATGCAGTCTGTGTGTTCTCTTTTGTACTGCCAGTCACCGGTCTATTCAACTGTGTAGCCTTGGACCGCATCATGTATGTGCATGTAATTTGCATGATCGAGGTAACTATTAGCGGCAATACTATGTGTCTCTCGGACCTCTTTCAAGTGCTCGCCATCCTTTTTCCCCAGCAGCCCCCCCCCCCCTCTCCAGGGGCGGCAATCTGAGGGTTAGCCCCGGGCGCCACAAGCTCTAGCTACGCCTCTGTATGCATGACAGGCGTTTCAAATTGAACAATCAGCTGCCAGCTCTAAGCTGCTAACAAAGCTGGAAATAGGCTGGGCCGACAAGAGAGAAATGTTTCATTTAAAATATGTGGGGCAGAACAGCACAAAGGAGAAAATGGGGGGTGTTCAGCACAGACGCGTCCTGGAGCTATAGATTTCTATTTCGTTTGTGTGCCAATTGTTAGGAATTCATTGCAAAATAGATTGGCGGCGGACGGGATTGATAGATTTAAGGAGGTGCTTCTAGAACAGCATTAAATCTCGACTTCTACAACACGGAATGTGCGTGTAGCTGCTGTGCAAATGCCTACCCAATACTTTATTACCTGTACTAGACAAACAGTAACTAACATGTTTTGTGTGTAGGACTTAATATCAGATTAGTTGCTGCGTTATACACTTTTATCATCTGTGGATAGATGAAAGGCTGAAAAGACCACTCTACGAATAAACCTGTGACTTGCAAAATATACACTATGTATCAGCAACATAAATGACAAATATGCAAAAAACATCACATGACATGCACGTGTTGCAGATACACCTACTGTAGTATCAAGTGGATAAAAGTGATAAGCAACATCCAAGTCCACCAAACACAATTGCACAGTTGAAATGAGTAACTGGATAAAATTGCAGCTCACAAGAACACAATAAAACAAGCATTGGCATAGCCAATAGGTCTCGCTTTTGGGACCTTATAAGTGTTTAGCCATGCAACAGTTGATGTTGTTGCACCAAGGATATTGTGCTGCATAACTAAATACTTATAAGGTCCCAAAAGCGAGACCTATTGGCTATGCCAATGCTTGTTACAATTGTTTTGCAGACTGGACAAGGTGAGAACATAGTTAATAGCAGCAATCAATTTGTATAATTTTCTGGAATCGAGTCGCACTAGGCATTTGGTCTGCAGGATGTGTTCTCATCTTACTTTGGTGTAAAGTTATTCAGTAGTTTTTTTTATTTGCATTACAAAAAGGTGTTGGGTGGGCATTGAAGAGCTCGTTTTATATAGATCTAGACCTTTAGTTTTGCGAACTGCATGTGAACTTTTATTTTTCACTTTAGAGGAGGTTCTGTTATAAAAACCAATTAGCCTATTGTCAAAAACAATGAAAGCAATGCAAAGAAAAATGAGATAACACATATTTGGAATTATCATAGTAGGTTGCTGTTTAATAATTCTTGTGATTATTGAATCTCTACCACTTGAAAACATACTAAAGTAACAACCTGCTTCCAATTAGAAATTTCTAAAGTTGATCCCAGTCCTAAAGCAAAATAAAATGTCAAAACACAGGTTTACCTTAAACTAATGTATTCCTCCTCACTCTGTGGATTCAAAATTGTAGCATAATGTTGCACTGTGATGTAACAGCTTAGTGAGTGGAGAGTTGGAATTTCTTAATACAGGCTAAAACTCTTGTAACTGAAGACACTCATTAAGTGTGCATTTTTAATGATTAACAGCGTGTGATACCCCATGTGGAGTACAATCTCTAGGTACGATGGAAATTCTTATTATTTGGCACAGTGAGCTAAACAATGTTCCACATGAACATGGCCCTGAGAGATCACCAGTAGCTGAGTATTTAGCTAACATTTCACCAATCAAGTTTATGTTTTCCACATCCTGTAGGGCAGGGACATAAGTGGGCCGTGTCTCACCGGTGCTGAGCACCGGCAGTTTTTTAAAGGGGACCTCGAAACACGTCTCTGTCGGGCTCTGTTTTGTGCCCTCGCACAGGCAGACTGCAGTGACAGCAGGCACATCGATGTCTCTAGTGGAGAAGTTACGCATTGACGTCATGCCAGGTGAGCATTGTAGGGGAAGGGAAATCCTTTAAAGAGAGTCATTTTCTCTCTGGATTTTCCTTCTCTTTTTGAAACTCGGGAGCAGGAACAGTGTTGTGGTGTCACCAGGCCTTTAAGTGGAAGCTTTTTCAATATTATATACAAGCCATAGTTGCTACTTATTTATCTTATGCAACTAACAACCATTGACAAAGTCAATAGTTCTGACTTTATTTATTTTATTTATAAAGTTTTACTTGTTGTAGGTATGATGTTACTTGTATCATTTATCTGGATGCAGTGACAGAAGCAGCAAAATACAATTCGGGCGGCACACTATGCTAAGCACAGATTTTTAGCTTACGTGTTTTTAAGCCACCCCACAGTTATTTCATCCCACTTAAAGCCCTGCTGTAGGGAAATGGAAAATCTCCACGTGCCGGGGATCTCTGACCATTCTAAAGGTCCTTGTGTTAACATAAAACACTCTTATCATTAATTACAGTACTACAGTTTGATCTTTTTTTTTAAATTCTTTTTTACCAATCAGTACAAAACACACCAGATATTCATCAACACATTACCGTGGAGTTCTCAACGAGGTTATTACCAAATAAATTCAACATCCACTATACTTTTGGTTCAATTCCCCTCAAATTGTGTTTTTTCAATAAATACTAAAACATGTAAAAATGGACTAATCCCAGATTGAATTATTTAACTTTTATACAGGGTCATAGTATAGGGTGTGGAAATACACCTATGGCATGAAAAGTTAAATGTTGCCTGTGGACTGCAGCCCATATTGTGGCATTCACTAGTGTAACAAAGGAAAACATGGCTTCAGGCTGACTGTTGGAGCCTGACTGCTGCAGAGTAAAACCTGCCGTGTGACCTGCTTGAATAACCCTTTTAAGAGGTAAAATACTCCCTTTTAAATGTTAGTAAGTCAACCATTTGAAAGGCGTGTAGCCCACAAGGTAGGTGCATGATATTCAAAAGTGAGACATGTAGAAAATTAAATTTACTATCTCCCGCACATTGACAAATACCTAAATGCTAATTTCAATGTGGCAGGCCTAGCTGTACTATGTAGAAAACCAGAGAGCAGATATGTAGAAAACCAGAGTGCAGATTAAAATACTGCTATTGCTATATTGGGAATTGAGCGAGCTAGAAAAATAATTAAACCACTATTTAATAGATATTAAAAATCCATTCAATGGTGAAGTCAGATTTTTTATAAATATTAAGGAAAAGTAACTTTTAAAAAGTTGCCCTTTACCTGCCTGAATTATCAGAAGGCTAATTAACATAAGCTTTTAACACCTCCCAGCCTGTGCTCAAGCCTGGGAATGGGCATAAGAGTGTTGTGAAATGCCTCTCTGAAGCAAATAATAAACTGACTTCAATGGGTAGAGATGACTCCTCTGAACTCCACAAAATGTTCAAAGTGGGGGCTGTCAGCATTCTCATGAAACTACACTGTAAAATTTTACTTGACTGTTTTTTTGAGCCACACAGTACACTCATTGTACACATGAAAAGGTGAGAACAGGATGCCAAGACATTTCTTGTGTTTGCCCTGGCTGATTGCTGAAAGACAATCCTTTTGTTCTACCAGAATTCTGTCTCAGGCTTTGCTCTGGATACAGTGCCTGCTTCAAACTGGATTTTAGTGTTAGATGTGTGATGACACCTTAAATTTCTCTCTGCCACTCCTACATGCATCTCCAGTCCCCAGAGCCTGAGTTTAGTGTGGCCAAAGACTTTTTTACCATTGTAATAAGGCCCTGGCATTTTGAGCCTGGTTGCAGAAAGGCAAACAAGAATCCCTGAAAAGGTGGGTGGGTGAGAACTTTTACCCCATTTGTTAGGGAGTTTGCATTAAGGCAAAAAAGAACCACTGAAAAGGTGGGCGGGTGAGAACTTTTACCACATTGGTTAGGAATTGCCCAGTCATCCCCACACACTAACTAGTGCCAGATATAAATATGGCATCACATAAAAACATTGCTTGACATGCAAAATGGTACCAGGTGGACTAAACCTGCTGCCCTTGGTATCTGTGAACTGTGAAAAGAATTTAAGTAGGTTGTACTCCTTCCACTTGAAATCCAAGAAAAGAAAGTATCCTAGGGATCATAAGGCTAAACCCCTAGGTGTCTCCTGCACCATAAAATGGCTGAAGAGGACATTACTGTGAAGCTGACCAGTGGCAGCTGAACTAGACTCTGCGTTCGACCTTTGCGTGACACCCTTATAATCTCTGAATGCTACCTGTTAGAAATGGGGGTCTCTAATTGTCAGTGGTATGCCCCCTGTCCAAGTAGGGAGCCTTCTTTCTAGTCAGGGTAAGGGAGTCACACTCCCAGGATAATCCCTGCTCACCCCTTGGTAGCTTGGCATAAGCAGTCAGGCCTATCTCAGAGGCAATGTGTGAAGTATTTGTACATAAAACACACCGTAATACAGTGAAAACACTACAAATGGACACCACACCAGTTTACAAAACGAAAACAATATTTATCTAAAACAAGCTAGACCAAAAGGACAAAAATACAACATACTTAACTCAAAATATCACTTTTAAAAGGTTTAAACAATTCTGTCCTTAGAACTCTATGGAAGCGTTGATTTTAGCACAAAGTACTTTTGATGCGTCAAAATCCACAAGGAAAAACAGCCGCAGAGGATAGAAGCATTGGAAAACACAGTGATGCATCGGTTCTTGAGTCCCTGGGGAAGCGATGCATCAGTTCTGCTGCACACAGCAGAAGTGCAGAAGTGTTGAGTTGGTTCCAGACTGTAAGGCGAAGAAATGCATGAAAATCCAAAGGCAGTTCTGCTCTGTGGGTGATGCAGTAGAAACTTGGAGCACAGGTGTTATGCATGGAAATCCAGGTGCCCTGGAGTCAATGCAGCGGGGCAAAACAGGCACCGCGTCGATTCTTCAAGGCGCAGACAGGTGATGCGTCGATTCTTTCAGCCGTATAGCAGGGCATGCGCCGAAGTCAGAGCTGGGGTCTCAGACATCAGATACTCGGTGCTCTGGACTCAGGCTGCACCAGTTTCTTCAGCCGTGGACAGGCGATGAGTCAATTTCTTCGGCTGCACAGCGGCGTTGCATGGAAAGTTCTTACACACAGCAGTTCTGTTTTGGAAGAACAGGTCCTAGAAGGGTGATGCGTCAAATTTGGAGTCTTTTGCAGCAGGAAAAACCTGAGATAGAAGTTTGAAGAATTTAGTGAAAATAACACCAAAAAGCACAAAGCGCCAACTTGGAACATCTTGTCGTGCTCGACCAAGTCAAAGTCACACTTTAAGGTCGACCAAGATGAAGCCACCGGATACAGTCACCAGGTTGGGCCAGATGGAGTTTACCTTCTCAAGTTTGAGCCAAGAGTCTCATTCACGTTGAGGAGGCATGTGGGGAGCATAGAGACTGTAGCAGGAGGCTGTTGGAGAAGCATGAGGAGCCGGCCGTGGTCACAGAGGGGTGTTGCTGGAGCTTTGCGGTGGCGGTCCCCTTGAGTGGTCAATGCTACAGTGCGAAGAGTTCGGCTGACAGAGCTTCGTGTTAATTTGAGGTACAAGTTGCGAGGTCTCAGTACGAACAGGCAGGTTTGCAAAGAGTCCAACAGCTTGATTTCCGCACCTGTGAGGCACACCAAGGAGGAAAGACCTGTGAGACACCACTTGGGGTCAGCTGGGTCCAGGGGCTGGTGCAGGATATTGGGGAGCGTGTTAGGTCCCCAAGGTTTAGATCATGAGGCCACTCTGATGTCCTTGGTTCAAGAAGAAGTCGCAGGTCCAGCTCTTCCTCCTCAGGCAAAAGGTCAGCAGGTCAGCACAGCAAGACAGCTGTTTCTTCAGAGTAGCAATCCAGCAGTGTGGTAGTCCTTTCAGCAGCACAGCAGTCCTTTTTCCTGGCAGAGTAGCCACAGGTCCAGAAGAATATGCCTCTTCACTCCGCATACCATTATCCCGCATGCTGTCACAACGCGGTCATAACAACGACCGCGTTGTGACAACGCATACCATTACCCCATAAGTCGTTACAACGACTTGCGGAGGGGGGGGGCGCTGGATGTTGGAATAGTAAAATGTACTATTCCAACTCCAGTCTGTGTGGACTGTAGGGAAGGTGTTGGATTTTAAATCCAACACCTTCTCCCCCCTCCGCAAGTCATTGTAACGACTTGCAGAGTAATGGTATGCGTTGTCACAACGCGGTCGTTGTTACAACCGCGTTGTGACAGCATGCGGGGTCACGGATGCGGGGTGAAGGTAGTTTACCGGTACAGAAGTGTACTGAAGTGGTGGTGTCTGAGGTACAATATTAATACCCAGTTGTGATTTTGAAGTGGGGAAGAAGCTTTTAGAGGCATGCTCCCATCTTGACAGAGGTGACCCATCCAGCCACACCTAAGCTCCGCATTGTGTGTGGCTGTCTAGGAGGAATACTCAAAGCACAACTGTCAGCTACACCCAGTCTTGTGACCCAGAGACAGGCTGCAGGCACCAAATGGTTGAGGCAAGAAAATGCCAACTTTCTAAAAGTGGCATTTTCAGAATTGCAATTTAAAATTCGATTTCACCATAAGCTAAGATTTAAAATTGGGATTCCAGAGACACTAAACATGAAGTGCTCACCTGTTCCCATTTGATAATTACACGTATAAAATGTAATAAGGTAATTACAATGTTTTTCTATTGGAGAGGTAGGCTATACAGTAGCGAAAAACAAATGTAAGAGTTTTTCACGATCCTACTTTTTAAATAAATTATACCCTGCCCTCTATGTTGTCCAGGGCTTAAGAAGTGACTTATATGTATTAAAAAGGAAGGTTGGTCCTAGCAAAAGGTTTACTATGCCAGGTCAAAATTACAGTTTAAAACTGCACACACAGCATCTGCAATGGCAGTCCCTAAACATGTTTAGAGTGCTACTTAAGTAGGTGGCACAATCACTGCTGCAGACCCACTAGTAGCATTTGGTTTACAGGCCCGGGGCACAAATAGTGCCACTTTATTAGGGACTTACAAGTAAATTAGATATACCAATTGGATATAAGCCAATTCTACCATGTTTAGAGGTGAGAGCACAAACACTTTAACACTGGTTAGCAGTGATAAAGTGCACAGAGTCCTAAGGCCAGCAAAAACTAGGTCAGTAAGAATGGAGGAGGAAGGCAAAAGGTTTGGGCAAAGACCACTGTAAGGCTGACAGATCTAACAAGCAGGTAGTGAATATATGGCCTGAACAAAGGTTGTGGTCCAAAGACTTGCACAGCGCTACCTGCCTGCTGCCCATCAAATATATTCAACGATTGTTTGCATTTTGCAGTGAAAATATACAACAGGATGCAAAGCATGATTGAAGGCCAAACCCCGGAACTACTGTGCATGGCTGGAGGACCAGTATGGTGAGCACTAAAGACTGGTAGAGTGGATTCAGGGTGTGGCCATGGGCCTTGTTCTGTACCCACTGCTGGATGCTCATAGCTGACAGCTGTGCACACTGGAGACACAGGAACTTGCACCATTGCTCTCTGTGCATTGCGATAGACTGTGCACAGTGGGCATTGAGAAGTTTGGATCTGACTGCAAGGTCAGGGCATGTCTAAAAGAGTTTAGTTGATGGAACTTTACAGATTCTACAAAAAATTATGAAAATTCTCCAGTCATGTTTAGTTTAGTTTAGTTTATAGTTTATAAAGCGCATGAATCACCCCCGCAGGGGTCTCTCAGCGCTGGACACCGAGTGCAAAAGGAGGTAAAGTATGGTCATTCTGAGAAGAGAGTGGTCTTAAGAGCCTTTCTAAAACCGAGATAGTCGGAACATTGTCTGAGAGGGAGAGGCAATTGATTCCATACCGCAGGAGCTTGGTAGGAAAAAGATCTTCCTCCCAAACGTATTCTCTTAATCCTCGGAACAAGAAGCAACGCTTTGGATCCAGACCTCAAATCACGGTTTGGAATGTACCTATGGAGCCTATCAGTCAGGTAGAGCGGACCGGGACCCCACAGTGCTTTGTGGGTCAAGCAGCAAAGTTTGAACTTCACACGCTTCCTCACTGGCAGCCAGTGTAATTGCTGGAGTAGCGGAATAGAAGCAGCTCTGCTAGGAGCTTTCATAACCAGTCGTGCAGCGGTGTTTTGTACCACTTGCAGACGGTTAAGAGCAGAATCATTGGCAGCAACCAGTAATGCATTACAATAATCCAGCCTGTTCAATACCAAGGCCTGGACCAGAGTCCTACGAAAAGGGTCTGGAAGAAATGGCAAGGCTTTCTTCAGAAGGCGCAAGGTGAAGAAACATGTGCTGACGGTGTGAGAAACATGCTCCTTCATAGACAAGGCCTGATCCAGACGGATGCCCAGATTTTTTGCTGTCTGTTTAGGTAATGGAACAGGCCCCAGCTCAATAGGCCACCAGGTGGGAGACCACGAAATGGTAGCGTCTCCAAAAAGAATAATTTCTGTTTTACTGGTGTTGAGCTGCAGAAAATTACTACTCATCCACTCAGAGATGGCAAGCATACCATGTGAGAAACGGATTTGAGCAGAAGATGAGGATGTGTCAAATGGAAAGATTAGTTGAGTGTCATCCGCATAAGAAATGGGGATGAACCCAAGAGATCTTAGAAGAGAGGCAAGGGGAGCCACATAAATATTGAACAGTATAGGGCTCAAGCATGAGCCCTGCGGGACACCCTTGGACAGACACTCGGTGGGTGAACGAAAAGGGTCATGGTGAGCTATGCGCCAGCAAATTCCCACGGGCAATGTTCACGATGTCGCACATGATGTCAAAGATGACATCACATGCGGGATCATCAATGACATCCCTGGAGGAGGAACATGGCGGGGGGCTGACGCCGTCCGCAGGGAGCTTCAATCTGACCGGTGATCTCCCGAGGTGAAATGCGGATTTTATGCGGACGACAGTGGCATCTTACACTGTGAGCGGGTGATTATGACCCCCTTTAACGCACAATCCTCTTTCTAAACTTTTTGCGTTTTTCCTTTCCTTTTTTTTTTTTCCCGTATCTTCCTCCCCACACGACGGACGTGCTCCATTCCGGTTCTGCAAGCTATGGCTGGCCCCGCCTGCGCTGCCTGCCTCCCAGCCTCCCTACCGACGTGAAGGAGTGAATGTTATTGCACTAGGACTACGGGAGGCGCTGGGAATATTCAGCTCTGATGGTGTTTTTGGAAACCGCCGAGCTCCCTGAAACAGCGGTGAGAGTGTTGGGGGATTGTGGTACTCGTGAGGGTGTCGGCACTGCTAGGTTAGAACTGAGCTACAAATACAAACAAATCAGCGAGCACAAGTACATGTAAAGGAGCTTGAATTGAAGCACGAGAATTGGCTTTTTGGGCGCTCGAAGTTCTGGCATGGTGTCAGGCTGGTACTAGCGAGGGTCAGGTTCCGCAAGTTTTCTGGAGCATGTTCTTTAAGGACCACTAAGATTGGGGGGGGCGGTTATTCTGATATCGGACAACAGTTAGGCGAACTGGCTATTGAACAATCTATTGAACCTCCGTACGTGAAGCCAGCCCCTGCCTTCCTGCAACCGGAGTCACGGAAGGGAATGAGCTCGGACATCTCTCAATTTTCTAGCCCATTACATACAGCTCACCCTGAATCATTAGGGGATTTCACTCCTTCACCAGAGAAAAGCAGCAAGGAATCAGGAACCAAACCCCCGGCTTCTAAAGCCCCAGCTGCTCTCAGAGCAGGGGGCGCCAGGAACAGGTACCAGCTCAGGTCAAACTCGGAGCTCCATAAGGTGGGTTTCCAGGCGGTAGGCGCCTGGTCTGAAACAGGGACAGGGTCTGGGACTGTCGCTTCCACACCTAAGGGGCGGAAGAAGGAAAAGAAGGTGAAAAGCTCAAAAGGGGGGGCTGGCGAGCCTAAACAGAGGCTTCCTAAGAATTTGCCCCTCCGAGGTAAACAGACCCCCTCCTTGAAATCCTATTTTAAAATTTTGGAGCAGGCCATGGACTCCAAGGGGGGCAGCTCACCTCCTCTATCTTCTTTATCTAAGTCTGCATCAAAGTCAACATTAAAGAGTGTTCCGAATGCGATACAACTCCCGGCCCAACCATCGAGGGGCTCAATTTCTATTGCACAACCCCCTGCACAACCCCCTGCTGTTGCTGCCACGGCCCAAGGGGGTTTACCTCTAAACAACAGATATTCTGTCTTAGATTGTGACTTAGAAACACAAGAGGTTCCACCAGTAGATGGGGAAGCCCTTCAGTCGACTATGGATACCTCGGTTGGTCCCAGGCTGTCTCAATTAGAGTCCTTATTACTAAATATGAGGGAGGATCTGTTATCCAAATTTGCAATCTCTGAGGCAAATCAGAAAAGCATTCACGAACAATGTGCTAATTTGGAGGCTAAGTTGGATGAAGTGTCTAAGCGAACTGGCATATTGGAAGAAGATGTGTCCCTGCTTACAGGGGCCTCCCAGCGACACGAGAGGGACCTAGAGGCTCTCAGACTGCAAAACAAAAATCTCCAAATAGATATTGAGAGACTCGAGATACAATCGAGAAGGAACAATCTCAAATTTCTAAAGATTCCTGAGGGAGTAGAGAAAGGGGATGTTAAATTATTTATTTGCAACCTGCTTAGAGATGGGGTACTAAAAGACAGGCCGGATATAGACCTTGAGGCCGAAATTCAAAGAGCTCACAGAGACCCTTATAGGCTTCATAAGGAGAGGAAGGCACCCAGGAAAATCCTGGTGAATTTCCTCACCTATACAGTAAAGGAGCTAATACTGAGTAGAGCACTATCTGATACAACCCTCCAGATAGACTCTATCAAATATCTGATTAGGTCAGATGTAGGAAAGGCCACAGCACAAAGGCAGTGGGAGCTGGGAAATAGAATGCCCGACCTGAGGAGCCTGGGCGCCCAGGTTCAAATGAAATTCCCTGCATTCCTAAAAGTTGTTTGGAAGAATAAGACCCATAACTTTCTATCCCCACATGAAGTTGACTCCTTCATAACTTTGATAAGAAAGAATCCTTAGTAGAACTCCCTAATGGAAACTAAACGAAAATAAAAGACCTAAATGTAGAGAAGCAGGAAGTTTGATGAGACGGGGCAGCAGATGGCTACTTGGAGCATTTAGGAGGGGGAACAGAGGGGAAACAGAGGAGAAGGACTACTCAAAATATAAAAAATAGAAAATATATATAAGAGAGGGGAGGGAAAGGAAAATGAAGAGAGCAGAAAAGGGATAGGAAGGAAGGAAGAAGAGGAAAAGAAGGAAAAAGGGAAAAGATAATTGAAAAGGAAAAGAAAAAAAAAAAATGTATATATATATATATATAATAGTTTTTCTTGTTGTTTTCATATACACTGCACGGGGAGGATGGGAAGGAAGAAGGAAGAAAAAGAAAGAAAGGAGAAAGGGGTAAAAGAAAAGGGAAAAAAAAAGAAAAGGGAAGGAAGGGAGAGAGAAGACATGATAAGGTACTCGGCTCATATATAGGAGTCCGTTTTTTTTTAAAAGTAACTGACGGGAGGGATCTAGGTCAGATCACGGGAGCCCCCACAGGCGACAAGATCGCCAGAGTAGGTATGGGAGGGGTTCCTCAGGGGGGGTGGGTGGCTTGTAGGGTGGCAGGGGTAAAAGGGAAAAAAAAAATTCTCATATACACATTAATGAATATACTGGATATGGAAGGGAGCAGGGCTTGTGGTGGTAGGTGGAATGGTTAATATGAGTAACAAAATTAAGTTTATTAGCTGGAATGTGAATGGCCTAAGAGACAGGAGGAAACTCTTAAGGGTTAAGGAATATTTATTTAAGACAGGGGCTCAAGTTTGTTTATTGGAAGAGACCCATTTAGAGAGAAGGGAGTGTGAGTCCAGAGTGGGAAGGGCTAGGTGGATACAAGAAGTCCTCTGTTCAGACCAGAATGGTAGCACTAGAGGGGTAGCAATATTGATCAGAGCTAAAGCAGGGATTAAGGTTGTGAAATATGATACTGATCAGTCAGGAAGGTGGCTGGTGGCGTCTCTACAATGTCAGAGTATTCCTTTTGTATGTGCTGTATATTATGGCCCTAATCAAGATCTTCCAGGGGCACTCCTGAAGCTTAGAACAACTCTTTTAGATTACACAGGGCCAGTTATCTTAGGGGGTGATTTCAATTTGATTTTGGATGACAAGCTGGATCGAACATCGAGGGTTAAATTTACACCCCCAGCGAAAACCCGGAAAGAGCTCAAAAACTTAGTTAAAGATTATAACCTTATGGATGTCTGGAGAGTTAGAAACAGCACAAAGAGGGACTTCTCTTTCTATAGCCGTAAACATGGCCACCATTCCAGAATAGATTTTTTCCTTATTGATCAGGTGTTACTTGCGGCCGTTGACACTACCGAAAATGCCCCAGCTATCCAGTCGGACCACTCAACAGTGGAGTTAATCATTATTTTCAAAGTAAAAGAAATACAAAGGAGATGGACTCTAGATAGATCTATGCTACTAGAGGATGGGCCAAAAATGGAACTGATAATTTTGACTGAGGACTTCTTTAATAATAACACAGGCTCAGCCACCCAACAAGTGGTCTGGGAAACATCTAAAGCTTTTTTGCGTGGTATGCTGACCTTTTTGTCAATCGTGAGAAACAGGATGAGTAAAAAGAAGAAGGAAGAAGAGCTTCGTAAAATCAAATCAAAAGAGCTGGAACTCCAAGTAGCCTCAGCCAATCAATCCAGCATGAAACCTCTCCTGCAAAAGGAACTAGATGGCCTGCGAACAGACTATCAAGCGGGCTTGGATAAGGTCCTCAAAGGTAGATGGGACACCAGCAAACTTCAAACTATTTCATATGGGGAGAAATGTGGCAGCCTTCTTGCCTGGAAATCTCGGATGGACAGAAATAGAAATTTGATCACTAGTCTAACCCGGGGAAGCTCGGGTATTGTTACAAGCGATGATGAGCAAATTAGGGAGGAGGCTGAATCTTTCTTCAAAACGCTGTACACTGCTAAAATAAACCGATCCCCGCTGCTATTAGAAAACTGGCTAAGTAAGATACAGCTTCCATGTCTGGCTGAAGAGAACTATAGCTTCCTTGCGTCGGACATAAAGGAAGGTGAGGTCAGAGCTCAGCTGATGAGAATGGCTACTGGTAAGGCAACTGGGCCCGACGGTCTCCCTGTGGAAATTTATAGGATAATTATAGACCAAATAGTGCCTGTCCTTACAATTCTGTGCAATAAAATCTTTGCAGAGGGGGGGCAATGCTCCCGACTCATGGGCAGAGGCTACTGTAACCTTAATCCTGAAACCAAATAAGGATCCACTAAAGATCGAATCCTATAGGCCAGTCTCGCTGTTAAATACAGACTACAAGGTTTTTGCCGGCGTGCTCGCAGCCAGACTGGCCAAAACGGTAAAGACAATCATCCATCAGGATCAAAGGGGCTTCATCCCAGATAGACAACTAAATGAACTGACATTTCAGGTTATCGCAGCGATAGATGTCGCCATCAGCAAGAGGCTTCCTTTGACCCTGGCGGCAGTGGACGCCGCCAAGGCGTTCGATCAGGTAGATTGGCTATATTTATGGAGGGTTCTGGATGCCTTTGGCTTTCCAAACAAGTTCATAACTGCTATGAGGTCTCTTTACTGCTCCCCACGGGCAAAGATATTAATCAACGGTCTTTTAACCAACTGGGTACCAATTGCTCGTGGGACCAGGCAGGGATGTCCGCTGTCACCTTTGTTGTTTGATTTGTATATTGAGCCCTTTGTTTGTTTACTTAGATCTGACTTAGCATTCAAACCCTTTAGGATTTCTGATTTAGAATTAAAATTTGCATTATATGCAGATGACCTTCTTATGTTCACTTCAAACCCAGGGGTCGCCTTGCCCAGAATGATAGCTTTAGCTGAAGAATTCGGGGTGGTCTCTGGCTATTCCATTAATAAAGATAAAACCGAAATCATGGAGTGGAACCAAGAGGTTAGTACGGTGGGAGCCAAGTTAAAAATGAGGTACCTGGGGGTCCTTTTGACCCATAAAATGGAGGACATCACTAAAACTAACATGGATAAGGTATCTAAGGAGGTTTGTGCTCTACTGCAAATATGGTCATCACTCCCTTTAAATATCTTTGGGAGGGTCAATCAATCAATCAATCAATCTTTCTTTATTCGGCATTTCAGAAAAAGGCCATAAAAGATACTGTTAAAACGTATACATTATAAAATTCATCACATAAAAACAGTAATTTAAAATCGTCTTACTTCATCGACATGGGTGTTAGCAGCATTTTCCATCTGGTAGGTTAAAATGACAATGCAGAAGAATAACATATTTAAAAGGTATGTTATAATCATTTTGGCCATAGGTCAGATAAATTACAAATTACCCTAAGTTTGGTCTATGTCGCATAATATACTGTAAGAGGTTAGAGACAATATAAACCACCTCTTCCCCCTCGAGTGACTGTAAAAATAGTAAAGCCGGGCGGCATGTACGAAAGCCCCTACGCTTTAATAGGGGGATTAATAAGTTCCTCCGTTGGTGCATGTAATATTTACAAAAAAGAATAGTGTGAAGTGTAGACTGGGATGATGTCCCATCACAGGGACAGGGTGGCAATATTTTGTCCCAGTTATTCTTAAACGGAAAAGTCACCAGACGATAAAAAAGGTTCAGTCTAAACCTGACTAAAAGGAACAGTTCATAGGGAGCTATGCTATATGTCAGGTAGGGCTGAATACCAAATACCGACTGGACTAATAGACAGTGTCTGGTTGTTTGTTTCATAACCTCTAAATTAAGTCTGAGGTCTTCAAGATGATTAAAGCAAAGTTTATAGAAAACCTTTCTTGTTAATTGTTGGATCTTGGTCGGATCATTATAGTATTTTTCTAGCCCAAGATCAGTTAAAAACTTTTTGACATAGACTAACCACCTAGATCTATATGCATTATCTAGGCCCTTGCAGTCTTGGATAATTTGCTGGGTAAGGACTGTTTGTTCTGATGTCCAAATCCGATGCCATAGTAACAAAGGCTGGATTCTCACCAAGTCTATCACGTACGGAAGACCCAGTTCCACGTGACAGGGATAGTTGGCGGCTGTGGTAGGTAGGGCAAGAAGATATTTCAGAAAGCCATTCTCTACTAATTGGATAGGGGCCACCACTGCGTGGCCCCATACACCTGCTCCGTATAGAGCTACTGAAAGGCATTTGGCTTTATAGATTTTAATCATCTCTGCAGGCGCTTTTTTCCCTATTTTCCTCGAAAAGTTGATGAGTGCAGAGGTGGTTCTTGCAAATTGCAATTTCCTCACTTCAACAGCCGGTTTCCAGCTAAGTTTTTCGTCAATCATGACGCCAAGATAGGGATACTTATCGGTAGTTGATAATCTTTCGTTGTTCAGATAGATGGGCCTAGTTTTATTTTTCCTTCCAACACCTGCCTTCATGACGAAAGTTTTCCCAACGTTAATTTTAAGGTCTAGGCTGGCCATAAATAAAGCATAACTGCTTAGGGCCTTCTGTAATTCGATAGGTGTACGAGCTAATATCACAGCGTCGTCAGCGTACAAAAGGGCTGGCACTGGGCGGTTTGCTACCATAGGAAGGTCCTGAGCCCCTTTCAACATCTCCCTCTCCAAACCATTTGTGTAGAGGGTGAATAGAAATGGGGCCAGGACACATCCCTGCCTCACACCCTTTTCCACCCCGAACGACGCTGTGAGTTCTCCACTGATGCCAAACCTTACTCTGGCTGATGCGTCAGCATACAGTTCCCTAATATAGGTTACTACGGTTTGTTCCACCCCCAGATCTAATAGGATGGGCCAGAGTTTGGAATGGCTAACGCAGTCGAATGCAGCTGATAGATCTACATAGACCATATATAAAGCTCCAGCTTTGATGTTAACATATTTATCGATTAATAATGACAAATTTAGGGCTTGGTCTATGGTCCCCAAACCTTCGCGGAACCCATATTGTAAATCGGATAGGATGTTGTTTTCCGTGACCCACTCCTGTAAACGATCGAGTAATATCCGACCCATCATTTTTCCCGTGGAGTCCAAAAGGGAGATGGGGCGGTAGCAGGAGGGTGAGTTCCTATCTCCTTTCTTGAAGATAGGGACTAATATAGATCTCTTCCAGGACTCGGGGATGCCAATGGAAGACAGTGCGTTAAAAACCCTGGTCAGAAAAGGAATCCAGAGCTCAGGATGCGTTTTGTAAAAGTCTGTGGGGACACCATCGGGGCCAGGAGCCTTGCCTTTTTTACTTGCGTTTAGTGCCCTTTCGACTTGATCGCAAGTGATGGTCATGTCAATAGGGAAAGTCGAGGGCTGGTGTTTAAAAAGATCATCTTCTCTAGGGGCGTTTAATATTGAGTTCGTCTTAAAAATTTGTGAGAAATGCTCTACCCATTGTCTTTCATCTATGGCAACCTCTATGTTTGGAAGGCTACCCTTGTCAGTTAAAAAGGGTGTTTTTACTATCTTCCAAAAGGTGACATTATTATTACTAAGGCAGCTCTCATGTAGTTGGTCCCAGAGTTGTCGCTTTAGTTCCAGTTTCCGTTCCTTAATGGCAGTATTATATGCCCTCCTTAAATTGGATATGTCTGCCCTATCCCTAGGCGTCTTGTGTAAGGCGAGTTTTAATTTAGTGTAGGCGGTAGTGCACGAGTGATTGAACCAGCCCTGTCTGTTCTTCTTTGAGCTGTTCTTTTTTACCATTAGGGCATTTTTTATGGTTTGTATCACTGTGCCAAAATTCCAAAATTAGTAATGACGTCGTCGTCTGAAGTAGTTAGATCCAGATATTTCATTACAGGTAGGTAGGCTTCAGTGATCACTATACTAGCTATTTCTGCTGGATCAACTAAAGCCCATTTTAGCGAGTAGCCATTTACTCTAGCCAATTCTAAGTTATTTTGGTCAAGGACGCTAGGGGTTTTATGAATGGGCCTAATAAAGATAGAAAAGGTCATGCTAAGGGGGTAATGATCACTCAAAGCTACCTGATGAATATTAAAGATAGAATCCTTTGATATCAAACCATTTGAAAGCAAAATGAAATCAATCGTCGAGTTGCATCCCCTACCATGAAAGGTAGGGGCCAGCATCATGTTTCCATTTGCTGGTTTATTTGCAATTCTCAAATCTAGATTAAAAATTGTTTCATTTAGCAAACTGCCTAAAGTTGAGTGAGAAAAATGTAAGATGGGGTTGTCATCCTCATCGTTTAAGCCACACAAAAGAGCATTTGGGGCAGCACAGATAGTCTGATTAAAGTCGCCGCCCCATATGATGGTCACTTCTCTGGTTGATTTCTCGATTATAGATAATATTAGGGAAAAGTTAGAATTAATTTTCCCCATTGCATCCAGGTCTGATAGATTATTGTAATAATTAACCAAAAGGAAATGGTCCCTGGAATTTGGTATGAGGCTAAGAAGCTGAAAGTTGGGGTCAAGTTTTATCACCTTTATTTTTTCTAACTTAACCAAATTTGATATATAAATGGTTAAACCTCCTTTAGCCCTGCCAAAGTTGGAATGTTCGGCTGGTGAAAAATATGTTCTGTAGCCTTCCAGATGGGTCGCTGTTGTTAGCCATGTCTCCTGCAGACACAAAATGTTAAAATCTACTATAAAATCAGTCCAAATATCATTCTCTAATTTGGAGCGTAGACCAGCCACGTTCCAGAATACTGCTGCAATTTTTAGTATGCTACGATCTTGATCAGAAGCATTTTTAAGATACGGGGCGAGTGAGAGGGATTCCGATCTTTCGTCCCTTGGCTCCACATCAGTATTTTGGGCTGAATAAGATAGCTCCTTGATGACTTGGGCAGTACGGGGTAAGGGTAAATGGGAAGGATTGCTATGTACTTGTCCATTCCTTGTACCGTAAGAAGTGCCCTGGTTATGATCTTTTAAGGAGAGTCAATCAACGTCCTCTAACCCTCCAAGAGGAGAAAAGCGGTTGGATGTTAAAATATTAAAATTAGAGGACCTTAATCTATCCCGTGGAAAAATGTTGGGCTGTATTAAGTTTCTAGCTAGTGACTGTGGATAGAAATAGGTCAAATCATAGGTTCTAATAGAGCTTTGGTCTTGGTCTTGTAGCCAATTGGTTATATAGCTGGTTGCTCTATAATCTCTGAAGTTAACAATGATCACATCGCCTTGTGTTTCTTTCGGCCGTGGGCCTACCCAAGTTAGTCTACGAACATTCAAAATGTTCCCATTAATATTAGGAGGCAGCGGCCTATTCTGTCTCAGCCAGTACATCACCTTATTTTTCAAGTCATAGTAGCCCTCCTTTTTCCCTGATTCCAGGGGTGGGACTCCTGTTAGGACTACGACATAGGGAACTGCTTCTGGAGGTAAATGTATATGATTACAATTAGAACCCTCATTAGGTCTCATAGCAGTATCAGCAAATACATTGCGTTGTTTTTGTTTTGAATTGCCAGTTTTAGTGTTATCAATGTTCTGACCTTGGGCTGTATCAATGTTACTCTCTGTAGCTGGCGGCTGGTGTTTATGAGTTGCTCGAGTTGGTAATTTGTTGCTTGTCTCTACAGTTGTTTGGCTTTCTTTTATTGCTAAAGATGAGTTGAAAATAGTGGGACTTTTTGAAGGTATAATTATGTTGAGCGATAGGTCTTTAAGTTGGTCATTATTTTTTTGTGTCAACTTCTCTATTGAGTCTAGTTGTTTAGACAGACCCTTTATTCTTTCCAATACAGGAAGGACAAGAGATTTGACTAATGATTCTAATCGACCTATAAGTTCATTAATAGTTGCGTCGTGACTACAGGTGCTTGTTTGAAAGTCGGAGTCATTTGTGTGTTTAGGATGGGGAGGGCGGTCAGTAACTTTATGCCCTGTTTTATTAGAATTACTATTTGTATTACCAGTCTTCAACCCTCTCTTTCTTTTTTTGGGAGGGGGAGGGGCAATAGTAGTGGTAATTCTTGTGCCCTTCTTCTGCTCGGAGTTTGTGTCAGTGAGCCTGGGGGGCGATGCGGCTAACGATATGCAGTCAGAAGAAAGGTTAGGATGGGATTTGGCAACCGGTGATAATGAATGGGTATGACATTGTGTCAAAGGTATAGACTCAGATATAGGTGAAGAAATCCTAGACTCGCTAGGAGGGTCATGTGTTAGGCAGGGAACAGGAGTTGTGGGATTCGGAGAAACTGCAAGTTGGATTAGTCCAAGAGAGGAACGTTTGTTTTGAGCATATTCAGCCGATAGGCGTCTCTCTACCATGGCAATCTCCTGTTCGAGGACTGAAGCAGCTCTAGTAATAAAGTTGTCCAAAGTGCCACGCACAGAACCACCCAGTGAAGCTCTACTCTTCATGCTTCGTGTTGTCATTTTGGATGGTTAAATCAGTCAACTCTGAATTGTGATTATATCAATACTAGTACAAGTAATAATGCAGAGTGAGTAATCAGATACAGAGCACTTGGAGTAGAGTAGGCACAATTTAGAAACAATCAGAGTCTACCTTTCGTCGCTTTTTCCACTCATCAGAGAGGGGGCCCAGCCCAGCCGCGTACAGCCTCAGACGGCCACAGACGGCCCGCCCTTTGCACGGGCTTAGCCCGCGCGCGGTCCCGTGACGCGGGAGTCGCGATGGTCTGTTATGCGCCTCCTGGCGGGAAAATGGCAACGCGGCTCCCCTGGCGCTTGGAATGATGGGGAGTGTAGTCCCGTCCCCGCTCTGCGGCCGCTGATGGTGTTTAGCGGCGGCGGGGGACGGAGAGACAGCAAGGAACAAAGGGCAACGATGCAGGGCAGCAAGTCCTCTGGTCAGTCCACAAATGTCGCTAGCAGCCCGCTCTGCCGCAGTCGCGATGGTCTGTTATGCGCCTCCTGGCAGGAAAACGGCAACGCGGCTCCCCTGGCGCTTGGAATGATGGGGAGTGTAGTCCCGTCCCCGCTCTGCGGCCGCTGATGGTGTTTAGCGGCGGCGGGGGACGGAGAGACAGCAAGGAACAAAGGGCAACGATGCAGGGCAGCAAGTCCTCTGGTCAGTCCACAAATGTCGCTAGCAGCCCGCTCTGCCACAGTCGCGATGGTCTGTTATGCGCCTCCTGGCGGGAAAACGGCAACGCGGCTCCCCTGGCGCTTGGAATGATGGGGAGTGTAGTCCCGTCCCCGCTCTGCGGCCGCTGATGGTGTTTAGCGGCGGCGGGGGATGGAGAGACAGCAAGGAACAAAGGGCAACGATGCAGGGCAGCAAGTCCTCTGGTCAGTCCACAAATGTCGCTAGCAGCATACGCACATCAAAGCCGGCGGTAGCGCTAGACAGAGCTGCCTCACACGGCGGTGATGCGCCCGACAGAATCCGCTAAGTGCACACCGCGAGGTCTGCGAATAAAAGGGGAAAGAGCGCTCGGGCAAAAGCCTACTGCGCTAGGGAGCAATCAAATCAAGCACTTGACCTTCAAAAATGCCCGTAAACCCCTACACATACAACAATAAATGTCAGACAAGCGAGGAATGTAAAGAATGTCACTTAACTGAGGAGCAGTGAAGAAAGAGGGTCAATCTAATTAAGATGATCATCCTTCCTAAACTTACTTTCCTATTTAATTCCACCCCCTTATCTTTTAATACTGCATCTATCAAAAAGTTGCAAGGGAAACTGGGTTCCTTTATCTGGAATTCAAAATCGCTAAGGGTAGCTTGGAAGAAGCTCAGGAGAACTTTAAAAACAGGAGGTTTAGCCTTCCTCGATCTATTGGTGTATTGCCATGCTTTCCATTTTAAAAACTTTAGACCCCTGGCGGGGGAGATAGAGGCAACATCGTTAGGTTTATTATTTCAAGCGCTGCTACGGGATGTACCACAGGGCCAATCACATTTACTTTTTAAGTTTGGAGACCCAAAATTTTTAAAAAAAATAAGACTAAAGATCTTGGGGACAGCTATTAGAAATTGGGTTTTTGTGAGGCAGAAGCTTGATATTCCCTATTACTCAGTGCAGGCTCCAATCTGGGAATCTCCAGGAACACCGGCCTGCCTCGATGACCTACTATCTCGCCCTCTTAGGGCAGCAGGGATTGAGTGTTGGGGAGATCTCCAGGTTGATTCGCAGCTTCTTAGCTGGGAGGCAATATCTGGTCTTACCGGGGGTACACTTACTAGGTTTAAATATCATCAGCTATCCAGATGGTGGTTAGCTAAGCCCTGGAATCTCAATAACCCTAATCCAAAATTTGATCTAGTATACAGGAAGAATAAGTGGAAAAATCAAATGTCATACTGGTACACAGCTATGCTAGAAGCCGAGAACATCTCTGAATCAGAGATACAAAAGCTATGGAATAATATACTAGTATCAGAGAGTGTAGACTCGGTGGATATTTGGATCGATTCATTTACTATCTTGCAGGCTGTGCTGAAGCCGGCCACATTAAAGCGGAACCATTTGTACACTATGTATAGGGCATATATATCCCCAAAGAAACTTATGAAATTCGCTAATCTAGAATATCATTGCCCAAGATGTAGACTCCTGGCTGCAGATGATGTGCATATGCTGGCTGTTTGTCCAGAAATAAAAAATTATTGGGATTCAGTACAGGGCTTTCTGGGGGATGTTCTCCAGATACCAATGGTGGTAACAACTAGCACTATTCTTTCCGGACTAGGAGTAGCTTATAATACTGATGATCTCAACACAAGGTTCATTTTTTACGTCATACTCCTTGCCAGGCGCGAAATATGCAGAGCCTGGAAGGATCCAATACCTCCTTCCTTTTCAAAATGTCTTAAACATGTTATTTTTACCAGTAAGTCAGATATGGCATGTGATCCCACAAGTTTTGATAAAATTTGGAAGCCCCTGGTGGTATGGCAAGACAGGTAAAGGTAATTTGGTGTTCCTATGATTTATCCTGGGCCCTGTCGGTTCCTAAATCTCCCCAGTAACGCAGGGAGCCAGTTACGGCGTGAAAAGGAGTGGATTGGGAAAGCAGTGGCAACTTGAGGGATCAGGCATGGCTCCTTCTGAACTTGGTCGCTTAACATCAGGACCGGGTAGGATTGACCTTTTCAGTTTGAGTTGCCTAAGCTCCCTTCAAGAATTCCACAACGGTATATGAGGAAACAAAAAAAAAAATCAATGACATCCCTGGGCAAAGGGGATATCACATCTGCATTGATATAAACAATAAGATCAATACTTCAGATGCATCTGTAAAGAATAAGCAATATTTAAACCCTGGTGAAATTGTATTTACGCCTGTATAATTTCACAAAGTTTCACACGGACATGCCGCCCTCAGTACAAGTCCTGAATTAGGCAGTCCGCATTTACCTCTGCACCATAGCTCAACCCTGTGTGTGCACAAGTCAGCCTTGTTGCCACACCAGTGCAGGGGATGCCAGGAACAGCAAAATAATCTTAGTAGATCTGACTCTGCGCTGTTCTTTCCACTTTGCGGAACTCAGCAAGAGTATATCAAATGAGTTGCATAGACAATTAGCAGCTGTGGGCATAGTGAATTCTAATGGACTCCAGCCGTCGGTGGCAGCTGTGATAATGTGTTCTAGCTGCAGGTGATATTACTGGGAAGGAATTGAAAGGTCCTATGAGGTTAGGATGTGCACTAGGGTTGCCCCTATTCAGCGCATGGTGTGTTTCGGTCCAAGATTACACAGTGCACATTCAGAAATGGAGCAGCCATGACAAGATTGTGCCTTTCACAGTGCCAACTATGCCTCGGTGCACTTTTTCCCAAGAAGAAGGAATATTGTGTTAAAAAAACTCATGGGTTTAATTTATTTGTTTAAAGTTATTTTCCTTTCGTATTAAAAAATGAAATTCGGTTTGGATTCCAAGTTTTAACAACGTGAGTTTATCCAGACGATGTAAGTATGCGATAAATCTCATGAACACGAATATTTTATACATGACAACATTTTAATAATGCTATGTTCAATACCTTTGTGCGAGCGATACAATCAAATTACCCCTTTCTTTCTCGTGGCTGTCATTCCACCTCAGTCGCATTTTGCACACCCAAGGGGCAGATTTGATCATGCTGTCACTTGTCTAACTGTGCCGCTTCTTAGCTTAATTGTATTCGTTATAAAGGTGAAATGTTGCTGCCTACAAGTAAGGTGTATTTACTATGTTATATTTCATCGGGAGAGGTGAAAACTTTTCCCAGTGAAAAAATGTTTTGCCTTCTGTTTGTACAGTCATACAGGTGTTACTGAAGTGCTATCAGAAGAGGGCTGACTTCTATGGTGTTCACTGCTAATAAAATTGCCATCATTTTAAGTAAAACATATTTATTGTGATCTATTCATTTTATAGAAATATCACAAGATCCCATTTGAAAATGGTACCCCTCGTAAAGAAGAATATGTATGCTTTTTTTCTTTGGCTTATTTAATGTTAGTGGAGCTTCTACTCTTCCTCTACACCTCTTTCTTGGGAATATAGCTATCTAAAAAAGAATTATATAATGATAGGGTTAGAAATTGAGGTTTCTGGTTGGCAGAGTATACGCTCTGTCCAAGCAGGAGCCACAGTCCCTGTCAAGGTAAGTCAGATACACACCCTAAATTAACCTGCACTCACCCTCTGGTAGCTTGGCACGGAGCAGTCAGGCTTAACTTAAGAGGCAATGTTTAAAGTATTTGTGCACCACTTAAATTACAGTAACACAATGAAAACACTACAAAAAAGACGCCACACCAGTTTAGTATGATAGAGAAAATGTATCTGAGTAATACAAGACCAAAATGACAAAAATCTAATAAGGAGAAGTCGAGCTATGAATTTTTAATGCATAAATCCCAAAACAGTGTTTAGGAATCAATAGCGCTAAAAGATTACTTGAGGTTGCGCTAGACCAGGGTAAATTCAAAGTTCAGGCTGACTGCAATGAGGGCAGGCCAGCTACAGGACCCACACAGCGCCTGCTGAAAAAGTAACTTTGTATGGAGAAAGCATCAATGCTGAAGTCCCAATGCTTCAAGCAGTTGAGTCAAGCGTTGGAGTCAAGCCTCGCAGTCGGTGTTGCTGGATCAGCGGTGCATCAAAGTCAAGCCTCGCAGTGGCGTTTTCGGATCGGTGCTGCGTTATCATCAAACCTCGCAGTCTGGACCCATGTCCATTGTCGTAGAATCAGCACTGTGTTTGCAGGCACTATGTCGTTCCAATCAGCGCAAAGGGGCCACTGCATCAATATTTGCAGAAAACAATTGCACAACCCACTTCTGAAGCCCAGGACTGGAGGGGGCACCAACAGAATTGCAAGAAGTCTTTTGTGACTCTGAGACTTCAGAGTACAAGAGGCAAGCCAAAAAGCTCTTGGAGAAAATTGGGTTCAAGGATGTAGAGAACAGGCCCAGTCGTACACCCTCACATCCAAGAAGCAGAAGGCAGCAGGCCAACACAGCAGAGCAGGTAGCTCAATAGCAGGCTCTCCTGCAGCACAGCAATCAGCAGACAACAGGCCAACACAGCAATGCAGGCAGCAAATTGGCAGTCCCTCTTACTGCACATCAGCTCTTTTTCCAGGCAGAATGCCCTTGGTTCCAGCAAAGATCTGATTTGGTGGTGTCAGAGGTCCGGGACCTATACCCAAATGTGCATTTGAAGTGGGAGATACGTCAAAGAGGCCTCTGAAGATCCTTTCCTACCCTGGCTCCAGACTCTCTACAGGGGTAATGCGGCTGTTTGTGTGGGGACAGGCACAACCCTAAACAGGTGAAAGTGTCAGCTCCTCCCTCCCAATCTACGTCAGCAGTCTGGCGATGGGTCCTCAGGATGCAAGCTCCCTTTGTGTGACTGTCCAGAGAGAATGCTCAAAGCCCAGCTGTCGCTCAACCCAAACATGTATTCAGAGACAAGCAGAGGCACAGAATGGTTAAGTAAAAAATGGCAACTTTCTAATAGTGGCAATTTCAGACTTGCAATTTATAATCGAACTTCACCATAAGTTGCAATTTTAAATTGTGAATTTAGAGACACCAAACTCCAAATCTCGATCTTTTCCCCATTGGAAACTACACTTAAAAGATGTTTTAAGGCATTCCCAATGTTAACCTATGGGAGAGATAGGGCTTGCATAGTGAAAAACGAATTTAGCGGTTTTTCACTACCAGGACATGTAAAACTCAAAAGTACATGTCCCGCCCTTTAAATACACTGCGCCCTGCCGATAGGGTTGCCTTGGTCCTACCTCAGGGGTGACTTATATGTAATAAAAGGGAAGGTTTGTGCCTGGCAAGTAGGTTAACTTGCCAGGTCAGAATGGCAGTGTAAACTACGCACACATGCTGTGCAGTGGCAGGCCTGAGCAATGTTTAAAGGGCTACTGAGTGGGTGACGAAATCAGTGCTGCAGGCCCACTATTAACACTCATTTTACAGGCTCTGGGCACATATAGTGAACACTATTTTGGACTTAGAAGTAAAATAAATATGCCAATTGCAGATAAGTCAGTGTTACCATGTTTTGAGCACACACCACATGCACTTTACCACTGGTAGGCGGTGGTAAAGTGTCCACAATCTTGAAGCCAGCAAAAATGAAGTCAGTAAACAGGAGGTCAGAAGATAAAAAGCCAGGGGGAACCACACCAAGGATGCCAGGTCAAACAGGTAGAAGCTGCTTGAGTAACATATTTCAGAAATGCAAGGCAAATGGTTTTCCATGCGTGCATAAATGGCACAGGTTCCCTAAAATTCATGCCACCCATTGTGAAATTATGCAACTATGTATGTGCCCAGCTTAGCTCCAAAGAAATGTCACTTTTAATGAGAGTAGATTTCTTGTAATTTATCTTTGAACAGGCCCTGAGATTTAGTAACTGGTGTTTTGAATTTCTGACAGTCACTGGGGTAGGATGGGCAATCAGGCCACATGAGGAAGTGGCACCAATATGCACGGCAGATGCTGCAGGGGCATGTATTACAACCAGTTCTATACATTATATAAGCAAGTTCACAAGGATAGAAGTCTGTCTCAAATATTTTGCTGCATCACAATGAAACAAGGAAAGTATGATTTTAAATGCTACGGCGAAGGTGGACATATGTATGAGTTGCCAATAGAGCGAACATTCCATTACCTTTTAATTGGCATTGGTTTATATCCATCATAGTGGTTCATGTAACAACGACATTGTTTATATATGAAAGACATTGGATGTGGAGAAGTGTAGCTCACTGGTTAGAGGAGGCATACCCTGAAGCAGAGATCAGGCCCGGGACCTGGGTTCGATTCCCGACGCGGCAGGGTCCAGAACCCAATTGTCCACGGACTTGATAATTCTCGCTTCGGTGCCCACTCTAAGCACGAGTTCACACTATGCAGCTCTGGGCAACAAGCCTGCTTAATCTCCACAACGGCCCCCCGCGGCGGGATGCCTGGCTTTCACCTTGGGGATGCCCAGTACGGGTTATCTTACAGGGAAAAACCAGGACGGGTTCCCAATGCAAGCGCCAAGATGCCCGTAGGGTGATAGTTGCGCTCTATAAGTACCCCAATCAATCAATCTTTGTGCATACTGCATTGCTCCACACACATTCTATTGGTTGCATGTTCAATACTAGCTTACATTCACTAACAAAGCATATGGTTTAAAGTGTGCAATTGTGTGACACAACATATTGTTTATTTTCCCATTTTACTGTCACACTGCTGTGTATTGGTGTATGCATAGTAACAACTGGTGTATGGATAAAACAATGGTGTCCTTGCACAATGTATTGATTGTAGTCATACTCTTTTAGTTTTGCCCTCTTGGTTTGCCCTCATAATGAATTTGTTTGTATTCATAACATCATGGTCTGCATGCCTACTCTACTGCTGTACATGCACAATACTGGTCCAGACAAGTACGGTGTTGGTTAAGTTGCATACCATATTGTTTTACCCTCATAATGTACAGGTTGTATGCAAAGCATACCAAATTACCTACATAAAATTCTGCCTGCTTTACCAGAGTAACACATGGGTGCACATGTGTAATGTGCTCTTACTACAGTGACTCACTCATGTAATGTACTGGTTTTTGTTAGTAATTCATTGGTTGAAATGCACAGTCTATTACTTTCAAAGTATGCTATGGTGGCACGCATTTATAATGTACTGGTGAGCACACATAACTGCATCGTTTGGATGCATATCTTCGTTCACTTGTTATACTGTTCCTACAAATTAGGTAGTACTGGACAACATAAAGTCAGAATATGGGGACTTAGCCCACGCATACCATCAGAAAATGGTGTTTGTTTCAATTACTAGTCAGCTCACAGTGCCCGATCTGAACCCTTAACCTTACCAGGGTACTAAATGGTATCTGAAACCTCAAACATGACCACTCGTATTCCCCAAGGAAATTGTGGAAACCGATATACCCTTTCATTGTCACTTTTGCATGCCCAAGCAGGACACAAGAAAGATATGAATCAGGCTGTTCAAACTGTTATTGAAACAACTGTTTTCCTGTATAGAAAGCATGAGCTGCAATTGTTAGTAGGTAGAAATAAAGTATTGTAACCAGCATTATGAGAATGGTGAAAAAGATTAACAGTTCAACCATTATAACATTACTGTGTGATTATAATCATACTCCTGTCTAATACTACCTACACTATCGAGAGCATAGATGGAGTACCCTCTGCCAGATATACTGAGACAGCCTGACTCCTCGTACCCGAGTATGGTGTGCCAGGAAGCCGGTCTGGATGGAACAGACTATTGTACTTTGCAAGATAAAGGTTAGCGTCAGCAGGGCTGCATCTCGGTCACAGTGCACAGCGTTCCAGGATAATCCCTGCAGAAGCACTGTTCCAATTGCACTGTGTCAATGGTGCAGAGCTGATGCATCGGTTTGTCTTCGAGTCTTGGAGCTGTCTCCAACCGGACAACCAAATACCAGGGCATCAGGTTCAATGTTCCTAGCCTTGGAGCGAGTATACAAGCAACCTGCTGACTAAGAAATGTGCTGCACGTAAAAAAAGTTCTGAGTACATAATTATTTTTTAAGTGTAAAATATGTAAAGAGTCACCATTAGAAAAAGTTGTCCTGTTGTATCTTCCAATACACTCATGTGATTTTCTGGTTTGTAAGTGTAATATATTGGTTGTAATTTACAACCGAGAGGCTTGAAAGCATTACATGTTGGTTTTCACACATTATATACTTGTTCATTTTCATAACCTGCTGATTTGCATGAATATCACACTAATTTGCATTCCTACTAGTCTGGTTGGCATACATAATTGTATGGCTCTTAATATATTGCTTCATTCTTGTGATGGCCTGGTTTGAATGTTTAATATATTGGTTTACATCTACAACCAATTAGTTTGAAAGTATTACATGCTGATTTAAATGCATGATGTACTGGTTCTCATGCATAACCTGCTGGTTCACATGTTTACCATACTGATTAGCATACATAAGGCATAGGTAGACATGCTCAACTGTATTCTTGCCATGAATAACACATTTATTTTGTATTTACTTTTTTAAATGTTTTGTCCTTATAACTTGTGCCTTGGCCAGGTGTAGGATAGACAACTGACCCAGGGGGCTGCGTCTCTCTCATGATACCCGATTTCAGGAGCCACATTTTAAAGTGCAGCAAGGAGAGCTATATAGGTGTAATTATTGAACTAGATATATGCTCTTTGCATTACCACCCACCTAGTCCACCCGTGCCCTTGGCCACTCCAGCACTGTCCTCTAAAAACATTTTCCTGTTGGATACTCTTCCTGCCAGATCCATTTTAGATATATAGAAGAGTGCATCAAGCCACTCTGTGTGTAAGGGGGGCATGTCACTTACCCATTTTCAACATATTTCCCTTCTCACCAGTACCATTTAATAGAAAATAAGGTTTCCTGTATCTCCATTCAACTCCTCTGGACCCTCTACTACTCCAAAGATGACCAGAGAATGGCTTACATTGACCTGTACCACCACAAGTCTCAAAAAAGTCTTATCCACTTCTTCACAAAAACACTGAATTTCTGGGCATTCCATGATCATATCTGTCGCCTTCTCCAAGCCGCATCAAGCTATACTTCCTTTCCCCATCATCAAGATACTGGCTGGCATCATGTAGGCTCTGTGAAGGGAAAAGAAATGATTTCTTCTTTAAAAAGCAGGTTTGAGAATAAAGTGCTCATTGCTATTTGTCACATATTTTGTAACAGCTTCCATGGCAAGCATCCTCCCCACATTTCTTCTGTCGGCTTGAAGTCCCCGTCCAATGTCTCTAAAAGTTCCCAATACCAGACTGATACTTCCTTCTCTACTGGCTGTTTCCCAGACAATTGTTCCTCCATTTCATTCATAGAGTCCAAGTCCAATCCCATTCCCTGCTCCCAGCTTTTCAATCGTAAGTACTTGACCATTGAGAGATTCCCCCCAACTTCTTGCTTAGATCTTCCCAGGGAAGAAGACTGCTGTCTCGCTTGAGCCCACACCAAAATTGTATTGGTGTGTCTTTTTGGTAGAGCCAGTCCATTATTTAGACATTCTGGAGTGCCTGGGGAATCCCATATGGGAGCCATATTACTGTAGCCTTCTGCTTCAATTGCCCATCTGATACTAGACCACACCTTGACCATTGCATGCAGCACTTTCAATTTCACCTTTTTGAAAAGCTTCAGGACTCCAACTGTGAATTAAAATGGGCTTTAACACCTTTTAACGTAGCACTAAACAGGGTCCCTAATTCTGAGTCATCTGGAGTGTTAAAAAGCATCCTAGCATTTTTCATCTGAAAGGCCCAGGCATAATACTGCATATCTGGCAGAGATACGCCCTAGTTTTCTTATCTTCTAAGCAACTTCTTCCATGGAACCTTCAGCCCCTTATATACCCTGACAAAGGAATTAATAGCATGCTGTACTTTTTCTACCAAGAACTTCTTGAAAATAAATGGAATTGTAGTGAAGAAGCTACATTTAGGAAGCATCACCATCTTCCTGAAATTGATTCTACCAAAGATAGTCAAAGGTAGATGTTGCCACCCTTTCGTCAGAGATTTCACTTCCAGTAATGCGTTCCCATGGTTTGCTTCTGGAATTTCGTTGATATCCTGCGTAATCTTTAAACCCAGGTATCTCATTCCACTCTTGATCAAGTGGTCCCTCGTCTGGTTCCAGACCATAATTTTGTTTTTTTCTCCATTCACAGCGTAGCCTGAAATCTTTCCGAAATTTGCAGATATCTGCAATATCGCTGGGAAGGCAATAGCTAGATAGGATGTAAAGACCATAAAATCATTCGCATACAGGGACACTTTCTTCACCCATCCATTGCAACAAAATATGGGGAGATTGTAGTCTCATTCCTAAATTTAGTTGCTAAGGGCTCAATAGAAAGGTTAAATAACAGGGTTAGTTGTCTTGTTCCTCTAGATATTTTAAAAGCTGAGGTTAAATTCCCATTTACAAGAATTCACACCGAGGGGCACAGATAGATTAAACAAGTAGCCCTATAAATTTGTTCACCCAATTTATGTTGTTTTAGGATAGTAGCTAAGTAGGTCCATTTTACCTTATAGAATGCTTTTGTTGCATCTGAAGCTAGGACAGCTAATTGATTATTATAGGTTGTTGTGAAATCTATAGAGCCAATAAGGCTGTACATTAATTCATGTTAGACATCGGCCTCTTATGAAACCCTTCTGGTCACTATGTAATTGGCCCCTAACTACTTTACTCAACCTCTTCGCAAACACCTTTGCAAATATTTTATAATCGCAATTGAGAAGCGAAATTGGCCTGTAAGACTCAAAGCACATGGGTTTTTTCCCTAGTTTCAAAATTAACATGACTGCTGCTTCATTCTATGACTTTGTCAGCTGCGTACCCTTCTCCAGAATCTCCCCAAGCATGGTTGCTTCCATGCACTCCATTATCAAAATGCACAAGCTTATTAGCTTTGCATTTCTTCTTAATCCTAGCTTGTACCACTGCTTCTAGCTGCTCCCTCATTGATCTCAATTTTTTTTCTATCAGAAGCCTTCTCTCAATATCTGATTTTCTGATCAACTTTTCCTCTTAATTTGTTCATTTAAAACTCCAGACAGCTCATCTCAATCCTATGATTCTTGTTTCTAAAACTAGAAAAACGAGTTATCTTCCCCCTGATAAAGTCTTTAAAAGCATTCCAAACCAGTTAGAGGAGCCGAACCCTTGTTCACTTTATTAAATTCTTCTCTCTCTTACTTAGGCAACTAATCACCTCCCTGTCCATTAATATGGTATGGTCAAGGGTCCATTTCCTTTTCCAGTGTTTTGGAAGTAGATTTAATCCTCAGTACTACTGCTGAGTGATCTGATAGATGGGCAGCCATCCAGGTAGGTGTTATCCTTGAATTCATTTTTTTAAGAGACCAGGTCAATAAGAAAATAGTCTGTCCTTGACATGTCTCCATATTCCTTATTTTAGAAAGAGGCACCCTGCTGTACTCCTACTCTTTCTCTCCATAGGTCACAAAGTGCAAGCTGCTTCACCATATTCTCTAAATATGTATGTGCTTTGGGTGTGCCTATTGCTCTGCTTTTAGATGATCTGTCCAATTTATTATCCAGATTACAATTAAAATCTACTACCATAATAATTGGATGAGGAATGTCCAGAATGTTTGGGAAAAAACACATTAAGCGGGTCTATATCTTCAGTTACCATTCCCAACATGAGTGCTTTAACCTGCTGCTACACCGGAATAGCCACCTTCCCTGTATTTGTATTCTGGTCTGTGCATACATGCTACTGAAATCATCTTTGAAATTTAAACTGCTCAACATGCACCCCTTTGGCCGAATGAGTCTCTGGCAAGATTATTATATATACTGGTGAATCTTTTAGATATCGCAGGATCTTATCCCTCCTTCCTTTTGTACGCAGCCCATTGACATTCCATGTTAATATCTGGGTTAACATACCGCTGCTTCTACCTGGTCCATAAATGACCTGCAGATTCACATTGGTTTGCATAAACAATGTACTATTTTCTAAACATCACCTACTGATTTGTGCGCCCAATATACAGGTGCATATGTTTGGTATGACACTTCAATCCTATTTGTTTTTTGACAGTCACACTGGTTAATGAACAGTAAATACCTTGTTTGGTTAGGTTTTTATAATGAATCTTATGCCTCTGTCTAGGTTTTCCTGCAATACACTATGGATAAAATTCAGCTTGAGTCAAATGTTTTCCAGATACTCACTTTTTTCATGTCCTGGGAGAAGCCACCTCCAGTGAATCTGTGCAGCAATTGCTTTATCCTTCAGAGAAAATTCTGTGGATCTTATACTCATGTTATCTGTTTACAACTGCAAAGTTATGTTTATTGATGCTCACTGCAGGCATCAACATGTTCCTGACAGCAGCAATATGTTTACATTGCAGCTGTCTGGAACACGTAGATAACCACATAAGAAAAGAAAATGCTTCTGGTAAAACAACCAAAAGCATTTTCATTTCTATAATCAAAGCCGTGATGCGAGGGCCATGCCTCCATCGCATCTACAGTTTAATGTTCTTTACTTTGCTGTAAATTGCGCCTGACATCACAGGAAAACAAAGTGAAAGAGAACAACACTCACAGTGTGGTCTACTTTGTTTTTTCCTGGCGCTGGGGGCATAACTCTGTCCCCAAAGCATTGACTTCTGCAGGGGAGGCAGCAATGGAAAGGAAACAATCACCCCTTTCCAGTGATGTCACTCCCTCATATATCTTTGCTTAGGCATGCTACAGAGGTGACCAAATAGGGGAGTTTGCCAACTATTTGCCCCATGGGGGACAAAAATCCCTCCAGACAGTAGGGAATTATGTACCACTGAAGAAAAGTACTAAGGCCAGCCACCCTGGTATTAGGCCCAAGCGCCCACCCCAAAGGGGCAATATATCATTTCAGCCAGCCCAGGGGTGCAGATAGTGGGGTTGCCACCAATATGCACCGAGGGAGTAGAGAGACCAATAGACACCAGGACATTGCAACTGGTGCAAAGAAAAGGGTGGGGAGACCTACCCAGGTACCAGGCCATACCTCCACCATAAAAGGGGCAATTTATTCTCTCTGGTCACGGTCCCCAAAAATTCCCTCCTCGATCCTGCTATGATGTGCAGAAGTGATTTGATATAAGACAACCCTCAGTAGCAAAGAAAGACAAGGCCTACAAAAATACCCCCTAGCGACCCACTGGGACATGATCCCATGTGCTCGCAATAGGATTTTTATTGCAATGAAGTCTCAAATATGCAACAGGGCATAATAGTGTAATAGCAGTCTATTCACACAACAATCATATTATGAACTGCTTGTGATTATGCACATGCACTTTAGCTCTGGTTAGCAGCGGTAAAGTGCACAGAGTCCTAAGGCCACCAAAAACGGGATCAGCTAAAATGGAGGAGTAAGACTCAGATTTTTGGGAAGACTCCCCTAAGGCTGACACGTCGAAGAAATGCTGTGATGTTATGTCATTAAAATGTATTAAGGCCAACGTATCGAACCCATGCCTGTTCTCTTGAAGCTTCAACATAGGCCCTGTTAGAACTGGGGTCACCAATTTCGACGTGGTAGCTTGGCGCGAGGTAGGAAGGCACCCGAAGGCAATGTGTAAAGCAGTTGTGCAGCACTCACCCACATGGACTCATTCATGCACACACAATGAGGGACGCCACACCAAGTTGTTTGGTAAAAACAAGATTCTTTATCTATTTCAAGTCGTGGTGAACTAATTCTTTTCAGGAATAGGCAGATATGAACAAGATAACCATGAATTCATTTAAGTAAATATACCAGATAAACGCAGGGCATTTCAGGGCAACAATCAGTTCATTCATAGTAAGTAAAACAGTGCATTTCAGGGCAACAATCAATTCATCACAGTAAGTAAAACAGTGCATTTCAGTGGAACAAACAGTTCATTCACATCAATGGATTATTAACTCGCAGGATAGCAATTGACTCCCCTAGGTGACCAAATTCATTGCGGCCCAAACCAGAAATCACCTCTTCACTATGACCTCAGGCCCCGGGCAACAAGATTCTGGGTAGTGGGGCGTTATGGGCGCAACATTTGCGAATACGGACCAACTCACAGGGCTAGTCATCCACACTGGGTATAGTCACCGGCCCAGCCCAACCGTCCTACAATAAGGGTTCCGAGGGGCCTGCAGGGCATGGTTGCAGCCCCCTGAGGGGGGGGCGGTTACGGGGCTGCCTCTCCGATCTCTCGAGGCTCTTCAGCAGCCCCGCTATCTCCTAGGGTTTCTGCCCTCCCGAAGGGGGGTTACCTTGCTGCTTTGGGGCCTCCGTCGGCCTACGCGGCTCTGTCCCAGGTGGGGGTGAGATCGGGGGCTCCCGCTTTCCTCGGAGCCCCCGCGTTGATGCTCTCCATGGACCCCGGGCCTTCCCTCGGCCCAGGATCGAGTAGGTGTACAGTGTTCTGGGGGGGCCGGGCAGCGGGAGCCAATCAGCGGGCAGCTTTCAGAGGGCGCGGCCACCAGGACCAATGGGGCCGCATCTGCCACGGAGAATGGCCGACGTCACTCTCCGGCCTAGCGCAGCCTCCTTTGCTACAGCAACGGCCCTCCCAGGCTTCGGGGGCCGCGGCGGCGGGTCTCAAGCGATGGAGTGCCGGGGGCAGTGGGCGCTGGGGCCGCGGCGGTGGACTTCACCAGGTGAGCTATCCCAGCAGCACGGCGCCAGTAGGCGGGTCCCGGGCCGCGGTGGTGATGGCGGGCGCAGCAGCAGTTCTCCTTCAGTGGGTCAGGGCCCCCGGCAGTGATTTTGGGCAGTTAGCGCTTCCACCACCACAGCGCTAGGTCACATGTCCCCGGGCGGCAGCGGTGAACAGGGTGTACAGCGCTCGCCGTCAATAGCGCGAGGAGGTCTCCACACACAGGGGCCCAGCAGTTTGAGAATTTTAGGTTGACATAGCCCTAATAGTTTACAGAGTAACAAAAAACAATGTCTCAACAGGGAAAATGAATGGGAGGACCAATCAATACACAATTCAATCAAGAGAAGGGAAGACAAGAGAGACCAAGGAGTAGAAAAGGAAACAGATTTTATAATTAGATACACAATTGGTATATACAATTCAAAATAACCATAACAAACATATGTGCACTGACAGTGAAGTGAAGAAGTGAACGGCACAGTGACATAAGTGTGAGAATGACAACAAGGTACGGCAAAATAATTCAAATAAATTCAAGGTCGAGGAGAGTTATATACAATGGATAATTTACACATGATCATAAAGGTCTTACAGGACCCTGTAATTAGCCGCAGATAATGCTGTCCGGTCGACGACGTTTCAACCTCCTTGCGTTGAGGTCATCATCAGGACTATGGTTATTGAAATATTTAAAATACCTATGTGTAAGAGAAAAAGGGGGGGAAGATAATAAATAGAGGAGCCCAGGGAAGCCAATAGCGTACAGCACAACAAGTGAAAGCATAATGAATAAGTCAAGAGCAAACAAGGGGATAATAGGATAATCGTACCTGTGTCAGTGGTTAATTTAATCACCACCTCATAATTAATTGCAGGATAATGTGGAACCATAAATAAAGTCCGTCACATTTAGAATGATATCTTCAGGTGTCTGAAAAAATAATGAGGGAGACTATAGGGGTGGTCCACTATGTCAATGCATGTAACCTGGTAACGTACGATGGAAGGCGCTTACCTATAAAGGACACCAAAAAACTAAGGAGGCCCACAGGAACACCAAATGCATGCGAGTTGCGCTTCGGAATCGGCAATCTATCATGGAGAGGACATACGGAAATGAAACCGTGCTTTAACCAGCAATGTGTAATGGTGAAAAGGGGGGCAGAGATGCTTACCGGGATACTAATGGAGAATCAATTAGTTAAGTATGGGAAGGGCACAGGACATCCAGCGGTGAGTAATCCGCAGCGTTTGAAAAAAGTCAATCAGCACTCTGAGAAAAAAATAGAGAGCGAGCTATATGAGAAGCGTGTAATGACTACGCTAAATCATAACGGAAAGGGAGTAATCATGCCAATGGAAAGAAACCATTAAAGGACTTACTGAGGTAGGCTTGTAAATCGCCAGGTAGCGGGGTCAGTCACAGCAGGGCCACAGCGTCTAAACGAGTCAGACGTCTAGTGTGTGAGAGACGCGGACACCGGAAATAAACTAACCGGGTCATGTGACCGCATCAAGGCCACAAAGGAAGTCAATCAGCACTCTGAGAAAAAAATATAGAGAGCGAGCTATATGAGAAGCGTGTAATGACAACGCTAAATCATAACAGAAAGTGAGTAATCACGCCAATGGAAAGAAACCATTAAAGGACTTACTGAGGTAGGCTTGTAAATCGCCAGGTAGCGGGATCAGTCACAGCAGGGCCACAGCGTCTAAACGAGTCAGACGTCTAGTGTGTAAGAGACGCGGACACCGGAAATAAACTAACCGGGTCATGTGACCGCATCAAGGCCACAAAGGAAGTCAATCAGCACTCTGAGAAAAAAATATAGAGAGCGAGCTATATGAGAAGCGTGTAATGACAACGCTAAATCATAACGGAAAGTGAGTAATCACGCCAATGGAAAGAAACCATTAAAGGACTTACTGAGGTAGGCTTGTAAATCGCCAGGTAGCGGGATCAGTCACAGCAGGGCCACAGCGTCTAAACGAGTCAGACGTCTAGTGTGTAAGAGACGCGGACACCGGAAATAAACTAACCGGGTCATGTGACCGCATCAAGGCCACAAAGGAAGGACTACAAAGGTACGAACATGGATAGGGAGAGAGGAAAGAGGACGGGACAGGTGAAAGTAAAGAGGAACACCCGATCAGTGTAGTGACCAGCAATATTAATTAGATTTCTAAAGAAACATCTTAAAAAATACAAGTATTAACCACTACAATTCGTAAGTTCAGTACGGGCCTATGATTAAAGACACAAACTTTACAAAACTGCAACATTAATGATAAGACAAAATTGGCAAAGATAGTAATTAATTGGAAAGCATGTAACAAACATGTAAAAAACAACAAATTGTGAAAAACACGAATAAACAGAGAGATTATTACAAAGTCACTCAATAAACATCATCTATTACGAAACACTTGAAGGGCAAAAAGGACAGGGGAAACCCAGGCAGGGGGGGGGGGGGCTGGAGGGGGGGAGGGTGAAAACACCAGGGGAGGGTACCGAAAAAAGGGGGGGGGGGCAGGGGGCAGGGGGGAGGGGAAGGGGAAGGCAAACAGGGGGGCGGGAAGGGGGGGGGGGGAGGGGGCCAGGAGGCGGAAGGGGGTGGAGAAAGGCCGCTGGGATGACACAACATTTTAAACAAAAAGGACAAATTGCAGTAAAAAGACTCAAGCAATTAGAAATTTTTCACACACTGCCGATGAATACTACAATCTGCACATCAATAGGACATCGCTGGTAAAAATGAGCAACAACACAGGAAGTATGAATGCTAGCCACTCACGATGACGGTGTTCCATTCATCTAAGGAATTCAATCCATGTGATACAGAGTTACAGCGTGTAATCCAACGACATTCGCATTTATTTAGTAAAGACTGCAAATTGCCACCACGGATCGGCAATTGTGGACAATCTATGACTTGCCAAGTCATATCAGATTCCGAGTGGTTATGCTCCTTGTAATGCATCACAAGTGGAGCAGTAATGACGTTACATCTAATGCGACTTTTGTGTTGGGAGATGCGTTGTTTAACCATCTGTGTAGTCTGTCCAATGTAAAATAAATTACACGGACAGCGTATCACATAAATAACATTGGTAGTACGACAATTGGAAAAATGTTTCAATTGATAGGTGTGTGAAGGAGTAACAAAAACTTTAGTATTGATAGTCAAATCACACATTACAATTTAGGCACTTGAAGTGGCCTATTACCGGTGGTAAATTCCATAAAGTAGTATTTACAGATTTTTCTTTGGCAGGCCAGGTAATGGCATGGACAAGCTTGTCACTCAGATTATTGCCCCTCTTGTATGATAAAAGGGGGGGATCCGTGAAGTGTGGAAAAGAGCGTAGCAATTTCCAATTGTTCTTAATTATCTTGGAAACCTTGTTACTGCTGGGGCTAAAAGTAGAGACAAAAGGGATACGTGTATTGACACGTTTGATGGAAGGTGCCAAAATAATTTCCCTATGGTTATACCAAGCTCTTTTTAGAGATCTTCTGATCAAATGTTTGGGGTAACCCCTGTCGATCAATTTTGCCGAGAGGATAGCTGCCTCTCGAAAGTAATCTTTTCTCCACTTACAGTTCCGCCGTATACGGAGGAACTGTCCGTAAGGCAAGCCATCTCTAAGCCCTCGAGGATGGTAACTAGAATAGGCCAAAAGAGTATTACGCTCTGTAGGTTTTCGATATAGGGATGTCCCAATTAGACCATCCTCCGCATGTAATGTGAGATCCAAAAAAGGGAGATCATTGTTACGCACATCTGAAGTAAATTTTAAATGGTTTTGGATGGTATTCAACCAAGTAATAAACGACAGAAGATTCTCATGTGTGCCATGCCATAGCAACAAAATGTCGTCTATGTACCTGCGCCATAGAGTAATGTTGGTGAGAAAAGGATTATTGCTATTCAGAAAAATGGTGGACTCTAAATGGTGAACATAGAGTATTGCAAAATTCGGTGCAAAGCAAGCACCCATCGATACACCTTTAACCTGAAACTCTCCTCGACCTTGAATTTATTTGAATTATTTTGCCGTACCTTGTTGTCATTCTCACACTTATGTCACTGCGCCGTTCACTTCTTCACTTCACTGTCAGTGCACATATGTTTGTTATGGTTATTTTGAATTGTATATACCAATTGTGTATCTAATTATAAAATCTGTTTCCTTTTCTACTCCTTGGTCTCTCTTGTCTTCCCTTCTCTTGATTGAATTGTGTATTGATTGGTCCTCCCATTCATTTTCCCTGTTGAGACATTGTTTTTTGTTACTACATTTACCCGGTCTCATCTGGGTTAACGGGCTTGCTCCTGTTTTTCTTGTATACTAATAGTTTACACAGCGCTGGGGAGTTTGAACAGGCAGAGGCACAGCCGCAGTTCAGAGGAGACACAGCGCCCAACGGCAGGCAAATTATTTCCCTGGGGCACAGTTCTGGCAGCACAGCGCTAGGTGGACACAGCGCTTTACCTGTAGTTTCTGTAGGGCTCTCAGCGACAGTCCATGTTTCCAGGGCAGCACTTATTTTAGGGGGAAAGAAGATGGCAGGTCCCCTCCTGGCAGGCTTATGAGGGGGAGAAAGGGGTTGAGTTGGCAGGCATCAGAGGCAGGGTGCCTCTTCACCCCGACATGAATCTTGTGTCAAGGACGATGTGGTATGCACCCAGGTGGTTACCTCAGAGGTTGACCGCCTGGTTACTCCAGCCTCTCCTGTACTCTGGGTGTCAGCCCACGCTTGCTGCCGCCAAGACAGGAATCTGACCCTCTGCTAAGATGTGTGAACTCTCCCAGGAGTCAGCAGCAAAGACCTGGAATGGAAGGAGGTCACACCTCCATCTCTAACAGGATGGCTAGTGAAGTGGCACATCAAAGCAATTAGCTTCAAATGCTGCACCACCTTTGATATTTAACCATCAAAAAGAGTAAACAGCCATTCCGCTGCCCCCAGGCACATTTGCAACTGGGCAGGTCGGAAATTTGGGTATTCAGGAGATGTACACCCCAGAAGGCTAGCCACACCTCTAGGGTGGGTTCCCTGCTCTGTACAGCTAAGGAAGACTTCTGACATTTTTAAAAGTGGTAGAATTGTGGGTTACAGTTAAAAAAAAAAAAGGTGACGTACACTTCTGGACGTGGTCACTCCTTGGGTGGATTAGCCACTGGTGCTAGTAGCCCATTGGCCACTTGTGTCCACACCCCTAGCACACCTAAATCTAGGATTTAAAAGCTACCCCTAACACCAGAACCTCTGTTCTGAAACAACTTGCATCAAAGAGGACAAAGAGGAGACCCGATTCTGCAACAACACGACTTCCACACAGCAAAAGAGGGATACTCTGCGCCTGTACAACATTCCTGGAACTGCAAGACCGCAACCTGTTCTAGGCTAAAGTTAGGTTCCCCCAGAAAGAGGGATCCCTATGAGAGCCAGAAGCAACCTTACACTCTCCTAGCATTGTAGCATAGTCCACTGCAACTGCAGGTAAAAACAAAGTACCGGAAGTGAAGAATCACTGGCCAGTGGGCCCTCCGAGGAATCGTCCAAAAGTAGATGGTCCAGTACATTGTGGAAAACGTAGTCCTGACCTCCACAAAGTTTCAGGCAGCTACCATGTTCCCCAGGACTTCTGGACATCGAAATAACTTTCTGCTGTGCATACCGCTGTGAAGACTTGTTAGTCGCCAGTCCGGCAACCACTCACTCAACTCAATGCTGCACCTCAAAGGAACTCCACACCTCCTTCAGCCAATGTCAGCAGTGGCTTGGTTGTGGTCTTTTTGCACCCTGTTCCCCACCAGCACCATATAAATGGTAAAGTCAGCTCTAACACGGCTCCCGCACCAGCACCAAGGACAGGCAGGACAACTCTGCACCTTAAACCGTGTTTGGTTCGACGCAACTCGACCTGCAAGTGACCGATTGTGACTACCACTTTTTCCCATTGACCGCAAATCAAAAGTTCTGCAGTAGTAAATTGCTGTGATTTATGTTTTCTTCTCAAATCCATAACACTGGTTATTTGTATCTGATGTTGTTTGTTTTGGTGTTTAAATTAAGATAAAAATCTGCTTTACTTTTCTTTTGAGTCTTGTCAATTACTTATTATCCATGTTGGTACTCCGAAATGCTTAACACATGTTCCTCTAGTAAAGTCTGAGTGTCTTTGCCGCTCTGCCCAGACTGAGCTAAGAATTTATTAATGTGAATCCAAGGACCATCTTTGGGGTATTGTGAGAGTATTGTATGGTGAAGCCTAACCAGCATCACCACATAATACCCCACATCTGTACACTTATAATTGAAAAACCGTGTGCAAGCAGGTGTTTTCACAAGGGCTGCAATTTACTAGGTCTCTCATAATGAGGGCCTCAATCTGTCAATCGATAATCCATTAATAAACAATATTTTGTATTTAAAAAACTCATAAAACACACTGCATCATAACAAATTAGAGTTGTTTGATTTAAATATTTTATTGGTAGGGTTGTAAAGAGCTATAAATAACCTTATGTGGCCTCCAAGCCCTTTTTGGTATGGGTATATGTATAAGAGGAATAGTGTAATAGGACCAATTTCCGGAACCTGATGATGTGGGAACCAGATGATCCACGAACAGGGAGGAACAGCATAGGAACGTCCCTGCCATTGAATATTTTCCAACCAGATGGCAAAGCCTTAAAGAGAGCAAGAGTCCTGAGCGCCTGGGTGAAGACCAGTTATAAATATAAGACATCCACATCACAGTAACGCTGAGAAAGTTCATGGTCCATTGCCTTTTATCTTTACATGTTAAATGTAATGAGTCACGGCAGGTGGAGCTGGCGGAGCACGACTTTGTGGAGGTCCATGGAGTTGGGGACAAGCTCCGTGGAACTCCACTCCGCTCCTTCAACCCCCTCCATCCCCCTATTTAAAAAATATGTACAAATTTATGTAAAAAGAAATAAAAACACACTTACCCGTACTGCGGCGTCCCAGAGCTGCCTTCCTCCTCCTCGCCGACGTCGGATGTACATCTTGCGAGAACTGCTCTCGCAAGATGTACGTCCAATGGTGGCGAGGAGGAGGAGGGCAGCCCAGGGACGCCGCAGTACAGATAGGTGTGTTTTTATTTCTTTTTACATTAATTTGTACATTTTTTTTAGCGGGGGTGGAGGCGGGGGCTGGCCAACTCCGCTCCACTGCAGAGTGGGAGTTTTACCCTATACTCCACATTCTCCGCGGAACACGGAGTAGGCAAATATCTGCACACTCCGCTGGCGGAGCAAAATTCTCCGCCCACCCTTAGTAATGAGTTCATTCTGTACAAAATACAGTTTGGTGCAATAGATGTACAATTCCGGACCAGGCACCTTTTAAGTTCCCGTTGTAAACGTTCTTTTTACCCTTCGAGCTATAACAGATAGGTAGACATTTTGAGTTCATGAACAAGAGGTAGACTTGCATGACAAAAGTACCATGGAGCTCCCTCTCAACCAAAACAGTATCGGTTTAAGCCAGAAATTCTAGCAAACAAAATACACAGGTTATAAAAATAAGAAAATACAATTTCTTCTGAAATCAATTAAAAATAGCAGCCATCCACCTTCTGCATTGTTTTTCCATGGACAAGCATTACAGTGCCCCTAGCACTGCTATTTCAACCCCCAGAACCAGGTGCCATAAGACTACTGCAGAAATAGTGTCAGGGCCAGACTGGGAACGAAAAGCAACCCTGTTAAAAATGTTCAAGCTAGTCCTGCTCCATTTCTCCTTTTTCTCTGGTTGGATCATTTTTTGGACTGACATGCTGTCATCATTAACAAATGCAACTTAAAGCCAGGTCAATGGTAATTATATTTTGTAAAAACCCAGCCTAGATTTGGGGAGGTAATGATTTTCAATTTTCCTTGATTGTAAAGCAATATAATTGCCTATTTTATCTCAAATACCATACTTGTGCTCACCTTTGCATTGTGTTGCATGGCAGTAGGTTGTATGGTTAATCATCCCATTGAGTGAATCACCTCTTGCAAAGTTGCAGTTAAGTGATAAACCCTGTGGGGCAGATTTACAAGAAACTGATTCATCGCTGCATCATAGCAGAGATGCATCAGTTTATTTTCATCACGCAATAAAACCTTGCGCCAACATGGATGCGTCACATTTACAATGCTGCGCACCATTGTGCAAGGTTTGACAGATGAGTCACTCATCTGTTGGCGGAAAGGTCACGTATTGCTGAAGTCGTGTCGCAAGCACAATGCAACTCTAGCAATGCTCAGGAAGGCCTATACCTATTACGCTGCATCACTCCTTACGCCTGCTTCATATTTCCTTGAGATGATGTATATATGTTAAAGTGCATATTAGGTTAAATTATCTAAAACCCACAATGCACTAAAATTAACTAAATCAGATACATATTTTCAGTTTAAATCATGATTTTTCATGAGAGGTTTTAAGAGGGTGCTGTAATGACCAAATTACTTTTCAATATGCCACTATTAAAGTATAGGAAAAATTATTATTATTGTTGTTATTATTGTTACAAATAAGTGTACAAGTCCTCACTCATATTGAGGCCCACAAGATGCTTAGTATCGAGCTCAAGAATATAAGAGTCTCCAGGCGCCTCAATTTTGATTCCCGGTCACTTCCTTTGCTCTGGGGTGGGACAGCATCTATAACATAATATTTCAAGGGATTCAGGTTGCTATCATGTTGGTCCTTAAAATACCTTGCCACAGGGTAACTAGGGTCATTTTTGGTAATTGCCCTTGCATGCTGTAAGATTCTTTTATGAACAGCTAATTTAGTGCTGACCACATAAGGTAAAAAACAGCTGCATTCCAAAACATAAATGGCATGATCGGTTCGGCATGTTAAATGTTGATTTATGGCTTGTAACCTATCACTGAAAGCAGTGTGGTATGTGGTCCTATTGGAGCCATATTGGAAAGCCTTGCAACTGGAACACTTGAAGAAACCTTTTCTAGCTATGAGCCATCCGCTGATTCCTGTTCTTCTGGGCTCCTGTTCACTAATGCATTTGCCATTTATGCTGTTTTTCTATATGTTATAGCAGGATGTTTGGGGAGTAAATCCCCAATTATTGGATCATCCAAAACAATAGGCCAATTGTGTCTTATAATGCCTCTTAGCTGTTGGAATATGTCAAAATAAGTCTGGTAGGTTCCCTGGATGCATCCACACAATTAATACCTGCACCCTGAGATTTTGTATTGTACTGTAAAAGGTCTTCCCTAGCCCGCTTTCTAGATTTCATTATAGCGGCATCAATTGTTGGTATTTTATAGCCCCTCTCCAAAAATCGATTTTTACTTTCCATCTGTTTAATTTCCAAATCTTTTTCCTCACTGCATATTCTACGTATACGAAGCATCTCCCCTTAGGGAATGCTCTGTATCAAATGAGGAGGATGCGCACTGGACACATGTAACATTGTATTGCCTGCTGTGTCCTTTTGATACAGTGATGTTGTCAGAATATCATTGACTACAGTGACTCGTACATCCAAGAATGTAATACTCTTATCACTAATGCTGGATGTAAAATTTAAATTCACATCATTGATATTAATTCGTGCAATAAATTCCCTCGCTTCATTCTCTGTACCATGCCACACAATAAACAGATTGTCAATGAATCTGAGCCACGAAATAATGTTCTCTTTGTAAATGTGCTCAAATTGTCTCCTGAGGACCAGCTCCTCCCACCAGCCCATGAATAAACAGGCATAACTGGAGGAGAAGCTGGCCCCCATAGCCACACCCTGTATCTGTTGGTACATTTGGCTTTTAAACATGAAAAGATTATTTTCAAGACAGAAGGTCAGCATGCCAATTAACATTTTGTTGTGCTATACATACTTTAGTGGTCTGTTTGCTAGGAAATGTTCAACAGATCTTAGCCCATCATGATTTCTTATACAAGTATACAAAGAGGATACATCAAGAGCTATTAAATAACAACCCTTATGCCACTGTATATCCTTGATTTTTCGAATAAATATATACATATATATTCACTGTGATGTTATTTGAGATGTCATCAGTGATGTCATCAGTGATGTCACTGACCATGTCATGAATGATGTAATATGTGACATCATCAGCAGTGCATTGCAGGGGCGCAAGTTATAGTTAGCTGAACTAACTATAACGGCGGAATTTCTATGTTTTTTTCCGAGTGAAATGTCCAACTAACTATATCGTCCCTGAAACCTATGGTTTTTTCAGTGAATTTCTAAGGTTTTTTAAATGCTAATTTCTAACTATAACATGCCTGAAACCTATGTTTTTTTCAGTGAATTTCAATGGTTTTTTAAATGATAATTTCTAACTATAACATCCCTGAAACCTATGGTTTTTTCAGTGAATTTCAATGGTTTTTTAAACGGAAATTTCTAATTATAATGTGCTTCAATCCTATAGTTTTTCAGTGAATTTCTAAGGATTTATAAATCCTAATTTCTAACTATAACATCCCTATTAAGTCCCCTTCAATCCTGAAGGTCCCTGGTGGCCAAGTAGCCCACCAGGTACCTCCAGTAAGCACCACAGAGCTGCGTTGCAGAGAGGTGTTCCTAGGCCCCGCCCCTTTTTACACCACACTGCAAACACGGCTTCTGGTGCACTGCTGCTCGGACAATGAAGTCCACTTGTGTCCTGAGGTCCTTAGGACACAGCTCCACTATGAGTCATGACGAGCTGAGCTTGTCACGAGCACAGTGGCGCTGCTGCCCCCCCATCCCCCGCACCACGGGGGAATTACCCCCGCAGGGAAGGGGTTAAGTGGAAGCTTTTTCAATATTATATACAAGCCATAGTTGCTGCTTATTTATCTTTTGCAACTAACAACTATTGACAAAGCCACAGTCCTCACTTCTTGTAGATATGATGTTACTTGTATCATATATCTGGATGCATCGACAGAAACAGCAAAATATAAGTGGGGTGGCTCACTATGCTAAGCACAGATTTTCAGCTCATGTGTTTTAAGCCACGCCCTTAATTACATTGGCCAAGCCCCTTTGAGAGACCCCCATCAGTTTTTTCATCCCACTTAAAGCCCTAAATATACCCTCCACACCTCCTCGTGCTGTACTACCAGCTTGCAGGCTTTTATTTCAAGCGTATATTTACCAAATATTAAGCTGACAAATCACACCACATGTGCATCTCTGTCAAAGGAGCTAATTTGATCGGTTAAAAGAAGAATCTAACTGTACAAGGCGAGTTCTCCTGTCACTACCTGGCTTTCCTTTTTCTTCTGCTTTTTCTGGAGTCCATAGTTTATCATCCAGACTTCTCTCGTGTACCCATCTTGACATTGCTCTCTAACTCTATTTATCACCAGAAAACTACACCATGTCTTAACCTCACAGTCTCGCGGAGGCACTTTGTATCACCTCCAATCGAGTAGCTGTCTCCAAGTGATATAAAAAGCGAAAAGCTAAGATCTTTTCAAGGCCTTTCCAGTCGTTAACATACAATGAGGTTTTCTTTTCCATTTTCGCACTGCCAAACCCGACAAGTCTCTCACTGTCGCAAAACTTGTTCAGCATCTTGATGTAAGCCTGACACTGTATCTCTTGTTAATGTTTGTTATCTGAGCATGCCTTAGAACATCTTTGCTTCCATCAATCACTTGCCCCCAGGACCGGACTGAGATGCTTTGGGTCTCTGAGGCGAGCTGCCCCTTAAGCAGCAATCCACACTGTGAACATGAAGTGTGCAGAGGAGCCTTCGAAGTGCTAGCATGTGCTTAGAAGATTAGTGCGATGGTGGAGATACAAGAGCCCGAAAGCGGTCCTGCACAGCACTAGTTTGGGAACTCACATCACGAGGCACACGCCTGTTTCCCAATACCCATAAGACATTTTCTGCTCAAAGTAGCATTCCTCAAGTTAAAATAATGTGAAAACGTGTCAAGTAAGCGAAATAAATTATTTTAACTACACAAAATCCAACAAAGGAATCTTAGGTAAGATTTCATATGTGTAAAAAAAACCTGTGCCTGCAGAGGAGAAGCCCGACCTGAACACGAAATATACCTGTTGCCCTCCTATGGATAACCACAATAGTAGCGCTTCAGCACACACTGTAGCTAACACTCAGGGCCTTATTTATGAGCCCTTGTGAGACTTTTATGCCGCCGGTGAGTAACTTTTTGTGATGCACCGGATTGTGTAAAAAATGTTTCCCATTGCCCCCCTATTTACAAAGTGACTCATCTAGGCTGATGCGCCACTTTGTAAAGTCCTGCGCCACATTATACATGTGCCAGGTATAGTGTATGCAGGGTGGGTGTTCTCCCACATAAAAGCCTTGTAGAAGTGCCGCATTAAAATGATAAAATTTCAGTGTGCCACTTCTAGGACGCCATTGCATCAAGACTTTATGCCTGGCTTATGGCAGGCGTAAGGGTGACGCAGTACTTTAAGGATTGCATGCTTGCAACACAACTCCAGCAATGCATGACTTTTGCGTGACTTTTTCGCCGACAGATACGTCAGGATTCCTGACATATTGGTCTTTCCTTGCGACATGAGATCTTTACATTACATACGGCATTGCCATTGTGTCGCAGGAGGGCGCAGTGAAAACTGTTGCATCACTGGCTTGTCGCATCAATGCAACAGTTTTCACTGCACCTTCCTTGGCATTTTTCTGTCCATAGCCCATCTATGGCTGTAGTCTGTCTAGGGTCACATTACTGGGACTGGGTGTAGCTGAAAGTTAGACTTTGTGACTTTCTCCCAGACGGTCACACAATAGAGGGATTAGGTGTGTCTGAGTCGTCCATCTGCTGGCAGGATGAAGGCGGAGCTGAGCACAGCCCCATGTACACCTGAATAGCCTGTGCTCTGCCTTCACACAAAGGGTCTAACGACCCTGCTTTGACACTTCAGCCAGCTTGGAAGCAGGGCACCGGAGGCAGGAAACTCCATGTACTTCAAAGCCACTGTCTAGAAGCTTCTCTCTCCTTCCATAACCAGGGCACCAGTAAATAAAAAAAGGACCTCAGGCACCAACTCTTCAGTACACTTCTGGACCTGTGGATACTCTGCCAGGAAGAAAGAGAGCTGTACTTAGGAAAGGACTGCCACTTTGCTGGACTGCTGCTCTGAAGAAATTGCTGCCCTGCTTTGCTGACCTGTTGTCTGCTTCCCTCTTGCCTGGGGAAGAACTGGACTGCAACTTTTTCTTAAAACCAGGACCCGAGAGTGACTCAAAGGGCTAGTCTGCTGGCCTCCTGATCTGAGCCTCAAGGACATAATAGGCTCCCCAACAGCTCCTGGACCCATCTGCAGTGAGTTCCTGACCCCCAAATGGTGTCTCTCAAGTCCTGGACTCTTGATGTGGCTCACAGACTCTTGAAATCAAGTTTTTGGACTCTTTGTGAAAGTGAAAGGAGCTGTTCGCAACAGAACTACGTCATTCACACTGAAATTCATCTTGAGCTGATGCCAGCCAATCTCTCTGCACAGCAAGCATCAATTACCCATTGAAGACCACATCCCAAAATGCTCCAACCAGCCCCTCCGCAATGTCTGACCTGCTCTTTACGCCCTACTGACCACTACCAGCAGTGCTCTCCTTGCTTTCTGCGATACTCTCCAACAAGAACGGGACTCTTGGCACAAAACTTGAAAAGGTAAAACTTCAGCGGGACTGATCTAAGACTGTATTCAACCCACGCTCCATCGTGGTTGGCCTGAACTTTTGACTTTGACATTGTCCATCTTGACCAGATAACTGTGGTTGGCGCCTTCTGCTGTTATGCACTATTTTACAGTCTACTCTTTAAAAATGCAGAACTTTGATTCTACTGATTGGATGTTTCTAGTTTTGGTCTTGTTTTATTTATTAAACTCTGTTCTATTATTCTTAACTGGTGTTTGATCTTTTTGTATGGTGTTTTCACTGTTTTACTGTTTGAAGTGTTGCACAAATACTTTGCACATTGCCTCTAAGTTAAGCCCGAGTACCCTGTGCCAATCTACCAGGGGTTGAGCACTTGTTAATTTGGGGTTTGTTTGTGCCTTATCTTGACTAGGCTTGTGGTTGCTGTTTGACCAGGGCTCACACTCCAGTCAACCAGTTACCTATTTTTTAACAGGCCAATTTTGTACTGGTAAGGACACAATGTACAGGTGTTGTGTAAGGTAGGGAAGACTGCACACATTTTCATTTACTGCAGGCAATGCTAATTGGAATATCAGGGATATCAACAGAATAAACTTGCCCATCTGGCTATAAGCAAGCCAATAACCTACAAATAAAAAAGTGTCCATATACTGATCTGCCTGCCAGGCCAGCTCTTGCGATATTGCCTTATAGTTTGCCCTACCCTGTGCTACTTTCACTTAGTGACAATGCAACATCTCTTCTTTGGTACCTGTCACATTCTGGTGTTGGCAGCTGTCTCTCATGGCGTGACAGCACATGTTCACCTAAAAAGAAACACGGTGAACACCTGTGGAGTAAACATTTCCTCCAGAAAAATATGCAACCATTAAAAAAAAATAAACAGTGTCTGTGAAAAGTGTCCTTCAGCTGAGTGCATTTCTAGTGACACATGAAACTGTAGAGAGACTGTATTGGTGACAATAAGGTTTCTCGATACACAATATAGGCAAGGTTTATGTCACACAAAGAATCGAGACCAGCAGGACAATAGTGTTAACTTCTTTTCTCTTCTAAAGTATCCCCAATCCTGAAAGTGCCCATAGTCACAATTTATTTACTTTTACATTTACAAATTTGTATGATGGTAGATGGGTTGCTATATAATACCAGCAAACACAAATTACAGCAAAGAATCATCACCAGAATAAAAAACTATCACAATAAAACATACTGTTCCAAAATCATACAGACATTTTACAGCAACATGTTACTAAAAAGAGAAGAGCGCTCAAGCCTTGAGCACATGTTAGACGGACCGGGAGGGTCGGCCGAGGACAAGGGGAGAGGTCTCCGGGGAGAGCCGTCTCCAGCGATCGTACAGACAAATAACTTCCCCCCCACAGACAGATACCACACAAGGAGATGAGTTAGCGTTCTTTATAAGCACTTCTTAAGGTACGATGAAAAGGTACAAGGAGGTCTGGACTCAGGGGTCCCCTCGATTCAAGTCTCTCAAGATGGGAAAAGGGGGTAGCGGGACAGTCTGGTTACCAGTCTGGTAGTTGAGATGGTATGGTGGGTAGCTCACAATCCTCGAGCTCGGTGGTCTAGCTGGTACGGGCCGCGGCAGCGCCGGCAGGTCCCGGTGAAGATGGTCGATACACGGTCCGCTGCAGCGCCAGCAGGTCCCAGTGAAGATGGTCGATGTACGGTCCGCGGCAGCGCCAGCAGGTCCCGGTGAAGGTGGTCGTTACAACGGGCCGCGGCAGCGCCAGCAGGTCCCGACGAGGATGGATGTTGCAGAAGGCCGCGGCAGCGCCAGCAGGCAGGACGATAGTTCACAAGATAGGGCTACGGCAGCGCCAGTAGTCCGTCAAGGCTGAGTTCTCTCGGTGTCTCTCGACTCCAGGATACAACTGCCTTCCTGCTCCGGAGTTGCTCCAGTTATAGGGCAGGCGCCCTTTGATGTCCGGACCCTCGCACTTGGAGGTCGGAGGGTCCGGGATGAAGGTGTCCAGACACCCAGCGGGGGATGGAGCCGGTGCCTGGGGGAGCTGGAGGCGATCGTCACCTGGCGGGGGAGAGTCCTTGGCGCTTCGTTCTCCCATTGACCTGCCAAGTGGTCCGCTCACCTCCTGGGTGGATGGTGGTGCCGGGATGTCGGGGCCGGCCAGGCCCAGGGTTAGGGTCGGGTGGAGGCCACGCGGCCTCGTGGCGCAGGGCCCAAGATGGCGGCTTGACCCGGCCGAGGGAGCCGGTGGTGGCTTGGGCCCGTGATACATGGAGGTCCGAGGGCAGGAGTTCCGTCGGGAGACGGGGTGCGGGTGATTCTCGTGGGTCACGACTGGCGGGCCGGGGCTTGGGCCCTGTCATGCGGGGAGGGAGCAAGCCCTTCGTGTGGCCTGTCCAACATGCGTCCCCCCCAGCTGAAGGCGGGGAGAGTCACCCATCTTCTTGGGGACTCTCCTCGTCGAGGCGGAAGAAGCGTGACAGGCCATCTGCGTTGGCGTGGTCTTGGCCCGGTCGGTGCTCCCCGGTGAAGTCCATTCCCTGCAGGGAGATGGACCAGCGCAATAGTTTTGGGTTCTCCCCCCGCATCTGCATCAGCCACTGCAGGGGTCTATGGTCGGTTTGTACCCGGAAGTGGGTACCGAAGAGATAGGGCCGGAGCTTTTTGAGGGCCCACACCACTGCGAAGGCCTTCCTCTCGATTGTGCTCCAGCGCTGTTCTCGGGCCAGGAGACGTCGGCTGATGAAGGCCACCGGCTGGTCATGACCCTCGGGGTTCACTTGGGAAAGAACCGCTCCGATGCCGTGGTCGGAGGCGTCTGTCTGTACCACGAATTCCCGACTGTAATCGGGGGCCTGGAGCACAGGGGCGGTGCACAGGGCGGCCTTCAGCTTTTCGAAGGCCGCTTGACAATCGGGGGTCCAGTTAATCCGCTTCGGTTGGTTCTTGGACGTGAGACCCGTGAGGGGCCCCACAATGCTGCCGTAGTCCCTCACGAACCGCCGGTAGTAGCCGGTGAGCCCCAAGAAGGCTCGGACTTCGGTCTGGGTGACGGGGGGCTGCCAGGACTGGATGGCAGCAATTTTAAGTTGCAGTGGGGCCACCAGCCCGCTTCCCACCTGGTGCCCCAGGTAGGTCACGGACCCTTGACCAATTTGGCATTTGCCGGCCTTAATCGTGAGGCCGGCCCGCTGGAGGGCCTGTAGGACCTCCTGGAGGTGGAGGAGGTGGTCGGACCAGTGGCGGCTGTATACAGCGATATTGTCCAGGTAGGCAGCGCTGAACTCTTCGAGCCCCGCCAAGACCTGGTTCACAAGACGTTGAAATGTAGCGGGGGCGTTCTTCATGCCGAAGGGCATGACCTTGAAGTGGTAGTGGCCATCGGGGGTAGAGAAGGCGGACCGTTCTTGAGCCCGGGGTGTGAGACCGATCTGCCAGTAGCCCGCTGTTAGGTCGAAGATACTGAGGTAGCGGGCGGCCCCCAGCCGGTCGATCAATTCATCCGCTCGGGGGATAGGATGAGCGTCGGTTCGGGTGACAGCGTTCAAGCCCCGGTAGTCGACGCAGAATCTCAGTTCAGGTGTGGTGCCGGGGGCAGCGGCTTTGGGGACCAATACAACCGGGCTGGCCCAGGGACTGTCCGAGGGCTCGATGACCCCGATCGTGAGCATTTTGGCCACTTCCTCTTGTATGCAGGCCCGTACCCGCTCTGGTACGCGGTAGGCCCGGTGTCGGATAGGGGGACTGTCCCCGGTGTCCACGTCGTGCAAGCACCAAGGGGTGACCCCGGGAGTGAGGGAGAACAGTGAAGCGAACCGCAGCAGGAGGTCCCGGCAGCCCTGGCGTTGCTCTGGGGTGAGGGCATCGGAGAGCCGGACCCCGTCCACGGAACCGTCGTTCTCCTGAGTCTTCAGGAGATCCGGGAGGGGTTCGGAGTCCTCCTCTGCCCCACTGTCCGTAGCCATCAGGAGGCTGAGTTCTGAGCGCACAAAGTGTGGTTTGAGTCTGTTGGTGTGGAGGACCCGAAGGGGGTTCCGGGGGGTCCCCATGTCGATGAGGTAAGTGACGGGGCTTTTGCGCTCGACCACCTTGAAGGGCCCCGTCCACTTATCTTGCAAGGCACATGGTTCGGTGGGGGACATCACCCACACTTGTTGACCAGGTTCGAACTCGACGGAGGAGGCATTGTGATCATACCATCTCTTCATGTCTTCCTGGCTGGCCTCGAGGTTCGCCTTGGCCATCTCCCTGAAGCGCCGGGTCTGATTGCGTAGGGCCAGGAGGTACTTGAAGACGTCTGGAGGGGTCTTTAGGGGGGCCATCTCCCAACCTTCTTTGACTAGGCTGAGGGGCCCTCGCACAGGGTGCCCGTACAGGAGTTCGAAAGGGCTAAAACCGAGGGACTTCTGGGGAACTTCTCGGTAGGCGAAGAGGAGGCACGGGAGTAGTACATCCCACTGGCGACGGAGGGGCTCTTCCAATCCCCCAATCATCCCCTTGAGAGTGCGGTTGAATCGCTCCACTAGTCCGTTCCCTTGGGGGTGATAGGGGGTCGTGAATCGGTAGGTGACCCCGCACTGTTGCCAGAGGGACTTCATGTATTTTGAGATGAAGTTCGTGCCTCGGTCGCTGACGACTTCTCGGGGGAAGCCCACCCGGGAGAAGATCCCCATTAGGGCCCGGCCAACCACCGGAGCTGTTACAGTTCGTAGAGGCACCGCCTCGGGGTAGCGGGTGGCGTGATCCACCAGTACCAGGATGAACCTATGTCCTTGTGCCGTGCGGGGGTCCAGGGGCCCCACAATGTCTATTCCTACCCTCTCGAACGGGGTGGTGACCACTGGGAAGGGTTGAAGAGGGGCTTTCAGCTTACGGCCACTCTTCCCGCTGGCCTGGCACGTGGGGCAGGACCGGCAGTGGTTCAGGACGTCGTTCCGCATCTTCGGCCAGAAAAAGTGGGTCACTATTACCGACTGTAAGTTTTGTCTTGGCCCAGGTGTCCAGCCAGGGGGACATCGTGGGCCAGGTTGAGCAGGAAGTCTCTGAAGCGGAGAGGTACCACCAGTACTCGACCGGCCCCTAGCTCTGCGATTCTCTGTTCGCTGTATAGCAGGTCGTTCTCCCAGTAGACCCAGTGAGTTCCGGTGGAGTCCCCTGCGCTCTGGGCGCTGGCTTGTTGGCGGAGTCCCTCGAGGGAGGGGCAGGTCTTTTGCTCCTGGCGGAACTGTTCTTGGGTGGGCCCCCCTTCTTGACGCCACTGAGCCAGGCCGGGGAAGTCCTGGGGTTGCGCGTCCCCTTCGGTCGTTGGTTCCGGGGGGTTGGCCTCGTCGTTGTCTTCTACTGGGGCGACCGGGGGCGGAGGTGCTGGCCATTCCGGTTCTTCTGGTCGGGGGACGGCATGGGCGGCCATGGACCGGGGGGTTACACAGGCCCAGTCCGGGAGGCCCAGCATCCCCAGGTGCTCTCTTCTCTCGACGGTGGCCCACGGGGAACTCTCAAGGTCATTCCCCAGGAGGCAGTCCACGGGGGCATCATCCCGGACCGTCACTTTCAACAGGCCGGAGACCCCTCCCCATTCGAAGGGGACGCAGGCCATTTGACACAGACTTTCGGAATTGTCGGCTGAGCGGACGGGGCAGAGAATGTTCGGCAGGATCTGCTCGGGTTTCACCAGGTGACAGCGGACGGCCGTCACACTGGCGCCTGTGTCACGTAAGGCCTCGGCCCGATGCCCATTAATGGTCACCCACTGACCGTATTTCCTGGTGTTGGCGGGTAGGGGAGCCCGCGGGACTATGTCTTTTCCCCCTAGGCACGCTAGAACCATGGCGGCCGGTTCCCACTCTTGCTGGGCCGGCTCATACTCTTCCTGTTCCTCTGATAGTCGTTCTTCCCCCAGGGCGGCGGCAGCTACCTGGCGGGGCTTGGGCGTTTGGTTCTGTGGGCAGCTCGGGTCATTGGCGTAATGGCCGACTCGCTGGCATCGGTGGCACGTGACATTGGCTCGGAACCCTGGACGCATCGGGGGGTTTCCCCGGCCGGCCGGGGGCGGGGTGCTGGCCACGGGTGTTTCCGGGAGGGTGTCTCTCCCTCGCCCTTGGCCTCCTCCTCCTCCCCGAGGACGGTGCTGGCCTTGGTTGCTTCGGTTCTGCTCGTGTGGTCCTCTCCGGCCCACTCGGGTGCTTTCCCATCGGTCAGCTTCAGCGGCGAGCTGCCGGGGGTCAGTCAATTTACTGTCGAGGAGGTGCTGCCTGAGCTCGACGAAACAGTTGTTCGACAGGTGTTCCCATACCATAAGGTTAAAGAGTTGTTCGTAGGTCGTTACATGGCTCCCCTTGATCCAACCCTCGAAGGCTCGGCTGAAATAGTTTACGTACTCCACCCAAGTTGTACCCGGGATCCGGGTGCAATCTCTGAACCTCTGGCGGTACATCTCGGGTGTGAGGCCGTAGCGGGTGAGGAGGGCAGCCTTCATGTGGTCGTAAGACGACATTTGGTGATCTGGGAGCTGCAATAGGGCATCGCGGCCTTCGTTGACGAACCTCCCCCATAGTCCGGCTCCCCAATCACTCCGGTCGATCCGGTGGGAGGTCATGGCGATCTCGTAGGCTTTGAACCACTGCTGTATGTCGTCTTCTCGGACATACTCTCGGACAACATCCTTGGGGATGTGGACTTTTTTCTCGGTTGCCCCTGGGGTGTGCGGTCGCTCAGGCACCCCCGGTTCTTTATTCTGTTTCCGAAGTTCTATTTCCGCCAGTTTGCGCTCGTGTTCGAGTGTTATTCTTTTTTCCTCAAGCTCTCTCTGTCTCTGTTTTTCTTCTCGTTCCTCTCGGAGCCGCAGATGCTCTAGATTTAGTTTCTGCTCGGCTAACTTTAGTTCACCGTCCATCTTGAGTCGTGCCATTTCCAACTCGTGTAATCTGGTCCTTTCTCTTTCCTGGATCTCCTCCTGCGAGAGGCCCGTTCCCCGCTCCTCGGGAGCCGTGGCGTTCCCCTCTGGTGCGACACTGTTTTGGTCGGAGGATCCGGCGATCCCAGTTTCTGCCCACGACTCAAGGGCGCGCTTCAAATCATCTTTGGTACTCAGGCCGGTGGTAGCAATGCCTAGTTCCATGCAGAATTGTTTAAGTTTGCGGTGGCTATATTCTTCCAACTTATCCATTTGGAACTTTTCAGTGGAACCGCTATCTTTGGCTGACATCGTGGTTTTGTCGTGACAGCACATGTTCACCTAAAAAGAAACACGGTGAACACCTGTGGAGTAAACATTTCCTCCAGAAAAATATGCAACCATTAAAAAAAAATAAACAGTGTCTGTGAAAAGTGTCCTTCAGCTGAGTGCATTTCTAGTGACACATGAAACTGTAGAGAGACTGTATTGGTGACAATAAGGTTTCTCGATACACAATATAGGCAAGGTTTATGTCACACAAAGAATCGAGACCAGCAGGACAATAGTGTTAACTTCTTTTCTCTTCTAAAGTATCCCCAATCCTGAAAGTGCCCATAGTCACAATTTATTTACTTTTACATTTACAAATTTGTATGATGGTAGATGGGTTGCTATATAATACCAGCAAACACAAATTACAGCAAAGAATCATCACCAGAATAAAAAACTATCACAATAAAACATACTGTTCCAAAATCATACAGACATTTTACAGCAACATGTTACTAAAAAGAGAAGAGCGCTCAAGCCTTGAGCACATGTTAGACGGACCGGGAGGGTCGGCCGAGGACAAGGGGAGAGGTCTCCGGGGAGAGCCGTCTCCAGCGATCGTACAGACAAATAACTTCCCCCCCACAGACAGATACCACACAAGGAGATGAGTTAGCGTTCTTTATAAGCACTTCTTAAGGTACGATGAAAAGGTACAAGGAGGTCTGGACTCAGGGGTCCCCTCGATTCAAGTCTCTCAAGATGGGAAAAGGGGGTAGCGGGACAGTCTGGTTACCAGTCTGGTAGTTGAGATGGTATGGTGGGTAGCTCACAATCCTCGAGCTCGGTGGTCTAGCTGGTACGGGCCGCGGCAGCGCCGGCAGGTCCCGGTGAAGATGGTCGATACACGGTCCGCGGCAGCGCCAGCAGGTCCCAGTGAAGATGGTCGATGTACGGTCCGCGGCAGCGCCAGCAGGTCCCGGTGAAGGTGGTCGTTACAACGGGCCGCGGCAGCGCCAGCAGGTCCCGACGAGGATGGATGTTGCAGAAGGCCGCGGCAGCGCCAGCAGGCAGGACGATAGTTCACAAGATAGGGCTACGGCAGCGCCAGTAGTCCGTCAAGGCTGAGTTCTCTCGGTGTCTCTCGACTCCAGGATACAACTGCCTTCCTGCTCCGGAGTTGCTCCAGTTATAGGGCAGGCGCCCTTTGATGTCCGGACCCTCGCACTTGGAGGTCGGAGGGTCTGGGATGAAGGTGTCCAGACACCCAGCGGGGGGTGGAGCCGGTGCCTGGGGGAGCTGGAGGCGATCGTCACCTGGCGGGGGAGAGTCCTTGGCGCTTCGTTCTCCCATTGACCTGCCAAGTGGTCCGCTCACCTCCTGGGTGGATGGTGGTGCCGGGATGTCGGGGCCGGCCAGGCCCAGGGTTAGGGTCGGGTGGAGGCCACGCGGCCTCGTGGCGCAGGGCCCAAGATGGCGGCTTGACCCGGCCGAGGGAGCCGGTGGTGGCTTGGGCCCGTGATACATGGAGGTCCGAGGGCAGGAGTTCCGTCGGGAGACGGGGTGCGGGTGATTCTCGTGGGTCACGACTGGCGGGCCGGGGCTTGGGCCCTGTCATGCGGGGAGGGAGCAAGCCCTTCGTGTGGCCTGTCCAACAGCACACATCTCATGCTCGCCAAAGTATCATTTTGATTGCAACCTCAGGCGCAAATTGTGCACCCACTGATTACTGTTACAACAGGGTGCTGTAAATAGCGGGAGCTCAGTTTGTAGACTTCTGCTGTACTTGTGAAATCCATTGTACTCAATATAAGTCTTAAAAGGGGGTTACATCCCACACCCTTGATTTTCATTGGTCCCTGTGCTTGCCACTTACGTTTCCACCATTTCATTTGGCTGTTGCAAATGATATCCTGTTATTCCTCCTTTGTATGCTCTTATCAGTGTCCTGAGACCCAAGTACTGTTTTCAACCGCTTTTTTGGTGAACTTTATTTTTTAAGCTTTTGTCACTCACCACCATTATCTCAAATACTGAACATAGCTTGGCCTGTACTGCACTTGCCTTGTGCTTATTTAATGCTCTCTACAGTTTGGGTCTGTCCCTCATATTGCTCCCTCCTTTCCCTCCTCTCATACGCCACCAGTAGCTCAAATACCGAACTTATCTCGGCCCTTGTTAGACTGCCGCCATCTTGGAGTCAGGCAGCAGTCGCGCTAAACAAACGTGAGTGTTAGTGCAATTCACTGTTAAAGATGAAGTCTTTTTTTGTTTTTACTTCAGACACATGCACAGGATTTTTCCTGGGTCATGGGCATTTATTTTTGATTTTATGGGTTATATATGTGTGGGCATTTAAGGGATTTATGTGCACTGGGTCGTGTTTCACATGGCTGGTGGTGGGACTATGTGTCGGCAGCTACACTCTATATACATAGAGTTTGCATTGGAGACACTATTAACAACATAGTCATACCTGCAGATGGTTTGTTTTATTCTTCTGATGTGGCACTGACATACCAGGGTTCCTCCTTCTTTCTTTGTGCTCATAACTTATGTCGACATTTTAATCATATGAGAGCAGACAAGATTGATGCAGGGCTTACGGGGCATGGAACGCATCGTTCTCCAAGTCTCACTTTCATGCATGAGCCCCGCCCCCAAAGTCCAATTGCTTCTTTATATATAGCATGTCTGTCAGGGAGTTTATGTGGTGCTTTTCAAGCCTGACACCACCTGTACAATTGGGAGACAAGGGGTCTGGGGGGAGCCCACCAGGATTTGTCACATCAGCCCTGCTCTGCTTCAGCTGTCACTGTCCTGGGCCAGGCCTCTCCTCTGTAGTAAGGACTGCTGCAGAGAGACAGAGTGAGCTACACAATTCTCCAGCAGAGTTACTTTTTGCACCCCCAGCCACTTCACCTGCCCGGGCCATTCACACATAGCATAACAGCATCAAATATTCATGAAGGGCCCTGCGCTGCGGCCAGGGGCTCACTTCTGCAAGTGGCAGACACATTCAGCAATCGCCCCATACCCCCCCTACAGCGTAAAATGTTTTCATTATGTGTCATGCACACTTATCCAAAGCAAATCCCTCCTTGAGTGCTTTCTTTCCCGAGGACTGAGCCTTGTTGCAAGTCACAGCAATGAATTGATGTACATGGAAGTGTGCTTTAGTTTGGTTAAATCTAATCATCACAGTAGCCTCAGCTTAACATGACTGCATTCATTAAACATCCATGTTAAGGCAGCACCAGACCTTTGTCCAGTTTGCTTAGTGCTGGTTCTGCATCTGAGAGTTCGGCTCCTTAGCTGCTGCTTTCTGCTACCAGCAAGACTCTCACAATGTAAACAGTTTCAGGGTACTTTAAATTTACCAGCGCAGTGTCTGCTTTTATGGAGAGGGATTTTTTCCCTCAATTTACTGCACTTATTTCAGTTACAACATACAGATCTCAAACAGCTTAGTATTCCCAGCATCCAGCTTTGTGAGCTCCAGACTTAAATAAATGTTTCTCCACATACCTTTTTTCGCCTCTTGCTGAAAAAACAAGTGAGCCATGTTCATGCTCCTGTGAAATGCACAACCGTGGTAAATGCCTGAGTGTAGTTTAGTGAGGTGCATTGTACTTAAGCTTGGATGGTGAGCATAGGATGTGTTATTCTTCTCTTCTATTAAAATATTGTGAAATATCCGTAGTCAAAATGATGCTCAGCCTCACTTAGAACAATGACCGTTTCTAGGCTCCTTTGATTGAAGTGAGCCGGCACCAATAGCCACCACCTCCCACTCAGAAAGCTGTTTCAGCTCTATTGATGGGCACTGCTTAAGGCCACTTCTGAGCTCCACAGCCAGGGACTTTTTGTGAGGCAGCAGCGGCGTACAATATGCGCCATGTTGCACCATATTTACAAAGTGACGGTCCTAGGCAGATGCGTTATTTCGTAAACCCCTGCGCTACATTATACCTGCATCAGGTATAATGTATGCAGGGTGGGCGTTCCTCCATAAGAAATTGTCATAGGAGTGGCGCAGTGAAATCTACAAGATTTCACTGCGCCACTTCTAGGACGCCAATGCACCAAAACCTTATGCCTGCCTTATAGCAGGCGTAAGGGTGACTCAGGCCGGACACATTGCTGGAGTTGCGTCTGTTTTAAGACACACCCCAGCAATGCACCACTTTTGCTCCGATAGATAAGTCAGTAATACTGGCGTATCTGTCATTCCTTGCGACATGATGTGTCATACAGTAAATATGACGCATCTATCATGTCGCAAGGAGAGTGCACTGAGAAGTGACGCATCGTTGTTTTCACGCAGCGACGCATCACTTCTCATAAATAAGCCCCCCAACTTTTGCCCCACATTGGTGTGTGTAGCACTGCCTAACATAAACCAGGAAAGCTAGTGTGACGCTTTCTTTAATTTGATTATACTGCATTTTTCCACATTTCTTTTTCCCTGTGCTCTCTAATTTTTTTGTTCTTCTCTACACCCTTTCTTTGTGTTTTTAGGTCTCGCTGAGACAGCGAAAGCTGTCTCTTTGTGACATTTTGTAAGTGGGCTTTCAAAAGTGCTACCCACATGGTTTTGCTGGCCTAGGGCTTGAGTGCACGATGGCGTGCACGTGCACAGCTCCTCCTTGCATTCCCCCCTCCCTTCTCACCCAGCCCTTTGATGCTCTGCTTAATTACTTTCACTTTAGCCGCTTTGACCCTTGCATTCCCCCCTCCCTTCTCACCCTGCCCTTTGATGCTCTGCTCCATTACTTTCACTTTCGCCGCTTTGATGTTTGGATAAAATAAGGATTAAGCTACTTTGCAGGCACTGATGTTAAGCACAACGCTATGTTACACTGCAGTTACTTCACGATTTGGAGACAACTTTATGTAATGGGCTAATGCTTTCGGTGAGAATATTAAGGAAGAGTGACCACGGAACTGTTCATTGCCTACATCAGATTTGGGTGCATCTGACTAAAGCAGGTGAGGTTACTTTAATATGGGGGCTGGGTTATGTTACATTTGCAAGCCACTTAAGAGTCCACTCTCTGACCCAGACAGTTCCTCTCGCCATCCTTCTGTAGTATTCTGTGCTGAAAGATAACATTTCACAAGTCTGAAAATGCACATTTGAAGCAAGATTTTAACAGGTATCTCCTATGATATAATCAATATTCATAAATCATTTACAAAGCTCAATACACAGCTACTAAACAAGCTGTAACCACTTGTTAGGATTTGATTCGTGCGGAACAGACTACAAAAAAAATATGTATTATTCTTTTGGGAAAGAAATAGAGCCATTTGGATTATACGGCCATAAACCAAATTGTCTGTCCATACTGAAATCAAATGAGCCTTAATTATCCAACTCAAAGATGTCCTTTTATCAACTTCATTTGGGTTGACAGTCAGCATTTAAACTTACGAACTACAGGTTATACACAGATCTCCGCCATTGATGTTCAGCTCACTGAGCCCGCTATTTTAACAACTTCTTGTTCAAAGCAGAAACACTATGAATAACATTCATTGGTTGCATCTGGTGAGAAACAAACAATCCTCTGCAACAGTGCAGGGTGAGGTTGACCTCACAAAGTATGCATTAACTTCACATACTTTGAAAAAAACCACTAATAAGCGCCGACAAACTTTACATAAATGGCACCTTAATTTCATTTTTTCATTAAAACAAATTCCACAACTAAAAAACTAGCATCAGCTACCTAGCAACACCTTCTTAAAGCTTGAAGAGGTAGGTTGTTTATATCATTGGGGGTGAGGGGCGTCCACATATATGAAAAGATATTACCTGCTGTCACATGCAAACCTATTAAGCTGCAGCAATCTGAAAACTGTGGCAGCAATTTTACTAATTTAGATCCACCTATTGAGAGGCCTCCATACCCAGAGTGAATGACAAAAGGTGACTATCGCAAGGATACATTACTCTTGCATAAAAGCTGTAACCGTATAAAATACACTATAAGTATATGGGATAACTTATTCCTAAGAATGACTATGAAACGATCAGAGAAGCGACTAAAAACCCCTCTGCAACTCTTCAAACACTTAAATAACTTAAGCCCAGAGCTGCCGTCACAGTACCACAAGCACCAAAAACATTTCAAGGGCAAGGTAAGCAAAAAACAGTCTTTGCACAAAAAATAAGCACTCCAACAATACTTTTGTATTGTTTCGATTCTTTTTGTCTCTGCCCTATCTCTTGGCTGCGTCCTTACTCTCTCCCATCTTCTCTCTCCACTCTTTGCTACATGTTCTCTCGTAATGTTTTCATTTTCCCCAACTCTCCTCTTTACTCTCTCTAATTCTTTTCTTGCTCATTTTCTGTCTCTGTCCCTTCTCTCCTCTTTCTCTCCCCACCTGTCCCTTCTCTAACCCCACTCCTCTTCCTCTGCCCGCCCCCCCATCCCTCTCTCTCGCAGTACTGCAGCATAGGCAGCACCAGGTCTCTGATGCTTTCTCAGTGTTGGCCCTGGGGGTGGAGGAGGTAAGTCAGCCCCCCAAGTGAATCCCATTTTCAACAGATAGTGAACCTCTATTTACCAACAAGTACGGAGCGGTCTCGGGTGACGGCTGATGCGAACAGTGATCTGCTCTCGGCCCCGGCAGGGCCTGTGGGGTGGGGGCGTTACCTTACACTAGGAGATGAAGTAAAAGTGATATCCTCCCCTCTCCCCCACTCCACCACTGTCTCTCCTCACCCTCCACCTCTCTCTCTCCTCCACTTCTGATTCCCTTCCAACTCGGTCTCTCCTTACCCTCCACCTCGGTCTCTCCTTACCCTCCACCTCGGTCTCTCCTTACCCTCCACCTCGGTCTCTCCTCACCCTCCACCTTGGTCTCTCCTCACCCTTCACCTCCGTCTCTCCTCACCCTCCACCTCCATCTCACTTCACCCTCCACCTCGGTCTCTCCTCACCCTCCACCTCCCTCTCTCCTCACCCTCACCCTCCACCTCCGTCTCTCCTCACCCTACAACTCTGTTTCTCCTCACCCTCCACCTCACCCTCCACGTGTCTCCCCTCACCCTCCACCTCACCCTCCTCACCCTCCACGTGTCTCTCCTCACCCTCCACGTCTCTCCTCACCCTCCACGTGTCTCTCCTCACCCTCCACACGTGTCTCTCCTCACCCTCCACGTGCCTCTCCTCACCCTCCACACGTCTCTCCTCACCCTCCACACGTCTCTCCTCACCCTCCACACGTGTCTCTCCTCACCCTCCACACGTCTTTCCTCACCCTCCACACGTGTCTCTCCTCACCCTCCACACATGTCTCTCCTCACCCTCCACACGTGTCTCTACTCACCCTCCACACGTGTCTCTGCTCACCCTCCACATGTGTCTCTGCTCACCCTCCACGTGTCTCTCCTCACCCTCCACGCGTCTCTCCTCACCCTCCACACGACTCTCCTCACCCTCCACACGTCTCTCTCCTCACCCTCCATCTCACCCTCCACACGGGTCTCTCCTCACCCTCCGTGTCTCTCCTCACCCTCCACGTGTCTCTCCTCACCCTCCACGTGTCTCTCCTCACCCTCCACGTGTCTCTCCTCACCCTCCATGTCTCTCCTCACCCTCCACGTGTCTCTCCTCACCCTCCACGTGTCTCCCCTCACCCTCCACACGTCTCTCCTCACCCTCCACATGTGTCTCCACCCTCCACACGTGTCTCTCCTCACCCTCCACATCTCTCCTCACCCTCCACATCTCTCCTCACCCTCCACACGTGTCTCTCCTCACCCTTCACACGTGTCTCTCCTCACCCTCCACACGTGTCTCCTCACGTGTCTCCTCCTCACCCTCCACATGTGTCTCCTCCTCACCCTCCACAGCTGTCTCCTCCTCCTCACGCTCCACATGTGTCTCTCCTCACCCTCCACACATGTCTCTCCTCACCCTCCACACGTGTCTCTCCTGACCCTCCACATGTGTCTCTCCTCACCCTACACGTGTCTCTCCTCACCCTCCACGTGTCTCTCCTCACCCTCCACGTGTCTCTCCTCACCCTCCACGTGTCTCTGCTGCACGCCTCACACTGCTGCATGCCACACACTGCTGCACGCCTCACACTGCTGCACGCCTCACACTGCTGCACGCCTCACACTGCTGCACGCCACACACTGCTGCATGCCGCTGCATGCCACATACTGCTGCACGCCTCACACTGCTGCACGCCACACACTGCCACACACTGCTGCACACCGCACACTGCTGCACGCCGCACACTGCTGCACGCCACACACTGCTACACGAAACATTGCTGCACGCCACACACTGCTGCACGGCACACACTGATGCAACTGGCACACTGCTGCACGCCACACACTGCTGCACACTGCTGCATTACTCACTGCTGCATGCTGCACGTCACTGCTGCACGCAGCACACTGCTGCACGCCACACACTGCTGCACGCCGCTGCACGCCACAGGGCTGCATGCCTCACACTGCTACACGAAACACTGCTGCACGCTGCACACTGCTGCACGCCGCACACTGCTGCACGCTGCTGCACGTCACAGTGCTGCATGCCTCACACTGCTACACGAATCACTGCTGCACGCCGCACACTGCTGCACGCCGCACACTGCTGCACGCCACACACTGCTGCATGCCGCACACTGCAGCACGCCGCACACTGCTGCACGCCACACACTGCTGCATGCCGCACACTGCTGCACGCCGCACACTGCTGCACTCCACACACTGCTTTTATGCGAGTTTATGCTACTGACATTGTAAATGACAATGCCTTTTATTTGTTTTAAAACCAAAACATAAATAAAAGGCATTGTAATTTTACAATGCCAATAGCTCAAACTCTTATAAATGCAAGACCTATTGCATTGCAAATGCTTGTTTGTGATTCTTGATTGGTTTGTTTCTGTTTCCCGGCCCTAGTTCTGAACCTCCAAGGGGCTGCTCTGTGTGCTCCCCTTGGTCTGCTGTGTCCTGATCTTAAGCACCTGAAATACGGAGAGGCCTTTCTTTTCTTTGGTTCATTGCACACTTGACTACTGGGTCCACTTCCTAATCATGTTACGTTGTGCACAGCCAAGTGTCATTATACTAGGAATACACATCACTACTACTACCAATGGGTCAGAAGAAGGGCCTGACCACACACCACCTTCTTTTCTTCTTCCCCTTCAGCCTCCTGGCCTACTAAGCACCCTACCACACCCTCAGCCCCCCCCCTCCAATAACCCCCGAATTCCCTAGCAGAGCTGTCTTCTATATACACGATCGATGAATAAGAATCACCGGAACTGGGTCGACCTGCCTTCATTACTGAAACCTGGCTCGGAAACGATCCATTACCCATAATTCACAAGACCTTTACACCCACACAGGTAATCCTCTCCCCCAAGAAGACTGGATAAGCACTGGTAGTTGTTTTTCAGCACTCCTCAACGACCACAAGCTTGCCACTCCGGAATACAAATCATTTTTTCTCAGCTGCTTACATACCCAAACTATCACATGCTTATTCCTCATGATTTAAAGGCCTCCTTCAAAACTCTGAGCATTTGCAGGTGCCTTTCTCAACACTGGTGCACGGAGGTGAAGCTGTAGGCGAACCTCCACTTGAGGAGAAGGAATGAGAGCTAACCGTTCAGTTTGAGCTAAGTGGTTAATGGGGCAAGTTGTTCCCCCAGTCAATGGTAAGTACGGGCACCTCTGAAATGGTACCTGGGGTGGTGAGGGTAAGGAACGGGGTATTTGGAGTCCTATGGGATCATTGTAAGTAGCATCTGATAAGGTAATAGTAGGAAAAATAGCTCATTTCAACTAAAATATTCTAGGAACAAGATGCTATCATATGGCTACTTTTTTTCCAGCTGCTGCAAAAACACAAGCCTAACATATACTAGATGTTTGCATAATTCTTTACTAAAATCATTACAACACAGCAAACTTTAAGGAATTGTCGGATAATACATATATATATACATCTTATTTTGAAAGCTGGAATCCAAAATCCAGAAGTGATTTTTCCAAGTCAAAAAGAAATAGTGTAATAGGTATTTCTCAATTTACTGTCATGCTTCAGGTGTGGTGGCCGGCGCTAGAGGGGAGTTAGGTTGGATGGGATTTGAGGAAGGTGGTAAGAATGGAGGGGGCAGAAGGGATCGGACAGGGGCATGGTGCAGGCCCCTGCCGTCCCAGTGGCACTAGGGACCCCAGCTCCTAAGGGTCCCCCAAACCTGTCATTGGGCCCCATTCAGCTGAAGGCCAATGAATATCTGTGAGATATGGGAGACTAAGGGGTGTCTCTTCACATTCTACAGAGGGGCCCTTTCATTTTGTGCTATGCCACTGGGGACGGAGTGAAATGGTGGTTGTTGCTGCATTGATTCAGAGTATATCGTAGCCAGAATATAATTTTGTGCTTCCTTCTACTTTCCATTAAGGCAAGATTTGGCATGTAGCATGTGCACGATTTCCACCCAATTCTGAGTTGCAGACCTTGGAATGAGGGACAACTCAGAAATTCTATGTGTCTCTCATTGTTTCAGGGCTCACAAAATGGTACTTTGTGATCATTCTAAAACCAGTTTTTGGTAATGTGTTACCTGTTGCAAATCAGTAGGGTAGACATCTGCTTCAGGTGCAACTTGAGCCCTACTTCTAATCCACCCTGTGGTTCTTTAGAGGGCTCTCTGTGAGCAAAACGTGTGATTTGTACACTGATAGGCAGAGGAAATCCCCTGTGCGATATTCCTCTACCACTACTCTCAATGTGTGACTTCAGTTGTGGACAATATGGAACAGTTTGGTCTTCAGGTCGTTTCTGAAACATGCACTTTGACCCCATTAGACCACGTGGACAGTGCAGAGGGCTTCAAACATTTTCCTGGTTTCCACAAGAAGGCTATGAAGTATTTTTAAAGCTGGTTTTATGTGTTCACAGACCACCTGTTCAAACATAACCTGGCTTTCTGGTTTTGAAGTCTTTGCAGCCTATGAATCAGCTTCTTTGGGAGCCTGATACAAATAGTCTCATACGGTAATAAAGGAAGATTATCTCATTTATCACCTCATATTGTTCTCCATTTAAACAATGGCCTGTGATGACAGGCAGTGTATGCTCCTGGGGGAATTCCTATTTGGAAACACATGCCCATAACTGCCTGTGAACTAGCAAGGTTGGAAAAGTATTTTTTCATGGATAATTTACTTATACCTACAAGTCTCATTCTAACTTACCTCCAGCACCACCATCAAGGGCATTTTTTAGCAAGCCATTGGGATGAGATGTTCGTTGAGACAGTTATTAATATAGATGATGCTACAACCCCCTAACTTGTTGACATCCAGCCAACTGTAGGGAACTTCATGACCCGTTTTATAGGTAGATCAGTGTGATCAAAATTGTGGATCTTATCAAGAATGGATGAGTAGATCTATAAATACCTTTATAACTGCCGTGCGCATCGGCTCGTGGTCCTTCACTTAATACGAAGTCTTTTTGAGCTCATTTTACTGCCAAATTTATCGACGGCCTAGCATGGCATCTTCTACCAGTGATGAAAGGGTCGTTAATCTTCAAAAGATTGTTTTGTCCTGAATATGGTCTTATATATTCATTACAAGAAAGACCGAAACGCCGACGCATAAGCCCATTTTCTGTGTAATTGCTGTCCAAGAACTGTGATTGGAGGAAATCTAGGCACAACGTAGAGGCCAGTTTTCTTGAAGCTTCAGAGAAATGGGTGTGCACATTGTTGACTTATAGAATATGTCATATATGAAGGTGAAACTTCTTTCATCAATGTACTTGAAGAAATATCTGTACCCTTAAAATCTTATGCATCAGACTATAAAGAAATAAGGAAGAAATACACCTGGTATTATTCAGATGTTTTTCTTTATGGTAGGCTAAAATATGTGTTTGAAAATAAATTTATGATGCTACAGTAGAGCATCTCAAGTATTTATAAATGTATTATTGTTAATGAAGTAAAATCCCTTGTTGGCAAATTTACCTGATAATTTTCAATACCCAAGCCCACAAGGGTATATTGGTTGCCCGAATTTTTGAGAACTTTTAAAACATTGGCATTTCCTTGCCCTAACCATTTGATTCCTCCAACCTGATTCTGGGTTGCATGACTATGTGTAGCTAGTTATTGGTTTTTGTGTATTGATCCTAGACAGTGAGACAAAGGGAAGATGAGTTTTGGCAAGGAGGGTCTCTCTGAGTTAACGAGTGGCAGTAGCTATCGCCTACCACACTTGCACATCACAAAGGCTGTGCCTGACCATTCGACAAAGGGTTTGATACTTGTCTATTGTGACCCCAGACAAGCTTGGTCCGGGATAGGGAGTAAGAGGATCCCTGACACCTTGGGGCTGGAAACTTCTAGAAGCCTCCTCCACTTCAAAGTGGGCACCAGGTATAAATGTTGGGCCTCAGACCCCAACTCTTCAGAACACTTCTGTATCTGGGGACTCTGCCAGGAGAAATAACTGCTATGCTGTTGAAAGGACTGCCAGTCTGCTCCCAAAGACTCCTGCCCTGCTCTGCTGGCATCTTGCCTGGGTAAAAAGGACAGGACCTGAATCCCTAACCCAGGACCCTAAGGACTAGTCAGCTGGGTTACTGATCAGAAGCCTTAGGGACATAACAGGCTTCCAATAACTTTGAACTCAGCAGCTAGACTCTACCATCTGTGAGTCCTACCCTCCCAAGTTATGCCACCCCAGACATGGACCCATGTCCAGGTCATCTGTGGATCGAGCAGAACTGACACGACTCCTCCGTGTGCATCTTCTGCAGAACCGGCGCATCACCTTTGATGCCCTCAGAACTGATGTATTTCCTCCGCAGCACAGATTTCTCTACCACAAGGTCTTCGCATTACCCATCGAAGCCCATCAAAGCCGATGCATCTCCATGCAAAGAGATCGCCTCACTCAATGCAGCCATCAGAACTGCCACTGCATGATGTTCTCCACACAAGGACATTTGCTTGCACTTCGCAGCTCCACAGAACACCCCTGTTTGATGTATCTCCTCGCCCAGAACTCACATCGCCTCTGCTGCATGACGCATCCTCGACACGGCACTCTGCATCTATTTGCAACCAGGATTAAGGTACTGTGTACAGCAGATCTAAGATGGTCCCTGTAGATGGCCCCCACTCCATTGCTGTTGGTCTGAACTTGTGACTGTCATGGTCTGGGGCGACCAAATAGCCACAGTTGACGCTTTGTGCTTTTTGGTGCAATTTTCATTTTAATCTTTCAAGTTGCATGTCTCCGATTCTACTCAATGGATTTTGGTCTTTTTGGTCTTGTTTTATTCAGTACATTTTACTATATTTTTTTTAACTTGGTGCAGGATTTTTATTGTGTTATGTTTTCACTTTATTTCAGTTAAAAGTGCTGCATAAATACTTTACATATTGCCTCTAAGTTAAGCATAACTGCTTTGTAACAAGTTATCAGAGGCTTGAGCACAGATCAATTTGATGTTGCTTGTGACATCATCCTGACAAAGATTCTGGTTGCTGCTTGAGAATGCTTTCAAGCCCCTCAACCAGTAACCCAATTTCCTACAATTGCCTTATAGTTTACGATTAAAGTTTTATTGTTCCTCACTGGCGACAAATGCGCCGCCTGTGGTGCTGTGCACAGTGTACTGAAAAGTGTTGTAAAAAAAACTAATAAAAGTGATTTTAAAATAAAAAAATGTGGGGTATTTTGTTGGTCTAATATTTCGGGGTTTTCCAGATTAGCATTCCAACGAATCAATGAAACAGATACGAAGATCCCCCTCAACCACAAAGCAGGTACAACAGATTTCTCTGCCCACCTTAGTGATTTTCACCCATGCCCTTTCCTTGGTCACAGGCCAGAAATAAGTAGGGGTGTGTAAATTTGCAAAGACGGACAGCTCATAACTCTGCTGTGTTGTTATAGTCTACAGGTAGCTGTTCAAAGTGAGTATGTAGCTTCTGGCAGTTAAAAACAGTGAATGGCATGATCCCCAGCCCATTTTGGCAGGAGAGAACTGTTCCCACTGCTGCAGAAGCTGCTTAAGGCAACAAGGGAACTACCAGCATTCAGTAGCAATGCATCTCATCCCCTTCACTCAGCACACTGTCCTCCTGCAAAAGGTTTATTGACTGGTCCAGCCCCCCCGACTCTGAATACAAAGTTTTCCTGCCAAGTCAAAAGGCCTAACTGCTTGTCACCTACTTGCCTGGCCCAACACAGCTACGCTGCCTTCTTGCGCTTTCACAGAAGCTCTCCTCCCTGTTCCGATTTTTGTGAAAAGGTTGTAGCCTACTCATTCACCATTTCTTGCTGCAAGCTGTCCCAGGATGGGAAGGAGGGACATTCATTTTCAATAACGCCTAACTTAGGGCCTGAATGCAATGACGGTAGGACCGCCACCGACAGCCCGTTTGTGGTGGTTTCACCTCCATTGTAATACTGATTACCTGCCACCACATTAGGATGGCGGGCGGATGTTTGTCGGTCAGAGAGACCAATTGCCACGGATCTAACGAGCTCAAGGAGCCTTTCGGTCCGTTGGAGGGACTTGTATCCCTACAGCAGTGGCGGTGCATGCCAGGCACCACTGTGGGGATTACAATGTCCCTTCCTGCCGGCTGTTTCAGGCAGGTGGAAAGGGACATTGGGGGCCTGTAGCAGGCCCCGTTTCCTCTCTGGCCCTCAGACATGACTGCTGGGGGGCACCTATGATGCCCCTCAGCATATCCCTGCACCATGTGGCAGGCACCGCATGGCGCTTGCTATGTAGTGCAAGGATATGCACCGGGTACATATTTTATACTGTGGCGTGTGGTGAAGCCTGCAGCATCCATCGCAATACAAAATATACAGTTTGCGAACGCCTTGAAGGCTGTTGCATCATGATTCAGGGTGCGGGACCACCATCAGCTTGTCGGGCACTCCCGTTTACCACCAGGATGGAGGTCGGACTTACCTCCGACCGCCATCCTAATCGGGCCCATAATCATGTAAAATAAGAAAACTCTAACATTTACTGGGTGGGCAGAATTTTTCAAGTTTTCCCAAGCATGTGAACATAAGCAAGTCTGTCTTACCCACTAGTAATGTTGCAGTGACGTGCTAGATTAAGTGGCCCATTTTCCTAACCACCAAGAAGACAGTGATTATTTCCTGTAATCATTCTCCACTCAGAAATATCATTATGTAGGAATAAATATCCACTGTAAAAGAAATACTTTTTTCTACAACAACCAAAATACCCCCCCCCCCCCCCCCCCCGTTCACAGTTATACAGTTACATTACTGAAACACAGCTGTTTTGTCAAGCTTGAAGAAAGCTCTGGTGGAGCCGCGTGCCTGTTGAGTTGGACTTGTGCTTGGCTCATAGAATCTTACATTGCTCACAACAAACATTTAGGAAAAGATACAAGGGAGACCTGTTACTTTCAAACCAATTCATCTCATATGACTGCCTGTCAATGAAAAATGCTGCACTTTTCAAAATGTTGATAACAACTACGACAATTGTACTGTTTAGGTAGGTCTTGCAAATGACGATTATATTTTATGTAATGAAACAGAGACACATATCCGGAATAAAACAAAAAACAAGCAGTTCTGGTAAAAATCCTAAAGACACCTAATCTGAAGAACTCAAGCCACTGAGCACTTGTGATTCTAGGAACACTAACCTGGTAAAGATTTACCATACCAAAAACTGAGCTCCACCAACCGCCGATTCCAAGCTAAGTGCTGTGGACGTGACGTGGCGGGCGACCGGCGGCGATGTCTTTGAGTGGGCGAGGCTAGTTCACGACTGCGCCTGCGCAGTTTATTGGTCACTGACTGCAGCACCTGAACTTCATTTATAATACCAATGAAACTGCAGAGCAGGGGTTCAGAAGCTGATGTAAGTCTAACAAAGGGGAATGAGAGACAAGCGCTGGGAGTGCGTCATCGATTTCCAGAGGCAAAACAACTGCCCTTGCTGCAATGTAGAGAAAATGAATCTGTCACCAGGAAACATGAGTTATTTTTATGCCTCAACATCATGGACAGAGGCAGGGTATTATGTACCTGATTGGAGAGTGAGTGACTAATATCTTCTGGCACTGTGGTAGAGAGGTGTAACACATGCTCCGACACTTTCTATGTCACCTGCTCTATATTATGTCTTTATTTATCCGAACAGCTAATGGTCAGAAAACAAGTCCTGACCATCCTGTTTGTCCACTCCTTTCTTTCTGGCCTTCTAACCAGGCTCTTCTGGAATGGAACACTGCCCTTACAGCCTGCAAGGGCATTAAAGGCATAACATTAAACAATAAACAGGCATAAAAATGATCTCGACACTACAAGAGAGGTCAAATAGAAATAAAAAAGTCTGTTTTCGGTCACTAAGAAAGAAACACTAAGATTAAATCACAACATTTCTTGGAATCATTAAAAGTGCAATGTGGCAGCTCTTCCTGGTAAAGGCGTATGCCAACGTGTGCGGGTGAACCTTGGTTTTGGGATCAACATTCACTGATGAAATGAAATGGCATGTCGAGGGGGTGCATGATAATTGGGAATACTTCCTCTCTGTTGATTGCGAGGGTGAAATGTTATTAGAATAGTAAAACTGCTGTAGACGTTTGTAAAATAATAATATTCGCCATACAGTGCAGCGTTCCGCTTTTATGTAGGGGTAACATAAACTACAATTTCAAATTTTAAGTCAAAACATTAACCAAACAAATCAGAACTAAACATTCAAATGAAATCCCAGGCTATATTACCTGCTGAATTGTATATTTCATGGGGACAGGTAAACATGTTAGCAGCATAACTTTAAGAATTAATTTATCCCTGCGATTCAGCTTCATAGAGCACGGTAGCCAGACACAGCCAGGTCAAGATTAAAGTGCAGCGCACCGGATGGAAGCTGTATCAAAGTGAAATAAATCAAGTATTACCTTTAGAAGTATTTTTGTTTTCACAAATTTTTCAAATTCGGGTATAAAAGAAGTTTTCTTCCTTCTATGTCAACTACATTACATCAGTTCCCATCCATGCTGACGTGGGTTAGTGACGTGGTATGATTTACTTTTTTTTAAGTCAAGCCTAGCGGCAGCGTGCATGCACTGCTCGCTGTGTGAGGCATGCTGTAATGGAGTAGGCACTGGAAGACCCGCCCACTCTTTGGTCATATTTGTCATTGGCTTGTGTCATTGACCTTCCTAAATGCTGGATTCTGATTTGTAAATAGGCGTATTAGTCCCCCCTTAGTACCGCCTTGTCTACAATTGCACCCTCCCATGGAGAATGGCCCTTTTACTTGGCGTGTTACATGATCTCCGTTTTAAGTGGGTTAGCACTATTGTGTTCATTAACTAATGGGGATAATGGCGGCTGCTTCTTGCATTTGCAGTGTGCCCACACAGGACAATGGTGGCCGCTTTTTCACATCGAGGGCTTTGCCACTCTAACTTTAAAAGTGGCTCAGGTTACCACCGCATTGCCACTTGTTGTATTAGTCCCCCCACCCCCTAGTGCGCTTCCCGCTGTTTTAGCCCTGGGCGTTTGCAAAATTAGGTTTCTTTCATCAGACGTGGTTATGGTTCATTGCTATTAGTTTTACTCTAGCTTGACCAGCAGCGAATGATTACTGAAAAACCTGTTAATGGATGCAACTCTCGCATATGTTAGATCCTTTATGTTAAAGGCGGCGTGCAGGCCACCGGAAGATCTGCCCAGCCCGCTGTCTTTCCGGAATGGAACGGGATTGTAAAGTGATTTATTAATAATATCCTTAAATAAATGTACATCTTGACTTTAATGAACAAATTTAATTTGTGTTTTCCTATGCCGTAGATGTCTATGGTGTTGTGACTACAATGTAAATAAAATATTGTGATTTGGAAATATGTATTTTTTTTCATACTGATGGGGTGGAAGGACGGGTGAGATGGTGGGCATAAAGGTGGGGGGTGTTTAAAGAGTCAGAGACGACTGATCCGGGTGATCTCTCTTCTTCTTTATGCAAGTGCAGATATTTTATGATGTACATTTCCATTCTTGGACCTATTCATTGGAGACCGGTGGAATAGCTCAGTGGATTAATGTACAATATGTTTGGATGAGCCTACTTATATATGTATTTTTCCCAGGTTGGCAATGTGTTCTAGTGTTGTTTAATCATGCCTTGCCTGTGGCAGGATGACTATGTACACACTGACAATTGCTGCGCAGCACACAAACAGAAACCGGTCACAAGAGATGTGTTTGTCAACAGGTTATCATTCTCATAAAGCAGGACTGGTGGTACCTGCAACAGATGTTGCTGTGATCGGAATGTTTTAGCTGCAAAAACCATTTTTAATTCAATCCAGTCATATATTTTGTGCCTCCGCGATTATGATTTCTCAGTAATGTTTCAGACACTCCCCAGACATAATCCTCTCTTGCTCAGTCAAGGCCAGATGTGCACCACTGCTTTGGTTTGTGCTGTATTAACACTGCTGATTGCTATGCGTGTCCTTTTGCATACCTACACGGTGTGGCTGCGTAGTTCCATTGTGATTCCATCTTTCATTTCTGGCTGAACTGCAGATTGCATTCTGGGACTTGCAAATCCCAGTTTAGGCATGCGAATCCTGGCCTGCAAACTGCTGATGATTAAAATGACATGACAGGCTGAAGGTGTGACACATGTGACACTGGACCACTAGGCTGTACACGGATTCTGTTGCTGACCTTTTTAATTTAACCTCATAATCTCTATAATGTTTGTTCCGTTCCTTATTAGACAAGCAGCATACATGTTGGCAAATCTGTTTCATTCCCTTTTTCACAATTTACGCCAGGATCAGAATTTGTCAGTGCTAAAATCTTATTACACAACAGAGTTGTTTTATAAACAGCGGTGTCCTATGTTTATTCCATTCGTTTCTCCATTTTGCCCGACAGCAAAGTATGATTGCAAAAAATCACCAATGAACTAATGCACAAGATGCAAAAATGGTGCAGAGAAGCCTGAAAATGCTTCAATCCTTGGCGGCACAGCACCCAGGATAATGTGCTGCATGACTAATCACTTATAAGGTCCCAAAGGCGATACCTATTGGCTATGCCAATGCTTGTTCTTTATTTGACGTTCTCTGGTTAGGGACAGTATTATATCTAGTTATATTCCATGTTAAATACTAGCATTTTCTTCAGGTATAGTCACAAAATAAATAGACAAAGTAAATGTAATAATGAAGACGTTCATGAGAATGAGCATTATTGCCCCCGAAAAGACTAAAATTGTTCATTCTTTCGGACTACAATGTTCTTGATTTTCATCACAGGAATAATGGACCACAATGAAACATTAACTTTCCCCTCCTTTCTCTTCCAGGAGCCAATCTGCCCCAGCGACGACCCAGAATCTGCCCCATCCTGCCTCTGGGCTTCGGCTGTCAATGTCAGAGACAAGTATATCTACGTGGCTCAGCCCAGACAGAATCGAGTTTTGATCATTGACATTCAGGCTCAAAAAGTCAAGCAGGTATCTGAGGCACAAAAGTTTGAGAATTCAGGTTTTTTTCAGATTCTCGTCACACATCTGTGACTACCATATTTGGCATGGCATTCTCCCACTAAAACGTCGAGATGCACGAGGATGTTGTTTTTGTTTAGTTTTGCAAAGTTTAAAACATGGGGGCAGATTTATAAGCCCCTTGCGCCACTTTTGCGTCACTTTTCCCATGTTAAAAGTGACGCAAAAGTGGCGCAAGGGGCTTATAAATCTGCCCCATGATCTTTAAATGTTATATTTTTAAATATTTGACGTATATTTTATAAAGCGCTTCAGTAGCTTCAGAGAGCAGCAGTGAAATACTACTTTACTAAGGTCAGGGATCACTTGCTGAGGTTTCATGGTGAGTAAATCACAGATTGATTTTTAGATAAGACTACTAGAAATCCATTATAGACAGAAGCAAAGACATAGCTAAGAGGGGGCTACCTGCGGGCGTCACAGCCTCAAAAATCGGCAGCCCATCTTCAAATGCAGGGGCTGCCACGGGCGGCCTAAGTCCTAGCCACGCCACTGGTACAAACAAATGATAGGACAGAGCCTGTTTGACAGAACATGGAAGATGAAGGGAGTAAGCAAATGTTTCTGGTTTATTCCTGAAGGTCAGGAGAGTGACGTCAGTCTTTAGTGACCGGGACATAGTTTCAGCGTGATGGGAAAGAGAAGCAATGTGACTGTTTTGTTGTGTTATTTGCTCCATTGCCTTGACCATCTCCAGTTACATTAAGTTTGTGCTGCAAAGTGGCTCAGTTACATACATGCAGCCTCTTTTATGCTTTAGGAAACTGCATTATAATTAGGGCTCCCGGTTTTATGGTATTTTTGTTGTTGTTGACATTTCCGTCTGTATTTATCCATATTTATTTTTGGCCATGTTATTGGTATTTTTCCATATTTATTTTGTGTTTCAAGAATAAATGTAGCTGTAGAATTGTATATTTCTGGGTTTATATAACTCTTCGTCGTGCATTCAAACATGGATGCCTGTCACGTTTTAGCAAACTAAGCAGCCATGTATAACAAAAGACTACAAATCACAGGTACACATTAGCATTATACTACAAATAGAAGTTAACATATGCCTGTATTTAAGGACATCTCATCTTGTATTTTAACCCTCCATGCTGCTGCCTGCTCAGCTGTTGCCTAGAATTCATGAAAGACAGCATGGAGAGTTTCTCACAAGAAGCACCATTTTCAGTATTTTTCATCTTTAAAAATAAATGCAGACAGGAAACACATTGTTTTCTGTCTGTATTTATCTGTAAAAATAAGTAAAAACGGAAAACCAGAAGTCTTAATTATAATTAGCTAAATATGAGGATGTGCTTTAATTTTTTCCTCATATTCTAGCCTTGACTACTGTGGCCGGTAAAGGGCAGTGGGATTAATCTTAAAACTTGCGGCACGAAAAAAAGTGAACAAAGTGGTGGATCTTTATGCCTCAGTTAGTCCGCGTTTTTCCCTTCCTGCCTATTTATAGAAGAAATGGAAATCTCTATCAGAAACCACATTTATACACTGCTATCTTTGAGATTGTAATTGTTTGTTAAAAAAATATATGAGAAATGTACTGTTTCACTTCAAAATGCAAACACCCCAAAAATCAACAATCTTTAATCACTGTTACACTAAGGGTCTAATTACGTATCTGGCGGTCCGAGGACCACCACACTCGCGGGGGCGATCCCACCACCGCAGCACTATAAGTTGGGCGGTCAGATCACCATTGCATCGCAGATGCAGACAGGTAACTGCCGTTCCCTAGTAGTGGTGCGGCAGTCAGAGCCCCAATAACATGCTGGTGGTGCCACTGCGGCACCGCCATGCTTATTATGAGTTTTAGGACCACCAGTGTGTGTAATGGAGCAGTGTCATGGAGGGCTTTCCACTATGAAAAAGCTGGCGGTCCTGCAACAAAGGAGGCACTAATGAGCCCCCTGTCGCCCAAGTGTATGGGAATGCATGCAGGGGGGAACAATATGTGCCCCCCTCTGTGCATGCAGCCCAGTCCCTGCATAGCATTGACTTTGCAGTCCATGCTGTGCAGGATCGTTTTTTGCTGTTCCCAATGCTGTGCCCATTATCAGAGGCACTGCTGTGGGACTGCCAAAAACAACCCACCAGACATGAGGAAACTCGTAATGTGGCAGGCGGTGTGACCACGGGTTTGGCGGTGTGGGAGCTGAACGCTGGCGTGGTGGTCCGCTCCTGCACCACCAAACTCGTAATCAGGCCCTAAGTAGATAGCACACCTTGCAATCAAACTATGCTTTGAAGTTCATTACTTCGCAATTTAGTTTTGAAAGATAGAAGGCTTTGTTGGGGTTTGAATTATTGTCCCTTCAACACAAATATTCTTTAGTGGTAAGTTTATTCAGCTTGGCGGCAACTTATTCAGCCAGTGTGCCGATACCTAAAAGAAGAACCAACTGATATATCATAGTGGAAAGAGAAGCATACGTAGAGCATGATTTCTTCCTCCCCTGCCAATGCTTGGACAACATCAGACAGTTGTGAGCATTCTGGGGACCACCACAAAACTACATCATTCTGTATCAACGTGGTAAGGTTTAAATACTGCTGTTTCACATTATCCGCTCATGTACAATCAGAAAACCTGCATCAGTTGATATTGTTAGGTAAAAATGCAATGGCAATAAAACTAGAAATGAAGCTGCGAGAGATAGAGAGAGAACATTCTTCAGCTAGATAGTCTGGTGTCATGGCCTGGATACAACATAATGTACACCTGATGGGTGTCCGAAGGGGGAGCCATTGCAGATGTCAAATATAGGGTGATATGGCCGTGCATTGATCAGAGGTGAGGTGTGAAGCCACCTGGAAGCAATCTTGCTTCAACCAGATTCAAAACTAATTGGCTAGAATTGATAGAGTTTATTTGGTTTGATGAGGTCTTTGTAGAAATGAAATCCAAACTCCCTGAAGTGCAGAACAGTACATCCTAACTAGCACACGTTTGACAGCCCCCACAATACTTTTCTCTTGAAAACTAGGACTCAGCACAGGCTTATGCTGCCTTATTACCCTCACTGTTCACAGACACACAGTCACAGCATGTGCACTCATGTGGTCACCCTAAGTAAGCCAGGACATAGCTTGGCCTTTCGGAGGACCATTAGAACACTTTAAAAGCAGGGTTGGACTGGGATAGAAAATAGGCCCGGGCTCCAAAATAAAAGTGGTCCCTGTTAGCGAATCATATAATTTAGCTATGTCCATTTTGAACTTGTAAAAATATGCTGTTCCATGATATGGCAGACTGCATGCATTTGTGCTGCTTCAGGCAATGATTATGGTAATATCATAGAAATTATTAGGAACAAGCATTGGCAAAGCTAATAGATCTGGTGTTGCCCACCAACCTTTTGTCTTTATCGATGCTTGCTTTTTTTGTGATGGTTTTTGTGAAACTTATTGTTGGAGAAGCTGCTGGGCCCACAATTGAAAAATAATAGCTTAAGGCAAAAATATGTTTTTTGTCTCAAAAGCAATCTTTTCCACAGCAGTCACTGCCCCTTAAAGAAAATTATTTGTGTGTGAATGTGTTCCATGTGACACAGCAGAATGCCATCACTCACAGTGACTGAAGTCGGATGACTCATTGCCCCATGCTGTTTGCTGTAGTGGGAGGAAAAAAAATGAGAATGACACAATAACAGACCAATGGAGGAGGAGGGATGGCAGAAAGCCCATATACATGAGTATATGACAAAGCAGAGGTGTATTACGTCAATTTAGGGAAAGCAAGGATGGCACGCATGAAGAGGTTAAAATCTGAAACTCTGCTGCATTCGGGTTAACAGGAATATGTTTCTCTATTTGTGAGTCAGAATGGGAAAGACAACATTTAATACATATGTTGCAGTCCTCTGGCAATGACTGACCTGCAGGAAATAGTTTTTTGAAAGTGCCCCTATTATTGATGGCAAGGCACCAGAATTCTGAATGATATGGGAAGGGCTTTGTCTAGAGGTTGAGCAATTCAAATATAACAGCCCAACAGAATGTGACATTTCACAATACCTTAATTAGATGGGGATACCTTGCAGTGTTTTCGTTGTTAAAATGTAACTTATGAGATCTGAGTGAGAACGTTATGTCTCACCAGCTGTGACATAAATATGTTTGTTGTTACATTCCACAGACTAACACCGAAACACCTTTCAGTACTCAATATTTGAACTGTTGCTCCTAGTCACAACAAAGAAAGCAGGTGGGCAATTGGTCTGGATACTGAACTTCTGTTTTATATTTTTCAAGGGTAGGTAATTTTAATGAAATTTAGGAACAAATAGCTACATGGCCGCCTTTTAGTTCATTGTGTAAATCTATACCGGAGACAACAGGAACTTTTTGCATTCTGCATAATGACTCACATGGGACTAGATTTAGCAAATCTGAACTGATACAGGTACTTTAAATACACTCTCGGCGCCAGTATGCTGTTCTGACTCAAAGACAGGCCACTGTTATAGTAGCAGAAGGCGTACTGAGAGTGGAATGGAGATTTGCTGAACAGATACCAGGGGACTGAGATGTGGTCTGCAGCTCTCATACTAAAGAAGAAGTAATCCTTATCAGGTAGCCTAGAATACAAAAATGAAGGTGAAAAACCATGATAAATGCATTCCAAAATACTATCAGGATGCAAATCCTGGCCCTTGGTGGTAGTTAATTCAATCTGAAGTTTGATGAGATTTTCTGGAAAACTGGTGGGATGAATAGCTTCTCACAAGGGTCCATTTAGGTGTTTGTGATTCCAAACTTGAGCAGTTAATTGTCTTCTGGAGGACCAGCTCCAGACAACCATCAACAAGCACATTTGGCTGTCTCCCTATCCCCTTATCCCGGGAAACAGCCTTTACTATGCCACCGTTACAACGCATGCCATTACATCGCATGGCGTTGCAACATAAAAGGTGTGCAGCAGTGGGTAGAAGGTGTTGGAATTAACTCCAACACCTTCCCTACTGTTGCACACACTGGAGTTGGAATAGAAAATGTATCCATTCCAACTTCCAGTGCTCCCCCGACTGAAAGTCGATGTAAAAGTTGGCGTTGCAACGGCATGCGATGTAATGGCATGCGTTGTAATGTCACATATTCCCTTAACCCATTATGCTGATAGGGGTCTAATCTTGCATTTGTTCAAGCACACTCCAGAGAGATCATTCATCAGAAGCAGTTTTAGAGGAGAACATCTTTATCAGTGGGAAATAAATAAAAGAGTTTTTGATGCTTGTACCAGTGTCCACCCTTAACTGAGAGTTGCTTACCGCAGCCGGGGAAGCCATCATCTCGACTTACTGTCACAGTAGGATACTCTTGAGCTTTTATTGCCTGGCAGTTTGGAGGCTGGTACACTAAGAAGGATTAGGTCTAGTAGATGTGTTGTCTGAGAGGACAGAGGGAATGTGAAGAAATGGCAGAGGTTTTTCCTTAAAGCTCAGAGGCTTTCCCATGAATGCTCTGCTCCAAGCCGAGCACATGAAAAATGTGACATAGGTAAACATTTGATGGCGCAGGCTATCGTGGTGCTGCACTATGTAGAAAGGTATTCCCCGTTTACTTTAAGGTTCAAGAGGGGGGAAAGAGTCAAAAATATTGAGATATAGACCTCTTAACCAACCTATCTTATTTACTTGTGTAGAAAAATCTCTAAATTTATATAACAAGCCCCCCAGTGTTCGCTGGGGGTCGCGTAACTAGTTAGCATGGAGGAGTCTCGTTCGTTATCGGAATTAACCAGACAAATCGCTCCACCAACTAAGAACGGTGCTGCAGACATGGTCGTGTGTTGATCAGGCAAAAACGTTCCTTAGTAAGGGGACCTACTTCCACTGTTGATCTTGGCTTTGGGAGTCTAACGTCTGGAGAAGTCCAGGTGTGAGAATTTAGAACCACTAAACTCAATTGGGACGAATCTCCTAACCTCTCTGACAAACTGTGCAACTTAACATACTCTGGCACCATGTCCTTCTCTCAGCTTTTTCAACCACATAAAATTTCTTCACAAGCTGCTGCAAAGGTTATCCAAGACAATGGATCCGTGTTAGACTTTAACCGGAGACAACTGCACAGTTAAAATATCCAAGCTCCATTAAATACAGGATGAGCCCACCACTTCCGTGCCCTTGCATCCTGCAATAGCAGCCGAATATGCCTCAGGTAAAGATTCCGAAACATATGCCTGAGAGTCCCTACTCTCTGGAATATTTTGAAAATCTCCCTGCAGTTTTAGGAATAACTGACAGAAACAATCTGTACAATGGTATTTCTACAAAATCCTGAAAGCAAAATGCCAGAGAGACACTGCAGAGCTGTTCTCAATTTAACGTGGGGTTTGCGTATAAGCAGCACACCTTACAATTATTTTTTGTACGAGAAAATTATTCTTGAAATTACCACCATCAGACAGGAATACGTTTTAAGAACAATTCTAAATATGAAGTTAATGTTTTCCACTAGGCAAATTCCTTTACCAATTCAACAGCGTCCTTTTGAAAGCTGACCTCATAGTTTTACCTTAATCGCACAATAAACATATATTGTAACCCTCATAAGCTTTCAGGCTTTCCTATAATTCCATTTGTATCGCATTTATCCTATTACTTCTGTACTAAAGTTTGCCTCAATGACTTCAAATGAAAAAGCCACACTTATTTTTATTTATTTTGCTACATTATATATTTCTTTTTTATATATTATTTTTTGTAATATATGTTTAACTATCTTTAGAAACTAGTTTTAAAACTTACGTTGTTCATACTTTAAAACAAACTTCTTTTAGAAGTGCTGCTCTGTAAGAATGCGCTCTTAGCTCAGCCCACCGCACAAAAGACTGAAGCAGAGATCAACAAGGAACCATTTTATGTTGCTTCGGTGGGAGCCCAGGTAGAGCACATATCAAAGTCAAACTACACTCTGCCATCCCACCCTTAACATGCAATCAATATTACAATGGTTGAATTCACTCCACATAAAGAGTAATGTATTAATGGCTTATTTAAAGCAACACAGTAATGGAAAAGCTATAAAAACGGCGGATTTACCATTGATGCCCTCGGTGGCATAAGTGTCACATTTTGATATTGCTGGCAGCGAGACAGCCTTCCAAGAAATCTCCACTTAGTTTTTTCATTTCCTCAATCAAGGTGGAGGGCTATCTCTAACAGAAAATGGCGATGGAGCAGCCACCTGAGCTACTGCTACTGAGCCACCACCCTCTGGAGTAACGAAACTTGAGGGTGCCCCCCTGCAATGTACGTAGAGGGGCCCCCTCCAGACTCAATCAGGGGCTCTCCGGCGAGAGTACTGTGCTGATGGGGCCTCCTGGAGCTTGGGGGCCCCCCGCTCCGCAGGGGCTGTGGGGGCCTGTGTTACGCCATTGCCACCTCTCTTGAAAATCCTCTGTGCAAAGGATGGGGGGCTTGTTGCTTGATGGGAAACAGTTCAGAGCACGGAGCGACTGTACCACGAAGTTTGGGACCAAACATATGCAAATGAGCGTTGTCTCTGCCCCCATAGAAAATAGCCAATCTCTATAGTTAAGACACATCCCTTTTTAGTAGGGACAGAACCAACCTCAGAACAGTTTCCGCCTCATGAGGGTCACCCTCTTAGAGGTATATATTGAGTCTCTATGGCAGAGTGAGCAAGGGACCCAGAGGCTCAGGACAGGGGCACCCCTGCTTTTGCAGCTACAGTAAGGGTGAGGCTCCTTACGGACCTCCTTTGACTGAAACTCTGCAGACAAAATCTCATAATTAACAGGCATTGGGCCCAAGGTCTGTAACCATGAAACAAAAATAGCTAAGGGGATGGAGGAAGATAAATAACGAAAATGGGGGAGAGAAAGGACATTGATGATAAAACAGGAGAGTATAAGTGGGCCTGTGCCTAGCTCCTCCCTCCCATCATGCCAGTAACTGCCCATTCAGGCACACCTAAGCTCCAATTGTGTGTGGTGGTCTCGGAGGAATACACAAAGCCCAACTATCAACTACACCCAGTCATGTGCTCAGAGACAGGCTGCAGGTACCAAATTGCTAAGGCGAAAAATGCCAACTTTCTAAAAGTGGCATATTCAGGATTGTAATTTAGAATCCAACTCCACCATAAGTTAACTAGGATACCAGAGACACCAAACATGAACAAGTTATCTATTCCCATTTGGAAATTACACCTATAAAATGTAATAAGGCAAATCTAATGTTATCCTATGGGAGAAATAGGCCTTGCAGTAGTAAAAAGCTAATTTAAGAGCTTTCCGCTACCAGGACATGTAAAACTTAAACGTACATGCCTACCCTTATAAATACATTGCACCTTGCCCTCTGGGCTGTCCAGACCCTACCTTAGGGGCAACCCCCTAGGGTATATATAATATATTACATATATTAGAAAGAAAAGTTTGAGCCTGGCAAAAGGTTTTGTGCCAGGTAGAAAGTCTAAACTGCCCTCACAGGCATGAGACATGGTGAAAGGGCTACTTAAGTGAGTGGCACAATCAGTGCTGCAGACCCACTAGTAGCATTTAATTTACAAGCCCCGGGCAGGACACATGTAGTGTCATTCTACTAAGGACTTATTGGTAAATTAAATATGCCACTTGGGTATAACTCAATGTTACCATGTTTTAAAAAGAGAGTACAAGCACGTTAGCACTGATTAGCAGTGCTAAAGTGTACAGAGCCCTAAAGCCAACAAAAACACATTCAGCAAAAATAGGAAGAAGCAGGCACAAAGTATGGGGATAACCCTGCAGAAAGGGCCAGGTCCAACAGTCCATAACTTAGGATCCTCTCCTATTACTCGCTGACATTAAGCTTGCACCAGATACAGGAATCTGCTGCCTTTTAGCTAGGTTTGCTCTATGGAAATAACAAATGCACATACATACATACATCCTAAAGTTCTGGGTGCTAAACACCATCTTAATATTGCTGGCACCCTTGTAAAGATGGTCTAAAACATCGACCTTGAACGTTTTCTCTATCCACTTTTTTTAAAAGTCTGCTGTTGTGTTTTAGAAAGTAGCCTCTTGTAATGTTCAAGTTTTACTGTCTACAATATCTGCCAAGCACACGCTTCTCAGCCTCTGAGCTGCAGAAATAGTTATGACCAGCTTTATTGTAAACTGGAACCCATCAATCATCAAAGAAGGACTAATGGCTGACACTCTGATGTGGTCTACGGCCTTTGCAGCGTCTTACCTTTTGTGTGGCAGTTGAATGTCCTGTGCCTAACACGTTTACGCTTTGCATGCCTTCCGCTGCTCATTTTCTCCGAGGCAGTTAGTTTCTGTAGACTAAGCAGTGGACATTAATGATGTTCAGCTTAAAGCACTGGTGAGTAGACTGCTGAAATCGTAAAAATCACTTCACGCTGCAGCACTGCTCACCAGCCCTGGCCACTTCAGTGTTCAGTCATACGTCACGACGTGCGCCTTTCTCTTAGCGCAGCAGCAATAGATCACCTGACGGCGCCCCCCTCCTTGTGCTATAGGCGCGTGAAAGCACGTCAGAGCGCTAGCCCCCTGCTCTGAAGCTGCTAATGATATTACTGCACGCGCGTCCCTCTTGTTCGACATCAGCAATATCGCAGATAACAGAAGCCTTTTTCATGCCTCCCGGGGTTTGAAGGGTTTATGAGCTTCTGTCAATAGCCAGTATGCTTTTATAGATTTCCTTGGTAGAACTTCCAATTAGTAAATCACAGGCAATACTGGAACATTACCATACTGCACAGATACGTTATTTGCGGGTTTTCCTGTTGGGTGTCTTATTTCACTCTGTAAAACATGTTAGCAATCAATATAAATGTGTATACTCATTGGCTTTTCACAAATTGCCTATCAATGGCTTGACCCCCCATGTACAATTACACCAGTATGGCACAAAACATCATGGTTTTATTCTCCACCTACAAAATATTGAATCCATGATCTCGACTACCAAGTACCAACATGTGGTCAAGATGTGTGGAAATAGGAATGCTTAATGTATGCCTGTGTGTATATAATTACTTAGATGGTATACTGGCTGTCCATTTCATGGATACAAAATTCTGCTATTGTTATGAACCCGAAACCGGTCCCAGGATGCTTGTTTCCGGTCCAGGGAAGAGATGGCTTGGCAGTTCGGGTTGGACTGTTCCCATGAGGCACAGGGTCAGACTGATTTGCATATGGCCATGTCTGAACTGGGGTGGTGGAGTGAGCTAAAGAATGATGATGGATTAAACCCAGATCAGTTGACTGGGGGGTGAGTGTTTGATTTGCTCAAACACTCCGTCCATCATCCCCTTTGGTATCGCTTAGGTCATATTTAAACACAAAATTGTGACATACATCCCTCCCCAGCGTTAGAATCCTAAAGGCTGTTTCAGACCTCAACCTCCCCAGGAGAACCAGCACTACCCCCCACCTCAGAGCCCTCCACTGGCTCCCTGTACAGAAAAGATGCCTCTTCAAGCTCCTCACTCATGCCTACAAGGCCCTCCACAAGTCTGGGTCCACCTACATCAACCACCGCCGGACGTTCTAGTGACCAACCCGGGAACTCCACTCCCCCTCCCTCGCCCTGGCCCACACCCTCCGCATCCGCCACAACTACTGTGGAGGTCGTTCCTTCTCTTACTTTGCCGCCAAGTCCTCAACGGACCTCCCCTTTCACCTATGCACCTGTACACTTGAAGTATTCAGGAAGAGGCTCAAGGCATGGCTCTTCGACCAAGGATGTTTGGACATAGCACTTGGAGACCCCCAGGGTGACAAGTCGCTCTTTACAAAACGTCTTTGATTGGTTGATTAAAAGAATGTGAAGTCTGAGTGGATGAACACACATTGGTATGAAATTTTAGGGATTTCCCAAACTTTTGATAGACCCATTTCCACCTCCCATATGGTCACAGTTGTATTCATGTTAATCCTGATTCTGAAAATAAGCCTGACATTTTCTTCTGTAGGATTATTTCTAGGTGGAGTAAATATCTGGCATCTTTGGTAATCACAGAGAATTGTAGAAGTACTTGAGGAAAAGCTGCAACAGTTGCAGTATCCTAGGAGAATCCCTGAATTTATTTTTGAATTTCAAGGTACTCACATGAAAATACAATTTAGGTCGATGCAAAATTAGCATAACAGAAATTACGTGAAATGCTCATAATTTATGAAAAATTAAGTGTTGTTATGAGAAATGCTGGCTTTGGTATTTTACATTACTGTTTTAGCATGAAGCAGCATAAAAAAAACGTTTCCCCCCATAAATTTAACACGTATCAAATTATACATGAGTCAAGACTTTGTAAAACTTAATTTGCATTTTGACAAGTCTGCCTATGTGGAACATTTTGTGGAAAAGCCCTTTTTACTTCACCCCTACCAGTTATAGTGATGTCCTCTACCTATTCCCACCACAAATAAGAATTTATACTTGTCCTTGAAAGAACCTAATCTCTAACCCTAGCCTTATTTGGAATGTGCCTATTACTGATTTATGCATGACCACAAATTCAGCGTAGGTAGTATATACCTCTGAGACATCAGTCAGTCTGTCAAGAAAATTACTTTCACCGGGTATTTCTGGAGAGAGAACACTCCCTGAATTAGCGGATGGGTAAGTGGAGGGATTTTTCCATGGGAAAAAAATCTGCTGTGGAGAGAACAGTATCAAAATGCTAATACACTATATGTATGCCATAGGAATGCATAAACATACACTTGCTACATTCACTCACATGTGTGGATAGTTGGACCTGTGAATAACAAGGAATTCATGGAAGAATTACAGAAATACTTTGTGCAACTGAGACCATCACAGATTCCTGGAAAGTGTGCTGAAACCCTTGTGGATTCCATAATAGTCAGAAATGTAATTCAAATCTTGATACACGTTAGTTTCGAGTAAGGGCAGAATTGAGGGCATGGTGAAGGCAGTCACCGTGGCGGAGGTGCTCTAATAAGCTACAGCCCGCCCTCTGCTTGCATAATCCTGCCCCATCCTCCACCATGCCTGCAGGTGGGCCATGACTCTGGTCCTACTGATGCTCCCTGATTCGTGGAAGCTGCCCGTGCTCTGCGTCTACCCAAAACAGTAGAGGAGATCACAGGATGAGCAATACAGAGGCCTTGGAGTTGTCTTTGCACCAGGCTGGCACACAGCCCCAGACAGGAAGGGGGCCCAGCGAAGAGTAAGAGACTAAAGTGAGTCACACTCTGGTGCTGACATAGAGGTGGGGCATGGAAGAGGATATGAGGCACAGGCCCTGAGGGGGCAGCGCCTCTGACGTCCTTCACGTTGTTTTGAAAGCCTGGGGTGAGGACTCTTGAGCATGGCAGTAGAACTGTAAGGTCAGTACTCAAAAGATGGAGTGAGTCAGACAGTGTGAGAGCCAACCTTAGTTCCTGGGCCCTGGCGAGGCAAGGAGGATGACAGAGGCAAAGTTTGGGCGTGGCCGGCTGAATTGAACTGATGGAGGTGCAGGGAGAGTTCTCTCCCCTATAGGGATTCGATGGACATTGGCGTAACTCTGAACACTGGAATAATAATTTTTCAACAGTTTTACCCAGTAGTCACAGTGACACGCTGAGCTAGATTTTGAGCCTGAAGGTACATTGAAGCTGTTTTGCTGAACCAGGGTTGGTTGGGGGGGTGCTATTTTTAATTGGCCTCATCTCCACTCTTTCTCCCCTGATCCCCTTGGCCTGGAATGTTGGTTGAGGGAGGCAATGTTGATGGACGTGAAGCATAGTGGGCAAAGGATTAACCATACTTTGATATGCTATGAGCTGTCTGGGTATTGCCAAACCCGTCTCCTGCCAAAAATAGATTTATTATGAGAAGGTGAGGTCTGACGCACACTGTCAATCAACTAGCAGCAGGCTAAGACCAAGCACATAGTGAAAGATTAAGCACAAAGTACTATCTCTTAACCAGTATGGAACACTTTGCAAAACATCCAATGAAGCATCACCGCAGGCCATAAATTGGGGATCCCATGCAGGAAGATGTTTTCACTGATACAATTCTACAGGTTATAAAAGCATCACATCCCTCACACAAAAGATTTTAGAAGTGTCCATGGAAGTTTCTTTGCTTCGCCAGGACCTCAACAATGTTGTGGACTTGGTCACCACTGAGAAATGTTGGATCTCTCCGGCAGAGAAAGCACTGCCCAGCATTCCACAGTGAAGCACCGGGTAAGTTCAACCCAGCATATTGAAAGGAGAATTGGGGGTGCTGAAGGGTAGGCTCTCCAGCTTTAGGGAGACAAAAACAGTAATCATGGATCCGCTGTTTATATTTAAATAAGACACTCGTAAGGCCCAGTTCTTACCGTAGGGCACTATTTACGGCTCCTCTGGCAGACCAAGCCATTGTTTTTACAGGTATTAATTTCAATAGTCTGCAATTGTTCTGGTATTTTACTGACATAATCCCACAGCCATGCAATAGTAAATTAATGATTCAGCATTAGAGGTCTCACTAAGAACTTTGATGGACTTATGGCCCAGTGCAAGTTCCAGCCTAAATAAAGTACCTACAATTACCTTATAATGCACTTTTCTGGAGGTCTGTATGAGGTGTTGTTACAACTTTAACCCCCGCATCACTGAGTGGTGTGTGCACCACATTGACACTGGTGACAGCCTACCTGTCAAAAATAAACTGTACAGGTTGTCTGACCATGTTAGAGCCAGCATTAAAGCTGAGGTTGCTAAGATGCTGGAACTGGGGGTAATTGAACTGTCTGAGAGCCAATGGGCCAGTCCAGTGGTGCTGGTACCCAAACCTAATCCTCAGGGGGGACCCAAGGAGTTAAGGTTTTGTGTGGGCTACAGAGGATTGAATGCAGTCACAAAGACTGAGACTCACCCTATACCTAGAGCTGATGAGCTTATTGATAGGTTAGGGGCTGCTAAGTACCTGAGAACTTTTGATTTGACTTCAGGTTACTGGCAGATTGTCCTCACTGATGGAGCAAAGGAGAGGTCAGCATTCTCCACACCAGATAGACATTATAAGTTCAAGGTGATGCCCTTTGGATTAAACAATGCACCTGCCACCTTCCAAAGGTTGCTGAACAGGGTCTTGTCTGGCTTGGAACAATTCAGTGCAGCTTACCTGGATGATATAGCTGTAAACAGTCCTACCTGGGGGGATCATTTAAGCCACCTAAGGGAAGTGCTTCAGACCATGCAGAAGGCAGGCCTGACTATTAAGGCAAGCAAGTGCCAAATAGGGGTGAGTTCTGTGGTGTACCTGGGCCACCTGGTAGGTGGAGGCCATGTACAGCCTCTCCAAGCTAAAATCCAAACTATTTTGGATAGGACAGCTCCTGTTACCCAGACTCAGGTCAGGGCATTCCTTGGACTGACATGGTACTATAGAAGGTGTGTTCAAAATTATGGGACCATTGTGGGGACCCTAACAGAACTCACTTCGAAAAAGAGGCCCAAGAAGGTGATTTGGACCCCAGAGTGTCAGAAGGCTTTTGACATTAGTATATGTAGGTGTTTTAACTGTATTCTAATGTGTTTCTTTCAGCATAGCACTGGCCCTGGGCCTGGTTAGGCAGAGCCCAGAGTCAGTCAAAGTCAGTTACCACCAGCATCAGTCAGCAAACAGCTGGGGGGTGCCAGGGCACAGGATGACTTTGCAACATAGCCCCTCTCCCCAATGAAAGGTGATGGGTTACTAACCTACACCCTGGTAGTCCTCATCAGCTAAGTGGAAAAACCTGGAAAGTCCATCTGCATTTGCATGGGCAACCCCAGGTCTGTGTTCCACTGTAAATTCCATCCTCTGTAGGGAAATGGACCACCTTAACAGCTTGGGATTCTCCCCTCTCATCTGCATGAGCCATCTGAGAGGTCCGTGGTCAGTTTGAATATGAAAGTGAGTCCCAAACAAATATGGTCTCAACTTTTTCAGGGACCACACCACAGCAAAAGCTTCTCTCTCAATGGCACTCCACCTCTGCTCTCTGGGAAGAAGCCTCCTGCTAATAAAGGCAACTGGCTGATCAAGGCCCCCTTCATTTAGCTGTGACAACACTGCCCCAATCTCTTGCTCTGAAGCTTCTGTCTGAACCACAAATTATTTTGTGAAGTAAAGGAGCCAGTAGCACTGGTGCTAAACACATGGAAGCTTTCAGAGTGTCAAAAGCCTTCTGACACTCTGGGGTCCAAATCACCTTCTTGGGCCTCGTTTTAGAAGTGAGTTCTGTTGTGAGTTCTGTTAGGGGCCCCACAATGGTCCCATAATTTTGAACAAACCTTCTATAATACCCTGTCAGTCCAAGGAATGCCCTGACCTGAGTCTGGGTAACAGGAGCTGTCCAATCCAAAATAGTTTAGATTTTAGCTTGGAGAGGCTTTGCATGGTGCTGGAAAAATGGCCCAAGTCATTTGTCCTATTGCAAATCCCCTGTTACATAGTTTAACTTGGTAGGCAGTTATTGATTAATAACTATGTATAGGAGAGGGCTAGAAATGCCATTCAAAGACTTCATAGAATGGTATTATTAAATCAAACAATATCATACTGTTGAATCATATTGTTGAATTTCTCCTAAATTGTACATGCAAGAAGTTATAAGACTTTCTTGTTTGTAAGTCCAAATTCAGCCTTCCAGTGGCTGATTGGTTAGAGTTAAGTGGATTAGCCAGGCTGCCTTGTAGAGTTGATAAAGAGCCCCTGGGGTTGATCAGCTCTGCTGGGAGGACAGTGTGCTGTTCCATAGGAATGCCAGGGCAGGGGGAAGAGTCGTAAACCATGGTCTTCAAAGAGGAGAGCAGAGGCCAGTGTAATTTACTACTCTGAACTTACCACCTCAGGCATATGGTAGGATTAAGGAAGGTATGAACAGATGCAGGGGAGTCTAAGTAAATTAGCCATCCTAGGGGTGTGTTTAGCCAGCTCTTACATCCTTGCTGGAAAATCAGCCATTATGGATTTGGAAGATTTGATGCACTCTGGGACAAAATAATGCCACACTCTACAGGATGTGGTCATAACTTTGAGGAGTTACCCTGCTCCCATTGGTCAGAAGTGACCTCCTGCATGACCCAGAGAACTTGGAATAAGTATCTGAGAGGGGCAGAGTCCTCCAGATATGCTGCTTGAAACTTACTGAAGCAAGAAGTGCCCTGCTGAGAAGTTTTGCTGTGCAAAGATTTCTAAGGCCTGACCTCTGAAAACTGCACCACCTGAAACTACAGCTCTGTGGATTATTTTGCTGAAAAAGAACTAAAGAGTGGACTCCCTGAAAGCTTCAGGTTGAAAGAGCTCAACTGGAACATCACCAACTAAATCTACACCTTGGAGAACCATCAGTGGATTTGTAAGGGTTTTGTACCAGTGGATTGTGGGAACTGACGTCCTCAACTTTCAAGGACCATCTTGGAGCTTCCAGACTCTTGGAGTAAGTTTGAGACACTTTGGGACCCTTTGAGGATCTTCAGGAAGAAGTTCAAGAAGTTTGGAGAACTTTGAAGCAACTTTGAAAAAAAGCTTCATAGAGGGACCGACTCAACCTGGCCAGCCAGGCCGCCTGCCTTCAACCGCGAGCCGAACAAGCCAATCAGGTTCGTCCTGCTAAAAGCTCCATCGCTCCAACTTCCAGAGTTTGACTGGGACTAGAAGAAAACTGAAGCTGGCGAACCCACACTGGATCCGGCTACATGAGGAGCATCGAGAGACCCCGCAAGAAAAAGCTCCAGAAAAGTTTTTAATTCCGCTCGAAAAAAGGTGACGGGAGCAACCGCGAGAGCCAAGCCGCCTGCCTTCCATTGTGTGCCGGCCTGGATTCCTGGGTTGCCCCGCAGAAGCGATCTTGATACATTTTCGAAGTCCGCTCCAGGGAAGTTGACTGGGACCTTGTCACAAGTCAAGCCGGCGAACCCTCACCATATCTGGACTGGCTGGGAGCTTTGAGGACCCTCAGGAAGAAAAGCTCCAGAAAAGTGTGAAGTTAGAAACTGAGACCGGGTCCTGCCGGGATCTGTAGCTGCTCAGGGCTCCAACTTTGACTTTGGCCCAGTCTATCGCGAGCAGGTATCACAATATGGTGCTAATCTTCTGAGTGCTATATTTTATTAAATCTTTGAAAATTCATATCTCCAGTTCCCTACATTAGATTATTGTCGTTTTGGTGTCATTTTAAAGATTAAAATATTTCCTATTGTTATAAATTGGTGTTGGATTTTTATTATGTGTTGTTTCTTAATTATTTACTGAAATGGTGTTTTTAAATGCTTTACATACCTGTCTTTGAAGTTAAGCCTGTCTGCTCACAGCCACGTTAATAAAGGGGTGAGCATAGGAATAATTTACTAAGACCTATGCTGAGTCCTACCATGTGTTAGTGGCCTTATTGCCAGTGGCAGACCTACATTTGCTCCTACCAATAACCCACTTTCCAACAGGTGTTAAATTTAGGTTGTATCCAAAAAGAAGACCAAGATAACGATATTCCTTAACCACCTCCACAGGAACACCGCTTAGCCACCAATTAAAACTTATATGCAGAATCCTTTCTTTCGAGAAGACCATTACTTTTGATTTGGCGATATTTATTTTAAAATCTTTGGACTTAAAATTGTCAGCAAAAACATCTAATTGCCGCTGGAGGTCAACCGGCGTCAGATCTTACAAAACTGTATCATCAGCATAAAACATTTCTGAAATTGACTTGTGGCCTACTTTTGGGGGAAAAGACCTAACCTGGTGTCATCCTACTATATCATCCCCAATATATATGTGGAGAGCAGGAGCAGGGCAGCATACACCCGTATCTCAATCCATTAGGGTGGCAATTTTTCTAGACAGTGCTTCGTTACCCCCTAGATCTACCCTGGTCCATGAGCCTTCATGTAGTTGAATAATCAACGTTAATAAACCCTGAGGGCACTTCCATTTCCACATCTTCTCCTAAAGTAAAGGCCTATTTAAAGTGTCAAACTCTGTTGACAAATCAGTGTATGACACAAACAGACCTTGGGTTGAATTCTTGCCTCACTTACCCAATCTTCTAACAGCCCCAGAAGATGTTTCACATATACCTTGTTATGGATATACAACAATGTGATCATACTGCAACTTGATGGAAGGTCCTGTTTCCACTTTTTATACTGCTGGACCCTAATGCTACCTCTCCAAGTAACTGAAGCCAGTACTTGTGCCCACAAACTAGGGTTGAATTTAATTCCATCAGAAGAAAGGCCATCAGGGCCATGGGCCCTAGAATTCTTTAGGCCTTTTATGATGATTCAATACTCCTTACAGACGGAGCCAGATAACTCTCCATTAACCCCATTTCTAAGGCCCCAACCTGCACATTCCACAGTCCTCCCACATTTTCAACTTTAAGTTTGTACAGCTCTGATATATAACTCACCCATGTTTCCACAGAACCCAGCACTGCTACAATAATTTTAGCTGCCTCCAACACTCTATTTACTTAGTCTAAAAACCTTTTGAGCTTCTTGTTCTCATGGAAACAATTGTATTTGCCCAGATACTCTCTCTTTCTTGACAAACTAGTCTTCTAAGGTCTTTCCTATAGTTTTCCTGCGATATATAACTAGGCAACCCTTATTGACTCTGGCAATTTTATATAAATAAGAATTATAGCTAGTTATTCCCCAGTTGAATTACACTTAGTTCGGGAGAAAGAAGAGAGCCATGGTGTGAGAAATTAGGCTGTTGGTTGAGGGGGCTGAAAACCTACTCAAGCAGCAGCCACAGTCCTCCTCAGGGTGAACCAGAAAAACTCACTAAATTAATCTGTGCTTAACGCACTGATAGTTTGGCACCAAAGCAGTCAGGTTTAACTTAGAGGCTATGTGGAAAGTATTTATGCAGCACTTAAACAGTAATAAAGTGAAAACACAATGCAAGAAAAATCATCACTAATTTAGAAACATAGAGTACATTTTGCTAAATTATTTGACAGGAAAACAACAAAAATCCAATCAGTTGAATTTATAAAGTATAAAATAGTGCTTAAAAGATCAAAGTGCCAGCGGCGTACATCTATTCGCGTGAGGCTGGGACAGTGTCGAAAGTTATGGTTGACCATAAAGATATGCAGTTCGATACATGAAGTGGATTGGCCGGTCTCTGCTCACTGTTGGAAGAAAAGTGTCTGAGAAGGTAAAGTTCACTGGGGCAAGGCAACCGGTGGTGTCTGAGAAGGAGGTATCATCATCAGGGTGCCGCTGGACTAAATTGTGGTGAAGATTCTTACGTTCAGACACTCTTATGGAAGCCGGAAATCTCCAGCAGGACATATCTGCAGGCTGTAGCCAAAGAGGGCCTCACAAGGCTGGACAGGAGTCGCTGAACAGGATTTGCTTCTGTGGAGAAGAGCATATTGGGAGCTGCGGCAAAATCAAGCAGACTTGCGATGCACCTTCGGTGGACTTGTGAGCAGGTGGGTCCGATCTCCTCTCGGTTCTCAGAGCAGGTATTGGCAGAACATTTTTAAAGTTCTAAGTTTTTGATCTGGGCTACCTGTGAGCCTTTACCACCTCTTCCAAGGGTCCATTACTGGAGAGGCATCACTAAGAGGGTCCACTCAGGCTGGGTCCAGGTGCAGAATCAAGATTGTTGTAGCCGTTTCTGTCCCTGAGGCTCTGATCAGGAGGCTATCCAACTAGCCCTTGGAGTCACTTTGGAATTCCTGGATTCAAGCAGGAATGAAGGCCTTGAGCAGAAGGGCAGTCCTCTGAAGGCGCTGGGCAGGCTTCAGCAGAAGAGCAGTCCTCTGAAATACACAGAAGACCACAGGCGGCAGGGCAGTCCCCTGGGAGTCCTTCTGCAGATACGGAAGTGTACTGAATAGTGGGTCTGAAGGTCATATTTTTATACCTGATGCCAGCTTTGTAGTGGAAGAACCTTGTGGAGTTATCCACTCACAGAAGTGTTTGGAAGTTCCTACCTCCCTGGTCGCATTCTGCCTGCAGTCACAGTAGGCTAGTGTGAAGTTATTTGTGTAGGAGCTGAGGCCGGGTCTTTGATGTGCAAGTATGGCTGTGCACAGCTCTGCCCCTCCATCCTGCCATGGATGTCCCATCCTGCCGACACCCAATCCTGCTATTGTGTGGCTGTCTTGGAGGAACACAGAAAGGCCAACTGCCAGTTACACCCAGTCAAATGACCCAGGAAACAGGCTGCAGGCACCAAACGGCTAGGACAAGAAAATACTAAATTTCTAAAAGTAGTATTTTTTTAAAATTGTGACTTAAAAGCCAACTTTATCATTAACGAGGATTTTAAATTAAAATTCTCTAGACACCAAATATGACATTAGCTAGCTGCTCCCAAATAAAAAGTATCACTTATTAAATGTAATAAGGTAACCTAATGTCATCCTATAGGAGTTGTGGGCCTCACAGTAGTTAAAAATGGATTTGGGTGTTCTTCACTAACGGGACATGTAAAACCTATAAGTCCATGTCCAACTATTCAATTACAATGCACCCTAGGGCCTACCTTAAGGGTGAATTATATGTAATAAAAAAGGGATTTTTAGGCATGGCAAGGCAAATATTTTGCCAAGTCAAATCAGCTGTTTGAAGGGGCTACTTAAGTGTGTGGGGCTGCAGGCCCCAAGTAGTATTTAGTTTATCAGCCATGGGTATATGGCTATACCACTTTACTAGGGACTTATAAGTAAACTGAATATGCCTATCAAGTATGAGGCAACATTACCATGTTTTAGGGAGTGAGCACCAACACTTTAGCACTGGTAAAGTGCATAGAGTCCTAAGGCCCAAAAAAATGAAACCAGCAAACCAATAGAGGAGAAGACGAACCATTTGGGTGAAGATCACCCTAAGCCTGACAAGTCTAACACATGGTATCGCCCTTCTAGTGGGAGAGTGGCATTGAAGATCGAGATTATAAACACATGGCATGCTTCTTTTCATGTGCTACCCACAATGGATTGGGCAAGGATTAATGAAAATTCTAAACTATTTCTCCTGCAACCTTGAGGTTACAGGTGAACCAGGGAAAGCCGATCCTGGTCCCACTTCATCGATATTCTACTTGGCTGGCTGGTATGCTTAATTGACCACTGAAACCAAGGATATCATATACCTTGGCATTCACCTTACTCCGTAATACAAAAGGTGTCGGGAGCTCTTTATGACAACCCTAATGGTGCAGGTTATCCAAGCTGGGACAGACTACAGATTACTATAATTGGCAGGGGTCAATTGTACAAAATGATACTACTACCCATGCTTAGTTAGGTGCTTCTGACCTACCCATATTATAACCTCTGACATTTTTTTAGATAAAATACGATCAAGGAAGTGTAGCTTTAATTCAGCAAACCTACCCCAGATAATCACATTTGTCACGCTTAGTTTATGAAGGGGGGCTCGAAATTACAAACATCCACTTTTATTACTGGGCTAACCATTTGCTCATCATAAACTACTGACCCTTTAGTGTCAGAGAAAAACCAACCTTTTAGTGGCAGGGACTACCCACCCTTTCTTTTTGAGTGAAACATGTTCTAGGATGTGTCTAGGATGTGGAGGTAGTGAATCTACTTTACAGGTCGCTTGTCCTTGAGACTCTTTCCCCAGTGACCAGAGGTATGCCAAATGCCCTTCAATGGATGTGATGGGAGGGTAAACTCACACAGGAAACACCACTATGGTGAGAGTTCCTCCTAGCTCACTCAGCACAACTGCAGAGATTTGAGATTTGGGTCAGCATAGGTATAGCTAGGTTTTCATGCTTTCATTGTTTTTTGTGTGGATATCAGTGATGTTTACTCAATGTTTTACAAGTGTTCTGAAATCGGTGTTCATTCAACTGTTCAACCTTCAAAATACATAGAAACTGACTACTTTTCATTTGTTTACAAATCAACCTGCTGCTTGCTTGAAACACATGTTCTAACACACATATTTAAAGTGCTTGAAAGTTATTGAAGGGTCTGTTTTGTATCCCCACTAGCACTGTGACCAGTGGAGTTATGGTAGGCTTTGCTAAGCCTAGAAGATTATCTATTTCTCTCTCAACCACACTCACAGACTTTCTCACTTCTCATTACTTCTCACAATCACTCTCTTGGGACTGTGCATGACTTTCAGGACTATTAACTCATTTAAAAAGAAGGAAAGTGTTATATTAAAATATTTTTTTAATAAACGAATTCCTGGACACAGACGGTAGGGTCTTTCGCTTACTCCCTATTAAACATTATGACATTGTAGGAGTGGCCAACCCTGCCAAAAGCATAGTATGTTAGAAAACGTGTGAAGTTTTTAATTACACCTGATAATTTAGCGGCTCTGCATTCTGAAACACCTGAAACCTGATGCTTTCAGCATGTTTGCTCTGCTTTTCTGCACTTTGCCTGACTACATGAAAGTAGTGTTCTGTTGTTGCTTGGCTACTAATAGCTACCAAGTATCCCCATGTCAAGAGTCATGCTTTAAGTAAGTTTTGACTTTTTCCACCAATATCATGTATTCTGGGACTTGAAAGGTTGCTGGTGCTGTTAATATTGTAAATATGAGGTCAGAAACACTAGAGGTAAAGTGAACTTGGCTAAAAAGCCAGGATTAGCTGAACATATCACACATAACAATCGGAAATTTTACAGCAGGTAATTTTTGTTGTTATGATGCCTTGGTATATAGAAAACGTTGTGTCGAGCTTTCAACACTGTTGCATGCACATGGTAACAACACGCTTTTCACAGGTACCTGTCACTATGCCTTGTATTGAATGTTTCGATTAGGTCACTGCAAAATATAAATTAAGTCAATGTAATTCGTGTAATTTTGAGAATTTCATGTTAAGCAAAATTCCCAGACTCACCCCATATGCCACAACAAGTGATTACTCACCATTCGCAGTAAAAATATACCTAAATCCATCATTCGCAATAAAACTTTACTGCATCTCATGGAAACCACCACACGCAAGCAGATGTTGTCTGTGGTGCCTTTTAATGTTTTGCACTATTTTCTGGCATGAAATGGGATCTCGTCAAAAATTGAAGCAAGGACGCATTTCACAGTAAATATAGAGTTAATTATTGGATTTGCATTTCATATAATTATGTGTACTTTTGTGTAATTTTTACTGACATTTCACATAATTATATAAAAGCAAGTCACATAAATTATGCACATCCGTAGTTTAGAGCTTGGGGTGTTTGGCAATTGACCTGTTATCCATAATGATTTGTGAGTAAAGGGACTTCATTGGTCTAATGGTTTTACCAATCCTGTGTCTATGGGAACTTGTGATAGCACATATTAGCCAAGATTTCTACAAGCCAGCCATTTCACCAATCAGTGACAAAATGAAAAACTGACAAAAGATCAAATATGAATTTAACAATCCCATATTCTCTGCAGTGTATACAATATTTAAATCAGGCCTGAAAACATGCTTCTAAATCCTGCACCTATAACTCAAACACACAAAACTGGAAGACACAAAAGGGAAAAAACATCTTGGTGATAACCCCAAACAACAGAAATCAACCAGCCTAATCTTAGACCAGTCTTTCTCGCTGCTGCTTGTATAACAAAGTCACATAGTATTGGCCCCATCAGGAAGAAATAAAAAATGACACACGCTCTCTCATTTTATTAACTCTTAATTGCAGTTTAGTTTGAGGATGTGCAGGTGTTTATCAGTGTTTAGATGGTTACAAAGATAATTGCTATTTCGACTTCAGTGGGGTTATATCCATTATTATGCATTTAAAACTAAAACAGCCTGGCATATCTCATTTCAGGGACGTATAGTATTCACCACACTGCAATATGAATATAAACTGCAAAGACTGCTATTGCTACCTCCAATTAAGGCTCACCCAAGGAACATACCAGACTGAGTTACAGGCACTCCTGGAACTAATTCCATTAGAAGCCTAACTGACTACTGAACAACTGGGATGGGGTGGGATTTCAAGAGTGCTTCATGCTCTTATATGTAATTCTCCAGACTGCTTCACCTTTTTTAGATCACATTAGGATGAAGACCTAGGTCAACTGATGAGGTACACTGGAAGGATGCTCTTTTCAACTCAATGGACTTACCTATATCCACTAGACTGTACACTTTTCAGATTAAGTACTTGCACTGAATTTACTTCACCAAAATGAGCATAACACAATCCCTGAACTACATCAGACGGCACATGGAGACTGAAGATTTTTTTCTACGTGATATGGAACTGCCGAATAGTGAGAAATACTTGCTCACAAGATTATCCAAAGACAGCCTATTGCGTTGTGTCCAAAATGTTGATAATGGAAGTGATGGATGAACTTGGAGGCTTGAGGGGAACGTAATTCTGGAGGGCATTGGTGTGCTTCTGACTAAAAGAGATATTGTCAAACATTGGTGATCCATGATGAGCCTTTCACAAGACAGGCGAATGAGGTGCACAGATAAGTGATCACAATTAGAATAGCCAATTTACTGTGCCAGGAAATGTCCTCATAAACACAATGGGATTTGGGGACCTTGATGAGACCACTTCAACATATCACTGTTAAGTATCTCCAATCTGTAAGTGGTTCCTCAAATTAAATGGGTCAGTATTCAAGTATATTAGAATATGGGCCTGATTTAGAGTTTTGTAGATGGGTTACTCCATCACAAATTTGTCAGATAACCAGTCTGCCTTATTACAAGTGAATTATATTATATAGCACTTGCAATAAGGCAAACTATTTTTGACTGAAACCCGTCTCAAAACTCTAAATACAGACCTTTCATTTTCCATGAGTGTGACACATATGTCATTTACTTCTGCAATCTGTTTTATGCATGAAATTGAATAAAAAAGAGGTTTATAGAGTAAGGATCAGATTCACAAAAGATAGTTAGAAATTTGCTAAACATCATTAGTGAACCTGACTTAAATATTCCTAGTAAATTTGAGTTAATATTGCAAGTCAGTAGATGCATTACAGAAGCTTGAATGTATTATTGCAAATGTGTCTTTAGTTGGTGAATGATTTTTATAAACAGGTTTTCTGTGAGTTTTAACACATTTTACAGTGCAAAGTCATCCCCAGCATTTTACTAGTGCAAAATGACACATTATGTACATAATATACATTAAAAAGACAATGTGTTCTAAACGCCACACTAAAAAACCACAATCGCTGTCAAAACAGTATGAATTGGTTGCTGCATTTATTTCTGCTTGTGCCTAATAAAGATTTTTTGTCTCTTTAAAGTCTGTAAATGTGGATCCTCTACCAGTGAAGCTCTTATATGACAAGTCGCATGACCAGGTTTGGGTTCTCAGCTGGGGGGACAAGCGGAAACTGCATCCAACATTGCAGGTAAATAAGCAGATCATTGAATGACATGTTTGTGTAATTGTGAAATTGATCATAAATATGTAAACCATCTATTTTACTTCTATGTGTGTTCTTCTCTCCTAACTGATTAAGTTGCCTTGAGAAAACTTAGTGCTAAATTTACTTCACCATTATAATAGAATGTATGCAGTGATTCTCCATTATATATATTCTAGTGGAAATAAAGGCATGTCAGTTGTATGTCAGTATCTAAGATTTTTAAATAAGAGGTTATGCCACTACCCAATTCAGCATTGTGCATTTTATTAACCACACTATCCTCACATCAACATTACCACTTTGGGTGTCAGCAACACACCCACAGGACAAATGGATACATGTTCCTCCTAGCCCAAACCACCAATCTGATTCTTAGCTGTATGATCAATCAGTAAAGTATTATCAGAGCATTTGTCTTTATTAGATTTTGGGGCCTGCTGGAGCCCAGCAAGAACATAGTCAACTTCCTGAACTGACATGACATAACTCTGCCCTGCAAGCACTAAGCGCATTTTAAAGCCATCTATTTCTCTTCCTAAACTACGCTGCTATTCCATTGCTATTTTGCACACTATTAGACACGTCGCACCTTGGTTAGAAGCTTGGGAACTTGGGGGATGGTTCTGATCGGGGTCATGCACAGAATCTTTTTTATGTAATTTAGGACATATTTCATTATGTTTTTTTTTTTTTAAAACCTTTATTCGTGCATATTAAAAGAACAAATACGGGCCTACAACCTTCAGGCCGGCCACGATACGGTTAAGCACTGATACAAACATTACGGCCCCTGTGCTTCAACGGTCAAGATTAGCAACGATTTATGAATTATACACTGGAGAGATCCTTGACCCCAGGGAAAGGAGAAGTGAAGGTTAATTTTAAAGTTTTTCAAAATAATGTTATCAGGGAAAAAGTCAGTGAAGAATAAGAACCAAGGAGATTCGAGTCCGCACGATATCTTCACCACACGGGAGAGCAGCAGCATCATTAAAACAGCAATGGAAGTAAAATCTCAGGCAGTGAGGCAATGCAGTTATATAACAGGATAGTCACATGAGCAATTACGCACCCCTCCAGTGCCGCCCCCACTCAGTCAACCCCACACCCGGACCCAGAATCGAAACAAGTATAGCGCAGAAACATAAAAAGAAAAAAAGGCCCATAGAACTAATTAGAAACAGTAAATTACCCCCCACCCTACACCAATGCGGAGGCTACGGCCTGCCCCCCCCCCCAGCATAGTGCCTGTCGCCCAATAAACCCGAAATATAGACAAGAAAGAGAGTAAGAATAGAGTAAAGAAAGATAAGTAAACAGTACACCTATGATAAAGGGGGTGAGAAAAGAATAGGACTATTCTAATCTAAACTCCCAAAAAGAAGAAAGAAAGTGGGGAGGAGCCTACGTATCATCAGAGCGCCCTAAACCATCGGCCATCTATGGCTTCCACACACTGAGAACCCACTACACCAAAAGCGGTCGTGTGAAAATGAATTGTCACAACAATTTAAATGAAGGAAGACAGATCGCGACGAGTGCGCACAAAGTATACATACAGTTCCAGTCCCAGTCCAGCCCATCCGTGAAACCATGGCGATATAAATCAGTCTAGCCCTGGCCCGATCGCGGGCTTGAGATTAAGCCAGCCCCTACATGAAGGCCCCGCATCCCGTGCAGACAAAGACAATATGGCCGCTTGGGAGAAGATGGTGAAGTAGAATCACAAAATGGCCGCCGACCATCTGTAGAGGTCCCTTTGTGCAACACATAAAGTCCAGACATGGCATGTAGAGTACAGGAGTTCCACAGAAAAGAAGCAGTAGGCCACCGTGAACGAGTCCTCGAGGATGTTAGGTGTTGCTCAGCTGGATACTCTTGCAGACGCGGTGAGGCAGGCAACAATGAAGCAGGCAGCAATGAACGGGGAAACAAAGTATCCGCTGTTGAGCTGGAGAGCAATTGATCCTGGGTGCCGGGAAAGCCAGATGCAGGCACCAGTGTAGCACGATCACACACAGCCGTTGCGTCCCCGCAAGAGGACAAAAGCACTGGCAGACCCACGCCGTGTTGATGACAAACGGAGCGCTCACGGCCCGCAGCCGACAGCATGGAGTCAAACTGCTCACTCAGCACCTGAAAGCGAGCACACATTTGTAGACCAAAGTCCCGCAGGACGGCCAGAACGGAGCCGCATGTCAGCGGAGGCTGCACCCCCACATCGGCAGCAATCCGGGACGGCACTGTGGAGCTGGTGTCTGGTGGAGGGAGGGCGAAGCGGGCAGCGGGCAAGACCGGAGTATCACCCCCCAGCCGCGAGCAGGCAAACAACGCCATGTTTTACCGCCGGACGGTACAATGGCCAGGGGGGGGGGTCGTAGCAAGGAGTCAGTTCCCCTCAGGTCTGCGCCGCAACTGGGAAAGCCAACAGTCGCCTCCCTTCCCTCGGATTCTCTTTGCAGCCGACTAGGCAATAGAAGAAGGGGGTCGGCAGCCTCCCACAGCGCGGTCCACAGATCGGGGCAGGAGACCCGCCGCACCGGGGCTTACCTTACAGCCCCAGCCCTTCAGGCGCGGGGTGCAGGAGGTGTCTGGCCGTCCCTCCCCAGGCTCATCTGGCGACAGTCCGTGGTGTTAGGTGAGGTCGGGACCGCGGGGCTCGGGTTTGCGCTAGCGGGTCCGGTGACTGCGGAGCTTCCAGGGGGCCGGCAAAGGCCACAATGAAGCAGGGGTCCAGGGCGGAGAACAAAAGCACCAAGAACTCCGGCATCCGGGCGGGCTGAGACTTCGGGGAAGCGGCGGCGTGGACAGCGCGTCTTCGCACACGTTTCACCTCGAGAATCGGCAAGGATAGGAATCAGGATGATAGTCCGGGGCCAAGGGCCGACGGAGCCGGGCGCTCAAGCGTCTGCTCCGGTCGCCATCTTGGCTCCTCCCCCCTTTCATTACGTTTTTAACTGTGTTTTTAACCATTACTGTACTCACTGTTTACTGCTTCTGTTGCTGGTGTTGGGGCCGCCCCGTTCCGTCACGGCTGTTGTGCCGATTGAGCGGAGGGCGGACCCTGCAACACTCAGCCATACCGCCTCCCTCTTTCCGCTTCCGGTGGCTCGCGTTTTGGCGCTCACCGGAAGGGTTCTTAAACACCTATGGGGCGGACGCGCAGCGGACATAACTCTGCCCTGCAAGCACTAAGCGCATTTTAAAGCCATCTATTTCTCTTCCTAAACTACGCTGCTATTCCATTGCTATTGCTATTTTGCACACTATTAGACACGTCGCACCTTGGTTAGAAGCTTGGGAACTTGGGGGACGGTTCTGATCGGGGTCATGCACAGAATCTTTTTTATGTAATTTAGGACATATTTCATTACGTTTTTAACTGTGTTTTTAACCATTACTGTACTCACTGTTTACTGCCTCTGTTGCTGGTGTTGGGGCCGCCCCATTCCGTCACGGCTGTTGTGCCGATTGAGCGGAGGGCGGACCCTGCAACACTCAGCCATACCGCCTCCCTCTTTCCGCTTCCAGTGGCTCGCGTTTTGGCGCTCACCGGAAGGGTTCTTAAACACCTATGGGGCGGACGCGCGCAGCGGGCGCGCCGCTGGCGCGCCGAAGGCGCGCCGAAGGCAAGCCCGTCTGCGCCCGTCCGCGCCAAGTCCGTGCCCAGGGCCCCGCACAATACATCCTCACCAGCGAAATACACGAGCAGCGCTTTACACGCCCTGCGACCTCCTCGGGAGCCGACCTGCTGTATCCTATATTCCGGGGAAAGGTTAACTAAATGCGACTGTGGACTCGCTCTCCCTCCCCCCCTACCAGTAAGGGCTTTTTGCGCCCATGAGCAGTTAGAGGAGACCCTGTCACAAGTCCAGCCTGTTTTCAGAAGCGGACTTATCAATGCTAGGTCCTTGGGCAAACACAAATATGAAATTGCTCATATGATAAAACACCTGGCTCTAGATATATTATTCATAACAGAGACTTGGGCCGATGCAGCATCGGACCCCGACTTCATCACGGCCATACCTACGGGGTATAGAGTGATCAGGGAAGATAGGCCTGTTAAGCGTGGGGGTGGAGTTGCTATTATCTTTAGGGACCAGTTTCCATCAGCTCATTATTCCATCTCCTCCTCCCTCTATGAAGGCCTCCACTTCTCACTCACACTTCATCCCAAATTAACGCTTAAGGGAATTCTTCTCTACCGCCCACCTGGCCCTCGCACTATGTTTTTAACCAATTTGGGCAATCTACTTGAATCAGCTATTTTAAAGTCCGATTTTATTATCCTTGGGGATTTTAACTTTTATATGGAGGATGCAGGGAACAAAGATACTGCAGAGCTATTGGATAGCTTTGGTTCCTTTGGACTCTCACAATTGGTGCAATCCCCCACACATACTGCTGGGCACACACTAGATGGTGTGTTCTCCTCAGTTCCGGGTCTTATGATCGAGGATACACTCCCTTTAATTTGGTCAGACCACTCCCTAATTAAATTCACGCTTCCCATGCCCAGTGAACCCAAGGAGGTTGCCAGTAAACACTCTGCCTCTGTTGGGCCAGCATGGAACAAAGCAGACTTACCATCCTTCAATGCTCTGCTGGAATCCTCCTATCCTTCCATACAGGATCAGGTAGACCCGGCTGTGGACAGCTACACTAATTGGTTACAGAATGCAGCGAATGCTTCAGTCCCCCGAAGAACGCTCTCAGCTAATAGATCTACACCTTCCGCCCCCTGGTTTACCGACGGTCTTCGTCTTGAAAAACAGCACTGTCGTCGCTTAGAAAGACGATGGCGGATAAACTATGATGAGCCACAGAAATTAGCATATAAGACTGCACTATCCAACTATAAAAAACTCCTCATATCTGAAAAAAAAAGATATTTTACCTCCCAGATCGAGTCTGCTGCTAACTTCTCTAAAGAATTGTTTGCAGTGATCAATAAGCTCTCGACACCTATTAATTCAGGCAGGAGAGTCAACCAGGAATTCTGCAACGAGGTGGCCGAGGTTTTTAAATCTAAGGTTTTAGATATTTTTAATGCTTTTAAGGAAGTTTCTGATCGCAGCCCAGTTTTAGGTCTAAACAGTTCAAGCACCAACAAGCACCCACCATTTGTGTTCTCCGCAATTTCGATAGACATAGTGAGAGATCTTGTCCTTCAAGCCAAGTCGGGCTCACCTTTAGACCCCTGCCCCCCAAGGGTCTATCAAGAACTGGTACATTCAGTGAGTCCTCCACTCACCGATATTTATAATCTTATGTTCTCCTCCGGTGTTTTCCCGACCAGCTGGAAGCAGACTTCCATTTTACCTTTATTGAAAAAAATCACTCTTGATGCGACTAACCCCTCCAATTATCGGCCCATTGCCAGACTGCCGCTGCCAGCAAAGATAGTGGACAAAATAATGAACAACCAATTGTCCCTATTTATCAATGCCAATGGCCTCTTGGATCACACCCAATTTGGCTTCCGCAAGGATCATAGTACAGAGTTGGCATTGATCAAAGCCTCCGAGGAGATCAGGGCAGTTATGGATGGCGGAGGTGCAGCAGCTCTGGTGCTCCTTGACCTCTCTGCGGCATTTGACACGGTGGATCATCATCTTCTGCAGAGTTGTCTGGAGAAACTTGGATTGGGAGAGTCAGCACGAGCACTTATAGCCTCCTTTCTAACAGATCGTACCTCCACCGTATCCATGGATGGTTTTAATTCAGATTTTTACACACTTCCCTGTGGCGTCCCACAAGGGAGCTCTTTAAGCCCCACACTATTTAATATATATGTATCTGAGCTAGCACCCCTTATTCGGGACTTTGGCTTCAGTCTGACCACCTATGCCGATGACACTCAGATTGTGGTGGCAGCTTCCAAATCCCAACAGTCTCCGGCTCCGCAGTTCAGGAGTTGTATGAGCGCAATTAATAAGTGGATGACAGCACATTGCTTGAGACTCAACTCCAGTAAAACGGAAGTCCTAATTTTCGGCAGCATTCAGCCCCCTTGGAATGATCTGTGGTGGCCCGCCGAGTTGGGCTCCCCGCCCAACCCGGTGGTTAAGGCAAAGAACCTGGGCGTACTTATGGATACCAAACTCACTTTCCATCACCACACAAATGCGGTAGTTTCGGCATCACACTTTCTTATCAAAAAATCAGGAAAATCTTTCCTTACATTCCTAATCATACCAAGAGAACAGTAGTCTCCTGCCTTATCTCATCTAGGCTTGACTACTGCAACGGTCTTCTCTTGAACGCCCAGAAGCAACATCTGCATAAACTACAGATGATCCAGAATTCTGCAGCCCGCCTCATACTGGATATTTCTAAATATCACTCTGTCTCCAATGAAATCCGCTATCTTCACTGGCTTCCTATACCTCAGCGAATTGATTTCAAAGCCCTGTGCATTGTCTTTAAGGCTTTGCATGGTATCGGTCCGTCTTTCTTGCAGGATCATTTTTCTTGGTATTGTCCCACTAGACAGCTGCGATCCACTGGAGCTCGATTACTTGCTGTTCCTAGAATTTTCAAAGCCCACTGGGGTGGACGCAGCTTCTTCTATGGAGCGTCCAAATTGTGGAATACTCTTCCCTTTTACCTCAGAAACGCTAGCTCCCTGTTAACTTTCAGGAAACAATTGAAGACTTGGCTTTTCCAGCATTAGAGGCAAAGTAGTCTTGTATCTCTGTTATGTCTAGCGCCAAGACACCCCCAGGTATACGTGCGCTCTATAAATCCCTGTAACATAACATAACATAACATAACATAACATAACATGAGGTACCATATTTTCCTCTATGCAGCTTTTCCAATCTGTCTGGGTCCTTGATGGTGGACAACACACAAAACTCTATTCAACGTTCAAGAAATTGGTTGTTTCCAGAGTTGGTCCACAGTGTTTGTGACATAGTGCATTGACTTAAGTGGCCTCTCTGCATAAAGACCAACAAGTTCATTAAATGGTTTTGTGACTTCTTCATTTCTTTAGAGGAGGATGCAGAAAGGAATGCAATGGCTAAGTTGTATTTCTTAGGAAATGCCCATTCAACCCAGCCTGGGAACTGACTTCCTAAAGAAGGCGGCAACTTGAGTTTGTACATTATTTTTCCTATGAACCAAAAAAGCCATTGTTTCACATGTTTTAGAAGGTTGTTTTGTATGCTACAGTTACCAACCAGAGTGAAGTAGCAACAATATATATATAGCTTCAATTGTTAGGTACTCTAGGATATATATAGCAGAATTGGGCAAAATATTATATTTTTTACAACATGTAAGTTCCATGAAAATTATGCATATTACATAAATTATGCTTTGGCGATTGCGTGAAAATTAATTACGAGGTTTGCCTTTACACACAAGCAAGCAAGGGAAATGGACTGGAGAGTAAACCAAAGAAACCATATCTCTGAGCAAAAACACCATATTTTACAAATAATGAGCTTCTTCATTTAGTAGGCATTGGATGTCAGGTTGGGCATTAGTTTATTCATTGCTTGGTGTCACGTCAGTCTTCCTAGTAAATATGTAATGCATACATATGCTGCTTTTTTGGCATGCTGGGTGCTGTAACTCTGCAAGTGTGCAGTGTCATCCCACCACAATACTTTATCATACAGCCAGGGGAGCAGCCCATCGAAGATAGAGAGGGCTGAGAAGCCAGACCGGATGCCATCATCCACAGGAGCTACATATGCCAATGTACCATCTGCACGTCAATAAAAAATTGAAGGTACATTACAGGCAACAAGAGAGCTTTTTGTAACCAAGGACAGGGGATGTAGGTGCTGTCTTAGTGATTTTTGCAATCCATTAGACAGGTACAAACAGTGCATGTACTACAAGCCAGTAGGCTAGCCAAATGCCTTTTAGGATTACTTCATCATTCCAAGCTGAACAGTTGCAATCCCTCCTCGGGAAGAGGGCACCTGATCATTCAGAAAGGACAATGATGAGGGAGAAGGACCTGATGTAATGTGGCTGTGCATGCATCTCTATGAATAACAATCACTGGCCAATCTAACAGGTCTTGCTTATGCAAGAATTATTGGCTCTGTTAGTGAGATTTGGCCATGTGCAGCTTTGCTGAAAGTAAAGAAAACAAGCATTGGCATAGCCAATAGGTCTCACCTTTGGGACCATATAAGTGTTTAGCTATGCAACAATTGATGTTGTTGCAAGAAGGATATTGTGCTGCATAACTAAATACTTATAAGGCCCCAAAGGTGAGACCTATTGGCTATGCCAATGCTTGTTTTTCTGCCCACGAAAAGGAATTGAGGATGATCCGCTCATCTCCGAGTTAAGATAAGAAAACAAACAAGGAGCGTAATCAGGAGGAAGCCGCCGAGCTGATAGGTAGCAGGGCCTGCTGCCAGCCGGGCGGGGGGACGTGGGGGAGAAGGGAGAAGGAGGAGGTCTCATGTTTGTGAGATGTGGGAAAGGGGAGGCTGACATTTCCCGGTCTCCACACTTGCTGCTGCTCCCAGACTTGAAAAGACGAGATAAGTTGCTGCCCGTAGTACATTGCTCCAGCTGAAATAAGATTGCAAAAAAAAACGAATGTGATTACCTGGTGGTGGTTGGTAGGAGTACACTGGACACTTAGTTGTTAGTTTACCGATTTGCTGCTGATTAAATACTAACAATTTGCGTCACAGGGAGGTGGAGGGATTTGCCACAATAACGGGATTTCTGACGAAGAGCTAAACATTAGATTAGCACTCAAGAACTGAGGGTTCAAGGTCAACATTAATAGATTTGAATATGTGAATAGCGTGCAAATCCTAAAGGTTCTTTTTTTTTACCGGGGTCATAGATGGACGGGGAGGGGTGGCGCATGCAAACATGAACAGCATGCTGTTAACTCACTGAGTAGTGTTGGTTAAATGTTCACCCCTACATGTGGTGTGTGGACAAGGCCGGTATGTCCGTCTGATCTGCAGCCGGTCTCCAGCTTTCTGCAAGGGGGATGCTGCAGCACGGCTATTATAAACCCTTTCCTTACAACACTAACCCAGAAAACCCTTACACCATTTGTTCATAGGTGGGTCCCATGACACCGAAACACACATTCACTCAGTTTTCTGGATCAGTGATAAGTAGACGAGCTGCAAGACATACGGGGTACCTTGTTAAAATCTTTTACCTAAATAATAACTATACACATTATATACATTTGATTCTGGAATTGTCGGTTCTAAACATCAAGGTACTCCGCTATTTTGGTCGATGGACCAACTAGTAGGAATCAGTTGATGGCGATTAAGTCCAGCTCAGTCACAATAAAAACCAATAATTGATTATTACTTTAATTCTAATAACCACAGACTCAGCTTTTGAGTTAGCATGAAATTTTATCTAAATTCATTGAATAAATTTAATTAAGTAAAGTTCTATTAGACACATTTTCTAGACATTATTTTATAAGCATTTAAGTAAAGATTAAATAGAAATGGAAAATACTCATTATCCTTGGCTTTAGGGTGATGACGAGAATGATTCACCAGAACATGAATCGAAGATCACAGGATAGTTTCCCAATACTGACTGACTGTCCCTCTAACCTCCTCGGACATATTCCCTCCCAGGATAGAATCCTGCGACGGTCTCGTTCCTTTTCCCCATCAACGTTCAAAGTCCAAAATTTGACAAAGTCTTTTCAGCATCAGAAGGAAGAAGCCTCTCAACAGACAGCGTGTCGTGGTGAATAGATCAATGTGGAATATGCAAGTCGAACAAAATAGGATTTGTGTCATTGTAAGCACACGCTCTTTTATACCCTTTACACTAACTTGCTATACCTAAATTTTGAAACTTTTAGGGGCTACATTCATTCTGATTGGTCCATTGGAGGGGTGGTGATGGTCATCGCATTGTCCTCCTTGCTCGAACCAGTTCCGCAGACCATCCATTCATTCAATAGTTCTCGTGATTCATCAAGTCAAAATGTTCTTTAACTTTGTTAATATATTTGCAACATTATTCGACAGTCATGAATTAGTTCATCTTCTGGAGCTCGAGTCTCCCATCCGTTCCCATGCATTCATGCTGAACTCTTGACATCTCTCACTCCGGGCATAGGCCACACACTCGTGACTGGAACTTCCACTCTGCTTATGCACGGGGGCCATCTTTATTCTGCGCACACAATCACGTCTCTCTGCAGCGGCTATTTTCCAAGCGAGGCCGAGCAGGCCAGAATGGAACTAATATCAAAACAACATAGCAGAAATTAGACATAGAAAATAAGCCCTTCTGTTTACCACCCACCATTCTAATGACCCGTGTTAGGTGTTACCTAGCATAAGCGACATTTAAAGCCAATTTACTTACCGTCTGCATTCTTTGCCACAATATAATTCTACTACAAACAAAATGCAAGCACATTTACGTCTATTTACTACACGAATCACAAACCTATGTTAATTTAATTTTACACGTGTAAATAAATTAGATTTTTGCAAACGCCAGTTAGTTTCCCGCGTGTTGTGTCTAATTAAAGGTGCATTTGTTGATTAATACATGCATTCAAACAGTTAGTATTTTTAAAGTTATGAGGTCATTAACTTCAAAGGGGTATATAAAAAAAATTGTATTTCCCCTGCTCCATCAATTCCCCCCTTTGGTGATTTTTAATATCACCACAAAACCATCTCTACCAATTTATCAGAAATCATGTTTCTTGTCCTTTTCACTTGTTAGCTTAGACAATTGTATTCTTCACATTCTGTCTCTTAGACTTGTTGTACATATTCTCTTTAAATTCTTCTAATTCAATCTCTCCCATTTCTCGTTCTCTTTGTTTATTATTCTCAATTTGTCTTCTTAATTTATTTTCTCTTTTTCTAATACATACACATGCTAATCTCAACATCAATATCATTAATATTACTACTGTCACTGGTATTGGTATTTTCCCAACTAATGAACTACCTATTTCTGCAAACCATTTCTTTACTGAGGAAAAACTCTCACCAAGCTTCTCCAAAGCACCATCAACCTCCAGTGGGGTAATTTTTTCATGCAATTTAGTAGTATTCTTTATATACTTTTGTATATTCTGACTTTTATCTGGAATGTAATTGCAACAATGTTGTACCTTCAGCATTCCACAGACTCCTCCCTCTTTTGCCAAAAGAATATCAAGGGCAAGTCGATTTTGCATCACCATAGCTCTCATGGCAACCATCTTGGTATTTACCATTAAGAACCCTCCAGCAGTATTCATTGATAAACGATCTACTATTGTGGACAATTTCCGAATCTTATATGCATTAAAAGATATACCCATTGCTGGTATCAATGCTCCAAAAATGTCACCTATTATCTCTGAGAAACTTTCCCTTCTTCTACGTGTTAGTGGTTTACCTATCTTGTGAGTCTTCTAGTTCCCCTACCCACATGAAATATCTTTGGAAAGACCAGGCCTAGATAACATGTTCCGTACCAATGGTCCGGTAACCTATTATAAGCTTTGTTCCCACAATTAAAATAGATCCCGGGTAATACTGGATCTTTTCCTACTTTGAATCCCCAGCACCCTATAATTCTATATGTATCTCGGCATTCACTAGCACCCACGAAATCGTTGTCATATATAGTGTTATCTCTCCGAATGCAGAATTTCCCTTGTTGTGGTAAATCTAACCCTATTGCTACATTAGTTTCACTCTTATCATCATCATCATAGTCTTTATTCGAATTAAAAGTAATTCATACAAGACACAAACAAAACACAGTTATAAAATGTCACGATCACTTGATAATATAAAATCTTTCCAATAAATAGATAAAATTTGTGAATAAGAGGGATATTAAACATTGCAGCAGACAAGATGATGTACAATACACAACAATAATAAGAGCAGTGATTAAAACGAAGATGACAAACTAATGGTAGCGAAATTATAGCGGAATTTAAGGCCCTACCTATGTGCCTTCTCAGTGCGCTTGAGGGCTTTAAGTCTGAGAGACCATGCCCACCCCAGATATTTGGCTAAGACTATTGAATGGACTGGTAAAGTGCTTGTGTATAGGATTCTAATAGCTACGGCAGAACTCCTTGTGCCCAGTAATTTACATAGAGGAGAGAGCCAATGACGTCTAGGAGTAGCGTATGCAGGGTAAACGAACAGAAAGTGGGCGATAGTTTCTTCTTTGGCACCACAAACAGGGCAGGAAGATGTGCTTGCACCAAACCACCCGCTAGTTAGGGCCCTGAGTGGAAGGGAACCTGCTCTAAGTTGAAAATAGAGTTTCCTATCCCTTGGCAAGGTGATCAGATCCCAAAAAGGTTCTAAAAGAGGTATGACCTTTGCCTCTAAAAAACGGCTGGTCATCGTGGAGGAAGGAGAAGCGCCCCACACCCTGTGAGTTACCTGTTCCCAGTATAATGTTTTCAATAGCTTTTTGGCTGGAAACTCAGCAACAACTGGATCGTTCCATAGGCCTACCAACCCCAGAGCTTTTAAAGATTCACGGAGGTTCCTTAGCCACCCTATCTTATGGAACTTGTCAACCTGAATTACGTCCATGATACCCATTGCGTAAGATCGGAGCTCAGGTGTAGTCCATAGTCTCCTCCAGTATAAAACAGGACGGAGATTGGCCAAGTCCTTAATGGCCTTTCTACCTAGATCGTAACGCAATGGGACCATTGGCGTACTTTGTGGTAAGCCAGTAATGTAGCGAAAAAATTTGTTTTCAACGGCTGTTAGGGATGTTAAAGCATCAAAACCCCAGAGCTCTGCCCCATACAGGACTGAGTTTAAGGCCTTTGCCTCATATACTTGTAACGCTGGTTTGACCGGTTTAGTAAGGGATTTTTTATGCTCTTTAACCAGCGTTCCCGTAATCTGGGTGAGTTTCAACGTGGACAATTCTAAATGTCTGTTCCACCGATTATTGTGGGACACATGAATGCCCAAGTAGGTGAAGTTTTTTACCTCCTCCAGAATTTGGCCGTTCATTATGAGCTTACCAGTTCTATAACTTGGGTGTGGGTTGAATGTCATAAGCTTAGTCTTTGACACATTGACCTCCAAGCCATGATCTTTGCAAAAGTTTTCGAAAATTGACAGAGCCCTTTGCATGCCGCACGGAGTTTTAGACACTATAAGGGTGTCGTCGGCAAACATTAATATCGGTATAGGGGCTCCTGCCAACTTCGGAGCGTCGGTGTTAGCTTGAAGCATATAATCAACTACTCCGTTAATATACAAAGAAAAAAGTGTTGGGGCCATGGCGCATCCTTGACGCACCCCTCGCTCAACAGGAAACTCAGGGGTTGTTTCCCCCGGGCCACCCCATTGTATTTTTGCGAAGTTAGGCTCATGCAGTCTCCTGATTAGAGTCAAGAGCTCCAGGGGTAAACCGAGCTTTTCGAGAACTCTCCAGAGTTGCTCTCGGGGGACAAGGTCAAAGGCAGCTCTTAGGTCAACAAAAGTGACGTAGAGACTGCCTTTGCCTAGTTCGACAACCTTCCAGAGCAATTGCTTAAAGCGGAACACCTGATCCACGGTGCTGGTGAATTTGCGAAAGCCCGCTTGGAGACTAGAAAGGATCTTGTTAGCTTCGATCCAAATGAGTACCTCATTCAGTACCATCCTCCCAATGACTTTTTGGATTGTGTCGATTAGGCTGATGGGCCTGTAATTCCCTGGGAGGGTTTTATCGCCCTTTTTATATATTGGGATTATGATAGCACCCCCCCAGGATTTTGGTACTGGGGCACCTTCAGCCACAGCGTTCGCAATTAGAGTGATATACTTGCTCCAGGAAGCTTTGTTGTCAAGGAAAAGATCAGATGGAACACCATCCAAGCCAGGGGCCCGCCCTGCGGCTATGCAAGACAAAGCAACTAAAATGTCATTAGAACTAAAGGGCCCGGACGAATAAAAGGCGTATGGAATTGAGCCCAAGTTTCTATATTGGGGGTCACGTGCATATTGGGGTTTGAAATACGCCAACCAATCTTCTTGAGTGACGTGGTTTGAGGGGTTTTCAGGCAAGCCCCCTCTGCCCCACTTTAACACATTCCAAAACCGTCTGGTGTCCCGGGCATAACAAGCCTCCTTCAAATCAAGCCAGAACAATTCGTCCCATTTTCTTTTTGCTTGGGCGAGGCTTTTCTTATAAGCAGATCTAGCAGATTGAATCAGAGGAATATTCCTACTAGAGAGGGCTTGAGCCAAAGTGCCTCTTGCACTTTTGCATTGTTTGTCATACCACCTAGGTTGCTTAGACGGTGGCTTGGTACCCTTACTTGATTGCGTGAAGAAGAAGGCACGTAAACCCTCGAAAAATGACTCGTGTATTCTAGTTGCTTGCACATTTTGGTCTTTAGTTTTCAAAATTTCCTCAAGGTTCGCATTGGTTGCAGAGAGATTAGTATTGATACGGGCCATTACTGAGACATTAGTCTTTACTGAAGTCCATTTTAGCCTCCGCATGTCATTTGTTGGCACACACATCGAGGGAGCCAAAGTAGGTTCCTTGGTCAATGAGCGGGCTTTGCCCCACCATCTATGAGAAACACAAATGGGGTTATGGTCACTCTCTAGTCTAGGCTTCACCACCATATCTATAGGATGGCACCACAGCCTCAAAGAACACAGGACATAATCAATCCTGCTAGCTGAACGGCCATTATCAAAGGTGGGAGCTCCCAACTTGTCTCCTTTTGTTCTTCCGTTCAGTGCCCGTAGGCCGCTTTCAAGGCAGAGTGCGTTTACCTGAACTGCTACCATAGACCACCTTTTAATAGGGGGTAGCAAAAGTACCGGGATACCCCATTGTCGGTCCTCATCGGGGTTGAAACCCCATTCGGAGTCTGAATCTAGAAGGGGTTCGAAAGTAACATTAAAGTCCCCGGCTACGATCAAGTCCCTGTTGCACGATTTAGATTCTTTAAGTGTAGATAGGATGTCCAACTCCCTTGACTTTTTCCCTTTCGTTCCCCTAAGATAGATGTTATAAATATCCAAAGTGCCCTTGTGGTCGAAAGTTAGTCTCACTAATTGAATGTCCAGGGACCCGGTGTCGATCACAACAGCGCGTGAAAATAAATCCTGGCGAGCCCAGATAATTAGTCCACCAGATGGACGGCCTTTCGGCCCTTTAGTTGCTGGGACGTAAAAATTCAAGTATCCCGGCATAAACCGAGCCTCAGAGGACCAAGTTTCCTGTAATAGGCAGACATCATAGTTGTTAACAAAGCTGACCCATTCAGGTGAGTCAAATTTAGTCTTAATGCCAGCCAAGTTCCAGGACAAGAGGGTGCCAGAATAGTTACTAGGCCGTGTGGTGTGGTGCACAATAGTCTGTCTAAGTGCATTTGCCCTCTCACTCAGCACGGGTGGGCACGGCAATAGGGCTCTGGGTGATGTGTATGGTCCTGGCGGGGCCAGAGAAGTAACCGCCTGGGCATCTATGGATATACTATCATTTGCCCTCAGTGTCTTAAGAGGTGAGGGGGTTGTCGTACTATGGAGTTGTCATTGACAAAAATCTCGAGTGTAAAAATAGTTCAAGTTGTGGGCCTCTATTCCAGATCTAGGGCCGTAGGGTATGTGGTCAGTAATGAAGCTAGAGAGGCGTGGGTCTTTGAAATTGACAATAATGCAATCTCCCTGAATGTTTTTAGGTTGAGAGCCTATCCATTGAACCCTTCTAACAAAAAGAATCCGACCATTCAATTCGTTTGGGATTGGTCTGTGGATGTTGAGCCAGTGACTTACTTTATTTTTTAGTTGCTCAAAAGATTCATTTTTATTGGTGGGGAGTTCAGGGACGCCCGTTAATACCACGACATAGGGAAAGGATTCTAGTGGTAGGTGTATTTGGGTCGAGAGTGGGCTAGATGCATTACCTGGGAGGGCTATATCAACAGTCGTACTCGGGTTGACTAAATTCATAGTGTTAGTGCCCGTGGGTGCTTTGCTTGGCCGGCCCTCCCGCCTCGGGTGCTGATTGTTTTGTAGAACTCCCTCCCGCCGTAGTGGTTGTTGGGTATTTGGAGGTGGCATAGTTGGTTCTGTGCCTAAACCAATACCCGTAGTAGTTGGAACAGGGGCGGGAGGTATGCCGAGTGAGGATGGGACAGCAAAGATAGAGTTTGCTTCATGGGTGCAATTAGTTTTAGATATATCCCTAGTGCACTGCTTAACAACATTCTTTAGCGAACAAAAATTATCTAGGATAGATTGTTCCAATTTATCAACTTTTGTTGCCACTTGTTCGATCCTTTCCAATAATGGGGAAATTAAGGATCGAACAATTCGTTCTAACTGAGAGACTATGTTGCTGGTATCAGATAAAAGGGGCACAAGTGTACTGGAGTCGATCGTGGAGGGATGGGCGCTAGTGCTTGAGATGTCGGGAGGTGCCATGTTTTTAGATGCTTTGGGTATTTTCGCCAGCCTGTCGCCATCCATGGCCCCTCCCCTTTTCCTTTTCTGAATGACTGATCTGGTAGATGTAATTGATCTAACCCCTGCTCTAGTCTGGGGACGGGGAGCAAGGGGAGCGTTGGGCTCGGGCGTAGGTACAACTTCCTCCTCTTGCACTACATCCGTCATAACTGCGAGATCTATCGACCTCCCGAGTGAAGATGACAGTCGCTGAGAGGAATCAGACGTTGAAAGGGGTGTTACCTCCTCCCGCAGCTGCTCTCTAACAATATTTGGGGATTTTACAAGAGCTAGCGGGCCCATTGATGAGCGCCTGTCAAACAAGGGATCAATCGAAAGGCGTCTTTCAGTAATGGCTATTTCATGTTCCAATACCGAGACAGCGCGAGTAATGAATTGGTCCATAGTCCCAGCCACTGTGGAGGGGACTTTAGGACGCCTCCCCTTTCCAGCCATTTAACACAGAACCAGATAGGACAATAAGCAACGACAGTCAAAGATTGCACAAATGTCAATAGTCCGGGAACTGTAACTGCAACAACTTACTTTTAGCACGTAATATCAAGGGGAGAGCCCAGCCCGGCCTGGTCGGCCCCGGACGGCCACAGACGGCCCGCCCTCTGCCCGGGCTCAGCCCGGCGCCGCCCGCGCGCGTCCCGCGACGCGGGAAGAGCGACGGTCCTTTAAGCGCCTCCGGGCGCGTATGCAGCGCAAAGCACTGTGGGGGCTGTGGTCTCCGGCCGTGAATGGTGGCAGCAGCAGCGGCGCGGAGAAGGCACCCAGAAGCGACCCAGAAGCGACGGCAGCAAGCCCAACACCGGGGCGTCCGGGAAGAATCACCAACAGGTAGGCAGGTTCAAACAGAACAGGTTTCCCGCTCTACAGCAAGAGCGACGGTCCTTTAAGCGCCTCCGGGCGCGTATGCAGCGCAAAGCACTGTGGGGGCTGTGGTCTCCGGCCGTGAATGGTGGCAGCAGCAGCGGCGCGGAGAAGGCACCCAGAAGCGACCCAGAAGCGACGGCAGCAAGCCCAACACCGGGGCGTCCGAGAAGAATCACCAACAGGTAGGCAGGTTCAAACAGAACAGGTTTCCCCTCTTATCATAACTTCTTCCTCAAAATCCCAAGGTGGTGTTTTCATCTTTTCTCCTGTTACTATTCTTTGAAACGTAACCCTTCTATCCTCTACCATGTCTAAAAATACTTTTTCTTCTTTCCTTAATCTACAAGTAAGATTATATCTAAATGTGTAGTCTAATGTTAATTCTTTTGTTTCTAGGAAAAAAATTCTCCAAGAACTTTACCAGGCTTCACCTTGTTTAGTTCAGGAACTACAGAAACTTTAGCAAAAACAGCATCCATATCAGTATAGTAATATTCTAATTTGCCTGTCCTGTAAAATAAACTAGCCAACACACTGCAAGTTATTTCATACGTCAAAGGAAGGTGATGATATGTTAAACCCTCTGTAACAGATGGAGGTAACTGCATGCAGACATAACAATCCCTAACATCCATTGTCGCTACATATTCATATAAAAGCTTTGTAAAAACATTCTTAGAAAAATCATTTATTGACCTGTCTCTATGAGTCTCAGTATTATCTATCAGTGTTGCAGTATTCTTTGTGTCATGTGCCTTATCACTATTCGTTTTATTGTTCATCCCAGATGTAATTCCTGCAGTTAACCTAAGTGGAATAATTATTGCTAAAATGAACCAAATAAGCATCAGTAAACCTGTACAGTAAAACACATTCTACACCATCTGTGTAGAAACCTACACCTAGAACTTCTATTTTCATCCTCTGCCATGGTAAACTATAATTTAAGATATGTACAGAAAAATGTATCTCTTCACACTCAAAAATATGGTCTTCGAACCAGCTGCCCTTAGCGCACTGTTTGGTCCTTCAAACTTTTCTTTGATTTTGCCAGTTTGTCTGTATTCTGGTTTCTTCAGTCTCTTCAGGATGGGCACAATTCACTCTCACCCTCCTAATTACAATTTTCTTGACTGCTATCCACCTCTTCGATGTCAGGTAGTGCTTTGTAAGACCATTCAGGTGATTTGTATTTCAGATTAGGTCTCTGCAATTGTCCTTTATTCAAATGTATCTGATTTCTTTGACTTGTTATTTCATTCACTTGTTCTTCCTTGTCTTGGTTCAAATTTATTATTTTATATCTCAGTCTTTTGCTCTCGTCGGGCCAATTGTCTCCTTTTCTTGGCCTTTTCAGTTCAGTCTCTGTTTCTCCTCATTCCACTCTCCAAGCTCTCTTTCTTGGTCCTCTCATTTGTCTTATTTCTTCTTCACTTTCTTACGATTCTGTTTCAGATCTCACTTCACTTTCTTTAACTTTGAACTTTATGATCTCTGATTCTCCGTCTGATTTTAGATTTTCTTCTGTTGTTTCAATTACCTCTGACGGAATTTCCCCAAAACTTGTACTTGGTTGTTCAACATCACTGTGAATTATTTCAGTCTCTCCTGTTTCAATATCAATTGTCTGGCTTTCAAAGTCTTCTGTTTGCTTTTCAATGTCCTCAGTTTGTCTTTCACCAGATTCAGATTGTTCTGTTTCAGATGTCGAACTGGTGTCTGATATTTCCAGATGTCCACTTACAGGTCGATCTTCAGGATCTGGAACTCTGTTTGCTTCAGTTTCTGCTTCAGATGCTGAATTGGTGTCTGATATTTCCAGATGTCGACTTACAGGATCTGGAACTTTGAATGTATGATTGGCATGAATCCAATTTTTCACACCTGCACACTTTACTGCTGTGGTAGTCACCAAGATCACCTGACGTGGTTTATCCCAGCGAGGAACCGGGCAATTTCTTTTTCTGTGTTCTTTTATGCGAACCCAATCTCCCGGACTCAGATCATGAGCGGGGTTTCTCTCAGGAGGGATTGCATCCTGTCCAACCCAATGAAACAGAGAATGCACCACATCAGCCAATCCTTTGCAATAGTCCAGAATAAGATCATCAGTTATAGTCAGCAGTTTGTTGACCGGTATGAATGCTTGTCTCATTACTCATCCCATTATTATTTCTTGAGGACTCTTACCTGTTTTTCTGTCTGGTACGCTCCTCATGCTAATGAGCACAAGTGGTAGGGCATCTGGCTATTTGAGTCCTGTGGCTAGACACATTTTCCCTAGCCTATTCTTTATTGTGGCATTTACTTGCTCAACCACCCCAGAAGCCTCTGGTCTGTAGGCACAATGCAGCTTTTGTTGAATGTCTAATGCTTCACATATCAGCTGGATCACTTCATATTGGAAATGACTTCCTCTATCTGTTTCTATTGTTACCGGAAAACCATATCTAGGAATTAATTCTCTCAGTAGGAGTTTTGCTACAGTAACTCCATCATTCCTTCTTGTCGGATATGCTTCCACCCAACGAGAAAACAAACAGACGACCACCAGGACATACCTCAGTCTGTTACTCGGGGGCATTTCAATTAAATCTAGTTGCATTCTTGTAAAAGGACCTCCTTCACGTCCTATTGTTCCCAAACTCACCACTGTTTTCCTTCCAGGATTCAACTGTTGATATATAAGACATCTTTGACAAAGACTTTCAGCTATACCCCTAAATTTTGGGTTGGGGGGCGGAGCTTGCCTTGAAGCGAGATGGACGCTTACTGCAAACGCTCCTCGCAAACGCCCGACAATCCTGAAGACCTATCCTTCCAACGCAGAATTAAAGAACTTGTAACAGCTGGGGGCCGTGAGGGGAGTTAGCGGAATAACCATCGTGCCGTGTCAGACCCTGGAAGACACCCACAGACCCCGAATCGGAGTGTGCGTGGACGGCGGCCCGTACTGTGGAAAGCGAGAGTAAAGCCGTAGGACTCGGTGGGAAGCCGCGCCGTGACGCACGCTCCGCGACCAGAGGAGGAGACAGGGCCCGCTGTGGCTGGATCATCGTGTCGGAGCGTGCACTCAGCGCATCACCCACACAGTGTGAGAAGTGTGACGAGACGCCTGTGGAGGCCCACCGGGAGCTGGACACCCGTGAATAGCGCGGGTCGCGCTTGAGCTGGGCTTGTGCTCCCGGGACTGGTGCTTTGTCCCGACGCCCCCCTCGTGAGCTGCGAAGAGGTGCAGAGTCTCCATGACACCCCGGGGCTGACCTTCAGTGCCTTCACTATTGTGCATCCTTTGGATGCGGCTGGGGCCCGAGAGGTCGCGCCCTGAAGAGGTGGCACAACAAGCTGCTGTGGTGCGCGCGGAGCCGGCCTGCAGGGGGTAGCTGTTTGCGGGTATCGATTACACGGTGAGGCTGGGAATCCAGGGACACTAACGCCACAGGAATGGTCAAGGGCCTTGCTGGGTCAGGGCACAAGCCACACCATCGACAATAAGCGCACTAACGGCGGAGATCTGTATCACTCGGAGGGCCAGCCAGAATATACAAAATCCTATACCCTGATGCTACAGTACATATGGAAACCCCCCTTGTGCCCATGGGTGAAGTACTTGCTTATGTGGGGTGGCCGGTAGGAGGCAGCCGGGTCTGCGCAGGCAGAGCCCGCAAAGGATTTATCATTGAACATACTGCGGCACACCCCTGTGGAGAACGCTGGACATGGGAGAGGGAGCCTGGGCCAGCTCTCCTGACACCCTGGGCGCAAGCTCTGGGGGTCAAGATCCAATTTAGAGGAGCCGGGAACAGTCTCCCCATTGCCATCCCTCTGGGAGACGCGGGAGCCGCAGCTGTGCCACAGCTCATGGTCACAACAGGAATTTTATCAGAAACGACGGGCGCTGCTGGGCCCTGGGTGGGACACGTGGCGTCGTCGACGTTTGCGTTGTGGGGCGAACTGAGGAACCCAGTCAAGTGGCGTCGGTGATCCGGAGGCTCTGTAATCACCATATACGTGGACTGGTCAGCTGACAACCTGCAACATGGGTAAACCAGACCGTACCCAACCCAAAATACACTTTGACCAAACTAATAAACAACAAGATCCAAGCGCTGACAACCAACCGACAGCGCAGGCAGCGGTGGGAGCCAGAGGTAGGGTGACGAATAACGACATACAGTCCATGTTTGCCACAATTCAAGCCGCACTATCGAGCATCGACGGGAAAATAGACTCCTTGACATACAGAGTGGATAGGATGTGGGAAAGGATCGAGGATGGCCAAGTGCAGTTAGACGCGAAACAGTCGAGGATGGAGAAACAACTAGCGGCCATGACGACGAAGACGGAGGACTTAGAAGCCAGGTCCCGAAGAAGCAACATCCGCTTAATGGGAGTTTCAAAGACGACAAACACGGGCCCAATGGAACGCTATGTGGAGCAGATGCTCATCGCCATGCTGGGACGCGATACGTTCTTGGAGGTCTTCATTGTGGAGAGAGCTCACAGGTCACTGGCGCCAAAACCACCTGCTGGCTCCAGGCCGAGGCCGATCATCCCGAAAATCCTAACCTACAGGGACAGAGATGCTGCACTCCGTAAGGCCAGAGAGCTAGGCAAGCTATCCCACGAAGGCATGGACATTTCTCTATATCCGGACTTAACGGTGTCTGTACAGGAAGTGCGGAAGAAATTTACGGCGGCGAAACAGAGACTGAGAGACCTGAATGTCCCATATGCAATGCTGTATCCGGCCAGACTCAAAATCACCGTTGATGGTACGACGCGAATATTCGCTGAACCTTCAGAAGCACTGAAGTTTGTGCAACAAAAGGGACAGACTGGTGCGAGGAGAAGATCGCCGAGGAGTACACACGGTGAACAATCCACCACTTCAGACGTGGAATGAACATTATTTCTTGGGCACAAGTTCGCTTAGGCAATGGTTCGCTGGCGTGCTATGGGTGTTCCTCACCCCGAGCCGGTCAGATGAAGCCAAGACACTGGAAATCCACGACCTATTGGTCCAGATAAGTCGACGCCCAACTGATATGACTAATGATCTATTTGTAATGTAATGTACCTCCCTGGTGATCTAGTATGAGACAGGGACATTGGCCTCCGCTGAATGAAGTCCCTTCACGGTTTGGTTCAGCAATGTTGTGTAGTGTTGGAATTGTACTATTCATATCTGGGGCGTTAACCCATGTGGCTTAAGCCACAAGCAACGGGGGGCAGCTCTGATCCCTAGGTGTGTACCACACAAATTGTTATATTGTTTCTTTTTCCCTTTATTACTTTTGCGGGGTAATGTTATTTGCTAATGTTGAGAGTGTCTCCACTAGGATGGGGTTAGTGGAGTGGGGGGGATGGGGAAGGGAGAAAATCAGGAAACTCTGACCAGCGGTAAAGTAGCAAACAGACAATGGGAGCCACGTTCTAAGACTGTAGACATATACACAGGATAGATGGCGGAGTCTAGGCAGACAACCAATGCCTTTGGCCAGTGCAGATCGCTGTTGTTCCTCACGTGGAATGTTAGGGGACTACATAACCCACAGAAGATGCGCAAGGTTCTAGCATATCTGTACAGCCACAAAATAGACGTAGACTGCCTACAAGAGACACACCTGACCGCACTGAGAGAGACACAAATAGGGGCCAGATGGGCTGCGTACAGGCTGGCGTCGTCCTACTCCTCCTATACGAGGGGGGTTCTGCTCTGGGTGAAACTCAACACACCTTTCACGCTAATTAAATCAGTAAAAGATGACCAAGGATGCTATGTTATAGCACAGGGCTGCTTTGGGGGTACAGTGATAATGATTGTGAATGGATATGGCCCGAATAATGATGATCCCTCCTTTTACGCACAAATTTGGATGCAATTACGTGAATTCCAACCCGGCACTCTCCTCTGGGGCGGGGACTTTAACACTTGCTTAGACCCCACACTGGACAGATCAACTGGGACAGATAGATACGGTAAACAGTCGGCCAAAGTTTTGAGAGATGGGATGGCGAACTGGGATATAGTGTATATTTGGCGACATAGATACCCGGATCGGAGGGAGGGTACATGCTTCTCCTTAACGCACCTCACGTGGTCTAGACTTGATTACTGGTTGGGATCCTGGGATGCATGCACATGGGCTACTGACATAGAACACTTACACAAAATACTTTCAGACCATGCGCCGGTTCGTATCACACTACAAGTCCCGACACATACCCCAAGGCAGTTCATGTGGAGATTGAGGCAAACGGCACTACAGGACCAGGTGTTTCAGGAAGTGCTCCGCCAAGCTATAATAGACTTTTTTGAACATAACTCCGGATCAGTGCAGAGCATAAAAACACTATGGGAGGCTTTCAAAGTCACAATACGAGGACATTGTATTGGCAAACATGCGGGTATACTAAAAGATATTCAGAGACAACTCGGGAGAATAGAAGCTGAAATAAACAGACTGGAACGCGAATTCGAAGACACAAACGACGTCACGCTATTGGCTGCCATCAGAACACAGATTGATAAATACAACGAATATGCAGATGACGAGATAAAGTACATCTTGCGCAAATACACTGCGAGGAACTACGGGGAGGGTCGGAGACCAGGCAGGGCATTGTCATATAAAATAAGGCCAACTCATACTTCGGCATACATCACAAAGATCCGGGATGAGCAGCACAACAAAGTATATGACACTCCAGCCATACTGGACTGCTTTACTCAATACTACACCAAACTGTACACTGCCCAGGCACAGTCTTCCACGTCCGAAATACGTGATTATCTTGAGGACGTGGCACTGGCATGGTTATCAGACACCCACGGAGAATACTTCTGTCATCATATAACCAAAGATGAAATAATAGAGGCTATTAACTCCCTCGCTAACAATAAAGCACCCGGGCTAGATGGCCTTCCGGGCGAATTCTATACAGTATACCGCGATCTGCTAATCCCACATTTTGCCGAAATGCTTGAAGAAGCTTACGAAGAAGGTGTACTCCCGACTTCATTAAATGAGGCACTCCTGATAGCACTACCTAAGCCAGGAAAGGACCCCAATGAGTGTGAGTCCTATAGACCCCTGTCCCTGATAAACATAGATGCTAAAATCCTAGCTAAAATAATAGCGAATAGAATACAACCGCTCCTATGTAACCTGGTGCTACCAGATCAGGCGGGCTTCATGCCGACACGGTCCAACACCCACAATATTCGTACAATTTTTGCACTCTACCACAAACTAGACCCAGATATACCGGCGGCTGTGGCCCTTTTGGATGCTGCTAAAGCGTTTGATTCAGTGGAGTGGGCTTTCATGTTTGTCACTCTTCGCAAAATGGGGTTTCCAGAACCATTCCTGAAATGGATAGCGCTCCTATACGCTGCACCCAAGGCTGGGGTTGGAATAAATGGTTACACATCCAACCCGATAGAGATAAAGCTCGGCACTAGGCAGGGTTGCCCACTGTCACCAATGCTGTTCACACTAATCCTAGAACCACTGGCCAGTATGATCCGCCAGAAACACTCTGACTCGGCTTTAAAGTTTGGCCTCCGTCCCATCGGAATAGCATTATACGCGGATGACTTGGTCCTTTATACCACGCACCCAGACAAGAATCTAAACCCGCTTATTAGGGAATATGTAAGATATGAACAACATGCCGGCCTCTGGATAAACTGGGACAAGTCAGTTGTGGAGCCCTTGACGGCGGAGACAGTGGAGCCTCCACTGGAATACCCTCTCCAGTGGCAGACAGACCCATTCAAATACTTGGGGGTCTGGATACACCGTGACCCAGACCTGGTTATTAGGGAGAACTATGGAAAGGCACTGGTGAGGCTGGAGGAACAGGTAGACAAATGGATAAAATTGCCTCTCTCAATGGCGGACAGAATAGCATTACAGAAAATGATTATATTGCCCAGGTTTTTGTACCTCTTCTGGAACATTCCGATTTGGCTGACTACAACATTTTTTGACAGACTACGATCCATTTTGCAGACGCTAACATGGGCAGGTAAACAGGCCAGAATCAGTTGGAAGGTCTTAACCCAACCATATCACCTGGGTGCTTCGGGGCTCCAGACTTCCAACTATATTATCTGTGCGCACAAGCACAACATGCCCACTATTGGACAAAAGTTAAAACCACATGCATACATACCACACATTGTGGTCGAAACAGACAGTGTGGCCCCGCTGCCACTGACTGCGCTTATAGCTGACCCGATAAGTCATACACCGAGGGACGCGATTCATACAGCCAAGTGCACTTCAAGGGCATGGCATGCGCTGGCGCACAAGGCACGCAAGCTGCCGGTGTATGCTCGAGCGCTACCCACGGCAAAACATCCTAAGCTCACTGTTACACAAGAACAGAAAATGCACGCACTACTGACAGAAATGGGACTGACCTCTATGGGACAACTATATCCTCATAATACTTTCATTGAATGGACAGATCCCTCACTTTGTGCCCACCAACTCCAGCTGAAGAAATTTGCATATATACGATTACGTACGCCGGTCCGGTCCTTATACACCACATTCCCAGACGAACCCCCACAACTACAAACACTACAAATATTATTAACAGCCCCCAACCGCTGAAACCTGGTAACACATCTTTATAATGCAGCCCAGGAGGAACAGGCCGAGAAACATACTGCAGCATTGGGCAGATGGGAGGGGGCGCTGGGCGTATCAATAGATGAACAAGATTGGCAATATAGCTGCACACAACTCTCCCTCCTCACGTCGAACTGCAACCTACGCATCATCCATTTCAAATTCCTCCACCAACTTTACTACATGCCGGCCAAGTTACACAGACTGGGCCTAAGAGAGACGAATAGCTGCCAAAGGTGCAAGGCACCAAGCACTGACTTCCTACATACCTCATGGTCATGCCCTCGCCTGCAGACATACTGGGATGAAGTCACAACCACACTATCTGAAATGCTGGCAGAGCAGATCCCCAACACTCCTCTGGTGTGCATACTGGGCGTCAGGAGACTCAAACATGCTAGATGCAGGAAATTTTTAGCGGTAGCACTACTGCTGGCGAAAAGACGAGTAGCGATGAAGTGGGGAAGCAAGAGACCCCCTAGACTCAAAGACTGGATCACGGACATGACCTATTGTAAAACTACACTGGAAACTTACGCTGAGGACATTCCCATTGCTTCGCGGCCAAGGGACTTCTGGGAGCCGCTTGACCATTACCTGCAGGCATCGCAAGAATCTGAATCAAGAACTGATCCATGATATACCTAATACCTCAGATAACAAAAGGGCACCACATATACAACGGCCGCTGGGGTAGTATGGAGGGGCGGGCTGGCAGCCGGGAGGTATGGGCACATATAAGACGGGATAACATCTGCTGGTGCGGGCACTGTGAACTGCGACAGCTGACATATGTATGTTGAGGACTACAATCACCAAATGCTATGTGCTCCTGAACATTGTTGATTGTAATATTCGTATGCTATGCAACTGCTGGTTGGTTAAAAAATAAAAAAAAATAATAAAAAAATAAAAATTTGGGTTGTACCAAGTCTGTTTAAAAAGTCTGATCATTGCATCTCTACCTATGTGTGCCTGTCCATGGTACATCCGTGCCATGTTAGAGATCATTCTATCAGGCATAACTGATCTTTCATCCCTGTAAACCCAAACTTCATCTTCTTCTCTTCATCTACAACCTGATTTCATCCATATCTCTTTTTCCTCATCACTTGCTTCTTCCTGCAACTGTCTCACTTCTTCCCACGTATCAATTGTGCTAGTAAACATCAAAGGACCTGAAACATGTTCTTTTTCCCTCCTTCGATTCATTGAGGTCATATGTCTGGCACAATATTGAGCTATCTCATCCGCAAATGTGTTGCCCTCTGTAATGTAATCATCTCCATTCTTGTGTGCAGCACATTTTACTACCGCAATTTGTTTAGGCAGCTGTATTGCCTCAAGCAACATTTTCACAAACTCACCATTCCTGATTGGTGATCCCGAAGAAGTCATGTCATGAATCCCCTCTGGGACCAGATCTGTCCGAAATCATGTTCCACTTCGAAGCCAGCTCAGCAACTTGGGCTGAACATATTCCTCTCAAACAAGATGCTTCCATTATGTCTGCCACCATACATACAGCATATGCAGCACTTAAAATTCCTTATTTCGTTCTCAAGCACGATCCATCCACAAACATCACATAATCTGACTCTTCCAAAGTTCATCTCTGATGTCAGGGCGGGGCTTTGTGCAGAACTCAAGTACACCCAAGCAGTTGTGATCAACGTCATCTTAGACCTCTGCATTTACTGCATCAGGCAATAAAGTGGAAGGATTCACACTTATGCATCTCACAATCGTTACATTGTCTGCACCCAAAATCACCTACTCATACCTGGTTAATCGGCTGTGTGTCATGAACTGTGTTTTTGTGCGGGTCAGAAGGATTTCAACTGAATGTGGGACACATACCTTAAAACGATATTCCATCACAATGCCTTCACTCTGTTCCAGACTCACACAAGTAGGTGCTACTGCTTTTAGACATCCAGGCAATGCTTTTGCTACTGGGTCCAAAACAGCAAAAAATATACTAATGGCTGTCTCATTCTTCCATGCCTTTGTACAAGTATTGAAAGTGCACATCCATCTCTTTCACTACAGTACAACTCAAATTCTTTCTCATAATCTGGCATTCCCAATGCTGGGGCTTCACACAACCTATTTGTCAGTTGCTCAAAAGTTTCCATCTCTTCCTCAATCAACACAATTGCATTTTTTACATCACTTTTTGTCCATCTCTGTAATGGTTTTGCAAGCAATGAAAATCCATGTATCCACTGTCAGCAATAACCAACCATTCCGAGAAACATTCTCACCTCTCTATGTGTCATTGGGGCTCTCATTCCTTTGATAATCCTGATTCTTTCTGTTGTTACTTTTCTCATCCCTTTTTCAATCTTGTTACCTAAATACTGTACTTCTTGTTGACAGAACTACAGCTTAGATGGGGACACCTTATGTCCTCCTTCTGCCAAATGATTCAACAATGCGATTGTGTCAGTAATGCATGCCTCTTTGGTCCTTGATGCCACCAATAGGTCATCAATATACTGAACCATAACAGATTTCAATGGCATTTTTAAACTCTCTAGTGATTTCTTCAAAATCTAATTAAAAATGGAAGGACTTTCAGTTTACCCTTGAGGAATTTGGCACCATGCCAAAATACGCTCACCAAACCGGAAGGCAAATAATGGCTGGCTATCAGGGTGTAATGGAATTGAGAAAAATGCATGGCACAAATCAATAACTGTGTACCATTCTGCATCATGAGGAATTTGATAGAATATTACAGCAGGGTTTGGTACAATTGGACAACAGGGAACAACAATTATATTCACCTTTCTCAGGTCCTGTACTATCCTATATGCTCCATTAGGCTTTTTCAATCCCATTATAAGTGAATTAAATGGGCTACTCATTAATTCTCTCAGAATCCCTTGTTCAATCATGTTATCAATCACTGGTGTTATTCCTTCAATAATCTCTGGCGTCAATTTATAATGTGGGGTATTCAGGTAAATTGCTTCTTCTTTTACAGTAATTTTTACAGGATCAATTCCTTTCATTACACCTACATCTTCACCCGTAAAATCCCATACATCAGTCTTCACTATTCCTTTCAATTCAGTAGGGATTTCTCTGCATCAAACACAGGAAATGTATCGAATGTTTCTGGTTCAAGTGCTATCATAGTCATTTTATACAGAACATCATCATCTGATGTCTGAAAAGCAATACCATCTGGGGTACAGTAGATGGTGCAGTTCATTTTACAAAGTATATCACGTCCAAGTAAATTTACAGGACTGCAATCACACACTACAAAACGGTGCATATCTTGAAAGGGACCAATTTGCACTTCTACTGGTTTTGTGAGAGGAGCTTTTATTTGTCTGTTGGAGACACCTACGACTTGGATAAATTCTCCTGAGAGAGGAAGGTTTGGAATTTCAACTGATCTTATACTAGAACGGGTAGCACCAGTGTCCACAAAGAAAGTAACATTTACACCATTCACCTTTCCATCCACAAATGGACCTGACTGATCTACCTCTAGAGTTGCGCCAAGCATGCACTCCTCTTCCTCTCCTAGGCACCATGATAAGCTTTCATCCGATTCATTTCCATCTGGCTGTAACCAATACTGTGAAACGGCAGCTGCGCGCGGCAATTTCTTTACCTGCTCTTCACTGTAGAATCCTGCCTCTGCACTGTATCTTTGAAGATTTACACTCTTTGGGAGAGGTGGCTGTGGCACCTGACTCTGTTGAGTAACTACCTGTTGCTGTGGCAGTGATTGGTAACTCATCTCATTCTGCACCTGTGGATTTAATGATTTATTCTCTGTATTAACTTTTTGAGGTAATTTACACTCGTTTTTCCAATACCCTAATTTTTCGCAATTATGACATGGCCATTTCTTTTTAGCTTCTTCTATATTTATCTGACCTTTTCCTTTACCAATGTTTGGTTTCATTTTTGTCTGCCCTGCTTCGTTAATCTGGTTAATTATCTGGGCATCTTGCTGTTCTGCAACCTTCACCTGTGCCCACATTGCCTTTTCTTTGAGATTACGTTGTCTGGCTTCAATGTCATCACTACAATATTTTGCATATCTTAGTACCTCATCCACTGTACTAGACTGCCAACACAACATGTTCTGTTTAATCATTTCACATATTTCAGGTCTCAAACCATACACAAATCGATATGCAAAGTGACTCATGTATTTTTCACTCAGATTTTTATATCCACTATACTGTTTAAAAACTAAAAGCAACCTTTCATAATAAGCATGCACAGACTCTTTAGGTTCCTGAGTTGTTCTATCAATCTTTACCCAATCTGTTTCTCTCGGGGGACTTATTCTTCTGAAAGGTGATTACCTGCTCATATTTTCTCATCACTTCTGGACCTGGCGCTCCTGTTTTTGCATCTCTAGGATATTCTTCCTTTGGCCAATCAATTGTAATTTTACATTCTGTCCACAAATCAGCAGGTACAACAATCTCAAACAATCCATCCAAATCTTCCCACAATACCTTTGAAACCTTTACAAACCTTTCCACTTGTCTATGCCATTCTACAGGCTTTTCTCTCAATCTTGGAAAATCATTTGTCAATGACAGTATATCCTGTCTGGGCCATGGGACATGTACATAACCTCCTCCTGGAATTTCTCTCATCGGACATTCTACAACTATTGTTTCTTTTTCTTTTACTGGGAAAGCTAATGTTGCTTTATCAGCCGTACCTTCTTTTCTCCTTATCCACCTACTACTCCATTTGTCTACATCTCCCCATTTTCTCAGTAACACAATAAGTTCTTTTATCTGTGTTAACCGTCCTGAAGTGTTCAGGTTTTCTATATCTTTCTCACTAAAATCTACTCTGTAAGGTTTCTGTAATCCTCTAACTTTTGCTAAATCTACTCCCAATTCATTTGCTGTTTCTTCCAGTTTTTCATGCAAATTCCTAGCTTTCCAAGTAATACTTTTACACATAAACATCAATTCATCATCCTCATATGTTTTTAACTCATCTGTACCAATAGTCCCTCGAATCAGTTATTCCATGTCTATTTTTAATCTAACCATATCCAAAGGCTGTGCTTTTGTATCTCTCTTCTGCAAATTCTTGACCCACTCATTTAATTCTTCCGCCGTTGGACCCACAGGGGTCATATTTAAATCTACTCTATTCACACCTTTCTCTGGTGTTTCAGTTGCTGATTCAGCTCCCATAGGAATTTTATTTATTGGACTCTGATTTATTATCAAATCCATAGGTGGAGTTAATCTAACCGAATCTTTTGTTTCCCTAACTTCAGGATCATTCTTTTCTCGTACTTTTTGCATACTGGAATTTAAGGGAAGATTAAGGAATATTCATCTATCTTTTGATTTTCAAATACTGGTATCACTGGACCTATAGTTACAGGTGCAGTTACAGCTTCTACATTCTTTGACAATTCTTTTATTTTTCAGCCAATTCTTTTGTTATTCTTGCTTGTTCAGACGCATTATGATTATCAGGTTCTACAGTCTGTGTTATTTTCTGTCTATTAAATGGACTACTTATTTCAGAATATCGTTCTAGGTTTTGATTCATCACAGATTCCATTGGCGGTGCATTTGGTGTCCCCACAGCAGAATTCTGTTCATATGGAGGGGGTCTTTTATTTAATATGTCCTCCAGAAACTCATCATCTGTATCACTGGCTCCATACCCACACCTTTCTGGTACTGGATGCTTCTTTTTCTCTGTACACTTGTTCCCTACTACTTCTTTAGTTGTTCTAACAGGAAACATACCATCCATCATATTAGCGTACCGCCATCGTATCATCCTGTCTTCATGACTCAAACCCCATACTCTACCATGAACATATCTATTATCCTTCGTACCTCTGTGTCTCTCTCTTTCATACATCTCATCTTCCCATTCACCTAGGGCTTCAAACTGAGTTGGTCTATGTCTTGGTTCAAGTTTTATCATCTTGTTTCTCAAGTTTTGTAGCATACCTGTGCTTATCGAACCAGTTTCTGGAAACGCCAATACTCAATCATTTTGAGTATATTTTACCCAATTTTCCAACCAAATACAAGTATGATAACGATATTTCGTAATCATGTAAGATACTGGTGTCTTCAGTGGAGGAAGCACTTCTCCCTCTCTTGTTATAATCTTTTTATCTTTCTTAAAAAGGTTCTTGAATTTCATAAACCATGAAGGTTTCTCTATCTCTCGTCCATCGTAATAAGCCATATTTCACAATTATTTGCCTAAACAAATTCACACAACTCTCCTTTTAGTCTGCTTGACTATTCTGTCCTATCCCAGCGCGAATCACACTAACGCACCAATCTGAAAGCTCTTCGTACCTCTGCAACTGACCATTCCCAGCGCGGTTCTCGTTAACATCAACACTACTCCTGCTTCTGCTGACCCCTCCTTTACAAAATTATCGGCACTGTTTTATAACTCGTTGCATTCCTGACCGGACGGACTGTCGGTGACACTGCAGAGCATAGGTGAGGAGCCAGGGCCGCGGTGCCTGGAGCGCCCGACTGGGCGTCTGCTTTGAGGGCGTTGGGGGATCAATCGGTGGCGATCGCGGCTGGGGGAAGGGTTTTCGCAGTTGTTGGAGTGAGGCCCTCGCTTCGCCCGCCGGTGCCACTCTACGTACAGCACTGGCCTCTGGGTGCTGGCCTGTAACAGATGGTCCGCTGGCTGCAACTGGACACCGGGGAGCGGCTGGCTCTACATATTGGCACCCCGTGGTGACTAGTGCGTGGGGTGACACGGCGGAAAAGTGAGCGCAGCCCTGCACAATATACTCCGGAAGGGAGGTGCTGACATTGCCTCATATCGCACAGGCCTCGTTACCTGGCTGACCCTATCCGGAACTTCGAGGCGGCACCCATCAGAAAGCGGGGGCTTCCGCATAAGACCAGTACTGCACACCCGTGGTCGCCCTCAATCTGACTGATTTATGATACTCCCTGGATCTGGCCCAGATATTCTCGGGGCTTTTCGTTGGTAACATCGTAGAACTGCTGGCCTAGCGGGGTCACCCATCGCGGGGTGCACCTCCCCCCTAAAGACTATAACATGGTGTCCTCGTGAGGCCTCAAGTCAGCTCAGACAAATAGACCGGATAAATAAGCCTTTATTGTTGCTGCTGCCTTCCTGCCCCATTTCACCCACGGCTTGCAGCACACCTACCATCAGCGGGAGCCGGAATACGGAGGGGCTGTGACCTGTAGGAGGACTTGGGGTGTGTCGAGTAGAAGCTGGGCTGTGAGCGTGGAAGCAGGGACTCCATCTCCCAGGAGCCCCTGTGAGCCCAATCTGTTTCACCGGGGCTGCTCTCCCTGCTTGCCCCGCCCACCTGCCCATTTTCCTTCCTACTTTAACAAGCCCTTACCCCCGCGCGCGGGAGAAGCGCGAAGCCCGGGCCAAGGGCGGGCCCGTTTCCGACCTGTCAAGACCGGACCGGGCCACCCCTCCTTGCCTCTGGGCTCCAGGTCTCTCATCTCCATCTGAACTATGTCTGGCAGGGAACTTAGAAGTAAGTCCTTGATTGTTGGGGTTCCATTGCAGGAGGCATGGAAAAATTCTTAACTAGAGCAAATTCAATAGTGTCCAAAGAAATCTTAGTACTGGAAAAACGCATGTCGCAAGAACTTACTGCAACTAAAAGATCTTCACTGGGACCAATCGCTAATGCCGTAACGCCGGATAGACACTTGCCTACGGCGGATATTGCACCCTGCATAACCGAGCAAGATAGCACCCCTGGAGGGGAGGAGAATAACTCTCAGGATCTGGACCTTTTGGTTAACGAAATAATGCCAGAAATTGATTTAATCCTCGACAACGATGTGAACTCACCCATCACTCCAGGGGCTGCCCCCAATAAAATTATGCATCTAGGGCCTAGAGAAGGGACTATCCCAAAAAGGAAAAGAGTATATAACAAGAAAGAGGGAAGCCTAGCGAAGGTTGCCAGGCAAAATAGTAGTAATATCAAACCAGGAAGGCCTGCTGCAGGGCTACAAGATTTGGGCAGTGGATTAGTAGACTTGACTTTGCCCCCTCCCGTTACCCATATTCCAGGCCAGCATGGTACTGCACTGACCCTTGAAAATCTGGGAGCGCTATTTAAATCTATTTTATATCCCCTAGAGGCCAAATTGGAACAGATTGAAACTAGATTGGCTAACATTGAGAGAGTAACGTCCACTTTAGTAGCAAGACCTACTCATGCCAATATTTCCAGTACAATTATTTCTGAGGGTGCTTTCCCCCCTCAGCTAGTAGTATGCCTACCCTCAGCTGCAGATTGTCTGGACCACTGGGCTCTAACCCTCTTCCCTTGGTACCTCCTAGGCAGTTGCCGGCCTGCTCCTTGGCAGGTGCCAGAGGCAATGACAACCCGGGGGGTACAGTTACAGACAGGGGCAATAGTGCACCTCCAACGTCAGTGAAAGATATCAGGGCTAGTAAACCCCGAACCCCGGACCTTCCCCCTCAAGCTAACCGCTTTATGGTGGTCTTGGCGGGTGTCCCAGCCCTAGAAGAAGGGGAAGATGAATCATTTGCCTCACTTAAAAGCAAGGTTGTCAAATGGCTTAATTGGAACAGACCCCTGCCAACCCAGCTGTCTAGTGAGATTGAAATGCTAAGAAGGGTACCTTGGGTGGGAAAGCTGGCAAAAACTATCAATGGGGACTGTATAACAATTAATTTTAGGGACCCCAGAACAGTCCACCATATTTGTGCCGGTTTTAATAGGTCTTTTGACTCCACTATCCAGACCCTGCCGCTTTCTTTCTTTTACCCCCCATCCTATGGGAGTGGCAGTAACGAGTGGACCAGGGTCAACTATAGGGGCAGAAATAGGAGATATCACGGCGTCTCAGGCCCTATGCCATCTAGAGCCACGTTTTGAGATTACAACCGTTTTAGCTGCCTTGATGCAGTCGACTGACTACCCCAGGAAACACAGCCATCTCTTGGGGAGGGGAGCACACCCCTGACTGTAGAAGCTTTAATAGGAAGTACCGATCAGTTAGAATTGGCCCGTGCGGAGTATCTACCAACGGCTGGTGCTCGGCTAGGGCCAAACACCCAGTCCCAATTTCCCTCCGTGTGCGCCAGTCAACTTAGTAGCTTGGCGGCCACTAAGGATTTGACATCCCTCATTAGTCCCGTGGGGGACATCCCTGGATCTGATGCTGTGGATTATGGTGCAGGGTTTAAAATCTTGAGTTGGAACATCGCAGGCTGGCGTAAAAAGGAGGAGGCCCTAGGGTGGAGGGAGACTGTTAACGGCCAGGACATACTCTGCCTCCAAGAGACCTGGTCCACAGAAGAGATTCTCTTTGATGGCTTTGTCTCTTTTAACTGCCCGGCGCAGGCATCAACCATGGGTAGGGCCAAAGGCGGTCTTGTGATCCTTTTGTCCGTAAGCTTCCCGGTGCAAGTTAAATCTCATACCATTGTAGGATCCCATTCACAGGTCCTCTGGCTGCAGCAAAGTGGGGGCCGTGATGTCCTGCTGATTAACCACTATAACAACATGTTTGATTCCTCGAGCTCATTTGTAGTCAATGAACTTGCAACTGTAATTGATAAACTATGTAGGGCTAACCCGGTTCCATTTGTTATTATCTGGGGGGGTGATTTTAATATTCCCACATGTACTTTCTCTTTTTCTAATGCCTGCGGATTTGATGGGGTTCGAGGGGCCGACCGGGCTCATTTTGTACATACACCTTACGGAGAGTCATTAAATGCCTTATTGTTAAAATTGGATCTACTTGTTCATGTGCCCGCTAATGATAGGGAGGGCAACCCGGTCCCAACTTTCGTAGGAAGCAACTCAGCCTCTGTTATTGATCACCTGTTGGTTTCGGAGCACATCAGCTCTCTCTGTTCTGTCCCGTAAATTGTAGACCTGTCCCTTAGTGATCATAACGGAATTACTTTTACCACCTTGATTTGGGGGAGGAAGGTCCAAGTTGCCCGTAGGACAGTTGCTGAATTAATCCCTCATAGGCCTAATGGATGTTGAATAAAATGGTGCAGTGACAATTCTGAGAAGCTGATGTTAAAAATTGTGGCTGTAAGTCTCCCTGAGCTGCAGCGCTGTTTAGATGATAATACAAGTGCGGCAAGCATTATCGTTGACTTCGAGGAAATTAATGCCATAACTAAAAAAATACTTACTGCCCCCAATAGGCCCAGGGCTAACGTGGGATGGTTTGATAGGGCTTGTACGAAGTCCTTGCAGGAACTAAAGAAAGCCCTATGTAATCACCCCAGGGACAAGTGTGTTGGTAAATCCCTCAGAGCAAACTATAAGGACCAGTTGTCCCGTAGGAAGCATGAATTACGGGAGGAAGCCTGGGATAATTTCTCCAAAGGAGCCGAATTGCGGGACAGCAAACTCTTCTGGAGCACTGTGAATAGTCCTTTTTTGCATCAGAAGGAGGCTTACCCAGTATTGTCAGCCCAGGTTAGTGAAGAAAACTGGGTTGTGTTTTATAATAGCATTTTTAATCCAGGGGGGGAAACTAGTACGTGCCCTAGAGCAGCAGCCCTTGGTCCAAACCTTCCCCTAAATATTACAACTGACGAGGTAGTTACTGCCATCCAAAACAGCAAGGGAGGAAAGGCCCCAGGGCCTGATGGGGTGCCGATAGACCTTTACAAAGCTGACACTCTTTTGTGGGGCCCCCTTCTGCCCAAAGTCTTCAACGCGGCAGTTATGGTAAGCACCCCTCTTACATGGGGTGAATCAATTATTATACCAATCTACAAGAAGGGCGATAGGAGCGAGGCAAAGAACTACCGCCCTATCTTCCTTCTGGACTCCTCCCTAAAAATTATGAGTAGAGTGCTCCTACAGCGTCTGGAGGAATGGGCAGAGGTCAATGGTATCTTGGCTGACTCCCAATTTGGGTTCCGTAGGGGCCTTGGTACCGTTGAGCAGTGTGTTAATTTAGATCTTATCATAGGTAAATACACTCGAGCCACACAGGGCTCCTTATTCCTCTGCTTTGCTGATTTGTCCAGCGCTTTCGATTTGGTGAACCATGCCCTTCTGTGGACCACGTTATTAAATATGGGCGCCCCACCCGCAATTATTTATTTTCTGGCCAGACTATACAGTAAACTATCGGCCAGGATTCGTTATGGCCAAGCGGGTGAATGCACTGATGATATTGAGGTCAAATCAGGTATCAGACAAGGCTGCGTCCTTGCCCCACTGCTCTTCTCTCTTTTTATTAATGACATGGACTCTGAATTGAGATTGGTCTCCGCTGATGCACCACAAGCCGAGGGCCAAGCCATTCCTGTACTGCTCTACGCAGACGATACTGTTTTATTGTCTAGAACTTCAGTGGGTCTGCAGAGATTAATGGATAGTTTTTTTAGTTCTATCCAGGGGAGGAAATTAAAAATTAATAACTCCAAGACGTTTATTATGGCTTGTGGCAAGAAAATAAAAAACCTGAGATCTTTCCAGTTTGTGGACCAAAAGATACAAGTGGTGGATACATTTTGCTATTTAGGCATCACTCTCAGTAGTAATGGCAAGTGGGCACAGGAGATTTGTAACGTTAAGGCCAAGATGGGCAAAGCCATTTCTGGTGTTTTTAAATTCGCCTCAAAATTAGGAAGCCGGCGTCTTTGTGATATGTTGCACATTTACCGCCTTAGATGTGCTTCTGTGGCCCTCTATGGATCAGGGGTTTGGGGTCATTGTCGCCATGGAGACCTCCAGGTGGAGGAAAATAGCTTTTTAAAGAGGCTTCTTTGCCTTCCAACTGCAGCCTCCACTGGACTGTCCCACCTTGAGGTTGGGCTGGAATACCTGACTGACCTTACGGGGCTAGGCCCACTAATGACCTGGAGATCGATTTGGGCAAAGGAGGAAACTGGCTTCACTAGGAAAATTATCCAAGATTGCCTCCGTTTGGATAAACATAACCAGATCCCATGGCTTAATTACGTGATCTTATCCTATAGAGAGATATTTGATATTAATGTTTTGGTGGACCCTGCCAGGACTGTAGATTCCTCAAAAAAGGAGCTAAAACTTATTTATTTGGGGATTAAATCCAAAGTGCGTAGAGACATAACCCGCCCGATGGCTACTCACCAATTTCACTACTCCCTTAACCAGGCAAGTTTAGGTTTCGCCCAGTACCTAAAAGTGGTCACCAAACAATCTCATCAGTTTGTCCTCACCAGACTACGTCTAGGTATTGCCCACATTTTAGTGGCCTTTCCGTTGATTAATAATTACACGGCAATGCCCTGTCCCTGTGATGGCACTTCGAAACAGAGTACCGAGCACTTTTTGCTTCTTTGCCCTCTGTATTTATATCTCCGAATTGCCTACCTCAAACCACTTTTTAAAAAATATTCAGCGTCTAATGTCGGATCTGCGATGAGCCTTCTTTTTGCACTTGACGAACCGGATGTATGCTTTTTTACAGCGACCTTTATTTTGCAATCTGTGTCCGTCAGGAAAAGTATGATTTACTGAAAATACATGTGAAATGATACTCGTAGATGTTGTCCATCTGGCTCACCCCCCCTTCCTGGTCTATTTTTCTTATCGTTATCCGAATGTATTGTTATTTTATCATTTTATGTTTTGTATTGTATTACTGATCCCATGTGCTTTTATGACTGTTTTTAAACAATCGAATAAAGTTTTGAAATGAATGAATGAACTCGTTGATTTGACAAAATCGGTTAATTACAACATAAAACACATTTTCCATTGTCCGTTTCTCTAAACAAAGAGATAGTTTCTTCAAACATGCAAGAATACCGTTTCGTTCGATAAGCGTTGCACTTCCCTCTACCTTAACCTTCTCTCAAGCAAGAGGTAAACTCGTTTCTCTGGGGATAAAACACATGCGGAGACTATACTGCTCCTGAGAATTAAGGCCAGAGTTTCACAAGAAAACCTGTTGCTATTCCACTCAACACAATTCACACATGAGTTTCCCTATGATAACACAGTCCTATATTATCACCAAATTGAAATCAGACAATGCACAATTCCATGTGACTTCTCTTGTCACACAAATAGACTTCCTACTTCCCGGAAGATTCAAATTCCGACTACATATAACGTAACACAAACTCAACATAGAGTGTTAAACATAGAAATTAATAATCAATAATCAATAATCCCCTTAACTGACCTATATAAACCATAACTCTGCTACCAAGAAAAACTGCTGCAGCGCGGCTATTATAAACCCTTTCCTTACAACACTAACCCAGAAAACCCTTACACCATTTGTTCATCGGTGGTGCCCATGACACCGAAACACACATTCACTCAGTTTTCTGGATCAGTGATAAGTAGACGAGCTGCAAGACATACGGGACACCTTGTTAAAATCTTTTACCTAAATAATAACTATACATATTATTTACATTTGATTCAGGAATTGTCGGTTCTAAACATCAAGGTACTCCGCTGTTTTGGTCGATGGACCAAGTAGTAGGAATCAGTTGATGGCGATTAAGTCCAGCTTAATCACAATTAAAACAAATAATTGATTATTACATTAATTCTAATAACCACAGACTCAGATTTTGAGTTAGCATGAAATGTTATCTAAATTCATTGACTAAATTGAATTAAGTAAAGTTTTATTAGACACATTTTCTAGACATTATTTCATAAGCATTTAAGTAAAGATTAAAAAGAAACAGAAAAAATGCTCATTACCCTTGGCTTTAGGGTGATGACGAGAATGATTCACCAGAACATGAATCGAAGATCACAGGATAGTTTCCCAATACTGACTGACTGTCCCTCTAACCTCCTCGGACATATTCCCTCCCAGGATAGAATCCCGCGACAGTCTCGTTCCTTTTCCCCATCAACGTTCAAAGTCCAAAATTTGACAAAGTCTTTTCAGCATCAGAAGGAAAAATCGTCTCAACAAACAGCGTGTCGTGTTGAATAGATCGATGTAGAATAAGCGAGTCGAACAAAATAAGATTTGTGTCATTGTAAGCACACGCTCTTTTATACCCTTTACACTAACTTGCTATACCTACATTTTGAAACCTTTAGGGGCTACATTAATTCTGATTGGTCAATTGGAGGGGTGGGGATGGTCACCACATTGTCCTCCTTGCTCAAACCGGTTCCACAGACAATCCATTCATTCAATAGTTCTTGTGATTCATCAAGTCCAAATGTTCTTTAACTTTAATATATTTGCACCATTATTCGACAGTCATGAATTAGTTCATCTTCTGGAGTTCCAGTCTCCCATCCGTTCCCATGCATTCATGCTGAACTCTTGGCACGACTCTTGTGTTAGGTCAGACTGACCTTGACATCTCTCACTCCAGGCATAGGCCACACACTCGTGACTGGAACTTCCACTCTGCTCATGCGCGGGTCCATCTTTATTCTGCGCACGCAATCACGTCTCTCTGCAGCGGCTATTTTCCAAGCGAGGCCCAGCAGGCCTGAACGGAACTAATATGAAAACAACATAGCAGAAATTAGACATAGAAAATAAGCTCTTCTGTTTACCACCCACCTTTCTAATGACCCGTGTTAGGTGTTACCTAGCATAAGCGACATTTAAAGCCATTTTACTTACCATCTGCATTCCTTGCCATGATATAATTCTACTACAAACGTAATTCATGAAATTTACGTCAATTTACTACACAAATCACAAACCTATGTTAATTTAATTTCACACGTGTAAATAAATTAGATTTTTGCAAATGCATTTGTTGAATAATACATGCATTCAAACAATTAGTATTTTTAAAGTTATGAAGTCATTAACTTCGAAGGTGTACAAATAATTTTTGTATTTCCCCTGCTCCATCGGGGGGGGGGGGGGGTGTTAATGCCTTTAGGAGAAATTATATTTTGGCACAAGTCTATTTACAACACTGGCTCGCGAGCCTCTTGTATTTATTTCCATAATAAATCTCGGATGGGGAAGGTTTTATGTCTGTGGCAGATAAGATGAATTGGGTCGCACAGACAACCACCAGCCCAAGATTCGTCATGTACCAACCATCCTTTGAGCCCGTTGAAGTGCCATCTTCGAATGGTGGTTAGTGAAGTTATATTTATTATCGCATTAGCTCATGATTTCATTTCAGATATGTAACTCTATCGGAGTCTGCTGCAAATATCAAGGAGGGAACGGTGCACCAGGAAGTTCCGACAGATGTTTCTGAGGCAGTCTGAACGTGGGAAGATGCGGCCATTCACTGGATCAGAGTTTTACAGAGTAACAAGGGGAGCGGTCGGCGGAAGGAGGAGTGAGAGTAAAATAGAACTGTGAGAAATAGGGAAACCGAAAGTGCGAATACAAAAAGAATGCACCTCACGCACTTGAAATGAGTGCTGGCACAAAAAGAATAAATCAAAGACTGGACAAACAAAAAACATGCAGACGACTAGCTCGCTTCAAATGCATGCAGGCAGGGACAGACTACAAGCATGCTTCAAGTGCGTGCAGGGAGAGATATGCTTCCTTTTCTGCTTCGGCGGCTGTGTGAGCGCAACAAAAACAAGCCCGGAAGTGGTGCGCGAGAGAGAGGGGGAGGAGGAGGTGAGCCCGGGAGTGGTGTGCGCGCGCGCGCATGCACAGTCTGCTCATTTTCAAGCATTGCACTCGTGCTTGTGGCGCGCTGCTGCTCGATCCCGCAAGGTAGATGCCGCCACAAGGACGAGTGTGTGCTTGAAAATGAGAAGAGCGACGGCTAAAGGCCCTCCTATTCAGCGCATGCGCACTGCGTAGGCGAGACCTAAAAAGTACCTTGATGCAACCAGCACTGACCATGTCATAGTGCTTTTTTTCTTTACTGTCAGCAATATTGCTGTGCAATATGGCTAAACAAAACAGTGACAAAGTTAAAAGCTCTTGCATAGGCTACACCTATTGCCTCTGGCAATGGATGTTTGCTTTTATACATGTGAATTTGTTCAACTTCAGTTCAGTTTCAGTTTATTGTTTATTGTTGTTAGTTAGTAAAAACCATCACAATACAAGTTAGATACATATAAAATAAATCCTGTTTAAAATGATCACTTTTCTTTAAAACATAGATTAATATTGGTGCAACACAAGTAAACATTTTGGAATTATAAAATATAACGTTATAAAATTCATTCAATTCATGATTGTGGGTACACTTCTCAGTTGTGATAAAGTAGCATATGCGTCTATAACTTATTCCGCAGCTCAAAATATCATCATCCTGCCACGGTTTTATCATCATCTTATGCTCTTATGGCTAGAGAAGATTCTCATGCTGTTGTATGCTACTTGCATTTCTATTTTAAAGCTTTGTCATGAAATTGTAAAAACTTCAAATGTTTACAGTTTAACTGAGGATCTGTGGAATCCAGACTTCTCATGATGGCTGTTCTACACTTTGTAATCCCTCTCTCATTAAATAAGCACTTTAAAAGTGCAAGGCGCACATTGTTCTGTTTGGGACATATGCAGACCAAGTGTACAAAATCCTTGTCTGGGGCATCACATAGTCTGCACATTTTTGGTCCTTTATAACGCCATACTGGTTTGTCTGAGAAAGACGGTAGATCACCTAAGCACATGGCCAATCATTTTTTATTGAAATACACCGGATAGGTTAGATGTAGATAAGTTGCCGCTTGCAATGTGACATATGTTTGAATTGTCATCCATGCATGCGCTCGCTGTGAAAATGTACTTTTATCATCGCCTAGCGAATTCATTTTTGCTGCTTTATTTATCGCTTGACAAAAGGTAGAATGCAACAAATTCAAGTCCCACAAGTCACCCGCATTGGTTAGTTGTAAAGATGAAAACAAATATTTATTAAAACTTAAGTTATCATCGTTTGCCAAGGATTCCCATAAAGCGCTAATTAGTGGTCTGGACTGATTATTTCGTATTTTATGCACGGATTTAATAAAATGGTACCTTCTTGCTATGTTTTGCTGTGTCAATCCAAATTCCAAACAAATTTGAGCAGGGAAAGAATTACAGGGCAAATGAAAAACCTGTTTGTATGTTTTGATTTGCAATCTGTCCAACATTTTGGAATCTCTACCATGCATCACCGTACTTGCGTAGGTTAGAGATGGAAGCAATTTTGCTGTAATAACACAGAGAAGTGGTTGGTAGGAGGGACCGTCTAGTTTTTTTGTTCAACTCCGTGAGCCACCTAGATACCCAAAGCATTTTTTTGCTTGTCCTTTACTATAAATTGTTAGGCAAGTCTAGGTTCAGAGCAAATTTACAGTAATAGGCTCTGATGGTTTGCAAAATTATTGTTTTTAGCCATAGTGGTAGAAAATTAAGAAAACATATAGCAGATGCTACATTTTAATGATCTGCAATCCAAAAGAAAGGCCACTCAGATGCATTTACCTTGCAGGGCAGTGCCGGAAAATCATGCAGCAGTTCCACACAGTTTGCATAAATTAGATCAGAAAGTAAAGAGCGCATGGACTCTGTTTAGTAGTGCACTAAAATAGTGCATGCCGCTGTGGTGATCCTATCGTTAACACATGACTGTAAAGTGCTGGCCTGCAGCTGGGTGAGAGGTGGATGCACAGATAATTACCACTCATACGCAGGAGTACTGGGTTTACAACTGCTGCCTTGGGCCCTGGGTCTTTTATTTACTTCCTTCGGATTATCACTCCAGGGCATACCACAACTCTGGCGTTCAGGGGTGGGGTCATCAAAACACCCCTTCCATTTGACGGCACCCAGTAGGGCAAACCACAAGGATATAGCCTGAACTCTCTACACCAAGTGTTTGTTTCATGGAAATTTCTCCAACAGAGGAGACTTGGGCCATTTTTGTCCCCTCCAATACGGATCTTGCTAAGGAGTTTGAGGAATAAAGGAGTTAGGTTACAATTCAAATTCAGAAATACAGTGCAACCCATTTGGCTACATAGTAAAGCTCCAAATCGAGAAGTCAGGTTAAACATAGATTTATTAAAAAATCAAAGCCAACTTAATATAAATCAGTCTCAGAAACATTGCATAGCAATATAAAGTTGTCAAAAGACTTCCAATTGTGTGAACAAACATAATTCTCAATAGTAAATAACCAATGAGAATCTCAGTAGTGATGGTACAAAGTAAAAGAAACACAGCAGTATGAGAAGATTGAAAAGTCCGATCATCCTGTCTATGTAACATGAACATTTTTAATTCCCCAATTAAACTACACTAAAATGCTAAACTAAGTGTTAATTAGATGCATAAAATAAAGAGAAAGGTGTCAGCATGAAAATTCAGTAGAAGTTTCTAAAATAAAGTATTGCATACACCAAGGCACGAAGGTCTAAACCTCTCCTATCCTAAAGAAGACTCAGCATAGTGTGTTCAAAGCCACATAACATTGCCTAATTATGCCCTTCAAAATTATTGGCAAGGAACCAATTAAAGACCACCTTCAAACAAAACTCTGTTTGACAAAACACACTCATAATTATCTCTTCTTGGATGTATGTTTCGAAAACATGTTCATAACTCTTTCATTTTTGATCCACATATTTCAAGACGACCTTGAATTTATGCCTTCATTTCAAATGTACAGTAAGCTTCCCCCTGGCCGTACTTTCTTTAGCCCTTAGCTTCCTTCTTGCGTCCTTATCTGTTTTCTACAAAAAAGCTCCGCAAACAGAGCGGAGTAAACTGCTCACACCTAGTCGTTTCCATTTATTAGGTCATTTTACCAGGCACCTAGAGAGGGGAGAAAAACACTCTATCCGAGAAAACATTCACATTGAAAGTTAGATGTTGCTTAAGGCCTTTGGTCAAATTAACAAATTCAAAACTTCAATACACATTATACTAGATACATGCTTATACATGAATGGTTACGTTATGAAAGTATCATTGGTCATGAATACACATTCCATTATATAGCTAAAGTCTCAACATACATATATGGCCTAACAAGGATAATGAGGGGAGAGCCATTTTCATGCTGCTCCAGTCCCCCCTCTGATAGCGAATCAAACCATCACAGATAACAATCTAATATTATCCAATGAACCATCTAAAACTGTGCGGTCTTAATCACTTTTTGTCTTGAGTCCTCCAGACATTTCATATCATTACAGTATCCACTGTGACTCTCCTCTAGCTCTACATATGTTCTTTTTCTCTTCACTCCCTGTCTAACATGAGCATATCTATATCCCTTGAAGAGCAAGAACAGGAATATTACACAAAGAGTAATTTTCAAAATGTGCTTCCAGGTAGCACCCAATATTACACTTCCCAAATTCCAAAACCATTTTCCCACAGCAGACAATCCATTGCCAAAAGCTTCCCAAGCTCCTGTTGCTTTCAACCCTTCCAAGTCCTTCATCAACCCAGATATATTCTAGATATACTTATCCATACCCTGACTCTTGTCAGGTATATAAGTACAGCATTGCTGGACTTTGAGCATCCTACAGACTCCGCCCTCTTTTGCAAGTAGACAGTCTAACACAAGTCTATTCTGTAAAACCATTGATCTAATTGATGCCATTTATGTATTTATAAGCAGAACGGAATTTGCAGTAATAGTGGCTAATCTATCCACTATAGTAGACAACTTCCTAATCTTCAGATCATTCAAGATAACACCTACAGATGGAATGATGGCACCAAACATGTCACCTGCTACTTCAGGTGGACTAACAACTCATTTGTCTTGTGTTTCTTATCCCATACTGGATCATCAAAATGCTCAACATGATAAATTTACAGGAACTCTTAGAGAGATAGCATGTGCCATGCCATGCCATTCAAAAGGCAATTTGAAATATGTATTCTTTCCTCAAATGACATATGCTCCAGGAATCACAGGATCATGTCATTCCAGGTAACAAAAATTCCTTTCTCTTGCTTCAAGCACATGTTCACAATAACTCTCCCCTAAGAACAATGAATCAAAATAACTCTGATCAACATGTATGCTCAATTTTTTCCTATGCTTCCAATCTAAATCAAGAGCAGGTAGAGTTCCCTTTTCTTGTTATATGAGTTCTTCACTACCCCATTGGATGATTTTTTGCCCTCTTACCAGTTTCATCTTGAGTCTTCAGGTCACTTCCTCTATTCTCCACTTAATTCAGAAATGTATTTTTCACATCAGACATTGAACAAGTCAGATTGTGTCTGTGAGCGTAAGCTGTATCTACCATTTTAAGAGATGCAAAATATTTACCTGCAAATTCTGAACCCTTAAAATAAGGATTCTTATTCAAATGCTTGAAAATCGGGATATCTGACAGTACTAAATAAAACTACCTTGTCCATAGAATAAAATGACCAAAAGACTAAATGTAAACCCTTATGTCAAAGGTGTGTGATGGTAGGTAGTGCACACTGAGCAGGCAACTGCGTACACACATAACAATCTCTCACACTCATCGTATCGTCATACTAATACAGAAACCAAAAATACACATTTTTCTTCATAATCTCCTCTTGACATATCTATATGTAGCATTTTAGTTCCCCATTTTTGTACTTTATTGTCAGCAGCATGTGATGTAGTTGGTCAGCTGTTGAAATCATTTCTCCTGACCTATATGTAGCCAGAAACAACCCTATAAGTATTAAAATGAGTGCTACCACTACGACCATTAATATGCCTGTTATGATGCATCTATGTCTATTAGAACTAGTACTTGGTGTAACATCAGCTATAGAATTTGTTTTTGTACTGGCTTCCAATTCCTTGCCAAAATCTAAACCTTTGGGTGGAATGTAGCAGCTACAGAATCTTTTCTGTCAATTTCCACCTGTGCAAACAGCAAAACCAAGTTCAATCAATAAGCAACAGAGTATGCACAAAGTCTTTATAAGCCTTCCTTTCTTTCTTGCACATTATTCAATGTCTCTCATTATAAATGCCTCGAATTCACTAACAATCAGTTCCAAAAGAAAGTATTTCAGTTCATCAACTAACCTCAAGGCCCTATCATCTCGCCATGCTTTTCAACATCTACATGAAGTCATTACCGGGACTGATCAATCAATATCACCTCATGTGCTATAACTATGCAGATGACAAGCAAATACTCCTTCAACTGGAATGCCCCAAAGACATTGGAAAATCCTCAATTTTCAGTTGGCTCAGAGCTGTGGATCAGTGGATGACTTAGAGCCATCTCAAATTGAATGCTTCCAAAACGGGAATACTCACGTGTGGCGATTGGAAACGTTACGACCCGCTTGCAGCCTGGCCTGATGAGCTGGGATCACCGCCTAAAGTATCGAAGGAAGTAAGAAACCTCAGAATGACCATGGACTCCAAGGTGTTGATGAATGCCCAAGTCAACAAACTAGCAAGATCAAGCTTTGTGACTATAAAAACGCTGCGACATATTTTCCCTCATTTGTGTTTCCACACAAATTCCAAGCTACCATCTCCCTTGTTTTTTCCAAACTCGATTACGCCACTAGCCTCTACCATGGATCACTTTTAACAACCATGAAAAGACTACAACGGATTCAGAACTCGGCTGCCAAACTACTCTTGCATATCAAACCGTGAGACCACATCTCACCTGCCTTGAAAACCCTGCATTGGTTACCTGTTGCCAGAAGATCCACGTTCAAGCTACTTTGTATCACCCACAAAGCAATACATGGAATAGGACCGCTCTTCATCAGGAATAAAATCACCAAACACATTCAACAAAGGAACCTCTACTTAAGGCAGGGGAATGCAAGCACCAGAGGTGCGCCAGAGGCAAGCCCGTCTGCGCCTGTCCACGCACCGACCGCGCACAGCGCCAGCCATGCTGCCGGTCAGGAACACCATCTACCCGGTAATACTAGAATTCGCTATTCAAGGGAACAACTCTTACATATAGGTAAGCAAGATGTTCTGGGTCCTGTGGTGGTTAATTGGGATAAAGAAACTAGCCCCTTGGCAGGCTCATCTCCAGACAGCCTAAAATGTGGGCTAGTTGACATCAGATCCTTAGATAAGCATCATCAAGAGATCTTCATTATGTTGGAATGTCATGATTTTGACGCTCTGTTTCTAACAGAAACATGGACTCGGAGTGACTCAATAGTGGAACTAGGGCTAGCCTCCCCCTCAGGATACAAAGCTTTCCATAAGCCCAGAACACATGGGAGAGGAGGGGGGGGGGGAGGTTGGAGTAATATTAAAAGAAAAATAGAATTTTACTCCACTTCAAATGGATGATGTTGAGGGTGTAGAACTTTAAGGGTTCTCCGTTAAGGAGGCTAGGGGACAGGTGTTCACAGGAATTGTGGGCTATAGGCCCCCCAGAGGACAGAGTCCTCAATGTCAGGCTTTGATTGACATTGTGTAAAATATGTCACTAACCCACTCTAGGCTGATTCTACTGGGTGGCTTCAATCTTTGGGACAATGGGGACCTGAATATGGCTCTGAGAGAATTAGTACAAGCATGTGACAGTCTCAATATGCAACAACTAGTGTTAGAATCTACACCCAAATAGTCCATATCCTAGATTTAATATTTGCAAACTCCACTGAGGCTAGAGTGGTAGAAGTACTGCCTTTAAGTTGGACTGATCACTTCTTAGTCCACTTTCTGCTAATACTACCTAGAGCAAATAATAAAGTGAGTCGCCCTGGGATTTTTCGACAGGAAAGAGCATGGCCCAGGTTACTAAAAAACAAACAAATCCCATTACTAATGGAGAAAAATGTATTTGACTCAAAAAAAATCAGTGGGGGAAAATTATCTAACCCTTTGTGCTCAAACAAATAAAACTCTGGATCAAAGAATACCAGTAAAGAGATAAACCATCTGCCCCCTGGTATAGTGAGGACCTGAGACTACAGTGGAAGGAATGTAACCTGGCAGAATTAAAATGGAGGAGGCTCTATGATGAAATAGATTTTAAAAAACTACAAAACACAACTGAATATGTACAAAGAAGCACTTGTTAGGTCAAAGGCCGTATATTATGCAAAAACCATCCTGCAAGCACCGAATAAGTCTAGAACTATTTTTAACTTAGTATAGGACCTATCTAAGCCGGCCTGCGTAAGGAACAAGGTCATAGCTACACAGAAGCTATGTGACGATCTGGCAAGTTATTTTGATGAAAAGATCAATAAAATAATTGATGGCCTTAATTTAAAGAACCAGACTGGGGCGGATGGTGACAGCAACCCCCCTATGAAGGAGGAGAATTATTCACTAGCGCCAACTGTGTTAGAGGAACAGGACAAGAGCATAGACAGAGACTATCAACCTACTCTGGAGTGGTTTAAAACTCCCATGAAGGAAGTGTTTACTAACACAGCTCTGACTGTCTCTTCTGGGTCACCATTGGACCCTCTTCCAAAGAGGATGTGGAAGGAATTCAAGTTGGAACTCTTCCCCTGGTTACACCAAAAATGCTGCCAATCATTGATTAGCGGAGAGGCCACAGAATGCTGGAATCAGGCAATAGTGACCCCACTACTCAGGAAACCAATACTTGATCCCCTTTGTCCGTCCAGCTACAGGCTTATCTCCCTATTACCTTACCCTGTAAAAATTCTTGAGCGAGCAGTGAGTAAATCTCTGTCCCACTACTTAGAGGACAATCATCTATTGGATGAGCTGCAATTCAGATTCCGTCCTGAGCACGGAAATGAAACAGCCCTAGTGACTATGTTTGAAGATCTGAGAATGCGAGCTGACAACGGACAATCAGTCGTGTTGGTGCTACTAGATATGTCAGCAGCATTCGACACAGTGAACCATAGAATTCTGCTAAAAAGACTCAGAAACATCGGAGTTAAAGGTCAAGTATTAAAATGGCTTCAGTCCTATCTATCGGACAGGACACAGGGAGTGAGTATTCAACCTTTCACATCGCCAAAGACAGCTGTCCAACATGGGGTCCTGCAGGGTTCAGCAATTAGTCCGATTTTATTTCATATTTACCTGCATCCACTTATTCCCATCGTCAATTCCTTTGGAGTCGAATTAGTCAACTATGCTGATGATACACAGCTTATGTATTCGCTAGGAGGGGTTCAATCAATCCCTATGGATACATTTCTTAAGTGTATGGACAGCACCACAAACTGGCCTAGAAACAACTTTCTCTAATTAAGCGGAGATAAAACAGAAGTTTTATATTGCACTATGAGTAAAATAGCTTGTCCCCTCCCTGTTGACTTCGGGCTCACCCCTACAGATACGCCATTAATTCCAGCTAAAACAGTACGCAATCCGGGGGTGCTGATGGATAATAATCTTCAACTGGACTCACAAGTAAACAAAACAGTTGGCACCTGCTTTTCCCTGATTAGAGCTTTACGAAAGATTCTCCCACTGCTGCCAGTCTTTGCCAGAACACAATTAGAGAGGAGCATCATTCTGAACAGGTTGGACTATTGTAATTCTCTGTGTCTTGGAGCTCCAAATTCCTTGAAACTGAAGCTGCAAAGAATTCAAACAATAGCAGCAAAGCTAGCTTTAAACCGGCAGCGCAGGTCCTCTGCATCTCTGGCCTTAAGAGATCTTCATTGGCTGCCGATTCGGCAGAGGATACATTTTAAATCCCTCTGCATTGTTTTTAAGGGAGCACATGGTCTGGGTCATAGACCACTGCAGAGAAAATTCACGTGGTATATTCCTCCAAGAAACCTCCGTTCGTCAACAGCAAATTTGGTTAACATCACAAAATTCAAAAGAGCTAGGACAGGAGGGAGAGCTTTTAGCTCTGTGGCCTCACGACTGTGGAATGAACTTCCATCTGACATCAGGCAAAGTGTGAACTTAATGCAGTTCAGGAGGAAGCTGAAGACCTGGCTGTTCCCGAGGGAGGAGTAATACTTAGATGTAGTGTCATTGATCCATCTTTTGGTCTCACTTCGGTTTCCTCCCTCCCCTTAACTTTTAATCTGTATGCCTCATGCCGATCAACTACGCCATATAACAGCAAGTTAATCTCTCAGCGCCAGGATGACAGTGTGCTATATAAATTTAATATAAAAAAAATAAATTTAAAAAAACAAACAAAAAAAAACCTCCACTCTAAAGGGGCATCTCGCCTCAAAATCCCAAAATACAAGAACAAAACCATGGGTGGCACATTCTTCTCTGTTCAAGCAGCCAAACTATGGAACTCTTTACCCCCAACATAAGATCCACTCACAACCACCTTATTTTCAGAAAACTACTCAAGAATTGGCTCTTCTCAACGTAAGCACCATACGCAAACAGAAACATATCCCTCTGTATATAAGCATTTATTTACACTATAGATATGTACCTATCTTTGTGTATTGCTTTGTTTTAAACATGTAGAATAATTATGTTGTTAAAAAAAAATCATCTTTGGTCTACATGTACTTGCTTCCATTGTGCATCTATGTACCTCCATGTACTGTGTGTCTGTTACTTTTCTCCTGAAAAAGCCTATCCAATACACTACCCTATTTCTCATCCTGTACCTCTATCAATACCTTTAATCTACATATACTTACCTCCTGTATGCATCTATAGACTTTCAATGCACTTATGGATCTATATATTTAACACTTTATACTAATTTGGCATTTCAAATGCACTACCCTATTTCTCAGCCTATACTTCTCTCAATATATCTTCTAGCCCAACTTTCGGACTCATCTCTTACTACTTTCTCCTACTCTAATGCACTACCATATCTCTAACCTTATACATCTATCAATATATCCTCTACATCCACTCTCTCATTTATCCCAAAACCCATACCACTAGTATGATCCCCAAAATAACCCTTTCTAGACTCTCTCCTTCCCTACCCCTCCTTGCATCATCTGACACTTCTTTTACTATACCGATCCCCCAAAACAAACCTCTCTAACCTCTTCCCTCTGACTTTTCCCCTCCAAAAACCCTTTTTACTCATCCAAAAGCCTCCTCCTACTGCTACGACCTAAAAAAGAAATATCCATCACTCTGCTATCCCTCCACTATCCTTTTCAATCAAAATAACAGACTAACATGTTCACTTCTCAAATTCCATATTCCACTATACTAACTCACCACTAATCCTTTATGGGTTCCAGAGTAGCGTGCTACTCGCCAATAAAGCGTTTCAACACCCCATCTATAAATGCAAGCCTTTTTTCCCTTTTCTACCCCTCCCCAACCGTTTTCAATCCAAATAACTGACTAACATATCCACCACTCAAATGAATTTCATGTTTCACCATACTAATTCAACACTAATCCTTATGGGTTCCAGAGTAGCGTCCTACTTGCCAAAAAAGCGCTTCAAGACCCCATCAGGGGTAGCAAGCGCTAATAAATACAAACCTCTTTCCCTCTTCTATCCCGCCACCTACCCTTCTCCACCCAAATAACTGAATAACATATTCACCACTCAAATTACTTCATATTTCACTAAACTAATTTTCAACACTAATCCTTTATGGGTTCCGGAGTAGCGTGCTACTTGCCAGAAAAGCCCTTCAACACCCATCAGGGGTAAAAGGTGCGATATGAATATAAACCTTTCTTCCCCTTCTATCCCTTTGCTATCCTTCTCAATCCAAATAACTGATTAATATCCACCACTCAAATTACTTTCATATTTCACCATACTAATTCACCACTAATCCTTTATGGGTCTCCAGAGTAGTGTGCGTCAACACCCTGATCCAGCGGGTTACCAGCTAGAGATACTCACAAACCACATACTCACCTGGGCCCATAAACACACATTCACATAAGCTGGTAAAGTACAGCTGGGGGTCAATTTGTTGTGATATGCCTCTAAGTTTAATTTACCTTATCATCTTCTAATAATATCTTTTCTGAATCAAAAAGTACTTTCCTCTGGTCAATGGACCTTTTAGTTAAGCTAGTATAAGGTGAAATGATGTAAATTTAATATTTTAAATAACCACAGACTCTGGAGGAGTTTAAATATTTATATAGTTAAATTCATGTGAGCCAAAGCAAAATACAATTCGTACACCGTTTTCTCCAAGGAAGGAAAATCAATCTATAAAATATGTCAGTAAAATCATCTAATCAATATTGTTACAATGACAGTACCTGGAGAGAAAAAATAGAGAGAGCAGTACAATAACATACTACACAGAATTATAATTACCTAGAATGGTGTGGAAACCAACGCCTTGGCCAAGGAGCTGGAAGGGACCCTGGGACAGCTCAGATGACAAAGGTTTCAGGACAGGTTTCAGGGACAGGATAGATGACCTCTTCTAGATCCGATGCCTGCGTCACACCACTCTCTGACACTATCTTCCTCCTCAATTCTTCCGCAATCTTCTTCTAATTCTTTGCCTTATTTCCCTCCTCGATTCTTCCGCGATCTTCTAATTAATTAGATTTTGGTTCTAAGTTTTGCAATTCGATTCTTCTTCAGTATTTGATCAGCTCTCGGACAGCATCCTGGTCTCTCAGCATCTCAGCGACATGAGCAGCTATCTAACTAACTAAACTACCTCAATTATACTTTTCTAAAGGCATGTACCACCCCTAAATGTTTCAAATGTATTAAACTCCTAATTCTGATTGGACAGGCAAGGGGGAATGATCATCATGCCATGCTAAGTTTTAACAATTTTCTAGTTCGTTGTTCAGTGGTCCCGCCCATTAATTTATTTTCCCAAGCTTTATTTCCCACCCGCATTTCACATGTTTATCAATAAAAAGAATACATAGAACAGTTGTCTTGTTCATCCTGCCGGATGTCCATCACTTTCCCAGGACATGTTGCGAACGCGGCCTTGGACGGGATCCAAGCACACCCTCATGGCTTCTGGCTGATTGTCACGGTGCCTGTGTGAGGAGTCACGTGAAGTATAGACTTTAGCATCGCTCAGAGGCCCAAATACGAACTAATAGAGAAGTCAAAAAGAAACATAGTAAAATCAAAATAAAATGATTTCACGGTATACCACCTATCTCTATTCTAATCCAATTTACTTATAGAAGATCTCCCTGCATTAACATTTAGTAAATAGCATGTTTTAGTTTCAACGAGGCAGATGCTTAGCATGTGAGCTTTCAAGCGGCCATTTTAGAAGAAAGTGCGCAGAAGCAGAAAATTCCCTCCAAGCTTTAGTCGGTGATCCTGCGTAGATGCAGTTGACGCATACGCAGTGCAAATTCCCGCGTTAACAGCCATTTTAAGTTTCACTCGGGTTACTTGTTAGTAAGAAACATACTCAAGCTTCCTCTAAGCTAATTATCAGGGGTAACAAGCGCTATATAAATACAAACCTTTTTTGCTCTTCTATCCTTCTTCTATCCTTCTGAATCCAAATAACTGACTAACCTATCCACCACTTTAAATTTACTTGCATGTTTCACTATAGTAATTCAGCACTAATCCCTTATGGGTCCAGGAGTAGCGTGCTACTTGCCGAAAAAAGCGCTTTGACGCCTCGTCAGGGGTAGTAAGCGCTATACAAATGCAATTACAATAGAATACAAAACAACACAGGATACTCACTGTTGACCAGGAAAGGAAGTTTGATCACTTTAAAAAGGAAATACCTCAAAGCATTCAATCTTGTTAGCAAAGGAAGTTTAAAAGTGAGCTCAAACTGTAGATCAAGTTCCCTCAGATTCAGATGAATTTCCACTACTGTTCCAGGATTTGTACGATTCCAATTCTCTGTCATTTGCAAATAAATATGTCCACTCAGGAGAAGAGTACCTTCAACAAGGCAGCCTCACTTTCTTTGAGTGTGGTTTCATCTCCTTCTCCAGCGTCACTCAGATAAGATTTCTCTATGCCTTCCAGAATTACCTTCTCCTTGCGAGATCAGACTTACCCTCTCTTGGCATCTTGGCCAACATTCGCCAGCTGCCACTTGTGACTGAACAGCACTAAGCCCTTTAACAAAACACTTCGATCCAGCACTCCACATAGTCAATTTAAGATACAGTAATATAAAATATGTCAATCCATTCAGCAGGTCTGGTTTCAGATTTTTCTTTATTGAATTCTTCTTTTTTTTTTTATAAAACAGCGTATGTGGAGTGCTGGATCGCAGTGTTTTGTTTATGATTTGTAGGATCTTTGATCCTAGGGGGGATTTAGGGGTATTGAACCTCATGATCCTTGGCACACTTAAAAGTTGTACCATCTTTGACCTGATTGAATGATAGGTGCAATCATCTCTTGCCTCATACCCCATTTCTTTTGTATATTAGCACTAAGCCCTTTGCCTGGGTCAGACTTGTGTTCAGTCACAGAACAAATTTCGTTTCTGTCCTCAGTAAACCGACCCTTCAAGACACTCTTCAGGCTGAATGAGTTCTGTCTCGAATTCTTGTGAGTCTCCAACAGCTGGACTCACCTGTTCACTTGGTTGTTCAACCACCACTGGCTCTTCTGGGAGAGGTTCTGTTACCTCATTGAGGGGACATGGAACTCAGCAAGTGTGGGAAGCATGCACCTAGTTGAGGAGACCTCTGCACTTCACTGCAGTCATTGTGACGAAAATCACCTGGTATGGCCCCTGCCAACGATTCTACAAACAGCTTTTCCTCACATGTTTTGACCAGGATGCAGTCAGCAGGAGCCAGGTCATGGCATTGCTCCTGATGAGGCGCGACCATAGCAGCGCCGACCTAATAAGACACAGAACGCACCACATCAGCATGTGATTTACAGGAGTCGAGCATCAAATCGTCATAAATGTTGACAAGCACATTTTCAGGCACTGCAGACAGTCACATTGCCCTTCCCATGATAATCTCATGGGGGGGACAATCCTGTCATTTGATCAGGTATGCTGCAAAAACTCATCAAGCAGCAAAGCATCAGACTGTTTCAATGACGTGGAAGCACACACTTTGGCAAGCCTTGATTTTAAGGTTACATTGACCTGCTCCACCAGACCCAAAGCCTCAGGCTTCTAAATACAATGCAGTCTCCGTTCAACTTGAAAAGAAGCGCACTGCATTCTTAAAACGTCATTGTTGTAGTGTGTTCCTTGGTCAGATTCTAGCAAAGTCAAGAAGCCAAACCTAGGTATTAACTTCCTCAGCAATAATTTTGCAGCTGTCAAACTGTCATTCCTGGACATAGGATATACCCCGATCCACCGTGAAAAAATGCACACCACAACCAACATATACAGCAATCTATTACACACAGGCACCTATATGAAGTCTAGATGCATCCTATTGAATGGACCACCAGACTCCCAATGTGACTCAATGTAACTGCAGTTCCTTTTCCTACATCGTTTGATATGCAAATAACACACCTGTAACAACCTGCTTCAGCCATCAACCTAAATCTGGGATTAAACAAGGTTTGTCGAAACAACCTCACCATCGCATCCCTCCCTACAGTAGCGGAACCATGATAGTGTTGTGCCATCGGTGGTAAAAGACTATTAGTCAGGTTTCCATCTGCTGGGATCGTTGCATGTGCTGTCTCTGGCAAGACCTAAAAGGAGTAGGCAGACCAAAAATCCCTGGCCTAAAACCATCCTTTACAAGGACTAAACTGCAACACATTTAGCCCTTCTTCTTGCAAAGCAGCAGTGCCCAGCTGCATATCTGGCAATGCAATTATGTCATGTTAAAAATTACCCATGGATAGCCTATGATGCTTTTGGCTGGAGCTGAGCACGTGCAGCTGTTTTTGATGAAGCTTTCATTATCAAATGGAAATATATGATGCTGAAGTAATGCAAATTGAATCTGTAAGTCCTTTCTAGGGCTATGTCAGTGGGATGTTTTATTTAATAACCTCAATTATATCAGGCAGGGCGAGAAAGAGTGTGGGCCTCATAATATTTCCAACTAACGTTTCTTTCCATCTGGTATGGGCTCTCTAATGGCAGGAACAGAGGCAGAGTGTCAGGATTATTAGCACATATTCCACATTATCGTGACAGGAAGCAAGTTCTGAGGCTGCAGCTCTTTACCATCATCCACACATCCTTGCTAAACAGAGATACACATTGAACATTGGTGTCGCTGAGACACTTCTGGAAACTTTTATGTTCCTGAGTTTCCACAACAGAGAGCCAGCTCTCCTCGGGCCCGTGGGGACAAGTTACTTCAGGACACAGCACACAGCAAAGTCCTTTCAAGCAGGGGGACACAGCACACAGCAAAGTCCCTTAGCCTCTCCTTGGTTAAATCAGCAAACTGCAGGTCAGCCCCAGAACACACAGCAAGGGTCAGTCCTTTCCTTCAGTCTCTTCAGCTGTTTCTTCCTTGGCAGAGGTTCCTCTTGACCACAAAGTAGTTTCAATCCTTTTCAGTCTTGATCAGTTCCAACATTCAGGAGCTTCAGCAATCATAGTTATACCCATAAATGTCTTTGAAGTCTTTGTGTTCAGGGGGGCACAGACCCCTGTCTAAACCAGTTCTGGGTGTCTCCCTGCCATTGACACCTTCTTCCTTTGATAGTGGGGGTCTAGTTCCTTAATCACTCAGCAGGGGATGGAGCCATTGTTTTATGGCAGCAGCCCAGGCCTCTCCACCTCCAGGCGCTACTCCTCCCCCCTACACTCCAGATGCAGGTCAGCCTGTTGCTGTATCACCTCCTCCCCTGGGTCAAGACATTCCCCAGATCGTATCACTTTCAAATCCAGACAGTCAATCCACAACCAGGCTGAGACACACAGAATTGTTAGAACACATAAAAACCAGCCACTTCTAAAAGTGTGGTTTCTAAACACACAATGCAAAAACCACCTTCACAAAAAGATGTGTCATTAAATTGTGAGTTCAGGCACACTAAACTTCACCTCTCCATCTTAAGCCTATGGGAAGATAGACTGGAAACATATTACACAGCCTCCTCATTCTGTCCTATGGGCAAGATGGCCTTTCAACAGTGAAAAACAAAATGTAGAGTATTTCACTGTCAGGACATGGTACACGCCTTAGTACATGTCCTACTTTTCACATACACTGCACCCTGCCCAGGGGTTGTCTGATGTGCATAAAAAGGGAAGGGTAAGGCCTGGCAAGTGGGTGCACTTGTCAGGACAACCAGGCAGTTTAACAAACTGCGCGCAGGAACAGCAGCGGCAGGCCTGAGTTCTCTCTTTAGGGCTACTTGTGTGGGTGGCACAATTAGTGCTGCAGGCCCACTAGTAGCATTTGCATTACCAGCCCTGGCACACATAGTGCACTTTACTAGGGGTTTTACTAGCAAGGCAAACATACCAATTATGGACAACCAATTACCATTACACTTTACACACGGGGCACCTGCACTTTGACACTGATCAGCAGTGGCAAAGTTCCCAAAGCATCTAAACCAGTAAAACGAAATCCATCACAGCATCAAAAATAGAGGAGGTAGAGGCAAAAAGTCAGGGGTAATCACGCCAAGAAATGCCAGGTCTAACACTTTCCTATTCTTTTTTGTTGTTTTTAATATGCTTTTATGGTTATAATGTTTTATAGTCCTACCTATTTTAAGGCAAAGTTCTTGTGTTGAAAGCCATTTAATACAAAATCTTATAAAATCTCTTTTAAGGACTGGCACCTTATCAATGCCATACTTTAGACTCATAATAATAATAGTCCACATTTGTAAAGCGCGAACAATCACCCATAAGGGTCTCTAGGCGCTCGGGCCATCGGGAAGATTAAGCAAGCTATTGCCCAGAGTCACATGGTGCTAGGCTAATCCTACGCCGGCGCCGAGGATTGAACCGTGATCCCCAGACTCCGGAGTCAGTCGCCCTGGCCGCTGCACCACACCTCTTCCTCATGAACATTGATCCAGGCCAGACATAGCAACAGCCTGCCCAGTTGTCATCTGAATGGTAGCAGAGGATTTTTCACTACAGCAACAGCTTAGTTTTAGTTCTAGTTTCACTCATCCAGTGGCCATACTGGGGAGTATGAAAGGAAATATCTGTTTTTTCTTTGTTCGTTGTCCTTGATCATCAGTAGAAGATCACTAGAAAATGTCCATACTCTCGACTCCCATTTTCCTACTGTAAGATGTAGTTCCTGCTCTGGAAGTGTCTCTCTAGAAATCTTTAACATGGCTCCGCGATTCCCCCTGAGGATTGAGTTTGTTCTGCTTCCCATTTATAGTTGTTGCCGGCCAGTTCAGTCCAGTTCAGACAGAGCACATACAGCAGAGGTATACACTCCCCTATAAAAGCATAAGCATCTTATGTCATTTAGTTACATTCACTATGTTGGTATTGAGTTTAATTCTTTTGAAGCTGAAGCTGAGGCAGATGGCTAGCCAGGTCCAAATATGTATTAAAGGGGTTCCATAGGACAAGGAATGCTCCAGAGACAAAATGTTATTTTCCCCAGCACTTTCAACTTTGCACCATTTCCTGAAGCAGCACTGAACTGATGGAAATATTTCCGTGGCACAGTAACAGACGGTAAAAGCATTTCTTCTGGGTCAACCAGAATTCGTTTTCATTTTTTTTTATTGCGTAACGAGCATACAGTTGTTTTTCAAAAGTATAACAGTTATATAGGTATTTAAATGCAACTTCTTTGTGACTGCAATGCCTGCCTTTTTTGATTTCTTAGAAATAGTGTTGTTATTAAAATATATTGTAGGCTATTCTGAGGCATTTCTGTTGATTTCATCAGTGTCAAACATAGTGACGTTACTCCTTGTGATGGCCTTGGTGTAAAATATCATGTGATGGCACTGTTTGTTTTGTCATCATTGGGCCAAAGAGCATGTTTTACCACTTCCACTGCCCAAACGATTTTAATGAAATGGCGGTCGTGCTCTAAGTGGCTAATGTTCGCCACTAGAAAACACCCTTCCTGCATCACTTTAAATCCCCTGTCTTCCAAACTATACAAACAAGAAGACTGGGCTAAAAATGATATAATTAATAGATAGAGGCTGCTGGTGGGACTGGTGCTTCTGAGTAAGTGGCCCTTCTCATACTTTTCAACCGAACAGTGAACGCGAAATGCTACTAGAAAGACAATGATTACATAGAAGTTTACAATGTTTTTTCAGCTTCTCTCAATTGGTTTTAACTTTTAATATCTTCGTACCTAATATAAGGTTTACTTCAATGTTTTTTTTAGTTCTTATTGTTGAATTTTTCACATGTACTATTGTTCACAATTTACGAGATTTTATTGGTTCACTTATGTTTTTATTACTTTCATCTCACACATGTTTTTGAAAATTGTCACATGGAACGTCAGAGGCTTAACCTCCCCCATTAAGCGACAGAGAGTCTTATCTCACCTCTCCAAATTAGATGTTAATATTGCGTTACTGCAAGAATCACATCTCACTGAAGGCGAATCACAAAAACTCAAAAGAAATTGGGTTGGTGAAATCTTTTTCTCACCAGGAGATGGCAAAAGGAATGGGGTTATAACTCTTTGTCACAAAGTCCTGAATGCCAAGCCTGTATCTCAAGAATCCAACACAGAGGGTAGGTGGATTCTCACTAACCTCCTGCTGTGGAAAACCCCTCTGTCTTTCCTTAACATTTATGCCCCTACTAGCGGTGATGCCACGTTTTGGTCTCATATATTGCTCAAGTACCCATCAGAAAACTTTATTCTTGCAGGAGACTGCAACCAAGTGATGGACCCGTTTATTGATAGAAATTCTAAATCCCCCTTTATCCCAAACACGCCACACAAAGTTTTCACACAAACTATTCAACAAAGAAACGTATTAAACTCATGGCGCCTCTGCAACCCATCCACAAGAGAATACTCCTTTTTTTCCTCTCCACATCAAACACAATCTCGAATAGACCATATTTTTATTTCACGCACCATTTCCCAATCCTTACGTTCTGCTGACATAGGCACTATACTCATTTCAGATCATGCACCTGTTTCAATTCAATTAGACATTTTAAATCAATCCACATTGCCAAAAAAATTGCGTTTCAATAATTCCTTTATCCTTGACCCTAATTTCTATTCATCTTTTACCTCTTTCACTCAAGAGTTTTTTCACATTAATTTAATGAATAATGTCTCCTTTCATACAGTGTGGGACGCCTTTAAGGTCACCGCTCGGGATTTCATCATTAGATTTGTGTCAAATAAACGTAAAGTTTCCCGCATATTACATAACACACTGTTTGTTAAGATTAAAAAACTTGAGCAATCCTTCAACACCTCCAAGTCGAAGGACTCCCTTAAAGATCTCGTCACTGCAAAAATCGCTTTTAACGAATCCACTACCGAACAGGCCTCCCTATACTTACTGAAATCCTAGGCAAAGTATTATGGTGGCCAAAATAAATCAGGCAAACTTCTAGCCAATTATCTAAAGATTAAACAACAGAAACTTCATATTGATTCCATTATAGATGATAGCCAAGCACCGAAATTCAAAGACACTGAAATACTTCAAGAATTTGTACATTTCTATCAATCCCTTTACACACCAGAAAACACACCCTCAGATACAGACATATCCCAATATTTCGCCACAATTCAAAAACATATTAATCCCCAATTAGATTTAGCCTCTTTGGAAGCTGAACTTGCACAAACAGAATTGTTAAATGCTTTATAAACTCTTTAAAAAGACAAGGCCCCAGGCCCAGACGGCTTCACAGTGGAATTTTATTTACATTTCGTTAATCTATTACTCCCACACTTACACACTCTTCTTTCTTCCTTTATCGCTTCCCGTAATTCCACTGGCTCTTTTTCCGAAGCCTTGATCTGTCTAATACCAAAGGCTGATAAGGATTTACGTTACTGTAAGAATTATAGACCTATATCCTTAGTTAACGTAGATTATAAAATTTTCTCGAAAGCTCTAGCCCTAAGATTAGAACCACATCTTCCCATGCTGCTTGGAAAAGAACAATCAGGTTTTACCAAAGGTCGCAACATCACTGACAATACACGCTTATTCTTTGACATTTTATCTAAATCATCACATTATCCGGACTCCTTGGCGGCAAATGCGTTAGATGCAGAAAAAGCCTTTGATAGGGTTTACTGGCCTTTCATCTTCCACGCTCTCAAGTGGTTTGGGTTTGGACCGAAAATCATTTCTTTAATGGCCCTACTTTAATCTGAGCCCAAGGCCGCCATATCTACCAATGGCCTCATCTCCCCCTACTTTAATCTTAAATGAGGAGTACGCCAAGGATGCCCCTTGTCCCCTTTTCTTTTCAATTTGGCCTTAGAACCCTTTCTCCCAAGAATACTCCAGAATAACTCAATCACAGGTTTTGTCTCGGATCCTCAACAAATTAAGCTGGCAGCATATGCTGACGATATTTTAGTTTTTCTCTCCAAACCACAATCTTCACTTACAGCTTTCATGGGAGAGGTGGAGGCTTATGGATTGGTATCAGGCTATAAACTGAATAGAGGAAAATGTGAGATACTACCCTAAACCAAATACACCTTTAAGGATGATTTTAACTTGGAGCCCTAAACATATAAAATATCTTGGTATCTGGTTCTCTCCCTCTATAAAGACATTAGTCTCTTTAAACATAGACAAATGTTCTGCCAAACTTAAAACTTTGGTCGCAAGATGGCATCCCCTTCATCTTTCTTGGTGGGGTCGTCTGGACACAATCAAAATTATGTTGACTCCGATAGTTTTGTATATCCTTTCTAACATTCCACTTTCCATTCCATCTAAATTCTTTCAAAAGATTAATTCTATTTTGACTTCTTTTTTATGGAATGCTAAAAAACCAAGAATGGCGTTACAGAAATTAACAAGACCAAAATCTGAAGGCGGTGTCAATTTCACCCATTTCTCCAATTATCACAAAGCCTTTCAGTTACGACAACTATCAAATTGGATCACAAATCAATCTGAAGATAATCCTCTCTGGGTGGATCTTGAGACCTCATTTTTAGCTCCCTTCTCATTTCAGGAATATCTCTCCTTTACTCGCAAACCACAAAAGCTCTCTACTCCCATAATTAAGCAATCCTGTAAACTACTATCCACTACACCCCACTTAGTAGTACATCATTTAGACACTTTTCTCAATTCCACAATTTGGCACAATAAACAGTGATACGATTCCCAAATTAGAATTTCTGTGATTTTTAAACATTTCTAGGTTTCTACGTTGTTATATTTTACTCATTTTATACATTTTTTTCGAAACCGAACATTTTTTGCCATTTTACTTTTGTGCCTTACGAAGTCTACAGGAAAGTACTTTAAATACACGTGGTTATGTTTCACTAAGAAGTCAACGCTGCTTTCTAGGAAAACACAAACGTTTACAGGTTAATTCATATTAGGAAAAAAAATGTTACTTACTTATTTCTTCATATTATGAAGTGCTAATCTGAGCAAGTGTCCCATTTTTAACAGTCGACTAAAATACTATAGGTAAGTATTGAGTATATTGTGATGTTGTGACTCCCTTTTCTTGTGTGCATTTGTTTCGCCGACAGCAACACTTCGATAAGTGTCCCTGCCACTCATGCTGTTGTCACCGGCTACATTAAGAATGCAAGGGCGGTTTAATCAGCTGTATGGGAATGTTTTGATCTAAGCTGTCAGCAGCCTGTTTTATCACATTAGATTCCTTCGGTGCAATCACAAGGGATGTGTTTGTTTTTCTTTTTATAGGTAATATCGGAAGCAAGCACTGTGGAAAATCAACACGTCATTCGCACACCCTTTGAAGGGGTGGAGGATTTCTTCATTCCTCCCACTAATCTCATCATTAATCACATGAGGTACGCACTTCCGGGCACCTGTTCTTCCTGACACCCGTGGAAGGTGTCTTGTTAATGATATGTCAGTCAGGTTTAAGGTTTATTTGGACATTGTCACTGACGTATATATGCCTCTCTCATCCCTCGTGCGCTTCTAACGATCGTGTGTCAGTGACGCGCACTTGACACCGGTAACAAGTACGAGGCATAGGAAGGACAGGCCCATTGGTTTGCACGTGAAGGCTTAGGGCATTAGTAAGGCACTTGTGGACGGGTCTGCCCTAATTAGGGATCCACGCTTGTCCTTCTGGGATCTCTGTGCTGCTGGACTACCTTCACAGCACTGAGGGTTGCTGAGCAAGGGGCAATGCTTGTAACCCCTGCTCGGCAAACTTTCTTGTTAAGACAAAAACTACTCAAAGTTGGAGTTTGCTATTTCAGAACAAAAGTATAGCCTTCTTTTACAGGGAATTTTCTCCCTGCACGCGGAGGACATTCTGCATTTCTCAGCCCATGTAGCCATGCCTCACATGGGCGACAAGGGCAAGGAAAAGAAGAGACATTTCCCACCCTCAATAGGGCAGGAAGACACTCATTCACTACGCTTAACTTCATATCTGAGTACCTTAAAAATATACATGCAACTTCAAGGTATTAAGAATAGTAAATCAGTGCTTACCTGTATATACATTCCATGGTACTTTAGTTGGCCATATTTTTCTTACTTTATTTTTGTAGCAGGATATTTCTGTACTCCATTTTCTGAAACACAACCATGTCTTGTTTCTGTGCAGCTCCTGAGGTACATCATGTTATTTTACACAAGTCTCACAATGTGCCTCCTGAGGACTAGGCTCCAGGGTACAGAATGGTCACAAAGTTCAGGGATGAAATATTATGCAACAGGGTAGCTCCCAGGGTGTGATGGCCATGGGGATTTTGCAGCTCTCTCTGCCTGTCTTCCTATACACATGGTGTGGCTTTGTACGCAGGGCTCCTATGTGGCAGTATAGAAAGGTGCATGTGTGGCATGTATGTTTACCTGGCATGTTTTGATATCTCACCCTAATTTCCCTCAATTTATGGTGATATGTTCAACCTGGCTTATCAAGGCCAAACATGTCACTGGCTTCTGTCTATGATTTCTTGTTGGAAGAAAGGCAGAAGGTTGTCAGAAGCCCCAATAGGAGGAGTTAGAGGGAGAGACAGAGTAGTGTGCTGTAGGGATAGAGAAAGAGAGAGAATGACGGATAAGGAGCTGCTGAGCCACTCTGGCCATCTAAGATGGTCTGCAGTGGAAGATCAGTTTGCCTGAGATACCTTTGAACATTTGTCTAATACAGCTGGATTATTCCCCCAAATAGGCAATGCTGGTTTAGACACCCACTTTAATATAGACCAGGGCATTAGTGAGCCTATTCTAGATAATGGTTGGCGGTACATGAGCCCCCCCAAATTAGCCATGTCTGAAGTAAACTAATATAAAATAAAATGCTTTCTGTTTTTTGCTCTAAAAGATTTGTACTGTTTTAATGGCACGTAGAATCAATCAACCTGGTAATGTATGAAGGAGATCTTTTAAGCTATCTACTTGTCTCCTTTATTTCATGGGACTTACAGAGGGGCTGCAAATATCCATAATCCGTTCTACAAGCCACATTTTCAAATATGATGCTCAGCATGCTAGAAATAAGTGCCCGCATACCAAATTCTAAAAGAGCTCTATAATTTTAAACAGTGTCATAGAGAAATCTGTTAAGCAATCTGTGGTGCAAATTTATGATAATGTCAAGTAACTGCTCAAGCTTGAATATTTGGATGATGTAATAACTAAAAACAATCATAGGTTTTTCATGTTTCTAGTAGCATTTAAAGACTGTAATGGGCCATAAGCAATTTGTCAGCAAACAATTGAAGGTGACAAGACTTAAAGAAGTTTGGCATATAGACCTTGAATCGTAAAGTGCATATAGTCCTTCCATTTGTGAGTTCCTTTAGAACAATATCAAGAACATTATACATCAGAATTAAGTGTTTACATTGCTTTTAACCATACTTATTTGGCCTTACACGACAAACGTGAAGGTTGAAGCATATTCCTATTAGAGGATAGGCAAATAGAATTTTGTTCAATGCCAAACTTTTCAAATGCAAACCTCCACCGCCTGTACATGAGATTTTTTATACCAAGTTATCATTTTTAAATAAAAGTGTGGAATTTAAATCTTTCACTCTCTGCATCCTATATTTGAAGTTTGCATAGATGCTCAAAACCTTTGGATCAGAGGTGAATAAATGGTGAAAAGGGGATGGCACCAGGATGGCACTTGTGTTCAACCCTTTGCTCTTCCCTGTTTTCATAAGTGATATTACAGAATAAGTGATAGGTGGGGAACGCTAACTTATCAGTCATGTAGAAGTTGTTCTAGTGTGGTTATCCCTAATGAATTGGAAAACATTGTTGAAAGGTCGAAGTTGAATCTAAGATGGGTAAGTTTTTCTCTCTGTGGAAAAAGATGAAGACAGTGGAAATAATCCATCTAAAAATGTCTTTATGCACATTAGACGGAATGGGTATTTGAGGAAAGTTCATGAAGGATGCAGTGGCAAGCGCGTTGGGCTGGTTAGGGTGACATTGCAGGACAAAAGAGCAAACGTTTCCAAAGAGACCTTGTCTTCCTGACTCCGAATTTCAAATGAAAGTTCAGAGTATGCCATGCGTTGCCCTCTCATAGCTAGAAGTGCTCCAGTGCTCTCCTCGGAATACACTTGGAGAGTACTCTACAGAAACGTGTTGCAAAGGTCAACTACACTTGTTCACATGCAGTACCAAGGGAGTGTTCTGGCTTCTTTTTTCAGGGAAAGTTGCCATAAGTGTTCCAAGACTAACCACGATGCCCTTTTCTTCTAATGCTGAAATGTCAAAAAATGCCAACCTATTTGTTAGTGACGCTTTCCCGTTCACATATGACACCAGCAATTTTCATTATTTAGAGGCGTTGCAAATCTCTCTCTTTCAGGCTGATGTCTCCCAAAGGATTCCATTGAAGCAATGTTTCTATTAAATGTGCATATTTCAGAGGTGCACAATCGAATGCCCCATACAGTGAATAAATGGTCGGTTGTGATCGCGCATTTGTGTTCATAAGGTCACCATTCACCCATACATTTGCAAGATACATGTAATCGACAAGAAAGGGCAGTAGGGTTGGTGAATGCAGCCCTTGCGAGCATGGCTGGTACATGCACATAAAATGTCCCTATCTGTGAAACGGGTTCTGTTACAGCATTTTGATGTCAACTTAATAAAAAAAAAAAAGTGCATTGCATTTTTTTTCTGGAGGAATTTTTCCAACATTGCCAGATCCTGAAAGATAACCCTGTGTCCTGTTTTCTGTTCCAGGTTTGGATTTCTCTTCAACAAGTCTGAATCTGCAGTTCACAAAATCGACCTGGACACTGTGACTCCGATCAAAACTATTTATTTCAAAAACTACAGCTGCATCCCCCTGAATATGGCGTATACGCACATGGGGGGGTATTTCATTGTACAGTGCAGGAGCAGCAGATCTACGTCAGTGCTGCATCAGATCATTATTGACAGTGTGACAGACAATGTTATTGGGCCCAACAGTGACGTATCGGGAACCCCTTACGTTTCTCCTGACGGGCGTTACTTGGTCAGTGCCGACGAGGGAAGCGGCCGCATCAGCGTCCAGACGATAACCGTCCGAGGGGAAATCGAGTTGGTCTATACCTTGGACACACATTTGCATGTCTCTGACCTGACATTCCAAGCATCATTCACTGAAGGCAATCAGTATTACATCTATGCTACATCACATTTGCAAACAGATGTGCTCCATGTAGAGTTGTCTACGGGAAGGGTGGACATCATGAAGAACCTCAAAGAGTCCACAGCATTGAAAGACTGGCCATGGAGCAGGCAAAACCGAGTAATAAAGAACAGTGGGCTATTCGGACAGTACCTTATCACACCGGCCAAGGATTCCCTTTTCATTATCAATGGCAGGCAAAACACATTGCACTGTGAGGCTTCCGGATTCAAAAGGGGCAACACAATTGTTTGGGTTGGCGACGTATGAGATGACATCAGAAAGAGCCTCGGCAAATGTGTACTGGGCGGACCTTTATACTTTATCAAATGCGCAGTGACATTGTATATTTTTACACTGGAAAACAGACGACCGCGTAAGCGTCAAGGTGCAACACTGGTCTACTACTGGCAACATTTCTAGGAAAAGGTTTGCCCTTCACATTAGGAGGGCTGTCATTCTTGTACTTGTTTGTTGCTTTGGTTTTGAAATAAGATTTGTCTCTGGGGTTGAAATGCCATGAACATAAATTTCATGTCCACTGGGGTGCAGACCACATTCCAAAACGTTTGGTGAAGGGCTGTTGACAATGGTATACAGAGGCATGATGCAACAGAGGAGGCCTCCCTGAGAAATGTGGCTGAGGGTCCCTGACACTGCCATTTCTCACATATATTCATAGGCCGTGGTCTGAAAGAGGGCCCCCTAAAACGTGGTGGACCTGTTCGCTGCAGCGGCTGCACAGGCCTGCGTTGCTACCCTGACAGCAAAATCAAACCCCAGTAATCCACTACATTAATTGTGTACTTTGTTTTGTCATAGCCTAACTGATTTGTACCGGAAGTATTTTGTTCCACTGCAGCCAATTCGTACAAATTGGCCCTGAGTTGTAGCAGATCATTGCTTCCTTGTTATCCTCCTGAGCAACAGGAATTGTTGGCCTCCATCAGTCGTACGATGGCACTGTCTAAGCACCGTCACTCTCATGTGGCTGACTAGCACAACCCAGCAAACATGCAATAAATCTCACTCACCCATCAGTGTTTGGTAACAATTAGACGTACATACTCAATTATTACAAATGCGGGATCAGGGAACGTACTCTTGGGTGACTGTCACACCAGTCAAATCTGTCTGCTTCTCATGGTTGTATGTGATCTTATGGAAAAACGATTTCCACCACATTACCTGTGCATTATGTCCAACGGTACTGAAATATGGTGGGAGTATCCTATCCTCCAAACTCTAAATATGGTCCTGAAATGTGAATTGGTATGTCAGAATGATGGTCAACATTTAACCAATGCTCAATGGAATCAGAAGTTTAGGATTGTTTCGCACACTCATCTCATTAAATAGTGCATTAGCAACTGCACCATAAGCATGATGGTTTACTTGTCAAAGATAGACCATTTCTTTAAATCATAATACTGTTTTTTGAATCTCGTTGAATTGCCAAAGGCATTATTTGAACTCTAAATCTCTTTGAACAATCTTAATGGTCATTATAGTTACTTAAGTTGTCCCTTCCATTTCAGGAATCTCCATTTCTTTATTATACCGGAAAGAAATCTCTAATGTGTTGGGAAAAATGTAGCAAAATACTTCATAACCACATGTTAAAATGAGTGGGTGGTAGGAGCAAACTGAGAGGGGTTACAACTGGTAATCCCTCAGTTTCATGTAGCAATTTTACTTCCATGGTCCAAGAGCTCTACTGGTTTCACCAGCGTACTCCGGTGAACTCACCCTCAGCAGCAAATTCCAGCAAATTACCCCCCACACTGTCAACTTACACCGGATGGCTAACCCAACTGGCCTCAATTTACACAGCCTTAGCTAGTTTCATAACTGTACAGAGAATTGATGTACTGGTGGTGATCGAGGCAATATCCTTAACTGTGGGGAATCCAATTTAATTTGGTACCTCAGGTGATGTGGCCTCCTGCTCTGTTAACTGGTGCAGGCACAGTGCAGGTCAGCATTTGAGCCATAACAGCAGCTGTTTTCTAATGTGTGTCATGTGACCATTTTGTGTGTTGTGTACAACATTTACACTCAAGATCTCCATCACTCTTCAATTACAATACAGTCCAGTTTACTAAATTCTCCATTTGAAGGACAGTAGCTTATTAGCCAGTACTTCTGAATTTTGGCATTCCTTCAGTTATTTGAATCAATAAAGTATAAATGTAGGCCGGTTTTGGATAGTTCACGTATGTATTTTAAAATGGAAAATAAATGGTACCACTAAAAAATACTTCTTTGGGAAGAAGTATCAAGAACCCAGTTCCTCATTTAATGTGTTGCTTCTAGAACTCTCACAGCTATACCCTAGATACCTAAAATAAAAAAAAAAAATGGAAAAAGTCTGTAAGTTGCTAAATGCGTAAATAATGCAGTTGAGCAGAACAACAAAACATGAGCTGATTAATTGATTAATGGGACACAAACAACAGCCCAAGATGTGTCAAAAAAGTGCCAAAAGCATTTATTGCATCATTATGCCTTTGTAACTGTCTACCCACAAAAAAGAGTTATCCATTTTACTAATATATATATAGATATCTATAGATATATATATATATACACCCACACATACATATATATATATACATACATACATATATCACTCTCACAATGGTACCATTAGTACTGCCATTGTTCACCATGGTGGATTTTATTTAGCTTTTTTTGAGCATTTTGACATCATTGCATCATGGTTGTGCAGGAGGTGGATTCTGCTTAGTGCTGCATAAACTTAATGGTTAATTTCATCCTTAACTGTCAGGAGAACCATCACTTCTCATTGGTTTATATTTCACTTTTCTTTGCAACCCAATAGGTTTTTTCCCTTGAGGATGCCAAGATGGCCACGGCTCCAACAATTATGAACATCATCAAAAACAGTTCCTAGCAAATGGCGCAGGGAGATAAGCTCTCACTTCTATCTCGAAGATACAAATGCTTTATGATGAGTCTATTGTAATGGTTGATATGTGGTAGAGGGGTCCATTAATGTCACCTGCTTCACACTAAGGTTGCAACAATATAGTTTTGTACATGATTTAGCATTTAATAAGGCAGGGCATGTGTCTGAATATTCACCCAAAATAAAGTAATGTTCTAGGGTCTTTGCCTTCTAGTTTAGTATTGGTATCTTAAGGACAATGAGCTGTCACGTTGTAGGGTCCACAGCTACAGACCTCTCTGCCATTGTAGTTAAAGGATGTCAATCTGTTTCTTCATTTGAAAAACAATTGCATATCTTCTCCTTCATTTTCTATTTTCTTCTTGTTTTTTTGGTGGTAGAACAGTCTCTATGGCTGGTCCCCTCCATTAAAAAATCCTGCTCAGTCTCTCACTTTGGGGTGAATGACACAGGTCATAGACGAAAGTAGTTAGTTTAGGAACTATAGGTTCCTCATACAACATATCATTTCAAATTTCTGTTGAATCACAGAAATTCTTAGGTTTATATATAGGAAGCAGTGCAAACTGTACATTTCTATGCATACATTTATCCCTAAATTGGCAGATTGTTCAATGATGAAAAATCCTTTGGTTTCTGACTTAATTTAAGGTACAAATTTACCTTAACTTTTTACTCTTTTTTCCTTCAAGGGGAAATATTTTTCTCTTTGAAGAAAACTCTTTTCGTATACCCCCATGAAGTTAAAACACGTAAGCCAGCCTTTGCCAACACTGCACATAGGTGTAGAAAGTAGGCGCAAAAACCAATGAGAAGGTTTGTAGCTTGTAGGAGAAAACAGAGAGATACTCCTGAGGTTTATGATGTCAAGAAGTAGACCTACAATGATGGTTCAGACATGCTACCTTAAAAAGGGGAGCGACTGGAGAAAGATTACTATGTAATGTACTGGGATCATGTGTAATGTCACTCAAGCCTCCTAAGAAGACAGCAGATTCAAAGCAGATGGACAGTGCTTGAGGACAATAGTGGCACTGATTGTTGTCCATAAATTTGCCTAAAGTGTATTGGTACCTGTCTCTTGGCATTCTCAGTAGTTATAATGGAGCAGGTTGCAGACAGAGACATTTTAAGGCATGGGCAATGTGGCATCTGGCCGCGGGCCCCAGCGTTTCAGGAGGTCCCCTGATAAAGATTAAACAAAACCATTTAAAATAGGGTCCAAGGGATATATATTTTAAAGACCCACACCTGATTTTATCCCCAGCACCAACTGAATGTATAACACACGAAACACAGGGGGTCTAACAGCCAAATTTGAGAGGCTACACTGTCGATACTGAGTCAACAAGATCTCAAAATATCTTTATCGCACACACATAACGTATTAATAAAGATAAAGAAGGAAAAAAGGCTAACACTACATGCATAGAGGAGACCGGTACATCATCGATTATTCGTAAAATGGCTGATTAATCCACAACAGATTGTAAAGGGTTTCCATCAAATTAGACTCAATGATCAGTCCTATCATTTGGCCAAACCCATGTGCAAATGAAGCTGGTCCCCTGATCAGTGGGACACTCAGCTCCGCACCTTATTGTTGTATCAGGATTTGGTCCACCAAATACACAAACCGTCCATGATGACTGATCTTTTGATGGTAAAGTAAGAAGAAATAGTGCAACGAACAAGAAAGTGATTTAAAATAGGATGGAATGTCCTCCTTCTAAATACTTTATTCTACGGACTGGACACGCCTCCTAATTAAAAAATAGAACAGTGCAAAATAAGACAGTGACAATTATCTGTCTACATAAGGGCCAACATGTTTCTGCCTAACGGGTATTTAATCCCTTGGCATTCGTCATGGCCTCTGCTCGTATAATAGTTGCACTCCTAATAGTGAAATATAGAATTCACCACCATCACCAAAAACAAATTATAATAAAACTGGTTAGAAACGGTACATCCTGTAACAACCATGGACATTAACCCTCCGATTCACAATGGTTACTGTGAATTCTGTGAAGGAAAACGTTATATCATTAGTACTGTATTCGATGCATCAGTCTCATGTGCATAGTGTGTCACCAAACCAACCAATAATGTGTGTCAGAAAATTAATTTTTATGCTTACCCTTTGTGGTAGGGCAATAGACCTCACCTCACCTGGACACTGCTCAGGTACTAAGAGGCCCCGCACTACAAAGATATAGGGAAAACAAAAGAATGTGGCAAAGTACTGTAAAGAAATTTTTTCCGCTTTATACCCTGCCTATGATCATTCCTATAACCAAATACCCTGTATCTATAGGCAAAACATGTGAGGTAGATAAACACCCCAAACTCAGTGTACTAAGCCTCACAATGACCCAGAAACTCGACTAAGACACCAAACTTTAAGGAAGATTAAAACTCCTTTGTATGCTTATTCAGGAATTTTACAACATACTGATCTTCAAAACCTGTGATTTGCTAAAGTTTACAACATAGTATAGCTAAAAATATTCTAAAAATATTCTGTGGTAGCTGCTCACCTTTCCGTCGGTACCTCAAGCTCCCATCTGAGACTTGGGGGAGGCACCGATCTGTAGGAGATGCTAGTATAAGTAGTCTAGTGAGGGTTTGTTAGTGAAGTATCCCTCCACCTTTAAGATGTATTCTAGATAGTGGCGATCTTATCATGTGTCCCTTCAATTGGTATATATTAGTGGCAAGGACACTATTATCAGACATTTATTGTGAAGTAAGCCTTATTGGTCTTTATTTTCATAAGAAAACTAAGGACACTACTTTACGCTCGAAATCTCGCGAGATCTCGCGAGAGGAAGTGCTCAGAACTACCATATGATGTCATATCGGCCATCTTTGTAGTTCCTAACCCTATGATCTGGTAATCATTAAACCGTGATTATTCCTCACGTGCATATGATGTTAGAATGCCCCCAGTGTTGTGAGTCACTGCCTATTTTTCTCCAAAATAAGCCTACTTGAGCTTGTTTTCTTAGGAACAAGAGCGCACTACTTAGCGCTCGAAATCACGCGGGAAGATGCACTCAGAACTACCCGATGACAACATATCGGCCATCTTTGTAGTTCTGAAGGCTCCAACCTGTATATCATAGAATCACGATTGACCATGTGTTGTTTTTGAAAAAAGTACCAGTCATTGGGCAATGACAGCTGCCCAATGATGTCATTTCGGACATCTTTGTAGTGCAATGACTGCAACCTATTGGTCCGTGATATTCCAATGTTGTTTTTGGGAACACAAATGCTCTAAGTAGTATGCCATGAGTGGCCTCAGAGTGTATTCAATGGGCATAACTATGCAGATGCTCCAAAATCTTAAAATGTGGGAACCATCCTAATGGTTGTGCATAGCTATATGTCACCCTCCAGTGTATGTCAGAAAACTCCCATAATCAAACCTATTTGTGATATTATGAGAAGAGTGTGAGCAAAGTAATTCAGGCATGAATCAATATGTACAACATGTTTATATAGACACACCCTATTACAGTCAGTATATCCCAGTTATTACTCACTAGTGCCAAGGCTACAGGGAGGTCCAAGGAATATCATCATTTAATCCTCCTGTATCTGTCCGAAGTTTATAAATCCATTTTTGCTCTTTTCTAAAAAGGTAACCCGACACATCACTTATGTGACTGGGTATATATGGCTTCTCCAGGACAGTCCATTGGAAGTCCGTTTCTAGATGTGCACGCTCCAGGTCTCGTAAGTTTAGTGTTGTTTTTCTTACAACGAAAAGAACTCTTGTGTTCCAACATCCTGGTGCGGACTTTGCGGGCCGTCATACCCACATATCGTGTGGAGCAAGGACATGTCAGCATATAAATCAGATTGGTACTATTGCAATTACTATAGTTACTCTGCAACCAAGGTCTCGTGGTGCCTATATCTATCTCCTTCGTATGTTTGGTCTGAGGGCAGACTGAGCAAATGCCGCAAGGGTGATGCCCGACAGCTGGTGGAAGGTTCCACAGTGTTCCACCAAGTTTCCTAGGGAGCTCTTTTGGGCGTGTGTGAACAAGTCGATCCCGAATGCTGCTTGCCCTTTTGAACGCAAACAAGGGTTGCGCGATTTTCTCTCTCCCATGGTTCAGAAGGCGCCAGTATCTTTTGACAATCTTCTGGATGGCATTGCTTCTAGTATTGAAGGTGCTCACGAAAGTGAGTCTAGTCAGAGGTGGTTTAGGGATTGGAGCTTCCAGAAGGGCCTCCCTATTGTTGTTAACCACTCTCTTTTTTGATCTTTTTATGAGTGAATTAGGATAGTGTCTGTCCCGTAATTGTCCACAGAGATTCCTAGCATGCACCTCAAAGTCCTCTCTATTGGAGCAGTTCCTGCGAACCCGTAGGAACTGGCCATATGGTAGATTCTGGCGCATGGACTTCGAGTGGTAGCTCTCGTAAAGGAGAAGTGAGTTCCGCGCCATAGGTTTCTTGTACAGTTCACTCTGCAATCCTGCAGTAGTGACATAGATCGACAGATCTAGGAATGCAATTCTTTCCTTATTTGTTTCCATGGTGAATTTAAGAAACTGGTTTCTACAGTTTAGCCATTGGTGGAATTCATTGACGGAATCCACCGTGCCTCTCCACACCACCAACACGTCGTCAATATAACGCTTCCACCACCTAATAGAGGTGTGGAAGGTGTTGGTGGGTGTCAGTACGTGTTGTTGTTCGAACTGGTGCACGTATAAATTCGCCAGGCTCGGCGCGAAAACGTAGCCCATACTAGTGCCCGAGATCTGGAGAAACAGCTTGTCCTCATACTTGAAGAAATTCATTTTCATGGCTATAGTTGCCAAAGCCATTATAAATGGTACAGGGGTAATAGTATCACATATACTATCCCTGGACCAAATCCTGATACAACAATAAGGTGCGGAGCTGAGTGTCCCACTGATCAGGGGACCAGCCTCATTTGCACATGGGTTTGGCCAAATGATAGGACTGATCATTGAGTCTAATTTGATGGAAACCCTTTACAATCTGTTGTGGATTAATCAGCCATTTTACGAATAATCGATGATGTACCGGTCTCCTCTATGCATGTAGTGTTAGCCTTTTTTCCTTCTTTATCTTTATTAATACGTTATGTGTGTGCGATAAAGATATTTTGAGATCTTTTTGACTCAGTATCGACAGTGTAGCCTCTCAAATTTGGCTGCTAGGTCCCCTGATAAAACCATCTCTGTTCCGCAGAGTCTTGCCCTGATGACATTGAAGGTGGTGGTGTCCTTGGTGATGTGGAGTATTCGGGTAGCCATGGCAGCAGCGCCCAGTCTAGCCCAAAATAGGGACTGTCCTTAGAAGACAGGTAGAGACAGCCTCTGAGGGGCCTTGGCTTCCAGAAATGAAGCAAGGAGGGGCAAAAAGATATCAGGAAGAAGAGAATGAAACATATTTGAAAGCTGAAATGAATCTGATGTAGAAGGATGCTGCAAAAAAGCGTCACTGACTTTAAATAATTCAAGCAAGGGAACAGGTTAAGCAGAAGAGGTGTGATTCAAGGCAGTATTGATGGTCCCAGCAGTATACTCGAGCATAAAGACTGTTCCATGATAAACTCACACCTCAAGATTTGAATACCCCAGAGAAGCTGTGAAACACGACACTGTATTTCCAAACCCACTAAACCTTTTTGTTCAGTATTCTGGAGTCGCATGACCTTTTCAGAGGCGTCGGTAGAGAAGTCTTGATGTTTCTTTAGACATTGCCCAGGTTAATGATCAATTAGTACTTGACTGCAACTGGGAGTCATTCGCAGCCAATTAAAAATACCCTAAAAGAACAGCTGTCAATGTTGGGAAGTGGCAACAAAACATTTTCTGCATCCAATTTGCATATGTTGTAGCATTTATATTTCATGGGATATCAGAAAAGAACTGTTTGCCTGTTCGGTTTGAAATTTATCACACAAGGAAATGGATGAGGAAAGACTAATTAACAAGATCACCATTAATTATTGAAATCTAAATAGCTGATGCTTTGCCCTTCTGAGAACCCACTATCGCTCTGTGGTTTGATGCAAATGCACCATGTCTGAGGAAGCAATTGCAAAGTGTCTTCTGACTATGGAAGCTTCCCCACAGAGCTGGATGTAAACATTGACAACGTCTGCTGAGACACCTTTTCAGCTCCTTTTGGTAATCTTTCATTAAGTAGCAGAAAATGCATGCAACTTGGCTGCCATCTAACTGCAAATATCAAGGGGCAGATTTACAAGCCCCTTGCGACATATTTACGCCGCTGTTGCGTCACGTTTGTGACGCAGCTGCATCGTAAACAATGTGCTACGTTGTGACACATGTACAACGTGACGCATACAGTGAGATGCATCACGTTGTAAAGCCCTGCGCTACACTATACCTATGTTAGGTATATTGTATGCAAGGTGGGCGTTCCGATGCAAGAAAGCCTAGTAAAAATGATGCAGTACGACGCCACTGCGTCAAAACCTTATGCCTGCTTCAAGCAGGCGTAAGGAGGAAAACAGCATAATAGGAATAGGCATTCCTGAGCATTGCTGGATTTGCGTTGTGCTTGCGACACGACTCCAGCAATGCTTTGCCTTTACGCCAACAGATGTGTCGCGCATCTGTCAATCCTTGCACCAGGGTGCGCCGCATGGTAAATGTGACGCATCCATGGTGGCGCAAGGGTTTTTTTGCGTGACGCAAATTAACCAACGCATCCCTGCTAATATGTAGAGATGCGTCAGTTCTTGTAAATCTGCCCCCAAGTGATTATCAATTGAACTTCATGTGATTGGGGGCACAGTTCATGGCGGGCACCTAAAAAGATAGAAACTCTGTTGTCAATCGAAACTACAACTAGTTCAAAATAGCCTCTTCAGTGCTCTCGGACCGCTCCCACATTGCCTCCTTCTTCTTGTGCTTCATCTCTGCCAGTTTACCTATTTCTTTAAGGCACTACAACGATCGAATCATGCCAAATTCTAAGACTGGGCGTAATTTCAACTACGCAGAAGTTATCAGAGTAATTTCTGAACCTCCGCATTACTCTTTGATGCGGAATTACTGAAAATAACGTGATTATTCCTGCTTGAGTAATTAGGAGTAACTTGGGGAAAATAAAATTCAATAAGAGAACATTTAGCGAGCATGAGCGCTATTCATGTTCTACTACATTAAGTGCTATTTCTTAGCACGAAATGCATCCTTGCGTCAATTCAATTTTCAATGTTATTATTTAAAGATTCAAATCTTCAATGGGATCTACTTTACAAGATATGCAAAATTACATAATCAATACATATTTAAAAAACATTTAAAACTGATGCATTTGGAAAAATATTTCATTCAGTGGAATAAATAAAAGATGCAATGCATTGGCCTTATGCCACTGAGTGGAGTAGGTTTCTAAAGAAGAGATCCTTACAGTGCAGACATCTATGGCCCCATCGAATGGTGGATGCCCGACCACGAACATAAATACTCGAGAGCCCAATTTTAAAGTAAAAAGCTTTGACCAGAGCAAGATCATTTAAATTACACATTTCACAAAGTATAAGTCTTGTGCAAAAATGGCTAATATTTAATGCCAATAACTTCAATGGCATAGAGTAAGGTAGGAGGGATCTTTACAATGTACACTGACAATAAATGATTGAAGTATCTGCGGCGTAAGGCCCTATAAAGTGTTAAGAGTATGTTGACATATGTCCTTGCTTTACTGGAGAGATGTAAAATGTGTTCTTTCACTGAAAGTTTGGTAGAGAATGTTTTGCCCAAATAAGAATATGTATTGACACATTCAAACTCCTCTTTTCCTAGGCGCTGTTCAAAATTTGTCAGCTATCTACCTCTGTTCGCTACATTTTGAATGCACGGGTGCATTTTGTGCAAAAAGAATAGTGCTAAATGCAGAGAGAAAGTTGGGGGAAAAATCCTACCACAAGAGCACAATCAGCTGTTCTATTGCATCTTGCACTTTTTCTTAGTACCAAATGCATCCTTGAGTTCATTTTGAGCACACCGGGGCATTTGTATGCTAAGAAATAGCGCTAAACGCAGGATTACTTTTATCACTCAATTCTGCTTAATCTCACCAAAATCTGCAGATGGGTCCACAGCCACCTGTTTTTGTGGACATGGATGTACTTTTCATCATCAGTCTTTGACCCAGAACAAAACAGGCAAAGACCGAAAAGGGAGCGGGAAAGATAGGAAAACAGTAACAAGGGGAGAATGCAGGATTGAAAAGGAACATGCAAGAGTGAGATAAAGGGCACAGAGTTTATGGTGGTGGATGGAAGAGGCATGAGGTGGAATCAATAGGAGGCAGCACTGCTGTTCAGCTACCCCAGCATTCGGCAGCACCGGTGGTGGGCTGGAGTGAAGAACCTTGGTCCCATTTACAAAGTAAGCGGGTTCGTGTTCCATGTACTGAGGCAAATTCTGGTATTTTATTGCTTGTTAGATTTCAGTTTTGTATGGGTGCCAAATGCATTAAATAACTGTCACTGAAAAATATTTTGTATTTTCTGTAAATAACTGCAGTTTTAGCAGACGCTATATGGACTAAACAGAGAATACGCATCACTTCACCTAGATTCTGACAGAGTCCATTTTATTTCTCGCTGTTTGCCCAGTTGATTCAGCTTATGCCAGGAATATTTTTCGCAAGCATTGAAAACAAGCCCAAACACATATTGAGATGTTACGAAGCTCGCATGATTTGCTGTCAGTCCTTCTAACCTCATGAAGTTCTCTGCTCATTGGAACAGGCGTGCATCCTTCTTCAGCCAATTGTTATGCACCATTGTAAATGTGTTTGTTTTATTCCTCTGTATAACTGTACGATTCCCATGTTCAAACATAACGTTCAGTTTGTGGTTGTTGTACTGTATTTATAGAAATGGACACCAAAATGCACTCAAATCATTGTCTGATGGTGACCTTTGTTGCACTTTGCTTATATGGAAGTGGTACATTTATATAAACATGTATAAGGCAAAACTTGAGGGAGCCGTCTCCATTTCAAAGCATATCAGTCCACACGGATTAGTGGCTTAATAAGTGTACTGTTATCTGTCAAGGACATCCAGTCAGTGAACATGCAATGCCATGAAAAAAAGTAAAATCTTTTAGGATGATTAACACAAGACACCTATTTGTCCTTACAGAAAGCCGACATTTTCCATTATAAGTTATAAAAGGCTATATAAATATTGTTATATACCTTGTTTTTAGAAATCTTTGCACCCTGTTCTTAAAAAGGATATTTATTTTTACAAGCTCCTTCAATTTAGGCCCTTCGACTCTAACACTACTAGTGCTGAGCATAGCACGCCGATCTATTTTAGTTGCTGGAGTGTCAACACTGAAAATGTTTGTGGTCGTAAATGTTCCAATTTGGAATTTACAACAGCAAAAATGCTTTTTGCAATGTGCAAGACCCATTCTGTGATTTGGTCACTCAAAGGGAATAATAAATTTGTATTTGGAAAGGGCGTGTTTAGCGTTTCCCTTCCAGATACCGATTTGCTATGGTATATATCAATGATTTGCAACCTAAACCCGGTTACAAAACATTGAAATTATACAGACTCCCAACCTGTAGTGCTAAGACATTCACAAAAGGGAAGGGGTCCCCTCTATGAATGTAAAAAATGTTTATTGGGGAGTAGGTTTCGGTCCTGGGGATCACTGTCTATTCTCGGACCAACTTTTATAACCTTGCAAACCTTTTTTTTAAACCTGGCCCTTTCCCTTAAGGAAAACTGGATGCATTTAAGAAAAATTTACATAAAAAGCGTTCACAGAAATGGTGGCCTGCTAACCCTGTGATGCCCAACAATTATAGCGAATCACAATTTGTGACCTACTTCATGAATATTGATGAGGTAGGTGGGAGTGCGACCCACTATGATCCAGAATTGTGGAGATTGAAAATTTGGAAAGAGGATCTATTGAACTGCAGAAAAGGAACAAATGTAATCCAGAAAAAAGGCACAGCAGTGTGTTTTGATTATCTGTATAGCATTTTTGCTTTGTGGATTATGGTCATCCTAAATCTGTCATTGGCAATAAGAGTTGAAAACCATCTAGGAAACTTTACTTAAGAAATCAAAATGTTGTCTAGTGTGGTTCTTGCAATGTATTGAATACCCACATATCTAAGATTGGATCCTGTTCCACCTAAAAAATGTAAAACCCTCCAACAGAGGGGTAAAACATGTTCATTAAACAAGGAAAATGCTACTAGAAATATTTACATATCTCCCCATATTAAAAGTAGGGGCAAAAAGTGTCCACTGTTGAAAAATGATCCCTTCTAGATTAACATAACTATAAAAAGCCCAAGATTACTTTCCTCTTTAAGAAGTTCAGTGTGGCATTGATCTGAGGGATAATGCTTTTTATAAGAATACACAATATTTGTAAATATCTCTTTAGGTAAATACTCTTAACCTTAGAGGATTGACGTGCGTGTGTGAACCGTATAGGATGTTATAGAACTCACTTATTGGCATTTGTCTGGACAATTTTGCCTATGAATTTCACCCAAACTGACACGCTCTCCCAAAAGTAAAAAGAAAATGCCCCCTCCACACAAACGCACTCCCCTCACTTTCTTGTCCCGTCACCCAACACCGTTCTGGTGACATGTTTTCTAAACCGTTTTGGGTAGCTATGCCATATTTAGAAGATGAAATGCAATTTAGATTTACACACCACTTGTGAAAAATCCCGACTGCTGTTGATCCTGTATTAAAGTGCTTCACTTTAATTTCAGGTTTTTTCCCTTTGGCATAGGTCACTGTTTCTCCAAATGAGAAAATTGTTACTCTGGTTTACCTTTCAAGTATGACTGCAAGAATAATAAATTTCTTTGCTACAACTGTTTCTGTGTGTACCTTTGTACTTACGCCGTATACGGTCTTAATCTGTTTAATGTACTTTTAGTTCTTTTTCAGAAGTATGAGTTTGAAGTGCTTGTATTGACAGAAAGAAATGCAGGCAAATGAGCAGCTACCTAACTGGAAAGGGCAGGACAGCAGTGGGAGGTAAATGATAGAGCGAGGTAGGTACAGGTAAAAGACTGTGGTTGAGAAAAGATGCACATGGGAAGAAGGGACAGAATGTAAAATGTGATACTTGTATAGCGCACTACTCACCCGCAAGGGTCTCAAGGCGCTTGTACGAATACCGCTGTGGAACCCATCCTGGCTTTTCCTGTGTGGCGTCCACTCCTGGGCACCCCCAAGGTGGAGGCCAGGCATCCTTAGCGTTGTGGGGGCCGTTGTGGAGATTAAGCAAAATATTGCCCAGAGTTGCACTCCATGATTGGAATAGGCACCAAGGCGAGAATTATCAGGTCCGTGGAATTTTTGAGCCCAAGACCCGGCGAGGCAGGGAATTGAACCCTGGTCCTGGGCTAGACCTTTGCATCTGGGTCTGCCGCTCTAATCATTGAGCCACACAGAATGTGAAGAGGGTAAAGCATCCAGAAAATGTAGTGATCAGAGAGGATGTAACCACATTCCAGCCGCGGCCAGTGCAGGTAACAGCGGTGGGGCAGTGGGACCGGTTAAGGGGGGATTTCGAGGGACGATGGTAAGGGAAAATCAATTATTTATTTAATTTTCCCTCGGTGTCGTCCCTCAAAATCCCCCTTGACCCGGCCCCACTGCCCCACCACTGTTACCTGCAGGGACCGCGGCTGCCACATTCAAAGTTGAATTGTGTGACTACTTGATCATGTGATGCAGACACTGTACAGAGCACACTTGAGTGACACATAGCACCTAGTGACCACATGCCATGTATGACTAATAAAACAGGTTCTGAGATTTGAGTAGCACCTATTTACATGCTGATATTGTAATTTCTGATGGGTCTAGGAGTCCCAGCATACAATCAACTCATGGCTTAAAGCAATTACTACAAAAGATGTCACTTACATCATTAGGCCACTTGTCAGGCAGAGTGTGTGGAAAGTTCACCTTGAATCAGTTTTTTAATGACATTAGCATATGGTTGTCAGTGAGATCCGAAGAAGATGGCATTCAAGTCATTTGAAGGTATTTATGTGACAGAGGACCTACTCAGTGGCGCCGAATGCTTTTTGCAATATCAATCATCATTTTACATCTGTCATTTTTTCTACCTTTTTCCTAAATAGAAGACTATTTCCATTCAATTTGCACATCCTTGCAAGCTAGGAGTGCCTCTCCAGTTTTGAAAATGTTCGCGCTCTTTGCTCCCACATTGCAGTTGCAGCCCCTGTGGTATTACCTCAGTAGAGTGCAATAAGTCCTGGTTCGCAACTGTAGTCTACCCACACTAAATCACCATAACTACCATCACTCATAACATCTCAAGCATAGCCGGTGAACGTTGGAAGTGACCTAGAGTGTGTAATCTTTCTCTGCAAGTTCCCCAGTTTACTTTCATGGACAATTTCTCTATCTTCTTTGACTCTATAATGTGGCTTTAATACTTGATTTCGCTATACTTCGTTGCCTATTTTACCAATGCGGGATACTGTCTTTCCTTTGTACAGCTTTAAAGAAAGCTCTAGACCCTTTTGAAGACTTTAAATCTTTTTGCAAACAAATTTCGGGGCATATTATCAAGGACGGCGTTAAAATTATCGCAGGTTTAGCGGCAGAAAACTGCGGCTAAAGTGGCGATAATGGGCTTGATAATATGCCCTGGAGAATTCCCATAGAAGCTCATGTTCACACCAGAACATGGGCTTCTATGGGAATTCTCTGCGGCATATTATCAAGCCCATTATCACCGCTTTAGTGGCGATTTTCTGCCGCTAAACCAGCGATAATTTTTAACTCCGTCCTTGATAATATGCCCCTTCCTTTCTATTCACTTTAGGTTAGCTTGAGTACATTTTTTCTAATACATTGTTTGAATATTTAGTCTCACTTCTATTGGAGAGACGTTCGGTAAATATCCCCTTCCCAATATGGCGACATTCACCATGAACGACAAGCATACACCAGTCCTCTTTCCATTGATGTGGCAGTAATTATTTAGTCATTCGCTGAACGCAGAGTACACCCCTAAATTTGCATGGAGAGAGACACCACTCGTAGGGTATGGCTGAACACGCGCTCAGGCACTGTGTACTGAAGAGAGTATGTCGTTCTAGATCAGAATGGCAGTTTGAGCTAGGGACTATCATCTTTCAGGCGTATCGCGGCCACTTTTAATGTCAGGCCACTTTCAATATCGAGGTGATAGCGATACTACGCTTACGGTAGGAGTGCACTTGCACTTCTGTACAGATTTCCGTGGCAAGAAATCACGTTGCGGCGTGGATTTCAACTTTGTAAATTGCACTCATTTGTTGTAGGCACCTTATGGGCACATAAGTAATTGACATATTTCTGCACTGATAGTGAGACCACACACAAGGTAGGACTGCCCTTGCACTTTGGTTCAATGGTTGATGTCACAGGTACGCTCTATGACACTGTTTGAGACTGCACATATCAAATTAGGCTCAGAGGGCTAGATGTATTAAAGTTAGGAATAGCGATTTCCTAATTGCATTTTTTTCAAATCGCATTTAGGAAATGGCTATTCCTAACGTATGAAACTTTTTTGAGTTTCATTAGCGATTCATAGTGGGTTGCAAATAGACCTCGCTCTTGAATATTAATGAGGTAGGTCTCAATTTGTGACCCACTACAATTCGATGCCATCACAGGGATGGTGGCCTGTTGGAGTTTAAACAAAGCAATAATTCTATTATACCCAGCCCATTTAAAAAAAATTAAAATTAAAAACACTTTTAAGCTTTATTATTTAAGAGTATGAAGCAGTCCCTTGGACCACTAACTGGTATTAAAAAAATATTTTTTCAACGATTCTCAAAGGGAAAGAGGCCCTTTGTGGACCCCTTCCGATTTGCGAATGAGTTACGACCAACTTTCAATTTGTGGTAAATTGTGAATTATTTATGACCGCATTTCAGTTGCAAAACATTTGTACATACCATGCCAATTCGGTATTAGTAAGGGATGCCCTCAACACGTCCCTTCCAATAACCGAATCGGAAACCTCAAACTGCGATTCGGTAGCAAGTTACAGAAACGCAAATGGGGCTTTGTACGTTACAAAAACCATGTCTGTGGTGAACCGGACCCTTTGCGAAAGCAGAAAATGCTCTGTACATGTAGCCCAGAGTTCTCCACTTGCAATTTATCACATCTTTTCTTGGCCACAAATATGCTTCACATCTTACACCCCCTATCACATTTTCAGCCTCTTCAAACAACCCAGTGTGTGGGAGATGATAACAGCCCATGTCTAAGAAGATTTGTCCTCGATGTGCTGCTTACTAATATTACACTGTGATCTATTTAATTCCCTGAATTTTAAAAATCATTTACGAAAAAGAGCCAGTGCATTAGAAAATAGAATTGTATCTCCTCAATAGAAAACTCAATGTATATATTTCCACTGGGAAAAACTGCGTTGTAAAGGCATGAGTTGTAAATGTATGCGTTGTAACGTCATACATTCATTTTCACTGCGTGAAATGAAGCTCTTTTAGCTCACAGGCCAAAGGCATGAAGCATCTTTGGAAAGAGTGTCCGTTTTTTAACAGGTAGAATGAAGCTGACGAAAGAATTTTTAATTAGGGGTGAGAATGGGAAAGCATAACTAAAGCCGAGTTGTGTTTGAGACAAGGACAGTGATCTACAAAAACGTTGTCAGTAATTTGCTTGTTGATTCACTTCAGCATGGAGACATCCTGTAAAGAGATTCAAGCTGAAATCGGCAAAGTAACTCTAAGATTCTGTAACATGTACATTGCACCACTATGGATGGACAGGAGCAATAATCCATTTAAAGATAATATTGTGTGTACACGTGAATGACACCGAGTGGCCCAGTCTTTGTGGGTCCAGTAGAGAATATCACACTGGCACAGGATATCAGTCAGATTGGCCAAATTCGTGAGGTGTTCCTAATCATTCCACACTCAAATTGTGCACATTTTGTGTGTCAGAGAACATCGGATATCAGAACAGAATCCAACTACTTTGTGTTATTGAGTTGTTGTGAGTAAGCTATAACTAGGCTTTCCTGTTTTCAGTTTCTATTTTTGGTAAATTCTGGTGGGGTTTTTTCAGTGTTTTCCAGTGACTTCAATCCCTTAAAAAAACAGTGGCTATCTGTGGTTACACATTATTGCGCCATTAAAAACAACAAGCCGTGTTTTTCCAGTGTTTATGGAACTTTTTGCTTTTATTATTGCTTGCTTTCTGCACTGATAGTGCATGATATATAGACAGTGTATGTACAGTGTATATGAGTTCCAAATGCATTTTTACAAATCAAACTTATCGTAGTACACCATACAATACTTCTTCAGTGAGTCTTTGGTCATGCACGGTCGTTCTTTCCTTCTCATGTAAACTTTTATCCGTGGAAAGGCCCTCTCAACATTGGCACTTGAGACAGGCAACATCAAAATAGCCAGTACACCATTTGCTAACTTTGGCCACTGGCATAGCTTTCTTTACCAATACTGGTGCACCTGAAGATTGTGATTCTCTGCGACAAGTTCTGCAACATATGCGTTGAACTGGGCGCACATGCCCTCAGTTTTTGAAGCGGTCAAAAATGAGGCAGCACTTTTGAAACTCCAAAGAAAATGTCCCTTTATGGAAGGGATCATTAAATTGTGCAGAGTACCACAGTGAGGCTTCATTGACTTCAAATGCCATGGTTGGTGAAGGGCTATTTCTCATACATTGTAAAATAAAAGTTCCTGAATTGCTCCGCAACATTTCTTTGCTTACCAAGTGGCAAGTACCCTAACATGGAACATGTTGCAGTGCCAAAGTCACTAAAAGTGTCATCCAGCGTACTCTCAAGGAGATGTTTGACATCTACAAGAATTATGCTGAACACTTGGCAGGCAAGGGTGTTTTAAGACGCAATTTTTTTTATGTCCATCCACTACAGCAGTCATGCTTTCCTGTAAAAATCTAAGAATGCAGCAGAGTGTGCTTTTTTTCAAATCACCATCAATATGTGACCATCACTCAGCAAACGTTCTGTAAACGGTTGCCAAATGCATAATATAGCATTCATGGCCTTTAGGACTAAGAACCACCAGCTAAGTGACACAGTTGGGATGGCTCTTTCTTTGGTGCCACACAAAGCACAAAATGAGAAATATTTGTGATTTAGTTCCCACGCAAAACAAAACAGTGCACCAGAATGGACTAAAAAGTCAATAGCATTCTTCATTAACTCTGAAGATTGTAAAGATGCTTTCAGATTGCCATCTACAAAGTGGCAAGGATCTGTTACAGGGAAGCACTTCAGCTTAGGTATCAATTTTGGCAGGTCATCACACAACTTTTTCATATACGTAGCTGAATCACTATAAATACAATCAATACCACTCCAATCTTTCTTGAACTTGGTAAGAACTTTTTGCAGCAGCATTCCAAGTGACACTACATTCCATGTTTTCCAAAAGTCTGGTGTCATGTTTTCACCAGTATCCCAGATGCTTTGTGACTGCACTCTTTTCACATATACCTGTCACTATACCTTGCCTTGAATGTTTAAAGCCTGGGCTGTTTGGCAATTCACCTACTATCAATACTGACTCACTAGAAAAGGGGGCTGATGTATCAAGGGTTTTTACTCATTCTCGGTGAGTAAACGTGATGGTACATATTGGGAAAGATTCTTATGAAACCTACATTTTTCCTATCAGTGAAAGACTCAAACGTAGTCAAAAAATCAAATATGATTTAGATCTTTCTTGATTCTCTACAGTTTATAAAATAAAAAAACACCAAAAACATGCTTCGAACGCCTGTATCTTTAGACCAAAGACCACAAAACTGAAAAAAAGATGAAGATATTTTAGTGACATCCCTAAACAACAAAACTCAAGCAGAATGTTAGCCCAGTCTTTCTTACTGCTACCTTTACTGCTACCTTGTATAAAAAGGTTACATTGTATTGGCCTATTCAGGAAGAAATAAAAATGACTCTTTCACTCTCCTTTTTCTTTCTTTGAATGGCATTTAGTTTGTGGTTGTGCAGGTTTTTGTCAGTGTTTATATGTTTACACTGGTGAGGGCTATTTCCCTTCTGGTGGGGTTTTATCAGTTATTATAGGTTTAAACCTAAAACCGGACAGCCTAGCTATAACACATCATTGGTGGAGGCTGCGGGTCAAAGGTGAGTATCCGACATACCTTAAAGACGGGGATATAGAGGCATAGTGCAGTGGTGTCATGATGAGGTTCCCAGGCACACAAGAGATCTGAAGTTCTGCATCTTTGTGCTGTCACTCCTTTACTTCTGCCAAACTTTCAAATTAGACCGATTGTTTACAGCATAATGTTGCTGGGTGATGCTGAGATGTGTTCAATGCAAGCACTACCCGCCGTGCTGTGATGGAGTGCCCTGCATGGCCAGCCTCGGGCACTTTTGCCGCTGCAGTGGGATGTTTCTGAGACTGCTGCAGAACGGCCTAGACTTCAGGACCCTCAGGTCTTCAGAGTGAAATGGTCAACTGTGCCAAAAATCAGACCAGAGGCATCCGAAGCGGACACCCGAGCAGTAAAGAGGCAGAAAGATTGAAGGAACCTTTGGGGGTTCAGGTCAGGAGGACAGAGAGCGAATATATGATGTTACTTAGCATGCGTTTAGTTCGCATGCCATTACTACGCAATTCGGAACAACGAATTGCAGTAGGGGGTGCTGGATGTTGGAATAGTATAATTTACTATTCCAACACCAGTCTATGCGGACGCTAGGGAAGGTGTTGGATTTTAAATCCAACACCTTCTCCCCCTAACGTAAGTCGCTGTTCTGACTTGCGTAGTAAAGGTTTGCTAAGTAACAACGCGTGCGTACTAACGTCCGCGTTGTAATGGCATGCGAAGTAACGCATGTGAAGTAAACGCTGTTTACCCAGAGAGCAGCACCATGGGACGCACCTGCAGAAGGGAGCACAACAGTGGCTAATTAGCGGATCAGGAAGTATAATGCGTCGCTGGAGCCGCTGTGACATTTGTGAATGGACTATTGCAGGTAAAAGGTCTATCAGCATGTCCCTATGTGTCACTTTCTGACCCTTCACCCACCTGCATCCCATTTCTCTCCCCATAAACTGACTCCCTGTGGGCACTCTCATAATTCCTCAACCCGTCCACCCGCACCCTGTTCAGCAGTCTCCAAAAGCATGCATGATTATTACATGTTCAGCACTCTCATAAGGGGCTCCTTATGACCTGTTGTGCCCTCCCCTGGGACCCATGACCCACCCATCCGTCACATGTATCACTCCCAGAAGCACCCCATCGAATGCGCCTGTCAGTTTGGGCCTTTCCAGGAGACCCTTCTGTGTCCTCTATGGCATTCCCTGAAGCCCCACAGACCACCCCGCCTCCCCTGCGGCTGCTCCACAAGATGCTCCTCTGATGCTCCCAGAACAGAGGGAGCGAGAACACACAGCCCTGCCTGTTTCTTAACGATTCCATCCTAATGTTAAACAACTGTGCCAGCTCACCGCGAGCAATGACCCACCACACCCGGGATGCACTAGGTCCCAGTGGGGCACTTTCAGGGGGCTGCAGCACAACGTTTATTTTTTCAGAAAAAAGGCGGCCTGGTTTTAATCCACGAGCTTACTCACACCTCTATCAGAGGCAATGGATGTTACAGTTCCCAGCTATTCCACAGCGGAAGCATCATGACAGATCTGAAAGTGCCATGTGTCTTTGCCAGGTCTGAGATATTCATAAACATCTTGACCTCCACCTCAGTTCTGAACTTTGCGATGTAATAGTCTTCAAGTAATGAAATGTCCACCAAGCTCTCATAATGCACTTCCATATGTCCTGGTATTCCAGAAATGGGACAACTTGTATTACCCTTCTGACCTGACTTGTTCCACATATGTACATATGTTCCACATATGTACATGGCAGTGCTGAGACACGTATATGACTCTTATAATGCATCACTCTATTTATGCAAATCATGGACTCAAATCACAGACCGAGACATTTAAAGGGCTGCTGGGATTGACTGACTCACTCCATTCACAGATATCCATTGTTTGGGTCACCTCCTTGCAGCCACGCCCCTTCTGCTCATATCCAATTACTGACATATGATCTTAGCCCCTGAAATGCAGTTCTATTGTGACCTGCCGCATGCTCTGCTATTCCAGTACTGAAACCTTTCCAAGGCTATCATAGTACATCACTATATAGTCACTGATATCTCACTACAGGAAAATGTATAGGACTGTCATGGCACGTGGTCCTCTATATCAATGATACAACAGTTTCACGTTGCCCCTTTTGTTGACTCCCGCCATCAACTGAAACCCCAATATAGAGGCACTGGTAGGACTCAGTCCTAATGCACTTCTTTTCTGATCATTCAGAGCTAGCTCACTACTGAAAGATCATTTGTTCACACCACGCCTATGTAGATATACCCTTCTCTCGATGGTCATGGATATATGTTCTTGTTCTTTGTCATTTTTTGTATGACATATTGAAATGAGAATACAACTATTTATTAAAAAAAGAGTTCCCACAAAGCAGCTATATTCTCACCTGCACCAAGCACTACTGACAAATTAGGCGGGACTGACCTATGTGGTGCATTAATGTCAGAGTCATGAAAAGGGCATGTAACATGCAGTAATATGCCACTAGCGATAATTTGCAGGGTTTTTACAAAAAGAGATACAATTCATCTAAGTGATGGCATTGGTATCATAGCAACAGGTTTATACAAGCCCAGCTTTGTGATGACGGGGCAGTAGGATCGGGTTTCTAGAAGCCCAACTTTCTAAGGACATGTAAATAGAGCACCAGAATTATGATACATATCATTTTCCGATGGCTGCAGTTATATCAGGTTGACGCATGCTAAGATTCAGAGCTATATTTGGGGTATGAAAGCACCAGTTCCCTATATACATCGGGAATGCTGTAACCGACTTGGGACACGCCCTCTCGAGCTGGAGCTGCGCGCTCATCAGCAAATAGGTTCAGTACGAGGAGTACAAACGCGGCGCCCCCCCCGAGCGAAGCCATCGCCAATTGGTGTGTATTTTCAGCGAGGGGAGAGAGGAGGCAGCACAGTGCTGCCTGATAAGGGCACAAACAAGGTACAAAACTAAGAGTGGGAATAATATACCTGGGAGTTCTGAGGTGAAACACAGTCTAACGCCAGCAAAATGGAGCATCACTAGATGTTTGGAGTTTCTCATTACTTAATGAGGCATCACGATGGACTACAGCAACCACCATGCAGTTCACCCAAATTCACAAGCGGATATAACACACCTGCATCATGGGGGAGTAGTCAAGAGACTGCCTCTTAGGGAATGGTTCCCGAGTCAAACCCAGGACAATCTCATCATTCGTGAGACCGGCACTGATGACGGCCAAGGAGGCCAGAAACGCGTCTGCCTGAATACTTCACGCATTGCAAGGACTGCGCTTTGAATTCTCTTAAATAAATTCTTTGTTTGTGCCCGGAGCTGTGTCCCGCTTGCTGGACTCTCAAAGGCGAGCACTTGGTGTGGATATATATATATATATATATATATCTATACTTAAAGATTTTTTTTTGTCAATGATTAGGTAATGCATAGTACAGTCAAATACATCAAAGCAGTATCTATGCCGCATACCGCCAATATCAAAACATTATATCACAGATAAGGTAATTAAACAAGGAGCACATAAAAAATAAATACCGAGATATATTCTAGGAACTCACCCACTTATTTACACCACGTTCAGTATCCTAGAGTTTCCAGGAGATTATCTAAAGCCAATGACCCCCATATTTTATTACATTTAACGACTGAACGTATGCCTCTTGACTTGGCCAATGCCTGTTCCATATCATATGTCTGTCGGACTAAAAGCCACCAATCCATCACATTTGGAGGCTTTGGCGATATCCATTCTAGCAATGATCAGCCTTGCCAAGACTAGCAAAATAGTTAATAGACCGCTACTTTTAAATCCAATGTTACTACGGCCCAGCATAATTTTCCCTACTGTCAGGGGTATTTCTAACCCCAATTTCTGATGGATGATATTCTGAACATCCTGCCAAAATGTTTTTAGCTCTACGCACGTTACAAACATATGTGATTAGATACCTAATCACTCCTGAGGCGTTACAAACATATGTGATTAGATACCTAATCACTCCTGAGGCGGAAGCCGGGAGAGCTTGTTCGCATTTTGTCTTAAAATTATCTTTGCATTGTACTGCTTTTAAATCCACGGAACACTCACCCTTGTGCACTTTCCCCCTGAAAGCTGCTGTAATCTCCTTCGCTCAGCGGATCTTAGCGCTGTTGCGGGTAGGGAACAACATCACCGCCATCGCGCGCCAAACTCCCGTGCCACGCCCACTTCCTAAGGCCACGCCTCCCACCTTCCTATATCAATGTGCCTTCCTTGGACGCGCAGCGGGCGAGCGCAGCAGGCGCGCCGTCAGCGCGCCGAAGGCACGCCAAAGGGAAGCCCGTCTGCGCCCGTCCGCGCCAGGCCGGGCTCAGGGCCCAAAACCCCTGGAGGCCACGCTCCAGTAATAAGGGTCTACACGCCTGAACTACTACTCTCCATGCGACTCCCCGTCAAGCTAAATTGTATGATCCTACCTAATGACAGGCACAATTCCATCTCGTGTCCTTCCTGCAACTTCCAACTCTATGTCCCCCAGCTCTGTCGGCCCATTTCCTCAGGCCGTAAGCCGGTACACACGTGGCTTCTCGGAAGCTTGAACTGCAGATCCCTTGGCAAACACAAAAGAAACAAATATAACCTTTTGTCCGACAACTCACTGGATGCCCTATTCCTCACAGAGACGTGGCTACACGCCAGCTCAGGCCCAGACATAGCTGAAGCCCTACCGTCTAACTATGCCATTGTCAGAAAAGACTGAACCACTGGAGTAGGGGGTGGCATAGCAGCCATCTTTAAAAAATCGTTGCAATGTACCTTGGAACCGGTTTCCCTAAACGCCTGTGAGATGGCCCTTTTTAAACTTCAACTCCACCCGAACTTCACCTTCACGGGTCTCCTGATCTATCGACCACCCGGCCCTATTCAACCCTGGGCCACTTAACTTGTGGATTGGGTCGCCTTGGTCTGGGTAAACTACAGCAATTTGTCCATTATAGGAGACCTAAATATACACTTTGACGACCATCTGAATAAACCTGGCATAAACTTAATTCACGATCTTGCTGCCATGAATCTCACTTTGTGGAACTCGGGAGCTACACACAAAGGAGGTCACCTTTGGACCCAATTTTTTCAAGCTTTTCCCTGTCACTCTGCCATCCAGCCTTGCCCTTACACTGGTCAGATCACTTCCTCACTAATTTCAGCGTGTCTGACCATATGACTTCTAGTCCCTCCGGCAGGACAGGACAGTCCAGTAAAAGGAATTGGAAGAAACTGGGCATTAATCACTTCATGTCCGTCCTAGACTCTGCACTTCTGGATGAATTATTTGATACTGAGGACATAGAGATTGTAGCCACTAATATAAACAAATGGCTATTAGGAGCCTTAGACACCTGCCTTCCCTTGGCTTGCAAAAAATTCACAACCCACAACTCTCCGGCGTTATGGTATAACGAGGAATTGAAGGCAGCAAAATCCAAGTGTAAACGCTTGGAACGCCTTTGGAGGACAGACTACTCCCCTGTAGCCTGCCTGACCTACCGAAACGAACTCAAGCTTTACCATAAAGCCTGCTCTACGGCCAGAGCCAACTACGTGGCGAAATCTATCTCAGAAGCCACTAACAAATCTAAAACTCTGTTCAATCTCGTAAAAGAGTTAGCGGGCTCAAACACATCAGCCAAACCCCTTCCATTGAATTATGTTCAATGTGAAGAATTGGCGCAGTTCTTCACAAAGAAGATTGAGACCATCTACCAGAACATTGTAAAACAACACCAGACACAAGTAGTGACAGATCTGGATCTCGATCCGAAGGTGGAGGCCATCTCCCCTGTGCCAAACCTGTCCTACGAGCCACTAACATCCTGGCCCGAGATAAATGTTCAGGGTCTTCGAGACATCTTAGGGAAAGTAAAATCTAGCTCTCCCATCGACCCCCTTCCAATTTCCGTACTCAGACTCCTGGACACCCTACAACTCTCCGTCATCTGCCAAACTTTGAATCTATCCCTCTCCACAGCAAAGGTCCCAGCCATGTGGAAACATGCCATGGTGTCACCCCTACTGAAAAAACCATCGGCAGATCCGAAAATCCTGGCCAACTTCCGCCCAATATCCCTCCTACCTGCTTTCTCCAAAGTTCTGGAGAAACATGTCCATGGACACCTCGCCAGATTCACGGAGGTAAACAACATATTTCCCCCCTCCCAATCGGGTTTCCGCCCTGGCTTTTCGACTGAGACGACACTGCTTGGAGTGATGGAAAATCTTCGCCTCCTAGTCGACAGAGGTGATTCCGCTGCGCTGATTTTACTTGACCTCAGCACAGCGTTCGACACCATCTCCCATTACATTCTGTTAAATTCGCTCTCCACCATGGGCATCAGAGGCAAAGCACTGGACTGGATATCATCTTTCCTGATTCTCAGGACGTTTCAAATCACCTCCAGTACCGCGGCCTCAAATGTCCATCTATCCCCTTATGGTGTCCCTCAGGGCTCGGTGCTGAGCTCCCTGCTTTTTAACCTATACGTAACCCTGCTCGCCCAGATCGCCGAAGCAGCAGGTCTAAACATGTTTACCTACGCCGACGATTCACAGATCGTATTTTCACTCTCCAATGGAGATCACGACTCCTCCTCCCTCCTGAAGTCTGGCCTTAGGAACATCGCCACCTGGATGAGTAAAAACATGCTCAAACTAAACGGTAGCAAAACGGAGGTTTTAATACCTGGCCCAAACCAAAATCTCTGGAACCCAAGACACTGGCCATCTGAAATGGGCTCCCTACCCATCTCGTCACAAAAAGTACGCAACTTAGGCATTATCATTGACAACGGCCTAACTATGGAGCCCCAAGTCACTAACCTGACATCCACCTGTTTCACCATCCTGAGGTGGCACAGGAAAATCATTTGGATGCTACCTGATGACACTCAATAGTCTGTGGTGAACGCATTAATCACCTCCCGTTTGGACTACGGAAATGTCCTCTACCTAGGGTCACCACAGGCAGTCATGCGTCGCCTTCAACTGGTGCAGAACACCGCAGCAAGACTGCTCTGCAAGTGCCATAGAAGGGAACACATGTCCGGTCACCTTAAAGCACTCCACTGGCTACGAATTGAAAACAGGGTCAAATTCAAAACACAGGGGGGCCGATTCACAGAATTAACCTAAGACAAAATCTTAAACTTACTACTTTTGGTATTCACAGAAGTTAGGATTTTGTCTTAAGTTTGTCTTAAGACAAACTTAAGACAGACTTAAGACAAACTTAAGACAAACTTAAGACTGACTTAAGACAGACTTAAGACAAACTTAAGACAGACTTCAGACAGACTTAAGACAAACTTAAGACAAAATCCTAACTTAAGTCTGTCTTAAGTCTGTCTTAAGTCTGTCTTAAGTCTGTCTTAAGGTTGTCTTAAGTTTGTCTTAAGTCTGTCTTAAGTCTGTCTTAAGTCTGACTACCTTCTGTGAATACCAAAAGTAGTAAGTTTAGGATTTTGTCTTAAGTTAGTTCTGTGAATCGGGCCCTTAGCCTTATGCACAGAATCAAATGGGGCAATGCCCCTAGATACCTACAAGCCCTCGTGCGAACCTACACGCCGGCTCGCTGCCTGAGATCCTCATCTCAAGGCCTTTTCTGTGTACCCAAAGTACGCCTAGTGAGGATGGGGGGTAGATCTTTCTCCCTACTGGGCCCCAAGCTCTGGAACTCCCTCCCTCAGCACCTACGCCTGGAAACCCGCTATATCCACTTCCGCAAAGCCATTAAGACCTGGCTTTTTAACCAGTAACTTGCTCCCGCCTATCCCCAGAGTCTTTCGTTCTGCTCATGTGGTTAAATATCTCTTAGCGCCGGGAAACCCTTTTTGGGTAGCTGTCGCGCTTTAAAAGCCCAATAAATAAATAAATAAATAAATAAATTTGATATCTGCCTTATACATATTACACCTTGGGCACTTCATCCTATCTGTAATTATATTGTTAACCGCCCACTTGGCTATCCTCTCAGGTGTGTAATAGAGAAGACAGATCGTCCGATGTTGATGCAATCTCAAATTAGTAGAATACACCACCTCTTTTATAGTACCCAATGCTTGTATGATAGTGCTAGCCCCTACAGGAATCTCCAATATTTTACTCCATTGATTGGCCAATCTGCCACAATCATCTGCTCTGTTGCTGCTCATCCATTTATAAACCTTGCTAATCATAGATTTCCTTACTTCATCATATATGAAATCCCACACCTCAGAACCAGTTATATTAGTCAACTTCAGGTGCTTTAAGAAGTAGTCTCGGATCTGATAATATGTTAACAGCATAAGATTTGGCAATTTATATATGAGTTGTAGTCCCTCGAAAGCAATAATACCATTATAATCGAAAAGATCACCCAAGCATCCTACTTCCAATCTTATCCAATTTTTCCCCACCGCATTGTGAAATATACTAGGTAAAGCAGGGTTAGAATACAGAGGAAATGTATCATGATATGTAGATATATTGCCTTTATGCAAGATCGCCCGCCAGATATATATGCTGTACCGAGCGGTCTTAAATTTAACCCTTTTAAAATAATGATGGTCGATTATTCTATACAGAAACATTTTACTTTCTTCCCCCAACATAAATGTATGAAAAAATAGAATACTCGCAGGATTAATCAGACTACGGAAGCGGCCAAAGAAAGCTGACCAGAAATAAATCTTAAAATCCAGTAGCTCCAAGCCTCCTTGACCAAATGGTAGTTTTAATCTTTCTATCGCTCGCCTAGATTTCTTGTATCCCATATAAAGCTACCAATTGCCCGTGCTAATCGTTTGAAAAAGGGGTTGGGGATCATAGTGGAATAAAGCGAAAAAGATATTAAAACTTGTGCAGGATTTTCATTTTAATTATATTAATACGACCTATAATGCCTATCGGTAGCTTGTGTCAATTTTTAAATGATTTAATTGTACCCTTCAGCAGCTCTTCATAATTCAGAATGATGATTTTCTCTATTTGTGCTGATATCCGCACCCACAGATAAGTGACGACTGGACATACCCCCTGTATAACAGCTAGCGGTTTATAATGAATAAATATTTGGGTCTTATTAATATTTAATTTATTCCCTGATATCTGACCGAACCCGGCAGCAGCCACTGTTATTTCCCCTAATGCTCGCCCTGGGTCTGTGGAGAATACTGCCAGGTCATCCACATAAGCGGTGACCTTTAAAGGAATTGTTCCATTGCTAAAAGCTCTTATTCGGTGATTGTTTTGTAGAGCACAGATGAATGGCTCTATATATAGAGCAAATAATAGGGGTGAGAGAGGGCACCCCTGGCGCGTGCCACAAGACACCAGGAAAACAGATGATAGTAAACCTGAATACGCTAATTTAGCACTGGGCTTATCATATAGGGCTTGTACCCATTTTTTTAAACGACTTCCGATCCCAAAAGCATCGATTACAGCCCAGAGAAACTCCCACCCCACTCGGTCGAACGCTTTCTCAGCATCTAATAGAATCATACCGAGTGGGGTAGATGTAATATTGGCAACATCGAACGCTGTCACTGCCGTATTTACATGAGTAGTTGTATCTCTATTTTGAATAAACCCATGTTGTTTGGGAGAAACCAGACTAGACATCACCGTTAGACAGTATTTTTGCAAAAAGTTTTGCCTCAGTGATAATGAGCGAAATCGGTCTATAAGACCCACATTCCTCTGCTGGTTTATCTTTTTTTAAGAAGAAGACAATTTTTGTCATATTCCAGGAATCAGGCACTTGCCCATTAACACTGATAAAACCTATCGTCTGACTAAAAGGCTGCCTCAGATCATCCTTGAAGATTTTATAAAATTCTAGGGGAACAAAGTCTTCCCCCGCAGCCTTGCCCGATGGTAGAGCCCCAATTGCCATTTCAATCTCCTCCCACAGTATCTCTACATCCAGGGACTCGGCGATCTCCTCCCCTATACTTGGCAGGAAACATCCCTGAATATAATCTAGAATATCTGCCTGCCTTGGCTGTATTGTAGAAGTATACAATACTTGATAATAACTCGCAACTTGCTCTAAACTCTGCTGTGGATGCTCATACAGTCTACCAGCAGGCCCCCTAATGGTTGTAATGTGGACTTTAGCTCTGTCATCAGCTTCTTTATAGGCCAGAATTTTCCCAATTGTTTCCCCATACTCATACTGTATCTGCCGATATTTATTAAATTTGACCATGCTCTTCTCTTTAAGTGTTATCTTCAGACCCAATCTAAGATTAATTAACTCAAACCCCAATTGTTCTGACTCACCCGCCCCCTTCATAACTGCCTCCGCATGTAAATCTTCTGCCCTACGTATTGCAGAGGTTGTCTCCTTCAATATCCCTCTATTAATTTTATTTTGGTGCTAGATAATGTTGGGTATGCCCCCTAATAACGGCTTTAAATGTATCCCACACCACAATGGGAGTGGAATACCCCGTGTTCTCTTCAAAGAAGCTTTTGATTTGTTCCCGGGTGCTAGCTACATAATCCGCATCTGATAAAAGATACCTAGGAAATTAAAAAGATCTTGGTGGCCTATTCCCTGTATTGACTTTAAAAGTAAGAAGAATGAGATTGTGATCTGATGTTATTTTCGGGCATATATCTATTTCTGTAGACCATAATATTTCTGCAGACACCCCAGCCATATCTATTCTTGAATAAGATTTATGTGGGGCAGAAAAATAGGTATACCCTGGTAAGCCTGGGTGCAATGCTCTCCAGGCATCACTAATAGCCTTTCTCTGTTAGCATAACCACACTAGGGTTATACATTTTTAGCTCTTCTGCCACCAGTCGTCTCTTTATCCTACTATTTAGCCCTGCAACGTTCCATGCTAGGCATTTAACCCCCTCCATATAAAATAAAATACCTACTCCCTTTAGTAACCTTACTTATCTGAATACTTTTATCATTGCTTTTTACCCAATCATTAACCTTTTTTCTTTAAGCCCCACCCCTTCCCTCCCTTTCCTCCCTCTCCCCTAATCTCTACTGGAGATTGGCCCGCCCCCTCTCCCAGCATCTAGAAGGAGGAATCATCCCCTTTCTCGAAGCTGCTGTTGACTTTGGCAGCCCACTAAGAGTCCAGGTCTAAAAGGTTCCAGAGGCTGCTAGTCTCTATGTTGTTCAACACAAGAAAAAGCAAGTAATAAAACAGAGGAAAGCATAAATGAAATATTTTTGTCATATACCACAATAAATCCCTTCCTTACAGAGACAAAAAAGAAAAAAAAGAAAAAAAATAGTTAATGTAGTAACTTCTACTGTTTACCACTGATAGATTCTACTATCGCATGAATAAGGGAGCAAAGATTTACTTTAGAGAGATATACCTTTTCCCCCTTTTAGCCTGTCCCCTCTTTCTGCCATCCACATAGCGCCTTCTTTGCCTCTGTTTCTGAGAGAAACATATAAGATTGACCCCCACAAATTATTTTTAGTCAAGCCGGCTCTTGCAAATATGCCTGCACTCCAGCAGCTTTCATTGGGTCAATCAATTGTCTAAGCTGCCATCTTCTGTCCATTGTTACCTTACAGTAATCAGAGCGAAAGAAAATTGAGTTACCATCAACAGACATGGGCCACCTTGGGCCAGCTTTTAAATAGACAGCCTGCCTTAGTAAAAAATTGCCAAAATAAATCAAAAAAGGTCTAGGATACCGGCTGTCTTGTCTCTTTTAGACCATTGGCACATATGAGCCCTTTGGATCTGGCAATCCCAATCCCAATCACTAAGGTCTGGACACAATTTCTGCAGTGTTTGCACCATAAATGTTCTGGGGTCTGTACCCTCTTGTCATTCTGGAATGCCAAACATCTTCAAATTCTGTCTCCGCTGCCTATTCTCCAGATCTTCTAGCTTAAGTTGCATCGTAGCCAAAACATGGTTGTGCGTCTCAGTTATGCTAAAAGTTTTTGAAGCTGTTTCTTCCGTATCCTCCACTCGCTGTTGGCGTTCAGCAACCAGTGATCCTACTTTAGTAGTGACTTTTTTTAGAGACTGCTGGATACCCTGGGTATCTGATCGCACCTGCGCAAAGAGCTCTCTGGTCTCTTCTCTTTGATCTTTAAGATTCTGGAGAATCAGCGAGAGCATCTTGGTTTCGATTCCCTGCTCCTCTTTACTTTCCAGATCGCCAGATAGTTGCTGCAGGCTCGTTTCTCCCAGCGACGTCATTGAAGCTGACCCAGGGCTAGATCCTAGGTCACCTGTGCCTTCAGCCACCAGCTCCATTCCTCCGCTAGCTTCATCAGTCATGCCAGTCTCTGATAGCATTGATACTATATTTTTGACCCCACCTTTTGCTTGTACCCATTGCCATATTGAGTTATCAGCTATAGCTCCCTTTTTCCGTTGTTTTGCCATCTCGTCTCCTACTGCCTGATCTAGACCCCCAAAAGCTTTTTTCAGCTTCTTCACCTCTTTCAATTTTTGATTCTGGCATTGATGTTTCTTTTTAACAATTACTGCCCCTGGAATCTTCTTTTGTTGGCCGACTATGACTTCATGCTGCAACACAGAGGGGGTCTGGGTCTGGCTCTGTTCTTGTGCTTGGTCAAGGTCAATAACAGAAGCCGAAGACGAGGTACTCAAATCACCCAATATCAGTTCATTAGGCACAGTTGCATTTACAGGAGTAATAGGGCTTTTAGGGGTCCCAATATTACCAAGATTACCAAGACTACCAATCGCCTCAGGATTACTTTCACCAGACTTAGATATTCTGGGCTCCGTTGCTGTCTCATTCTCTCCGCCTTTGACAACCTTGAGCTCCACCCGGAGTTCTCGGAGAAACCCGAACAGTCGCTGATTCAGCAGGGCTGGTGAAGAGACTCCCACTCCCAGTCCCCACTTCAATTGGGCCCCTATCCAAATCCGGGACCCTCCCATTATCTGAGACTTCCTTGGGCTGAGGTTGAGGCTGAGGCTGAGGAAGTGCCTGAGGCGATGCCTGCAAGTTATTTGAAACTGTGTCCTGAAGAAATAGAAGTCATGCTACTGTGTTGCACCCCAATTGCCTGGTTCACCATATCTGCTAATATCTTGCCATTGTTAAAAGTATCAGCTTCCGCCACAATATCAGAAGAAAACAACTCCATTGACTTCCTTGATTGCAAGAATTGCAACACAGGTTTTCCCACCTTTCCCAGTCCAAAAGCCGGGCTAGGAGAGTCTGCCCTCTGTATCTCCACACCTTCGACATCCATATTACTACCCCAAGTCGCTGTTATTCTCACCAGTGCTCTGTTAGTAGGGGGGGTATTCCTGACCATCGCTTTCGGTGGGGCCATATCCCGTTGGAGTAAATACAATTTAGCCACCGAGTGTCCGTGGCAACGAGCTCCCCAGCTCTCTTGTGCTCGTCGTTGGGCAGCCAATCACTTGGCTAACCTAGTGTATGGCAAGCGCCGAAAGCCAATCCTTACTGTCGCCTGCATTCAACTGTATTCAACTGCACTCAGCTCCCCAAGCTCGACTGTAATCCAGAGCCACCACCAACTGCACTGGTCGCCAGAGCCGGAGCACCAGCAAGCACCAGCAAGCAGCACCAGCAAGCAAGAATGTATCCGTCACCAATTCCTGCCCAGTAATCCACATCCACTTCGGGCTTGCCACTAGCTCGTTTGCCTTATTTGCCGGTGTTTTTGTCGAGTTCGGCGTTTCTCCCCCCTGAGGAAACAAAAGCACAAAGCACTAAGATTGCGATGTTATTTAATCAGCGCAGCGTGAGCATCCACCAGTTGCGCAGACCGCCAAACACCAGCAAGTACCAACAAGCATGTATCCGTCAGAGATACCGTCAGCAATACCGTCAGCAATTCCGTCACAATATTCCACATCCACTTCGGGCTTTCCTGTTTGCCGTTTTGCTATCTTTTTTAGATTTTGCCGGTCTTCTTGCCGAGTTCGGCATTTCTGCGATATTCTCTTATCCAGCCTTGCTTTCATGCTCTCCACTACAATATTTTTCATCAGTGTAGCTTGAACCTCCTGAGCTCCTCCATGACCCGTCTCTCCTTGACGGCGTCAATCCACCATCTTGCTCCTCCCCCCTATTTGCTTCCTCAGTGAAAGCACCAGTACTATAAACACACCTTTCAAATGGTGAAAAGTCCAGCAGCATCAGGCTGCTTGTAACATGTGTTTCCCTTAGGTCTTTTCTGATGATAATATGATGAACTTACATTTCAGTATTACACAAATAGGCGGCAATAAAATGAGTGTTTACCTTTCTTCACATGTTTGATTCACAATTTGTCAGTAGTTCAAAAGAAGCGCTCCTGAAGCTTGTGTCCATAAAACTTAATTCTTTATCTGAAATAAAAAATCTTCACCATGCACCGTATCTACAGCCAAAGTGTTTCACTCATCTACCACTAAAGAGTTTCTTCCGGGTTATGTGATGACGGCTACAAGAGGTCCTATGGCTGAATGTTATGAAGTAACAGTGGTCATGACCTAATATATGCTATATAAATTCAAAGAAGAGTATCTGCAGTGCTCACAAATTGCAAGTCAAATATTCCAATATTCAGTCACTGGGGATATCATAATTCATATCGTTTTCATCACGAGTCCTTCATATAGCTTCAGGTAATTTGATAATATAGCAATTGTAGAGTGATATCAGCACTAGGAACTGGCCAATGCTTATGCTATATTGAGGGTGTAAGCTGGAAGGTGTGGTCAACTAGGCTCAGTTGCCTGCTGTGTTTTGACTTATATTTTAGTATGCCTGCACCTTAACGTAAGGGAAATGCCATAATTGTTCTCAAAAAAGGGTGAAGTTTCCTCCTGTGACTGTGCATCTGGCATGGCAGGCTTTTGTTAGCGTATTTGCCATTCCTTCCAGGAAGTTAGAAGATTATTAGAACATTGGAATGTTGGGAGCTCCATTGAAAACATTGGAGTGCTCTGGGTTTCTAGTGGCCAGTAGAAGCCCGAAGGTCTAATATTCCAATGTTGTCCTTCACAGCTGTTGCTGTGAACAAAGGCCTCATGGAGCCCCAAGAGAATTTTAGGATCAATGAGGCCCTTGTTTTATTTGTGAGAACATTCTGCCTTCTAGTGGCGGAATGTTCTATTAGCCTTATACCCCTCCGTAACTGGGCTATACCAGCATTAACGTCCCGTTCCCTTGTTAAAGGCCCTCGCCTTCGGCTCGGGCCTTTAACGCTGAAGGGGGTCTTTAATGACTAGCATAGCCCACTCCAGCAGGATATAAGAGGTCCTGCTCTGTCTTGATCTAGAATCAATTGCCTTGCTATGTTCCTCCTCTGACAGTGGCTCACGATTCCTGGTTTAGCCCATGTAGGTAAAACCATCCAGACACATCCATATGGCTTGCCTTAGGAGAGTTTTTCTTTGGCAGATGGCAGTTTCACATCATCATTGCCCTCTTCTTCCTTATGCTGTTCCTTTTATTTCAGTTTCTTTTAATTTTTTCTCAATATCTAAATATTTCGGAAAGTTCAAGGTATCCCTGTGCTTAGAGATTTATTCTGTTTCCATTTGAGGAGATTGGTAATTCTCCTCTTCGCAATTTGTCCGATTTTACTTGCGATAACTTGTGAGAGTGTTTCATAACACAATTTAATTGCCTTAGAAGAATTCAACACCTGGACTTCCAGAAACTTGAAATTGGACCTGCAGATAACAGCCTGTATCAATGGTGTGTTTTAACACATTTAGCCATACTTGCTGTCTCATCAAGCTTACTTTCATAGGTGGCTGATGCAGAGGGACAGCATTTTCCCAAACATATTCTCTGTATAGCTATTACATACAAACAATCCTTAGAACAATTCAACACATGTCAAAGTCTTTAATGAGAGCTTGGAAGACATTCCTCATAATCACTGCAGATGACCTTTGACACAAAATAAGGAGTCATGTGGCTGAAGCTCAAAATTGTGGGGCTTATTTATGAGCACCTTGCAACACTTTTGCGCCACCGTTGCATCAGTTTTTGTGATGCAGCGGCAGTGTAACCAATACGCCATGTTGGCTTGTATTTACAAAGTGATGCATTTAGGCAGATGCGTAACTTTGTAAACCTCTGCGCCACATTATACCTGTGTCAGGTATAATGTATGCATGAGGGCTTTACCCCTCAAGAAAGCCTCATAGAAGTGGCGCAGTGAAATGTGTAAAGTTTTTATACAGCACTTCAAACAGTGATAATGTAAAAGCACACTACAGAAAACTTCCACACCAATTTAAAAAAATAGCGCATAGTTTCTAAAATAATTCAAGACCAAAGCAGCAAACATTCAAACAGTATTTCCAGAGTTGTGCAATTTTAGAGATTTACATGAAAATAGCGCCAAAAAGACCAAAGCTCCACACACCGCTATCTGATTATGTGAGACCGGGAGAAGGTCACAATTTCAAGCCGAGTGCACTGGAGTGTGGGTCTTTCATAAATGAATGCCACACTCAAAATAGCACCAATTGATACACTTGAAAATGTTTATTTCGCAAACCCAAGTCTAGTGCATAAAATTGGAATGGTAACTAAACAGAATAAGAAAGGGAATGCAGTAATACATGATATGGCCAACAAACAATATAAAAATTATTAACATGATCAGTACATACCAAGCATCCTAACAACCGACTGCTACTTCTAAGCGCTGTGCTATATTTTAGTAGGTACAGAAAATAGCGAACCTATAAATTGAGTTTCTTAAAATGCAGTGTAACTTCTCTCAGTAGAAAATATCTGTCAGACCCTGCATCACTAGCGTGAATTTTCCTAATGCTTTGCCTTCTGACGTCCTGTTTTGTTAACTTATTTTTCACTGGCTTTAGGATTCTGAACACTTTACACCTGCTAGTCAGTGCTAAAGTGCATATGCTCTGTACTCTAAACATGGCAACATTGGCTTCTCCACAATTGGCATATTTCATTTACTTATAAGTCCCTACTAAAGTGCACTATTTGTGCCCAGGGCCTGTAAATTAAATGCTACTAGGGGGCCAGCAGCACTGATTATGCCTTTTAAAACAAAAGCACAGGTGCACCACACTAAATCAATCAGGTCGGTTGGGACAATTATATAATCCAAGTCCAATCAATAAGAAAGAGAGAGTTCCTTGATATCATCTCTTTAATCCATTTTCATGTTAGGAACACAACACAGCCGACGCGGTTTGTCCTGATACAGGACTTCTACAGGGCGTTGAGTGCGATGGAAATCAATGAACCTCCATAAATAGTGAGGAATGTACTGAAGATGATGTCCTTTGGATCAGATCCCCAACCAGGAATATCTATAAACCAATTCCGGATGTTAAGGAGGAGTGATAGAGCAATCTCCTTCCAGGTGGAGAAGAGACGATTGTAATCTAGTAGTCACGATCAGTGATGTAAAGCAGCAGCAAGTCTTCCTCCAGTCAGGATGGACTGATCATGCCACCCACTTCAGTAGCCCTTAAACAAGGCTCAGGCCTGCCACTACAGAGCCTGTGTATGGAGTTTCAAACTGCCATTTCAACCTGTCAAGTTAACCTACTTGCCATGCCCAAACCTTTTCTTTTATTACATATGTCACCTTTAATGTAGACCCTAGGTAGCCCTATGGGCTGTGTGCAATGCATTGAAAATTTACTTTTGAGTCCTGGTATTGAAAAACTGCTAAGTATGTTTTTCACTACAGCACAGCCTATCTTTCCCATAGGTTAATATTAGGATTGCCTTAAAACATATTTTAAGTGTAATTTCCAATTGAAAAGATAGAGATTTGAAGTTTAGTGTCTCTGGACTCTAAACTTATAGTGAAGTCGGATTTTAAATTGCAAGTCTGTAAACACTTTTAGAAAGTTGGTATTTTCCTACTTTAACAAAGGAAGGAGTTTGCAGTTCCTAAAGAGGCTAAAAGTGACTGAAGACTTAAGTGCATAAGAGTGGCTTACCCAGAAGGAGGATGGGAAATTACTCCTTTCGGATTTAGTGCCCTCACACAACCAGCCCGCTGGGTGTCATGCTTCATCATTGAGCATGCTCCTTGTCGGGTCGGCGCTGCAATTCCCGACGGGCACCCTCAGTGGGGGCTCTTTGGCGGAGATCTTTTATCCTTGCCGTATGGTGAGTGTGTGTGAGGGGCCCTAAAGTGTAGAAGTGTAGTGTTGGGGTTATTAGAAAGGACCAGGTGAGTTAAAACAGGGAAAGGGAGGATCAGGGCCACTAATTTAATAATCCTGTCTCCCGCCCTGATTAAAAGAGAGTGGTGGTGACTGTCTATAGTAATGTTACAGGCAGTTGCTCTGAGCTTTATGTGGTCAACATGTTTCTTGCCTAATTTGTCCCAAAGTGGATCAAGCGGCAATTCTTCAGGACCAAAAAATGTAAGTTGAAATCTACACTGTGTAGCTGGTAATGTGGTTTCTGATGAAACAAAAAATCAGTAAACTACAGAAAGACATCAACCGGTTTGACAAAGAGAAAGTCTACCCATACCTCAAGGCTGACTTTACCTCTAATAAAACCAGTTACTCCTCAGACGAAAGCAGGGCTGAGACAAGGAGAGGCTCCTCATCTTCCAATAGCGATTCCAGCACAGGCAGTTGCGGCAGAAATTCCACCAGACGTAATACACACCCTAACAATTACAACTACCCCATGCCACCCTATCAGGGTCCACCTATCTGGAATTACCCAGGGTTCCCACCAGGACCTCCAGGATATACACATGGACCACAACCACTCTTCATTGGCAACAACTAACCTTTTTTAGGAAGAGGTTGGGGCAGAGGAAGAGGGCGGTGAAGAGGCAACACCAAACAGGTGCACTGGCAGGAACAGCCCCAGAATGCCGTAGAAACACAGAGCATGACGAGGGGAAAAATAAATTAATATTAAATCTCTCACACAGAAACCTGACTGAGATAGAACATGGCGTCCTACAGAAAGGTCTTGGCTATGTTCAAACACCCAAACTTGACAAGTTCAGAGACCTCTGCGAGATTCACAATCTCTTTCGCAAAATCAGACTGAACGCCTTTTTCCATGACAGACCATCACCTGATAACAATGACACAGGGCTACGCAATCCATCTACTTTTACACCAAATTGTAGTATGGTACCAAGCGAGGTCCTCATGTTTGAGCAGGCTGTGCTCAAGGACCTAACAAACATTAACCCCAATGCCCCCTTCAAGACCCTTTCTAATGCTGAGTGGGCAGCGGTAAAATCACTTGCTGATGATCCCTCCATAACCATAAAAAAAAGCAGACAAGGGGGAGCCACTGTCATAATGTCCACTTGTGACTATGACACTGAGTGTCTCCGACAACTCTCCAATGACAGATATTACACCCCCATCAATGAGAACCCCACCAAAAGGCTCTCCACCATAATATCATCCATGGCATTTACTGCAGAAACAGAGGGGTGGATTTCTAAGAATGAGTCAGATTTCCTGGTGACAAGAGACCCCAAAACACCATACTTTTACATTCTGCTGAAAGTAAACAAAGGGATCAATCCGGTACCTGGTAGACCCATAGTCTCCAGGATAGGATCACTGTTTGAACCACTATCGAAGTTCTGTGATCACTTCCTCCAACCACTAGTGAAACAAACACCAGCTTTCCTCCTTGACACCACGTCTGTACTACGGCTCATCAATGATTTTCCACATCAAAACGAGATTGATTTTCTAATTACCCTAGACGTGGAAGCACTTTACATGAACATACCCCAGCGTGCCACTCTAGAGGTAATTGAGGATGCACTTAGTTCATTGGACTGGACATCGCCAACTCCAATACCATTTGTGATAGAATGTGCTACCCTGGCCCTGACTGAAATCTTTTTTGAGTACAACAAAAAACTTTACCACCAAACACAGGGCACTTCCATGGGTAGCACATTCGCTCCAAGTGTGGCCTGTCTCTATGTGGCAGCCTTTGAATCCAGATCCATCTTCAATCCATCCAACCCTTACACTAACAACCTGAATGTGTGGAAGAGGTACATTGACAACATTTTAGTCTTTTGGAAGGGTGACAGGGGCAGCTGTGAAGACTTCTGCCAATGGATTAACACCCTGAACCCCTATCTGAAGTTCACGCACACCATCTCTGACTCCACCGTCCCCTTCTTGGACCTGAACATTAACCTATCTTCAGGTACCCTAACCACTACACTGCATAAGAAACCTACTGACTGTTATAGTCTTTTACTGTTCAGCAGCCACCAACCGAGGGCCCTCAAAAACAACCTACCATTCAGACAATTTCTCCGCATTAGGAGGAATTGTGCCTCTGTGGAGGACTACAAGGTGGAAGCCACCAAACTAGCATCAGACCTGCACAAACGAGAATACCCACAACAGTCTATCTCTATGGCCATGAAGAGAGCCAGGAACAACCCTAGAGAGGCACTGTTGGATAAAAATGACAAAAATCCTATGGAGGCGATCACATGCGTAACGTCCTACACCCCTGCGTCAAATCAGATTAGGAACATCATACGCAAACACTGGGCCATTCTGAACACTCACCAGGCTCATCTCAGAAACCAACACATAACGCAGGACATACATTGGATCCCATCTTCACCACAAGGAACAGCATCAAGAGAATACTCAGAAGGACCTACTACTTCATCTTCCGCTTTCAAGTCAACATCCCTCAAGTCAACACCCCTACCAGGTTCAGCATTCCAGTTCAGGCAAAATCACATAAGCAGATTGGCCAACCATCCTCAGCACAAATTAACCTAGCCCCACAGACAACCTTGATAAGGACATCAACAACCTCAACAACTTGATCAAGAACTGCGTGGACTGCCTCACACCCATCAAACCCAATAAGCATAGTATATCAAATAAGCGAGCCAGCTGGTACACAGAAGACTGCTGTGACACTAAACAAGACTATGCCAGCTAGAAAGGAAATGGAGATCCAGTCATGACAGAACTCCCTATAAGACTGCACTTAGATGCCATCACCAGCATATAAGAGACACCAAGAAAAAGAGCTAGTGGACTGCATCAAAGAAAGCTCCAAGAGCTGCAAGGAGATTTTCTTAATCGTCAAAATTTCACGTCGCCCTCAGCCACTGTCAACAAAATCGCTGCCTCCCAACAACTCTGCGACAACCTATCCAACTTCTTGCACAGTCAAATCACAAACATCTACAACACCTTTGCACAACAATCTAACAGCAAAGAACTTATCGCTAACCTACCCACCACCAACCAAGACGGCTACCTGACTGAATGGACAACCCTCACCAGAAATGACAGTGACAATCATGCAGACTATCTACTCTGGGGTCCCAATGAACCCATGCCCCACCACATCTACAAACTGGAAATATAACCAAAGAGCACCATGCTGACCCATGTCATTAACACCTCCATCACATCTGCCGCTTTCCTGGATGAATGGAAACGTGCAGAAATCAATGCCATCCTCAAGAAGACCACAGCCAACCTCAACTGAGCAAATTCCGACGCATCTCCCTGCTCCCTCATCCAGGCAAAGTGATTGAGAAGGCCATCAACAAGTAATTCACAACCGACCTCAAACTTCAACATTTTCTAGACAACACTCAATCATGATTCAGATTGAACCAAAGCATCAAATCAGCAATCATCCCGGCCACAGATGACATTCAAATCATCCTAGACTGAGGAGAAACAGCTGTCCTCAACCTGTTCGACCTCCCCGCAGCCTTCAACACTGTCCCCATAAGACCCTCATCAGAAGACTCCAACATATTAGAATACAAGGATCCGCTATCTAATGGATCTGCTCCTTTATCACAGAAAGAGCCCAAAGGGTTCTTTCTGATCAAATACCAAGAAACTGATATGCGGAGTCTTATAGATTTGATACAGCTCGCCAACCTCATGAGATCACAAGACATCAACGTCATCTCCCTGACAGACAAGACAACCACCACCAGAACCAACTTCACCAATTGCATGACCATGGTAGCATGGATGTGAACCAACTGCCTGAGCCTCAACTTCAACAAGACAGAAGTACTGGTCTTTTCCAACAAGACCTCCCCATGGTACTCCACCTGGTCGGAGCTAGGACCAAAACCCACACCCATAGACCATGCAAAAAATCTAGGCGACAAGCTCAACTTGATGGCTCAAGTCAACACAGTATGTACCTCCTGCTTCCACATCCTACGCATGCTGGGAAAGATCTTCAAATGGTTGCCTCAGAGCAGCAGACAGACCGTCACACAAGTGCTCATCACCAGCAGGCTGGACTACTGCAACACTCTTGACGCCAGAATTTCCAAACAACTCCTACACAGACTGCAGACCATCCAGAACACTGCCACAACACTCATAATCTACCTCCCACGCTGAACCCACATCACACTGCACCTCAGGAAGCTTCACTGGCTCCCCATTCATGTGCACAGCCAATTCAAACTTCTGACGCACACATACAAAACCCTACATAACACAGGACCAGAAAACCTGAACAGGCTCATGCACGTTCACCAACCCACCAGACACCTACACTTTGCTTCACTCTCACGCCCACACACTCCCCACACCCCCAAAAGCAAAGCTGGAGGTCACTATTCCCCTACATCTCACCCAAGGCATGGAACGACATCCCCCAAAATGTCCAAGCCTCCTCCTCACTTCTTGAATTCTGCAAGAAGCTGAAGACATGGCTCTTCATATAAGAACATAGGACATCACACACCTACATAACTGCCCAAGCACCCGGATACCCTCTCAGGTGATTTGTGCACTATACAAATCAACATAACAGTTTCCCCCCCCCCCGAGAGGAGAGTATTGCTACGCCGGTCCCCGGGCCTGCAGTCAAGGACAGTTGGCTGCGGGCAGACCCACCACCGGCCCAGCATGCCGACGGGCCCTGCAGGAGCAGGGAAGTTATGAAGTAATAACCTGACAGCATGGATCCAGGCCAGTCTCTCCAGAGTTCCTACATGGCCCTAAGCCTCCACTACTTCAGCCGCACCACCTGTATGTAGGGCAGGGGCACTGACCTGGCTCTCCTAGGCCCGCCGGCTGCAATCTACCTGACCACACTGCCATCCTTGGAGCCGCAGTGCCTTCTCTGAACCTTCCTCCAGGGTAGTCATGATGTCCCGGATGCCCGGGATCCACGCGAGATCAAGCCGCCTCAGTCAACAGGCCATCCTGCAGCTCTACCCCCTCATCACATGCACGACAGCTGCTGACCGGGCTTTGCGAACCAGCTCGTATTGCTGGCCTGACAACCGGTGGATGGTGACATGAAACAGCGTTACTACACTTAGCCTCCTGCCCCGGCTGGTTCTGACACACGGGTGCACCAGGTGATCCACAGCGGCTACGGACGGATGTCTCCTTGGCAAGACCACGGGCAAACCTGCGCAGCAACTCCTCTTCACCGAAGCACTCAACCGGCCTCACGCAATAGCCAACTCAAGGGGGACGACGCCTCCTGAGACTGGTCAGCCTCAGCCCCCGTGTGCACCGCCCAGGACACCACCATGGAATGTATCTTGGAAGAAATCTCAGTGGTGGGATGCCATCTGGAAGCCATGGATGCGAACATATCTGCATAGACGACAGAGACCAAATCGATCTGGCTGAATATTGCGGGTTTTGAGTCATGCGTGGATGGGCTCGACCACTGAGTTATAGTAATTGAAGAATGCCTAAATACCTTGCCGGAAAGGAATCAGGAACTCCTATTCCTACATAGCAAGCTTATTGACTTGGAAGATCGCAGCAGACGGAATAATGTTCATTTTTTCGGCTTCCCAGAAACTAACGCTAAATCCATTCTTAAGGACACCCTACCAAAGCCTCGTCTTTGATCCTCTGCTCGAGATGCAATGGGCCCACCCTATCAGCCCTCCTCGTCGGGACTCTTCGACACGTCCTCGGCCCCTCATCGCCTGCTTCCTGCAGCATGAAGAGGCCTGGCAATTGCTGTCTGCGGCCCGCTTGCTTGGTCCGTTCACACATGAGGGCCATGAAATACGCATAGCGGCAGACTTCTGCAGGAAAACCAATGACCAAGGCCTTTCTCTCCCTCCGGCACCGACTTCGCCAACTGGACATTAGATGGCACCTCAAAGGAATTCTTTGACCCAGGAGACCTGTGTCTCTTCCTGGATGAACTCTCCACACAGGACATGGACACTACCTCCACAGCAGCCGAGACAGTCCACCACATGGCTTCCTCACTTGCCACTTCTGGCGGATGCGGTAGAAATGACAATGGGTTCCGTCACCAGGGCAGAGATCCTGAAAGGACGGCACTCACCCATGGCAACAGAGTGCAGGCTCTCCCAGCAGTGGCAGTCCTCACAGCAGGACAGAGACAAATCACAATCCCCCCTTAAAACCGCACCTCCCCAATGGAATGACTATCCTGGGGCATGTGGTGCTGTCTCGAACCCAGGATAGCTGGAGCTGCTCAGGCAGGATCGGTGAGATCAATGACCACCGGACAGCTGAGTATTGTTATGATTGTTGTGAACATGACTATTTTGACTGCTATTCCTATTTTAAACGCTATGTGCTCTGCAGATTACCCTGTCTTGACCCTCCTGTGGGTGTGCTGCAGGCTGCACTCCTCTGCAGGCTACACTGGTGGTCTGGCCACAAGGGGTAACACAAAGGCATCCGCCTCCAAATCTCTCCGACCTCCTCACAGGTTCACCACCTCTTACTGACAGCAGTCTGAGCTGCCCTGATACCTCATTGTTGTCTGTTGTAGGCTAGACCTCTTAAGCTAATCCTCTGACTTGGGGCTCCTATGGCTGGGTAGGACCGGGGGAGCTGCTGTAAACCCCCCTCCTTTAGTCCCTGGGCTATTTGTCCCCCCCAGAGGATGCCCAGGAACACCCACTTTCACATTCCCCCCTGCGAACCTTGTGGACATCCTGTGCCCCGGCCCTTCATACTCACCCTTGTTTATTCACCACCCAGACTGCCCTGCCTCCCCGAAGGGGCCCTTTCGATGTGCCACTTTTGCAAGTGAAGACCCACGGCACACAGTTCCCTGAGCTGCCCTTCCCAGCAGCAGCCTCCACTGACTCCTTCCCTTCCTACCTTTCCCTTCTACCCTTCCACTACCCGTGTATTAGGCATCGGCGGCCAGCTTTCCACATTGACTTTTGTACTAGGGAACCCTTCCCTGCATGTCTGGTATACTCCCCCTCCTTCCCTCCCTCTACCCACCCTGCTCTCCTGTGTGGTGCTCTATCCTCTCTGCACCCACCCCTCCCCCTTTCCACCATCTACCACTCCTACCTGCTTCTGCCTTTCCCCATCCTTCTACCTGGGTTTGTTCCCCTCCCCGCTCTTTCCTCCTCGCCCTGGTCCCATTGCTGATTGTGTCACCTCACCGCACACTCTCTGCGCTCCTAAACACACCCTTGCACCACCCCTCTCTCTTTATGCCTGGATCCCGTGTCCTACCCCACAACGCAGCGTGGCTATGTGCTCCTAGGGGACCCTCACCCACCCCTGTTATGTGCGCCTCCCATCCACTTCACGCCCCCTTTGGAATGTCAATGGACTCATGCACTATATCAAACAGAAAAAGGTGCTCTCTTATCTTCAGACAAAAAAGGCTGATGTGACTCTGTTACAGGAGACTCACGTAGATGCCCTGGAATCTGACAAGCTGCACTGCGACGGGTGGTCAAGGTGATACATAGTAGCATAGCAGCAGCGCTGTCCACTGAAGGAGGGACACCTAGCAGTGCAGAGTCGCAACCCTTATCTGAAAATCGTTGCCTGTCATCATTACAAAACCTTGGTACAATCAGGGTGGCAGGTGCACATTTGGCAAATTCTGGCCAGGGGATAGCTCTCATTGTGTGGGATCAATATATGCACTGACTGGGGAGAAACGCCCCTTCCTCCTCCACTTGAATCTTTTGCTCGTAGAGATCGAGGCATTACAATATGTTATCAGAGGAGATTGGAACCTCGTCCGAGACATGGTCCTGGACAGAACAGGCCCCCTAGACAAAGGCAATGATGTGGACAGAGCCCTGTTGGATGATGTGACCTTGGACCATGGCCTGGTAGACCACTGGTGTCTTAGCCACCCATCGATAAAGAGTACACTTCAGTTTCCTCAGTCCATGACATGCTTTCCAGATTAGACTACTTCCTCATCTCTCAGAAAAACATGGCACTGGTCGGCCAGTCTTGGATCCTGGAATTGGCTCTGTCTGACCACTCCCGAGTTCTACTATCCCTAGAAATGGACTTGGCCTCCCCGGGCCGCAAACTGTGGTGCATGAATATACAACGGTATTACACCCCTCAGGACAAATCCCAACTGAAAGCTCATGTCTCCCCGTAAATGTCGGACAACAGGAACTCAGTGGACTCTCGCAGAGTACTATGGGCTGCTGTAAAGGTGACCATTAGGGGCCAGCATATGAGAGATGCTGCTGTATCCAATAAACAAGTGATCCTCTGTCAGGCAGAGCTGGAGGGGAAAATAGCTTCCCTTAACCACCTCTACTCCACTCATCCCACGTTACCCAATCGCTGGTGCCTGGAACAGGCCCATAAGGCCCTTAACAGCCTCTTCACCTCCAAATCTGAATATGCGCTTAAATGCCTGAAAGGTCATCATTACGAACAGGGGGAGAAGGCAGGTTGCCTGCTAGCGGCCCAACTGAGGCAACGGGAGGCTGCCATGGCCATTCCTGCCATATACTTGGCAAGCAGGGAGGATCTCACTTACCCCCAGGACATCGTTAACGAGTTTGCCTCGTTCTACGTCACATTACATGCCCCAGGGGAGTCGGCGGCACGGGCTGCGTGGCCGCCTTTTTGAGACAAGGGTAGGGAGCTTCTGGTGGGGGAGATCAGCAAAGAGGAGATAGCACTTGCTATTTCCAAGCTACCCTACCACAAGGCTCAGGTGAAGACGGCTTCCCTGCGGAGTTCTACAGATGGTCCAGGGAGGAGGTGGTCGAAACCCTGCAAGCCACCTTCCGAGAAGCAGAGCAGACAGCCTCCTTGGGATCCCTCTCCAACAAGGCAGTGAACGTGGTTCTACCCAAACCTGGGAGATACCCTCTAATGTGTTGTTGTTACAGGCCCATCTCTCTACTAAATTGTGACATTAAAAACCCAGTCAGCATCCTGGCAACACGCCTTGGCAAAGTCCTTCCATCCCTGATTCATCACACACAGGTTAGCTTTGTGCTGGGCCGCTCCTCCAGGAACCATCTCCGTACCCTGGCCCACACCCTATCAGTAGCCCAGTTCCTCCTAGTTAATGTAATGGCCCTCTCCCTACACACCAAAAAGGTGTTCAACAGCATCAAGTTCCCATTACCTCTTTGCCACCATGGAACAATTCAGCCTGAGAGACCAATTCATTGGCAAGGTGTGGATGCTGTACGAATGTTTAACAGCTCAGGTTAATTGAGGAGGGTTTCTTTCAGGTCCTTTCTCAATCTGGAGGGGCACCCACCAAGGATGACCTCTCTTCCTCTCTTGTTCCTCCTGGCCATGGATCCCCAGGCCTCTGCTATTTGTCATTCGCCCCAAATTGCAGGTGTCCCCCTCACAGACGGCTTATGCAAAATCTATCTATAAGCGGATGATGTCCTGCTCACTCTCACAGATCTCAATCGCTTTCTGCAGGCCCTACTGGAAATCATCAATGGCTTTGCGGCCCTGTCCAGCTATAGGGTAAACTGGGACAAGAGTGAGGCCCTTTCACTCTCAACAGGCACCATGAAGGCAGCCATCCATGGCTACCCCTTTCGTTGGAAGCCCTCATGTCTCAAATACTTGGGGATCCTGGAGCGAATGGTCACGGTTAACTTGGACACCCTGCTGGACCAGATTAAACTGGACTTCGAGAAGTGGTCCCAAATGGAGTAGGGTGCAAGCAGTGAGGATGGTCCCGCTACTGTGCTTCACTTACATGCTAGGTATGCTCCCCATATTGGTGCCTTTGTCCACACTACGCCTCATTGAGTCCCAGATTCAGTCCTTTGTGTGAGGCTACTCGAGACCCCGGCTGACTGCGTCCAAACTCATGGCATGCCGCTCAGGCAGGAGCTTGGGCCTCCAATCTATGGATCATTATGCCTTGGTTTTCCACCTCTCGCAAATGGCATATCTACTCCTGGGTATCCCAGACCCATTGCAGTGGGTCCACATGGAACGATCGCTACTCCCTGGAGGCAAGGGACTTAACCTTGTTTATCGCAACCATGCCCTCCAGCAGTGCCTCTCGCACCCTGTGCTGCATTCCACGCACAAGGCCTGACTGCGTGCTCACTGCCTATTTGTGGTTGATACACGATTGCATAATAGAGCAGCTCTGTGGCATATTGATGGTTGGACCCTATGTTGGACCCACTGGATAGCGGCGGGCATAACACCTTGGACCAAATCTTGTTCGTTGGAGACCTGAAACCTTTTGCCCATTTTAGGGAGGAGTTGTGCCTCCACTCACGGCAAGTTTGGCGTTACCTGCAACTGCAGCACTGTCTGAGATGTCCCTGGTCCTTACAATCCTCACCTCTAGTGACCTATCTAACCACGTGGGGGCACCACAGGGGAGTGATGTCAGGATTGTACGGCACATTCTAGAGTCACCTTTTTTCCCAATCTCTCTTACGCAACCTCAGTGCCGAAAAGTAAATTTGCCTACTGACCACCTTTGAGGATGAAGATTGGGCAGACATCTTTGGAGCCCAGAACAGGGGCACACAAGAAACCCATTTAAAGTTCTGTCTTTTCAAAATACTCCAAGACCGGCACTGGACACCAACAAAACTGAACAGGGCAGGACTCCTTCCCCATGCAAATTGTTGGCGGTGCACAAACACCCACTGCGATATAGCTCACATCATCTGCGAGTCTGATCTTTCTGGTCGAATAGTGGGAAAACCCTGGGTGTGTCCATGCCACTGCTCCTTCCCCTCACCCCTTCTGTCATCCTCCTCCATGACACAGAGGATTCCCCGTATCTCTCCCATTTGCAGTGCCACCTCCTCCACACGGCCCTGGTCACAGCCAAGATATGTATCCTCCGCCAGTGGATGTCACCCGCACCTCCATCCCAGGAAGACTGGATGGTGGCAGTGTTCCAAATTGCTTCGCACAAACCCGCTATTTACAATTTACAGGACCAGGCAGAGGTATTTACACAAATATGGGCTCCTTTCCTCCGGGATGACGCCTGGAAACCTACCCTGAGACCAACATCCCTGTGAACGGTGTAAACAATCCTTGCAGCATTCGTGGGTGGCCGAGTGCCCCTCTCTCGCCTCTCACCATCCCGCCCCCAGGCCCCCCTCCCCCTCCCTCCACCTTGTTCCCCACGCACCTCTTCTTCCTTCCTCAATCCCCCTCCTCTATACCCCCCTCATGGTCCCCCTCACCCTTCTTTCCTTCTTCTTCTCCTCTGTCCTTCTCCCATCCCTCCCCTGCCTTCCCTTTGTTCTCCTCTCACCTCCTCCCTAGCCTTTCCTGCCCCCTTTCTCCTCCACCATGTTCCACCTTCATTTGCCCCCATATTCCTCACCTCTTTGTCATCCCTTCCCCTTACCCATCCCTCTCCTTTCCTCTCCGCGGACATGCTGGCTCGTACGTCTGCTCCCCCCCTCAATGTGGGAAACCGACAATTTAACCAGCATCACCCACTACACCGCTTGGTGGGGATCCTCCCCTCTAGGCAGAGGGCATGGGACCCACCTGATCTCGTAATAAGGGGCTCCTCTCTCCCTTGCTGTGGACTACCCCGCCCTCCTGGCCCTGCTACCTGCATCATCCAGACACTGGAGACACAACCTTCCTCTCCCCCCCTCCTCACAGGGACTGCCTACCTGAAATTCCCATCCGTGTGCCCCTGGCCCAGCGGCCTTCAACGCCAGCCTCCTGGAGGACCGACCTGCACTGGGGTAGTGGATCTTCTTGGTTCTTCTTTCTATTTGCACCCTGACTTCTCCCCTTACCTCATCTGTATGTTCTCTTCTCTCCCCACCCCACTCCTTGGAGACCTGTACTGCATTGTTTAGTACTCATGCTCCGGCCCATTTTAGTATCTCGCAATTATCTACTAGAACCCACTCTGGTCGTATGGAACTTTTTACTTGCCCAATAGCGTGGAGGGAAAAAACACAATTATCGAAATTACTGTCCACAAATTGCCATAATCAAGGACTCGAGACTTAATCTCTTGGCTCTCTGGTTTTTATTATCAACATAAAGATTTGGAGATACAGAGTCCTCAGTACGAGGCACAACAAGTACATAGGCACTAACACAAATGCTACTCTACGAAGAATCCGCATACGGCTAAAAATAACTAAAAGCACAATCTCTAAAAGCATGAGGTAGAAAACCACCAAGCAAATGTCGATACTAGGGACACTGAACCATACCATCTCTGTCCCTACTCTGCACTAGATGACATCCCTACTTAGCAATCCCTTGAGACCCTCATCGAATAAAAGGTGTCAGAGTGAAACTTCATAAGAAGACTTCACTTAGAGAGCTGGTCTAAGTTGCCCCCTCTATCTCTTCGCCTAGCCTTCCTCTGCTCAGGGCTGCTCTGATCTGCCTCCACCCTCGGGGCGCTGTCCCTAATACAGAACCCCAAATCCCAGAACACGCCCTTTGCGCCTCCTCTTCTCCGGGGTCGTCTTTCAGTACATTTCCACAGAGCGCTGTCCAGTTCCATCGTCCATCGCTTGGCCTTGAGTCCCAGACGCCATCCGCACTAGGAGTTACGATTGGCACATTCCAATACACTCCCATGTCTGGCTTTTACTACATAAGTCAATTTGTGAACAAAGAGCTTCTCTACTAACGAGCAACTGTCCTTGCACCTGGGGTGAGATCATGCAAAGCAGACATTCTTCACATCTTTTAAGTTGCAATTTACTACAGCCTAAAACCTCTACTGGAATAAATCCTTTTTGGCCTATTGCCCTTGGCTAACATAAGAAAATACCAGGCCTTTCGCCTCAACGATATATGCGAATTCTGGCCACTACTTCGGTTACACAAGCAGGTTTCAATCACAGTACTGACATTTACGTCTTTCTTTCATGTGTGGTCAAGCTAAACAAACTACAGACACGAAGTCTAGGGTGCACATTTCTAACACCACATTACATTTCGCATAAACTAAACTCTATACATTTCACCAATACGTTTACGATGGGCTTGTACATAGCTAGCACTTCTATTAAAATCGATATAGGTTATACAATTCGTAATACATTGCACACAAGATACCTGAGTACACATTTGATTATATGCGGGTGCCGACTAACAGTGAGTATAATGCACCCCTACAATTTTCAAACTTTTAAGCGCTACATCAGTTCCCCCCTTTGATGACATCCGTCATCACACCATTACATTTCTCTTCTTTAGAACTGATTTAAACCGCGCTAGTCATAACTTTGCCATGTCGAACTCCCTCTAGTTTCTTAAGACTCTCATATTGCTGCTCCTGGAGCTTCGCCATCCTTTTCTCGTTTGCCTTAAGAGCCCTTTCAACCTTGCCTCCTTGATACCACTTCCATGCCTTCACGCATCCCCACAAACAAATCACGCAAACCACAGCAATGATAATTGGCTTCAACACTGATCCCAGAAATCCTCTTCCCAAATTCGCAAACCAGGTTCCCACCCTTCCAAAGCCTAATCCAATCTTCTCCCACACATTCTCCTCCGTCAAATCCATAATCTCCTTGTGAATAGTCGTGATGTTATCTATGTACTTCCCTATCTCCTTCGTGTTGTCTGGAATATATGTGCAGCATTCCTGAACCTTCAATAATTTGCAGACTCCGCCCTCTTTGGCTAATAACACGTCTAAAGCAAGGCGATTCTGCATAACCATATTCCGTATCGACAACATCTCTCCAGCCACCAACAACAAAGATCTCGCCGTGTTCATAGACAACTCATCAACCACAGTCGCCAACCTCCTAATCTTCACATCATTCAACACCACACCCATACTAGGTATCATTGCTCCGTATATGTCCCCAATCACTGCACCAGCGTTCGTAGCCCTACGTTTCCTAGACTGTCGCTTCGTCTCTAACAACTCCAAGTCCTCGGTGTGATAGATCTTCGGGAATATAATGGCCAAATAGCATATGCCATACCAATTCGCAGGTAGCCTGACATAAGCATTCTTCCCACATACATAATATACTGTCGGAATTACCTCTACTGGACCTACCATAAAATTCTTAGCAGAAGCTTCCACTGTGAAAGTCTGAGAACAAGTGCTATGTCCTACTGCGACCTTATCCGTATCGGATTGAGGCCGCCCAATACACAAATTCCCTCTCTGTACCTCATCTAACGCTATCGGTCCATAACTTCCCTTGGATCTGTGAGCCCTCTCCTCGTCTGTCCAATCTACTGGGCTATCTCCGGTGTGTCGTGTCTGGGTCAACCGTCTGTATCTGTCCTCTACCTGATCTATGAATTTCTTCTCTATCTCAGATAACGCACATGTCAGGTTATTCCTGTGAGCATGCGCCGTATCCAACTTCATAGTCGGTCTAAAATACTTCAGGAGTCTGTCCTCTTTCTTGCTAGAATCATATTTGTTCAAATGCTTGATTGCTGGAACTTCAGGAAGTACCGTATCAAAATTTGAAAAGAAATACTCGAACTGTCTCCTGTCATAAAATAAACTGAGTAATAAACTACAAGAAATCCCATAAGTCAATGGGAGATGATGATACTTGATACCCTCATCCACTGAAGCAGGCAACTGCATACACACATAGCAATCCTTCACATCCATCGCATCAACATACTCATACAGCAACCTTGCATACGCATTAAGCTTGAAATCACCCTTGGACAAATCCATGTGGAGTCTGCGATCATCCCTCATCTTCGATATTTCCTGTTCTCTAATGCTGACACCACTCTGCCCTGGGGTAATAGGTGTGGGTGCTCCCTGAACCTTCCCCTCTTGCCTGTGAGCCACCATGTATGAACTTATCACTACCGCAAATATGGTGACTATCACAACTCCTACCAATGTGCCTATTATCAATTTAGCCCTACGATGTGGGTTTGCAGGATCTGCCATCTTCGGAATGTACTCAGTGTCCAATACAGTCTCTGAAAGGGTAAGTCTCTTTCTCATTAGTGTCTCTTTCGTGAACTTTAGGCAAACCTCCCTAACTTTTCTTCGTTCTATAACGGAAAAATCCCTAAATTTGTTCTTCTTCCGCTCGGATCTAGGTTATCTTCTTCTCTGCTTGCAACCTTCTCAAATCAATCTAACATAAGCGCTGGTCCCAACAGCTCCAAGACTCCCTGCAATATTTTGAGCTTAAGAATGATCAGTTCTTGTGGGTCTGGCACAGTCGTGAACGTCGGGAATTCCAAATTGTCCAAGATCATACCTCGAATGACACTTAGGAATGGCGGACTCGGAATATGAATCGTCAAAATTCCTTCGATCTCCAATCCCGGAACCTTCAGCAACACTTCCACCCTCTGGAGCGGGACACTGTTGACCAATGTCATCGACCTCAACCTTCCCGTGCTCGGTAACCCTGGCATCAGTCACTTGATATGCCCACTCGGGTGAAGCGTACTTCCGACTTGGCACTCTTGTTCTCTTTGATCTTCTCACACCTTGAGGATTCTCCTCATCCCCTGATTCTTCTTCTGGTTCTTCCGAAACTGGTGCAAGGTCTGTGTCCGGAGCCAACCTCAGGTTTACCCGGTTCTGTCTTGCGGGCCAAACCCTTTCTGCTTCGGTGGCACCTCCGGTCTTCTCCCCGATACCCTGTGCACTGACTTCCTCTTCTTCGCCCGAACTCGATTCAGTACTACCCACTGCACCTCTTGCTCTTTCGCCGGTTTCTGGGTCAGTACTTCTTTCACGTTCTTCCTCAACTCGATTCAGTGCACCATCAGCCGCTTCAGCAACCCTTACAGCTTGACTGGCCCTCTCAGGAGGCTCTGTCGGCTCACTGGGATCCTTGTTCTCGAGAGGGGCTGTATCTTCCAAGGGTGCTGGAACTCTACGGGTATGAGAAGCATGCACCCAGTTCGGTAAACCTCCACACTTGACAGCGGTGTTCGTGACAAGGATCACTTGGAAAGGGCCGCGCCACCTAGCATCCAAACAACTCTTCCTCACGTGCTTTCGGACTAGGACCCAATCGCCTGGGTCCAAGTCGTGGCACCGGTCACTCGCAGCTGGAACCGTTGCTGTCTGCACCTGCTGAGACACAGAACGGACCACGTCAGCAAGGCCTTTACAATAGTCCAGGATCATATCATCAGTGATATTTATCAGAGCAGTAGCAGGTATTGCAGGCAAACGCATCGCTCTTCCCATGAGGATTTCATGGGGCGACAACCCAGTCCTTCTATCAGGCACACTTCGGAGGCTCATAAGGACCAAAGGTAATGCATCAGGCCATTTCAGAGACGTAGACGAACACACTTTCGCCATCCGAGCCTTCAGAGTTCCATTCACCTGCTCCACTATCCCTGAAGCTTCTGGTCCATAGCTACAGTGTAACTTCTGGTCTATATTCAAAGCAGCACAAAGCAACTTCATAACTTCGCTGTGGAAATGAGTTCCTCTGTCCGATTCAAAGGACGTCGGGAACCCGTACCTTGGAATGAGTTCTCTCAATAGTAGTTTTGCTACCGTGAGCGTGTCACATCTACGTGTAGGGTATGCCTCCACCCACCTGGAAAAGACACATACTATCACTAATATGTACCTCAACCCATTACACTTCGGCATTTCAACAAAATCCAACTGCATCCTATTGAAAGGTCCCCCTGACCTCCCTATGTGGCTCAACGTCACAGCAGTTCTTTTCCCTACATTCATCTGTTGACAAGTGACACACCTCTGACACACAGTTTCAGCCACTGCACGAAACTTCGGGTTGTACCAAGTCTGACGAAACACTCTCATCATGGCATCCCTACCCAGATGTACAGCACCATGTATCAACCTCGCCATGGGATTCAACAAACTTTCCGGCAACACTGCTCGTCCATCATTCGAAACCCATATATCCACATCTCCCTTCTCACATCCAGCTCGTATCCAGCTGTCACGTTCCTGATCCGAGACCCCTTCCTGAAGCTGTTTCAGTTCCTCCCATGAGTCAGCCATTGCTAACATCTGACCGTACACCACCTCCTCCCCAGTTTCCTCGACGTGGGTCTCAGTGAAGTTGCATCCCTGTTCTGCACAAAATCGGGCTACTTCATCAGCGTAGTTATTTCCCAACGAGACGAAATCACTTCCCTTTGTGTGGGCAGCACATTTAACAACAGCAATTTCATCAGGACCTTGCAATGCTTTTAACAATTTCCGAACATGATCACCATTTCTTATAGGAGAACCTGAAGACGTCATAAACCCTCTCTGGGACATAGCTGTCCGAAGTCATGAACCACACCAAACCCATACTGGCTGTCCGTGTAAATAGTTACACGGATCTTGTCGGCTGCCAAACAGGCACGGGTCAAGGCAATGAGCTCAGCCACCTGCGCGGAGTGTACTCCTTCTAAACAAGCGGCTTCAACCACACCCGTGATGGTGCATACAGCAAACGCTGCTCTCAATCGACCGACACTGTCTCTTAAACATGAACCGTCTACAAAGAAAATCTCATCTGACTCTGGGAGCGGTTCATCGACAATGTCAGGTCTCGGTTTGGTGCATAGTTCCGTAACGTCGAGACAATCATGGTCCGCACAATCTTCATTCTCATCTATAATTGGAACAGGTAACAATGTAGCAGGATTTAAAACAGCACGCCTCTTCAATGTCACATTATCGGCTGCAAGGATAACTTGCTCATAACGAGTCAGCCTATTATTCGTGAGGTGCTGTGTTTTAGTCCTAGTCATCAACAATTCAACAGAGTGTGGCACATGTACAGTAAGAGGATGACCCATCACAATGCTCTCACATCTCTCGATGCTGACACCTGTTGCCGCAACGGATCTGAGACATCCGGGCAACGCAGAAGCTACTGGATCTAAAGTAGCTGAGAAATAAGCAACTGGTCTACGGACACCTCCATGATTCTGGGTTAACACTGCTAATGCGCAACCTTCTCTTTCGCAGCAGAATAATGCAAATGCCTTGTTGTAATCCGGCATTCCCAACGCAGGAGCGCTACATAAGGCTTCTCTCAGCCTCAGAAATGATTTCAAACAGTCGTCGTCCCATGGTACCGGATCACTTACATCCTTTCGCGTCAGCCGCTGTAAAGGCTTTGCTTCAAAGGAAAAGTTTGGGATCCACTGGCGGCAATAGCCCACCATTCCCAAAAACATTCTAACTTCCCTCTGCGTCGAGGGAACTGGCATTCTCAGAATCGCATCAATGCGATCTGGAGACACCTTCCTTTTACCCTTCTCAATTCTGTGCCCCAAATACTGTACCTCAGGTAAACAGTATTGCAGCTTGTTTGGAGACACCTTGTGACCGTTCTCTCCCAGGAAATTCAACAACGCAATGGTATCGACCCTGAAAGCGTCTTCTGTCTCTGACGCAACAAGCAGGTCGTCAATGTATTGCACCAAAACAGAGTTTTTCGGCAACACAAGACCTTCAAGATTCTTCTTTAAGAGCTGATTAAAAATTGACGGGCTCTCCGTATACCCCTGTGGGATACGACACCACGTTAATATACGATTCTCTAGCCTAAATGCAAAAAGAAATCTACTCTCTTCGTGTAGGGGAATCGAAAAGAATGCCTGACACAAGTCAATCACTGTGAACCATCCAGCTTCGCATGGGATCTGGAACAGTATCACAGATGGATTCGGTACCACTGGACAACATGGAACAACTATGTCATTTATTTTCCGCAAGTCTTGCACTATCCTGAACTTCCCACTTGGTTTCTGCAATCCCATAATGGGTGAATTACATGGACTGCCCATGATCTCCACCAGTATTCCCTGCCTAATCATAGACTCGATCACAGGTTTAATCCCTGCAACTGTTTCAGGCGATAGTTTATACTGAGGTGTTCTCGGGAATTCTGCATTCGGTTTCACCTGTATTTTCACTGGTTCCACTCCCCTGACTAAACCGATCTCCTCTCCGCTTAGATCCCACACATCGGTCGCTACAGACTCCCTCAAATCCTGTGGAAGCTCCTCCACTGTCAAAGCCGGGTACATTTCCACGCACACCCGCTGATTTACAACCTTAAAGGTCGCATCATCATCCCTTGTCTGTACCTCTACTCCTTTCGGGGTACAGTAGATTGTGCAATTGAGCTTACACAATAAGTCTCTTCCCAACAAACAAACAGGACTAGAATCGCACACCACGAACTGATGTCGATCCCTAAAGTTTCCTATCCTGACTGGAATCGGTTCCGTTAAGGGGCTCACTAGCCTCTTGTTCGCAACTCCAACCACTTGTATGCATTCCCCCGAAAGGGCTACCCCCGGAATTACTGCTGACCTTATAGTTGACCTGGTAGCCCCCGTATCTACCAAAAAGGTAGTCGGGCGTCCATCGAGTTCTGCTTCCACAAAGGGTCCTCTCTGATCTACCTCTAGAATAGCCCTAAGGAGGCAATCATCATCCTGACCTAAACTTAGCTGCGCTAGCAAATCTGCATCCTTCTCCTCTCCTACTTCGAACATGGGCATCTGCAAATAAGTCCGAGCTCCCTGCTGTATGTTCTGCATCCGGGGTGGCTGGGGAACCTGCACCTGCGAGACGCCGGTCCCCCCTTGCATCATTCTCGGTACAGTCACCGTCTGTACCTGCTCCGCCCCAGGGACCTGACCCATTCCTCCCTCCATCTGCGGCTGATTATAGGGGTTCAAGGGACACTCGCGCCTCCAATGTCCCACCTGGTGACACTGGTGACAAGCTGTCGTCTTCTTCAAGATTGCTACATCTATGCCTGTCCTAGGGTCAACGGGCCTCGGCCTTCCCTGACCCTGCGCGTTCTGATTCCCTGTCTGATAGTTTCCCTGTCTCCGCCCCACCTGACCCCCATTCGGCGGTCCCTGAGCAGCTTGCATCTGAATGAGCAATAGGTTATCCTTCATCTTCTTGTGTTTGGACTCAATCTCATCCGTGCAGTACCTAGCATACCGCAAGATCTCGTCTACAGGCTTATTCTGCCAACAGATCAAATGCTGCTGTATCATAAGACTGACCTCGGGCTTCAAACCCAGCACGAACTTAGACACAAACTGTCCCATGTCCTTCGTTTCCAGCTCATCTAAACCACTGTACTGCTTAAAAGCCTTCAAAAGTCTCTCATAAAATTCATGTACTGTCTCCTTTGGCTCCTGCACTGTCCTGTCTATCTTCACCCAATCGATGTCTTGGGGTGAAACCTTCGATTTCAACCAGGTAATTACCTTATCGTACAGCCTCATTACCACGGGCGACGGACCATTTGTAACTATGTTCCTATCAGGCTCATAGTCCGGCCAATCAACAGCAATTTTACATGCGTTCCACAGATCTCCCGGAACCACGATATCGAATAAGGTGTTCAGGTCTATCCACAACACCTTCGAAATCTTAACGAAACGCTCAACTTGCTTGTACCACTCTGCAGGCTTCTCCCTGAGCCTGGGAAAATCATTCGTAAATGATGCCAAATCCCCCCTGCTCCATGGTACATGCACATATCCTCCATTCGCCACTTCTCTCAAGGGAAGGATCTTTACCTCCTGCAAATCTCCTTCAGAGCTCCCTCCTTTCGCTCCTCTAGAATTCTTTTTCCTAGCCCATTTCTCTTGCCATTTGTCAAGCATCAGCCATATTCTCATATCTACAATCAGTTCCCTAGTATGTGACCTTAGACCAACCACTCTTTTCTCTTCCAGTTCCCGCTCGGTACAATGCATCCTATGGCTCCCTTGCAATGCTCTAGTCTTGGATAGATCCACCCCATATTCTCTAGCCAAACCCGCCAGTTTCTCATGTGCCGCTCGTGCTTTCCGAGTCACATCTTTTGCTACAAAAAGCAATTCATCCGGAGTATATGCCACTACTCTCTCAAGAGGTAGATTCCCATATATTATTTCATCCGCCTCTGCTTTAAGTCTTACTACATCTATCATTCCTGCCTTCAAGGCCCCTTTCAACACCTGACAACTTGCTCCACGTCCCTCATCATACTCGCATTCCGGTTCCTGCTCTCTCCTTTCTTCTGGTGATTCTATGGGAGCAGAATGGCTCGTAAAGGCAACTGGGGTTGTCCCCGCTCGGCCCATATTCCAGCTCATTTGCTTCTTTGGCGGTACCCATGACCCTGAATCTGATCTTGACTCCATCAGAGTCCTCGGCCTCACCGGTCTCTCGTCCTCTTCGCCCCTAGATGTGTCCGACACCGCTGCTAATGGTGTACTCCATTGTACAGGGCTTGGAGGTCGGGCCGTTGCCCCTTCCAACTCACTTTCCCCGCTTTCTCTCCTCGTTCTTTCTGCCACTCGTTCTGACCTCTCTCTTTCCTCTGATTCCGGACTGTATATCGACACAATCGGTCCAATGGTGACCGGTACCCTCAAGGCATCCGGTAACCTCATCTCTCTTCCAATCCTTCCACTGGTCTCCGACTGACCCTGTGAACTCGCTGTTTCAAACGAAACCAACCCTTCCACTCGGGTCTCAGGCTGGATTGTTACCCTCCTAGAGTCTCCCCTCTCACCCCACCTATCATCCTCTTCATCTGGATTATAAGGGGGTGGTCTCTCGTCTAGCAATCTTTGCAATACCCCATCATCAGAATCACTATCTTCCTCTTTCTGTGCTTTCCCAGGCCTTATCCCAGTCTCCTCCATTAGCGCGGGATACAGTTTCGCTTCCTCAATTGTCTGCACTCTCCATCTTTTCTCCGCTGCGTCCCACTTGGCATCCTGAAATGCCCTAATCGACTTCCTCATTCTCTCCTGACTTCTTCCCTTTTCCTTATCATGCGCTGCTCTAATCCACGCATGTAATGCTTCAAACTGTGCTGGTCTTGGCAAGGGTTTTAAGGACCCCATCACCGTCTTCAGTTGGTACAGCACCGCTAATCTAAATGAGCCGTACCTCGGGTAAGCTAATTCCCCTTCACCTTGTGTAACCTTGTGCCAATTCTCGATCCAAACTATAGTATGTAACCCCACATTCTGTGCCATGTAATGTGCCGGGGTATCCTCGGGAGGGGCTTCTTCTCCCCCACGAACAACCACATGCTTATCGCCTCTACACAACTCTCGCAAAGCCCTAAGGCACTTCATAATGAGCAAATTCGATCTCGCGCTCTATTTACTTCTTGTTCCCGAATCCTCCAATAACAGCGCGACTCACACCAACCGGCCTATCACAGCGCGACACCCTCTGACGTCACCTTCCTTCGCTCGCAGCAGTTCCCTTCTCCAAACTCGTTTCACGCTTACTCACGTCCCATTCAATCACTGAAATAACCAATTAAGTTACTTCTCTGGCTGTCCGTCCACAGCCTCTGACTGTTCGTCCACAGTCTTTCGACCTTGTTGACCTCAATTGGCGCCCGTCTGCCCCCGTCCGGCCAGACAGATCGCCTCTGATAGGTTACTAACACTCCGATCTGCACACCACAACCCACGACCAGCGTTAAGTTGCCATACACACACGCATTCACTCCCCCTATCTCGGTCCAGGTGATCGATGGTACCTCACGATCTCCTTTGGGTGGTCAACAAAATCTATCTCAGGTGTCTTCTACACCACAATTCCCGGGCTGCGCGCGCTCACAGCCTGATCTCACAATCACACGACATACACAACAACTCCGCAAGACATCACACAACAAATCAACACCGCAATCTACAACATCTCATTTTCATACTCACTCCTGGAACTGCTGCTTTCGGCCGTGCTGCTACTCGCCGTCGATGCTCATCTGCTGCCGTCTGCTGCTCGCCATCTGATGATTCAGCATCACTTATCGTCTCTTGGGCCTCAAGGGTCACTTATCCTTATCTAATCTTCCCTCGCTATCAGTAAGAAACCATCCTCGTTTGCTACCAACTGCTCCGGCCCATTTTAGTATCTCGCAATTATCTACTAGAACCCACTCTGGTCGTATGGAACTTTTTACTTGCCCAATAGCGTGGAGGGAAAAACACAATTATCGAAATTACTGTCCACAAATTGCCATAATCAAGGACTCGAGACTTAATCTCTTGGCTCTCTGGTTTTTATTATCAACATAAACATTTGGAGATACAGAGTCCTCAGTACGAGGCACAACAAGTACATAGGCACTAACACAAATGCTACTCTACGAAGAATCCGCATACGGCTAAAAATAACTAAAAGCACAATCTCTAAAAGCATGAGGTAGAAAACCACCAAGCAAATGTCGATACTAGGGACACTGAACCATACCATCTCTGTCCCTACTCTGCACTAGATGACATCCCTACTTAGCAATCCCTTGAGACCCTCATCGAATAAAAGGTGTCAGAGTGAAACTTCATAAGAAGACTTCACTTAGAGAGCTGGTCTAAGTTGCCCCCTCTATCTCTTCGCCTAGCCTTCCTCTGCTCAGGGCTGCTCTGATCTGCCTCCACCCTCGGGGCGCTGTCCCTAATACAGAACCCCAAATCCCAGAACACGCCCTTTGCGCCTCCTCTTCTCCGGGGTCGTCTTTCAGTACATTTCCACAGAGCGCTGTCCAGTTCCATCGTCCATCGCTTGGCCTTGAGTCCCAGACGCCATCCGCACTAGGAGTTACGATTGGCACATTCCAATACACTCCCATGTCTGGCTTTTACTACATAAGTCAATTTGTGAACAAAGAGCTTCTCTACTAACGAGCAACTGTCCTTGCACCTGGGGTGAGATCATGCAAAGCAGACATTCTTCACATCTTTTAAGTTGCAATTTACTACAGCCTAAAACCTCTACTGGAATAAATCCTTTTTGGCCTATTGCCCTTGGCTAACATAAGAAAATACCAGGCCTTTCGCCTCAACGATATATGCGAATTCTGGCCACTAATTCGGTTACACAAGCAGGTTTCAATCACAGTACTGACATTTACGTCTTTCTTTCATGTGTGGTCAAGCTAAACAAACTACAGACACGAAGTCTAGGGTGCACATTTCTAACACCACATTACATTTCGCATAAACTAAACTCTATACATTTCACCAATACGTTTACGATGGGCTTGTACATAGCTAGCACTTCTATTAAAATCGATATAGGTTATACAATTTGTAATACATTGCACACAAGATACCTGAGTACACATTTGATTATATGCGGGTGCCGACTAACAGTGAGTATAATGCACCCCTACAATTTTCAAACTTTTAAGCGCTACATCACTCATATACTCTGATTTCAAACTCTGTTCACGTTTTAGGACTCTGTCTCAATAAAAAATTACAACACAAACACATTTTACTGCAAATATTGAGAATACAGCTGTCAAGCACTGAGCGTCTCACTTTCCTCGAGCCATTGTTTTGGGTGACATTAAAAGGTACACGGGAACTAATTGAAGGTGGACCAGAATTGAATTTACAATTTCATGAGCACACGTGTAGAATGACTGAGTAAAAAAATATATTTTTTTAAGGGACTGAGGTCAAAGGCCAGGTGTGCTGGCAGTCTCCGAGAACCACATGGTAAAATTAATTTCTTGCGCTTTATTTGATTTATTCTATTGTTCTCGCAGGCTCTGGAACTTTGTGGAGAAACTATAAAAGGGCAGCATTAAAACACAGTTGAATTATACAGATGCTGTAACAATAGAGGCTCCATTGTATTCCAATGATTAATCCGCAACGTCGCATTCTGCAGAATCTGCTGTCGGAAATCACTAATGCTGCGAAATGCCCATTACCTTGTACACGTCGCTGTGCGTTTATGGGGTACATGTCCTCTGCAATTATGGAATTTTGCTACGGTACCATGGGGCATATTATCAAGCCTGGCGATAAAATTATCGCCGCTTTGCCGCTACAACGGCGATAATGGGCTTGATAATATGCTCTATGGAATTCCAATTGAAGCCCATGTTAGATGTCCTTCACATCTAACCTGAGATTCAATTGCAATTCCATAGAGCATATTATCAAGCCCATTATCGCCGCTTTAGCGGCAGTTTTCTGCCGCTAAAGCGGCGATAATTTTATCGCCTGGCTTGATAATATGCCCTATGTTTCCACAGTACTTTTTTTGCTCCATTTTCTTTTTCGAATGATCTCTATAAAAATGTGTTGTTCGGCTCCGTAAGTAATACCCTCTTCTTTTCCCTGTACCAGTGACTCTGGGGGCATATTAACAAGGGCCGGCGATAAATATCGCAAAGCGCGCTTAGCGCTTGCATATTTATCGCTGGCTATCTCTGGAATTTATCGCCCGGTTTGCACGTTATTAACAACGTGCATCGCCGAGGCGATAAAAATTCCAGAGATAGTTGGGATATCGCCGTTTTCCATGGTGGAAAACGGCGATATCCTAGATGATAGGGCCTGTGGTCTTAGCCACAAAATCCACCCCCCATGTTAAGTATGCCTTAGTCAGGAATTTAACAGACGTTAAATTCCTGCGTTAAGGCATACTTAACACGATTTTAAAAATCGCTACCTTCCCTTGTTAATATCGCGAAGCTGCCTTCGCGATATTTTCCCAAGGGAGTCTTGTCAGGCACGCCTCCTTTGCATCTCATTAGCGATGCGATCAGAGGTCGTGCTGCAAATGGGCGCTAAGTCAGCAAGACACGCAACCGCGTGTCTTTGCTGATAAGGCGATGAAATTATCGCCGCTTTTCGCCCGAAAATGGACGCAAAAGCGGCGATAATTTTATATCGCCGCCTTGTTAATATGACCCTTTGTTCGTCAAAAATAATTTAGCCTAAATGGCGGAACTTAACAGGACATCATCATGAAGTGATATAAGAAAGCCGTTGGTTACTGAGAATTTACCAGCAGCCACGTTAGGAGTGTATTGTGCAGTGATACCTCTATTATCACTGACAACCTGCAAGAATAGAAAAACAAACAGAAAATCAGTCTTAATGCTCAATTACTGAAGGGAGAATTATATGACGTGAAGTAATTGACTGACTGCAATTATTGGTTGCAGCAGTCCTAGATTCCGGATTGGAGCATAATTGTACTTGTGTTAAAAGATTAGCTGGTGGCAACATCATTATGTTTAGGCACTATATCCAAATTCTGATTCATATTCACACAATCCAGACTACAATGGTTCTAAATTTGTAGCAGAGATCTAAGTGTAAGGACAACCACCACCTATATGGGTGAAAGAACGAGTTGCAGTGCAAATAACAAGCTACCCCTGTGTGAGATACATTAAAACAGACGTTTTATTGGTATCCAATATTTGCACTGAATCTACAGAAGAGTAGTGTAAATCAATGTTGCATCTTGATCGGCTGTGTTCAGGGCCAGATTGGGGAACCAAAATCAGCCCTGGCTTGCTCCATGTTCTCACACAATCTCTCGCTTTCCATCCATCCATTCTCTCTCTCCTCCTCTCTTCTCTCTTGGGGGCATATCAGCAACACCCGGCGATAATGATTGCTCAGCGCTCTTAGCGTGAGGATAATTATTCGCCGGGTAACGAGGATTTTTATCGCTGAGATAGCGTTCTATTAGCAACGCTTATCTCCTCAGTGATAAAAATACTCAAGCTAACTGCCTAACGTGAGATTATCGCTGGAAACCCAGCGATAATCTCACACAATGTGGCGTTAGCTTGCTGATAGGGACTCACAAACTTAGCCATGATATCCACCCTCCATAGGATATCATGGCTAAGTCAGTCCTGAAGCAGGTGTAAGGAAAATAGCGATAACAGGGGTTATCGCTACTTTTCCTGACGCTATGCTTCATAGCGTGGGGCTTGATGATAGAAGAAATGTCGCTTAGTGACATTTCTCCTGTCATGTTAGGTCAGGAACGCCCACTTTGCATCTCATTAGAGATGCAAAGCTGGACGTAAAGAATCCCCATGCTAAAGCAAGGTTTCACGCGTTAGCGTGGCATTGCTAATTAGGCGATAAAATTATCGCCGCTTTTCGGGCGATAATTTTTTATCGCCTGCTTGTAAATATGACCCTTATTTCTTTGTCTGCACCTTCCTCCTCCCGCCCTCTGTTTTTATCTATCTTGAAGCCTCCTAACCTTGGGGAGCTAGGGGAAGTGACAGAGGCCCAGGAATGGCCCTAGCTTTAAAACCAGCCTCCAAGGGCTTCAGGTCTCTTTTTGTGTAATGGCTATTGTTTTTCTAGTTTGCAGTGGCTAACAGAAAGAACATGATTTTTTACATTCCTTAAATAATTATAGAAAAGTAAGAATCTTTCTGAATATTTCTACACATTCCGAACTACTACAGCTATTTCTTTTTTTTTTTTTTACAAAACTGACTTGTATTGAGCTGTTTCTAATATATTTTTTCAAAAAATATGTAACAGGTTTTTGATGTGTTTAATTTCGACCTAAAGGTTATATTCTTCATGTTTGCAAACATGCAATCTCTTAAAAATGAAAGAGCTACGCACTAAGGGGCAGATTTACAAGCCCATGCGTCACTTTTGCGCCACCGTTGCGTCACTTCTGTGACGCAGCGGTGGCGTAAAGCTAGCGCCATGCTGCAGGGGATTTACAACGTGACACATCTAGGGAGAGGGCGTTCCGTTGCAGGAACCCCTCGGAAAAGTGCCCGAGTGAAATCTCAGTCACTTTTCCGACCTCGCTGCGTCAAAACCTTGCGCCTGCTTGAAGCAGGCGTAAGGTGTGACGCACCATGTGCAAGATAGGCCGGGTTGGCACAGTGCTGGAGTTGCATCGTGCATGCGTCACAACTCCAGCACTGCGCCACCGTTAGGACGGCAGATGAGACACGCATCTGCATTTCCTTGCGCCATGATGCGCTGCATTGTAAATGCGCCGCATCCGTGGTGGCGCAAGGATTGTGATGCGTGTCGCAAGTTTCCTGGCACATCCCTGCTGATTTGCAGGGATGCACCAGGAATTGTAAATCTGCCGCAAGTTTGTAAGTGGTTTGTGTGAAAGATGACAGGTGACCATGTATTATATGGGATAAAGTACCGCCTGCCGTGCATAATAAGGATATTGCTAGCCACCTTGTAAAGGAACTCAGCCTTTGGGCAAGTTCCTCTATATTATTATGGAACTCCTTGGTGAATTGAACATGAATCACTGGATAGAGGATTATGTCCAGACCTTCTGTGTTATCTCTGTCCCCAGATGCTTGATCATGTTGTCAAGAGGTTCTTGCTGTCACTTGTAGGGTTAGTGGTAAGACATGTGCGAGGATATTATTTATATAGATGCAGTATCATGTGCGGCTGTGAGTAAAACACAACAAATAAAACACAACTGCATCTTTCCATTGGTACCAAGATACGCCTGATGTCCAGGATGACTGTGTCTTTCCAGAACCCTGGATGCTGTTGGAATTATGCACAGAATCATCACTGTGCATCACATACCAAGTCCTTTATGCCTGTAGTAGACAAAGGTACCTCTGGGAACGTTTTGATGGTTAGGTGCAAACAATCGATCCCCCTTTGACAAAGGTAAAGCATGGGAATTATAAACATACCTCTAAGCTTGTTGTGTTTGCCAGGTCAAGAGTAAGTTCATCTGTGACTTATCCAATGGCCTTACAGGTGGAAAAGTCAGTCAGTCGAACATTTCATTGTTTTTTTAAGTTTGAAAAAGTGAAAAGCATTGAAAGGACATACATATACATTGGGAAATGAAATACAAAAGATACTCATTATACATAGAAATACAAACTGTTAAATACAAAACATTTTAAAGATAAAATGAAAAGAGAAGAGAGAGAGAGAGAGAGAAAGACAGAAAAAAGAGTGAGAAACACTATGCATATTCCATCTTGAAGAAACCGGAGAATTATAATTATATAACAATAATGCTAACATTCATAAATTGAGAATGGCATCAATATATAAAACCAATAATAATGATGAAAAGAAATTGATGGAGGACTTCTTCAATTATGGAGATATGCCTTACGAACCGAACAATAAAAAAATTGTTATGGGCAACCATAAGAGATCTCTTTTAATAGCAAGATCAACTGGGTGAACATATGCTCTATCTAATCTATGATTATAACAGATTCCATACCACTATGCCTGAAACAATACTTCAGAAGAATCCTTCCATGCTTTAGTAATCTGCTGGAAAGCAACTGCAAGAAGTAAATCAATAACGTTAACAGCTTTAGTTGCCCAATTGCCTGAAACACTTCCAAGAAAAATATTGATAAAAGTAAATGGAATGTGTGTGCAAAAAAATGCATTGATTTGTTGCCAAACTTTTGACCAAAATTGATAAGTATGTGGACAATCATATAACATATGCATAATATCTGCTGGGGTAGCGGAATATGACCAGCATGTACATGAAGTTGCAGGCTCAATCTTATGCAGTATAATAGGGGTGATTAAGAGTCTATTATAAATGAAACATAGAGTCTGTGTGGTGTTAGCTGCTCTAGAAGATTTGCTTATTTTATTCTGGATCTTATTCCAAATTGAAGTTGAAAGTGTAGTCTTTAAGTCAGTTTCCCAAACTGTTTCCACCTCTGTTTTATCTCTAATATCTGATGGAGCTATCAAATGTTTATATAATTGAGATGCAGAAGGGGATGCTTACAGAATTTTGCTGATACTGGATATTGGAGAAGAAGGAGTGGAAATTTGAAGAAAATTATTATATGAAAATTGAATTACTTGAATTAAGGATATGTATTTGGATTGATATGAAAGAGGAAAAGAAAAACGAGATTGAGCTACCGAAAAGGAATACAAACCTCATTCTGAAAAAGCTGATAATATGTATCTTCATAAAAGTATTATGCCAAATTGATTACTGTAAATAATTTTCCTCAGGATTCCAATAGGAGATAAATATGTGTTGTAAAACCTTCCACGTATTCTTAAACATTGGAAGAGATAATGAAGAAGGCCTAAACGTAAAAGACAAAAATTACATAAAAGAAAAAGATTGAAAATAGGCCTTTTCAAGATCAGACCATGAGGGAGCGAATTGTCGTCCTGTAACAAAAAGGAAGTTTCTTTAAGGAAAAAAGCTAAATGATAAGTATGGATATCTGGACAACTAACCCCTCCCATATGCTTAAATCTTTCAAGTTTTTGAAGAGGCATTCAAGGTTTTTTATTGTACCATAAGACTTTAGATAAAATGGAGTATAATTTCCAATATTGACAGTGAGGGATATTATCAGGTATATTCGATAGATAAAATAATATTATAGGAACTAACATCATTTTTATAGTATCTAAAACTACCCCACCAAGATAAAAGTAAAGGACTCCAGCAGGGTGTAAATTAATCTAATACAGTATGCAATGAAAGATATAATATCTTTAATGGAATCAGTGAACCACAATCCAAGATATTCAATTGTATCAGGATTCCATTGAAAGGAAGAAGAAGCTAAATCTACGTGAAAACATGATCTATTTAGAGGAAGAATTTCACACTTGTAGGCATTCAGTTTATAACCGGAGACAGGTGCAAAATAATCAACCTCTAATAAAAAACTGGTAAAGATATCTCTGGTTGAGAAGTAAAAAGTAAAATATCATGACCATAAACAGAAAGTTTGAAATGTTTATCACCATAAAGAAAACTCATAATGTCAGGGTTTGAACACATTTTTATTAAAAAAGGTTCTAAAGCAAGAATAAATAATAAAGGGCAAAGAGGACAACCTTGCTGTACACCTCTAGAAATGGGAAAAAATTGAGAAATAAGACCATTGGCTAACATAGAGGATTTAGTGGAAGAATACAGCAAATAGATATAATTAATATGTTTAGTGCCAAAACCAAACCAGGAAAGTGTAAAAAATAAATAAAAGGCCAACTGACTCTATCAAATGCCTTTTCTGTAGCCAAAGACACCGCTGCTAAAGGAAATTTATGAGATCTAGACTTTTAAGGACATTAAAAAATATTCTACTGTTATCAGAAATATGCCAACCAGTAATAAAACCACATTGTTCTTTCCCAATTAGCTAAGGTAAGTAAGAATTTAAACAGAGAGCAAGAATTTTCACAAACATTTTATAATCTAAATTAATTAAGGAACTTGGCCGATAATTTTTACATAATGTATGATCCTTGTTATCTTGAAAAGAACCACCAGAGGGCTGAGTGGATATAAAATAGAGAAAAAGTTGGTGTAATTTTGGTAGGAGAAATTTTGAAAAATAAGAATAAAATCCTATGGTAAAACCATCAGGTCCTACTCGGCAGAGAAAAAATTGGGAAGGCAGGGGGTGATCACACAGCTTACCCCACTCTGGGATACACGGCGGCTGGGGAGACTCAGAAAAAGCAAGGGATTCAATAACTGGGATGCAATAGGAATCTCAACGGGGGGTGACATGTGGGTTAAGGGCGGGGTGATTACGTTCGAGTGCCTACAAGAACAATACGAACTCGCACCCTCTGAACGGTTTAGGTATATGCAGATCAGACATGCATTACACACGGTTATACCGCCAAACACCCAATTACCAGTGGCATCCCCCTTAGAAGATAGGCTTCTAACTGATTACATGATGAAGAAGGCCACCTCTTTCACCTACCGTAAGTTAGTTAATAACCTACCGGATCTAACGCAGGCACTGAAGGATAAATGGTCCGCGGAAATAGGGGAACTCGACAACACAGACTGGCAGGTGGCACTCTCATCACCGCGGGAGGTGGTGATACCCTCGAGATTAAGACTAATACAACTGAAGATATTGCACCGGGTATACTACACTAGATTAACCCTGCATAAGATGCCCTCCATCCATATTGCCTGAGGGAACGCGGGGAGGAAGGCACGTTTTACCACACTCTATGGTAATGCCCGAAGATCATGACGTACTGGGTGGCATTGATGAGGACCATTTTACAGACAGTAGAGGTGTCGGTGACACCAGAGCCTAAAAGATGCTTATTAAATATATGGGAACCTAACGATTTAACTCACCCAGCACAGGATTGGGCGACTTTGGGTATGATGGTTGCCAGGAGGAATATAGCTAGATTGTGGGGGTCCAGATGCTTACCAACAATTGGTGACTGGTGTGGGGACATGGACGAAGCCATGGTGGCGGAGAAGGCTGTATATGTTTACCGGGGATGTCCCCACTAGTGGAGGAGGGTGTGGGGAGCCTGGAATAAGTACAGGGGTTTTATCTGCGAACCACCGGAGGTGCCATGTGAGGAACATCTGAGCTGAAGGGGGAAGGAGCAGCAACCGCATAAGAGGGAGGTCAGATGGGAGCCATCATGTAATAACTGTAACAGAGATATGTACAAGGATAATAAGAAACTGTACCGACTGTAATATGTATGCACAAGTCTAACTGTGTTTTGCCCTATCTTTATGAAATAAATAAAAAGATGTTTAAAAAAAAACATCAGGTCCTGGAGCCTTACCACATTTAATCAAATGAATAGCATTATAAATATCTTGAATTTGAATACAAGTATCCATTGAAAACAAATCTGTACTAGGAATGGGAGGAGGAGAAATAGCCAATAAATAATTAAGAGAACCTTGGAGACTAGGTTGAGATTCCGGAGTATAAAGTGTCTGAAAAAATTGAGTACATTCGGAAAGTATATATTCATTTTTATGAACAGTACTATTGGTAGAAATTAAAAGGTAATCAATTTTAGTACGATCTTTCTTAGTCTTAAAATAATTAGCAAGAAGTTTCCTGATATATTCTTACCACCATAATATTTGGCACTAGATTTAAGTAGATATGAATTAGCAATTTCCGTTGAAAGTTTATCAAATGCAAATTTAGCTTTGACTAATTCATTGAGAGTGGATTTGGAGCTAGTATTATAAAAGGAATGCTCTAATTTCTTAATAGGTGAGGTGAGTGATTTGAAATCAATTGAGGATGATTTGCATTTCTGGGCCACAAAAAAAAAAATTAAATCTCTAGAATCAGCTTTAAAATTATCCCAAATAGTTTGAGGTGAACTGCCAGGAGTTTCATTTTCCAGAAAGAAGGTATTGGCAAACTGCTAAAAACCTTGCATAAACTTGGGATCTATAAGAAGAGAGTTATTAAATCGACATAATTCTATGTTGACTGTGGCATGATCCGAGATTAATATGAATCCTATATCTGAATGTGTGAGATGTTGAGCAAGTGCTTTAGAAATAAACAGATAATCTATTCGGGATTGGGAAAAATGAGCAGGAGAACAAAAAGATATCCTCTTGAAGAGTTGGATAACATAATCTCCAAGCATCAACAAGAGATCTTTGAAGTATCGTAGATTTATACTGGGAATGCACATGTGAAGAAATAAATCGAACTTTAGAACGTCTAGCTATATTAGGATCAAAACCTGTGTTACAATCGCCCCCTACTAATAAATAATCATCACTACACGCCATCAATTTAGATAACATTTGAGGCCAAAAATATTTGTCTGGATTAGTAGGTGCATATAGGTTAACAATTGTTAAGGGAATTTTTTCAACAAGTAGGAAAACTGAAACCCATCTCTCCTGTAATCAGTGTCCTGAGTGATGAATTGTATATTGAGGCGTTTATGACATAAGACAGCAACCCCATTAAGTTTCCCTGAACCAGGAGATGCAAAAATATGACTCAGCTATTGTCTTTTGAGTTTAGTCACTTCTTTGTCTGATGTGAATTTCTTGTGACCAAACAATGTCACCCTTTAAGCTAAAAACATGTGATAAAACTCTTTTACATTTTATAGGAGAGCCTAAACCTTTAACGTTCCATGAAATAAATCTTAAAGCCATTTACAATAGATTAATAAGTTCAAAAGTTTTAAGCATTTTATAATAACTAATAAATTGCAAAAGCAGCAGAGGTATAATAAGATATAACTATGAAAATGTAATAACATAGAAAAATAGATAATATACGAAAAAGAAAATAATGGTGTACAAAAGGAAGTAGAAATAATAAAATGAATAGGAAATAAAAATAGAATAAAAAGGGTAGGTACAGGCTTAAAATAGGAAAGACACGTGATAAAAGAAATAATGTTAATAAAAGAGTCCTGAGAAAAAATGACAGGGAAAAGAGAAAAGAGATAGAGAAGAAGAATAAGGAAGAAAAAGTCAAAAAACTATTTTGCAAAATAGAAAGACAAACATTCACATACACAAAAATATACACAAAAGTCTGGGGTTGTGGGGCCACATAAGGGAACGACACAACCAACCCTAGATCTCAGGGTGGAGATGGAAGGGAGGAAGCACACCATCCAGACAGATGAAGAATCACTTTAAGTAGATATAAAAACAGCACCTGACAAAAAAAAACATACGTTATACAACAGAATCAACACAAAACAATATACATTACAAGCAACAAGAAAAATATCTCAAATTAAATAACGAAAAATCAAACAGTAGATCTAGTAACTTCCATGTCTTCTTTTCTGCAACTATCCAGAAAATGCTGTAGTAAAGTAAGATCTTCATAAGACATGGGTTAATTTTTATAAGTAAAATTATATAAGGCCCTTTTCTGGCATTAATGCTACAAAGCACTGGTCTCATGTCCAAAAACGTATTCCTTCTATCTGCCGTCGCTTTAGCATAGTCATGAGAAAAGAAAAGAGTGGAACCTTGCCAAGAAGTTTTTCCTCTGCTTTTGACAGATTGCAGCACTTTCAACAGGTCTAAAAAATACAGAATAACACCTCTTGGCTTGCTAGATGAGGACTCGGTTTGTGAACTATGACATAATCCATGAACTCTTTTAATGTTTAGTACTGGTGTATCCGGAAGACCAAGAATCATTGGAAGAAAGGATTGAAAAAAGGCGAGAGGAGCAGAGCCTTTAAGTCCCTCTGTCAATCCATAAATATGCAAGTTGTTGTGCCTGATATGATTTTCAAGGTTCCCAACCTGTTTCTGAAGATGATAGATTTGTAGTTGCATTGAAGTAACTTGACTAGCAACAGATTGAAGAGAGTCCATTCTACTCTATGGGGCTGATTACGATGGTGGATGGACTTCAGTCTGTCTACCATCGTATCAGGGAATGGGACGGCCTGCCTACAAGGTGGCGGCCCCACAGGCCAAATTATGATGCGACCACCACCGTGGCGGTCGCATTGGCCACCTTTTACAATGTGGTGGGTGCTTCTGGCTACAGCACCCGCCACAATGTCGAAAAGGGATGTTCTACTTATCCCCGTACTACGTGGCAGGCACCATGCGATGCCTATCCCTTGGTTCAGGGATATGTGCCAGGGTCAAGGGGGGCCACTACGGGCTCCCAATGTCCATCCCGCCAGCCTTTTCATGGTGGATGAACCGCCATGGAAAGGCTGGCAGGGAGGGACATCTTAATCCCTATGGAGGTGCCTGGTAGACACTGCCACCAATGCAAGGATTGGAAGGCCCTCCACCAACCAGCAGGCTCAAGGAGCCCATTGGATGCATTGCAGTCAGAGTTTCCGGCCGCCATGGAACCGCCAGCCATCGTAATGTGGCGGGCGGGGAATGGCCTTCCGATGTCGGTGAGACCGCCACTGACAGCCTGTTGGTGGCGGTCTTGCCGTCATCGTAATGACCCCCTAAATTTGTGTAACTTTACTCACCATATTAGACCATTTATCGTCCAAATGCTGAAGACCTCCATGTATGGTCTAAGCACTCGTATTTCCTCAAGAATAAATTCCATGGAAATAGGTGGAGGAGATATAGCTGGTGAAGGCAGGTTTTTTTTATCTCTTTTTCTGGAGAAAAGCGTTGAAGTAACAGCCAATTTGGTTGTGATTTTGGACATAGGAAGTGGCATATTAGGAAGACGCCTCGTTTGCTGAAAGAGGTGCCATCCCTTGTTCTGACTCTGCCATAGTCTCTTGAAGAACACTGAAAGGATTATAATCCACCACAGAAGGAGGAGTAGAAGAGATGTTATCAGCACGATGAACCAACTTTGTCCTCCCCATGCACAAAAGAACCAAAGAAACAGTAAGCACTTAACACTGAAAAGATATGCATACAAAAAGGGTATCTTAGAAAAAATAGTTGCTTCGCCTCTCTACTAAAATAATGGTTAAACCAAATTTTCTGTAAGAGACAGATGTGGTAAAAATTAAAAGCAATATGATCTAAATGTACCCACTCTAAAAAAGAACAGGGGCCATTAGAGATGCCATTGGAGAGAATTACATTGCAGAATGTCATGCCAAATAGCAGGTTCCCCAATATTCTTAGCAGCAGGAGAAAGCATAAAGCATATACAGTTTTGTGAAGAAATACTTCAGTTACCTATGGGAGGCACACAAACATAACTGAGATGAAAAACAAAAACAAAATGGCGGGCTCGAGTCCTGTGAGAGAACCGCCGGCTTGATAAAAAGAAGAAAATGCTGCTCACCACTGATATGCATGAGAGGGATAATGGCCGTGCATAGAAGCAGGCACCTTGATGGTCACCTTGAGCCAAATGTAGATGGTGCCGGGAAAGAAAAACCCATCAGACGGCGCTCGATTCCCCCGAGCCACCGCGGAGCTTCAGCAGATGGCTGCCATTCCTATTGGCTCCAAGCCATGCTCCAAAGGTTTTATTGTTTGACTAATAAAAATCATCAACAACACATCAACATAAAATCAAATAAAACCTTTTTCATAAACCTGGTGAGATTTAAAACATGCACAGGGGCCAAGCGGTCCTCGTTAAAATCATATCGGCCATAAATCAGTCAGACTATCTAAAATAATGTAAGACATTATGTCTAAGGCCCTTTCTAAAATGAGCTTCAAATTATTTTAAATATTTTCCCATAGCAGGCCAATACCGTGGTATCTGAAGAGGTAAGACAAAGTTATATAGTCTGCTTGCAAGTAGTAACTTACGACAAGCATACACATGGAACTCATTTTGGTAACAAAGTCATATTGTAAGAGGTAATTTCTTTGTTGATTTAATCAAGAGAGAAATAATGGTGGGGCAGAGCACATCTGCCTAGAGTTGGTTTATACAACAGTAAAAGTAGCCAGAACAAATACTTTCTTTTAACTCAATTCAGCCGGATCAAGTTTTATTTTGTTGTGATACAAAAAGGAATTTATTTCCATATTGTATACATTTACTTTTTACTTTTTGTTGCAACACGTTTAGTTTTTGTAAGTGATTTCTTGAGAAGAGGAAAAGTGAATGATAAAGGAACCTCAAGTGACATAACTATAACCTAAATATATGTGACAATAAAGTTACTTTCTATAAGAAAACGGTTATTGGTATTTAAAATGGTATGTCCGATTATTTCAATTTTCAATGCAGGGGAAGATCAGCCAGATTGTTCTGGTGCTTCACTCTTCGGACTATCCTTTTGATGTTGTTGACGTTTTAACCCTACTCGAGATTTGAGGGTCTCATCAGGACAGGGATTGACTGAGGACCATGAGATGGTTTTGCTCTTCCTAGTCTGCACAATTCAGAATCAGTGCTATGATATATACATCCTTGTATGGGGAAGCTGGGCTGGCCATGAATAGGAGTCCAATAGTTCAATAATGGTCATTCATGATTTTCATAATTTGTAATGTATGGCAGTCTGCAGTAAATGTCATCCTCCCAAAGGACAAGGGATGTCTTTAGCTTTGCTTTTTGCCAATTCTGTTCAGCAACTCTGGGCCCTTGGCAGACCCTAGGCACCTTCCTCCCCAAAGGCTGTTCCGCACAGATACGGGTGAAAGGTACAAGTGAGCAACATGCTCTGGCAGTAGCTCACCGAGCCTGCACACAGTGACAGGTCCCACATCCCGGCAAGTAGAGCACCTCTGAGACAAGAACAAAGGTTTCAGGAAGGTGCTGTGAGGAATACCAAACTTCATCGAACAGGGAAGTAAATGGGTAAAGGATTCATTTCTGTAATTGCAGCATCTATGCCTTGGGGTTGTTGTTAGTCTGTGACCCCATTGCGGCTGAAGGTCGTTATTTAAGAGGGCCAGTAATCTTGTGACCAAGGTCTTTGTGCTGCATTCCCTACTTAATGGTACTTTCAGATAGTGTGGTAACCTTTAGTGTCATAGAAGGGGAGGATGTCTTTGAGCTGTTCCTGCTGTTGTAGGCTGTATCTGTCAAATTCCCTAGTTTTCGCCATGACCACTTTATTAGTAGTTGCTTGAATGCTATGTTTAACAGATTACAGTTTTGTTGTGTCTCTAGTTCAATGGCTAGATCAGAACATGCTGAGCATAGATATCTAGATGGGCCATTGAAAATGATCTGCAATGCTTCTTTCAGTGATCCTGTTGTGGCATGGAATATCTGGTGATAAAACTAAAGGAATTGGTACTTGCTTGAAAGTTCTTGATTTGCCAAGCCAAATTTCAGATGTATCTTAACACGTCTGATATAGCAAGGCAGCTGGAAGAATTTTTCATATCCACTTTTTGTATTCTCTCTAGCATTGTGTCCAATTTTGATGGAAAGCCTTGTTGGCCATATGAGATTGCTGGAATCAGTTTATCCTTGATTGCTCCTATTATAGCCTCTGTGGATAGACCTTGCAGTTTTGCACTTGGTGTGCATAATGCAACTATTATATTTCCTGCTTTGGTTTTCGGGGATCTTAGGCATGTGAGCTCTTCGCCAGAATCAGGTAGCGGGATGCCTAGGTAGGTATGTGTTTTAGCATATGCTATTCTAGGTGGGCCCAGTTTTTCGAATTTTTTTGTTTTTTCTTTAAGTTTCCTGAAAACTATTACTTTAGTTTTATTTGCATTTGTCACCAAGTTATTGCTCTAATTGTATTGATCTAGCTGGTCCAGCACTCACTGGAGACCTATTGGTGTTTGATCCAGAAAGACAAAGTTATCTGCATATTGTAGTATTTAGATTTTATGCATGCCGATGCTTGAAGGAAAAGACTTATCCTTTGAGATTTCGGTCCCCAGATTTGCGGTATAAAGGTTACACAGTAAGGGGCTAAGACACAGCCTTGTTTAATGCCTTTGCTTGTGTGTACCTTTTGAGATACCCTTGACCAAGTTTGACCTGTACCCATGTGTTCAAGTAGAGTGAAACTATTGCTTTTGGTAGGGGGTGGGATATGCCCCAGTCTGCTAGTTTCTTCCATAAGATTTGTGGATCTACTCCATCAAAGGCTGCAGACTGGTCCACAAAGCATGCAATTAAGGAGGACTTGGTTGGCCCGTTCGATCTGTGAGTGAGATATGAAAGTGAGAGTATATTGTCTGTAGTCGATGCGCCTTACCAAAATCCTTTCTGGTAATATGGAATTAAGTTGGCCTTTTCTGCCCGATTTTCGAGTTCCTCCAATAAAATTCTTGCTTAAGCTTCGGCCTCAACATCCAATAGTGCTATCAAGCTGTTGTTGGTAGGGTCATTTGTGTCCCCTTTTTTGTGGATGGGATGCAATATTGACTTTCGCCACGAGTAGGGGACATCTGCGGAAATGTAAGCTGCATGGGATAATGGTGTTAGATGCATAGACCAATATTATAAGTATAAGTATAAAAAAAGCTTGTAGAGCGCTCGAATACCGAAGGTGTCTTGGTGCTCTGGTGTGTATGGTTGGCAGGAGAGCAGAAATGATTAATCCTGAAATAGGCGATGTTTCAGCATTTTTCTGAAAAGGGCATAATTGGGTTGCAGTCGCAACTCCAAAGACAGGTGGTTCCATAGTCTTGCTGCACACATGCCAAAAGAGCGGCCACCCCATCTCGCAAATTTAAATCTAGAAGTACAGATAAAGCCTAGGATAGCAGACCGCAGAGCGCGAGGCAGAACATAGGGTCTAAATCTGTCCCTTCCATCATTAGCGCCACCCCCAAAACGGGCCCGGTGAACCAAACAGAGAGCCTTGAACTCGATCCTCTGTTGGACCGGAAGCCAGTGCAAGGATTTCCTACCTTCAGAGGTGGGGCAACCTCTAGGCAGGTTCAGAATGACCCGAACTGCAGCATTCTGCAAGGACTGGATTTTTCCCACCTGAAACTTATCCATCCCCAAAAATATGGCATTGCAGTAGTCCAGTATGCACATGAATAAAGCGGCTACTTATACTTTTTTTATACTTATACTTATACGTTAGCCATGGCTATTGAGGCTGATTCGAATTGATCTTTTATGTAGACCAGCCATGTTTCCTGGGATATATAATTACCTTTTTTATACAGGCTTTTAACATAATTCTAAAATTGTGATTGATATCTGCTCCCCATCAGTGTGCTTAGTTTTATCAATTCCAAAAGAATGAATGAATGCACATCAATTTTACTCGATCTCAACAGTATAAAAAGATGCTCAAAGGTATATGTTCTGTGTGCAAGCTTGATGCGTGCTCTGTCCCAGTAGCACAAATGTAGTTCCAAAAGTAGCTTGTGCTTCATTGCGCACCAGTCACAAGCTGCACAGCAATACAGACTTGAGTCACTCAGGTCATTGAACATTAAACCAATGTTAGTCCAAGTAAACCATATTTATTCCATATTTTTCAGTACTTTTCCAATTCACAACGGAGGCAACATTATTCCAAGCTTCTAATGCTTAACACAGGCTTTACCTTATAGCCCAATGGAATCAATAATACATCCTGATTAACCATGAAGATTATCACCCAATGCATTTCGGGCAATATGCCCTTCTTTAGGGGTTAATAAAATATAAGGAAAGCCCATCAACATTGTAGATAATCTTAAGAGATGGAAACTTAAAGTAAAATATTAAATCATGCCAAGCAAGCAAACCATAACATAGATGTGCTGAAAACATTACCCACTGTGCCCAATTACACCATGAAATCCATGAGTAACATAATACGAAAATAACGAAAGTGTCAGAAAACATACATATGGCTGCACTGAAATATACATGCTGTTGGAGGGCGGCAAGATGGCGGAGGGCGGCAAGATGGCGGCTGGTCAGCCGGCTGAGTGAGCTGGTCCCGGGCGCTTTCCTGGATAATCCCTACCGCGTTCTCTGCGTTTTGGAGAATGGCTTAATATAGGGATTTGTGATTTTATGGAGCCCGAGAGATCTGCATACGACACGACAGGATGATTTGGAGGCTGTTGTTTTTGCTGCAGAGGGACTCGCTGTGGATCCATCAAGCGATCCGATCGAGACGCTACTGTGTGGCTGCATTTTTTAAACACCGCCGGTGCTCGAGCGGGGGTATGGCACCGAAGCAAGCACCAAAGAACGCCAGGAGCCGCGGAATTATGCCCGTTTCCAGCAGTCCGGTTAAAGAGGGGAAGGACGTATTACCGGCAACTAGCTGTCAAAGCGACCCGAATGCAAAAATAGCGGTAAATCGGGGGAAACAGGCTGTTCCATCCATCTTCAAGCTCCAGACTGTCAAACTCAAGAAATCATTGATGGGAGGGGAGGAAGGAAAGAGAAACGAAAGTATAACAGTACCCAGTACCGGTGTGTCTGCTGCAGCAGCTTCTAGTCCAGGTATTACTTTGCCATCTATTATGACTGTCGGGGAAGGAATGTTAGAGGCTATATCTGGGCATTCAGCGGCTAAGGTGAGTCTTGTAGACTGCTCAGGTACTGTCAATCCTGCACCAATACAAAGAAAAGGAGCTGAAGGGGCTGAATCCAGTGTGAAGGATATTTTGCCCAGCAGTGGCATTATGGGTCCTGTAGTTTCCTCAAAGACTATGCAGGAAGACAATGAACTGGAGGTTAATGGGGCTTACTACAGAAAGTCTGTTATCAATCAACCTGATCTCCAAGAGGGGCATCAAGTTGATTCTGTGAAAGAAATGGAAGACTTGGATAAGTTCTATTCATTATCTGACCCCTCTTCATCTTCCGCGGACGAAAATCTGAGCAGGGATTGGGCCGATTACGATACTGATAGTGCAGGCTGGCCGTCTCGTAGAGGGAGTCAGGAAGATATGACCCCGTCTCAAACAGGAACTGTTCGGAGACCCAAAGAACAAAGAAAATATGAAGATCTGGCTTCTAACAAGCCACAGGGCTTTGCAGGCTCCATGTTCTGGGACTACTGCAAGCTCATCCCAAGACCCTCCTAAAGAGGTAACATTGGACATGATATACCAGACTTTTGTGGCTCATCGTGCTGAGTCAAGACTGAAAAATGCCCGAACCCAGGGGTCTTGCCGTAAGCTACAGAACTCCATTAGGAGGGTAGCCAAGGCATGCTCAGATATCGCAACAAGGGTTGGTGAGGCAGCGGGGCGACTTTCCGTGCTTGAAGACGATCTGGCTATGCAAAAAGGGCTCACAGAGGCACTTAAAAACCAGAAGGATGATGCAATTTGGAAGCTCTCTGATTTAGAGAACCGGATGCGACAGAACAACCTTCGGATTCTGGGTATCCCAGAGGGGGTAGAAGGCGGGGACATTCGCCAGTTTGTTATAGAACTGTTCATAGAGGCTTTTCCAGAGTTAAAACATTGGGAATGGAAAGTTGAACTACAATGAGCCCACCGGTTTCCTTTTAAAATTCGACAGCAAACTGGACAGTCCAATATGCAACCTCGGGCTATTTTGATTTCCCTAAATAATTTTCTTGCTCCAGAAGCTCTATTTGATTTGGGTAGGCCAAATAGGAAAAGAGTGGGGAAGGGATATGAGTTGTTTGTTAGGCCAGATTTTTGTCAGGCGACAGTTGAGCGGAGGTGGCAGCTCCGCCAATTGATCTCTCTGTTTCAAGCGAAAGGGGCAGAAGCATTTTTGCTTAATCCAGCAAAGTTAAAATTGCTGCATCAGGGTCAGACTAAATGTTTTGTCTCTGAAGTTCAAGCTAGAGAATTTTTGTGTTTAATCTAAGTAAACTTGAATCCTATAGCTCTTATTTGGGCTGTCCCTCTAGGGCTTGACATAGGCTGTTATATGCTATGAGATGACTTTTGGCCGTGAAATGAGTCAGAGCTGTTTTTTTTCCTAAATTTGCTTTTCCACTCAAAGGGAGGAGGGACTTCCAGGGGGGCCTCCAGCTCCTCATCACCAGGGACCTATGGTCCCTTTGCCGTGTGAATTGGGTGGGCGGGATAATTGGGAGGGGAAGGGTGGAGAGGGTAGGGGTTGGGGAAGGGTGGTGTAGGGTTGTTGTAGGGGGCTAAATGAAAAAGATTCCACAGTATCATGTTTTGTTACTAAAATGTTTTTTTCTTTTGATTATGGATGCGGTACAGTTCAAATGTTGATATTGATGTTTTATTCATGGCCATTTTAGGTCTGCGTATTTGCTCCTTTAACGTAAGGAAGAGAGTTCAAGCTGAATTAAGGACTATCAAGCCCGATATAGTATGTCTGCAGGAGACTCATCTTCCTTGGGTTAAGCGGCAGGCCTTGACTGATTTAGGGTATGCTGTATTAGTAGCATCTAAGCAATCTAACATGGTCAGAGGGGTTGCCATTTTGGCTAGACCCTTGGTGGTGACAACAGGGCGCCAGTTGGTAGATAACCAGGGTCGTTGGGCTATGTAAGATTTACCCTATGCACAGTTTATGGTTCGAATCTGGACGAAACTGTGGTTCTGGATTATTTGAACGGCGAACTAGCATTATAGCCCACACCATTAATTTTATGTGGGGATTTGAATATCAATGTGTCCGGTAATATGTTACAATCAGGGATCCAGGATGATAAGGGCAGAAAGCCTAAAGTTTTTAAAGCATTAAGTCACCTGCTTATTGACCATGGGCTAGTTGATGACTGGGCCACTTTACATACTCAAGATCCAGGATTTACCTTTTTTTACTCCCTCCATAATAAGCTGGTATAACTAGATTATTTTTTTACACCTCTAGCGTGGGCTTCTGTTTCTACGATACAGGTTTATCCTAGGGTTACATCTGATCATGCTCCAGTGGTAATCAGTATTCCTAAAGTGGCAACCTTTAAGTCCTCCAAGGCTTTTACCATGGACAGGAAGCTTTTATTGGATCTTTCATTTATCAACCACATGAAGGGCTGGATAAAAAATTATTTTCAAATAAATAGACAGTCAGCTTCATGTGATATGGTCTGGGATGCGTTTAAAGCCTGTTTTAGAGGTGAAGTGCTGAGTTACAGTCTTTTTTTACAAAAACAGGCTAAGCGTGCCATTTTGGAATTATTTAGTCAACTCAAACTCGCTGAAGAAAGGCTATCTTGCGATATCGCGGCTGGTATTGATTTGACTGAGGTTCTGGATAACCTAGCACAATGTAAATCTAATATAAATCAAAAATGGTCTCAAGAAATTGCATATAAGTACCAGGTCTATAAGAAACAATGCTATGAATATGGGGAAGCTACGGGCAGGTGCCTCGCCCAGAAGATTAGAGCAAGAGAAGCCCAGCAAAGAATTCAAGCTATTAAAAACAGTGGAGGCTCAACGGTGCATAATCCACAAGAGATTCTGAAGGTTTTTCATGCCTTCTATTCAGATCTGTATACAGAGCAAGGGTCCGCTGATCTTCCTTTAGATTTAGGACTCCCCCCCTGCCATGGAAACAGCTGGGATGTGAGGACATTGAGATCTTAGACAGCCCTTTTACTAGTGATGAGTTAGAACAAGCCCTGAGCACCATGGTAGGCTGCTCGTTTGGGTGTCATATAAGTCGAGTTGTGACCCTTCTTGACATCGCGCAGGTCGAGTCTAGAACTCTGGTGCTTGTCCTGCTCCATGCCTTGAAGGCGTTTGATCGCGTGACCTGGAACTTCCTATGGGGGGGTTCTACAACGTATGGGATTTGGTCAGGGGTTTGTCCTGGCTTTGAAGGTTCTTTATCAGTCGCCCACAGCCAAGATCTGTACAATGGGATATAGCTCTAAGGATATCTCGATATCCAGAGGTACGCGGCAGGGGTGCCCGTGCTCTCCGCTCCTGTTCGCGTTATATATTAACCCTTTCATAAATATGCTAGAGCTAAGTCGCCATATTCCACCCTTCATGGCCCATCACAAGCACTTCTCTGTATTGGCTTATGCTGATGACATCGCGGTGTTAACAGCTGACCCATATTCAGCCCTACCTGAAATTGAATGTCAAGCTGTGTCAGGCTATAAGCTAAATACAACCAAAACTCAAATTGTCTGCACAGACCGCACTCGGGTTAGCGATGATAGAGTATTTGAGGAAGCTACTTATTTGGGTATTAAAATTAGGCCTTGTCTAAAGGAATTAGTCCAGGTTAACTGGGACCTTATTCTGGGCAAGACTAAGGCAGCATTGAAGAGCTTGCACCTTTCCTTAGTTGGGAGATCTAGGGGCATATGTATGAAACCAAAATTTATTTGCAAATGCTGCGAATCGCAAAAAACAGCGTTTGCGACTACATTTTTGCTATTTCGTATGTATGACACACATTTGTTTTGCAGAGTTTTATATAGCGCAAACTTGACCCGAATCCAATCAGGTATCAGAGCGCTTTACATAGCACCAGTTACGTTACATTAGGACACACATTCATTCTTTGTTAGGCACAGGGAGATTAAGTGATTTGCCCAGAATCACAGGATGTTCGGCGTCATTACCGAGACTCGAACCCAGTTCCCCAGGTCCGAAGTCCAGCGCCCTAGCCGTTAGGCCAACTCCTCTCCCCTATTCCTAGTGAAAATTAAGAAATCGCTAAATTAGCGATTTCTTAGGCTGCGACACTCAAAAATAGCGAATATTTGTGCGATTCCTTAAATTGCGATATTCTTAATTAGCGAAATTCGCAATAAGGATATCGCAAATTAAGAAATCGCTAACAAATGTATGAAAAAGTCGCTAATTGCGATTTCACGAAATTCGCAAAATAAGAAATCGCAATTAACACCAATTGCATGCAGGTGGTAAACTGGTGCAAGGTACTTAAACCATCCCACAATGCAACAGACCCAACCACAATGGCAGCAATGTTCGTAAAAGCCAGGAGGCTGCGTATTCGGGCCCTTGCACAGAGGAGAATGAGACAGGAACGTATATTCAGGCTGCGCATCACTCTGTTCCAGCACACTGAAGAGGACATCTATGACAAGTACAAGCTGCACCCACAGACCATAATGGACCTGATTGAGGAGCTGAAACCCTACTTGGAACACCCTACACGCAGGACACAAACAATACCCACACATGTGCAGGTCCTGTGCTCCCTGCACCTCCTGGCGTCAGGGAGTTTTCAAAGGGTAATAGCGGAGGTTGGTGGGGTGTCTTACATGCCTTTCTAGATGCAATGCTACAGAGGCTCCCACCTCACATATACTTCCCAAACACACAACAGGCATTACAGCAAACAAAACTGGACTTCTACCAGATTGCATGTTTCCCCCACGTCATTGGCTGCATCGATGGGACCCATGTGGCCATCACACCCCCATCAGCAACTGAATATGTCTACAGAAACCAGAAATGCTACCATTCCCTCAATATACAGATTGTGTGCAATGCAAAGTATACCATCACTGACATTGTACCCAAATACCCCGGCAGTACACATGACTCTTTCATCTTTAGACACAGTGGAATACACAGACGTCTGAGTGCTGGAGAGTTTGGGGAGGGATACCTGCTAGGTAAATACATGACACACATCAATACATCCACTACATCACTGGAGGGTGGGGGCATTGAGTTACCTATTGTGTCTATCCCTGCAGGTGACAGTGCCTATGCAGTGCGGGACTTCATCCTGACCCCATATCTGAATCCAGCAAATGCAAGTGAGAGGAGCTACAACAGGGCACACAGATCTACACGCTGCGTCATTGAGCGTACGTTTGGAATCCTGAAGAGCCGCTTCCGGTGCCTGCATAAAAGTGGAGGCGCACTGCAATACAGCCCTGAGACCTGCTGTAAAATCGTGGCAAGCTGTGCAATGCTCCATAACATGGCAATGAGGAAAGGCACCACAATTGATGTGACCGATACAGACACATCGGATGACGATCGCCCTGCTCCCCCTGGCAGACCTGCATCAGGAGTCGGGGCAGCTGCTGGATGCCAGAGGCGGACTGAGATCACACAGAACTACTTCTAGGTGAGCAATGATGACATGAGACAAAAAGCTTGTTAATGTGTGCAGTGTTTATTCACACTTCACAATAATGAAAATTGTAGCTGTCCTCAGCACATGTTATGCACACAGTGCCGGTAAGGCACAAGTAACTGTGCAAACAGCATAGTAGGGTTACTTCACCCTTTTTGCATTAAGTGTCACCGCACAGTTCACCTCCTTCGGTGACGCATTGGTGGTGTTTGGCGTCCAGGCTGAGTGCACCCCATGGTGTTCCCTTGTCCTTCACCCTGTCTGGAACTGCACCGTCTTTCTCCTGTCAATGTAGGAGTGATGCTGCTCCTACTGGAGTTGTCTACACTCTCGCCAGAGGCCATGAGAGCGCTGCCACCTGCGTTGGCCGTCTGCAGCTGCTCCACAGCACTGGTGACCTGTGCTAGTCCTCTGGCTATGTCCTGGCAGCAGTGCGCCATTTCCACCTGCATGGTGAAGCTTCTGCGTGTGAGAGTGCTGGTGGTGGTGCAGAGGCGGTTCACGGCCTTGGTATAGTTGTGAAGGCGTGCATTGGCACGTCGGCCAGCCCTCTCACTGGCGGCTTAGTTGTGCCTCAGAGTGTCACATGGGTCACGGATGGCACCTGCCATGGCCATGATGCCCTCCCCCGTGTTTTTCTGATCCTTGTGGATACAGCATAGCTGCCTATTTATTGACCTGAGTGATTTACTTTGCAGGCGCTGTTCCTTCAGCATGCTGTGTTCCAGGACAGAAAAAATGGTTTCTTCGGCTTCAGTGGCAGTGCTGCTCCTGGGCCTTGACCTGCGTGTGTCCTGTGGTCGAATCCTTGGCCTTGGTGTGTCCTGAATGGCCATGTGTGACACACCCTGACTCCCCTCTCTCCTGTCATTGTCCTCCCCTGTGGCCGGTATTTCATCTTCAAATGGAGGCAGTGGGGGCACATGTGTGCGCTTCCTGCGCTGGATTGGTATGATCTCTGTCTCGTCACTGGAGTCCCTAGGATGTGCAGGCTCCTCTCCCTCTGCACTGTCTTCACGTGCCCTGGATTGTGCTGTGGATGTTAAGGGGACTACATGAGTTTGTGTCTTTGTCTGCAATTAGCAATCAATAAAGTTCATAAAGTTTGTATCGACTAACCTCTGACACTGAATCATTCACTTATCCCCAACCCACATGTTGCATTAGATTTCCTTTGTCTCATGGACACACTGTCAGACATAGTACTACAAGTCCCATGAAGCATTGCTGGGTGTGCTGTAAGACTTGGACTGGAATGACATTTTGTGAGGTTATTTAGCGCATTTGGGGAAGTGTGCATGGGATGGGGATCAGTGCAGATTGATTTTATATGCATCTTACCTTGGCTGCTGGATGCAGGGTCAGAGCTGTCAATGTCAGCCACACCACCGACGATCTCAGGCAGGAGAGTGGACTCAACATGCTCCTCTTGGGGTGTTGGCTGTACTGCTGTGGATGGTCCTCCCCAGTCTGGTTTGCGTCCTTTAGTCTGGCTGCCACCCTCTCCTTCGACCTCTGGCGCATATCATACCATCGCTTGCGCAATTCTTCGATGGTGCGATTGGTCACTCCCACTGCATTAACCTTACTTTGGATGTCCAGCCAGATTTTGCGTTTCCTTGCCTCTGGGACACGCAGTGCCTTCTTGCCAAACAGGAGCTCATGGCTGCACACTATCTCCTAAATGAGGACCTCCTGCTCCTTTTCTGAAAAATTGTTTTTCCTCTTCCTCTTCTCTGCATCCTTGCCCTCCTGTTGTTTGTTGGCCTCCATTGCTGTTTGCTCTCTCCTGGGATGCCTCCTCACACTCTCCAAGCAGCCTCTGGGTGTGGCTCATGTGAGCAGGTGCAGGAAATCACTCCAGTTTCCTGTTTGTGATGTCCTCAGGCTGCACCTGTTTTGCAGATTCCCCTTTTTGCGATTTCTTAATTTGCGAATTTCGCAATTAAGAAATCGCAAATGCGGTTTCTGAGAATATTTTGCGATTTTTAAGAAATCGCTAAACATTAGCGATTTTTTTTTTACATCCCGCTTTGCGAATCTTAATTTGCTAATCGCTAAATATCGCAAATTGGGATTCGCAAAACGGGAGTTTCATACATATGCCCCTAAATCTTTTGAAAATGGTGGTTTTGCCTAGGGTGATGTATTTTTTTAGAGCAGTGCCCTTAGGGATACCTAAACCTCAGATTCAATACCTTCAATCACTCTGCGCCAGGTATCTCTGGGCTCCAGCGAAACCTCTGAGAGCTGTTCGATGTATGACTCTCCCTCTGGATAGGGGTGGCTGGGCAGTACCAGATTTCTTTTTCTATCATTTAGCTTGTCTGTTGGCCAGTATGCGTATTTTATTGTCTGGGGAAGAAATCAGCAATCCGGCAGAGGCACCTTCCATCTACCAGATGGTTCTTGGCCCTGTAACATATAATTCTTTGTTTAGCAGGGTTGATGGTAGTTATTATAAAAGGACTCGTTTCAAAATCTTGGGGGCTGCCTTTGGGATATGGAACACAGTCAGAAAACTTTTTGGACCTAATATTGCCATCTATATTTTGGGATCATATTGTTTTGGAATGGAGAATGAAAGATATTATTCGGCTGGGGGACTTTTTTTCATCAGATGGGGTGTGTGTTTCCTTTTCTAATTTAAGGGATAAATATAAAATACCGAGTACTCAGTTCTTTAAGTTCTTACAAATCCGCGATTTTCTAAGTAAGCATGCCTCAGCCCTAACGCCTTATAGAATAGTCGATGCTATTAGCCGTAAGGAAAAGATAGGGTCTTTGTATCAAATACTGTTAGCAACCAGGGCTGATGACCTTGATAAAGTTAATGTAAGGTGGAGAGATGCTTTGGGAGTCAATATGGGTTCCGTTGAAAGTTCTATAAAAATTGCTCGGAAAGTTTGTCCTGCTGCGTCACTGCGGGCGCATCATTATAAAACGTTTTTTAACCTCTACCGCACTCCCGCTGTAATGATGAAATGGGGTAGGACTGGGAATAGTTTAAACAACGGGAAATGTTTTCGTTGTAGGACAGATAATGCTGACATTTTACATATATTTTTTGTATGCCCTAAGTTCTGTCAGTTTTTGGGTCATATTGAAAGATTTTTGTCAGTAGTTATTGGAAACCCGGTCCGAATCTCAGCTAGCATGATGTTATTAGGGATAGGGGAGGAACTAATTGATGGTCAACGTTTGTTTAAATTTCGCTATTTAATTTTTATTGCGACAGCAGTGGCACGACTTTGTACAGCTGCTTCTTGGCTGCAGACTGAGGCACCCCCTTTTGAAATGTGGCGAGCAAAGTTTTATATTATCTTTAATGTGAAGGTTAGTCTTTACTCTGTCAAAAGACCCAGCAGGCGTAAATTTGGTCTTACCATTTGGAAAGCCATGATCGACAACATTGGAGGGTAGTAACCTTTGTACGTTTATGTTTTGTGTCCTCTTACATCATGTAATGTTTTTTGAACTATGTACCATATCTTGTTGCATTATTATCATGTTGTTTTTCTTTTTTTACCTGTATGGCTTTTTATTGATACTGTGGTTCAATAAATTTAAAATATATATATATATATATATATATACATGCTGTAACATTGTGAACCAGTGATAAGCAGTGCCCCTTGTTAAATTCAAACAAAAAACACCTGGCTGGGTTAATCAAATGGCTTGCACCTGGGTATTTCCACTGCATTTAAAACACATCGTTCACTTTGAGGAGCAGTTAAGCAACCAGCCAGTCTCGGCGATGGACATGGAAGATTTAAGCTTCATGCCAATGGTGAGTCTCTCTTGGAAAGTAGGACATAAACATTAAAGGCAGGTTTCTGGAGGGGATTATGAGGTGAATGACCATGCATGGTGTGGTATTGATAATGATTTTGATGAGTGAAAATCATGCTTGACATTCACAGCCAATGGAGTAAAGGATTATCCTCCTTTTTAATGAGTACTATGTTTTTCAGGTCTCCTTATCCATGGGTCTTGGAACAGTATATTTACCAGTTGGGTTATAATGCTGAAACATTCTTGCAGGGTCTGTCCATGTGCTCAATTTGTGGCGTTCCCCATGGTAGGTGCTGACTGGTGAAGCTGGTGTCTGAGCTTTCATGAGGTGCCCTGTTCAATGAATGCAGGCTTGCATGTCTGTAGCCTGATTGGCAATGATTGTTTTGCTGAGGACATTTGAATGTAAGAGCTGTCTCTCTTTTACATCCTCGAAAAGCCTTTGTTACAAAATCATCCTGTGTCCTGGGCACCCCCATTTTATGCTGATTGGTACTGGTGGTTACTGACTTTGATTGTCCAGGGCTAGTGCAATTCTGAAAACACACTTAGAATACAGTGAAAACATCTACACACACTAGGGTACACTATGAGTTAGGGCTCCCCGATGATTTATATGACCTCTCCTTTAAGGCCCTAGTACATAATAGGGCAGGGGGATCAAAACTACCCTTAAGTTTAGAGGCCAGCAGCCCTTTCTGCACTTGCATGTGTGCACTGCTGAGGCCTCATGTCTGTTTAAAAGCAGCCCAGTGTTGCAGGACTGTTTTTAACATGTAAATTGAGCCCAAACTCGACTTCGGTGTTTGGGAGCACTTAAAAATTGATAAACTGCTTCCCAAAATCGGCTTATGTGGTAGGAGCAATGTAGAGTGAGGATCTATAATATTTGTACATATTCAGAGCCCCAAAGTTTCCCCCAGGTTTTCTAGGGATGGGGGGTCCTGTAGCTATAGGCATGGCCCTTATAAAAGAAGCTTTATTAGCCCTGGTGTTTGGAGAAATTGCCCAGTTCTCTTACCCCATTGCAGATCCCCAGCCACATAGGCTAACATGGCAAGAAGTTATTAAATAATAAGTCCCGCCAGGGATATCAGAAAATATCATTCAAGGACTTACTAGAATGGTATAGATAAATCCAACAATATGCTATTGTTGAATGTTATCCTAAAATGTACAGACAAGAAGTTATAAGACTCTCTTGTCTGTAAGCCAACATTTTGCCTTCCAATGATCTGTCCTGATTGGACAGAGTTAAGTGAATTAGCCAGACGGCTTTGATGAGGTGATAAGTAGCCCCTGGGGTGAAGGAGCCATTCTGGGAGGAGAGGGTTCTGCTGCATAGGAATGCCAGAGCAAGGGGATGGGTCATAAACAATGATCTTCAAAAGGAGGAGGAGACAGGTAGAAGAAACCAGTTTTGTTTATGCCCCTGACCTTTGAACCCAGCCAAATGGCAGACTTAAGTAAGGAATGTGCAGATGCCAGGGGGAGGGAGGCTATGGAGATGAGCCATCCTGGAGGTTGGTTTAGCCAGATCTTGCCTCTCTACTGAGAATTCAGCCATATTGAATTTTGGAGAAATAGTGCTTTCTGGAAGACCATTGTGCTACACTTTGGAGGAAACGGTCATGCTCTGGGGTATTGTGCTGCACCTCATTGGACAGGAGAGCCCTTCTTTGTGACCCCAGAGAACACTATATAAGTATCTGAGAGGGGCAGTGCCTCTCAGATCTGCTGCTTGAAACTAAAGGAAGAAGAAGGGTCCGTGCTGGGAAGTTTTATTTGCACCACCGAGGCCCTACACTCTAACTAACTGCTCCTGCAGCACAATCTGGAACTACAGCCCTGTAGATCAAACGTGTTTCAAAAGGACTAAAGAGGTGGACTCCCTGCAAGCTACAGGTAAGAGAGCTCACCTGAACCATCACCACCAAGAATCCGCAGCCTGGAGTACTACCAGTGGATTTGTAAGGATTTCGTCCAAGTGGATTGTGGGAATTGAAATGTACCGCTCTTGCCTCTTTCTGCACCTCTCTTCTTTCTGCACTTCTCTTGCCTCTTTCTGCACCGCTGTTGCCTCTTTATGCACCTCTCTTGCCTCTGTCTGGACTTCTCTTGCTTATTTATGCAGCTCACTCTCTTCTTTCTGCACCTCTTTTGCCTCTTTCTACACCTCCCTTGCCTCTTTTTGTAGCTCACTCTCTTCTTTCTGCACCTCTCTTGCCTCTTTCTGCACCTCTCTTGCCTCTTTCTGCACCTCTAATGCCTCTTTCTGCACTTCTCTTGGTTCTTTCTGCAGCTCAGTCTCTTTTTTCGGTACCTCTCTTGCCTCTTTCTGTACCTCTCTTGCTTCTTTCTGCACCTCTCTTGACTCTTTCTGCAGCTCACTCTCTGTCTGCACCTCTCCTGCCTCTTTCTGCACCCCTCTTGCCTCTTTCTGAACATTTCTTCCTCTTTCTGCACCTCTCTTGCCTCTTGATGCACCTCTCTTTACTCTTTTTGCACTTCTCTTACCTCAGACGAGCGGAGCTTCACGGGCCCGCGGCCATCTTGCGGTTGGTTCGGCCACGCCCCCATTTAATGACAATTCTGACCCGATAGAAATTCCACCTTTTGCAGTTCCGGTGCTAGTAGACTGTGAAGCAACAGAAAAACAACTATAGCCAACCATTATGATATATGTCAGAAACTTCCTAAGACTCCAGTAGCGAAATAATGTTGACCATTCCTCGGAAATCACTTTCTAGGAATTTTAGCATATTATAGTATATGGTATTTACTGATCCTGTTTCAAAGGCTGCGGTTCCCCCATAGGTATCAATAACATTTCTCAGGTTCACTGTACTTGAGTCGATCAAAGATACAGAAGTAGTTAGGCCCCATTGTCAGTCTAAATCAGTAGCATATTGTAACACAAAAAAACTTATTATGAAGCACAATCAGGCTGGTCAAACTTGTATCAGAAGGCTGCACAACAATTGGACGTGACTGGTGAGGGATAGCAATGTTTTTTTAAATAAAAACCCACTGACATATTTGCAAGAGTTTATCGCCATAGGAACATCACATTTTATGACAATCCTGTGGTGATAAACCTTTCGCCTTATTTACAAGGCAGCGTTAAGCCACTTAACTTGGATTAACTTAACGCCGCCTTGTGAATAAGGCCCCGTTTCACATAGCACTTAGAGTGAAATGGGCAGACAATGGGTGTTGTGGTAGGCGTTCCGCCGCAACACCCATTGCTTTTTGAGGCTGCCCCCTATTTACAAGGGTGGTGTACATATGGGGCAGCACCAGAATTAAGACCAAAATAAACCTGGGTTTAACATGGCAAAATGAGGAGATATTATACATTTTTTTGCGGTTTCCATGTGTGCTTCATTGTGCAGCACACATATAAACAGCAAATCGCCATGAATGATTGTTTATGTGCATGACGGTGTCGCTTCCTGCACATAAACAATTTTTTTTTAAATGACGATTTGCAACTTCTTTGTGTGCTGCACAATGCTGCACGCAAAGGAGTTCCAAATCATCATTAGTGATTGTTTATGTTCAGAAAGGGACACCGTCTTGCACATAAATAATCATTCCCTCAACGCAGGCACCCTTGCATTACAGTGCAAGGGTGCCTGCATTGGCGCTAGGCAGCTGAATTTAACACCAGCGCTAGGGAAAATGCAGAGGAGCACTGCATCATTGTAAATATGGTGCATCTCTGTGTTTTCAGAATGGCAGAGCAGCGCCGCACTCCGCCATTCTCTTTTAAATATGCTTCCAATGTGAGAACCTTCATAACACTAAGACTGACATTAAAGTTGCAGGAATGGGCGAGTAAATTTCCCAAAATAAATTTGGATCTTCAAATGAATTATGATAGTGTCTTTAAACCATGCCTGCCCCATGCAACCTGTCTCACAAAAAGTATTTGATTGGAATAGACAGAGTGAAAATCAAGAAACTTTGAAAGCCAATGAATATCTTTGGTCTTCAGCAGGCGGAATGTTGGCTAAGGTATGCATGTACAGGTAAGTCTTGGGAGTGTGGAGGGGGTTAATATGACGGTTGGCAGCCATAGTCAAAAGCACTTTCATTATGATAGTTAGCTCGCAAGCTGCCTAATTTAGCTCAGGCTGAACCAAGAACAGCAGGCGGATCTGTATCAGATAATGTGTCAATAGTGGTACCACCCAACCTCGTGGACTAGGGTTTCACACCAGAGGACTCTTTATTGGCCTGAGAAAATATGTTGGGGGACTTTGCCACCATGACCCCTACCAATTTGTTTAAAACCTCCTCTAAATGGGCTAGCCTAACAAATATAGGTTTCAGTTGCTTCCTTAGCAGTGTTTCGAGCGGGCCGTGGAATTGTTCCAAAAGAGCAGATTCCAATAAGGGAAATATCCATTTGCCCCTTACAGTATCTACTGCTTTTTCACAAAATACCTGCACTCTTGTGCCCCCTTTCTTGTGCTTAACTGTGGGCTCAGACAATGGAGAGCTACTGTTGGCTGTGACAGGAATGGATCAAATTGAGGTCAATGTTAATCCCCTTGCAAGGGCTCCCATTTACCTTGGTTTGATCCATTTCTATTGTGGGCACTAGTCCCAGCCACACAAGTGGTGCAGCATTTTAATTGGCACAAGTGGAATAAAGCTGGGTGGTAGGAATTTTTGGGATTCTTGCAGATTCCGGATGTTTCCATCACAGAAATGTAAGTAAAAAGTAATTTTAAGCAAAGTTTGAGGTTTGCTGGGCATTGTGGGTAAGAAACACTCATGGAAACCATGCAAGGCACACCACCGTGGACTCCGGCAAGTGTCTAGTTTTAAAAAATGTACATGGTTGCTACGTTTCCCTAGGTGGCGGCTGAGCTAGGGCTCTAAATCCACAGCTACCCACTTTGCAAAAAAGGTGTCAGTTTTGAGTGGGAAAATGTGATGTATCCATGTTGCGTTTTGAGCCACTTCCTGTTGCGAGTATTAGGCCAACCCACACAAGTGAGGTACTATTTTTATCAGAGAAACTTATGGGAAAGCTTGGTGGAAGAAAGTTTGCAGCTCCCAGAATATTACAGCAGTTTCCATCACAGAAATGTGAGGAAAATGTGTTTTATTAGTCAAAGTTTAAGGTTTGCAAGGAATTCTGGATAAAAAAGCCTGGTGAGAGCTACACAAGTCACTCCGCCGCGGGTCACCCCATCCCGGATTCCTGTAGTTTAGTTTAAAAAAATGTGCAGGTTTGGTAGGTACCAACTGAGCTCTGGTCCAAAATTAACAGCTACCCACATTGGGAAAAAAGGCTCAGCTGGAAAATTTGACATGTCCCGTTTCCTATCGTGGGCACTGACCATTTTTATCAGAAGACATTCGGAACATGTACTAGTAGAACATTTGTTATTACCAATTGAATTTTGCTGCATGTGTACCTTCCAAATATAAGAAAGAAGACATTTTGAAAAATACTCTCTTAATCAGTGATACACAAAGTACGGCTCTCCTGACCTGTACATACATACGGACCCCTAGTCAACAGCAGTACTGGGTTACTGTTTACTCAACTCAGCTCTAGCATTAAAAAGATGTTAAATAAACGGGAAAGCATTTATTTCATGGATAATTGCAGGAGAAAGGAAGTAACTAGGGTGTCCTGCACCTCCTAACCTTAGGAACACCTTAGTTTTTAAAGACATCTTGTAGCAAACTTGTTAAAATATGATAAAGTCTCTAAAAATTCAAAAAGTGTATTTCATTAACATGCAGAACCTTTTTACCTTAGTATATCAGATGTCAATGCATTGAAAAGTATTTTTTTTTTTAAGTGAAATATTCATGCTTCTCTCCCACCCTGAAAACAATGCCCAAAGTGAACTAAGAGGCAAGTCAGTTGTTATGTGCAACGTATTACACATGGACATCACTATAGTTTATTAAATCTCTTATATGTGATAATGAAGAAAAGGAGGGAAAGGGAAACAAAACAATTTACCTAGAATCACACAATTTGGTCACATGGGCGAAGCCAGGATACATCCCAGGTTTTCTCAGTCCACATTGTGTAATTCAATGCAGCTACTAGATGCCCATGCATCACTTCCCCTGCATCAACCTTACACCCCCACACCCCTGACACCCTTTCACCACCCTGCTGGCATCAGTGCGGCCCTCTGTTGAATCACAGACCAAACCTTTGGCCCCTGGGTAAATGTTTGCGAGTACCCATGATCTAAATCATATGCTACTACAGGTGCCTACAAATTCAGGGATATACAAATGACCACTGCTCCCAACCTCCATATCTTGTGCCAATTTCAGAAATACATAGGCTTCCTTGATACGCATTTTTCACTCTACACATTTCACCATGAGACTTGGTCTATACTCAGTACTCAGTGAAAAACCATTGTAAGTTACTGCTCTGTTGTTGGCTCTGGGTACCTTGGCTTCTTGGAGAAACTACAAACCATATATAACCATGTATAACTCAACAGCCAGAAGGGCCTAATGGACATAATGGTTCATTGCTTTTGCAAATCGGCCATTGTGACAAAAAATTACATATGAAAACGTTGTCACAAATGTCCGTTTTTTTCCTCCTAATTTTTAATATAACTTTATTTCAGCAGTTAGTTTCTTTGGGAAAACCTTGAGGGATCTACACATATGCTGAATGTGGAATTGTGGATACTTTTCAGAAATCTATAACTTTCCTGGGTCACCCATGGGTTTCACTTTAGTTCCACCATAAACAGAAAGTAGGTTGAAAGCAAAAAAATCGGAATACTGGGCTACCACTTTGAAAAATGACGACACTGTGATAAAAAAAAACTTTTTTTTTTTATTCAGCATTGCGTGTTCCGGAGAGCTTGAAGGATGGTGACTTTACCACAGCAAACCGTTCGTTGATGCCATTTTTTGGGAAAAAACATAAATTTTTTTCCAGAGCACTTTTTTCTTGTTTTTTTCAAAAAACTCAAAATTTAGCTATATTTTACCTACTTTCTCAGTTGCCTACAAGGAAATCCACACACCCTGGGTACATTTAGAATCCACAGGATTTTGGGGAAAAAGTACGCAAATTTGGCGTGGATACCTTATGTGAAAAAAATGGTATGGAGCCCTAAGCACAAACTACCCCATGCAGCCAAAAAAGGGCTATGCAGTCGAGGGAAAAGTCACAGCAGTTAAGGGGTTAAGCAATATATTTCGCAGGAAAGGAGGTGTAGGGCAACCAGCCATTTTCTGCCTCATGTACCTGTGCTAGGATGTCACTGCCCTATCCTGTCAGAATGCATGATGCAACAGAGTTCTAGATGAGCTTTAAGCCAACAAACTTTTGTACTTGAACACTATGGAAGAAGTTTTGTACCTGTGAATACTTGGTTATTTGGTGACATGCATCTGAAAGAATTTAAGCAACTGAAGCTTGATATCCCTAGGTGCCTATGAGTTATTTTAGCATCATAGGTGTAATTTGCATTTCACAGAATCAGTAACAATTGCTTTCAGTGATATATCAGTTGGGATTCTATTGAGAGATAAAGCAGGCATTGTAAGGAACTGTTAAATCGGTAACAATTGAATACAAACCCACCCCACAAAGATGCTTAATAGCATTGGAACACGCAAATATTTTTTAGCAGAGAAAACAACATTTCTACTGAATTAATTTCCAGAAGCTACACAATGAGATGAATTTCAGCTGTCAGCATCAAGGAAAGTACACGAAATTGGTTTAGGCTAGTGCTGCACACATCACATAGCCAAACCAGAACGACAAGCAGTGAACAATTACAGTATTGAGCATCAGAGAAAGAACTAAGCAGTGTGATTCAACAACAATATTCCCAAATGAGAATAGTCGCCTTCATTTATCATTAAAACTTTTTTGAGCGCAATGTCAGTGGTATTGGGCGCCTAGTCTTTTTTTGCCAGTCTTCAAGTTTATTCCATTTTTTCCAATTTTTAAAATTAAGCACACATTAACACAACTTTTAACCATTGAAATTGGCATATTTACTTCCAAAGAGCGGTAATATAACATCACAGCTCTCGAAAGCCATGTCATGTTAAGGCCAGCATAATCTGGTGCTAATTTTCTAGCTTTAAATGTAGAACAGCCTTATTCCGCATGTCCTCCAATTCCAGGTATATTTGTGTTAATTCCATGGTTACCATGTGCTGTATTTCTACTAATGATTAGTGATATTGCTGCAAATGCTCTTTGCCAACGCTATATAAGGGCACAAGCTAGTATGTACTTTTATTCCTACCATGCACATTGAAAAAGGAAGCAAGTAAACATTCAGACTAATATTTTGTTGGTTGGAGGGTAGTAGTAGATCATGGCGACCTTTCTACAATGCAGAAGTAAAGATTCCCACTTACAGTCACTAGGAGGTCTGACATCACTTTGGGATATGTGATTCGTTAATATTTCGGCTGTCATTTTCATTACCAATGAGATTGTGTAACAAACTCTGGCATACTTATCAAGTACTTGAGCTGTCCTGGCACCGTGTAAGGGGGCACAAGGGAGACGCAGCTACTAAGTTAGATTTATCAAGCCACGCAATGCCACCTTGCAAGGCCATGTGGCTTGATAAATCTGGAGTAACGCAACCCAGCGCAAATCCCTGTGTTGCATTACTCTGCCTCAAGGAGGCGTTCCATGGGTGGTACGTGGGAGTTCCCACGTAACACCCATGGATTTTGGTGCATGCCTGATCTAACATCACTGGTAGACTTTACCACTGAATTAGTTTTTAGTAGACTTTAAAGTAGCCAGCTAATCATTTCTGTAGCGTATCCCAAACTAAAGATAACAAAATCATATTTTAATTGCACTTTATTTTTTCTCAAAGTATCACAGTGAAAATTGCTTTTGGAGGCTAGTAACCACAGGAACAATTCAACAAAAAATTATTGTATGCTCTAAGGTTCTAATGTTTAACACCGGGCTACAAGACTTAAATAGGCATATTTGTTGAATATACAAAAGTAGAGTTCTTTTCTGTCAAAAAGATCTGAAGGCACTAAACTGGCTCCCTTATGAGGTAATGATACAGATGAAAATTGCTTGCATGACACATAAAGCCCTACACTTCAACACACCGAAGACCCTAGCTGATAAACTGGAATTGTCTAGCACTGGCAGATAGTTAAGAAGCACCAGCACCTTACTGTTGAAACCTCAAAAAGTTTGGAAAAAGAAACCTACAAGCGAACTTTCTCTGGATTGGCACCTAGAAACTGCTACTCCTTGTTCCCTGAAGTCAGACTGAACCCTTCAAGTAAATCCTTCAAAAAAGAAGTCAAACTGTTTTTAATGAACAAAACTCAACCCTGCACCCAACTTCTCATTTATCTGGATACTGATCTGACGCAGTTCGCCAACCAGGGTTTGCACTCACTGCTACATTGTGGCGTCTAACTCACTCCTTCTGGTTTGCAATGGGTGCTTTCAGCAATTAGGTTTCTTGTTTGCCTTCTTTTCTACTTGCATCTATGTTTCTCGGTTGCCTTCTTTTCTACTTGCATTTATGTATCTTGGTTTTCTTCTTTTCTACTTGCCGGAATATCTGTAAAGCATTCTGACACCCTTCCAGGGTCAAGTTTGCGCTATAAAAAACTTTATAAATAAAATAAATACAAATAAAAATGCTTGTTTTGTCTTGTTCATCTGCAGGTTCTGAAGATTAAGGAGTCCGGCCACACATGTAGGCCTGAAATCATGTTTCCTTGTCAGCCTAGTAGATGGTCCAATATGTACTACAGTCCACAGGGGACATTTAACTTTCCATGCCTTTTGTGCACTTTACTGCACCACATAATATGGCTTTAGCGGAAAGTTAACTATGCAAAGTAAAAGTTAGCCCATTCTGTTATGCGTTTATTAGTTAGAGTACATAATGGATTGACAGCATTTTCCCAGTGTGTAGGGTTTAAAAAACAAACAGTATCAGTTAACAAAAAATCGGGGTGACCACACAAAACTAGGTGTTTCTCACAGCAATAAATTATAATGCCATCCAGCCCTCCCCGACCCCTACTTAATGGCGGCCACTGCGGGGACAGACGAGTAAGATCACTGACTCATTGTCAGTGAAATTACTCTCCCTCCCTCGCAGCTCCACCGTTAAATGAGGCCTTCCCCCAAGCCTCTGCACTCTCGAGTGTTGGTGTTCGAGGCCCTCCTCCACCCGCAAGTTTCACCTGCGCCTCATCCCTCGTGGTCCAGTGGACCTCTCTCTCCATTCTCTTGCTCTGTTTTTTCTCTCCTTTTTCACTCGTATTTTCCTTCACTTCTATCTCCCCCCTTCACTCACCTTCTGGGTCTTTCCTCCATTTTTCTGTCATTTTCCCCTCATTTCAAGCTCCCCCCTTCACACTCCTTCCGTGTATTTCTTCCGTTTTTCACTCGATCTCGATCTCCCCCTTTCACTCTCCTGTGTCCTCTGTGTCTTTACTCCACTCTTTCTTGCACTTTTGATGCCTTATTTGCACTTTTCTCTCTCTTTTTGCCTTTTCCCTTTTGCCTTTTTCAGCCCCTTGTTCCCTGCCGCTGCTGCCCCTGCGGCCCCTCCTCCCCAGCACGACCAGTGCAACCGGCCCAATCCAGCTCCCCTCCCCGCCTCCCAGCTGTCCAGCCCTCTCCGACCCCTACTTAATGGCGGTCAAAGGCAAGCTCGTCTACGCCCGTCCGCGACCTGACTGCAACCAGCACCAGGAACCCTGGATCTCTGCACCGCAAACGCTATGACCCAGCGGCCCTCCACGCTCTCAACCCAGGCCACAACAACAACTGCACGCTAGCATCACCAGATGACTCCGACGGACCCTTCAGCTGTCATCGCTCCCGGCACACCTGCAGCACCGCCAAGACCACTGACCCAGCGCAATTCTCCTGCAAGAACACAACAGAACCAAAGACCCTGCAATGCATCCTCCTCAACATCCGATCCCTCCACAAACATGCCACTGAAATATGGGATCTCCTCGACAGCACTACCCCGGATGTAGCATTCTTTACCAAAACCTGGACCAACACCACCTCGGGAACGGACATCGCCATTGCCATTTCCCAAGGATGCAAGATCTCCAGGAAGGACCACCCCACCTGCCCGGGAGGAGGAATCGCCATCGTCCACAAATCCACCCTCTGCCTGAGCACACTCCCCGACGAGCCCACAGACCTGATGGAACACCTTCACTTCAAGATACTGGCCAGCCCTACCTCCACCCTCCAAGGAACCCTCATCTACCGACCCCACTGTACCCCGTGGACTTTTCGCCAACTCCATCACGGACATCATCTCCCTGCATGCCATCGCATCCACCAACTACACCCTACTGGGAGACCTCAACTTCCACCTCGACAACCAACTGGACCCCAGCACAACATCCCTCTTGGACAACCTCCACAACATTGGACTCCGTCAGATCGTGACTGAACCCACGCACTCAGCAGGACACACCCTCGACCCCCTCTTCACAACAGGAAACTCCATCACCTTCAGTCACACCACCGAACTCCCATGGACTGACCATCGATGCATCCACTTCACCTTCAGAACACCCACCAGCCACCTGCTCAAACGAAGAAACTGGACCAGAATCACCGACGACCAGCTAACCTTATCACTCAGCAACTCCACCCCAACCATCGCAGAAAACGACAACTTCAACACCACAGCCTGAACCATGCATAGATGGATCTCCGACAGCGCCAACACCATAAACCCCTCAAGAAAAACAACAACACCCACGCCAAGAAAGCTAGATGGTTCACCACCGAACTTTAAGAGTCCAGACGCACTTGCCTCGAAAAGGCCTGGAGGAACTCCAAATCCATAGAAGCCCACAACAACTTCAGAACCGCCACCAATGCCCACCACCAACTCAACAGAAAAACGAGGAAAAAAGCGATTGAAGACAGAATCTCCACTCATGCACACAACAGCAAAGAACTCTTCAACATCACCAAGGAGTTCGTCCAACCCACCAGCGAGTCCACCAACATCCTTCCCTCACAAGACCTCTGCGACAAACTCAGCACCTTTTTCCACCACAAAATCAAGAGCATCTACGACAACTTCGAAGAAGACAACCAACACACTGAACCCTCACCAACCACCCCCGACACCCTGAAGCCAGCGATCGACAACTGGACAGCCCTCACCACCAAAGACACACTGAAGATGATGAAGTCAATCCACTCCAGGGCCCCCACAGACAACTGCCCCCACCACATTTTCAACAGAGCCGCCGACACCATCGCACCCATTCTCTGCCACACCATCAACCGCTCCCTGGCAACCGCCTCGTTCCCTGATGACTGGAATAATCTGGCTTCAGAAAAAACCACAGTGTGGAAACCGCCCTCCTCGCTGCAACAGACGACATCCGTACCTTACTGGACAAAGGAGAAACAGCAGCCCTCATCCTCCTCGACCTCTCAGCGGCGTTCAACACAGTCTCTCACAGCACCCTAATATGCAGACTCCATGACACAGGGATCCAAGACAAGGCCTTCGACTGGATCTGCTCCTTACTCTCTAGCAGAACGCAGCGGGTCAGACTCCCCTCTTTCCTCTCGGACTCTACACCTACCACCTACGGAGTCCCCCAGGCGTCCTCCCTCGGCCCTACGCTCTTCAACGTCTACATGGCTCCGCTCGTCCCCATCATCAGAACCTATGGACTCAACAGTGTGTTATACGCAGACGACACCCAACTCATCCTCTCCCTATCCAACGAACCCAACACCGCCAGACACAACTTTCGAGAAGGCATGGAAGCCTTCGCCAAATGGATCAAAAACAGCTGCCTACAACTAAACACCAACAAAATGGAAGTACTCATCATGGGCCCAAACCCAGACGCCTGGAATGACACCTGGTGGCCCCCCCGCCCTCGGAAGCCCACCCAACCCCACGCACGCAACCTGGGAATCCTCCTGGACTCAGAGCTCAAAATGGACTGCCAGATCAACTCCGTCTCTTCCTCCTGCTTCCACACCCTCCGCCTCCTATGTAAGACTTTCAAATCGATAACCCCCCGAACACAGAAAGACCGTCACTCACGCCCTGGTCACCAGTACGCTCGACTACGGCAACGCACTCTATGCCGGAATAAACAAAAACCTCACCCGCAAGCTACAGAACATCCAAAACACCGCGGCAAGACTGGTCCTCAACCTGCCAAGACACTGCTACATCTCCCAGCACCTGCGCACACTCCACAGGCTCCCCATCGAACTAGAGTCACCTTCAAGATGCTAACCCACACTCACAAGGCCCTCCACGACACCGGACCAGCATACCTGAATAGCCGACTCAAATTCCACGCACCCCAAAGGACCCTACGATCAGCCCAGCTCTCCTACGCTGTGGTCCCCCGCACCAGAAAGACCAGATCGGGAGGCCGCTCCTTCTCCTTCCGCGTGGCCAGAGCCTGAAACGACCTTCCGCTCCACCTCAGACAGACAACATCGCTCCCCATCTTCGCAAGAAACCTCAAAACCTGGCTCTTCGACAGACCCCCTCCTTGATGGACTGGAACCTGCGAAACCCCCCCGCGCCCCCAGCGCCTTGAGACCCTTACGGGTGTGTAGTCGCGCTTAACAAACACCTGATTTGATTTGATTTGATTTGAAACACCTGATAATGTTACAACATAGAAGAAAATCACTTATACAGCTTACTTTTATAATTCAAGTGCATCTCACCCAACATTTCATTTTTAATAAATAATAATACACTTACAATTTAGCAGCTGAAGATTCCAAAATGAAAATCCATGTTTACAAATAGAAATCCAAAGTTAAAAAATCGCTAACAAAAATGGAAAAATATAGTGCATTATCCAAAAATTAACTCTTTAAAAATACTTCATCAACGTCTTTGGAATACCTTCAAAAATACGAAAAATACATTTTAATAAATAAACACTTGAAGAATACAATAGAAACAAAGAAAATGAATGTAAAACTTTGGCTATAGAAAATCCAAAGAATTTTCTTTGTAAAATTAAAAACAATGTGACCCGAAGCAAAAAAAAGTCATTTTTAAATAGCTGAAGTTATGTCTGAAAATAAACATGCAATCCCACCCGGAAAGTAATTCCCAAAATTTAAAGCACAATAGATATATAATTTTATATATACGTCCTACAAAACATAAGTACTATAGTATATCCAGAACATAATCATTTAAAAACACACTATGCAACAAACCAGGCCCTAACCCACAGAATAAACTAACTTTAATGATTTTCTTAAGCAAACTAATCGGCCTACTTTACAGGGGCGGCTCCTCCATGTGGGCGGAGGAGCATCCCCCCACTGCTTTCTCGCAGTGCGAGAAGCAGTGACATAACATGGTATAAATACCATGTTATGTTACTGCTTCTCGCACTGCGAGAAAGCAGAAGGGTTTGGTTGGGGGCGGGCGGGTGGGCATTCATGCAACAGGGCAGGAGTGGCTTGCCCAATGTTGCGTGCCCTCAATGTTTAGTCGGCCCTCTGTGGCCAACCAAACCAGGCATGCGCACTCTGCCATTTTCTCCATGTAGGCTGCATGTAGCCTACATGGAGAAAATGGCCTCTCCATAGGCGCTTGGATGGGTGCCGTCCCCACCAATCACAATACTGCCATTGCAGCATTGTGATTGGCTTATGGGAGAGAGGCTGCCTGCTTTCTGCTTCCTGCGAGGAGCAGAGAAGCAGAGACGACACGGGACTGGATCGGGCTGGCTAAGGTAGGTAATTTTTTTAAATTATAATTGAAATTAACCTCCCCCTACATGGCCCCCTGCCCCGTGCGACCCCCCACCCATGAGTCATGCCAGCCGCGACTGTTACTTTAACTTTATCTGACCTACACTAACCATACCTCCAACTCACATAAACTACTGATGTTACTGTTAGACCTGGAACCCTTGGCGCGGTTTTCCCTAGTAACATTTTGCCTTCAACTTTCCTCTTTTGCTGATTTTGTTTTTGCTGGCTTTAGGACTCTGCACATTTTACCACTGCTAGCCAGTGCTAAAGTGCTTGTGCTCTGTCCCTAAAACATGGTAGAATTACCTTCTATCCAATTGGCTTTCTTAATTTACTTGTAAGTCCCTAGTAAAATGGCACTGTCTGCGCTCAAGGACTGTAGATTAAAGTATGCTAGTAGGCTTGCAGCAATAATTGAGCATTGATTAAGTAGCACCTTAAACATTCCTCAGGTCACCCATTGCAGTCTGTGTGTGCAGTTTTTAAACGCCCATATCAACCTGAGAAAATAAAAGTTTTGCCAGGCCCAAACCTTTCTTTTTAATCCATGACACTCATAGTGTAGGCCCTAAACAGCTCACAGGGCAGGGTGCAATGTATTTAAAAGGTTTGACATGTCCTGATTATGAAAAACTCTTACATTTGGATTACACTGGAGTTAACTCATTACGTTTAATAAGCTGTACTTTCAAATGAGAACATGTTTGTTCAGTTCATGTTTGGTGTCTTTAGGACTGTAATGAAAAATCCTCACTTATGATAAAGTCTAATTTTTAAATTACAATTTTTAAAATTCACTTTTAGAAAGTTGCCATTTTCCTGACTTTTAGTGCATGTACTCTGCCTCTCGTTCACATAACTGGGTGTAGCTGACAATTGGGCTTTGTGTATTCCTCCTAGACAGCCACACACCAGTAGAGAGTAGGTGTGCCTGGATGAGCCATCACTGGCGGGATTGGAGGCAGAGCTGGGCACAGTTGTATTTACATTTGAATAGGCGGCATCTTGCCTCCACACAAAGGGCTGTATACCCCCTGTAGTTAGTCCGGAGCCAGGACAGGGAAGGCAGGATGCCTGTGGACTTCAATAGGAAACCTCTAGAAGCTTCTACCATTTCAAAGGAAGGCCCAGGTATAAATATTGGAGCCCAGACACCAACTCTTCAGTACACTTCTGGGCCTGTAGATACTCTGCCAAGAAGAGGAACTGCTGTGCTGCTGAAAGGACTGCCACTCTGCTGGACTGCTGCTCTGAAGGACTGGTGGCCCACTGTGCTGACCTGCTGCCTGCTGCCCTTTTGCCTGGGTAAGAAGGACTGAACCTGCATCTGTTGAACACAGGACCCCAAAGTGACTCCGAGAGCTAGTTGGCTGGCCTCTTGACTAGAACCTCAGGAACAGAAAGCGCCCACAACCTTGAACACAGCACTCAGGCTGTCATCTGTGAGTCCTACCCTGCCAAGTGCCAGTGGAGGTAGGCCTGAAGGTGCTACTCCAGCCCATCTTAGGGCATAGCAGAACTGATGCATCCCCACTTCTGTGCGGCACAATTCCAAGTAGAACTCACTCTGCTGCAAGGTTTCTCCAGATGCAAGGACTCTGAATCAACCTCGCAGCCTGCATCAGAACCGTCACCTGTACAAAGCTTTCCAGATACAGGCCCTCACATCGCAAATCTCTTGTCAATTGTAGCCTCAATGACGCTGCAGTTTCTTGCACTGCAGTCTCACAGCTAATTGGAAGTGATGCATCACCATCACTGCACAAAGCATCCTCGATGCTGGACTTTGCACCACTAGCCTTTGTTGATGCGATCCTCAGCAACAATGCAGGATCTTGCATAACAGCTCCTCTTCTCCTCTGAACCAAGGCTGCCTAGGCTGCACACTGTATCCTCGACTCCAGGCTTTGCATGCTTGGTGATGATGTAGGACCTTTCATTGCAGGTCCGCTGCTCTTCAAAACTGTTGAAAGTGGATTATTAGTAATGATAAGTAGTGACTTACCACTAGTAATAAGGTCACAAACACAGTAATAGGTTCAGTTAAGGTCGCAATATATTAAATCCTTGCTCAACCCTTGGTAGCTGACAGGCTTAACTTAGGAGACAAGCGTGTAAAGCATTGAAAATCGCCAATATATTAAATAAATAAGACACAAAACACAATAAAAATCCAACTCCAATTTATAGAGATAGATTATATTTTTATCAACAAAGAGACACAAAAATGACAAAAATCGAATGTAGGGAACCAGAGATATGAATTTATAAAGAATAAACACTTTCTAGTGCTAAAAAACAAAAGGGCATGTTCTCAAGGGCCTATCACTGAGTTAGCAGCACTTTATTGCCGCCAAAGTGGCGATAAATACATCACACTATTCACAAGCTGGTGCCAAGAGCAGACATCACCAGTTTTCCGGCGATAGCAGCCGCAAAAAACATCGCTACAGATGACACCGGCAACTAACGCTAATGAGATGCAGAGTAGGCGTTCCCGTGCAAAAAGCCGCGACAACACCACTTCGCAACATTCTCAACGACCAGCCAGATCGGCGATAAGATCACAAAACATGCGATAAGGTGTGTTAGCCCAGCCCAGAGCCACACCTGAAGAACAACAGATGCCATGGAGCTACTCATCATGCAGCTTGGAGCCACAAGAGGGCCACAACACCCACCACCACCACCCCCAGGCCCGCCCCCCACCCCGGAACCCCTCACCCCCATCCCCGGAACACCACAGAGGCAGCACAGGTAAAGGCAGCGGACCTCCGGAAAACGCACCAGCCTCACAGACTTAACACCAGAAGATGTCATTGCCCACTACAGGCTCAAAAGGACAACCATCCTACTTATCCTGACCATCATTGTCCACAGGGTGACCGTACCAACACAGCGGTAACCAACATCCCTCCGCAGACAAAGCTGCTGGCTGTGCTGCACATGTTGGCCTCTGGGACCTTCCAACCAACAAAGGCCAGAGTCAGAGGAGTCTCACAGGTAGCCCTATCCAAGTTCCTCACACCTGTCTCGGATGCCATCATCAGCTTGGTACCCTGCTCAGCTCTTCAGGTGCCACCAACTCAGTGCACCACAACTCATGGACTCTTTCCAATAGATCTTTTTGGATGTGTACAGCTCACGCAACAATGTCACCTCAGGCAGTGGGGACGATGATGGGGAAGATGTGGCCGCTGTGCGGAGGTGTGAAGACACAGACAATGGGAGGGCAGGAGGCAACATGAGAAGGCAGCAATGCAGACTGGAGGTGGTAGTCCAGCTACACACCAGGAGCTATGAATGAGGTACGTGCTGTGGACGCAACTATGTCACCTCAGGCTGTGGGGAAGAGCTGGGATGATGATGGGGAAGATGTGGCAGGTGTAACACGCCATACTGCAGCTGCAGCGGGAATATCCAGAAGGGACACAGTCTCGGACAATTTCTTCACATGAGCACGATCAGCTCTGGTGCCCCTACATCAGTGCACTGCGACTCGCTGACCCTTCTAATTGATTATGGGGTGACCGATGTACTTGCTCCGGCTACCAACATGATGCTTCGCAGTTGTTTGTGGTATGTTGGTGTTTTCTGTTTCCGCTTTAATGGTGAACACTGTTCAAGTTGTTGCCAGCTCCAACCACTCCCTGAGGGCTGGCTCACACTCACCCCACACCCATCCAGCAAAGGCGTCACTGGTCAGGTGACCTTGGTAATAAAGAGTGGCCGGGCGCACGTGCCCGTGGCCAGTTCAACTGACTATCAAAGTGTGTCTGTGTGCTCATTACTTATGCATGATGGCCCTGGGCCCTACCACATGACATTGTGCATTGCACAGCGGACGCAAACATGTCACCCCAGGCAGTCGGTAAGGCCTTGTACATGTAGCTCTGTCATCCCCCATTCATACGTAAGAGGAGTGGATTGGGCTGGCGTAGGCAAGTCCAGCATAGGGGTGTGATTGATTGTCCCGGGGCTCCGGGCGTGGTTCTGTACTGGAAATGTGCAAATGTGTGTGGCTATGTCACAGTGTGTGTGTCCGTTGGTGAGTGTTAGTGGTCCCTGATGGGAATTGGACCCCCACGTATGTAATCGAGTTCGGCTGCCATGAGTTCGAACCCCACCTGCACCTGTTTAGCCACCTCCTTCTGGCAGTCTAACACCTGGCCCTGGAATGTGATGTGTGCTTCTGTGAGGGGCTGGGAGCCATCCATGGTGGTGTGTGCTTCCTGCTGTGTGGTCTGTGCAGGGGGTGGGGTCTCCTGGATGCAGCTGGGCTGCGCTGCTTCTGTGGGTGGGGTGCGGAGGCTATCCACGAGCCGTTGGAGGGTGTCGGGGCAAATGTCCAGGGGGTCCTCTTCATCATCACTGAAGAGATGTCTGGTCTGCTCTGAAGGAGGTGTTGATTGTCCCCCTGCAATGTAAAGGGGAGATGCTGGTTGACAGTGTGTTCCATGTATGCTGATTCATTGTACTTGTTTACATACAGACTGCATGACAATGTGAATTGTGACTATTTGGGAGTAGCTGATTATTTCATGCTGGACAGTGGACATTTGAACTACATTAGTGATGTGAGATTGTACACGTACACTCTCATCTCACAGTTTCCTACTATGCCAGTTGTGATTGACCAGTTTCTACGCACAAGCGGAACCAGTTGTGTCCTCTGTTCTGCAGTGAAAGTGTTGCACTTCATACCACATTGTCATCAATGTTAATGTGCTGTTATTGCTATGTGTGTGTGCTGCATTGTGAGTGAGCCGCCCCTGCAGCTGTGATTTTGCTGCCCATTATCCCTTTGGGGCGGTGTGCTTCTGACTACTGTGCTTCAGCAGAGCTGAGATGTTGCAGACTTGGCTGATTTGGGCTCTTGTGCATGGTTTATATGCAGATGTGTTGTGGCCATCAGGGGTTGTGCACGTCGATGTGTCAGGGTGTGACCTGCTCCTGTCCAGATGTGTTCCACTCTCAGCCACCTCAGTGTCGTGGCGTGCAGCATGTCATGGTAATTGGACTGCAGCCATGCTATTCGTCATGCAGTGTCACTTGCATTGTCAGTGTGGCTCACAGACAGGCAGATTTGCTGGTTTTCACACATGTGCATGGGTTGGTTGTGGGATTGGTGGTGTGGGGGGGACACCTTTATGCCAATAGTGGACGTGGGCCTACTTGCTGTTTGTATGTGTGCTGCAGTGTGCCAAGGGGATCAGGGTCATGCTCAGGAGTCATTGTGGGTGTGCAGTGTGCTCGATTTAATTGTGCATGTGTGCCATTGTGCCCATCTCCCCCCCGTCCCCCAGTCCCTGTTCGGTACTCACCCTGGTGCTGTTGTGTCAGGTCATGTCGAGCAGTGTCTGGACCCCCAACTCCTGCCACTGTCTCCCCACTGATGACTGTGGACACCATTTCCTCCATCTCATCCAGCTCCTGGTGTTCCACTGGACTGCCACCTCCAGTCTGCATTGCTGCCTGATGGTTGTCAGCTAGTTTCTTCTTGGTTTTGCGCTTCGCATCATTCCAGTGCCTCTTGACCTCTCCATCCTCTTCCTCACTCCGACTGCATTCACCCTGTCCAGGATGTCCTGCCATGTTGCATTTTTATTTGCCAATGGCATGTTGGGGGTGACGAACAGTTGTTGGTGGTGTTCTTTCACCTTCATGATGATGATCCTGTTTTCCTGCGAACTGAACCTCGTCTTCCGCGTCTTTTTCTCCTTGCCCTTCTGTGATCCCGAGGTCCCAGGCGGGTCCTTCTGGGGGCTTGTGGGGTTCTGGTCATCCTCTGTGCTTGCTCCGGCTTCCTACATGGTGCTATGCAGTTGCGTTAAGCAAATTTTGTGATAATTAACACACGTTCTTGAGAATATGCGCCATATAACGCAAAGTCAAAGTTTGAGGATGACTGTTATGGAGCCCTGGTCGAAAACACTAAGCGGGAGGCCTTGATCAAAATTTTACCTTCACACTTAGGGCCCGATTCCAATCCCGTCCAGAAAGCCCTCCGTACGGCTTGGATCCAGAGGGCTTTCCAGACGAAACGTACTCCGGGCATCCGAGCGAGCAAATTCGATGTGTCCTTAAGCATACGGACTCGATTCACTCAGACTTCCATTGAAGTCTATAGGAGCCTGCGTACAGCCGCGTACACAGGTTCCCATTGCAGAAAATGGGCGGGTGGGGAAAAGAGTACACCCTGTGGCGGGCACCCCATGGTGCCCGTCACACTGTGCATGCCTGGATCGGGGGACCCATGGGCACAACCCAGGACCGATTTGGAGGGCCACGGGTGAAGGGGGCCTGCATCGCCCCCCTGAAGTACGCTTCTCGGAGCTTTTTCGAGTCGGAGGCTCCGACTCAATCCGGCTGATCGACCCGTGCATCCTACTTGGCCGCTAGGACATCGGACCCAATGCGCTGCACGAGTCGACCATGTTGTGGTCGTCCGGAGGGCTTCACTGGTAACTCGGAGCATGAGACGATATTCACATCATACTTGCTCACACGTACATCGGTGCAAGTCTTTTGGAAACTAGGGCTATGAATTGGACTTGCTCGCTACGGATCCCGTTTGGAGCCCTTCTGAGCGAGATTGGAATCGGGCCCTTAGTCATGTTTCTGCAGCTTTTACCCTCGTCGTTGAGCATGGTACTTTGTCAGGCCAGATTCAGTGCAGGTTCGCCGGCTAGACTATCTGCGAGTCCCCGGTCAAATCCTGGAAGTCTGGAGCTCTGGAGTTTTTAGTGGGATGAACCTGAAATCCAGGCTTGGTCACAGTTGAATCTCGACGTTGAGTCGGTCACCTTACGGAGCTTTTCCCCAAAATTGCTTAAAACTTCTCCAAACTTCTGGAGCTTCTTCCTGAAGTTCCCATTGAGGGTTCAACATTTCCAAACCACAAATCCAAGGTTCTGCAATCTCCTAGTTGGTCCTTCGGATGTCTGGATGACAATTCCTACAATGCAGCAGGCCAAATCCTTAAAAGTCCACTAGATGCACTCCAGGATGGGGACTCTAGGTGGAAATGATGCAGGTGGGCTCTGTTAACCTGTAGCATGCATGGATTCCACGCATTAATCCTCTGTAAGCAAGGCAAAGTCCTTAGGGCTGTTGTACCAGATTGTGCAGCAGGTGCAGTCACTCAGGGTGCAGGCCTTTAGCTGCAGATTCAGATTCCAGCAGGGCAGTCCTTCTTCTTCTTGTAGTTTCAGGCAGCAGATGACGAGCGATACAGCTCTCCCATATTTATTCACAGTTTCTGGGCATCAAAAAGGGGGCACACCTGACCAATGGCATGCAGAGCGCCACCCCGTGAGGCATATTCTTGGCCCATAAAACACCCTTCGCTCAAAATCCAACATCGTGAAGGTCTATCCAGAAGAGCTGGATCAGGCTTACCCAATCTACTGATGTGGCTAATTTTCCTAAATACACCCCTTCAAACCCTCTCCCTCTTCCTAATCTAATTACAGGGGCTCCTGTGTGGCTGGGGGCAGCAGGATATGGGGGTGAGCATGAGCCATCCTAAATTGTCATTCTCCCTTTGAAGAGCAGTTTGGCTACCCCTCACCCCCTTCCTGCCGGATACTTTGCTCCTATGCCTACAGGAACCCCATTGTCTCTCTAGCATGGTATTTTACACCTCATTAGAGTAGCGTGGCCAGCCTGGGCAGAGGCGGGCCAATCACGAGAGAGCAGCTGAAAGGCTAGATTCTGCCTCACAGAAAAGGAAGTTTAATAACTTATTTTCTGTCATAGTTATTATAAATTCATCAGTGGCAAATTTTGGGATTTATCTTAACTATTAATTTGATACGGTGAAGTACAATTTTACGTGGCTCCTATCAATTTTTATATCGCAATACAATATTACCATTTTAGCCTATGGAACCATTCACTACAATAGGTGAAAACAAAATTGGTAGTTTTTACCTCACCAGGGGCCATATGTATCAACACATTTCCCCATAGACACAGAATGGGCAAAACCCTTTGATACATCTGGCCCAAAGGCTTATAAAACATATTTTATAATGTCACTGCTTATAGTTACAAGCACCCTACCCCTAGGGCGCCTAAGGGGAGACTTTAAGAAGGACTTATATGTAAAATTAAGGTAGATTAATACTTCGGAAGTACCTTTAGATCCAAAGTCAAATTTGCAAAGAATTTCAATTTAAAGGCAGCCTGCAAGGCAGGCATAGCTTTTAAAATGACAGCAGGCACCAAAGTAGCACACACTTCAGTGCAGGAAATCTACTGGGCCTCTAAACCTCCCTGCCCTATTATATACTATGAACTTATAGGTAGTTTGAATCCCCCTTGCCTTATTATATACCAGGGACTTACAGGGATCTGTCATTGGCAATTTTAATTATACCAAATTACCATGCACTTTATACACAGAGCACAGGCCCTGGGTCTGGCTAACAGAGCCCAGGACATTGTCAGATTCAGAAAACCAGCATCTAGTGGTCAAAATGGGGGGGGGGAGTAGGGGGACCTTGCAAACAGGTCCTGATTTCTCACAAAAACCGACACATCACCTCTGCTGCATGACGCATTCTTGGAGCAGGACCTAGCAATGCTCTGCAACTAAGATTTTTAGGTATTCTTGTTCAGCGGGCGTAACTGGGTCCCTGTAGCCGGCCCGTGCTCCATCACGGTTGACCTGAACTTGTGACTTTGTCCTGGTCAAACATGACCAGATAGGCACAGTTGCCACTCTGGGACTTTTGGATTTTACTGAAATCTTGCATCTCTCCGATTTTACTGATTGATTTTTTGTAGTTTTGGTCAAGTTTTAAAAAAACATTATTCTATTTTTCTAAATTGGTGTTGGATTTTTCTTTTGTTGTGTTTTCACTATACCACTGTTTCAGGGGCAGCGTAAATACTTTACACATTGCCTCTAAGTTAAGCCTGACTGCTCTGTGGCAGTCTACCAAAGGGTTAAGCACAGATTAATTTGGTGTTTGCTTTTGCCTCACCCTAACAAGGGTTGTGGTTGCTGGTTTAGTAGGGTTTTACCCCCCTCAACCAATAACCCAATTTGATACAGTTAATAAAAATCATAAAAAATGCCCTTACCTCAAACATAGACCTGCATCCCTAGAGCAGTCATTCGCATCAACTGCTGCTGTGTATAGAAAGGGAGAAATTGATCTGAAAAGTGATTGCATTTCTTTATTAAAAGAAATACTTCTATAATTTATAAATCTTGTTTATGAAAATGTTAAAAAGGTTTAAAAATGATGAAAATGGGGGATGTGGCTTGATCGGCAATCGTGGCGGACGCAGCTTAGCAGAGCTCCGGTTCCCCACGCCATTATCCGCCAATTATCCTGCATTATCCGTCTCGCAGACGACTCACCTTGCTTCACTGCTCCTCGGAAGGGACCTGGAGTGTGACGGTGTCGTTAGCTGGGCGTTCGGCTGGGGGATTGCAGAGTTCTCCTTCACCCGCTCCTCTAGTGAGTTGATCGCTGCTCCTGCCGCTGCAGCCCGCCCGGGGCCTGATGGATGAGACGGCGGCGGTGGGGCGCCTAATCCTGATGCCTTGAGGCCCGGATCCCGGAGCGGAGGTGCCCGGCGCTTCTGGTGTGCTGCCCCCGGGGAACGGAACCGCACGGGCGTGCGCAGATCCTGTCCTGCGCGTCACCCTCGACCACGCGGCTGCCATCTTGACGGCGGGGTCCGGGGCGCGTTGGTGCTGGCTCTTTGGTGCGGCCTGGATCGTCGCGGGCATACCTTGGCACTGTGGTGAGGCCGGTAGCGTCGCACTACTGTGGGATACCCGCGGGGGCTTCCTCCGCTTGGTGTGCAGCCACAATTCTGCCGAGGGCTGAGCTGGGGCCCTGCTTTTCCTGCTGTGGCCGGCGCTGGGATGGCGACATCTAAGAGCCGGAGGAATGCACTGGACATTTGGCTCGAGCGCCTGGGACTGATGCACGGCTGCCCTGGTGGAACTGCCTGCGCATAGGGCACCGATGGGAGTCTCCTGACGGTGAGTGGCCCGCCAACCTCCATCTATCTCCCATGACCGGCTGCCTCAGAGTATTGGGCCCATTCCTGCATGCTGTGGTGCTCCTCAGGCGGAGACGGCCCTTGACTGGTTCATGAGGGCCTTGAAGGGGCTCTGACTGTGCGTGGGGCGAGCGTGTGCGGCCCTCTGTCCTCTGGCCTGCGAGATCTGTGACTTTCAACTTCATCATCCAGATGGGCAAGGGTGGGCCTGGCGGGGCCGGCCGAAAGCAGGGCACCTTAGACCAGTTCACCACGGCCACCGGGGGTGCTGCAGATGGGGATGGGGGCAGCTCTGCTCCAGATAACGCTGCCCTTCTAGCTGTCATCAACAATGCCCGAGATATGCTGGACGCGAAAATTGGCGCAGTGGGGTCTGAGGTTTCCTTTCTCCGCCAAGATCTCCATAAAGCAGCAGACCGGATCACCGAAACGGAAACAAGGGTATCAACGGTGTAGGATTTGGTAACCTCACTCCAAAAGAAAGTCAATAAGCTGACTGTCGTCACACAGGAACTGGCTTCTAGGGTGGAGGATGCGGAGGGCCGCGCCCGCAGGAACAACCTGCGCTTCGTGGGCCTGGCCGAGGGTTACGAAGGGGCATCTATGATGAACTTTATCACTAAGTGGCTTAAAGATATCCTGCCTCCTGATCTCCTATCCTCTGCCTTCATCGTAGAGTGGGCGCACAGGGCCCTGACGCAGAGGCCCCCTCCGGGTGAGTCCCCGAGGCCTGTTATTGCTAAGATCATGAACTACGCCGACAGGGATGCTATCTTGCGATTCGCCAGGACAAAGACAGCTTCGTATAGGAATCTAGGTCTATATTGGTCTTCCCGGACTACACGCGCTTAGTCCAGCAACAACGCCAATCCTTTATGGCCGCAAAGCGTTGACTACGACAACTGAATGTACAATATATGCTGCTGTATCCGGCTCGCATGCGCGTAATCTATAATTCTAAGTCCTATTTCTTCGATACCCCAGAGGCGGTCTTTGCATGGTCTGATGAGTGCCCACGGATCCAGGCGTGCTCCCCTTCGGCCTTGGATTCAAACTCCTCTCGCAGCTCCAGATCTCAGCGGCCACGACGCAATAAGTCCCAGAAGCAGCGAGGCCCGGGGTCGGATAGGGCTTTGCCGTACCCTGAGCGACCACCTTAATGGCTTCAGACTGCTCCACTTCCCAAATGGTGTTTCGTAAGACAATGTGTTTCTTGAATATTGCTTTAGAGATGTTGTCTTCTGAGTGGGCATGGGGCCCGCTTCGCGGGCTGCTAGGCCATGATTGTTTTGCACTTCCCTTCTTCTTAGGTTGATTGGGTGGGTTGGGAACTTTTGGTGTGGTACCGGAGGGTCCCCAGTTGGGGGTCCTCTGTTCTCTACACCGCAACAGATGCTCCTTGTTTCTGGTAGTGTCGGGTGGGGGGGTTCGTTTTTTGGAAAGGTTGGTTTATTTTGTCTCTGTTCGGTTCATACATACAGACAGTGTGTTATGTTACATATTGTCTCCTATACAGATCCATTGCTTTATTCAACTTCTTCCTAGAACCCAATGACGTCCGGTGAGGCACATCCCTTGGGAGACTTAACAGTGGTCTCCTGGAATGTTCAGGGATTACTAAATAGGCTGAAACGGGGGGCTGTCTTGGGACAGGCAAAGATGTATGGGGCAGACATCCTGTTTTTGCAGGAGACCCACATGCTGGGCACGAAAGTCCCGTGCCTTGCTCGGTTTGGCTTCTATTACATCTACCATGCGGGGTACACGAGGGGCTCCAGGGCGGTGGCAGTTCTTATACACCGCAGAGTCCAATTTCAATATATAGCACATAGAGCAGACCCTGGGGGCCAGTTCCTTTTCATCACTGGCAAGGTGCATGAGGAGCAGATCACCATTGGGAGTATTTATGCCCCTCCACCTCTGGGCGCTACTTTCATTGACAATTTATTGGGGGTCTGGGGATCCCTTCCGACTGGCTTGACCCTGATGGGGGGTGATTGGAATGACACGATGGGCCCTTCTGATAGACAACGCACCTTGGATACCCACATACCTCAGGGTCCGACTAAACTGCATACCTTAGCATCGACATTAGACTGGGCAGACATATGGCGCGAATTCTACCCTACTGAACATGACTACACATATTTGTCTGCAGTGCACGGGTCACAGTCTCGACTACTTCTTTGTTCCTCGGGTATTTCTCCATAGATTCTCCCAGGGGCAACACCGGCCGCGCGGTCTATCCGACCACTCCCCGGTCACATTGCACTTCCACACGTGCTCACGCAGGCCCCCATTCCGCTGGCGCATGCCCCTTGGCACCTCCGTAGTCCGGTCCGGTCACTACATATCTTGCTGACAATGGCCCATCCACCCTCTCGAACACTACCCTCTGGGAGGCTCTCAAGCCGACCTTCAGGGGCTTCGACATTAGCTATCGCACTCAGGAGAAACAGAAGCGCCGCGAACAACTTGATACCCTAGAAGAGTGTCAGACGACTTTGTCTGCCCAACTCAGTGCCAATCCCAGCCCCGTCCTTCACTTGCTTTTAGTGCAGTAAGAACTGCATCAACACCTCCTGGATGAAGCTAAAGAGATCTTGGAGGCATATCAACATCGGATATATCAGTGGGGGGACAAGTCAAGTAAAATGCTCCATAGACTGTGCCAAGCGGACGGCGCCCCAGCCATCACGCCTATGATCCAGGGCTCAGACGGGTCCCTGTACACGTCACCGGCAGAGGTAGCGGACGAATTTGCGTGACACTTCACATCTCTGTATGCCCGCAAGGAGCAGATCTCTGCCGAACTTATCGCTGAGTTCCTCAGGGACATTCCGCCTCACCGGCTCCCTGATTCAGTGCGGGAGAACCTGGAGGCACCCATTACATTAGAGGAGCTGTCTGGTGCCCTCAGTGCGCCCGGGTCCCAACGGGTTCCCAATGGAATTCCTTTGGTCCAATATGATCCTATTGTGGCCTCACTTGTTGGTAACTATTGCGGATGCAATCGAATAGGGCATCACCATCTGCTCCATGGTTCACAGACGATCTTCGCTTACAGCGTCAACACTGTAGGAACCTGGAAAGACGGTGGCGAAAGCTCTATAATCCTGTAGATAGGCAGACTTATAAAGACGCCCTGGCATTATACAAAAAATACATTGTAAAATGCAAAAGTATTTTCTTTTCGGCCCAAATTGAATCAGCCCAAAATTCAGCTAAAAAGTTGTTTCAGGTAGTTGACACCCTGTCCAACCCCCCTACAGGTCCTCTGACGGAACCCTCTCAAGCTCTGTGCAATGCGTTGGCCAGTTTCTTTTTCACTAAGGTCTCCACCATCTACTCATCTTTCTCCCTCTCTACTAGTTTTGCTGCCCCTGATTCCCTTTCTCACACGCACAAGTTCACCAACTTCCTTCCGGTCTCAACTGAACATATCAGTAGGTTGGTCACTTCCATCAAGTCCGGCTCTCCGTTTGACCCATGTCCCCCCGCGATATTAAACACTCTTACTGAAGTCATAGCACCTCCTCTAACGGATCTATGTAACTCCATTTTCCATTCAGGTACCTATCCGGAAATCTGGAAAAAGGCAGTAATCAAACCACTTTTGAAAAAACCATCTCTAGATCCCACTGACTCAGCTAGTTATAGGCCCATTGCCTGCCTACCTTTCCCTGCCAAAATATTTGAGTCAGTTATGAACCTGCAATTATCTGAGTTCATCGACCATCACAATCTATTAGATGATACTCAGTTCGGGTTCAGGAAATATCATGGCACAGAAACGGCCTTGATAAAGGCTACCGATGAGATCAGGTCCATCATGGATCAGGGGGGAGCCGCAATCCTGGTACTCCTTGATCTGTCCGCCGCCTTCGACACGGTCGACCACTCCATCTTGGTCGACCGTGTCGCATCCATGGGGGTCACGCATTGCGCAAAAGATCTCATTGCCTCGTTCCTGGCTAACCGAACTCAAGCGGTGAAACTGGGTAACTTCTACTCACCCACGTTCTCTCTCCCTTGCGGGGTCCCTCAGGGATCCTCGCTGAGCCCCACATTATTTAATATATATGTGGCGGACCTGGCGAGGGTTATAAAAGCTCACAAGCTGCGGCTAACTACCTATGCGGACGACACCCAACTCGTGCTGGCTGTTCAAAAAGACGGTCCCGCCGTCGCCGCTAAATTCCAAGAAGGGATGATGGCCATCAGTTCATGGATGGCGGATAACAGTTTAAAATTGAACTCGGACAAGACCGAGGTGCTGACCTTTGGCAGGCCTTCTCCTGAGTGGTCTTCGATCTGGTGGCCCATTGATATGGGTCCCCCCCCCACTCCAGTGACCGAGGTCAGGAATCTCGGCATTATGTTCGATAATAAACTGTCGTTTAAGCATCACGTCAACGCTGTGGCGGCATCCTCCTTCCACATGCTGAGAAAAATCAAGAAGTTACTGCCATACCTTCCCTCAACTGCAGGAAAAACCTTAATTACCACCCTTGTTTTTTCAAAAATGGACTATGGCAATGGCCTCTTCCTTAATGCTCAGGAGCAGGTACTGGCCAAGCTACAATCAGTACAGAATGCGGCAGCCAGATTACTGCTCAATGTTCCATTTCGTCATCCCACATCTGCGGCCTTACACCATCTGCACTGGCTTAGAGTAAAGAGTCGGATAAAGTTCAAGGCTCTATGTATAGCCTATAAAGCTATCCATGATTCAGGACCTAAGTTCCTGAAGGACGCTCTCCGAATCTATGTTCCTAATAGAACTTTACGTTCAGCCTCTACGCACTTGCTCCCGGTACCACGCACCAGAACTTCCACATGGGGAGACAGACGCTTTCTGGTAGCAACTCCCAGGCTGTGGAACTCCCTTCCATTGGCTATAAAAACTGCCCCCACCTTCATGATGTTCCGCAAGCTCTTGAAGACTTGGCTATTTAACCAGTAACCCCCTCAGATATTTTTGTTACTAGGATGTTCCACATGCGCCGAGACACCCTTGGGTATTCGTGCGCAATAAAAATCTCATAAACATAAACATAAACATAAGTCTGCCAGAGGACTGGCGGCACGCGGAAATAGTGCTATTTCCTAAACCTGGCAGACCCCCAGAGGACCCATCTTCCTACCGCCCCGTCTCTCTTATTAATTTTGAACCCAAATTGTTGGGGAAGGTCTTGGCCGACCGCCTTTGCGGGTGCGTCACCGATCTGATCCACCCCGACCAGTCGGGCTTTATGCCACAGAGGGCTACGAGACACATCATCAGGCGCGTTCACAATGCCATTGCTGCGGCCCCTACGTTGGGCCACCCTGCCGCCCTATTATTGGCCGATATTGATAAGGCAATCGACTCCTTAAGCTGGGTCTATCTTTTGCAACTACTCTAAGCAGTCAACTTTGGGCCCCGTTTCCTGACCTATGTTCGCCTGTTGTATACGAATTTGACAGCGTCAGTTCGTATTGCTTGATACCGCTCCCGCCCATTTCCGATTCAGAGAGGTACCCGCCAGGGCTGCCCGCATTCTCCATTGTTGTTCGCCCTGGCGGTCGAGCCCCTGGCGGCCTGGGTAAGAAGCGACCTGGTGCTCAGGGGGTTCGATTGGTCCCGCTTGCGGTCAGATCGTATAGCGCTAGACGCTGACGATGCCCTATTTTTTATGACTGACCAGTGGTACTCTGGACCCCGAATCTTGGAGATCCTCAGAGTGTTTGGTAGCACCACTGGCCTCCACACTAACCCTGCTAAATCCATTCTCTTCCCGGTATGTGGACATCAGGGCTGTCCCGGGCCACGGATGGGTTCAAATATCTGGGGATTTACATCTCCCCATGCCCCAAAATCTCTTGGGCACACAATATTTCCCCCTTAATGGTTAGCCTAAAAAACGAGACGGCGGTGTGGTCTGCTCTCCCGTTGTCCCTCTATGGGCGATCGGCCATTTTAAAGATGGTGTCCTTGCCTTGGATATTATATCGCCTCCAAAATTTCCCATACCCTATCCCTCGCGCCTGGTTCGCACAGGTGAACGCAATTCAAAATAACTTCCTATGCGGAGGTGGGGCTGTTCGGGTAGCGCTTCGCACCTGTTCACAGTCATCGTACTGTGGAGGGATCGCGGCAGCTGACATCTATTCCTATTATGTTGCATCTCACATCCTTGTGATCACTGAACTATGGTACAATTCTCCCACAGACCCGACGTATGCTATTGAACATGCCTGCATGGATCTGGTTCCCCTACTCCATCTATTATACAGTTATACGAGGCTAGATCATCTACCGCCGGCTGGCAGACAAGCCATACAGCTGTGGCGGGCTAAGACCAGGTAGATGGGATGGAAGGGGAGACTAACTCGACAGACCCCCCTGAGGCAGGGTACAAGCCTCAAGTCTGCTACTGCACTGAGGGGATTTCGAGGATGGGACCTGGTGGGGATCTCGACCCTAGGGGATGTCATGAGGGATGCCACACCAAAATCCTTTCAACAATTACAAACAGATTTCAGCCTCCACAAGTCACAGTTTTACAAATATCTACAGCTCCGACATGCGCTCTCCCCTCAGATCCGCAATTTGGAAACCCTCCCTGAGTTTCAGCCTTTGGAGGGTCGTCTAATAATGGGGGACCTCGGATTACATAAACAATTAGACAAATTTAACAAACACTGACGACACACACCCCCACTACTTTGGACAAGACCCGACAGGCCTGGCAGGCAGATATTCCCGATTTAACAGATGACGACTGGGCCGAAGCGATAGCCAGCCCTAGGGGCGCAGCTGTCTCCACACGCTACAGGCTCATGCAATTCAAATATTTGCATTGAGTTTATTATACCAGGGTATGACTGTGGCGGATGGGGGTCATTCAGTCCCCAGTATGCTTGTGGTGCGTCTGTGAGGAGGGGTCCTTTTTCCATACCGTGTGGACTTGCATGGCCCTGCAGCCCTTTTGGAACAGGGTTTGATCATGTCTCAGTGAGGTGTTGAGTTGGGTGCTCCCATTAGATCCACGGTTGTTCCTATTACATTCCACAGACAACATTGGGGGGAATCGCTATAAACAACATCTATTGTTCCTTGCCCTTACTATTGCCAAGAGGGACATAGCGCAGTGTTGGAGGGCATCCTCTCCTCCGACCATAGGCAAATGAAAGGCTGCACTAGATAGGTGTATGGGAACTGAGATCGCTGTCTTTGCAGCTCGGGGCTGCCCCCGGAAACACCGTAAGATTTGGACACGATGGGCGACTTATCGGGGAATTAACTTGCCCCCTCTGCCGGAGGAAGACTCATAAAAGTTACCCTTTGCTCCCCGCCCTGCAATACCCCGAACTATGTTGTTTGACTGTATCACCGCCTTATTGGAATGAATAGTGGGAATCTGTTGCATTATGTACTATATTTAGGGATCTGACCACTGTCTGCATATTGTTTATATTGCTTTTATCTTTGGTTTACCTGCATGTTTGGCAGAGGCTGTTTATTTTGGTGGAAATGGTTATTACTGCATATGCTGTTCAAATGATCATGTATGCTACTGTGGGGCATCCGCCCGATATATTGCAAAATGACCAAATAAAATTTGTTGTTAAAAAACAAAAAAAAATGATAGGGAAACACATTAATAGCGGCTTAAAAAATGACAAAGAAAACCAGTATATTTAATTTATAGAATTCATTATTAAAATGTAAATGTCTTTCGCTGAATTATTTCAAGATATGTGAAAATTATGGTATTTTGTTATGAAAAAATGGGATAAAAGCTGTATATAAAAATAGCTTATGAGTTAGTTTAAAATGTAATTATATTATTATGTTTAATAAAAAGAATACTAAATAAAGTGTGTTACATTTAATTTGCTATATATAAATTACATGTATCCAAAATATTCCTATCAAAAAAATGTATTGTGAAATATTATAATTTTTCATAATGATTTACATATTAATATGTCTATTTTAATACAGTATACTTTCATATGAATATATGCATATTAAAATACACATCTGCCATTGTGTATATATTATTACATATTAATCTATAATATATGCAATAAATGTATAGTAAGACACTGATTTAGAAACATTAAAACTAAGGGGCATATTATCAAGCACGGCGTTATAATTATCGCCGCTTTAGTGGCAGAAAACTGTTGCTAAAGCGGCGATAATGGGCTTGATAATATGCCCTTGAGAATTCCAATAGAAGCCCATGTTGACACCAGAACATGGGCTTCTATTGGAATTCTCCAGGGCATATTATCAAGCCCATTATCGCCTCTTTAGCGGCTGTTTTCTGCCGCTAAAGCGGCGATAATTGTAGCGCCGTCTCTTGATAATATGCCCCTAAATAATTACCTATTATAGTTTTGTAAGTATCGATAATAATGTTGAGAATATTTTCTTTAACTCTAACAAAAAATCATCTTTTTTTGACATACATTATTTATTTTAGGGAAGAAACCACATTAAAAAACTTAAAAACACGAGTACATACATCATAATTTACATGGAATATAAAAAGATGAATATTTTTTGCATTACAATGAATTCCCCCATTTAAGTGCATGTTTCAGATATAATGGATCATATTTGTAAAACTTTACTTCTACAGTGCCATGCATACAATAGATATCTAGCTATCGAGTAAACAACCCATTCTGTGGTTTGTGATCTTAGTATCTGAATTGCTTCCTTTAGATGGTCTATGAAAAACATTCGGCAAAATTAAATAATCTGAGTTTTCTCAGTTTAGCATAAGCAGGATAAAACACAGAAAGTGCTCATTCGACTCGGAATTTGCTTTGCACACAGGGCAAATGGAAGTGACAGAACACTCTCGATAAGTATTTTTGAAATTATTCACAGGCAAAATGCCAAATATGAACTTCAAAAATATAGATCACACTTTGGGTGGTTCAATTCAACCTAAAAATGGCTCAACAGCCATACTACATTTGAAATTCAGAAATCTATTAGTTAAAGAACTGATGCTAGGCTTAGATTGCCATCTTTCTTCAATGTGCCTCAATTGCTTTGACTTTAATTGGGCTATCATATCATTAATGATCAAGCAGAATGTGGCCCTAGCTTGTACATCCAGCACTTTATGTGCCTAAACAAGGGTAATGAGACTGAGGTGATCAAACCTCTTACCTCTAAGAATATTTAGTGCAGGGGAATGGGGATTTACATGTTCATTCTCTTAACTAGTAAATCAATGGTTTCAGGGCTGCTTCATGTGATATATTTTTTAATCCCACATCAAAGCGCAGCGGGATAAGTGGAGTGCTGCAAGGCAATATAAGTTCAGGTCGCATAAATCTGTTCTCTGTTTTCTCTAATCCCCATGTTTGTTTTTCACCCAATACATATATTATGTACAAACATACTAAGGACCTTATTATGATTTTGGCGGTTCTCCTGTCGGCCCGCCACCATAGCACCAGCAGGAGGACCGCCAAGCTCGTAGTGCATCCACCCGCCAGATTACTAGTGCAATCCATGGTGGGTGGGCGGTTCTACGGCGGTCTCACAGCGATGGTCTGTTATGCTCAAAGGAGAGCCTTAACAACAGAACGCCGCTGTGACAGAGCCTGCAGAATTTTCCTGCACAGTGTGGCATGCACCATGTCATGCGTGCCACACCATACAGGACATACATTATTTATTTTAGGGAAGAAACCACATTAAAAAACTTAAAAACACGAGTACATACATCATAATTTACATGGAATATAAAAAGATGAATATTTTTTGCATTACAATGAATTCCCCCATTTAAGTGCATGTTTCAGATATAATGGATCATATTTGTAAAACTTTACTTCTACAGTGCCATGCATACAATAGATATCTAGCTATCGAGTAAACAACCCATTCTGTGGTTTGTGATCTTAGTATCTGAATTGCTTCCTTTAGATGGTCTATGAAAAACATTCGGCAAAATTAAATAATCTGAGTTTTCTCAGTTTAGCATAAGCAGGATAAAACACAGAAAGTGCTCATTCGACTCGGAATTTGCTTTGCACACAGGGCAAATGGAAGTGACAGAACACTCTCGATAAGTATTTTTGAAATTATTCACAGGCAAAATGCCAAATATGAACTTCAAAAATATAGATCACACTTTGGGTGGTTCAATTCAACCTAAAAATGGCTCAACAGCCATACTACATTTGAAATTCAGAAATCTATTAGTTAAAGAACTGATGCTAGGCTTAGATTGCCATCTTTCTTCAATGTGCCTCAATTGCTTTGACTTTAATTGGGCTATCATATCATTAATGATCAAGCAGAATGTGGCCCTAGCTTGTACATCCAGCACTTTATGTGTCTAAACAAGGGTAATGAGACTGAGGTGATCAAACCTCTTACCTCTAAGAATATTTAGTGCAGGGGAATAGGGGATTTACATGTTCATTCTCTTAACTAGTAAATCAATGGTTTCAGGGCTGCTTCATGTGATATATTTTTTAATCCCACATCAAAGCGCAGCGGGATAAGTGGAGTGCTGCAAGGCAATATAAGTTCAGGTCGCATAAATCTGTTCTCTGTTTTCTCTAATCCCCATGTTTGTTTTTCACCCAATACATATATTATGTACAAACATACTAAGGACCTTATTATGAGTTTGGCGGTTCTCCTGTCTGCCCGCCACCATAGCACCAGCAGGAGGACCGCCAAGCTCGTAGTGCATCCACCCGCCAGATTACTAGTGCAATCCATGGTGGGTGGGCGGTTCTACGGCGGTCTCACAGCGATGGTCTGTTATGCTCAAAGGAGAGCCTTAACAACAGAACGCCGCTGTGACAGAGCCTGCAGCATTTTCCTGCACAGTGTGGCATGCACCATGTCATGCGTGCCACACCATACAGGAACGGGGGTGCAATTCTAGTGGGACACAACATGTGCCCCCCTGCATGCACTCCCAGGCCCAGAAGCGGCCTGTTAGATCCCCCTTCCTTGCATGTCCGCCACCTTTTTCATGGCCATCTCACAGACCTGAAATGGGCGGTGGACATTCAAATCAGAATATGCCAGCATCGCACCACCAGCATATTTCTGACCATTTCAAGACTGCTGGTGCAGCGGGATCCTTGATCCCGGCAGAGCCGGCGGCCTCATGGCAGTCCGACCACCACACTCATAATACGGCGGGCTGACCGCCTGTGTGGCAGTGATCGGTCCGCCACCACGAGTATGGCAGTCCTGTGGACCACCATACTTGTAATAAGGCCCTAAGTATAATTAATGTAATAAATACAAATATCAAAAAGTATACCCACTAACATAAAGCAAATTAAATACCCAAACTCGCAGGCATTATCTAGAAAAATATATTTGTGGGTCCTGCACCTGTCTTTTAACTCCAAACAATGACCCATTTGGAAAAGTGTTGAATTTTTCAGATTTCAGTGTAACCTTTCTAACTCTAAAACATAAATTACTGGGTTTAATTTTGGGAAATGCAGATTTTGTTTTCTAACTCATTCTAAATATCACTGGGGATGGATTTGCTTTTGGGGAGTGCAGGTTTACTATTATATTATTAATTGTACTTATATTATGTATAATTTTTTTTTAATGTACTAAATAAATATATAACAATTTAGAATTACATTTTTATATTTGTTATTTCAGACCGTATATATCCACACCCTGTTTTCATTTAAGCACAACTTCAGATGTGTGAACTTAATGAATTTATAATTTATTTAACTTATTTTACATTATTTCCTACGGGGTTTTAGTGCTCAAGCCTGCCTCCATTGTTTTCTATGGAAGTGTGTCACAGTACCAGTGGTTACCATGTGTAGCACCTGTCTTACTCCAAGGCTGGGCTGGAGTGCAACTTTTCTTACCATTAGGGTTCTAGAATTAGAAGTGTATTTTGTGTATTGCAGTTGTCTGACTTTTAATTGGGTGTGATTTGTATTAGCATGTCCCTCCCTAAATCCTTGCTTAAAACTCAATAAACCCATCCCATTTAGTGGTAATTATTCCCCATTTTACTAACATTCCCCCTTGTCCCTCCCATATATACCACTAAAACAGGTATCCTTCCACTTGTGTGGGGATCTCAGCCTTTGGGCAGGGCCGGACTGGAAATGCAAACCAACCCTGGCAATTGAGTCAGACCGGCTGCAAAGGGGAGGGTGCTGGTGGTAAACACTGCTGCTGCTTTTCATACAGAGGACCGATATTGCAGCGCTGCTGCAAAACCAGCCCCCTGTACCAAAAACGGCCCCCATCCTTCCGGCCCACAGGGAAAATGCCCAGTGCCCGCTACAGCCAGTCCAGCCATGCCGTGGGGTCCGAAATCTCTGTACAGAAATGAGAGGAATAAAAGAAGTAGAGATTTCAAAGCAAGTCCAGGGCAGGGAAGAAGTTGGCTTCAGCTGGTTACAAGACACGTCGAGAAGAAACTCATGATTAACTGTAGCACACTGCAGCAAGCCCATGTGTAGTCAGGGGCATTATCAACCTTTCAATGTACAGTGTAAGGTATGATTGCAAAAAGATAACTGAAGGGTCGATGAACACAGCTTCCATTTGGCTGTTGGCAAAGGTCAGAAAAACAAAGTTCATGAAAGATTTTTGCAAAGGTCAGGAAAACAGTCAAATACCTTGGGTGTTGGAACAAGTTTATAGTAAAATGCTGCAAGCTGTACCGTTTACAGATTCTCCCAAACTGTAAATGTGTCACCATGGCTGGGCTGCTGCAGCAGCTAAACAGCAATAAAATATCATGGCGGACCCTGTGCATTAGCGCTGCAGTGGGTGATATGGAGATCTGCCATCTGCACATTGCCAAATTGGCAGTTTTCATTTTATTGTAATACTTCGTGCTTTGAGAGGTTATATTTTTTTTAAAAAACACAATTAAACTACAGTGGCATCCAAATAAAAGAAAATTGAACGATGTTTGCAAATACGTTATAACTTTCGCAATATTAAAAAGCGTAATTCCTCAGCAAATGTATCAGTTCAATGAAAATAAGTGTCATTGATCCCAAAAATCTGGTAGAATCTTGCCTTGGAGCTTGAAAGTGCCAGATTGCTTAAAGGTTCTTGAGAGCTGAATGACGTGTACTGGGAGATGTTCATGTGGCCTTTCTGTCTGGAATGCTTTTGGGCCTGATGACCACTCGCCCGAGCCAGATATAAAATTATTGCATCAAATTAAAACTCAGCACCAAGGTGTTGAGAATTTATCAGATGCCATAAATATTGTGTATTCACAATTTTTAGAGAGTAAAGCAGATTTTGAAGCTAATCGAACAAAAAATATTTCACAGAGAAATTTCTCATATGACTTGTGAAAAAACAGATGCGTGCCATGGCCACATGAGCTACGCAAGTGACTTACACAGACTGGACTGAGATACCATGGGCCCAGAGTCCCATGAGCCTTTTGAACGTAGATACAAACATGCATATTCCTGCCTCACGACGGACTGGAAAGTAGCAATAGAAAGCTTGGTGAGATGTTTTTTTATGCACGCAAAAAATGGGGACAATTTGGACCTCATGACAAAAAGCATTGTGGAAGACTCGAATTTCGCACGAGGAGTGCAAAAACATCTGGTAGTTTTCAGAAGATAAATAGATAATCCCGAATAAAAAAACATGCAACTTCACACACCTCCTTTAAATAAGTGAAGTAAAAGAAATTGTTATTCTAACTGTTCACATTTTACATCTTTTTGTTCCACATTCATTTTTCTTACGGGTTTGCCTTTGGCATGCATTTTAGCAATAAGGTTGCGGCCTCATCAAGAATGGTGCTGGAAGCTGTGCAGAGTGGTGTAGAAGACGCTGTTGAATATTGCCTTCTTTTCAATTCTCTCATCTCTATTTCACACTGGATGTATTCTTTCTACTTGACCTGGAAAAAGTTGAATATTATTTCTTTCTAAGTAAATGTCAGATGACAGCAGGGACCCAAAATGGTGGCCGTTGTGACATACCTCCTGGTTTCTGTATATATATTACCTTTTTGAACTTCCACAACAGGTTTCATCATCCCTTCCCAAACATCAAATGACAGTGCTTCAATTGCTGTCAATCTTGTATATGTAAGACAGTAGGTGGCCGCAAAGCTAGATCCACTGTCTCTCGCAATCCCCAGCATGGGCCTATGCTGTCTTTGACCTTGCAGCATAAAGAATACTACATTTTGGACAGCAGCAGTGCACAGTCTGTCCATGAAGACACCTTCTGTTCAACAAACCCAGCCCTCTGATATACCTTAGTAAAATAAATTGTTGCCCAGAGATTTTCATTTTTGAATTGTGTTTTTGGATCATTAGAGAAGTAATTTAGCTTGGGTAGACTTTGCTGATCCGTGCCAAATTTTTCTGGATTACATTTTTGAAAATGGTGGATGTGATGCAGTGAATATGTAATATTTAAGCAACCATGAGACCTATATACTTCATTTTGGTGTCAAGTAGTCTTATAGAGGCAGAAAATAACTCCTCAGAGCAACCCTTCCACCATTTGCCACAAAGGCAGCTATAATATAGGAAAAAGAGACATATATGGAAACAAAACAAATAATATTGGGTTTTAATCCTTTTATGTATACACCAAACAATGTTTATGGCCTGAATATGGAAAAAAATATAATGTTTATCACTCCTGTTTTAGAAACATTTTCATAGTTCAATTTCTTTCATTCTTTCGGCATTCGCTTGTGCTACATTTGCAGAATGATGAACATTTGAGAAGAGCATATCGACAGGGACATCTTTTTGTAGCACAGGTTTTGCAAGTACATGTTCGTGTAAGCTCTGTGGGTAGAGGCTTTCGAAATTTCATAGGTTTTAGCACCCCATCAATATCATCCCAACCAAATTCATATGGATCTTTTTCTACATATGCATGATCCAAAACATTTCCACATCTTCTAATCAGGTAGAACGCACTTTTAATGTGTCGACGCACAGAATATAGGAAACACAAGGAGATGATGGACGGAGCACTGAAACTTTTCAGACACTCACCCCCAGTCACACATCTGGGTTCAGGGACAGCTTTAGCGCTGGTGGTGTCCTGTGCGACAATGTTTGTTGGTTCCCCCCCCAGTGACCACCTCTGCCACGGATTCCCTCACTAGCACCCTTTAAAAGTGCACCTCAAGTCTCCATAACCACTGTCTCTCAGATTAATTTAGTTTTGTAGCACCACTCATACCAGTGTTAGGTGTCAGAGCACTTTACATCACACACACATTGCACATAATATGTGTGTAAATCAGTATATAGGAAATGTTACATGAGACAGGACTACAAGGTGTAGTGTAGGAGTGACATGTCATCGATATTGGTAGGCAGTATAGTTTAAAAGTCCTTATTCTGGAAAAGCACATATGTAGAATTTAAAAAATAACATCTTTGTTAGGGGTTCTCTTTAATAATACGAATTGTTTTCTACCCAAATGAACCTTTTTGGCAAGATCAGGGTAAGGAAAGACTGGACAAAAAAACATATGGCGCTAACATATAGCTTGCAGTTTGCATGCAGCTCTTTGATGACAGTTAATAGCTCAATGTTCTATATTAGGATTTTGACTTATAAACGACAAGTAACAAAAGGAGCTCTCTTACAGGAGCAGGAACCCACTGACAAATTTACATTTGATGCACTTTATTTTCTGCATGGTACACATTCTTAGCAGTGGGCATTTTAACAATCTGCGCTATCTTAGGATGAGTCAAAGCTTCCACCAGACACACCCTCTTTCCAGTAAGACATTAATCACCAAAGTTATCTTTACATTTTAATTGATGCTTGCAAATTGCTGGAGGCCAGGAACGCAGCAACAGGTACTTTTAAAATGATAATATCTTTGCAAAAATGACGCCCCCACCCCAAGTAAGCGCCCGGTGCAGTGGTACCGATTACACCACCCTAGAGCCAGCCCTGTCTGGGTTGAATCCATCATCCTTCTTTAGCTCACTTCAACACCCCAGTTCAGACACAGCTATATGCAAATCAGTCTTGACCTTGTGCCTCATGGGAGCAGTCCAGCCCGAACTGCCAAGCCATGTCTTCCCTGGACTGGAAACAAGCATCCTGGGACCGGTTTCGGGGTAACACCCCTCATCAGCCAGGCTAGAGGAATATGAAAACAGTCGAAAGTCACTTAGCAGAACTGGTCTCTTGAACTCACTGTACCGAAGAACGTAAAATGTGTGACAGTTAGAACTCGTTTTCCATACACGCTCAAGCTATTTTTCTATATATCTTTAAAGTCACATTCTTCTTCTTTCTCAGCAAATCCTTTTAGAAACTTTACAGGTTCAGCAATAAAAACTCCAAGCTTTATTCCAATTTTGCTCATACTGTCATCACATGTAAGATTATGTGCCTTAATAAGAACACTGGCCATCTTTAGGTCATGTTTCTTGTACAGAATATGAAACAGGATTGTGTTTTTTCTCGCCTGTTCCATAACGTATCGATAACTCTGACAATCCTTGACATATGACTATGAGTGAGACCCTGCAACTGAAGGGAAAAGGTGTCACCTGCCTATAATAAAGACTGAGCGCAGAAGCGTCTCTGAATGGCTAAACAGATATCTCAAGCGGGGAAACACAGAAATGAATATCTAAAACTTCAGAAAATAACACCAAAATAGAAAGATAACAATGATAACTAGTACAAAAATATATTTTATTCAAAGGAAAACAATCCATACATATAGAAGTACATTTTTATAATATTTTATATATATAATGAGACAAATCAAATAACTTAGTCCAAAGGAATTTGTTGGCCTGCGATTTCTTCGAAACTGATATTGGACTGCGATTCTCTAGTGGGATCCATGAAATTACCTTCTATACTCTGCCTGATTGTTCTAGATATCTCGTGACATCAGGATCGATTGCCACCAGAAAGGGGCCTTCGTCCCAGCACAGACTCGTAGCTGGGCGTTTGCTGGCTTCAGACAGATACTGTGTTTCCAGCCCTGGAATTTTGGGAAACCATTTTCGTCATGATTCTGTCATTTCTCTAGATCTTTAGCTGTGACAATTCATGGCACAGCTCCCAGGGAGCCTTTGTTTATCCACTGCGTCAAGAATACATTATCTTTCTCCATAGTGAGCCTGGCTTTTGGCCGCAAGCTGCATCAGACGCTAGCATTGGAAAGCCAGCACGTACTGCGATTCCACGCTTGGGGTCATCATTAGCTGTTAATAGAACATTGATCTTCTGTTAGGCATCCGATGTGCTCCCCAAACATTCACACGGCACACCCTTTGGAATCCATTTCGCTTGTGCCCGAAAGAAGGTGGCGGCTACATTCAAGCCCTTCACCGGTACGTGTGTCAGCACTGTTTTTTTACAGGAACCATATAGTGGTACATATAAAGCAGTTGTGGAAGTTGTTTTTATCAAATGTGCTTTCTCTATCACTTCTTTTTCATGGATATATGAATCTAATGCTACTGAATAAACTAACAGATATATGGCAATGCTTGATTACTAGTTTATCACTGCAAATATTATGACACTCCAGACAACACTTGGATGCACATTAGTTTAAAGCAGTATGTTCTTTTACCCAGATACTGGGTTGTTTGTGGTACCACTATTACTTTTAGTTGTGGCCCCTGTCTATATATGTGCATTTTTTATAAGTATGGTTTATGATAGATGCATGAGAACGATTGCTGTATGATTGAGCTTATGAATGAGTGCTGGGTTGTAACTAATATGATGATGTTTTAGTTTATATTTTGCTGTGTTTCATTTATACTATTGAATATTTCACTTGCTATATTAAAGTCTTTTCTCAGGTGCCTTTTGTTAACAAATTCCAATGGACTATGTTATTTGATTTGTCACATTATATATATAGAACATTATAAAAAGGTACTTATATATGTATGGATTGTTTGCTTTGAATAAAATATACTTTTGTACTAGTTATCATTTTTATCTTTCTATTTTGGTGTTATGTTCAGATGTTTTAGATATTCATTTCTGTGTTTCCCCGCTTGATATATCTGTTTAGCCATTTAGAGATGCTTCTGCGCTCAGTCTTTATTATAGGCATGTGACACTTTTTCCCTTCTGTTGTAAGGTCTCACTCATAGTCATATTTTCCCGAAGCCACCTGCCTTCATTTATTTTTCGGGATCTCTTTCTCTTTGTTTGTAGAATCCTTGACAAGTGAACATTGAAGCAAACCTAAGTAGCACAATAATAAAATCTGTGTCATGTGTCAGTACAATGACTCAACATGTGGCACAACACAGAGGGCAGTTTCCTCAAATTTGCTATTAAGTTCTTGGACAATATGTCCTGTAACTTTTAAATATATCTATGCAGGCACCAACTCCTCATTGACAATCATTCTACTTGTAAGAATTGGAAATTCAGGGTTCACTGAAGCATCAGCAATGTTTTGACAAAACAACATCTCCAAGTTCATCTTGTTCAATGTTGATGACCAGAATTTATCAAGTTGCACAGGTATAGGTGTCACATTTTTGATGCAGGTAAGGTCAATTACTCTACTTTTAGACATTCGTCTCATTCTCTCAGATTCGTTGACCGATAATTCCAGATAAATGTCAAAGACAATGTGCAGTTCTTGCAAGGTGCACACTGACTTTGATATCTGTAGAATAGTTTGAACGACCTCTCCGAAGTTTTGCATGGATTAATTCCTGACCATTCACAATTGTTACATATAGTCCAAAACAACAGCAGTGTTCAATGAGGATCCCTTTTTTAATTGAAATACTTCAGGTGAAAGGTTTTTTTTTTAGCTCTTGTACGAGTTTGTTCTTCACTGGTTTGGTTGCAACGTTTCCTTCAAATAATGTATTTGTTTGAAGAAGATCATGCGACAGAATGTCTGATAAATTCACCCCTTTCTTTTGCTACATCCATCTCTCCATATTCTTGCAAAAGTTGTTATTTTATAACCTGTTTTGTAGTGGCTGGTTGGACGAAACTCTTTCAATGGAAAATAAAGAGTGGAAGTTTAGCTTTAGTGATTATGTCAACAGCTTTTTCTCTTTCAATACAAATTTCTTCTGCTTCAGTTCTGCGTATAGTTTCGATCCATGTTCCAGGACATCTAGTAGATGTGTCTTCACATCGTTATCCACATATTGTTTGGGAATTAAGTTGTGTAGTCGCACAAGCTCAGTCATTTCAAAGGTTTCCTTGCTGCTGCATGAAATGAAGAAAGCTGTCAAAATGTTTATTAAAAATTCCCTTCTCTTTCCCACAAGTTCATAGTGAGGAGCAGCTTTATGATAGCCCCCTTAATTTTGAATTTGTAATCACGTTGAAAACATTGCAAATAGAAAGGACTTCATGGTAAACTAGATGCCATTGAGCACCATATTCACTTTTACGTGTCTGACCAACAATTCTCTTGGAGCTTTTCTGTGATCTCTTGGTTCATATCTGGACCCAGAGCATTGAACCTTCCCTCTCTGTCTTTCACCATAAAATCTCTTTGGATGAATTTTCTGTAGAGGTATGGTCTTTTCACCTGTAGCTTCTTCACTCTTTCCAAATACCAGGATCCATAACTTAGGTAGTTTGTGCAATCGGATTCTTAAAACACAATAATCAGTGACGCCCCAGTCTTTATGTGCAAATCACAATCACCTTTCCGATCAGCATGCACTAAGGTTTTCACTAGAGCTATCATGTGTAAAATATTTCCCCAGTACTTGCAAAAGTTCTGATTTTTCTTCATATTCTTTGACAAACTCTACAAACTTGGTTTTCTGATTTTGAATTGAGTGTATCGAACATTGCCTGGCTTTCCATAATGTCTTCTGAATGAGGTGCACCCTGTGCCTTGTTCACTTCTGAGAAAAGATATGCAAAACCCAATTTTTCATACTTGTTCCAGAAAGCATCCCAACACAATGTTTCTATAGCCTCAGAAATGATGATCATACCTTGTAACGAACAAACATGAGTTTTATCAATACTGATTGGACAGTTTTGCTTCCAAAGATTTGAGCCTCAATAAGTGCATCGTCTATGCCACATTCAAAGACATAATTTCCTGCACATCGCAATACAACTTTTGTCAAGTGGAAAACGTTCATAACTGGATAAAGATCATCAATTTAAACTGAATTGCTTATTAAAATGTCAGCTACAATATGGAAAACACCTTCATCACAGAAAATTTGCAGGATGGGCGGGTCTTCAAGCAGAGCATGCACATTTGGGATTTTTTTTAGAGCTATATATATTGTTGCTTAGTTTGTGACTGGAGATGGTATTACTGCTAAAAACCCAACTGGCTTTTCTTTATCCTTCAGTTCGCACCGAATAAGCAATATGATACATTCAGTTAAATCAGCTTTGCAGATCGCAGTATCAGGTTGAAGAAGATCCAAGTCCTCAGGCACTTTGAAATTTTCTGGTAGACTGGGATGTGTTGGTGGCTTGTAGTGATTTTGAACACCTTGGCAAGGCAGTTGAGTTATATGTTTGCAGCTTCATTTGTTTATGCCTACAGTTGATAAAGCTTGTATTCCAGCAGCTACTTCATTGGTACTGTCTTGAAAAAGTACCATGGCAATATCGAGTCTGCTGGATGTTCCAGAAAAAGAAGAGCTGTCTTCAAAATCAAAATTATCAAGAGCAGCAGTGGTATATCCTTTCCTGCTATAGTGACTTGAAGTGGTGTGCTGTTGGATTCACAAGAGTTTACAGCATGAGATGCTAACAAGTTCCTGCTTTGTGCTATGGCAATATAACTTGTTGATACACCAATCCTATTAATTGAAGTGATCTGCTCTCTACTTTTGCACTTGTCATAGATTGTGTGGGCAGTCATCATGTATAGTGGAGTGTTCTTTTTGCTGTGATTTAATTCCTAAACATGATTTGGAAAATACAGTACATTTGCACAGCATACGCCTGTCAGTTCATGGGATTGTCTTCCAAGATTCGCTTATATCTTCAAAGCCATCAATGTTGTCGTCTTCTGTTCTGAACCCAAGAACTTTAGTTTGTAACAGTTTTGCTTTGCTGATATTAAACAATTATGTAAAAAATGTTAACACAACATCAGGAATTCTTGTTGACTTCCATGATTTGCTCTGGGGCATCACAAAATTGTCATTAAGTCCCAAATCTGAATCTTTCAGGACATTTCTTAAAATGGACCCTGCTGATTTTATTCATTTTGTGATCTTATTTTGGCAGAACGAACTTCAGGAGTCAAATCAGCTGAGAACACCAGAAGTGGCTTGTTAATATTGTTATACTGACAGAAACAAATTCTGTCATTGTACATTTTCACCAGAAAAATCTTAATTTCATTATTATGGATCAATACAGTTTCATCAATGCTGACCATTATTTCTCTGATCTCACTGAGTATGAATATGAACCCGTAGCCAGCACTGCAGAGTCTCTTTACAACTATATTTGCTTTTTCAAAGAGGGCAAACTTAACTGAAGGCTGGCAGTTACTTTGCTGCTGGTAGCTCATTGTACATTCATATTTTCAAAAGCATGCATGCATGCAGTTCAGGTGCGCATACAAGTCTGCTGCAAATACATGCACCTCGCTGTTTAGATCAGCTTCTCAGCTGAAAACTTCATCGTGGAAGAAACTAGCTGCAGATAAAAACATGTTTTCCCTTTGATTCTCAAATACTCTGTACTTTTATTCCTTCGTCAATCCCTTTATGCCTTTGTTCTGGCTAAACCACAGATAATACATTGAAGATCCTCTGCTTTCTGATCACTTGTTGGAGGTGGACAAGGGGTAGCCATCGATCTTTTAAGTGGGTGGGCAGTGGGTTTCGTTGTTGTCGCTTTCTCAGAAAAGTTGAATTGTTTTGATTCACTGGTTTCTGCAATATTTTAATTTTTTTCCAGGCTTTTTTCCATTATATATGACTTGTAGCACTTGTTGTTACAATGATAAAATATTTGATCCTCACCACCCATCAGTTTCAATCTTTTATGAACTTTGTCTTGCCGTATTTCTGCAGCATCTCAAACTGTCTTCTGTCCAGTTGAAGTTGATGTTAGCTTTTCCTTTAGATTAATTTGGTATAGGACACATTTTTCTTTGTTGAAGGAATCTTCAAATTTTGTAGTTAGCAACACTCTCTCAGGAGGTAAGGATCCTCTGCTACCACCTGCTTCGCTCATGTTTACACATTTGAATCACTGGAAAACCTGAAACAAAAGCAATATTACAATAAATTACCAATATGATGGCTCAAACACATCATTATAGAGCTGCCATTTTGGAAAATGGCAGAAGGGATGCCCTGAGGTGACATTTTCTGTCCCTATAAGACTATCTGACCCCCAAAACCTAGATTTTGACACCAAAATTAAATCTATATGTCTCATGGTTCCTGAAATATTACATCACCACAGCAACTCATTCGCCATTTTTAAAAGTGCTCTCCAGAAAAATTCAGCCCGGACTAGCAATGTCTACCCAAGCTAAATGACTTCTCTCATGATACAAACACACAAATCAAAAATGAAAATCTCTGCCAACAATTTTTTTAAGGAGGTATATCAAGAGGCCAGGACTACCAGGCCAGTGTGCTCAATTCATTGCTTGTCAGGAATGGGGCAACATCTACATCTGGATAATTAGTAAAAATTCTTCTTTAAGTGTCATTTTGAAATGGCATGTAGATTGAAAGAGTGTTAACTTGAGGCATATCATGTGCCTATGCCAAGATAGATTTTGCATTGTTAATATTTATTTCACATATTAATAACTAAAGAATTTAGCTAAGGAATTCAATCTTAGATTTTCATACCTTCGGAAAATATATCAGTCACGGTGTAAACATACTTGCCCTGTCCACTTACCAAAAGTCATGAACGAGCAATTGTGATATCATTGTGTCTTCAAACCAAATAGCTTAAAGAACTCACATTGTCTCTGAAACACAAGCTGGGTGCCATGCCACATCTGCAGTCTAACAATAGAATTTCTTGTTGCAATATCTCCAAAACCTAATGGGAACACAAACAGACAATGTAACCTTCTACGAAATGCCAATGCCTTGTTGTTTAGCTCATCTAAGCACTGAAGAATCATGCAAATTACAAGAAACCTAAAGACTGAATGGGCAGACAAAAAGTCCTTCACTCTTACCAGAACGGCAGAAATAAGATTGCATAAACAACAGATGCTGTCAGTTACCAGAACTAATAATAGGACTTGGTTTGTAATCTTCCTCGACCTGATTCTGGCCATTGAGTATGAGAGGAACAGGTTTGGACCATTTTTTTGTGAGCTGGCTTGTGAGTGCGCTGATTAATTTGACTACAAGGTGGCTTACATTTTCTGAAGAAAAACTACTTACTGCCTGATCTGAAGTGAAGGAGTTTGGGGACATGTACACTGACAGGAGATTTCTAAATATCTGACCAGCTTCCTCCATCAAACGGTTTTAACTGTCCCCTCTTTCTTTTGCACCTGCATGCGCAACAAGAATAGAGTCCTGATTGCAACAGAGGTTCGACACAGGATGACTCCCATGCTACACCTCTATGAAAATCATAAACTCTGGTTTTACCGCATTAGATGATTGGCAAAGATGATGAGTTGGGTTAACTTTTGACTCCTGATAATATCACAGGGTTGACTCTCTTCCACACCTTTAGAACCTCCACAACCTCATTTTCTTCTGGTGGATCAAGAGCAGGTCTAGGACTGGAGACTACGGAAACTAAAGCTCTGTTAAATTATTGTTTCCGTGGCTGCCTTCATAATACCTGAGAACAGAAGTTGCAAGGTCAGTGCCAAGGGTACCAAAAGGGAAGTCCATGTGGAGCTGATGCTACATGTAAATAGCCCTGATGCGTGCAATATTAAAAAGGGATCTTGCTGGTTGCATGCACAAATGCATGCATGTACCAGCGGCTTCTGGAATAAATTATATTACAAGAGTCTATATAGGTGTTGAAGTAGACAGAAAATCCCTTGTGCTTTGGGATCTTCAAATTCAAGTCATGAAGAGGTTAGATCACATCACTTTCATCCTGATGAATCTCCATTGGCTCCCCTGGTCAGCACGCAGCCTCATCAAAACCAGTTGCCTCATTTACAAAGCCATCATGACCAGCGCACCCACTTATCTTTCTGACATGTTCACCATCTCTGGTGGTTATTGGCACACTGACAGCCAGGACACCATAAGACTGCAGATTAATAAAGGTAAAAATAAAAACAGGGCAGCAGGCCATTTCCATCTATGTACCCAGCATCTGGAACAACGTGCGTGTATCCATCAGGACTGCCACAATGCTGCTCTAATTTACAAAAGGGTTGAAGACTCACCTCTTTAAAAGAACACTGCATCACAATGCGTTAAGGGTCCATAACCTAGCCGGCTCTCCTACCATGTGTTGACTTTATACTTGTCTTTGAACTTGTGCATCTCTCCTCAGCCTTTGGGCTAGGTTTGAGCTGTAAAAATGCCATATGCCTCCATACTTACAAGTCATGAGAAGAAAAAAATCAAACCATTAGCCTGAAATAATATACCAAAAAATGATATGTAATCTACATATGATAAAAAACAAAAAACAAAGAGATGATTAATGATAATGGATCAACCTTAAACAGAAAACTTTGAATAAACGAAACTCTGCAGGCCCAGTTTTAGTTACTCTACACCGATGGTTCTTAACCTATTGAGTTCTGTGGACACCCCCTCAGCATCACTACTGGAAATCAGGGCCCTGGCTTTGACAATATCTTCAACTTGGCTCTCAATGCACAAAATTACAGAAACAAGTATGCATCTGACAAATGCACACATTATGAAATATGATTTGCAACTCAATAACAAAATTCAAAAAAACAAAAGCTCTAATGGGAAGGCTGAAGCTTTTCAAAGTTTAGTTTTAGTTCCAGCAAAACAATTTGCTAGACTCTAACTTTGTGTTTTTCCCTACTAATGCATTGCCTCTCTTTGTCAGTGGCTGCCAGTGCTTCCAGTCAGTCCACCAATCATCCATACTTGATTCTGTTTGCTGTACTTTTAGTACTCCCACGGATCGAGCTAATGGTTCCAACCTAAATCTTGGCTTCCAATTTCAAATTCCTAATGGTTACAAAGTGTTTTAAAAGTTTTAGTTTTATACTTTTCTTTGTTATGTATGCACACGTTATCAATCTGCTAATAATATTTAATTTTAAGGACCACTGCACTAGACTTGTCCCAGGCTATGATTGTGTTGCCTCAGGATTTCCACTCCTTAATGAAAATATGACAAATGATCTTGACAATCATTGATTGCGCGCCTGACACAGTGATGCAGATTTTCATTGGGCAGGAAGGGGTGGATTTGCTCCATGAGCGAAACGCCTCAGAATGCAGTTTAGTACAAAAGTAGAAAAATAAGACCCTGTGGTAAAGTCTTGCCGTATAATTGGCGGTATTTTGGAATGCACGAACGAGAGTGTAAGGATAAGGTTTGGGTTATGTCAATGGGCGCAGTGGACCTGCGTTGCTAATGAATTCACTGAGCAAAAGTTGACGCATTGGAGAAAATGTTGAGCATTTTTCTGCTCCATTTATCGTAACCCCAATTAATCCTTGGCCGCACCGAAACGATTGCGCACCTTCCCCACCGCGGGCCGATGCGAACGGTGAGCTGAACGCTCATGCAAATGATTGCACATTTCCTCCTATTAATCAAGGTACATTTAATATGCAAATAATAATTTTAATCATGGCACAAAAAAAAGGCAGAATGGCGTTTTAAGATGAAGAAGCCAAATCTTTGATGGAATCGGTGTGCGAGGGCTGTGATGAAAAAATCTATATATTTAAGTATGCTTGCATGTTCATGGATCATATATAAATTGCGCACAGATGTGTGTCACATAACCACCGAACGCCAATAGCGCCCAGGACGTTATAGAGGTAAGAAGTAAGATTATTTTAATTGCGAGATCGCGACAGCTGCAGGACAGCAAACATATGCATCACGTAAAGGCACGTTTATAGCCGAAAATAAAACACTGCATACATAGAACGTGATAGTAGGCCGCCATTGAATGAGCTAACAGTTCCAACAATAGCAAACCACACTGCCTGAAAACAATATACATGTTTTCGAAGTTAGGTTATTTAAAATTTTAATCCACGGAGAACTGCAAATACTTGAGGCACTGTGACTGAATGAAGTAACTAGGCGCTAGAGGAATGCAGCACCTGCCACATAAAACAAACACACAAAAACATAAACATAATGCACGTACTTATTTTCTTGTTCTAAGGTATGTACCAATCTTTACTTCTTTAAATTAATTTGCCATAAGACCTTCCTACATAAAATTAATCCATTGTGGGTCATGCTGTCCCTGCAACACACAATTCACTCTATGGAACAGGGTGGCAGGCTTCATTTGCCATACTGTACACTTTGTAGTCTCTTAAAAATACGTTCAAGAAAAACTTTGCTTGGCTGTATAAACTGCATATATTGTAACCTAATAGCACGACCCCACCCCGAATTAATTCTGTGCAGTTTTGTAGCATCCTGAAGCAGATAAATTTCGTTCATTACATGCTGTGTGGTGACTAGGCGGCCTTGTCGCATTTGGTTTATTCCAGCCATGAAATGTCATTAGGCATTACGGTGTCAGGCTGGTCCTGCCACAATAGATTTACAAAACGCAAAATTGTAGAAGGCCGGGCTTAGCCACTAAGGTGTGGCAAAATACATTGCATCAACCCATCATTGATACTAAATAAAATCTGTATGTGAAAACGCTGCTGCACTTTGGGAACCCGATCTCTAATATGATTAACTGGACCTTGCTTTTCAAATTGAACTAGTTTGTTTTTCGAATCTATAAATATCAGTCACATATTTTAAGGATGTACTCAGTTTTTAGTTGCTATAATTAACACCACACAGGCATTAAATTCTGCATTTGAACTTTAACTGTGGGTTGTTGTAATTGGGCATAACTTTAAGTTACACACAGGGAAATCCAATCCATATTTTAGGTCTAGCTGGACAGCGCATGAAGCATTGATTCCAATACTATATTTGGGCGGTGTTAGAACTGGGGGTCTCTACTTGGCTGAGGTAGGTACCTTAGGCCAAATAGGGACCCTCGTTTTCATGTCAGGGAAAGGAAGGACACCTTCTCAGATAGCCCCAGCTCACCCCCTCGGTAGCTTGGCACTAGCAGCCAGGCTTATCTTCAAGGCAAGTGTGTAAAGTATTTACAACCCCGCTCTCAGTAACCCAATGATGACACCACAAATAGACTCCACACGAGTTCCATTAAAACAAGTATATATTTCTATAAAAAAATATATGATGAGACCACACGATATAAATCCAACAAATGCGTATTTGTAATATTCCTCCTGGCCGGTTATTAGGCCAGCCAGCCCTTGTAGGTTCTGGCGGTATTAATGAGAAATTCTAGATGATCCAATGCAGTCCTAATGCAATGCTATGCAGTTTGTAATGCAAGAATCAGGCACTTCGCAATGTGAAAATAATGCAGTTCGTTATGAAACAATCAAGCAGTTCGTAATGCCAAAATAATGCAATGCGTAACGCAACAATCAGGCAGTTTGTTATGCAAACTAATGCAGTGGGTAGTGTAATGCAACAATCAGGTAGTTTGTTATGCAAAAAATAGTGCAATGCGTAATGCAACAACCAGACAGTTCGTAATGCAGAAATAATGCAATGCGTAATGCAACAATCAGATAGTTCGTAATGCAGAAATAATGCAATCCGTAATGCAACAATCAGGTAGTTTTTAATGCAGAAATAATGCAATGCGAAATACACTCTAGCACTCTAGCACCCATCATGGTGCTTTAGACGGTCTCTCCACCACTCATACTTACTCGCGGTCAGCTTCTGCCAACATATGCCCCCAAAACGGGCATGGTGTGAACCAAAGTGCAGCTCCGCACTCCGGCCCCGGTACTGCCACTCCTTGGCAAGTACGGGCCGCGATACGAGCTGAAGCAGAGGCTCGCGCTGCAAGAATGGGAGAGGCGGAGAGCGTCTCTCTTCGAGCCTGCACCCCGCCCCAGGCGGTGACACACGTTACCTGGCGGATGCGACCTCGCTCTCCTCTCCTGTTCTCGCGACTCGAGCCTCCAATACAACTTTGTGGATTCCAGGCAGTGGCGATAACGAAGATCTCAGGCTGCCACAGGGCACACGCACACAGCGTCGCTGAGACTCCCTTGAGCTTCGGGTGTGCACGGTCACAGGGCAATCCTCAGGAAGGTCTCCGGCTGCAAGAAGCACACGCACACAGCGTCGCTGAGACTCACTTGAGTTCCGGGTGCACACGATCACAGGGCAATCCTCACGAAGGTCTCGGGCTGCAAGAAGCACATAGTGTCGCTGAGACTCACTTGAGTTCCGGGTGCACACGATCACAGGGCATTCCTCACGAAGGTCTCAGGCTGCAAGAAGCAAATGCACACAGCGTTGCTGAGACTCACTTGAGTTCCGCGTGCACACAATCACAGGGCAATTCTTACGAGGTTATATCCACACTATCCCCAGGAGCTCCTGGGGGAGGGAACTAGAGGTACGGGGCGCTAGGAGCAGGCCAGCCTCCAACATATAATGTTCATCACACAATGGTCACTACTCCCAGAGTAGTGACCTAAGTAAGACTTAAATTGTGAGTGATGGCATCTCACCAAAAGTGAGAGTTACCAAATTAGTTTTAATGTGGCAGGTAACTATATGGTATTAAAAACACAAGTGAACGGTGATATGGGGAAATTACTGTCCCCTCACCATTGTAGGTGCGGTCGACATGTTTCTGCCAGATGGCCTGGTCGGGTCCGTGGCATTCATCAGGACCTAAAGTAAATATAGGGCTCCGTTCTTACCAGCATTGTGGTGATAAGACGCCACTAGGTGGGGTGACTATATCACACTCCACAGGAAAAAAGAGACTCACTTCAAAGTCCTGGAGTTGCGATCTAATTGCCCCATGGGAGGAGGGCAAAGGAAGACCCTTGTAGTCAAACTTACATCAAGGTGTGTCTCCCGTAAGTGCACCTATGTGTGTGCTCTTCTCCTCCCCGACGGTGAGAAGACAGTAATTTCCCCATTGCACCGTTCACTTGTTTTTTAATACCATATAGTTACCTGCGACATTAAAATTAATTTGGTGTGTGAGACCAGTCCGTCACTTTTGGTGCCATCACTCACAATTTAAGTCTTACTTAGGTCACTACTCTGGGAGCGGCCCCATTTTGTGTTGAACAATTCTTACGAGTGTCTCAGGCTGCAAAAAGCACACACACACAGTGTCGCTGAGACACACCTGGAAACTTTTGTGTTCCTGAGTTTTCACAACAGGGGACCAGCTCTCCTCGGAACCATGGGGACCAGTTACTTCAGGACACAGCACACAGCAAAGTCCTTTCAAGCAGGGGGACACAGCAACACATCAAAGTCCCTTAGCCTCTCCTTGGTTAAATCAGCAAACTGCAGGCCAGCCCCAGAACACACAGCAAGGGTCAGTTCTTTCCTTCAGTCTCTTCAGCTGTTTCTTCCTTGGCAGTGGTTCCTCTTGACCACGAAGTAGTTTCAATCCTTTTTAGTCTTGATCAATCCAACGTTCAGGGGTTTCTGCTCTCATGGGTATACCCCTCCATGTCTTTGAAGTCTTTGTGTTCAGGGGGGCACTGACCCCTGTCCAAACCAGTTCTGGGTGTCTCCCTGCCAGGGACACCTTCTTCCTTTGATAGTGGGGGTCTGGATCCTTAATCACTCAGCAGGAGATGGAGCCATTGTTTTATGGCAGCAGTCCAGGCATCTTCACCTCCAGGGGCTAGTCCTCTCCCCTACACTCCAGATGCAGGTCAGCATGTTGCTGTCTCACCTCCTGCCCTGGGTCAAGACATTCTATCACTTTCAGATCCAGACAGTCAATCCACAACCAGGCAGAGACACACAGAAATGTTAGAGCACGAAAACCCAGCCACTTCTAAAAGAGTGGTTTCTAAACATACAATGCAAAAACCACCTTCACAAAAAGAAGTGTTATTGAATTGTGAGTTCAGGAACACTAAACTTCACCTCTCCATCTTATGCCTTTGGGAAGATAGGCTGGAAACATATTACACAGCCTCCCTATTTTGTCCTATGGGCAAGATGGCCTTTCAACAGTGATAAACGAAATGCCGAGTATTTCACTGTCAGGACATGGTACACACCTCAGTACATGTACTACCTTTCACATACACTGTGACCAGGGGGTACCTTGGACCTACCATAGGGGTGTCTGATGTGCATAGAAAGGGAAGGGTAAGGCCTGGCAAGTAGGTGCACTTGTCAGGACAACATGGTAGTTTAACAAACTGTGCGCAGGCACTGCAGAGGCAGGCCTGAGTTCTTCTCTTTAAGGCTACTTGGGTGGGTGGCACAATTAGTGCTGCAGGCCCTCTAGTGGCATTTGCATTACCAGCCTGGCACACATAGTGCACTTTACTAGGGACTTTACTAGTAAGGCAAACATACCAATCATGGACAACCAATTACCATTACACTTTACACAGGGAGCACTTGCCCAAAGCATCTAAGTTGGCAACATCATGGCAGAAAAAAGGTCTAGGAAAGCAAAATGTTTAGGGAACTTTCGCCAAAAAGGACCACGCACAACAGGCAGCTTCAGGGTGCAGCTGCAGGTTGTATTGCCAACAATATTTTAAGGTATACCTTTGGTATTGGCTGTTAGGTGTTTGGTTCCACATCCAATGGGCCCTTGCCTTGCAAAGCCTGAGGGACGATTTACATCAAAAAGGTACGTTCATATAGCGCAGGTTCAATTATTTATGTCAAACATGAGATGACTATTTAAGGCAATTTTTTGCTATTCTTTTTGTTTCAATAGACTCCCTCTTCCCTCATGAGGTCAGATGGGGCACTTTGTGATCATTGCGAGTGTGCCCCTCACAAAGATAGCACATCACGACTATATTTCGGAGGGACATGCTCACAAATAAAACCATGACACTTGTCTTCACGCCTGCTTCCCAATCAAAACTATTAGTAGTAGCTCCTAAGATAGTAGAGGTCTCAAAGGAACCCCTCTGCCTACAGAGACATAGCTGTCTCCTTAGCCCTCTATGTTTGCGTCTTATAAAACGGGCCTCTGGGCACATGGAGGTGGTCCAAAGGCAGTCAGACACATCTGCTACTTAAAGGCACTAAACAAACTCAAAGAAACGCAGTGAATGGCATCTTATCCTTCAACATTTCCCTTGCTTGACAGCCATTTTAAAAGCATGCAGGGTATGGCAGACTTTTTAATATTGAGTACATTTTTACTATTAAAAAGAGCACTACGTAATTTTCTCTACAAACTTACAACCCCCATTTTGCTTTTTTGGTGATTCTATGAATTCAGAACCCAAACGTCCTTACCTTTGGGGTTCCCAAAGTTCTAAACCAGACAGGTTTAAATCAGTTTAACTAATCAAATATATACAACAGAAAGATATCTCAGCGTCATCTTCCTTGACTTTTTCTGACTCAATCGTTCTTATTCTTCTCCAAATACCCCATAGTGGCTGATTCTCATTCGCCCTGCACTCCACAGAATAATCTTCAGCCTCCCATGTCCCTGCCCTATTGCTTCCCTTTCCACCCCATTGCCAGTCCTGCCCTCTTGCATTTGTTCGTAAACAGATATCCCTTAAATTGCAGTTTAATAGATATAATCGCGGTTATGTGTGCAGCCCTCTAACCTCCTTGTCTGTAGTCCTACTAAAAAACAAAATACATCTTAAAAAATCCAATGTATTAGCGACATGCACGGAAGTGTAGTGCAAAGGTCAGTTTCAGCACAGCAAGCAATGCAATTATTTGCTAAAAATTCAATGCAAATGCCCTTAGTTACCTGTTTAGGAAAAGAAGCGCCTTGATTTGAGTAAACGGCGCCATTCTGCATTTGCGTCCCAGTCACTGACCTCAACCTTATGTCCCTATGAGTCATCTGCAGCCCAGAAGAACACACTGTTCTTATTGGGACCGGCCAAAATGTAGTAAATGGTCATTCCGGCAATGGTGTGCAGTAAAAACCATTCCCGAGCTACTGTTTTAAAAACCAACTACCCTCCATGTTGAGGTATAAAGGTGCATCTACATGTCCTGCTCATTTCTGAATGACGTATGGACTGCAAAACAGAAATACTTGTTCACAAAAGACCAACTTAAATAGTTTCACACCTGAGCTGTGGGAAAACCGAATGAGGAGCAAGACAGTGTCCAAAGAAAATTTGGGAGCTGTTAGGAACAGCCGCATTTTCACAGAAATAAAGAACTCGCAGGTCCATCCCATATTTAAGGAAAGAGAAAAATAATTGATTAAGGAAGAAAAATGCTAAAACACTGTAGAAAGTAGTAAGTATAAATAATCATGAAGTTACATGACTAGACCTTTCTTGTGAACCAGCAAACCAAAGAAATCTGGCATCAAAGGTGTCTTTGGAGGACAATAAGGCACAAACGAAAATCCCCAGGAAATCCCACCCCAGGTGCACGAAGGCCGGTAGCTGTGGGGCAAGAGGGGTCATTTATCAAGTGCTGCGGGTACCTCTCTGTGCTGAGGCCTTGGTTTCAAGTTATGGATGCTGCTACACCTGTCGATCTAGTAGGTTCTTAGGCCCATGCTACGAGTGGGCTCTTCATTCCGATTTGGGCAAACATATATGCGGTGATGCCGCATGAGATATTAACCTATGTCACTCACAGGATAATTTGACCTAGTGTTTGCCCTAGCTTAAGCGCTCAGGCTCTGTAAACGGCTTGAAAAGGTGCGCCACTCCATTAACGCAAGGCTGAATCTCACTTTCACATCCACACACAATTGGCAACACTTCATAAATACTAAAATTAAAATTGGTAACGGAAATCTGATTGCAGATTTGATCCTTACAGACAATATAAAAGGTGCGATTTCATTTTGATGCAAATTACGTGCTAGTTTCTAGTCTCCCTTCTCTGTCTTAGTTTGTACAGTATGGATACATGGAAATCAAGGGTGAGTGCTAATCTTCAATCTGCATGATTCTCACTTCGGAGAAAAGTCACCACTATTCTAATTTTATGGCATGACACGGAGGCCAACATTATGCAAATTCTCCTTTATTGCCACAGCTCAGCAGTAACAATGAAGAGAACATAGAACTTGTGAACATTCTGTAAAACAGTATAAAGTCCATGAGCACACAGCTATCATCCTTCTTTGTTGCTGCTGCTCATAAGATAAGTACCCTCATTTATTCGTTGTTCTTCTCTTATATATGTATCGAGAAATTTAATGTTTTCTCACCCTATTATTATTATCTGATCTTTACCTCGCATGACTGGGTCCTATTGACCCTACCGTGCGTTTGTTTTTCTTTATATAAGACGTATTTCTCGTCTCCTTTGAGGTCTGAATGAGTCTCTGCCTACTCTCTTGCCTTTTAAATCAACCTCCAACTATTATCCCTTCGTGCGCTTGATCGCCTTTTCTACCCCTAATTTACCTTCCGCCCGTCCAGCCAATGCGCTTTTTAAAATTGTGTTTTTTAAACACATGCGTGTCTCTGATGGTTCTAAACGCGATCGCGGGCGCTGCCTAGCGACGTGCTTGATGCGATCCACGCCTGCCCTGTGCCTCCCCGCTGCACACGAGTCTCTCCGCACCCCCGGGCGCATTTTTTACAATCTACCTTGCCTTCTGCCTTCTATCGGGACATCTCCCCTTCCTCACCGAGACGCGCCTCTCTAATCGTGCGTCGCAAACAACCAAATTAAAGGAATGGACCTTGATCAACAACCACGCACGTATGAAACATGCGTGGTTGCCATAGTTATTTAAGTAACAGTTGCTCGCCCCTCTCTAATCACGCGATCGAGGCCGTTATTACTCAATTTCACCAAGAATAATTATCAAGCGGGGATGGATACTTTACCAACGATTATATTCACTATTTAAAAAAAAAAAAGAGGAGAGAATTACGGTAGGAAGACAGATCTAATCAACTTAAAATACTACTACTTTTAATACAATACTAAATAATTGATATAAAGGGGGAAAGACAATTTCAATCAAACTTGCCTTTATTAATCCTTTACCCCCTCCATCATGTCTTCCACCGACACATCGTTAGAAACCAAATTGGACCTAATGGTTTCTAAAGCCATGGATAAGGCCATGGACTCGTTCAGTGAGCGTATTAATAAAAAATTTAACGAAACAATAAATAAAAAATTTGATGTGCTTACAAGGGGATGGGCCTCTACTAGCGGGGCACATAATCTAAACCCCAAAGAAGGGACAGTGAAGGTCCCAAAGAAAAGATCCGGGACACAACAACCAGGCTTAAAATCTAAAAGAACAAAGGTATCATTAAACTCGGACCGATCTCGCTTACAAGGCGGAGACCAGAACGATGCCCAGGGCATCTCGGAAGGGCAGGAAACAGGCCTACAAACCCCTATACAAGTTGACAGCGACGATCAATATGAGGCGGAGATAGATCTCTCATATTCCTCGTCCTTTGATTCGGACATTGAGGTCCAAGAAAATAATTCAACTGTCAACACAGAAGAGGCAAACAAGGCCTCAGGATCAAAAATGGGTATCACTGACCCTTTTGGAGAAATCCTTTTGGAGAGATCCTTTACTAATAAAACACCCCCTATCTCCCGAATGGATACCGTCACAGCACGTAGCAGACTACATAAGCTTCTGGCTAAGAAGAGAGATCCCGAAGGAAGTGAGGTCAAGATTAAGATCAGAATGCCCTCGGCCATCACTCGCAGAAAAAATCGCCTTCACACCTGAACTTGACACTAAAGTCGTCGCATTCATAGCCAAAGGCGCAAAAGACCCAAGAAAAGGCATAGATAAAAGCCTTAGATCATGTCAAGACCGCCTACTTGATCTAATTGGTCCTCTAACTTTTGACATGGTGGAAAACGCATACGTTGGTGGCATCCCTGTTGATGTGAAGGAACTTCGCGAATGGGTACAAAGGTGCATCAGCCTTCTCGGCAACGCAAACACTGCCATATCTACTGAAAGAAGAAATGGCATGCTCCTCAAAATAGACCCTAAACTTATTGAATTGGCCAACCAAGAGGCAGGACCCAGCTCTCAAGGACTCCTATTTGGAGAGGACTTTATACGCGATATGGCCAAATACGTTGGAGCATTTAGCTCCATAGAAAAGTCACAACGTGAAATCAAAAAAGTCTTTCAAGATAACATTTTTGGTCGGGCCGGGAGAATGCGGGGTCGATTCCCCAGCTGTGGACAGTCCACTTCAAGACCCTTCCTGGGACGAGGAAATAGGTTCTAACATACACCTTTCTACAGGAATCAGTCCTTCTACCCTCAAAGACAACGCTTCAGAGGAAGACCGTTTCGAGGCGAGAGGAGGAACAGAGCTTTTTCAACAGGTAGGTCCATCGACAGGCCCTTCAGATACCCCTGTAAAAGTGGGAGGGAGACTAGCTCTTTTCTCTGGCAACTGGACATCAATGACACAAGATCCATGGGTCCTACAAACAGTTCAAGGTTACAAAATAGACTTTATAGATTCCCCCTTCCAAACGAAAATTCCACACGAAATACATTTTTCACAAGAACAGAAAAAACTAGTATCTCAGGAAGTGAAAGATCTTCTAACCAAAGGGGCTATAAGAGAGAGCTCAGAAATAGGTTTCTTAAGCAATAATTTCCTGGTCGAAAAGAAAGACAAAACCCAGAGACCCGTAATAAATTAAAAAAATCTGAACAGTTGGGTTTCCTATCATCACTTCAAGATGGAGGGAATTCATCTTCTCAGAGACGTTTTGAGAAAAGGGGATTGGCTAACACGCCTAGACTTAAAAGACGCCTACCTCACAATTCCGATTTGGCCCCCTCACAGAAAGTTCCTCCAGTTCACCTGGGAGAAAAAACTATGGGAATTCTCAAGTCTTCCTTTCGGTCTGTCATCAGCCCCTTGGTGTTTCACCAAGGTCTTACGTCCGATAGTAGCATGGCTAAGGGAAAGGGGAGTGTTAGAATCCAGGGTCTCTGGTTGGCGCAGGTATGCACTTGCGACAAGCAGGGACCCTTTTCATCTAAGTCAGGGCAAAGGATCACCTCTTTAAAAATAACCCCTGCTCACCCTCTAGGTAACGTGGCGCGAGCAGTCAGGCTAAACTTCCAGAGGGCATATAGGTTAAGCGTTCAGGTTGTCCCACACAATAATCACCTCCCCACCCCACAAAGACACAAGGCTGTATTTCTGTAAAAATATAACTTTTATATAAAGGATTTCTTGCAGGCAGGTTGCTCAAATACAGTTGTCTTGGTTACTCACAGTTCCAGTTACTTGTAAAGGCTTAAGGGCAATCCACAGGTCTTTACATGCCACAGTTCTGTTTCAAATAAGGTCTTTTGGGTAGTGGTACGCTTTGTAGCGCTTGAAATCCGCTCTTTGGGGTGATTCTGGTACACCGTGCCATTTCCCACGCTTCTCGCGTGAGGTACGCTTCGTCAGGCCTTGAGCCAGACGGGCCGTACTGGATGGGGGCGCGTCGTACGTACGTTTTATTTGAGTGCCGAGTCTCACGCTTCACGCGTGAGCGCAGCTGATGCTCTTCAATACTGTACGGTCCGTACAGTCCCAGACACGCGCCGAACCCAGGCGGCAGCGCTTGTACGGTGCGAACCCTCGCAGCGCGAACCCACGCCACAACACAAGGTCCTCACCGCAGGTACGCCTCAAAGCGGGGATGTCTCAGGGGCAGTACGGTGCGAACCAGGCACAAGCTGGGGCAAAGCAATTACGGTCCGTACGAAGGTTAGTACGGACCGTCTATCAGCGCGTAGGGCACAAAATACCTTTTTCTTTGGGGGCAAATGTTCGCAGCTGTCTGCAGATGTCTCCCACGAGTGTCCCACGTCGCGTCTCGGTCCCGGCTCCTCCGTGGCCAGCGATGCTTCGTGGGGCACTCCTTGACTTCTCAGCACACCAGCGATACAGCAGCAGAAGGGGCAGCCTGGGGGCAAGAGCTCAGCGCAGCATGCTGTCGGCTTCGTCCGGTTGGGGCGAACAGTGCCCACGTCCTCACGGGGATTTCTGCGGCCCGGGGGGGTGGCAGAACTCGATGCTCGGACAGGGGATCTCCTCCTCACTTTGCGAGCTACGGCTCATGGGGGTAGTTGCTCACTTTGTTTAGGCTGGTGGGCCCGCACTGTGTTTGCAGTCACGTCCAGCGGCAGATGGTCGCGTTGTTTAGGGAGATCAGGGCTTAAGGTTCTCCAGAGTCAGCGGTGTAGGCTCACCCACGGCAGTCTCTTCTCCTGGAAAGGGGGGGTAGCGCCCAATGTTCCTGGGGTGCAGTTCAGGAGGCAAGTTCTCTAGCAAGCCCTTGGAGATAGTTCAGCACAAGTTAAGACAAAGTCCTTTCTTTAAATTCTTTTCCTCTCCTTCCAGCAGACAGGCACCCACTGCAGGCCAGTCTCTCAGGCAGAGAGACAGTACTCCTCCTTCAGCTTCTCCAGGTCCTTCTCCTTCAGGCAGAGGTTCGTCGTAGTGCAAACAGGATCTGATTTCTTAGGAGCCAGGCTCCTACTTTTATACAGTGATTCTTTTGTTCTTTAGCGCCAGGGGGCCTGGGCCTGGCTCAGTCCAGTTCTGGAGCACTTTGTTATGGTGACTCTGCTCTTTCCTTTCAGCAGCAGGGCAGAGACATCAGCCGATCCACAGGGGGCGGAGCCGGCTTTGTGCTGGCAGGGCACAGGTCTATTCAAAAGTCAAGGTGTACTCCTCCCACCCATCCTGGTGTAATCTCTCTACCCACCACCTGGCAGCCAGCCTGTCTCCTGGAATTCCCCAGCCCTGCTCCTTACTGTTGCTAGGCAGAACACACACACACAGCGCAGAGGCGGACTGAATGGCCAGATCAGTAAGTACTAGCTTTCTAAAAGTAGTATTTACAAACGCAGGATATTAAAATAAACTTTACTAAAAGAAGTATTTTATTATTCTGAGTTCAGGCATACTAAACATGACTTTCTACCATGCTCTATGAGTCCACTGGGATTACAGGGTGTAGTAATTTCAGCAGCCCATTCTGGCCTATGGAGAGCAGGTAGCCTTCAATAGTGAAAAATGAAAATGGCTGTAATTCACTATTAAGACATGCCACACACATCAGGGCATGTCCTACCTTATGCCTACAATGCACCCTGCCCTTGGGCCTAGCAGAGGGGTGACTAATATGTAGTTAAGGGAAGGTTTAGGGACTGGCAAGTGGGTGCACTTGCGCAGTCAGCGCGACAGTACCAGACTGCACGCAGGTTCTGCAGTGGCAGACCTTAGACACATTTTATTAGGCCGCTTCTGTGGGTGGCACAACCAGTGCTGCAAGCCCACCAGCGGTATTTGTATTTACAAGCCCTGGCACTCCTGGTGCACTTTACTAGGGGCTGACAGTAAACCAAATAAACCAATCATGGACACCAATCAATGTATACATTTTACCATAGGGAGAGCATATGCACCTTAGCACTGATCAGCAGTGGTAAGGTGCCCAGAGTCATAAATCAGCCAACAACAGGTCAGTAAAAATACAGGAGGAAGGCAAAAAGTTTAGGGATGACCCTGCAACAAGGACCAAGTCCAACAGGGAGTAAGACTGATAATCTACTTAGACGACATCCTTATCATGGCCCAGTCCAAGGCCAAAATCTATCAACACACGAACCTTACTATTCACCTTCTGGAGCATCTAGGCTTCGTTATAAATACCAAAAAATCATGCACTATCCCTTCACAAGAAACCCAATTCTTGGGATTCATGGTAAACACGATTTCAGGAGAATTAAAGTTACCAAGGGAGAAATTAAAGAAACTCAAAAAGGAACTCAAAAAGATCCTTTCCCTGAAATATTTCCCTTTGAGACTTCTAGCGAGAATTCTGGGTCTCCTCTCCTCGACCATTCAAGCTATATTCCCGGGTCCTCTCCATTACAGAGCCCTCCAGAGACTGAAGGCGAAAGGCTTGAAGTCGAACCTCTCCTACTCCAAGATGACTTACTTAGACGAAGAATCGAGGAAAGATCTCTTTTGGTGGTTGAGGAATGCAGAAGCCTGGAATGGCAAAGCCATCTTCGGAGATACACCAGACCTGATAATAGAGTCGGATGCGAGTCTAGAGGGCTGGGGTGCGACTTGCGCCAACCTTTCCACAGGGGGGCGATGGACACTACAGGAGAAGAATCTCCATATCAACTGCCTGGAACTTCTAGCTGGTTCCTTTGCGGTTCGAAGTTTTTCAAAAAATTCGATCAAATGCTCTATAATGCTCTGCATGGACAATGTCTCTGCGGTAAAATACGTCAACAAGATGGGGGGAACTCGTTCGAAAGGTCTGAGTGAGATGGCAAAGGTTTTCTGGGACTATTGTTTGGAAAAAGGTCTGTCGGTCACGACAGAAAACATTCCAGGTTTGAACAACGGGGTAGCAGACTGGTTTTCGAGAAACTTCAGGGACCCGAGCAACTGGAGGTTGGACAGACAGATATTCCTAATCATTCAACAACAATGGGGCCCCTTCCAGATGGACCTCTTTGCAGACAGATTAAATACTCAGATGACGGAATTTTTCAGTTGGAGACCGGACCCTCAGGCATTGGGAGTGGATGCCTTTCTCCAGAACTGGCAAGGCTTAAACCCATATGCCTTCCTGCCCTTTGTAATGCTTCCACGTCTTCTCTCACATGCTCGCAGAAGATTTCAGGCGACAATGGGAGATCCCTGGCCTTTCGCTCGACGCTTTTAGACTCATATCTGAATCTTGGGCACCTGGAACAAGGAAGGCATATCGACTGGCATGGAACAAATGGGTTCGCTGGTGTCTTCAACGGCATTACGATCCCGTTTCAGCTGATTTAGTTCACATTCTTAATTTCCTATCGGAGAGATTTGCCTCCGGACTTAGTTATAGAACCGTTAATGTCTATAGGTCAGCAATAGCTGCAGGCCACTCATGAGCGTCTCTCTTCTGGTCTATATTGAGGAGCACAGGGCTTCCAGACACTCTGTCTCTAGACTCCTCGGACTGTTTAGGGGTTTCCATCCTTGCATGGTTAATGGCAAGATAGGCCAGCAAAGGTTCAGCAGGACATCTCTCTTATCAATGCCAATTCCATTTTCTGAAGGATTTGTTTTTACTACAAACTTCTTGCTGAAGTCGGGCACCTTGATGGTAGGTGCTGTACACAGTGCTTCGTCAAGGTGTTGAAGGCCTTCCAAAACTCCTCACTCTATATGATCTCCTTTTGCTGCTTCTTTGAAGTCAGCTCTGCCTGGGGGATTACAGTGATGCCATACCCCTTTATGAACTTCCAGCAATAACCTCTTAGACCCAGGAAGCATCTGATCTCAGTCTGGGTTTTAGGAGGCTCCCAAGCCATGATTGTCTAGATCTTGGGCTTGAGTGGCTGTGCATGTCTCCCACCAAATTGGTGGCATGGGTATATTAAAAATATTAGGGCCTGAAGCACTTACCTGACGTGGGTCAGGTGATGTTGTCAGGGAGAGAGAAAGACAACAATTTTATCTAGATATGCTGCACTAAAGGTTCCCATCTCAGACGGTACCCTGTTCACCAGACTTTGGCAGATGACAGATGCAGTTTTCAACCCAAAAGGCATTACTTTAAGCTGGAAGTTGCCCTCAGGAGTTGGGAATATGGATCGTTCCTTTGCTCACTCCGTCAGGGTAATCTGCCAGTACCCAGAAGTTAAATCAACCACACTGAGATACTTGGCATCCCCTAACTGGTCAATGAGCTTGTCAGGTAGGGGAATGTGGCATGCAACAATCTTGGTGATGACATTAAGCCCTCAGATGTCCATGCAGAACCTGAGTTCTTGTGTCCCCCCTTTTGGATTGGCACTGGGCACCAGCACCACAGGGCTATCCTACAGGCTACTGGAGGGCCCAAACACTCCCAGGCACAACAGTTTTTGAATGTATTTCTTGATAATGGCCCTTAATTTGTCTGAAAACCTGTAGAATTTGCTCTTGACAGGTAATCTGCCATGAGTGTCAATGTCATGTAGACACCACTGGGCCAGTCCAGGTGTCAGTGAGAACAGCCCAGCAAACTGTCCCAACAAGTGGTGACTGTCTCTCTGCTACTGCTCTGTCAGTGTAAAAGAGAGAACTACTCGCTCCACTGAACCATCCATGTCATTGAGGAATTGGAGGTATTGGAGGAATTGGAGGGATGCGTAATAAAGGCCCCTGCAGCCCCCGCGGTGTGGGGGGCCCCCAAACTCCAGCGCACTGTACACTACACTTACAGACGCGGCACTGCCCGTGGCTTGAGCATGCTGCTCCAGCAAGCTTGGGGCTTGTTGCAGCAGTCTGCTGGAAGCCTCACCCAACTGCTTGCCACAATGTGTCATTATTGCGCTTTTCAATCCCTGTGGCGCAAACTCTGACAATCAGCCTGACATCATTGCAGCGGACGTCATATCCTGCTGTTGGAGCGCGGCCTGCGTGGGGAGTTTGTTTTGCGAGCCTTAGGGGGGCTGGCTAGTATGATGCAGTGCTGCAGAGAAGCGCTGCAAATAATCATGGCGCAGGCCGCACCGCTCTTTGCGCTGCCTGCGGCAGCTCTCACCGGCCAGGACCACCCCCTGCTATCAACTGTTATTACCTGCTCTTCGCCGCTTCATTTCCTATATAACCGCAATAGCAATTGGGAGCTGATAGAATTCAGTCTGTCACAGGACGTCTCCGCAGGAGTCAGGACAGCAGAGCGGCCTGGATGACTATCACTGGATTCGGACCGGGCCAGGAGGCAAACTCAAATTGCTACGGCCTGCGGTGACTCAAGGCCTGAGTGAGTCTGTCTGCAACCAGCCTAGCAGACCACGGTCGCTGCCCTCTATTATGGAGCGCCGAAAGCGGAAGGCAAGAACCGTTATGGGAGTCCGGCAACCAACCTGCTGCCAAAAAGTGTCCAGGGTCTCGTCAGCAGGCACTTGACCCATGATGGTAAGAGAACCTTTTTATTTATATTGTAAAAGTACATACTGAGATGTGCTACTGCAAGCTTTGCGAGGGAAAGGTTGGTGTTTTTCCCGAATATAGGTCCCAGACAGTGACTGTTTCCTAAATTAATTTAAAGCAAGATCTGTTTTATATTTAATTAGCTCCTCTGCTTCCCCATTCACAATCCCGAAGCACCGTAGCACTGAAAATAGTAACATGAATTAGTGCCGTTGAGCAACACAATTTGAAAAGTCACTGTTGTTAAATTCATACGCAAAAACTATTTAAAACAGTGCACGCTATATTTCATTGCATTTTTTGTAAATGGACCTGTGTTACAATCAGGGCCTTATCCCATACACTGCAGGCACATATCTCTTTTCTGCTATTTAATGGACATATTGTGACAGGTGATAAACTCTGTGATCTTTCTCATCTGCAAGGACATCTACACCCTTTAAATAAGTTAATGCATTTCTACTGATCAACATTTCTATATTGTGGTGATTGATGTGATTTATGGCAGCGACTCTGGTCTGCCCCTCTGAATCTCCAGACTGACTTTGAGTATGACTGGCATCGCTGTACCTACTGTCCACAGTGCACGCACAACACAGATCATCTGATGATGTGAACCTCACACCCCTTTTGCTGCCTGTGTCAAACTTTAACCAGTTCGCTATTGGTCTGTCAGCATCTGCCAATTGTTTGGATTCTCTCATAAGGGAACATACTGTCATGCAGGTGCAGGCTTCCCCAAGCTTCCCGATGAAGTGTACTGCGAAGTACTGACTGGTAGGGCATCTTATGCTACAAGTTGTGTAAGTGCTTGAAGCAGCACCCTTGTGCCGTACTCATGCTGCAGGTTGGTATGAGCACTCCTCCTGCAAGAACCCTGACACTTAACGAAACAGGGGAGGTTGCTGTGAGTGCTGGAGGCAGGCATTCTCTGGGGTTTTGGGGCCACTCCTTGGTAATTTTAGGACACACACCCCTCACTGTGCAAGACATAGAGGAAGTGCAGCTGCTGAAAATGACTAAGGCATGAGACTTGCTGTAAAACCTGCACCTCACGGAGGCTGCTACTTTATCCTCTCCATCCTTCGGTGGCACCAAAGCGCCCAGACACCATAATTGCCCTCACTGTGTTTCAACCAAGTGCCTACTGCAGTAAGTGCTATTACGAACATGGTGTGGGTGAAACCGCCCGCACATGTACCAGGAGTAGATTCCCGTAAATGCTGACACCATGAACCCCCGAGAGCCCCAGCACCAGAGCGTGAGATGTCTAGGGGAGCGAGAAGTGCCGACTGTAATAACTGTGGTGCATGCTGAGTGAAGCAATCCCAAAATAACGCGGTTACCCTGTAACATTTGCGCTGGGATTAAGAGCGCAGATAGAGCGGTTTAAACATGAGAAGCGATGATTAGCATCCGAATTAGCTGTGAGATGCAGATTAGTGATAACTAATTGGTGGACGGTGGTAGGTGGTGGGCCGAGCTGCCATTGGATTGCCCCCTCATTGTGCTTTGCAGGCGGGCCCCCTCAAGTTTCGTTACACCACTGGATCTGGGAGAGGCTCACTCTCTACTTTCTCCCCTCCATCAGTAACCATGAACATAGTATTATCTGCTGTCAGAGTGGGGCTAAAGACAGTTGACATGGATCACTCAGTGGGAGTGTCTGGGCTTACCAAGGTCCACCAGTTAAGTGGCCGCACCCATATTTCCCAGTACAGTGTAGGTCCCAGTTCATTAGTCCTACAGGCTTCACAAACCACACTTTCTGACCTGGCTGGAATTCCATTAAGGTTAATTTGTGATTATTCCAATGCATAATAAGCTCCTGAGTTGCCTCAAAGCTTTTGTTAGCCCTTTTCATGTACTCAGCCATGGGGGAACGCAAGCCCAGCACAAAGTCCGCAATCTTCTTTTTGGGTTCCTTGAGAGGTGTCTCCCACCATTCTTGGACAAGACTTTAAGGATCTCTGATAGGGTACACATACAAAAGTTCAAAGGGGCTGCAGCCCACTCCCGTTTGTGGTACCTCCCTGTAGGCAAACAAAAAGCATGGGGGTTGGACATCCCACTTCCCATGGAGTTTCTAAGAAAACCCCATAACCATACCTCTTAAGATCTTGTTGAAACTCTCTACAATACTATTGTTTTGGTGTTGATAAGTGGTGGTGTACTTGTACATCACCTCAAACTCATCTCACATAGCCTTCAAGTATGCAGAAATTACCTTTGTCCCTCTATCTGAGATTACCTCTCTGGGGAACCATACTCTGGTAAAGATATCAAGCAGGTCCCTGGCCACCATGGGTGCAGTCACAGTCCTCAGAGTTGTGCTTTTAGGGTACATTGCAGCATATTGCACCACCGACAAGATGAGCCTGTACCCTGAAGCAATTTTAGGGTCATGGGGGCTGACAGTACCAATCCCAACCTTCTCAAAAGGTGTTCCAACCACAGAGAGTGGAATGAAGTGAGCCTTGGGTGCCCTCCTGTCTTTCCACTGGCTTGACAGGTGGTGCAGTAGCAGCAGAACTCCTTCCCCCTTTCAAACATCGATGGGAAAGTAAAAGTGGTTGACTAACTAACTTGTCCCGGGTTTTGGTCTGTCTCAAATGCCCAACCAAGGGGATATCATGGGCTAAGTTCAAAAGGAAGGCCCTGTTTTGTTGGGAGCCCACCAATCTCCTGGTTACCCCAGGCTTTAGGTCCCTAGCCTCATTATATAGGACACCTTCCTCCCAGTAGATCCTATGATGTTCCACTGGTATCCCCCTGCTCCTAGATTTCAGTTTGGTGCCAAATGCCTTGGGGGTTTGGGTATGTTCTATGGGGCAGATTGACAAGCCCCTTGCGTTACTTTTGCGCTGCCATTGCGTCACTTTTGTGACACAGCTAGGGCGTAAATGTTGCAGCCCATTTACAACGTGATGCATCTAGGGAGATGCGCCACGTTGTAAAGCCCTGCGTCACATTATACCTGTGTTAGGTATAATTTATGAAGGGTGGGCGTTCCCACGCAAAAAGCCATGTAGAACTGACACGGTGAAATCTACAAGATTTCACTGCGTCACTCTATGCCTTCGCTGCATCAAAATCCCTACTCCTGCTCAGACCAGGCATAAGGAATGACGCAGGGCTTTTTGAATGGGACTCACTCATCTATTGTGGCGCATTGCTGGAGTTGTGTCATTTTTATGAGCAATTCCAGCAATGCGTCACTTTTGCGCCAACAGATGCATCAGAATTTCTGACACATCTGTTAATCCTTGCGTCATGGAGCACTGTATTGTAAATACAGTGCATCCATGGTGGCACAAGGACATTCGGCACTGATGCAAGGAAACTGACGCATCTATGCAGATGCGTCAGTTCCTTGTAAATCTGCCCCTATGTACTTTGCAGAATTCGTCCCTGGAGGCTCCTCCTGCCAAATGCAACTCAGAGAGTTCTAACAGGTCTCTCATGGTAGGTTCTTCTTCCCCTTTAGGCTCCAGATATTCCCCTAAGGGAGTCAGATTCCTTCTGGGCCTTGTAAAGTGTTAAGGCTGATTTCCAACACCTGTTGTCCTTTCACTTGATTGAGGGATTCTGGGCCAATGTTCCAGACTCCCGGCTCCCTTGGTTGCCTCACTCACAACCTCAGGCAGACCCTACATTTCTGCATGAGTCTTCCTTTCCAACTCAGCCAAAGAAAAGGTTTCTAGGTTGTTTCCCAACAGACACTCCAGTGCAATGGCAGAGCTTACAGCTACCTTCTTTTTGCCAGTTACTCCTCCCTGCTCAAAGGTGACCATTGCCATGGGTTGAAATTCCACCTCACTGGTGCCTTTGCTACCTTATGCCATCTGGGATAAACTAGAGAATCCAGTCGGTCCACAATTGTGGTCATGTTGGCTCCTGCATCCCACAGATCCTCTACCGTGGTCCTGTTTATGATGGGCCATTGCCTGTACTTCACTATGCTACGACATCAGGCGGCCAGAGCTTCTACCTCACATAGCTGCAATCTAACCCTCAATTTCCCCTGGGCAAATGTCCGCTGCAATTTCTAACTAGCAATTCCTTGGGACTACCGAGCTAGGGAAGCTTATTCGAACAGACTGAGTCTCCCTTTTTATATCCTGGCTTGTGACAGTCCAGGTGCCTGCACCTCAACCTTTAAGGGGTCAAAAGGTGTCTTCCCAAGGCACTCTCCCCAGATGGATTCGTAAAAGGCACAGGACTACCTCTCTTGGGTAGAATATTGGGGCCCTTGCAAGAACTCCGTATTTTTAGCCTTGTTGCTCAGTTTTTTTCCTCGAGAAGGGGCTGAATCCCTTTTCTTGGGATCACCCCTGGACATTTTAGATATCCTAGTGCACACTCACACATAAGATCCTTTGCCAAGCTTCATGGGGCCTGACAACTTAAAATCTACTAGATCCTCATATAACTCTGAATGACAATTACTCAAGATAAACTCCTTCATGATCAGATTATATAACCCATCACAAGTAGTGACTGCACTGCCTTTAACCCAGCTCTCTAGTGCCTTTCATGAGACATCTACAAAGTCAACATAGGATTGTTGTGTATCTCTGTGTGTGCCCTGGAACTTCGTATGGTACTCTTCATATGTGACTCCAACCTTCTGCACAAGGGTATCCTTCATCTGAGTGTAGTAGTCAGCTACCCCCTCTTCTTGAGTCACTAGTGTATCCCTTCTCTGTGATGGTACTAACTCCCACAGGAATGCTCCCCAGTGCTGTTGACCCACCCTGCCCCTTCTCAATGCTCTTTCATAGGAGGCAAACCATTTGTCAATGCTGCCCATACAACAAAGCTAGGCACAATACCATTGGACAAGTGAGGTATATGCCCCCCCTCGTCGACACCTCACCATTGCTGTTACCATCTTCACTGTGCATCAAAACCAGCCTGGACTTCTTTCCCTCCAAGGACAATGTATTTTCTTCTACTATTAGACTCTCTTTCTCCAGGGCTCTGGCTGCCAATTTTACCTGCAGCTCCCTTTCTGATTGCCTGTCAGTGAGCTTCAACTGACAGTTGGCCGTTTCATAGAGGCTTGTGCTAGCAGAGCCAACTTCACTTCCACCCCTGGAAGGTGCACCAAAGAACTCATTTTGGGACAGGTTGTCCCCTTCTCCCTCATCCTCTGGACTTCCCTCTTCCTCAGGGGAGATCTGTGCTTGACATGCTTTCTCCCAGGGCCTTTTCATAATCTGCCTTCTTGGCATAGTAGCCCGTTTCAAGTATCTTTGTTTAATTAGTGCCTTCAACTCCACCACTGTGAGAGTTGTCCAGGTAGCCAGAACCAACTCCATGTTTCCTAAAACTTTTGAAAGGTGCAAAAAATAGCATCAAGAATAGTTTCGAAAATTAAAAGTGAACCAATCAAAGACCTGATGACAATCAAAAATCAAATATTAATGTTTGCTTTCAGTTTAATTTAGAAACTTTAAATTTCACACTTGCCAGCTGAGTGTTCCTACTAAGCACAAGTTCTGTATCCCACCACTGAACACCAACGTGAAAAAGTGGATTGTTAGTTGGTTTGGATGGTAGTCCATTACAAGTAATAGTATCACTTTCTTGTTATGCCCAGTAAAGGTTTCAGTAATTTAAACCTGAGCTCAACCCCTGGTAGCTATGGCACAGGGCAGACAGGTTTAACTTAAGAAAATGTTTAAACCTTTTAGAAACTCCAAAACAGTTAAAAAGTTGAACACAGAATACAATAAAAATCCCACTCCAATTTCTAAAAATAGAGAATATTTTAATTAACAAAATAACACTGAATCCAATTAATGGAGCTGGAGATCTACATTTTTAAAGTTTTGAGTAAAAATAGAACCAAAGAGTACAAAGCGCCAACTGCGGACAACTGGCCATGCAAGACCTGGACAAAAGTATATTTTAAGGCCAACCACAATGGAGTACAGGTCAATACATGGACATGATGGGTCCCTGCAAAAGAGTTACCATCTTACTTGGAAATGTCCTCAGCATGGCAAGGCAGCAGGCTGGATCCAAAGATGGAGTCATCAATGATGGGGTGCAGAAGGACGAAGACTTAGTGAAGCTGTAACAATGATAGGAAAATCTCTGAGTGGGAAAAGTCCAGAGTTCACACCCAAGAAGTCAACGTTAATCGGATGCTGCTCTGCGTCTGGTCCAGTGAAGATTTCTACATTCAGACTTAGGGGCTTATTATACTATGGTGGTCGGATTTTTTCCTGCTGCCACCCTAATGGAGATTGGGTCCGACCGCCATGCGTGCGGCGGTCCTGCCCATGGTATTATGATGTGACCACCGCATGCATGGCAGTGATTGGGTCCGTCCGCCATGCTTCCAGCAGTCCCGTCCATTGTATTATGATGGGCCCGCCACCGCAGAGCTTGGATTCAGCAGCTTTAACATTATGGGGGGCGGTGCTGTCAGCAGCACCGCTGCGTAGCGAATACGAGCATGTTGTGCATTTCACTGCACTACGTGGCAGGCACACTTGGTGCAGTGAAATGTAGGGGGTACCCCAGTGCACCCACATCTACCCGCCAACACGAGGGGGGCCCGCAACGGGCCCCCAACACAATCCGCATCAGCCTTTCCATAGCGGAGAGATCACCGCAGAAAAGCTGGCTTCCGAATGCATCCTAATCCGGACGGCGGAAAAAGCTAGGCACCGGCACCATTTTAGCAGTCCAGCTCTGCCCACCAGGCCAGCAGGCAGATTGCTACCGGCGGAAAAGCGGCAGATGGATTTGCAAACCGCTGCGGTCACCACCGCCATCATATTCTGACAGTTTTCAAGGTTACGAACGCGGTGCTGAGGCCACCGCCGGCCTGGCGTGGCGATCCACCTTCCATCGTAAAAAGCCCCTTAGACTCTTTTCTGGTAGTTGGATTCCTTCAGTTTGAGGCTGCAGGCTGTAGCCAGACATGTTTTGACAGCGTCGGATGCCAGTCAGCGTTGGACATGAATAGGGTTTACTGCTGTGGAGAATAATGTAGTGGGGACTATAATAAAGTTAGGCCAATGCAAGATGCAACTTCGGATCGGCTTGTCAGGTTGGTCCCAGTCTCCTGCTGGTTCTCCAGGCAAAAATCCTTGAAATAAATGTCTAAGTACCAGGTTTTTGGGTTTGGCAGGAGGAGTACACTGTGACACCAGCAAAGGGTTCAAGGACCTCAGGAACAGCACTTGGGGTCAGAACTCACTCCATAGAAGGCATCCTATGTGGAGTCCACTTCTTAATCTTGGGCACACACAGGACCAGAGCCAGCCCTTAGGGTTCTTCTCACAGGTCTCAACAGCAGGTGCAGTCTTTCTCTGTTTACCACAGGTTCACTGATGTTCTGAAAAGGGTGCCCAGATGTGCTACTTTTATGCTTGGCACTGGCCCATGGGTGGGAGTGACTCCTAGCCCATCCCTGACTAATGGGGAAAAGGCCCCAAGGGTAACCCTACCCACTTGTGTAGCAATTCCTGTGTTCCCTACTGTAAGCATACCCCCATTGCTCTTCTCTACCAAGATGGCAGACATTTTCCTCCCTTGTGCAGATCCCCTGTATCCACTCTAGAGGTGTTGGCAGGGTAATGAGCAAACTAGTGTTGAGCGTAGCTGCTATAATTCTCTGTAGTGTAATTACTCATAATTACCACAAAAGTACTCATAATTATGTGTAATTATGCGAAAAACATATCCAGCATTTAGGGCTATTTTCTTAGTGCAAAATACCACCTTGTGTCCACAACAGACCCCAGGGTGCATTTTGATCTAAAAAAAAATAGCATTAAATGCTACAGAACATGAACAGCATTAGCCAGCAGCTGGCTGCTCTTTCTTTCATTGTTTCTGTGCTCATGATGTAGGACTTTTGCCTCAACTTACTCTTTATTACTCAAGCTGGCGTAATAGCATAGTTTTGGTAATTTCACATCACAAGGGTAATGACTCAATTACTGAAATTACTGAAATTACTCCTGTGTAACGGGACGGTCACTGCTACAGTGAGAAGAACCATTCATCACTAGAGCTATGTGTTGGCAGTCGATGCGGGTTGTCGAGCAGGACGCAGACTGTTGTTTCTGGCTCAAAGAGAAGTTGCTGCTGGAGATACACGTTGATAGGCATCGTGGACAGTTGTCACTTAACACGAAGAGATTGCTTTGTGAGGAGCTCAGACATTCTGGGTTTTCAACTTTAAGTTCAGGAAGGGTACTTCCTGATGTCAGTCAAGGGTCCAGGTCCTGGAGTGCAGCTATTGGTGATCAGGGCTCACTCCAGCAGAGGTCAGAAAGGTTCAGGCAAGTGCAGACAGGTCAGCTGGGCAGGTGCATGAGGACTCTCATAGCTAGTTGTGTTCCTGTAGCGCAAACAGGAGGTCAGCCAACTGATCCTTGGTGTCAGTTCTGGGGAGACAACATGAGGGCAGTCCTTCTTCTGAATCATCCACGGGTCCAGGAGTGTACTTTTCAGAGGTTCTGAAGGCAAGGCCGGCGCTAGGGCGGTGCGATCAGTGCCCCCGCACTGGGTGCTGACTTGGGATGGGGGCGCCATGTTTATTGTTTTAAATGAACCCGCTGTCACGTTCCTTGTCCCAGCAATTTTCAAGCATCAATAAAAATGTCAGGATAACTTCGGGGATTAATGTTCTTCCTGGAGACAGACCCGAGCTTTGTCTGGGAAAAAAGTTTTGACTCATCCTACTGCAGAGGGTTATATTCCTGCTGCAAAGAGTTTGTCCATTTCAGATCACAAAGTGCATACACTATAAAGATGTCAATGGGTTATCGCTTTTGTCAGAGAGATCCTTTTGTTACTTGCAGTTTAAAAGTTAAAATCCTAATATAGAGCAGTGAGTTAAACTGTTGTCAAAGAGCTGTATGTAAACTGCAAGGAATATATTACAGCTACATGTTTATTTGCCCATTCTTTCCTTATCCTAATACTACAAAAAGGGTTCATTTGGGTATAAATCAATTATTATTATTAAAGAAAACCCCTAACAATGTTGTTACATTTTAAATTCGGAATTTGTGCTTTTCGGGACCAAGGAGTCAAACTATACTGCCTACCAGTATGGATGACATGTGACGTCTACACCTTGTAGGCCTCTGTCTTATGTAACATTTCTAATGCATCTTAAACTGGAATGAGTGGTGCTATAAAACGAAATAAATCTAATAGACAGTGGTTATGGAAACTTGGGGGCATTATCAAATGATGGTAGTGAGGGAATCCGTGGCGAGGTGGTCATGGGGGGCGCCAACAAACATAGTCGCACAGGGCGCCCTGTCTGAAGGTGTCACGTTTATCCCCAGTGCAGGCCTGTAGGTGGTGGATGCCCCTTCGTTTAACCTGCTCACTTTCCTGGGTTTGTCACCAAACTGTCTATGGTAACAAACGACAGGCAAGCCTAGGTGTGAGCCGCAGTGTCCAGTGGCACGAAAGGAAGCTCTCAGAGGTCAGAAAGGGGGTGGGCATGACCTGAGGCTACAGTTTGAAACTCAGGAAGGATTGAGTACAACCCCCCAGGACATTCTACTCAGGGATGCAACACCCTGCTCCACACCCAAGGCCCTTTAGTCTCCATGTCTGGAAGAAATGCACAACACACCATTCATAGTCATGTGACTCTGGACACTGGCAGAAAGGCACATTTGTTTTAGGCCAAAAAAATGCCAACTTTCTAAAAGTTGCATTTTCAGAATAGTATCTTAAAATACGACTTTACAATTAACGAGGATTTTAAATTACATTTCATTTGAGTGGAAGAAGCATTCTCTACTGTTACAGCTGACATTCTTGGCGTGGTATTTCTCCCAAAGTTTTTGCCTTCACCACTCCGGTTTTGCTGCATTCCTGTCTGTTGGCTTTAGGACTCTGGGCACTTTACCACTGCTAACCACTGCTGAAGTACTTGTGTTCTCTGCTTCTAGCATGGTAAAATAGGACTACATCTAATTGCCACATTTAATTTACTTGTAATGTCCTTGTAAATAGTACTACATGTACCCAGGGCCTGTAAATTAAATGCTACTTACGGGACTGAAGTACTCATTTTTCTATCCACTAAAGTAGCCTTTAAAAACTTGTCTCAGACCTGCCACTGTAGCCTGTAGCACAGTCTATACAACCATTTCAGCCCAGTAAAATAAACCTTTGTCCAGGCCTCAACCTGTCTTTTTGCTACCTATAAGTCACCACAAAGCTAGGCCCTAAAGGCTTATGGGTCAGGGTGCAGTGTACTTAAAAGTTAGGATATTGTACTTAAGGTTTACATGTTCTGGCAGTGAAAAACTCCTCAAGTTGCTTTTACTGTTGTAAGGTCAATCTCTGGCATTGACTAACACCGGGCTACCTTATTATATTCAATAAGTGCTAACTTTGGATTGGGAACAGATAGAGATATGCTGTTTACACTCAAGTGAACAGTTCAATGATGAAGATGTATTTTAAGTCACAGTTCTGAAAATGCCACTTTTAGAAATTGGCATTGTCTTGTCCAACCATTTGTGCCTTCTGCCATTGTCCTGAGTCACATCACAGTGAGTGGCTCGGTTGGTATTGGGGGTTTGTATATTGCTTCTTGACAGTAACTCAAAGGATGCTTAGGTGTGAACAGGATGGGCCATCCTGGCAGGATGACAGGGAGGGGCTGTACCCAACCCTACTTACACTTCAGAGGTTTTGCCTCCTGCACACACACAAAGGAATCTGACCCTTCCTTTTGTCACCCCCAGACAGTTTGGAGCCTAGACAGGGGAAGACCTTCCATGACCCAGATGGGGGGGGGGGAGTAGGACATGGAGTCTCCCCACACAAAGGCTGGCTCTAGTTATAAATACTGGACCTCCCTGAGCCACTTCCAGTGCACTCCTGAACTTGTGGAAGTTATAGAAGAAGGACTGCCCTGCTGCCAGGGGACTGTCCTGCTGCTTGACGAACTGCCCTGCTGTCTGAGAAGGGATACTGGACTTGCTTGCCCGTATCCCAAGCTCACCAGAGTGACTCCAAGTGTCAGTTGGCTGACCTTCAGTGTGAGCTACAGTGACAAAACAATTTTCATAGATCTCCCTGCAACTGGCCAGCTGACCTGCTCAACTGACCTGCCTGAGCTCAGCTGGCCTCTACTGGAGTGATTTCTTAATCTCCAAGATGTGTCTCCCCAGATCCTGGACCCTTCAGAGTGCACTCCAGCTAAATCCTGAAGCTTGGGCTTCTCGCAACAGCAATTAGGCCCATTTACACCAAGACCTTTACCGTCACAATGACTGCCAATGCAAAACTCCAGTGAGACCTGCTCTTCTCGCAACAGCAATCTCCAGCAATGAACAGCAGCATGAGCAACACTCTTCATAGTGCAGCAAAGACAGCCCGCTATGCCTGCAATGTGAAGCTACAGCAATGACCGTCTACTACTGCCTCTTTACGCTACACCAACGATAGCCCATGATGCCCAGCCTGCTTTTCCTGCTGCAGTAATGATCCTCCTAGACTCTCTACCTGTGGCCTCCTCAAGACTCAAACAGAACTCTTCGAGCCATACTTTGAAGGTAATTGTACAGTAAGATTAAGCCGGTCCCTGTATTTGACCCACACTCCATCGCAGTCGGCCTGAACTTGTGACTTTCTCCCAGTTTAGTGCTACCAGATGACAGTGACTAGCACTTGTGCTTTTCGACTCTATTTTCACTGACATTTTAAAACTGCCTAGCGTCAGTTCTACTGATTCGATTTTTGTTGTTTTGGTCTAATTTTATTTATTAAAATGTATTAATATTTCTAGATTGGTGTGAGATTTTTTTTTGTGCCGTGTTTAAACTTTATTACTGTTTGTGTGCTGTGCTGAATAAATACTTTACACTTTGCCTCTAAGTTAAGCCTCGCTGCTTTCTGGCAAGCTACCTGATGGTTAAGCACAGGTTAATTAAGTGACCCTGGCAAGGATTGTGGTTGTTGTCTGAGTGGGCTCTGACCCCTCTCAATCAATATGGGAGTTTCTTACAGAGCTCTCTTCCCAAACTGAAATGATCATTTAGGTGTAGCAGGGTAACCTAGTGTTAGTCTATGGGAGAAATAACCTTAGAACAGTGAAAAAAGACTTTAAGAGTTTTTCACTACTAGGATATGTAAAACTTAAATACGCAAGTCTTACTTTTTAAATACCATGCACCCTGGCCTATGAGCTTTTAGGGCCTACTTTAGGGGTTACCTATTAATATTAAAAAGGAACTTTTAGGCGTGGCAAAGGGCTTACTTTGCCAGATCAAAATGACAGTTTAAAACTGCATTACAGGCTGCAGAGGCAGAAACTGAGAAATGTTTTACAGTGCTACCTTTAGTGGGTGGCACAATGAGTACTGCTGCCCACTAGAAGTTTTTAGTTGACAGAGCCTGGGTATATGTAGTGCCATATACTAGGGAAGTATAAGTAAATTAAATGTACCATGCAGGCGTATACCAATTTTGCCATGTTTAGAAGGAAGTGCACATGCTTTCTACTATTGATTAGCAGTAATAAGGTGTACAGAGTCCTAAAAGCCACCATAAAACAGGTTCAGCAAAGGAAGGCAAAAATCTGGGGTGGCCCAGTAAAGAGGGCCAGGTCTAAAATGCTCCTAGAGCAGAAAATAATGGCCTATGCGTGGCAAGATATTTTTTTCCCCTGGCATGAAGATCAGTTGGGCTATGCCTAGGGACTTAATCTACTTCACAGGGGCCTCCCCTTTCACAAGGAGATGTAAAATACCACCTGAAGTGGTACCCTACTTTGCCATCCCAGGTAGACAGGTGCCAAACCAGTGGGGGGAAAGCTGCCCCAAAACTTGGTTGCACAAATTTTGAATTTTCCCACTCTGAGCATTTCCTGCCAACCCAACGGCTTCACCCAGTCCAAAACCTAGCTGATATCATGGAGGCCTTCTTTGATACAGCTGCCTTGCCCTGCTGAAGGATTTGGACTTCCAGAAAAAAACACTCAGATCTTGGCGGGACTCCCGTTGTCCCTCTGCGGCGTAGTATCCAAGTATTCTGCCAAGCTGAGAGTATCCCACTTGCCATATTTAGATGTATGCTGGCTGAACCACCATCTGCATTGACAGACTGTTTCCCGTTACGTAAGCGGTGCACCATTGTCGAAGCGCCAGACTCCTTTGCTGGCTAACAATTCTCTGTCACCCTCAGATCAGCGGGTTTGTGCCAAGCCTATTTAGATGTCCCCGTTGTGCTGGCATTGTCCTAGCAGTAGATTGCTGATGGAATGAGTCCCTGGTGGAGTGGGGACTGGTAATTTACTACTGATGTATGTGTCAATACAATTGTATGATGTGTTTGCTTCCAAAATATATGTAGGTAATGTGTTATGCCTCTTTTCATACATATTGTATAGCACACAAACAACACACACACTATTGAATGCACACCCATAGTAACCACAAGCACAACACTCAGAACAACATAATTTTCAAGTGTCAATACAGGTGTGTTCATTTTACCTTGATAAGATTTCAAATGTACAGTAATGTATTACAGATAACAAAAAATGCATGTAAGAGCAATGTCAAAATACACAAGGCTAAAGCAATTGTCAACACTCTATTCATAGTAAGACAAGTGTAAAAGAGGCTTACCTTAGATCTCAGCAACAACAGAGCTGGTTAGCATTGTAGTCATGTAGTAGCTGCAAAGGGAGAACCTGGACAATGGGGTTCAAGATGGAAATGTAAGGAGGAAACAGCAAAAAGGGTACGTTTCGACCTCATTTCCTTTAATTCCACCAATTCGAAGTAGGAGTTCTCCCTGCCACAATTTCCTCAATGGAAAGGCACAACATGATTGGCCCGGCAGTAATCTTTGCTGGACTCCTGCCAACAGCGGCTTCTGCCGATGACACTATAAACGCGTGTTAGACCTGGCATCCTTGGCTTGGGTTTCCCCTGTATTTTTGCCTTTGCCTCCTATGTTTTTACTATGTGTTGGACTTCGTTTTGCTAGCCTAGATGCTTTTGGCACTTTGCCACTGCTGTTCAGTGGTGCCAAAGTGCAGGTGCTCCGTTGTAAAATTGTTGTTATGGATTGGTGTTTCCATAATTGGCTTATTTGATTTACTAGTCAGTCCCTAGTATCATTAACTGTGTCTGCCCAGGTCCTGTAAATCAAATGCTGCTAGTGGGCCTGCAACACTGGATGTGCCACCCACATAAGCAGCTTGTAAATGTAACTCTGGCCGCCATTGCAGTGCCTGTTTGCAGTCAGTACGGCCATGTAGACTTGGCAAGTGCACACACATACCAGGCCCTAACCTTCCCTTTTTCTACATGTTAGTCAGCACTAAGGTAGGCCCAAGGTACTCCTGTAGGCAGGTTGCAGTGTATGTGAAAGATAGGACATGCCTAGATGTGTGTGGCATGTCCTGATAGTGAAATACTGCCAATTACGCTTTTCACTATTGCAAGGCTATCTGTTCCCATAGTATAGAATGGGGAGTTTGCTTCTAGCATCTTATAATCATAACTACCCCTGGGAACAAGGTAGGAAAAGAAAGTTTATTATGCCTGAACTCAGAATGTTAAAATGCATCTTTTAGTGAGGGTATGTCCAAAGCATCCAAGGTACTTTGTGTAAAAGTGTTGCATCTGCAATTTGCTTTGAACTGAACTACATCTACCATTTGAAAGTCATTTTTTATTACTGTATTGTGGATTGTTGTCGTTTTGGTCATGTTTAGTTTAGATAAAGATTATTTATTTCTCTAAACAGGCGTGGTGTCCCTTTGCAGTGTTTTCCACTGTATCACTGTATGTGTTCACAAATGCTTTACACACTGCCTCTGAGATAAGCCTTTTGCTCGTACAAAGCTACCAAGGGGGTGTGCAGGGGTTATTTTAGAAGTGTATCCCCCTTACCCTAACTAGAAGCACGGGTACCTATTTGGACAAAAGTATCTACCTCTGCCAACTAGAGACCCCCATTTCTAACATTGGTGGTCAGTGGTGAGGATCTGGACTTGCTTTGTGCCTTACATACAGTGATTGGTGTACAGTACTAGTAGAGTGCAGACTATCACGCACGCACATACAATTGGTAGAACTTTTTCTTTGGGGCTATTTTTCTTTGCAACTGAGATCATAACAAGGCCAGCATCACTTATATTGAGTTTGAAGAGGATAGGGTTGAAACCTACACTGTGCAACAACTAAAACCTGTCTGCAAAAAATGTAAAATCTCTGTAAGAGGCCTCTCCAGAAAGGAGGAATTCCAAAAGGCACTTTGTGCATGGCTGGAGTCAAGAGATGCCAGCAGGCATGACGACCAACCTGTGGAGGAGGTGGAGGGTTTAGATGAACAGTAAAATAGGCTAGTGGGTCTGCCTGGGGGGAAGTTACCTTCCCAGGGGTAGCAGTGATGGAGCGGGTAGTACAACATTTTGTATACTCCCCCTTAATTTTCATGCCTATACTAATTAGAATATTCTATTAATTATAATATTAATGTGTTTGCATGAAGACTAATCGACATTACTAATAATCAAAATACATGTTGGATTAGCATTTGCATGGCTGAATAATTTCTATTATTAACCTATGTACGCATACTAACTGTAGAAAATAGGATACTGCATGGTATATGTTGCTTTTGTGATGTTTTCGTAATGTTGCACCAGATGACATCAATGGGTGAATATGAACGCTTTGAATGTCGCTATATGCTAGATAATTACAAGCACATAGGGGAATTAGTGAGGGTTCAACACTATATTCATTATTTCTATGTATTAATTATTCTTTTGTGTTTGTTTCGCTTAAGTTGTCCTTTGGACCTAAAATAAAGATGGCCGCCAAACTAACTCGACGTGATGGCCGCCATTCCACGAGGCTTTGGATGAAATGCGCATGTGTTTCAACATGTACCAGTGGCCTCGACATGAACCCGCTCTCATTGTACCCAAGCAAGGTCGCGACAGGAGGTCTGCCAAGTATTTTGACAAAGGACGTTTACAAAAACTGGAACCATCAAGAAAGATGACCTAACCTCATGAACTATGGGAAACCTCACCGGATTGTCCCAACCAACCAATGGTTGAAGCCCAAATTTTGTAAAATGTATCTTATAGACCTTACTTTCATTATAAAATGACAATAGAATAGAGAGGCGGTTGCTTGATGACGCTTATGCTGAGACTAGGACGCTGCTTCCTTATAATTTCTTTGCTGACGGAGACGACGGTGACGCTGTGTTTCTGAATCTTGGACAGACTGAATTGCTGCCCATTTCTTTGATGAACTAATGACTTCCTAAAATCTATGGGCACTGATAGATGCTTGCACGGCTCTGGTCCTTGATCATTCATGGGACTGTAGCGTGTTGCATGAAGGACTTGTGAATTCTGACTGATTGATGACCAAATTTGATGACTTAGAGGACGACCAATAGCCAGAATAGGTAAATATGGTGTTCTGTGATTTGTGTAATGATTAATAAATTCACTAGATGAAAACTAAATTCTTGCAATAATTAGATAAACAAAATATTGATTAACAAGCAAATGTGTTTTGGTCGTTTATTAAGAGAGGATAGATCAGGATCTTGAGTGTATTTAGCCGGACTAAATCACCCTACCATTTCAACTAAATGATCCATTGATCACGTGGGAGGAGTATCTTAATGTTTAGGCTTACGATGGGTAGAGATAAGGTTTAATGTACCGATGTGTAAATAATTTTCTTCCTATAGGATTATAAGGTATTCCTTTCATGTCAGCGCTTGGAACATTCATCTCTCCTATAAGTGCAGACCAATGAGAAGTGAAGTGTGAATGTTGGTGTTATGGGCCCCACCACTGATTGTAGGAGTGAATGTGTTAATGTGATATTTGGTCTGTGACAAAAGGAGGATATTAGGTAAGGGGTTTCGTCTTGATTCCCGATACCTAGGTTTACGCGCTGCATCAGTTTTTCTGGTAGCAGGATGATGGTTTTTATTGTTTGCTTTGGTGATTATTGCTTGTAAATAGCTTATTGATTATTGATTGTGGATAAGTACTGGTTTATGTATTAACACTCTATGTTGAGTTGCGTTGAGTTCTATGTTGTTTGCACGGCTTCTGGGATGTAGGAAGTCGGAAGTTTGTAACGGTTCCGTAGTAGAGCAGAGGTAAGCGCTGCTCTCGGGAAAGACGAATTGTTGTTGCCCTGTAGGTACGCAGGGGAAACGTATAACAAGTGAAGTTGCACGACGCATTGTCTGGGTTCGGTTCAGTGACATCGTCGCGTGTTGCCATTAGAAATATCTCCTGTATGAAAGAAGTGTATGGTAGCGAAGGTCACCTGTGAAATTTTGGTCATAGGTACCAGGAGTCCAGAAGGCACTCCGACAACGCTTATCACTGGAAAGGTAATAGGTGCTCCCTAAGCTTGCTAGAAGGATAAAGTAGAGGGAAGTGCTACTTTATTAACGTGTGTCATAATTCTGTAGTAGGGCAGACTGTTCGCTGTTCTCGGGAAAGACAGAATTCTGTGTGAATGAACTACATTTTCCGTATGAAAGTGTGTGCATGAAATAGCATTCAGGTTAATTGTGAAACTCTGTTTTTTTTTCTCAGGGGCATTGGGTCTCCAACTAGGTGTCTTAACTCTGGAGAAACGGTTAGCTGATGCTTGTTAGACGGGTTAAGTAGAGGGATGTGCTACTTTATCAACGAAAGTAACGATTCCGTAGTAGGGCAGAGGTAAGGCGGAATTCTTGTGAGAAAGGTCATTAACTATTCTTGGTTAGCGAAGCGGACAATGGTGGCGTTTTTATGTTGTTACTAACAGATTTGTAAGTTAGAAAAAGCGAAAAGAGCTTACCGAGAACATTTTGGAAAGGAGGGGTCAGTAGAAGCTGGAGTAAGAGCAGCGACTGCTGACGTCAGAAAGACCGCGCTGGAATTGGTCAGTCAGCTAGAGACGTAGACACTCCTGATTGGTGCGTTAGTGTATGCCGCGCTAGGAGTGGAGGATTACAGGGTGACGTAAACGCTCCGGATTGGTGTGTTAGTGTGAGTCGCGCTACGATTGGCTAAAATAACAGAATAGTCGTAAAGGAGAGACTTGCGATACACGAAAAGACAAAATGATGTATTACGATCCATCTGAAAAGGAGAAAAAGTCCTGGTTTGGGAAAATCAAGAAGTGGTTTAAAAAGGACAAACCGATTGTGACTAGGGAAGGACAGTTGCTTCTCCCACTGAAAACCCCAGCATCCTTTATGGTTGCGAAATACGGATATCACACTTGTATTTGGTTAGATAATTGGGTGAAATATACCAAGACGGAGTTTTAGCATTTCCAGAGCATGGTTCGTTTAATTTAGCTGTTTTGAGAAATTTGAGAGAAAAAATTATGAATCTAGAACCAAGGCCTAGATCAACACAATTTGAAGCACTAACAGAATGGGAAGATGAGATGCATGCCAGAGAAAGACAGAGGAGTGGCGGAAGGTATAAGTACATGTTTGGCAGATACGGGCATGATACTCATGATGAGAAAATGAGAAGGTGGCGGAATGCGAGTATGACCAAACGTTTGTTTCCTGTAAGAATGGTTAAAGGATTTGGAGGTAAAAAATGTACGGAAAAGAGACATAATTTAGAACCAAAGGGGTATGGAGTGAATGAACTGGAGGACGATGTTCTTGATGACATGTTTTATAAAAATCCACCTCCGTATCAACCAGAATTTGAAATGTTGACACCAAGTGCCCCAATGAGAGAAACTTTGCAAATCATTAAGACAGAACCAGTACCTCAAGAATTAGGGAAAAGTAAAACAATGGGAGAAATAGAGAGAAAATCAGATGATAAAATGAGTAGTGAAAATTCAGCAGAATTAGCAAAAACAATCTTAGGTTTAACTGAAAAGATAAGAGAATTGACCAAAAATGTAGAAGCTGTAACTGTTCCGGTGACTATAGGCCCTGTGATGCCTATTTTTGACAAACAGAAAGATAGTGAACATTGTTTAATGGTTCCTTATAACAGTAATAAACAGATTGAAAAGCCAAAGCAGAGCTTAAATGAGAATCAATGGAGACAGACAATGGGTACGATTGAGCCAAATGCCTCGAATAACCCATTTCTAGGCCCACATGTAGCAGAAAAACCTATTGTGAAAATGGAATCAGTATTTGAAATCCAAAGGGACTTAGACCAAACTAATGTAGAAAAACCAGTAGGCCCATCTTCAGAGGAACTGAGCAAATGGTTGAGAAGTCTGCAGACAAAAGACAAAGAATCTCAATCAATAGATGTGGCCAAACTACTAATGGTACTGGAAGAGTTAATAGTAGGAACTATCCCCACAGAGAAGTTAAAAACCTACCAGGATGAGGAGTTACTGTTTCTGTGTAAAAGTATAACTTGGAGAGCAAAAAATCTGCATGAAAGATTAGAAGAAGTAGCAAATGAAATGGGTATAGATATTGAAAAGGTAAATGCCCTGCAGAAACCATATCAAATAGATTTCACTGAAAAGGACAATGAAAATGTGAATACCGCAGGACGAATGAGTCAGATTAAGGAAATAATTATCCTGCTGAGAAAATGGGGAGATGTGGACAAATGGAGAAGTAGATGGTATCGAAAACGAGATGATGCCTCAGATAAAACTTTTGCAGCTTTCCCTGTCAGAGAAAAGGAGAAGGATATGTACATGTCCCATGGACTAGACAAGATATTTTGTCATTCACAAATGACTTAGCTCGACTACGCGAAAAGCCCGTCGAGTGGTATAGGCAGGTGGACAGATTTGTAAAATTATCTAAAGTATTATGGATTGATCTAAACAGCCTGTTTGACATAATAGTACCAGCAGATTTATGGACAGAGTGCAAACTTATGATAAATTGGCCCACACAAGAATACCCTAGGGATCCAAAGACAGGAGCCCCTGACCCGGAGGTAATGAAAAAATATGAACAGGTCATTGCCTTTTTGAAAAATAAAGCACCTCCCAAAGAAACCAATTGGGTGAAAATTGACAGAACTCATCAGGAAAGTAAGGAGTCGGTACATGCCTACTATGAGAGGTTGATTTTGGCTTTTAAACAATTTAGTGGTGATGAAAATTTGAGTGAAAAAGACGTGAGTCATTTTGTATACAGATTTGTATATGGTCTACGTCCAGAAATTAGTGAAATGATCAAGCAACATACAGTAGATTGGCAAAATAAGAAAATAGATGAAGTATTGAGACATGCAAAATATTTCAGTGATGAGATTGAGGCCAAACAACGTAAATTAAAAGGAAAAGCTATGTGGGCACAAGTAAAGGTGGCAGAGCGACAGTAAGCCCAGTTTGTGGAACAAGCGAATAATATAGGCCCCAAAAAGTTCACTCCTGGGAAAGGTAAGGGAAATTTTAACATAGAAGAAGCGAAAAAGAAATTCCCATGTCATAATTGCGGTAGGATGGGGCATTGGAAATCCGAGTGTAAATTTCCCCCAAGTACTAATAATGAAAATGCATCATTGAATCCACAGGTGTAGAATGAGGTGAGTGGTCAACCGCAGCGACAGCAGCAGGTTGTAACCCAACAGAATCAGGTGCCAAAACCGCCTTTTCCACAAAGCAAAAATTCACAGAAATACAGTAATTAGACAGGATTCTACAACGAAGAACAGGTAACTAAGCTGCCGCGCGCTAGCGGTGTTTCGCAGTATTGGCTACAACGTGATGCAAGCGATTCAAAAGAAGGCTATTGACCGTGCCGAAGGGAGGGAGAAGAGTGCGTACTTGGCGCAACTCTAGAAGTAGACCAGACAGGCCCATTTGTGGATGGAAAGATAAATAACGAAAATGTTACTTTCCTAGTAGATACTGGTGCTGCTCGATAAACTGTAAGATCAGCTGATGTTAAATAGCTTTCTCTCTCGGATGAAACAATCCAAGTAGTTGGTGTATCCAACAGACAGATTAAAACTTTTCTAACAGAACCAGTGAAAGTTAGTATAGGGAAATCTTCTGAAATGCACCGTTTTGTTGTGTGCGATACAAGTCCTGTGAATTTGTTAGGAAGGGATTTGTTGTGCAAAATGAATTGCACTATTGTCTGTACCCCTGATGGTATAGCATTTGAGACCCCTGATGAAGATGTGTTGTATAAAATGACTATGGCAAATAGAGAAACTGAGAGTACTGAAGCCTATGCTGTATTTAGCCCTGATGAACTACCCAAAGAATTGAAACAAACTGTAAACGCAGATGTCTGGGATTTCATGGGAGAAGATGTGGGACTATTGAGAAATGTAGACCCAGTAACAATAACAGTGAAGGAAGGTATAAGTTATCCAAATATCCCGCAATATAAATTGACACCTGAGATAATTGAAGGAGTTACCCCTATAATTGAGAAAATGATAATACAAGGCATGTTGAGGGAAATAATGAGTAGTCCATGTAATTCCCCAATTAAGGGACTTAAAAAACCTAATGGAAAGTTCAGGATAGTGCAAGATTTGAGAAAGATAAACAAAATTGTTGTGCAATGTTGTCCTATTGTACCAAATCCATCTGTGATTCTGTATCAGATTCCCCATGAAGCAGAATGGTATACTGTAATTGATTTATGCCATGCTTTCTTTTCCATCCCATTGCACCATGACAGCCAGCAGATTTTTGCATTTCATTTTGGCGAGCGTATTTTGGCCTGGTGCCGAATTCCACAGGGGTATACAGAAAGCCCCTCGATCTTTAATCAGATATTGAAGAAATCATTGGAAGGTTTAGAAATGCCCGAGAATTCAGTGTTAGTACAGTATATCGACGACCTTCTTGTGGCGTCGAAGACTTGTGAAGCTTGTATAACGGACACTATAACCTTGTTGAATCATTTGGCTGATGAAGGACTTAAAGTGTCACCATCAAAATTGTAATTTTGTAAGAAAGAAGTACATTATTTAGGCCATAACCTCGAAAAGGTCTGAGGAAGATAACAATAGACAGAATCAGGATCATAAAAGGAATGAGAGCCCCTATGACACAAAGAGAGGTAAGGATGTTTGTTGGAATGGTTGGATATTGTCGTCAATGGATAAGCAATTTCTCCCTGATCGCAAAGCCTTTGGTACGTTTGACAAAAAGTGATGTGAGCGATCCCATTGATTTGAACAAAGAAGAATTGGCAACTTTTAAACAATTGAGGGATGGTTTGTGTGAAGTGCCAGCATTGGGAATGCCGGATTATGAGAAGGAGTTTGAGTTGTATTGCAGTGAGAGGAATGGATGTGCACTTTCTGTATTAATTCAGAAACATGGAAAACTGAGAAGGCCAATTGCTTACTTTTCATCAATACTAGACCCAGTAGCTGTAGCTTTACTGTTAGAAATGGGATTTCTGGTTGGCTAGGGCTTGCGCCAAAGCCAGACAGAAACCACCACTCTAGTCAGGGCTGGGGAGTTACACGCCAAAGATAACCCCTGCTCACCCCCTTGGTAGCTTGGCACAAGCAGACAGGCTTATCCCTGAGGCGATGTGTAAAGCGTTTGCGCGCGCACCCAGCAACAACACCCAAGGCCCACCACAAAGGAAACTCCACACAAGGTATTCTATAAAAATAGCCTTTGTATTATACACAACACATTAGATAAAAACACACACTCTACAATGTGCCAACAGGCACGGGCAGAATTTACAAGGGATTATATATACAGGGGACAGGGCCACCTGGACCACTGTCAGGAATTAGCACTCTTAGAACATAGCACTTAGAACATAGGAAATAAAATTACTGTTGCACAAAATCACACCTAGCACACAACCAGTCACTACTGGTATCAGGTAAGTACCACCTACGCAACCCTAACCACCTTAGGAAAATATTGCGCAGGGAATCAGGACCTCACTAGCACCACCTGTACTAGGGAGAAAACAACCACCTAAGTATCACAATACCTGTAGGGGTAATAGGACGTTACACATGATGCATCACATTCAGAGGTGTAGGGAAGGAAAACACATGATGCATAAAAACACATTCAGAGGTGTAAAGCAATGGCACATTACGCATAAACACATTCAGAGGTGCAGGAAAGGGGAACAATAACGCCAAACTCACATTAGCCACCACTGTGGCAGTCCCTAGGCCAACTGGCCTTGAAGGGGCAAGGACGCCCTGTGTCCAGCAGGGCAAGACTGCGCAAGCCAAGGCAGACGCCAAGGCCACAACCTAAACGTTGCAGCTGCCCACTAAGTGCTGGGCAGCTGGAAAAATGAGTGTGGGCACCACTGTGCCTTTGAACACAAATAGGCAGTCACGTGGCGCCTCTCTGGGCTTTAACCACCAGAAATGCCCCCTAGAGCCTGTCAGGGCTCTATGCAAGTATTACCCCCATGGTTGGAGCACGCAATGCGCTCCAAACAAATATGCGCTCCTTCGTTGGAGGCTCGTGGGCTCTGAAACAATTATGCCCTCTATACAATTGCCTGGTTAGAGCCCCTCGGGGCTCGGAACCACTGTCCCTGTCGTCGGAGTCCCTCTGGACTCTGGGGAATCGTTAAGGACGCTGATGCCCCCCCTGAGCCTTGCAGGCTCTGAAATAGCTGGGGGGGGGGGGGCGCGTTGGAGCCTCGCCGGCTCCTCGTACCGGGTGGGCCCTCGTTGGAGCGCACATGCGCTCAGCAACCACCTAGGCTGCTTTGGACACCCTCCCGGCCAGAGCCCCACTCACCGGGGAGAAGGCGCCGGTCTCGGTCCGACAGCGCTAGGGTGGAGTCCCGCTCGGGGACTCAGGAGGGCGACGCTTCTCTCCTGGTCCGGCCCAGCGCGGGGTAGGCTCCCGCCTGGGTCTTGGCTCGCTGGGTTCAGACGCGCTACGCGGGGCTCTCCTTTTTCCTCCTGGGAGCCCCGCTCCAGCCGGCGACAACTTCCGCGTCACCTCCGGCCCCGCCCCTAAGCAGAGGTTGCCGGCTTTGGTTTCCGGGTCGCCGCGGGCAGCGCGGCGGTCCTCAGGGATTCGGCGGCGGCGATACGGGGTAGGCTCCCGTTTTAGGGTACACCACTGCGGGGTGGGCACCCGCTTGCTTTCGAGGTTCCCATAAAGCGGGGTAGGCTCCCGCTGGACCGGCAGAACGCGGGGTGGGCTCCCGCTCGTGATTCTAATAAGCCGCCAGGCGGCGGGGAAGGCTCCCCCACGATGCAGCTTCACGCTGCAGGCCACAAATAAAGCACTCCTAGCGCTATGAGTAAATGGAAAGCGCTTCCAGGCGCTTCTAGGGGAAAGAAAAGCGCTTCCAGGCGCTTAGGGGTGCCAGTAAACACATAAGTCCAGCAAAAGTCCTTAGGAAGGTGGGCAGGGGGCAAGGCTGGGCCAGGGGCCAGCTCACTGGGCCCTCCAGGCAGGAAGGCAGTCCAAAGTGGCGGTTCCTCCTGGCCTCCAGCAGCAGCAGCCCCCCTCAGGATCCTGGAAGAGAACCGTTTCTGTGGGGACACAGCCCCATTTTTATACAGGCAAACCCTTTGTTCTGGGTTCAGGGTGAGGGGGAAAACCAGTCGCAGCTGGTTGGGGAGCACCCTTGATGTGCTCAGCCCCTCACTCTATTCACTGGCAGGGCTAGGGTAGTCAGTCGCACCACAGGGGGCGGGGCCAGCATTGTGTGTGGAAAACCCTGTCCTATTCAGGACCCAGGTGTACTCCTCCCACCCATCTAGCTGCTGATCTCCCCATTCACCACTGGGTGACTCATCCTGACTCTGGGGAATCCCTAGCCCGTCACATGACACGACCAGCCAATCACGCGACAGACACACTGCACACAGAAGTGCCCACTTCTAGAAGTGGCACTTCCACACTAGGTACATGCACGCCGCACACATCATCGCGCAGCATTCACTCCCACGAGTCCGCACATACCAAACTTGGGCCTGCACACCCCACGCATCAGGAACTACTAGGGACACATACACTCCCCATGCATTCCTATGGGAGGGCAGGCCTATCTCACCACATGCACTCAGAGCACGCACGCTCTTTACCCTGGGACACAGGGAAAGTGCGCAGAAACCAAAAAAATTACCACACCAAGTCACCAATAAAAAGCCAAAAAGTCCAGGGGTGAACCTGCCAGAAGGGCCAAGTCCAACACAACCCCCTTCCAGCAAAAACGCAGGGCAGACCAATCACCACCGTGATGGACTTCCCTGCTTGGGGCGATAGAACACGGACGCGGGCCCACAACTGCAGGGACACCCTCCGGTTCTATGCCATGGTGAACCCATGGAATTCTTTCTAATACCACTGTCTGGACCAACTGGGCTACCCCACTGGTACTCCCAAGCTGTCCGCGGCCAAGACCAGGCCCTAGGCCACCCAGGTGCCACTGGTCTTTGCCTAACCACAGAGTGGGGGGTAGTAACCCCTGGCACATAGCGGCCATTCTCCACTCTTCCTCTCTGAAAGACAGGACTAGACTGCCACTGGTTCTCCAGCCTAGGGTCTACACCCTCAGGCGGACCAGGAGTCTCAGGGAAGGCTCTCCTCCCCCTACCTCTTCTCCTAGGGTTCCTCCTCCTCTGGCGAGGGGTACACCTAGAACGCCATTCCAACCCAGGGTTTAACCCCTCAGGTTGTACAGGGGGCAGAGGTGGGCTCTCCCACCCTCTGCACCCCCTTCCAGAGCCCTGCTCCCTACCAACTGGGGCGGTACCTCTGGAAGAAGAACTGGTCGGGACGCTGGTTACAGACGTCCCACCCTTCAGGTCAGGCTGATCCTGAACCTGGCCTCCCAACCTCCGGCCTAGAACCTTTGGTGGAATAATTGCCTGGCACTCCAGGACTTCTGGGGATTTCCACTCCATCCCCCTGAGGCTATCAAAGGACACATATGTCGAGCGACTGTCTGTCGGGCGCTGATCTCCCGTCCCCTGTCCACCTGACAGTGCACGGAGATCCCCCAGAACAGAAGTGGTGTCCCCCTGGTCACTACACGGGATCCTAGCCCAACTGGGAAGTCCCTGACCCACAGGCTCTTCCACTGGGGAACTCATCCCCCAATCACTCCTCACGCTGGACTCCTGTACCCTCCCTACCGGAGCAGTACTGCCAGACACTAGAACCACAGGAGCGCTGTTTACAGGCGCTCCAGGTCCTCCACTCACTAAGAGATCTTCCTCAAGTGGACTAACAGGACAGCCTAGGTCCCCAACTTGGTGTTCCCTCATGAAACCATCCAAGTCCTGAGGCAGGGTTTCGGGCGTCTGGGGACCCTCGGTCACCCCCTCACTCCTGCTCCACTGAGCCAGGCAGTGAGCCCCTACACCCTCCTCGCTATCCTGGGACCTAGCTGGGCTACACTGAGCCTCCTCCACCACGTTGGGCTGGAGGATCTCTGAACCACTACTGTTGGAATCACTCTCCCATTCCTCATCAGAACTTGGGACCCCTTCCCAACGGTCTGCTTTTCTTGCCAGGGTCCAAGGATCCAAGGCATCACATCCCAACAGGTGTTGGCGCAACCCGGGATAAAAACTACTGCATAGCTGTTCTTTGATAACCAGAGCATACAGTCCATCAAAATCCCGTTTCGTGTTTACACTTAACCAATCATCCAGTGCATCCTCACATTTACCCACAAACGTGTCCCAAGTCTGGTGAGACAGCTTCCTACTGCCCCTGAATTTCAACCTTAACTCCTCCTCCTGGGGAACAGGTACCAGACTGGGATTTCCTACACTGGAATCTATCTGGCTGCTACCACTGGACTCAACCCTCCCTGGGGAGTCCAGAAAACCACAACTGCGCTCAGGGGATAACCTACCCTCCAGAGCTAGTTTCTCTCTGGCAAAGGCCCTCTCAGCCTCCGCCATCTGTCTTTTGACCTCCAGCTGCGCCATAGCCTGGGCATGCTGCAACCTGAGCTTTTCTAACGTCAGCTGGTGCTCCCATTCTTTCCTCCTATCTTCCCACTCCTCTGGGGACAGGGAAAGGGATGAGGCGCTGCCTCCTACGCTGGACCCAGCAAGGGACTCCCTACCTATGGGGTCTTCACTCTCTAGTGGCGTCCAGGTATTGTCATCCTCTACCTCCTCTTCTGACTCTTCAGGGCTCCCCACAGACCCACCACCCTCCAGGTGTGAGGCCCGGGCCCTTTCCATACTGTGCTCAAGATCCCATGCACCCTTTTGCCATAGGACCAGGTGGTCCTGAAGTTCGTACAGAGTGTTGGACTCTCTCCCTGTACAGGACCTTTCTAACTCCTGCCTCTGGCGCCAAGCTAGCTCATAGGGATCACAAGCAGGCTCCATTCTGGCAGACGTTTCTAGAGAAAAGATCACACAGGGAACCTAGGGGTCTGAGCCTAACAGGAGCACACAATTCACAAAAACATTCAGCAAGCTCTCTAACCCAGAGAACTCACACTCACTTGCCTAGTGCCACACACCCTTCATCCACACACAACCCTCCCCTCGGACTGGTAAGGCAGTTTCTACCACCCCTGATTCCTCAACCTGACCACCACGTGACACAGGTACCAACTCTGGGCGCAGGGCGGGGGACAAATGTACTGGACACTATTACGCTGCCACCACTGGATCCCACCCTCTGGTGAATCCAGAAAACACAATGCACTTAGGGGGATGATCTACCCTCCCGAGCTAGGGACACCTAACTCACAGTGCACAAAACCACATTTCCAAAGAAATGACAATTAAAAACAATTTTAAAACAATAATCCCTATACCATGTGATTTATCTAAATGCAGAGTTTTGTAGTGCGGCCAGTTGCTGCTGCGGTACAGCGCAAACGCAAGTCCAAATCCCACCGCTGATCACCAATGTTATAAATGGGATTTCTGGTTGGCTAGGGCTTGCGCCAAAGCCAGACAGAAACCACCACTCTAGTCAGGGCTGGGGAGTTACACGCCAAAGATAACCCCTGCTCACCCCCTTGGTAGCTTGGCACGAGCAGACAGGCTTATCCCTGAGGCGATGTGTAAAGCGTTTGCGCGCGCACCCAGCAACAACACCCAAGGCCCACCACAAAGGAAACTCCACACAAGGTATTCTATAAAAATAGCCTTTGTATTATACACAACACATTAGATAAAAACACACACTCTACAATGTGCCAACAGGCACGGGCAGAATTTACAAGGGATTATATATACAGGGGACAGGGCCACCTGGACCACTGTCAGGAATTAGCACTCTTAGAACATAGCACTTAGAACATAGGAAATAAAATTACTGTTGCACAAAATCACACCTAGCACACAACCAGTCACTACTGGTATCAGGTAAGTACCACCTACGCAACCCTAACCACCTTAGGAAAATATTGCGCAGGGAATCAGGACCTCACTAGCACCACCTGTACTAGGGAGAAAACAACCACCTAAGTATCACAATACCTGTAGGGGTAATAGGACGTTACACATGATGCATCACATTCAGAGGTGTAGGGAAGGAAAACACATGATGCATAAAAACACATTCAGAGGTGTAAAGCAATGGCACATGACGCATAAACACATTCAGAGGTGCAGGAAAGGGGAACAATAACGCCAAACTCACATTAGCCACCACTGTGGCAGCCCCTAGGCCAACTGGCCTTGAAGGGGCAAGGACGCCCTGTGTCCAGCAGGGCAAGACTGCGCAAGCCAAGGCAGACGCCAAGGCCACAACCTAAACGTTGCAGCTGCCCACTAAGTGCTGGGCAGCTGGAAAAATGAGTGTGGGCACCACTGTGCCTTTGAACACAAATAGGCAGTCACGTGGCGCCTCTCTGGGCTTTAACCACCAGAAATGCCCCCTAGAGCCTGTCAGGGCTCTATGCAAGTATTACCCCCATGGTTGGAGCACGCAATGCGCTCCAAACAAATATGCGCTCCTTCGTTGGAGGCTCGTGGGCTCTGAAACAATTATGCCCTCTATACAATTGCCTGGTTAGAGCCCCTCGGGGCTCGGAACCACTGTCCCTGTCGTCGGAGTCCCTCTGGACTCTGGGGAATCGTTAAGGACGCTGATGCCCCCCCTGAGCCTTGCAGGCTCTGAAATAGCTGGGGGGGGGGGCGCGTTGGAGCCTCGCCGGCTCCTCGTACCGGGTGGGCCCTTGTTGGAGCGCACATGCGCTCAGCAACCACCTAGGCTGCTTTGGACACCCTCCCGGCCAGAGCCCCACTCACCGGGGAGAAGGCGCCGGTCTCGGTCCGACAGCGCTAGGGTGGAGTCCCGCTCGGGGACTCAGGAGGGCGACGCTTCTCTCCTGGTCCGGCCCAGCGCGGGGTAGGCTCCCGCCTGGGTCTTGGCTCGCTGGGTTCAGACGCGCTACGCGGGGCTCTCCTTTTTCCTCCTGGGAGCCCCGCTCCAGCCGGCGACAACTTCCGCGTCACCTCCGGCCCCGCCCCTAAGCAGAGGTTGCCGGCTTTGGTTTCCGGGTCGCCGCGGGCAGCGCGGCGGCCCTCAGGGATTCGGCGGCGGCGATACGGGGTAGGCTCCCGTTTTAGGGTACACCACTGCGGGGTGGGCACCCGCTTGCTTTCGAGGTTCCCATAAAGCGGGGTAGGCTCCCGCTGGACCGGCAGAACGCGGGGTGGGCTCCCGCTCGTGATTCTAATAAGCCGCCAGGCGGCGGGGAAGGCTCCCCCACGATGCAGCTTCACGCTGCAGGCCACAAATAAAGCGCTCCTAGCGCTATGAGTAAATGGAAAGCGCTTCCAGGCGCTTCTAGGGGAAAGAAAAGCGCTTCCAGGCGCTTAGGGGTGCCAGTAAACACATAAGTCCAGCAAAAGTCCTTAGGAAGGTGGGCAGGGGGCAAGGCTGGGCCAGGGGCCAGCTCACTGGGCCCTCCAGGCAGGAAGGCAGTCCAAAGTGGCGGTTCCTCCTGGCCTCCAGCAGCAGCAGCCCCTCTCAGGATCCTGGAAGAGAACCGTTTCTGTGGGGACACAGCCCCATTTTTATACAGGCAAACCCTTTGTTCTGGGTTCAGGGTGAGGGGGAAAACCAGTCGCAGCTGGTTGGGGAGCACCCTTGATGTGCTCAGCCCCTCACTCTATTCACTGGCAGGGCTAGGGTCGTCAGTCGCACCACAGGGGGCGGGGCCAGCATTGTGTGTGGAAAACCCTGTCCTATTCAGGACCCAGGTGTACTCCTCCCACCCATCTAGCTGCTGATCTCCCCATTCACCACTGGGTGACTCATCCTGACTCTGGGGAATCCCTAGCCCGTCACATGACACGACCAGCCAATCACGCGACAGACACACTGCACACAGAAGTGCCCACTTCTAGAAGTGGCACTTCCACACTAGGTACATGCACGCCGCACACATCATCGCGCAGCATTCACTCCCACGAGTCCGCACATACCAAACTTGGGCCTGCACACCCCACGCATCAGGAACTACTAGGGACACATACACTCCCCATGCATTCCTATGGGAGGGCAGGCCTATCTCACCACATGCACTCAGAGCACGCACGCACTTTACCCTGGGACACAGGGAAAGTGCGCAGAAACCAAAAAAATTACCACACCAAGTCACCAATAAAAAGCCAAAAAGTCCAGGGGTGAACCTGCCAGAAGGGCCAAGTCCAACATTTACCTGGGTGCTTGAAAGCAGTGGCTGCTACATGTCGAAGCCTGGAACAGAGTGAAGGAATTGTGATAGGATATCCTGTGAAAGTGTCTGTACCTCATGATGTGGCAACTTTACATTCGAGAAAAGAAAAAGACAGCAAAAAGACAATAAAAGAAATTGTTGATAAAGAAGTTCCAGATGAAAAATTGAGAGTAATTCCACCTGAAATAACAATATTAGATGGACAGGTGCCAGATACAGAGAGAGAGGGAAAGATTCTTGCGGAAGACCCCCGAGGAGGTGTAGGGAATTCCAAAATCCAGTTAGAGAAAGGGACAAGTAGCCAGCAGGAATATTGTGCGCAAGAAACCCGAGGAGGGACAGAAGTAGGGAAAATGAAAGAAGCAAAAGAAAGAAAAGAGGTTGGAAGGAAAAAGCAAGTTGAAACAGAGTGGGAAGGAAGTGAAGACGAAGTACCAGAAGGTAGAGTCTTAAGAAAGAGAGCTTGGAGGACTGAAAGGAATGATAAAGGAAATAAACTGAAAAGATCAGCAAAGGATGAAGTTTGGCCAAATAAAATAAAGAAGTTGAGATACCAACTGACACGAGTAAAATCACCAAGAGCTGAACAGGTGAATGAAATAACGAGTCAAGAAAAATCAAAAGACGAAGAAACAGTTGTAATTGAGGAAAGCAAAAGAACAAGGAAACCTAACCAGAAGTATAAGTCGCCGGAATGGACATATGTGGCCCTGCCTGCAATTAAAGAAGCGGCAGATAGCCAATAAAATCCAGAGGTGACTATACCAGAAGTGGTTGAGGAAGACGAGGAATCGGAAATCCTGAGAGTTATTTTATCCGATATTGGAGAAGAGACGGTCGTTCAGGAAATTCTATATTTAGATAACGAAGGAAAGGTGAAGAACGATGAGATGCCAAACTGAATAAGATAAGAATGCTGCTAATGGAAAGACAATAAATAGGGAAAAAGATAGAAACTGGTAGAACCAAGTAGGTGCTTAGAGCCTTGGGTTAGATAAACTAGTTGTGAAGTAGAAGAGGCTAAGTCAAAAATCACTGTTCATTTCACGAAATGGCAAACACAGATTGTAGAAAAGGTAGATGTATATTTTTTAAGCGATGGTGTAAAATGTGTTGTTGTTGTACAGGATTACTAATGCTTCTATGGAGTATACTAGCCTTGATGATTACATTTAAGCTTAACTTAGACACAATAGGAGGACATAGTGAAAATAAGACTAATATAGAACAGATTCAAAGAGTAGATCCGGCTAGAATAGATAAACATTATTTGCATAAAGACAGGTCAATAAGTGATTTTTCTAACAATGTATTTTCGAAATTACTGTATGAATATGTAAAGACAATGGACGTAAGGGACTGCTACGGTTGTATGCAGTTACCTGCATCTGTTTCGGAGGGAGTGACTTATCACCACCTTCCTGTAACTTATGGAATAACATGTAGTGTAATAGCTAGTTTATTTTATCAAACAGGGAAGTTAGAATATTATTTTTCAGATGTAGATAGCATGTTTTCACAAGTACCATCAATTAATAAGTTAAATAAAATAAAACCTACAAAGGTGTTAGGTGAATTTTTCTTAGAGACTAATGAATTACCATTAGAATATATATATAGAAATAATTTGACTTGCAGTTTAAAGAAAGAAGAAAATACATTTTTAGATATGGTTGAAAGAAGGAGACGAAAAATGCAAAGAAAGGCCTCTGAAGGAAAGATGGAAAAGACAGTTTGGGATGTAGATATGAAAAAACACTTGAAGGGAGAAGCTAGTCCAACTATGGCTTTAGATTGGCCTCAGAAAGGAAATTTGTGTATTAGAAGGAATCAGACTGCTTATGATAATTACTTTGTAGGTAACAGTGAGTGCCATGATACATACCGAATCATGGGTGGATGGGAATTTGAAGGTGGAAATGATCCAGTTTTCCCAGGGTTATATTTCATCTGTGGGAACAGGGCGTATTATCGTTTGCCAGACCATTGGTATGGCACATGTTACGTAGGCCTGGTTTTCCCAAAGATCTTTCATATGGAAAGAGGAGAAAATGGTGTACATAATTGAGGTAGTTATTTAGCAGATAGAAAGAGAGAATCTTGGTCAGAAATTTTAGGTGACATCTTTGGAGCATTGATACCAGCAGTGGGAATATCTCTGAATGCAAATAAGATTAGAAAATTATCAACAGTAGTAGATCGCTTGTCAACAAGCACCGCTGGAGGATTTTTATTGGTAAATACTGAAATGGTTGCCATGCGTGCCATGGTGATGCAAAATCGACTTGCCCTTGATATATTATTGGCAAAAGAGGGAGGAGTCTGTGAAATGTTGAAAGTCCAACATTGTTTTCAGGAAGAAAATTCAGAAAAAGTTAAAAAGAGAAAATTTAAGAAGAAAAGATAAGAAACAAGAGAGGGAATTTGAAGAAATAGAATTAGAAGAGGTAAAAGAAAATATGTATAAGACAGCCAGAAGAGAAGAAATTGGGGAGACCGAGATGTAAAAACAAAAAGAGGAAAAGCAAGAACTCATTTGCATCTCCATGGGAAAAAGGTATACAAAATTTTAATGGTGTGGTGATAAAATCACCAAAGGGGGGATTGATGGAGCGGGTAATACAACATTTTGTATACCCCCTTAATTTGTATGCCTATACTAATTAGAATAATCTATTAATTATAATATTAATGTGTTTGCATGAAGACTAATCGACATTACTAATAATCAAAATACACGTGGGATTAGCATTTGCATGACTGAATAATTTCTATTATTAACCTATGTACGCATACTAACTGTAGAAAATAGGATACTGCATGGTATATGTTGCTTTTGTGATGTTTTCGTAATGTTGCACCAGATGACATCAATGGGTGAATATGAACGCTTTGAATGTCGCTATATGCTAGATAATTACAAGCACATAGGGGAATTAGGGAGGGTTCAACACTATATTCATTATGTCTATGTATTAATTATTCTTTTGTGTTTGTTTCGCTTAAGTTGTCCTTTGGGCCTAAAATAAAGATGGCCGCCAAACTAACTCGACGTGATGGCCGCCATTCCACGAGGCTTTGGATGAAATGCGCATGTGTTTCAACATGTACCAGTGGCCTCGACATGAACCCGCTCTCGTTGTACCCAAGCAAGGTCGCGACGGGAGGTCTGCCAAGTATTTTGACAAAGGACTTTTACAAAAACCGGAACGATCAAAAAAGATGACCTAACCTCATGAACTATGAGAAACCTCACCGGATGGTCCTAACCAACCAATGGTTGAAGCCCAAATTTTGTAAAATTTATCTTATAGACCTTATTTTCATTATAAAATGATAATAGAATAGAGAGGCTGTTGCTTGATGACGATTATGCTGAGACTAGGACGCTGCTTCCTTATAATTTCTTTGCTGACGGAGACGACGGTGACGCTGTGTTCCTGAATCTTTGACAGACTGAATTGCTGCCCATTTCTTTGATGAACTGAGGACTTCCTAAAATCTATGGGCACTGATAGATGCTTGCACGGCTCTGGTCCTTGATCATTCATGGGACTGTAGCGTGTTGCATGAAGGACTTGCGAATTCTGACTGATTGATGACCAAATTTGATGACTTAGAGGACGACCAATAGCCAGAATAGGTAAATATGGTGTTCTGTGATTTGTGTAATGATTAATAAATTCACTAGATGAAAACTAAATTCTTGCAATAATTAGATAAACAAAATATTGATTAACAAGCAAATGTGTTTTGGTCGTTTATTAAGAGAGGATAGATCAGGATCTTGAGTGTATTTAGCCGGACTAAATCACCCTACCATTTCAACTAAATGATCCATTGATCACGTGGGAGGAGTATCTTAATGTTTAGGTTTACGATGGGTAGAGATACGGTTTAATGTACAGATGTGTAAATAATTTTCTTTCTATAGGATCATAAGGTATTCCTTTCATGTCAGCGCTTGGAACATTCATCTCTCCTATAAGTGCAGACCAATGAGAAGTGAAGTGTGAATGTTGGTGTTATGGGCCCCACCACTGATTGTAGGAGTGAATGTGTTAATGTGATATTTGGTCTGTGACAAAAGGAGAATATTAGGTAAGGGGTTTCGTCTTGATTCCCGATACCTAGGTTTCCGCGCTGCATCACAGTGTCTCTCAAAGGGGCTCTCTCCAGCAGAAGAGCTGGAGGACAGGGAGAAAAACAGAATCTATGAGTTGGAGCTCACGAAGTTCAGGCTGGGGAAGGAGGATAAGGAGTAGGCATTTCAGAGGGAGAAATTAGCCCTGGGGGAGAAAAAGATGAAAGAGGTTGAAGGGAACTGGATCTAAAAGCAAGAAGTCTACAGTCCAATACCCATGGTGGCAGCGCATCGTCATTTCCTGGATAAGGGAAGGTATACATCCCCAAGGAGGTTATTAAGGATTTAATGAAACATGAGGACATTGGTCAGTAGTTCAAAGCTTATGAGGTAGCAATGAGGTCCTACAGAATCCCTGAGACAGACTGGCAAGTGGGGTTGTGGAGCCGCTTTTTAGCTGAAGGGAGGGAAACTTTGCTTGCATTGCCAACTGAGGATCAGATGTCTTATGCCCCCATGAAGGAAGCCTTAATAGGGATGTATGGTTTGACCCCAGAATCATACAGGTTGAAGTTGGGGGCTTGTAAGAAGCTGGAGTCAAGTACTTAAGTGGAGTATGTCTCTTATTTTTGCAGAGCACTGGATGGATGGGTGAAGGGAAGCAAGGTAAATGATTTTCAGGGGCTCCATGATTTGGTTGCATGGGAGCACTTGTCAGATAATTGTTTTCCAGAGCTACGCCAGCACCTGATTTATAGTAAGCTGACTGACCCCAGGAAGTTTGCTGTGGGGGCGGACTTCTGGGTCAGTACCAAGGTCCAATAGGGTCGTATGGTCAAGGGCAAACAGAAGGAGTTCCAGAAAGGGCCCCAAAGTAATCCCAAGGGAACCAAGGGAAAGGTTCCCTGCCTCCCACTGGAAAGAAGCCATTGCTTCCTACAGGAAGCCTTCTCAGAGGGGGACCCAGGGCATGTTATGGTTGTTGTCACGTGGGTGACTTTCAGGGGGGCCCTAGGTGTTCCAAAAAAGGTTACCACTGCACCCACTGGGCACTGCCCCGGGAGCTGGCTAGTGCAGCCTTGGGGGAGAAGTCAGTTGCCCAAGAGGGGTGGGGTCCCACAGAAATGACCCTAGTCTCTTTCAGAGACAGTGAGTTGATCCCAATAGCTCATCTGCCTGATAACACAAAAAAATACAGGCAGTGGGTGAACATCAATGGCCATAGTGTGTAAGCTCTAAGAGACACTGGGGCCAGTGTGACAGCTGTCAGTTGTCGGCTAGTGTCTGAGAAGCAGGTGGTCCCCAACACACATTCTACCAAGTAGCTGCAGCTGACAACTCTGAGTGCCTCTGCAAAGTGGCCCAGGTTCCCTTTGAGCGGGTACCTTGAGAGTAGCTGTGAAGCCAGCCATGCCTGTTAACTGTCTGCTAGGCAACAATTTGGAGAGCTCCCTTTGGGCAAAGGTGGAGTGGAAGTCTCATTTGGAGATGTTGGGTCTGCCTGAGAGGGCGTGTGTGACCACTCGGTCTATGGCAGCTAAGGGCGATCAAGAGGACCTGGAGGCTGAAAGAGTGGCCCAGGTGCCTGCCAGAAAGAGAAGAGGCAGGGGTGTGGGAAACCGGTCCTTAAAGTTCCCACGGTCCAGGAGGAGGCAAACCTTGAGGGGGATGCCCTGGAGCCTACAGGGGAGCAAGTGGCCGAGCTGTGGGACCTGCCTGAGCTGACCCATGGGCAGCAGGAAGAGGGCCTCACCAGGGAGGAATTCTGCCAGGAGCAGCAGAAATGTGCTTCTCATGTTGGTTTGCAGCAGCAGGCTGCAAACGAGGCAGTAGGTGATCAGTTTGGATCACATTGGATTTACTGGTAGAATGGTCTCCTGTATAGTGACCCTAAGGTTGCTGAGCCTGGGCCAGACCGTGTGCTGGTGGTACCCCAGTGCTTCAGAGCCTTCTTACTGGGTCTGGCTCATGATGTGCCATTGGCAGGGCATTTGGGGTAAGACAAGAACTTTGAAAGGCTTGTCACCCACTTTTACTGGCCCCAAATGGGTAAGAACTCTGACACACATTGTATGTCTTGTCAGACTTGCCAGGCAAGTGGTAAGAATGGGAGGAAGTGCAAGGCTCCTCTCCAACCTTTCCCTGTAGTCAGGACCCCCTTTGAGAGGGGGCCCCATTGTGGGGCCTCTGGATCACAAGACAGCCACGGGCAACAGGTTCATCCTGGTCTTAGTGAACCATGCCACCCGGTACCCGGAAGCCATCCCTCTCTGGACTGTGATGGCCCCCGTGGTGGGGTGTGCATTGATGGGGATTTTCTCCTGTGTGGGGTTCCCCAGAGATGTGGTGTCCGACCGGGGTATCAACTTAATTTCTAAGTATATGAAGTTCCTGTGGCAGGAGTGCGGTGTTACCTACAAGTTCACCACTCCTTACCACCCCCAAGGTAATGAGCTGGTTGGGAGATTCAACCAGACCCTGAAGGGCATGATTATGGGTCTTGGTGAACCCATGAGGCGTAAGCGGGATGTCCTCTTACCATGCCTGTTGTTTGCTTACAGGTAGGTACCGCAGAGATTCTTAGGGTTCAGTCCCTTTAAGCTCCTGTATGGGCATCCTGCAAGAGGACCTCTAAGTCTGGTTAAAGAAGGCTGGGAAAAAGCTCCCAGTAAACCTCCCCAGGATGTATGTAGCTACATTTTGGCCTTCAGAATCCAGACTAAGCGCTTCAGGCAACTCGCTCAGGTGAATTCAGAAGCTAGCCAGGAAGAAATAAAACAGTGGTAAGATCAGAATGCCACTCTGATCGAGTTTCAGCCGAGCCAGAAAGTGTGGGTCAGTGGAGCCTTGTGTGCTCCAAGATAAGTGGACAGGGCCATTTGAGGTGGTGGAGCGCAAGAGTAAAGTCGCCTACCTGTTGGACTTCCAGTCTCCAAGAAACCCTTTGTGGGTCCTGCATGTGAACCGCCTTAAGTCCCACTTGGAGCGGTCCAAAGTGGGTATGCTCCTAGCGACAGATGCTGAAATGGAGGAGGAGACTGGACCTCTTCCTGACATATTGTCTTCTAAGGAACGTGATGGGTCAGTGGACGGTGTAACACTCTACCCTGCCCTGACTCCTGAACAGCAGAGTAATTGCTGCCAATTGTAGGGACAGTTTGCTGCACTGTTCTCCCTGACCCCGGGTATCACTCAATGGTGTGTCCATGATGTGGACACTGGGAACAGTTCTCCTGTGAAGCACAACATTTACAGAGTGACTGACAGGGTCAAGACTTGCATTAAGGAGGAGATCTCCAAGATGTTAGCGCTAGGGGTGATTGAGCCCTCAAACCGTCCTAGGGCCAGCCCAGTGGTCTTGGTCCCAAAGGCTGCTGCACCCGGTGCCACACCAGAACTCTGGTTCTGTGTGGACTACAGAGGGCTCAATTCAGTCACCAGGACTGATACACACCCCATCACCAGAGCTGATGAGCTCATCGATCTATTGGAAGCTGCCCAGTACCTCATTACGTTTGACTTAATGTCTGAGTACTCACAGATTGCCTTAACTGATGGGGCAAAGGAGAGGTCAGTATTCTCAATACCAAAGGGGCACTACCAATTCCAGGTGATGCCTTTCAGAGGTTGGTCAACCAGGTGTTGGCTGGACTGGAGGATTTCAGTGCCGCCTACCTGGATGACATCGCGATGTTCAGTGGCACTTGGGAGGAACATCTGCACTATCTCTGGGAAGTGTTGAAGGCTCTGCAGATGGCAGGCCTCATGATCAAGGCAAGCAAGTGCCAGATTGGTGCGGTTTCAGTGGTGTACTTGGGACACCAGGTAGGGAGCAGCCAGGTGGTGCCCCTACAGCCCAAGAATGATACCATTCTGGCTTGGGAACCCCCCAAGACCCAGACAGAGTTGATAGCCTTCTTAGGACTCACTGGGTATTACAGGAGAGTCGTCAAGGGTTATGGCTCCATTGCTGCCCCCTTGACAGAGCTGACTTCCAGGAAGCAGCCCAGGAAAGTAAACTGGACTGACGCCTGACAAAAAGCTTTTGATGCACTGAAATCTGCCATGTGCATGGCACCTGTGCTCAAGGCACCCAACATCTCACAGGAACTGGTGTTGCAGACAGATGCTTCAGAGCATGGTGAGGGGGCTGTGCTCTCACAGCTAAATGAGGTGGGCCTAGACCAACCTGTAGCATTCATTAGTAGGAGGTTGCTCCCACGGAAACAGAGGTGGAGAGCGATGGAGCATGAGCATTTTGCTGTGATCTGGGCGCTGAAGAAGCTGAGGCCCTTCTTGTTTGGGATTCACTTTTGGATTCAGACCAACCACAGGCCCCTCAGATGGTTGATGCAGATGAGAGGTGAGAATCCAAAGTTGTTGAGGTGGTCCATTTCCCTACAGGGGATGGACTGCATGGTGGAACACATGTTAGACCTGGCATCCTTGGCGTGGGTTTCCCCTGTATTTTTGCCTTTGCCTCATGTGTTTTTGCTGTGTGTTGGACTTTGTTTTGCTGGTCTAGATGCCTTGGGCAATTTGCCACTGCTGTTCAGTGCCAAAGTGCAAGTGGTCCGTTGTAAAATTGTTGTTATGGATTGGTATTTCCATAATTGGCTTATTTGATTTACTAGTCAGTCCCTAGTACCATGCACTGTGTGTACCCAGGGACTGTAAATCAAATGCTGCTAGTGGGTCTGCTGCTCTGGTTGTGCCACCCACATAAGCAGCCTGTAAATGTAATTCAGGCCGCCATTGCAGTGTCTGTGTGCTGTCTTGTGCAGCCATGTCGACTTGGCAAGTTCACCCACTTGCCAGGCCCTAACCTTACCTTTTCCTATATGTTAGTCACCCCTAAGGTAGGCCTAAGGTACCCTAGTGGGCAAGGTGCAGTGTATGTGAAAGATAGGACATGCCCTGATGTTTGTGGCATATCGTGATAGTGAAATACTGCCAATTCTGTTTTTCACTATTGCAAGGCCATCTGTTCTTATAGGTTAGAATGCAGAGTTTGCTTATAACATCTTATAAGCATAACTACCCCTGGGAACAAGGTAGGAAAATAAAGTTTAGTCTGCCTGTACTCAAAATTTTAAAATGCATCTTTTAGTGAGGGTGATTTTTACATTCTGTGATTGAAAATACGATTTCTAATTCCAATTCCAAAAATTCTTTATTTCGGTCATATAGACCATAAAAGATGCAATAAAAAGAATACAGACAATAAAACATTAATAAAATACATTTGAATAAAAACAACTGTCCCAGCAAGGAATAAGTTAAAATCGCGTTTAGAAGGTTCTTTAAAAAGTTCAAGGGGCTTCAGACAATTTTTTCCTTCTGATCAACCATATAGCCATAAGAAATTTGGAAACAGCAAACACAATGTGGTCCAGGGTGCAAGTTTTCAAGATCCTATATGCTTGTGCATACTCTCTGAACCCCAGGTTCTTACAGAGTGGCGCTATCCAATATTTCCTAGGCCTTTGGTATGCAGGACACACAAACAAGATATGGGGGTCATCTTCCACGTAGTTGTTACAACAGGGGCATATTTTGTCGCCCCCATTAGTCCACTTCGAGGTATATGAATTAATAGGTAGTGTGCTATACCTCCATTGAACATACAATTTCCTTGCCAGGATAGGAAAGATAAAATCCATAAAAGGTTCAAAAGCATATGAATTTTTGGATTCTAAAAATTTCAGGGTTAGGGTACCACTATTTTGAGCAGCCGTCAAGTGTGCGAGGGACCTGTCCTTATAAATTAGAGCCAAAGCCTTGCGCGAGATTGCGCGGCAACCTCGTGCAGGGTCCTCCCACAGATGACGAAGATTAAGGGCAGACAGTTCGTTTTCCACAAAGGTGAGCCAGGGTATTTTGCCACTTGAATTTAAGCTCATGACATGGGTAAGGTCCTCCCTATAGTGATAAAGTTCGTCCGTAGACCAGAGCCTGTGCCAGAATTTCACTGGCTTTGACACAAGCTCCTCTGCAATAGGGGGGAGGCCCATGTCCATTCTCAGAGGCTGGAGTGGCGTGGCACTTGGAAGGGCTAAAAGGCGCCTCAAAAAACTGTTTTCCACTATTGATAAGCCCTTCACCGTTTTATGTCCCCATAGCTCACTGCCATACATGGCCGCAGCCTTGGCCTGGGTCTTATAGGTTTCAAGGGCCGGGCTTATGGGCTTGAAAGAAGAAGTATTGGCCACTTTCAGGATTGCACCCGAGAGTTGGGATAATTTGGCCTTGGAACGTACTATCTGCCGATCCCATGCCAGGTTTTCCTGCAGTGTGACCCCCAGATATATGAAGGTAGACACCCTCTCAAGGCTCTCGGTCCCCAGGGTAGGATTGGGCCTAGTTTTAGTTGGTGGGTTAAAGATCATAAACTTGGTCTTTTCTGTATTCACCTCCAATCCATGCTCACTGCAGAATAGACCAAACCCATCCAGGATCCTCTGAATCCCCATTGGAGATTTTGAGAGGAGGAGGGTGTCATCGGCAAACATGATTGCCGGAACCCTCCTACCTGCCAAATAGGGGGCGTCATTATCCTTAACATTTTCCAGGTGTGATATGACATTGTTAATGAATAGACAAAACAGGGTCGGTGCCAGGACACAACCCTGCCTCACACCTCGGCGCACAGGGAACCTGGATGAAAGTCTGCCATCCCTCCCACACCTGACTTGCGCATAGTTGTTCTCGTGCAGGCGGGCCAGGATGTTAAGTAGCTGGGAGGGAATTCCTAGCTTTTCCAATACCTCCCAGAGTTTCCTGCGCGGGACTAGGTCAAAGGCTGACCTCAGATCCACAAAGACCATGTACAGTCTCCCGCCCTCAATCCTCACCGTCTTCCAGTAGAGGAGAACTAGGCGGAAGATCTGGTCCATGGTCGATGTGTTTCTCCTGAAGCCAGCCTGAAGGGGACTCAAGATGTCATTTTCCTCCACCCAGTCTAATAGATGATTCAAGATAAGGCGCGCAAAAAGCTTTTGGGGAACATCTATCAGGCTGATAGGCCTATAGTTTGCAGGGCTCAAAGGGGACCCTTTCTTGTAGATCGGAACTATTTCAGCCCCTAACCAGGAGGAAGGGATCGCCATACCTCCCAAAATGGCATTAAAAAGGACAAGAAAGTACGGGGCCCAAATATCCGGGTGATATCTAAACAAATCACCTGGTAGCTTGTCCAGCCCCGGTGCCTTCCCCAGAGCTAAGCCCTCCAGTGCCAGCTTCACCTCCCCCAGAGAAAATTCCAGGGCAATCTCTTGCAGGCAGGGGGACTCTAACACCATCCCCTCCGGCCAGAGAGTGGAATCTTGGTATAATAACCCAAAATGAGCCTCCCAAACAGAGGGGGCAATGTTGGGTTCTACTGCAGACAGCAGATCCCCTGTTCCATTGTTTACCAGAGCCCAAAATTTTCTATAATCTTTGGATTTCAGGGCTCCGGTCAGGTCATGCCAGTGGTTCCAATCCCACTCAGCCCTTGCATTGGCCAGTGCAACCTTATACCCCCTCCTAAGGGCAGCTATCTTCACCTTATCACTACCCTCTTTGATTGCAGAAAGAAGCTCAGACTTAGTTTTCCTGCAAGTGGAAGTATACCAAGTCGGAGCACGAGTCTTTTTCCTTCTAGTAGGCACGGCCGGATTGAAAACATCTGCAAGGTCCTTTACTAAGGCCAGATGAATACCAGAGAGTCTCTCATTGTAATCTGAGGGTCTAGATTGGCTGATAAGGGCATCCACCTCCTGGAACCTGGGGAGTGCTATGTCATAGAGGTTTTTTAATGCTTCTTCTTTCTCAAGTAGTTTCCCCCATTTCACTCGGCGCCTGCTTGTAGTGAGTAATATATCTCCCTGGTCGGCTAGAAAACCGGTAGTTGGCGTCCCTAAGACAGGGGCTGGGTGCTGGATCATCAGGGAAAGGGCATTGTGGTCACTATCTAACCTCGAGATCACTCTAAAATCAATAACTTTGGGCCAGAGGGAAATATCTATAAAAATGTAGTCCAGCCTTGACTCATGGTCCTTTTTATTAAAAGTACAGACCGAAGGGGTGTCAGAAGGAGTGCGCCCATTGCACGCCCTCAAGGCGAAATTCAAGGTGAGAGAGGTAAGTTGTACTGCCAACGGGGACCAAGCTTTAGGGTGAGGTGATGAAGAGGGAGGAACTCCCCAATGGTCATCTTCGGCACTAGAAACACCCTCCATTAGGCCCTCCAGGGGTTCAAAGTGGCAGTTAAAATCTCCTCCCATCACTATTTTCAAGTCCCCCGTCAATTGCCCTAAAAAGGATGAGAGGTCAGCTAGGGTGGGGGATTCTTTACCCACAGCGACTGGTCGAGAGTATACATTGACAATAGCCCACGTACTTTTGTCAGGCCATCTGAGGAGCACACACTGAATGTCCGGTGAAAGTGTGTCCATACCAACTGCCTGACACCCAATATGGCTTGCTACCCAGATTGCCAAACCTCCCGAAGGTCTCCCTCTCCCATTCGATTTTGCTGAGATTTCGAAGATGTCGTATCCCCTCCTGGCCAGTGGTGCCCTGGCCCAAGTCTCTTGAAAAAGGAGTAGATCACACTTACTAACCAAAGTTTCCCACTCCGGGGTATCCACCTTGTTAGAGATGCCAGCTACATTCCAGGACAGGATAGTCATACCAAGACCTTGGGGTTTGGGACCACCCTCACTTGGTGCAGACGGGATGTCATATACAGGGTCGCCCAAATCACCCAGGCCAGAGGTGATGGGCGACCGAGTGGGTAATTCAGCAAGCTCCACCAACTGCATTGCGGGAACAGTTAATGCATCTGGTGGATCCTCGTTAAAGACTTGAGTGCATCCCAGTATGGGCCCTTCGGCTTTTACAGGGGTCAGGGACCTTTTTTTGTAAGTGGGAACAAATGTACCTCCCCCCCTAAGTATAAAGCCATAGGCAGATTTTATCTGACCATGCGGAATGGCCCCTCTTATTGGTCAATCTACCAGTTCCAGACAGGAAAATCTGTTCTGATGGACAAAATTACCATGGGCAGGCAATGGATTGTACTTGGGTCTGTACCGAGAACCATCTACTGCAAAGCCCACTCTAGTCCAACTCTGTTCCCTCCCCACTCCTAAGTTGGAAGCTTTTGGATAGAATTGCGAGAGGGACACTACATCTATGTTGGATTTGTCCGGCCTTACCAGCCAGTTGCAAATATAAGGGGCAACCAGTGGGTTTTTAAAACTGATTATGATACAGTCCCCTACCCTATTTTTGGGAGTGATTCCAATCCATGGGATCCTTCTAACCATCAACACATCACCTTTTCTATTAGGAGGGAGGGGCCTATTGGTATTAAGCCAACTAATTACTTTATTACGAAGTGAGTCCTGTGGCTCTCTGAAATCACTAGTGAGCTCAGGGACTCCTACCATAATCGCTGTGTAGGGCACAGCCTCCGGGGGCAAATTAACCACCCTACGCCTACTGTTAGGACTCATGGGGCGATTAGTGAATTCATCGTTGGCTCGCCCCCCGCTCATTAGAAGTGGTGATGTTGGTTGTTTAGATCTTCTAGGTACCGGGACAGGGGGCCTAAGTATTTGTGAGGGGGGCAATGGGGGAGAATGGCTACCTATACCACTATCTTGAACCCCTGCCGGGACCTGTATACTTGTTCCCGCAGAAGGCGCTCTGAGCCCAGCAGGATCCTGGGGAGTCGTCAGTGCACCTGGACCCAACCCCCCACTAGAACTATTCCTACTCTGTGCCTCTTCCATAGCCTTAAGTCTAGCAGCTATAGAATCCAATTTGACGGTCAGAGGCTCCAACAGGCTCCTAAGGATATCCCTAAAAGAGCCAATCAGAGCTTCGGCTGTATTTAGAGAATTTCCACCAAATACAAACGGGCCAGAAGACCCAGGTACCACTGTTGCTAACGGCGAATCTAAATGATCAAAACCGATTCCCGGGGAACTATCTACGGGAGAAGCTAGGACGCCAGAACTAGCAACTAGTGATGGGTTGATTTTATCCACTTTGGCCCTTTTTGCCCCTCTTAATTTCCTTATCCTTTTCCTTTTCGAAGGGTGGTAGACTTTCCTGCCTACAGGATCTGTTGGCGCTACAACCTGCCCTTCAACCTGTACTTTGGATGTTTCTGTACAAATAATATGCGGAGTGGACTCCACCACCCCCGAGGGGCACAGGGACTCGCTATCCCTCAAAAGGTTTGACGGGGTCCTAAGTTGTTGGAGGACAGTCTCTATTGTCTGGTCGATGCTATCCATGAGAGATAAGTGAGTGGCGTCAAATGGTGTTGGAGTGCTAATATCAATGGATGAAGAGTCCGAGGGGACCATTGAGACGGACACATTTTCAACATTTACCTCTGGGATAGTGTCTGATGCTATGCGACCTTTAGTAGCCGCAGCACTAGACTTACAAAAGAATTTATCCAGCGTGCTGGAGCACTGTTGGGCAGCCTTACTTCTAGATACTCTAGTGGCCATAGCGGGCGGGATAGTTAAAACCACTAATTGTATAGAAAAAGGAGGGGTTTGGGACAAAGACAACGATAGAGAGGGGGCCTGGTCCGGTCTCTGCCGGCCTCTAACGGCCTAAAACGGCCCGCTCTTTGCCCGGTCTTAGCCCGGGCTGCGTCCCGCGCTGCGGGAGTAGGATGTTGTGTTAAAGCCTCAGGAGGGCGGGGGGCGGGGCAGCAGGGAGAGCGGACCGGAAGCTCGTCGACGGTCTAGCAGGGACTTCTGGGAAATGAAGTCCCCGCACGCTCGCAGCCCCGCTACAGCCACACGCTTGATGCCGGTTTCCCTCCTCTGGGCTCTTCCCGGCGTGGATTGTGGTCCGCTCCTCGATATGGGCGAAGGGGCACCCGCGAAGCGGGTGCGCCGAGTGGAGTTTGGGCGCCAAGTAGGAACAGGTAAGCTCCTCCGTGAAGATCCCCTGTAAAAATCAGCAAGATGTCCCGCTAAATCCACGAAAAACAGGTGTTTTTAAGCCTCAGGAGGGCGGGGGGCGGGGCAGCAGGGAGAGCGGACCGGAAGCTCGTCGACGGTCTAGCAGGGACTTCTGGGAAATGAAGTCCCCGCACGCTCGCAGCCCCGCTACAGCCACACGCTTGATGCCGGTTTCCCTCCTCTGGGCTCTTCCCGGCGTGGATTGTGGTCCGCTCCTCGATATGGGCGAAGGGGCACCCGCGAAGCGGGTGCGCCGAGTGGAGTTTGGGCGCCAAGTAGGAACAGGTAAGCTCCTCCGTGAAGATCCCCTGTAAAAATCAGCAAGATGTCCCGCTAAATCCACGAAAAACAGGTGTTTTTAAGCCTCAGGAGGGCGGGGGGCGGGGCAGCAGGGAGAGCGGACCGGAAGCTCGTCGACGGTCTAGCAGGGACTTCTGGGAAATGAAGTCCCCGCACGCTCGCAGCCCCGCTACAGCCACACACTTGATGCCGGTTTCCCTCCTCTGGGCTCTTCCCGGCGTGGATTGTGGTCCGCTCCTCGATATGGGCGAAGGGGCACCCGCGAAGCGGGTGCGCCGAGTGGAGTTTGGGCGCCAAGTAGGAACAGGTAAGCTCCTCCGTGAAGATCCCCTCTGTTTTAAATACGATTTCTAGAAAGTAGGTATTTTTCTTGCTTACCCATCCAGTGTTCCTCTGCTAGGATGTGTATTGACTTTCTGGCTTTGGAGGAACAGGGGCTAGGGATGTGCAATGGCTCCACAGAGTCTGGATAAGATGCATTTAGAGTAGGGGTGAGGAGATTTCCTTTCACCTGAATGGGCCTGGTCTGCCTTCCACAATGCTGTCTCCACCTATTGCCAGGTAGCTGCACCAGAGAGGACATAACTGGTTTTGGCTGGGCAAATAGCTTCTCTGCACTAGAGAACAAAGAGATTTACTGTATAAAAAGGGGGTCCAGACCCCAGACTTTTAGATCACTTCTGGGAATCAAGAGGAACCTTTGCCAAGGAGAAGAGTTGGAGAAACAAGAGGAATACTGCGCCTGTGCTGTTTGTTGTCTGGGGTTGCCTGCAGAGGCTACTTTCTACCAAGGAAAGGGAAAATGACTTTGCTTTTAGCTGTGTTCCCTGCTTGAGAAAGATCTCCAAGGGCTTGAAACTGAGCTCGCCTCTTGTTCTGCAGTCTCAGGGACACAAACACTTCACCCCCAGCTCCCCTGAACTTCCTTGCTGGGAGTTCTGACCTGCTAAGAGGTGCCTGCTGTTGTGTTGGACCTCTGGAGGCTGTTTGCCTCTGGGATCTGGAAAAAGTAACACAACTTCGAGAAGCGTGACGCATCCGTATCTGTTTCCGACGCATCACCCAAGAACTCGTTGTAGTGCCTGCCCGCGACTCGAGAAATCGCTGCACGCCGCATCGAGGGCACTGATCTCCGAAGTCCGAGAGTACCACACCGATTGCGGTGCACAGCCTGCAGTGCAGCTGCAAGAACCCACGCATTGTCCCAGATCATCGTATTGCATCGAGGCGCCAAGTCTGTCGCATTGTTGGGGGATGCAGTAAGAAACTGATGCATCACCTCCCCACGCAGTAAGGAACCGACGCATCAGCTCCTCTCCTGTAAGGAACCGACAAATCTCCTCTCCTGCACAGCAGTAAGAAACCGACGCTTCACCTCCCCCGGAGCAAGGAACTGACACATCACCTTCCCTGAGTGTAAGGAACCAACGCATCACCTTCCTTGCAACCCTTTTTGTTTGTGTGTGCGATGCAGCCAAGGTACTTTGTGTGAAAAGTGTCCCAGCTGCAATTTGCTATGAACTGAACTATTTGTACCATTTGAAAGTCATATTTTTATTACTGTAAGGTGGATTTTGTTGTTTTGGTCTGGTTTGGTTTAGATAAAGATTGCTTATTTTTCTAAATTGTTGTGGTGTCCATTTGTAGTGTTTTCACTGTATTCCTGTATATGTTCACAAATTCTTTACACACTGCCTCTGAGATAAGCATGTCTGCTCATGCCAAGCTACCAAGGGAGTAAGCAGGGGTTATTTTAGAAGTGCACCCCCCTTACCCTGTCGCAAGGGTCCCTATTTGGACAAAAGTACCTATCTCTGCCAACTAGAGACCCCCATTTCTAACAACGCAGGTAAAACCTCCTGGTGGAGTCATGGCACTTGGGCAGTCTTTCATCCATGGACTCACTAACATCTAAATAGAGCGGGAGGACCACCAAGTAGGATGGCAAGACTAGATCCACCAAGATCTAAATCAGGCCCATAGACCCAAGGTAAAACCTCCAACCTGTTTGTATGGTTGGTGTATCTAGCCCATGCTCTATAGCAGTTGGCCTGAAATTGTGTCTCGGTCCTGGTCTACTGTGTCAAGCTGACCGACATTGACATGTAAAGCATATTTCTGGTTCTCTTTATTTGATTGTGGTTATTATGGTGTCATATTGCTCATAACATTATTCTCTAAATTAGAGTGAGATTTTTTTTTGTGTCGTGTTTTTGATATTTTACCTGTTTTCATATTACTAAATGCTTTAATCAGTTTCTCTAAATTAAGCCTGCCTGATCCGCGCCATCACTACAAAGGTTTAGTTTTAGGTTTCGGAAGCGGTATACTCATCCTAAAGAGAGAGTGCTTTTATTACTCGCGGTTAAACTCAACCCCCAACTGATAAAGTACTTTCTCAGAAAAAGTGTTATGTACATTTTTATTTTGAAGCTACATTCCATCAGCTTAGTGCATAGATGAGATCATAATACAATACCGCAACATGAGACTAAGCCTTGGCAAGCTGCCTTATTCGGAAAGGAAGCTGTCGAGGGATTCTGAGATGTGTAGCATAAACACTGACAGCAGCATCTGATACACATTTGCCAAACACTTTGAAACAGCCAGTAAAGGCTACTGGACAGGACGCACATGAGTACACGCAGGATGGACTTTACAGAGTGTGACCAGAAGGGCCTATGAAAGAGTTAGCCTCCAATGCAGTAAATTATGTAAGCACGTACCATTGAGACGCTTGAAGGATGGCCTATTTCTAGAGCTGAGTGCATGTATATAAGGACCAACGTATAGCATAGCCCTACTAATGAGGACTAAGATATAACATAACCCTACGAATCAATCTTAGCTTGGGCTCACATTTTCTGTTTACAGATCGCATCACAAATGTTCATAAATGTACAAAAATATTTGCCCACCGGGGTCCTGTCCCCCACTTTGGTAAATGCGATTGTCACTGCCCTTGCCAGGTGAGCGTGTTGACAATGGTTTCCTCTTCCGTGGAGTATGAGAACCGGATGCGCCTGCAAGACCGACAGAGGCTGAACTAAGAACCTCATCACAGGAAGAGCCGAACTATGGGGCATATCAACAAGGGCTTTATCTCTGCTTTTTTGGCTTTAAAAGCCAAAAAAGGAGAGATAAAACTAGCACCCTATCAACAACAGGGTGCTAACATGCAAATTTGCATGTTAGCACCCTTTTACTCTACGCTTCCCCTTGCATCTCTAATGAGATGCAAAGGGGGCGTTCCAGAGTAAAATAATAGGAGAAATGTCGCTAAGCGACATTTCTCCTATTATCAAGAATGTCGCTAACCCTGTTAGAGACAAAAAAAGCAGCGCTAACCGCGGTTAACGCTGCCTTTTTACGTCTGGTATTTTTCTGACTTAGCCATGATATCCTATGTAAGGTGGATATCATGGCTAAGTTTGCCTGTCCCTATCAACAAGGTAACGTGACATTATCGCTGGGTTTCCAGCGATAATCTCATGTTAGCCTGTTAGCGTGAGGATTTTTATCGCTATTGAGATAAGCGTTGCTAATAGCACGCTATCTCAGCGATGAAAATTCACGCTAGCCGGCGATAATTATCCTAGCGCTAAGTGCGCTTAGAGATCATTATCGCCGGCTGTTGCTGATATGCCCCTATGGGGCATATTATCAAGGGCTGGCGATAATATTATCGCTGCTTTTGCGTCAGTTTTTGGGCGAAAAGCGGCGATAATATTATCGCTTTATTTACAAGGACACGCTAACGCATGTTTCCTTGTTTTAGCGCCCATTGTCAGCACGCCTCGCATCGCATCGTTAATGAGATGCAAAGGAGGCGTGTCTGACTATACTCCATGGGAAGATATCTCTAAACCAGCATCGCGATATTTACAAGGACCCTAAATCCGGCGCAGGGATAACTTTATTCGTGCTAACGCACCCTTAGCTCTGGATTTTAACGTCTGTTAAAATTCAGACTAGGGTATACTTTACATGGGATGTGGATTATGTGGTTACGACCACATGATCGTATCAGCAATGTTTTTGGGTGAACATAGCTGGTTTTCCAGCGATGTTTTGCTAATTTTAGCGCTAACGGTGGAATATTTATCACCTAGGTTATACACGTTGTAAATAACGCGTTAACCAGGTGATAAATAACAGCGATAGACGGCGATAAATATGAAAGCGCTAAGCGCGCTTTGCGATATTTATCGCCGTCTGTTGCTAATATGCCCCTTCCTTCTGTCCATGTAGCTAAACCGAATCCGATAGGCTAAGGGATTCCTCACGTGCATTCATCTAACATTTCCAGGTGAGATAATCAAGCTTGCTAACTCCCAAAGGAGGCATTGGAACCGCAATGGTGCAAAGGGCGCGGAGGCAAGCAAGGGACACATCCCCCCCCCCCCTTTCAACGCAGTTGTTTAGTAACAGTTCGGGTGCAGGGGGCCCTTCACACCCCATTTGCCGGTTGCCACTGCTATGATAGCCACACCCCTGTAGAAAGGAGGTAATGCAATCAATCATTCATAACTAGAGAAATATATGTGTCTTTCCAGTACACATAATTAACACTAAATTTGTGAATGTAAAAAAAGGAGAAAGGCATTGTTGTACCTTCTACATTTTGTGCAATGATGCAGGGCAAATACCCATGGGATACTAAGCAAATTCTTCTCCCTATCTGCAGTTTATTGTTGTGCTTTCCAGGCAGTGGTGCAAATATGCTTAAACGGTGTCGTTTCCATTGCAGGGTGGCCAACACTTGAATGGGTTGTCAAACCGCGCATTATTTTCACCGTTGGACAATGAATATAAAATATTAACTCAGAGACGTAATGCTTAAAAATCTGGGAAGGATGGCTGGACATGTAGTTATGGATGCTTTGGGAACACATGAAGGTTATTGAACATGAGATTTCCACCTTTAATGTCATTTTCATGAAGTCTCTTAGTTCACCCCATGTCGTCTGTTTCTCATTAAATAGGCATTAACTCGTTTCAATGTCAGGATTCCAGCGGCTTGAGCACAGCCCCCTAGATTGAACTACTTTAAGAACTTTGCAAATGAGTCAGTTAAAACTGTTTGAGAAGAGCGTTCAGGCACATCATCATGTTTCACTTGCAGTTTCTGTTCCAAATAAAATATGCTTTCTTTAAACTCTTATAAAAAATAGACGAGGCACTTTCTTCGACACACAAGCAGAAGATTGTTACGTTTTTGATTGGGACATCATGTCAACACTGCACAGCTCTGGGGATAGAAGAAAAATACACATGCTAGGTCAAACCATAAAGCCTGATAAATGTCTGTTGGACTCGGCCTTCTCTACAAGGTCACCCCAAACGTTGTAGCTTCTCCCATCCTGTTTTTCTGAAATTAATTTTTGTTGGCTTTATGACTCTGTGCACTTCACCACTGCTAACCAGTGCTAAAGTGTTTGTGATCACTCTTCTAAACATAGTAAAATTTGTTTACATCCATTTGGCACATCTAATTTACTTGTAAGTCCCTGCTGTCTGAGGCCTGCCTTGCTGTCTGAGAAGGAAAAATGGCCGTTCATCCCAGGCTACCTGCAGTGACACCAAGGGTTAGTTGATTGACCTCCTGTTCACAGCTACAGGGCCATAACAAGATCCAGAGGCCTCCACACAACTGCCCAGCAGTGACCTGCTGCAACTGGACCTGCCTGGGCCTGCAACTGGACTTGCCTGAATCCTGCTGGCCTCTGCAAGAGTGAGTCCCTGATCCCCAAGGGGTGCCTCCTCAGGTCCTGGGCTCTTGGTTGGCATCAGAGTAAGGTCCTCTAAACACAAAAATGAGAAATACCAACGTTTTGGGCTCTTTGCGACCTTGAACAGGCCAGTTTGCATCGAGATCTTGCCTCCCACAATGACCAGCAAAGCAAAGCTCCCGTAGACCCAGTTCTTTGCGCTACAGCAACCACCAGTGCTGACTGGCAACATCAGAGCTGCAGTTCGTGCTACAGCATCGACAGCCCTCGGTGAATGCCAACACGAAGCCCAGCACGACCATCCACAATGCCTGGCAGGGTCTTTGCACTACAGCGACGACCATCTGCGATTCCCAGCCTGCTCTTCACAGTCTCCTATCATAAGCCTCACTTCGAGAAGGAACTCCAATGCAGCCAGCCTAAACTTGCTGTCTTTACCCCAGTCTCGCATGACCAGATAAACGCCAGTAGCGCTTTGCGCTCTTAGGGTCTATGCTTACTTAAATCTTTAAAATTGCATATCTCTGGTTCTACTGATTGAATTTTGTCATTTTGGTGCCAATTTATTTAATTTACTCTATTTTTCTAAATGAATGTTGGATTTTTCTTGTGTTGTGTTTTAACTTTGTTACTGTTTAAGTGTTGTATAGATTATTTACACATTGCCTCTAAATTAAGCCTGACTGCTTCTGTGCCAAGCCAAGAGAGTGTCAAGCACAGGTCAATTTAGTGACTTTTGTCATCCAGCCTGACAAGGATTGTGGCTATTGCTTGAGAAGGGCTCACAACGCCCTCAACCAACAACTACATTTCTCACAATGTCTAAGAGTGAATGTGCAAAATGGGGAGAACATGTCACTAGCACTGGCTTGACAGTGCTACTGCCAGTCAGAGTTTTTGCTACTACTCTCCTGAATCATGTACATACAATGGGCTTCTGAAGACTAAACAACTCTCCTTATTATATTGTCTGTTTAGTGCATCTTTCTACATCCTAAGGAGTGCTGTACTATTTTAGTACTTCTTCAAATACTCAGAAATAGCTTTGTGAATTGATCTATGAGAATCTAAAGTAGGAGTGTTCGGGGAATATTTATATGCATTTATTACAAATAGGCAGTCAAGGCCGGCATGACTCGCGGATGGGTGGGATGGGTGTGAGGGGGAAACATGTGAGGGTTTGCACGGTGGGGAGGGGGTATTTTAAAAATAAAATAAAAAACGTACCTTACCGGGTCCCGCCCCGCCTCCACTCCTGGCCGGGTCCTGCTGCTGGAACAGGAAGAAGGCATCCTCCCTTCCCTCCCCTAAGCCAATCACAACGCTGCAATGGTAGATTTGTGATTGGTGGGGACGGCGCCCAGCCGGACGCCTTTGGGGAGGCCATTTTCTCTTTAGCCTACATAGAGAAAATCCAGAGTGCGCATGACTGGGTTGATCGGCCTCAGAGGGCCAAACAAACGGTCAAGGCCCACAGCATTGGTCAAGCCACTCCTCCCCGACCCGCCTACCCATTCGCCCCCAACCAGGCATACACATATACTGCTCAGTAGCTTCCAAGCTTCGTTCCCCCTAAGCAAGTACCAGTTCATATATACAAACAATATCAATCTTGTGATTGTGTATTCATTATCTTAGAGCTTCTTATTGTGCATGAAAAAACATGTACTAAAGTCCAATTAGCTTAATGGACCTTTTTGAGACTTAAAAATATGGAATAATAAGTTGCTTTTTTGAATGATTCCAGATTTCCATGCAAGCAGCAAGACTCCCTTTAGATCTAGGATGGCTGGCCTAAAGATTTCACAATATCTTTTCTTTTTATACTGTGGGGGAGAGCCGTGACTGGGTGTAGGGGGCAGACTACAAGACCCATCTACCTTCACGGCAGGAAGCCGCCAAAGCCACAGCCCATGCCCAGAGGCGCTTGTTAATTCGGCCACGGCTCCCACTGCGAAGGGGAGAGCCATGACTGGGTACTGGGGGCAAACTGCAAGCCCCATCTACCTTCATGGCAGGTAGCACCCAATGCCACAGCCCATGCCTGGAGGTGCTTGTTAAATTCGACCAGGGCCCCCCTGCAAGGGGGAGAGCCGTAATTGGGTGCAGGGGGCAGACTGTAAGCCCCATCTACCTTCGCAGCTCAAACCTGCCAACACCACAGGCCACACCCGGAGGTGCTTGTTAAATTTGGCCAGGGCTTCTGTTGCACGGGACACGCCCTGGGCAAGAGCGGGCCAAGAGTGGGCCTGTCTGCAACCGTCAGCAGCAGTAAGAGGGGGGTGGGACCACCCTTTAGGTTTACACCCTTGAGCACTGTATTCATTTATTTATGAAGTTTTGTATAGCGTGAACAAGACCCACTCGGTATCAGAGCGCTTCACATTTAGGATAGTAAGGATACAGTCGAGAGAAAAGAACATTTGCTACAAATATGAGTATAGAGTGGCAAAGCTGTCTACCCAGATGACCAACAATGTAGTAAACAATCATGGCATCAGAAGAGTGGACATGGAAATAAGCAGTAGAGCCAAGGTTCTTTAGCGAAGAAACTTGTTCATTTGTATTGGTTTTCACTTCCTTTTTTTTTAAGAAGCGGTGGATGAGATTCAACGGACTTCCGGTGAAAGTGAATTCCAGATCTTCGGGGAAATGCCTGAGAAGGCTCTGTGACTTGTTCTCTTTTTGTGGAAGATCTGTGGTTTCAGAAGCAGTAAACTTGCACTACGCGATGATCTGTAACCCCCCCCCCCGATAATTCTAGCTTTTGAGACAGATAAGTGGTGACACTTAGTGGAGACCCTGAGGTGGAGGCCCCCAGATTCCGAGCGGGTCTGATGGCAGTAGCAAGCTGGCTTCGCACCAACTGCCTTCAGTTGAATGCCACCAAAACAGAGGTGTTGGTACTAGGGAAGCACGCTGAGCTATGGGGTAACCAGTGGTGGCCATCAGAGTTGGGTGTCACTCCCATTCCAGCTTCTGGAGTGAGAAATTTAGGCATCTGGTTGGACTCTGCGCTCACCTTCAGGGACCACACCAAGAAGGTGGCTGCCACGTGCTATGGCATTCTGCGGGGAATAAGGCCGGTTTTAAAGTACTTTGATCCCCCTACCAGACAGCTTGTGGTCCAGGCCTCTATACTATCTCGGCTGGACTACGGCAGTTCACTGCTGTTAGGGGTGAATCAAGCAGAGGCCTCTAGGCTCCAAAGGGTACAAAATGCCGTGGCACGGGCCATAGTGGGCCTCCCTAGACATTGTTCAGTGTCTGGTACCATCACGGCCTTACATTGGCTCCCGGTCAGACAGCGAATCCAGTTCAAAGCGCTGTGCCTGACCTTTAAAATTTTGAAATCTTCTTCGCCGCCGGCACTTGCCAACCTACTCACGCCCTATATTCCTTTGAGATCCTTGAGATCGGAGGGGCTTCATCTGGCTGTCTGTCCACGCTTTAAATTGAGCAGTATGGGTGGCCGCTCCTTTAGGGTGCTCGCGGCAGGTTTATGGAACTCGCTTCCGGTACACATCCGAGCTCTTGAAGACCTGCTCGCCTTCAGGCAGGCGATTAAAACTTTCCTGTTTCCCGTGTTTGTTTAATTTCCTTTTCTTTTATTGTGTGTTATGTTATAGTGTCTGTCAAAGCGCCAGGACGCCCCTTTGCTGGGGCAGCTGTGCGCTATAAAAATATAAATAACATAACATAACATAACATAACATAAATGGGGGTCTTGAAGTGTAAGGCTTTGTGAGTCAACCAGGCAATCTTGAACTGTATTCTTGCTTCATAAGATAGCCAGTTTAGGCTTTTCAAGGCTGGGGATATGTGATCATTTCTTTTTGTACCGGTAATCAAACTAGCTGCAGAATTAAAGGAAGCTCTTAGCGGGCCAGGCTCTGTTTGGTAAGGCCATAAAGCGTGGCGCTTCCATAGTCTAGCCTTGGGAGTAGTAGAGATTGCACCCCCTGCTTAAAGTCATCCTGTGGGAGGAATGGTTCGAGATTCCTTAGTAAACTCATCTGGTATTGGGTTACCCATGGTTGCATTAAGTATATGATTCTTCATGTTCAAGTGCATGCCTATTGTGATTCCGAAGGATTATGCTGACTCAGTAATGTGGGGAGAGCAGTTGAAAGCTGAGAGATGTTTCATCCAGAGGTCGATCTTGGGAGTTTGATTCGGGGGAGAGATGAGGAAGATTTCCGTTTTGGAGGTGTTGAGCAAGAGGTGGTTTTCCGTTAGTCAGTTTTGCGTGTTCAACAGGGTAGAGGTGAGTGTAATGAAGTCTTCTGGGGAGGTGATTTTCAGATATAGTTGGGTGTCATCCACATACATATGAAAAAGAATGTTCGCAGAGTTCAGAGCATTTGCTAGAGGTTCCAAGAATAAATTGAAGAGTATGGGTGACAGGGCGGACCCTTGAGGAACACCCATGGTTACTGTAGAGGGCTTAGAGAGGGAATGATTCAACTTGACTCTTTGGGATCTGTTGTGTAGAAACAAAGTAAACCATTGCAGCACAATCCCTGAACAGCCCATCCTGTGTTCAAGAATGGATAGAAGTTTGTCGTGTTTAACAGTGTCAAAGGCAGATGATAGGTCAAGGAGAATCAGAAGGCAAAGTTCATTTTACTCTAGCATTTTTAAAATGTCATTCATAATGTGAGTGAGTGCAGAGTCTGTGATGTGCCCTCGCCGAAAACCAGATTGATGGTGGTCCAAGAGTTGGACTTTTTCAATGTGTATGGAGAGTTGCGATTGCACACACTTATCCAGGAGTTTTGCCAGAGTGGGGCTGTTAAAGATGAGGCGAAAGTTGTTGAGGTCTGCGTTATGTTTTTTAGAATGGGGGTTACCTGTGCTGCTTTTAGGCAGCCGGGATAGTGCCTTGCAATAGCGAAGCGTTAACAATCTTTGACCATAAGGGGAGGATGGCAGCTATTGATTCTTTGAAAATGGGAGGTGGGAGTTGGTCGCTGAAGGGGTTAGACAGTTTGATGGCTAGAAGAGTGTTGTAGATGTCACCTTCGTTAAGCGTAGTGAATGTGTGCCACGAGGCATTGTTCTTTGGGCTAACGTTAGGGGGTACAAACCTCTCCTGGGGGGCAGGAAAGTGGCAAAACCCGGGAGTGGAAGCAGAGCCCTCTTTGATTCTAGATCAGTATCAATACTTTTTGTTTTTTCCACGTAGAAGCCAATTTGTCACATGTTGGTTGGCGGTCTCCAAGATCAAGGTGGTTACGTACGTTGGCCGATTGATGTTTAACAATTTCTAAAAGTTTCTAGGGGTGGTTTTTTGCTTTAATTAAGTGGGGTTCTGAAAAAGTCTGCCTTTGCCCTCTTGCTTTTTCTGTTGTGAGAGTTCCTAATAGATCTAAGGTGATTTAGATGTTCGATGGAGGGTATGGATCTCCAGGATCTTTCGGCTGCCCTAAGATTGCAACGTTCCAACTTTAAGTTGACATTGTACCAAGGTTTGGAGATTTTGGAGGAGGCATTTTTATGTTTTGAAGGGGCTGTAGAGTCCAGGATATCAGAAATAGAGGAATTATAGAAATCTGTGATAACATGAACATCTTTCATGTCTGCTTGGGAAGATAAGGCATTTTTACATTTTATTACTAGTTCTTCGGTGTTAATGTTTCTGAAGTTCTTCTTCCATTTCTTAATTTTCTTGGGTTGGTCCCTCTTCGGTGGCACCTCCTTGTTGATAAAGAAAATGATGCTGTAGTGGTCAGACCAGTCACAAGGGATAATGGAATCCAGTATGATGGTGTTTCCTTTGGATATGATGAGGACCAGATTTTTACCCTTGTTATGAGTTGGGCTGTCGCAGAATTGGGTCAGATCATTGTCTACTAGGAATGATTTTAGACAGTTCACTGCTTGATCATTTCGGTTAGTCCAGTGGAGGTTGAAATCTCCTCGGAAGATTTGGAACACTAACGGGTTGTCATTGAAGAGATGATTTCCATTAAATGTTCAATGAAGGAGAGGTTGTCTCCAGGGGAATGGCAGAATGTGTGTAGTTTGCAGACAGGAAGGTTTTTGCTTGTGATTTTGAGGCATAGATATTCGCAAGAAGTCAGAGTTAAGGTTTCTGAGTGTGAAACCGAGAGTGTATTTCGGCGTATGCAAGCTATTCCTCCACCTTGTTTCTTAATTCTGTCCATCCGAATTATGTCATGGCTAGGCGGGACTAGAGGTCAAGGATAGGGGTGGAAGAGCTGTTCAAACAGGTTTCTGTGAGGATACTGATATCAATCTCGTTAGCAAGGATGAGATCATAGATATCAGGAGCATGTTTACTAGCTGATCTGCAATTGAAAGGACACATTTCAAATGGTCAGTGGAGTGGGGGGTAGGCGTCCTAAGGATGTTAAATCTCTTGAGGTTGTCACTATTTTTAACTCTGGTGTTGTGGGTGGGTGCTCTCAAAGGGCTAGCTTGAAGGGCTTGGATTTGACTCGGTAGGGACTTGTCAGAGTCAAATGGGTGGGAGTAGGAGAGAAGTAGATCACAAATATCTGAGACCGATAGCTCAGCCTTCAGTCTTCAGGGTTGGGAGGAGGCATTTGGGAAGGGGAGAGTTTTCAAGGAATGGTGAGTGATATGTGGGTCAAGCACAGGAACAGAACCTGTATGGGCGAGGTGTCGGGTCCCTGAAGTAATAAAGGTTCTTAGCTGGGGAGATGTTCGATAGTGATGTCATTCAATTTCTTGATTTCGTCCAAAAGATGGTGCAAGTGGATGGAAATCTCGTTAAGGCTAGCAGTCAAATCAGTCTGTTGGTTGTTAGGAGAGAGTTGTGAGGAGAGTTCCAGCAGATAAGAGGTGTCTCGAGGTGTGGCAGGCCGTACAGAGGTGGTAGAATGTTGGTCGGGGGGAGCGAACGACTCACTGAGGTCTTGTGGAGAACCAATTAGCGTGGAGATATGAGCCGGGGATTGTGGGAGTGTGAAGCGGCATAAGTGAGGCGGAAGGGATGCGACTGAGGAGCGGATATGAGGGTTGGGTGTGATAGGTTCGCAGTAGGGCGGTAATCTGGTCTCAGCCTGGTCTAAAGACGTGATGGGAAAGATCGGGGAATGAAGCTCCCCAGCAGAGGGAGCACATGGGGGAGCTAAGGAAGATGCCCTGGCCGGGGACCCAAAGTGTGAAGGCGTATAGCTCGGTGAGGAATGTGTCACAGTGCGACCAATAAAGCAAACAACAATTTCTCAACTGGTATCATTAGGCAGGACAGTTAGGCAAGCATGTGCAATACATTACATGAAAGAAAAAGAGACTCTCTGTAGGTTTTTGTTAGGAATGTGCACATGGCATCATATATTTAAAGGGGAAAACAGTTGTAACTGCACTGTAGGCAAAATAAATGCGTGAACAACCAGAATTGTACTTGGTGCTCGATTGTGTACGTGACACAACGGGTGGCGACGCAAGTGACAATGTGATATCAGCAAGGAACGGCGCAAGGTGCAAGAGTGAAAGTATGTACAGTGAATATGGTGGTTCAAATCAATAATTCACAATCTTTTTAGACAATTTGAAAACAATTTCTTTTGAACCACATGAGGGATGCGCCATCAGTTGCGCTGACAGGTCGACGACGTTTCAGTCCAGTAACTTAGGATCATCTTCAGGCCCGGGTTGAAATAGTTTAGATGGTGCTGTACAAGGAGGGAAAGGGGAAGGGTAAGGGAGGGGAATGGGATAGGGTGAAGACGAGAGAACTGGGAAACTCGGGCGGCAAAGAGTCAGGTCAGTTAAGGGGTAAAACGGACATGCGTGTGGAGAGGATGGGTCAGAGGCGTGTAAGGGCTGGTGATGGTAGGGGTGGGGGTTGAGAATGAGGTGCTGTCCATGGCTAGAGGCTAGAGTCTACTAAGTGTATGGGCAGTGCCTTATATAATTGGCAGAGTGCTCGTGCATTGTGGCTGGAGAGGCTGTGATGACCAAAGGGACATGCTCCCGTGCTTGCTGGATAAGTGGTATGCCGTGGAGGAGGAAGTACAGGATGGGTGAAGTATAGAGAGGCGTAGGGGTGGGGTGTGAGCTGACAGGGGTGAGCTCACAAGGCGCAATGGAGGCAAGCGTGTGCTGCGCACCTAGAAGTATGAGTTACCTGGAAATATAAAGAAGGTCGTGTCTACTGAGACATCGGCGATGCAGGAGAGTTCAGCGTATCAACCAGTCAATGGTGTGAGCTCCGAGTCTGAGGAGAAACGAGCGTCAACATTAGCCCGGGGGGGGGAGCATTCGTGTGATATGAAAAACGTGCGTCCATTACCTGGAGTGAGCAAATTAATGGCTTGAGTGGAGCTGTGTCCGGGGGGACATCGGCGATGCAGACGAAATCAGGGTCACACAGGCATTTGTGTGAGCTCAGGATCTGTGGGGAAATGAGCGTGAAGTTTAAGACCGGAACGCTCGGGAGAGACGTTCGATCGCGATCAATTGAATAAGGAGCCAATCACCGTAAGTCTAGTTGGAGGGAGCACGGCAGTTACCTGTGGAATGATGGCTTTTCCAGCGTGAGGCGACGTGGCAATCAACCGTGTACCGTCACGGTCGTGTGCGGTATGGAGGGCGAGTGGGACTGGAAGTAAAGAAGTGAAAGAGACTTCCGTGTACTGCCACGGCCTGTGGTCATGTGACCATGGTCGTGGGGGTGTGTCTGGAGTGACGCGGTGTGGGCAGGGTGTAGGACACAGACAGGGTGCAGGAGGAGGGAGGGGAAAAGGAACAGGGAAGGGTTTGCCAGGACATACGAGCTTGGAGAAGCAATTAAGTGGAACAAACGCATCCGGATGAATAAAGCAGATAAACATTGGTTATATATGGTTGGCATGTATACAATAATTTGCAGATAACGGATACAAAAAGGTTACAAAAATTGTGTAATTGTGTGATCAGCACTAAAAAGGGAGGGGGAAATGTCAGATTAGTGGTGCATATGGATTGTAAAGAACTAGTTGGAAGTGCGTTTATTGGGTATCAGAGAGCTTCTAGTGTGCGCGTAAGGTCTAGGCGCACTGTTGGAAGGGGGCATGTTCATAAAAAGTTCCAATTCGAAGGGCTCAAAGTAGGATTGTACTGTTTCATTCATTGATTGTGTTTAATCCTGAATTGACAGAGTTACAAATGGTGATCCATTTACATTCACATTTGTTGAGGAGGGCTTTGATATCTACCCCTCTGATGGGCAGTGTCGGTTGGTCTATCACTTGCCACGTGATGTCTGTTTCGCCATGGTTTTTTCAATGTAGTGGGAAACCAATGGAGCAGTCTGGACTTTGCAATGAATTCTGCCTCTTGTGTCCTGGATGATCCTCTGTTTGACCATTTGGGTGGGCTGGCCAATGTATAAGAGGTCGCAGGGACATCGGATGGTGTAGATGACGTTTTGAGATCTGCAGTTGGTAAGGGTTTTTAGGGTGTACGATCTATTGTTGGTTTTGAACTCTTTTGTGTTCTGAGTGAGATTGCACGCTGAGCAGTTTTGGCATTTGTAATGTCCAATCGCTGGGGGTAAGCCCCAGGAAGCAGAAATAGTGTTTTTTTCTTTGATGTTGGTTGGCCATGTGATATTATGAACTAGATGTGTTGCAAGGTTATTGCTACGTTCATATGAAAAGAGGGGGGGGCTCACTGAATGCATCAAATAGTCTGAGCAGTGGCCAGTTGCGTTTGATGATCTTGCTGACCTTGTTGCTACAGGAGCTGAACCTGGAGACAAAAGGTATTCTGGTCATAGTTTTTTTCGGTTGGGGCGTGAGGAGAAGTTCATGGTGGCAAAACCAGGCTCTCTTGCGTGCTCTAGTGACTAGGCATTTGGGGTAGCCCCTCTCAATCAGTTTTTGAATGAGGATGTCTGATTCTCTGAAGTAGTCTTTACGCCATTTACAGTTCCTTCAGATCCGTAAGAATTGGCCATATGGAAGGCCGTCCCAGAGACCTCGGGGACGGCAGCTTGAATACTGAAGGAGGGTGTTACTCTCTGTTGGCTTTTGGTAGATGCAAGTCCTGATTTTTTCATCCTCAGCATGTATAAGGACATCTAGGAAGGGAAGGTCATTGGCTTTTGCATCACAGGTGAATTTGAGGTGTTCTTGGGACTGGTTGAGTCAGTCAATAAAGTGGTCAAGAGATCCCATAGTACCTTTCCAGAGTAACAGGATATCGTCGATATAGCGACGCCAGAGGGTGATATGGTTCAGGAATGGATTGGTGGTGGTAAGTATGTGGGTTTTTTCCAGGTTGTGGACTAACAGGATGGCAAAATTAGAAGCAAAACAGGCTCCCATGGAGACTCCTTTGATTTGCAGGTAGAAAGTGTCACAATACAGAAAACAGTTATTCTCTAGGGCAATGTGTAGAAGGTCCATGATAAATTCAGTTGGGATCAAGGTGGGTCTGGGCCTGGTATCCAATAGATTCTCGATTACTTGGAGTCCTTCACTGTGTGGGATGTTGGTGTAAAGTGATTCAAAATCTAATCCAACCATGAGATCGGTATTGGTGTCAAATGGTCTGTCCTCAATAGTGAGGATGAGGTCCATGGTATCTCTGATGAATGTATCTATGGAAGGAACAAGTTCTTTTATGACAGCATCAATGTATTTTCCCAAAGGCTCCAGTATTGACCCGTACCCAGACACGATCGGATGACCAGGTGGGTTGGTGCTGTCTTTATGGATTTTTGGGAGTACATAAAGGACCGGTGTGCATGGGTTTTGGTTGTTCAGGAAGTTGAATTCTTTGTGGGATATGATGTCAAGGGATCTTGCTCGTCCCGTTGTCTCTAGTATTTTGTTTCAGAGATCAGGTAGAGGATCTTTTTGAGTTGGCGGTAGTGATTTATGTTTGCTAGTTGTCTTTTTACCTCAAGGTCGTATTTGTCGGTATCCATCACTACGATCCGTCCACCTTTGTCCTCTGGTTTAATTATGAGTTCAGGTTTGTTTTGAGGTTGGTCAGGGCTTGTTTCTCTGACAGCGGTAGGTTATATGGGACAAATTCAAATTGGGCTTCGAGGTCAGTGACTTCTTGTAGGACCAAGCGTTTGAAGGCTAGTATCTCAGCAGGCATGGAAGATGATGGTGGATTGGAGGTGGAGGGTGGATGAAAGCGAGGTCCTGAGGCAATTACGCAATTTTTGAATCCTTTTTGTATCTGTTATCTGCAAATTATTGTATACATGCCGGCCATATATAATCAATGTTTATCTGCTTTAGTCATCCGGATGCGTTTGTTCCACTTAATTGCTTCGCCAAGTTCGTATGTCCTGACAGATCCTTTCCTGTTCCTTTTCCCCTCCCTCCTCCTGCACCCCGTCTGTGTCCTCCACCCCACCCACACCGCATCACTCCAGACACACCACCGCGACCATGGTCACATGACCACAGCCCGCAGCAGTACACGGACGTCTCTTTCCCTTTTTTAATCCGGTCTCACTCGCCCTCCATACCGCACACGATTGTGGCAGTACACGGTTGATTGCTACGCCGCCCCACGCTGGAAAAGCCATAATTCCACAGGTAAGGGCTGCGCTCCCTCCAACTAGACTTAAGGTGATCGGCTCCTTATTCAATTGATCGCGATGCAATCGGTCATCTCTCCCGAGAGTTCCGGGCTTATACTTCACGCTTGTTTCCCCACAGATCCTGAGTTCACACAAATGCCTATGTGACCCTGATTTCGTCTGCATCGCCGATGTCCCCCCGGACACGGCTCCCACTCAAGCCATTAATTCGCTCACTCCAGGTTATGGACACGCGTTTTTCATCTCACACGCAGGCTCCACCTTCGCTCCCCCGCCTGGGCAAATGTTGACGCTCGTTTCTCCTCAGACTCGGAGCTCACACCATTGACTGGTTGATACGCTGAACTCTCCTGCATCGCCGATGTCTCGGTAGACACGGCCTTCTTTATATTTCCAGGTAATATATTTCTAGGCGCGCAGCACACGCTTGCCTCCATTGCACCTGGTGAGCTCACCCATGTCAGCTCACACCCCACCCCTACGCCTCTCTATACCTCACCCATCCGGTACTTCCCCTTCATGGCAGACCACTTATCCAGAAAGCACGGGAGCATGTCCCTTTGGTCTTCACAGCCTCTCCAGCCACAATGCACGATCACTCCACCAATTATATAAGGCACTGCCCATACACTTAGTAGACTCTAGCCTCTTGTAATGGACAGCACCTCATTCTCACCTCCCACCCCCTACCATCGCCAGCCCTTACACGCCTCTGACCCATCCTCTTCACCCGCATGTCCGTTTTACCCCTTAACTGACCTATTTGCCGCCCGAGTTTCCCAGTTCTAGCGTCTTCACCCTATCCCATTCCCCTCCCTTACCCTTCTCCTTTCCCTCCTTGTACAGCACCGTCCAAACTATTCCAACCCGGTCCTGAAGATGATCCTAAGTTCCTGGATCGAAACGTCGTCGACCTGTCAGCGCAACTGATGGCGCATCCCTCATGTGGTTCAAAAGAAATTGTTTTCAAATTGTCTAAAAAGATTGTGAATTATTGATTTGAACCACCATATTCACTGTACATACTTTCACTCTTGCACCTTGCGCCGTTCCTTGCTGATATCATATTTTCACTTGCGTCCCCACCCGTTGTGTCACGTATATAATCGAGCACCAAGTATAATTCGGGTTGTTCACACATTTATTTTGCCTACAGTGCTGTTACAACTGTACTTCTCCTGTTCTCCTTATCTGAATTTGCTTCAAAGTATATGATGCCATGTGCACATTCCTAACAAAAACCTACCAAGAGTCTCTTTTTCTTTCATGTAATGTATTGCACATGCTTACCTAACTATCCTACCTAATGATACCAGTTGAGAAATTGTTCTTTGCTTTACATACCTACCCAAATCTCAACGTGGTTTATGGGTTTTACTCCTGTTGTCTAATACAACAGTAGGACCAATAGGCACATGATTCCATCATCGTGTGGAAAGTGAGGGTTATGGCGTTACTAAGTCAGGGGACTGGATGGGGTGGGTATCACTTAAAGAGTGCGGAGAGTTGTGTGAGGTTGGAGTAACCCCAGTTGTTAGGTGAGGTGAGGTGGAGAGGTCATGGGAAGTAGGAGGGTTTAATATGGTCTGAGAGGAATTAGAAATTACCACATTCTTGAGCGAAGGGAAGATAATATACCTCTAAGCTAAATTGTCATTTGAGGCTTGGATTAGGCTAATACCATTGTTGTAGAGGGAGATGGTAGCGATCGCATTGAAGAAGGGTGAAGCTGACAGTTTGAGGCCATAAGGAGTTTTCTTGGAGCCGGTTATACGAAGCATGGAATAAAAGACATTCCTCCAACGTGCCTGGTTTCTGGAGTAGAAGATGGGGTCATTTGTTAGTTTACCCTTATTAGCACAGAAGTAGAGGTCTGAAATAAGTATTTCGGGTCGTGATTTGAGTAAACGATGTTTGTGATTTTTGGTCGCATTTTTAGAAAGATTAAGATGGTAATTAATAATGAAGGCATTGAGACCAACGGGATCAAGCTTTGAGACCATTATGAGAGGGGGCAAGGTTTCCCAGAGGGAGAGTCAATTTGAACCGGAGAGGGAGAGAAAAACACACTAAGAAAAAAAAAACGTAAAAACTTTCCTTTTTTTCCTTTTCTTCCACTTTTCTTTTCTTCTTTTTTTTTTTCTTCCCCCTTTCTCTTTCTCCATTTATCTCTTTCTTTTCTTCCTTCTCTCTTTTTTCTTTTTCCCTTCTTTTTCCCTTCTTCTTTTCTTTCTCTTTTCTCTCCTTCTTTCCTTTCCTTTCTTTCCTTTTCCCCTTCTTTTCTTAATTAGTAACCCCTCTCTTTAGTATCATAATTTCTTTCCATGGTTCAAAGGAGATCAGTGATCAAGTTTTGCTTATTTAAAACCTGATTCAGTACACCTTCCTTCAATTAAAGTAGACCGGTCAAAGAAGGCCGCCACAATAGAAAGTAGAGCAGAGAATGATTTTCTTGCTATATTCTTGTGCACATGGAAAGGTGCTCTTCTTTGTTCAATACTTTTTAAGACTGGCACATTAGACTGTTTTACTTGGATATTTGCTTGGTTACCTTAACGGTAACAGTGTGTGGGTCTTAGTCTGCCAAAGGGTTAATGTGTTAAAAGTTGCCACGATTATGGGGGAAAAAAAGGTCCTTCTATCAAAAACCCTGCCCCCATCTGTATCTCCTTGTGTTACTACTCTAGAAGGCTTTCTCTGCCGGGCAGTGGGTGTTGTATTCAAAGAAATAGAGCTGGTCAAAAGGGGGCCATCTTTGACTAGGGATAAGTCCATCACACCCCCCACAGGTCACCAGTTGGTATTGGATTGGAGAGCCCCCCCATGACCTAAGTCAACTGGGTGGGCAGGAGGAAGACTGGGAGTGGTGACACCCATGGTAATGGTAACTCTATAATTTCCACTACACCGGTTGTTAGCCCAAGGTGCAAGAGGAAACGGAAAACCTGTGCCCCTGCCTAGCCTCTTGTCGAGTCTAAGCTGGGCGGTCGACCCAACCCAATACTATTCCAATGGATGAGGAGAGGGGATCTTCACTTAGGAATGTATGGCTCATGGATTTTGAGTTAATGTTAAACAATAAATTGGATCCAATTTTGGTGAGGTCCTTCCATATTGAAGAGAGGGTCCTAGAGCTCTTTTCCTTGATGAACAGTGGCAGGAAGGGATGTGGGGTTGGACAGGAGCAGGATCCCTCAGATGAGCTATGGAGGCCATTTGAGTCTATTTGCCCTGGGAGGGACTCCGTGTTAAATCACTCATTGAAGTTGCATACCCTAGCTTGGTTGCACCAAAGCCAAGGAATGAGGAGGAGACTCAGGGTGCAGTTGCTCACCACTGCCTTTTCGGTAATAAAGGGGGTAGCCTGCCCACTGGGTCTCCCATGAACTTGGGGGAAGTGCTTAACCTGCCTCCTGAAGCGTCTCCTTCTGTAATTGTTTCGGGGAATGTTCCAACCACTCCACTCACATTGGTGAATCATACCAGGAACTTAAGAACAAGGTTGTGCACTGGTTTAGTTCACATTTTCCCTGAACTAGGGGGCTAGTGGACTTTATCATCATGGCCTGCAGAGTAAGCTGGATAGCTATGGATAGGAAACCATGCAGGGGTGACTGTGTGGTGGTTAATTTTAACAATCTCTGCAAGCGGGGGAACTCTTGTCAGCTGCTCCCCATCTGATATAAGGTATACCTGGGATAGTTGCCCTCCCTTTGGGCTTCTTTTACAGACCAGGTAGTCTAGCTTGTTTATTGGATTCTCATCACCCTCACAGGGGGTTCTGCCCAATTAATGAGCACCCTGAATTAAGGCCACCACCCCTTGTGTATACTTCTAATAGATTTCTCCTATTGACTGAGTCCTGTAATTGACTGGTCCCCCCTTTCGTGGCCACTGCTGTAGCCCCCTCTAAGTCCTTAAAATGCTATACAATGTTGTCCTGAAATATTGAGGGTCTCTCTTCTAAGTTTACTGATCCAAGGTGGGGTCAATTTGTCAAATCTTTCCACATAATTTGTCTCCAAGAAACTTGGTAAACTGTAAATAGTTTCTTTCTGGAGGAATACTGAACTTACTTTGAACCTGCTGTACCTTAAGGGTGAGCAGGTCGAAGGGGGGCTTATATTATGTTTATCAAAGTGGAATTGAGTGGTTATATTTCGGACTTTCATTGGCAGATGCACACAATGCAGGGGGTACGGTTAACATTTCCAGGCTCTTAATCAGTGATTTTAATTAACTGTTATAACAGCAAATGGGGAAGCTCTGAGTCTGTGGTGTCTCTCACCTGGACTATCTTTTGAGTTCTATCTCAGCTAAGGGTGAGCGGAACGTTTTAACCGTAATTGCTGGTGATTTTACTTGTCATTTATGCACTCCCCCCAAGATGGTGATGTATTAATTTGTTGTTGTTTGCTGACAGAAGGGCTACATTATGTGCATTCACATGAAGACCAGAAGCTCAATGAGTTTGTTGGCTGTCACAATCTGGTCTTCACTATGGAGAAACTGGTAAACTCTCAAAACGCTGTAATTTGTCCGACTTTCAAAGGTAGGGGCTGTAGGTCGTTTACTGATTTCATCTTTGTCTGAGCCCCACTATGCTGGTTCATTTCCCATAATAACATAATTTTTCATCCTTATAGTGATCATAATCCTTTATCCATAACCCTTGATGTAACTAAGGTCTCCCAGTTACAGCATAGCGGGGTTCTAACAAGGGTCTCTACTGTTGACCAGGGAAGAAGGTTGAAATGGTCCAAGATGGACCCCCAGCGTCTTCAGACGTCACTTTTTACACTTTCTCTTCGCGAGATTAATATTTGTCTTGACAGTGATGCTTGGGGAGGAGAGGATCTGGAAGCTTTTAAAGCTATTGCTGCAGGGGTTCTTAAACTGATGGCGGTTGCAGTCTCTAGCAGCAAGGCATCGCAAATCCTCAAATGGTTTGACAGGGACTGTTTGAGAACCCTGTGTCATCTGAAGGCGGCTCTGAGGCAGTCACTGAGGGACAGGCAACTGGTTAAAGACTGTAAGTGGACTTAATAGCAGGCCCAAATTACTTGTAAACATAATTTACAGGAACTAGCCCAGGAAAGCTTTGTCAAGCATGTGAGATGAAGGATAGCTCTCTCTTTTGGAGAGTGGTCACCAGGCCTTGCTTTGCGGAGGGCTCTGGGCTGATTTTATGGCATCATATTGTAGAGCAATAGTGGGTGGGTCATTATGAGAGAGTTTTAAAACTAGGGGGTCTGTGGGGGTGATACAACTCCTGTTGTATCAATCACAAACTGTAACCTAGTGGTCTTGACCTTAGATGAAGTTAAACAAGGTATTCTTGCTTTGTCAAGCACCAAAACCCCAGGTCCTAATAGTATCCCTGCCAGATCTTTTTAAAGCTAATATTGAGATTTAGGCTCCACTTTTAATACAGGTCCTGAATGTGCCAGCTCGAGTGGGTATGTTGCCTCACGGTCTAATGCAGTGATTGTTTCCATCTGTAAGAAGGGGAACAAATACACCCCACAATGTTATAGACAACATCATTACTGGATTCAATGGTCAAGGTACTGGTAGGGGTGTGATTTTGAACAGGTTGAGTGATTGGGCAGACGAAAGCAACATTCTGAGTGATGTGCAATATGATTTTAGAGCCGGGAGGTCCACGTCAGACCAGTGTTTTAACCTCCATCTAATTATTAATAAATATACAGTAGCTCAGTCTTAATCCTACATGTTGCATTCATGGATCGGACATTCGCTTTCAACGGGGTGAATCAAGCAAAACTTTGGGCTTTGCTTAGTGAAATGGGGATTGACCCAAGTATTGTGGCCTTTCTAGCCAACCTTCACTCAGAGACCTCTGCTTCAGTACATTTTCTTCAGGACGTCACCTGTACTTGCCCATTCCTGTCCAGCTCGGGGGTGTATCAAGGACGCATACTTGCTCCTTTTCTGTTTACCTTGTATGTGAATGGGCTTGAGTCTGCGCTACTATCTGTCTTGGCGGACTGCCCCAAGATTGGTGACAGATTTCTCCTTGTTCTATTAGATGCGGATGACATTGTCTTTATGACTCAGACTGCATAGGGATTGGATTTACTCCTGGCCAGGTATGTGTCTTTCTATGGGGAATCTTGATCTAATGGTTAATTTCTCAAAGTCATACCTGATGGTAGGGGGCAGTAAATCACTTAGTAGCAAGACCTTTAAGGTTGCTAATTCTACCCTTGGCAAAGTTAGGGCATTCACATACCTGGGTGTTTCATTTGATGTCAACAACTGTTGGAAACCTCTGGTTGAGGTAAAAAGATCGAGTTTGTTAAAACCATGGGGACGGTTTTTAGGTCTGTTCCAGGGTGCAGGGACATGTTACAAAATTACCAGGCTAAGTGTATCTCACAGCTACGATATCACAGTGAGGTATGGGGGTATGCCAAGTTAGACCAGATTCTATCAGTCGGGAACAACTTTCTACATAAAAGGGTACAGGTTCCACATTCCTACCCCAGCTTTTTCAGTGTAGGTGAAGCTCGGGCTGGCACAAGTGTCAGATTTGATATCCCTAAGTCTGCTCCTGTGTTGGATTAAGGTTTGGAGTAAGGTGGAACTGATGTTAAACTGATTGATCCTAGCGGACTGCCTGGCTCTTGATCGTGCACATAGAATATCATGGATAGCCCATGTCAAGGCTGCTTTTACCTACATAGGTATGCCAGATATTTTTGATAACCCCACCTCTGTCTCGCTGCGGGGAGTGTTAAAAGGTTGTCCTTAGAACACTCTTGCCTGGAAAAAGAGTGTTTAGAGCTTCAGAAAGCATCCGTTTGGGGTCATATGCTGCTACAAACTGTGCAGGGGTTGAGCCGTATCTTGCCAAGGATCATTCACAGCATGATAGGTTTTTGTTGGCCTGATTTAGGTTTAACCAACTGCATCGTCTTTTGGCATCTACATGTGAGTGGGTACTGCCTGAGGCAAGGGGACCCTGCGGTTGCAACAATACGTCTCCACGGAATTTGCTGCAGTTTATAATTTTTTGTTCTTATTTTAGCTGGCCAATGGGGTGATTTTTAAGTCCCCTGTTGAAATCTCAGAATTTTAACCAAGTTATGCGAATGTATGACGTTACAACACATACATTAACAACGTGGTATTTTACATTGCGTTAGTTACAACGCAAGTCGTTACAATGACTTGCGCTGGAGGGCGCTGGACTTAGGAATAGTATGATTCACTATTCCAACTCCAGCCTACGTAACAGTAGGGAGGTGATGGAATAGTAAATCATACTATTCCTTAGTTTAAAGCGCCATCCAGCGCAAGTTGTCGTAATGACTTGCGTTGTAACGCCCGCGATGTAAACATACCGCGTTGTACAGGTCGTTCTCCAAGTTAGGCCAGCTGTGATATATCTTCTGATGCTTCCCACTGCTTATATGATTTATACTGTTCTATCTTTTTTATGAGCAGCCTTGGTGTCCTGAAGAACGAGACTTGATTAATTCCCCCACTATCCATTTTTGTATGTGTAATTTTATCTCTGTGATTATGTACTTGACGGTGATGTCTTTGTTTTGTATTCTTTATGGTGATTTTATCAACTGAATAAAGATTTTAAATGAGTAAATGAGTACTTGTTTCCCATTTCTCCTCTTTCACTGCCTTCTACATTAAATTAGTCATTTGTTATATATGCTCTTTGTGTTTAGATTTTCTAATTGTGTCTGAGTCCTGTGGAAATCTCAAAGACCATGAAGCTGAATTTGTTTGAGGAGGTGGACCCAAATAAATGGATTTCTTCTTTCATTCATAACCTAATACGTGACATTGTAAATGTCAGGGTTGTACTCATCTTTTAGTGAGTCAGGTAACGAAAGAATATACATCTGTGCAGAGAGAAGCCTTTCTTTTTTCATACTAATCATCATTTTAATTTCCTGTACACACGTGCACCATTTTAGAGTCTAATTTAGATGGTGTCACTTTACATTTCTTACTTCTTCTAGATTTGTTTGTGGTCTGGATAAAGGGCCGTTTTTCCAAATGACCCAAGACAGACACAAAATATAAGTACAAAGAAAATTAAGTTTATGGTTGAAACCAATGAATAGTGGTGGTGTTCATGGAAAGAAGGGTCTGTAGGAGCTTTATGGTAAATGCTAAAAAATAATTTTGATAATCGTGGCCTAATCAAGATGCAGACTGCGATTACAAAAATAAACCAAACTTCATCTCCCAAGCTGTTGTCTTGGGTTTAAATAACGAAGGCAAATTTTTATTAACACATTTTTCTTGTAAATAGAATCACACACTGCACAGCAGCATCGAAATATTGCCAAAACACAGGGAACACAGCAGAACTACGAGGAGTTGCTAAATTCCTTGAAATCACTTTCAGAAAGCGTTCACAACTTTAGTATTAATCACATGAGTCATTTTAAAACGTGTATTCCTTTTAATCAGCATAGATTTAATACATTTCCCATTTCAAACTTGTGGTGCAATATCAGAATATGTATGTTAAGCATTTTTGTTCTTAAGAAAACAAGTGTTTTAACTGTTTGGAAGTCTGGATAATTAATACATTTCTGCATTTCTGATGATTTTAATTATTCTAAAGCAAGAAAATACATATCCTTCTTCCCAAATTCCTCCTAGCAACCAGTGAATGATATTGCAAAAGGAGCAAATCCACGGGGGCTGTAATCATGGGCTATGGGATGGCTGGTCACGGGTGTAAGAGTTATGTGGTAAATATTTCTCCTTTACCGGGACTGAATTTGATACAGGAACATAATAAAATAGCTCAATGAAATGAGAGGCAGAATCCGTGATATTAGAGTTTCAGAATGGGCTTTATTCCAATAAGCGATTATAATCGGATGCTTCAAGTTCCATCACCACGGGAGTTCAGGAAGTGAAGTACATACTTTATTGACAAGCAGTAACTTTTATAATACATACATCATAATGAAGTGAATACAGTAGGCGTAACAATTGATAAGGACATTGACGTTTTGGTGTGCGTAGCCGAAAATGGGTGTAATAATGAGTAAAAAGGAACATGATTGGCTATGATGTAATACATAGGTGGATCTATAAGATAATACTTGGCATTGATGCGCGCGCAGCAGTCTGACGTATAATTGACGTATAACTAGGGGGTGACGAGGACTTGACATTTAGCTCTACGTGTGGAGACAAGAAGTCTGGGGGGTCAAGTCAACCTAATCCCAAATCATATCTACATCCTATGTTTAAAGAACTATGTTATCCACAAAAGAAGGACTCTCGGACAGAATCTATTCTATACTGACTGTGCATGCGTGTACAAGCGTCTAGGTGTCTACACTGAATGCGAGGGGGTAGGAATATTCCATGGTAACAGGGCTATGAATTACTTGCATGAGGACAGAGAAGATGGGCCTTTTTGCTTGGTAACTGGAAGAATGTTTACTTAAGCTACTAGGCAGGAATGCATCGGCTGAGGGGGAAGCAGATAATTCGAAGGTGAAATACAGTTCTTGGCAGAGAATAGGCTGATGTCAGGCTTCGTGAGCCGCGCAGAGAATGAGACAAAGTTCATGGTCACGGATGCAGGCTTGAACTGGAGCTTTCAGAGACAGAAGGCAAAAGGAGTTCGATGACAGAATCAGGGCCTTTTTGCCTGAACTGTAAAATGGCATAAGTGAACCATATAAAGCCGGTAGCCTTTCATATTTAGGAATGGAATATCCAGCCCATTTATGGCGGATCTGACAGAGGACATGTTGACGATGGACGCACATGTGTTTGCGTCATTATTACTGGAACTGGAGGGAGCATACATGTACTTGCGACATGCACATAGAACCGTTGGGGTCCAAGATAGGGGACATAACTGACCAGAAAAATCCATATTTCCACATTCCCTCCTTGTCCCCTTCTTGCCCTTCACGAGATATCAATCTTCATCAATCCATTTATCTGTTCATATAGCATCATTTGTTCTTCTTTCTTCTTCCGGGATCTTGAATGAAAATCTTGATGTGGAATGCACGATGTGGCACACAGACCACAAATTGCTGGTCCACATTGCAGACATAGACAGCAACTGAATAGTATGAGAAGGCTTATACCTAGGAAGGATAGAACTCTCCATCCCCAGGCTGATACCGTATTCCAAAACCAACTGGACCAAGTCCAAGTGCCTGGGTTCTGGTGTATCTGGCTTACTATCTTATGAAGGCGAGTGATGGCTTTATATACGGATGGCGAATTTTCTGGTATAAATATGCAGCAACTTGATCCGATGACCCTACAAGCTCCGCCCCTATCAGCCAGGATGACGTCAAGGACAAGACGATTTTGAAGCACAACAATCCGCATAGCAGACTGTTCTTCTGTTAAATTGCCTAAGGCGGAAATAGTTTCATTCACTACTGCTTCAAGGGTTCTAGTTAATCTACGTATTAGCTTACTATTAGTAACAGTACCTATATAGGGAAAGATGCCTTTATTGAAATCTACATACTTGTCCCATGCCGTCTCAGTGTAATCGACAATGGGGAGATCTCTCCGTTCTCTATTGTGTACTAAATGAATATTTCTGTAATAATCAGGAGGAGCTAGGAAAACAGGTGGCAAAAGGAATGCTATGTAGCAGGTACCATCCCAATCTAGAGGCAGACACATATATGCAGTCTGACCACATATAAAGTAGGAGTGGCGAGAAGTTCTGAATGAAGATTTGCCTTGATCACTGAATTCTACTGTAGTAGTGCATTTACTATGGCCCATATGTATAGAACCAACCTTTCTTACACACAATTCACCCTTTGCTGGGAATACTGACATGGTGGGTAAGACTAGCTCAACTTCGGATACGACATTTAGAATCATGAGATTAGGTGTAAAATTACCTAATCCATATACTTCATTTTCTAGATCAGTTCCTGTTCTTTTGGGGCGACCCTCCTTGTCAGGGTAGCAGACTTTGAGTAAAACTAGGTTCAGGTTTCCCCATATCCAATGGTCTTGGTAAACTGCTGTGTCTGAGTCTATGGAATTAATTAAACTGAACCATGCTCCACAGGAGCCATTATGTGTAAATGGGTGCGGAAAGAATGGCAGGACTCCTTCATAATTCTGATAGGGAGGGAGTCGGCCACACACCCAACAATTGGTGGCGTTACTAGTCTGATGGGAATGGTGTAACATACTAATGAAAGTGTTATTGCGCAGCGCAAGTCTATAAGACAATTCATGCGGAGGTAAGTCACTAAAAGAATGTTCAGCAGCAACATTATAAACATGTCTAGAAATAGGGTAATATATGTGCAACAACATACTTGTAATAGTTATTAAAAGACTCAATAAAAACAAGATTAATAATGTCACTATGCAGTGGCTACGCAGTGATTTACAATACGCCTGTCGTTTCAACATTTCTCCGGTATTTCCTCTACTTAGGTCCAGGGGATACATGTCAGAGACAATTCAACCGCTTCACCTTGGAGAGGACTTAAACAATCAAATTGCTCGACTTGGTGGGCCTAAGCTTTAGTTTGTAAAGTTCGCTTTCCGTTTTTTCCACCAAAGGAAGTTTTGAATCAGTCTGTGAGGGAGTGCAGGGCACAGTGTCTATATCTGAAGGTAGTCCATGAAATTTTTTTATGTGACTTGAATGAATCCAACCCTTGCGGCCCTCGATCTTCACGGCTGTTCTTGTGGTCAACAGGACCAACTTGGGTGCTTTCCACCTGGGCTCCCGTTGATTTTTTCTGTCGAAATTTCTCACAAAGACAAGATTACCCGGAACAACGTCATGGGGTTTCGCCTCAGTGTTGTCGGGAAAGGCTGCAGCTACCTGTGAACGAGAAGATTGTAGTGCAGACATCAAGGAAGCCAAGTAATCTGTCAGCATATTACAGTCAATATCAGTTATTTTGCGTGGTATAGGCGTCCCCCACATATTCGGTGGTCTACCGAAGATCACCTCATACGGGGATAGCCCTGTTCTAGAGTGTGCTACCATTCTCATGTAAAAGAGTGCAACTGGTAATGCTACTATCCAGTCGACACCTTTCTCTCTGCATATTTTGGACAGTCTGATTTTCAGTGTCTGGTTATGTCTTTCTACGAGACCTGCTGCCTCGGGATGTCGGACACAGTGGAATTTCCACTGATAACCTAACAGAAGTGAAACGTGTTTCATTAATTCGGATGAGAACGGCTGGCCGTTATCTGAGTAGACAACACGTGGTAAACCGTATCGTGGGAAGAATTCTCGAACCAACTGTTTGGCAGTAGTCGGGGCAGTGTAATCTGAAACTGGGTACGCCTCTGTCCAACGGGACAGAGCGCAGACAACCACGAGAACATATTTGAATCCTCGACATCGTTCCATCTGGATATAATCCATCTGTAGGACTTCAAAAGGGTGATCAGGAGGCTGAAATCCACCCTGTTCTACGGGAACACTTTTTCCCGGGTTGAACTGGCAACAGATCATACAGGTACGGACCTTTTGTTTGGCTGCTGCTCGTAAATGCTTATTAAACCAAATGTGTTGAATGCTATCTAGCATAGCTTTTTCTCCTAGATGTGCTGGACTATGTATAGTGTTGATTACGACTTGGACCATTGAATCAGGGAGGAACCACACAGACCTTTCCTTCATCATCCATCCCTGGTCCGTTTGGATCCCTCCTAACTCAGTCCATTTCTTTATTTCGTCTGGTGTAGCATGTGTCTGTATGTCAATTACGTCAAGAGTAGGATCTTTAACTGTCATACAATGTGTCGGTGTCGGGACTATTGTCTTTGTCATATCGGGGGTTTGAATTTGAGCAGTCAGTTTAGCTGTTCTGTCGGCTAGATCATTGCCTTGGGAAATGGTATCAGTAACTTTTGTATGGGCTTTACATTTCATAATTGATATTGCAGTGGGTAGATGTATTGCATCTAATAATGCATGAATGAGGGGTCCGTGCTGAATGTGGGCACCGTGGGAAGTTAAATAACCTCTCTCTCGCCACAGCACGCCGAAGTCATGTACAACTCCGAATGCATAACGTGAATCAGTGTATATGTTAACTTTTTTATTCGTGGCTTGAATACAGGCTTGTGTCAGAGCGATGAGCTCTGCGGCTTGAGCTGACAAAGTATTTATACGATTAGTTTCAATAACTTCAGTATCGGTTGTGACTGCATAAGCGGCTACTAACTCTCCTGTACTTGTTCTCATGCATGAACCATCGACATAAAATGTTAAGTCTGGTTCTGACAATGGAACATCGGTCAAGTCTTGTCTGGGTTTTGTCGTTACAGTAATGACTTCAATACAGTCATGGATTAGTGGGTCTGTTCCGATTACTGGCAAAAGTGTGGCAGGATTCAATGTGTTACAGCGTCTTATTTCTATATGCGGCTGAAACAGTGTCAGTTCATACCCTGTAAGTCGTGCTACGGTCAAGTGTTGTGTTTGTGTTCTATTTACAAGAACCTCTACTGCGTGTGGTACTTGAACTGTCAATGGATGTCCTAACACTATGGCATCGCTTTGTCTGATTGCTAAAGCTGTCGCTGCTACTGATTTCAGGCACGCAGGCAAAGCCTGAGCTACTGGATCTAATGTACTAGAAAAATAAGCACATGGTTTGTGTGCTCCTGCTTGTTCCTGTGTGAGTACTGACAAGGCAGTACCTTCGCGTTCTGTAACAAAGAGTGTAAACTGTTTTCTGTAACATGGTGTTGCTAAAACTGGTGCTTGACATAAAGCTTTCTTTAGGCTTTCAAAAGCTTGTGTATGTTCCTGAGTCCAAGGGAGAATAGTCGATGTGGCTGCCTCCTGGGTTGTCAACTGAATGAGTGGTTTTGCTAGGAATGCATATTGCGGGATCCACTGCCTACAATATGAAGTGAGGCCTATGAAAGCCCGCACCTCCTTTTGTGTCTTAGGTGTTGGCATGTTAACTATCAACTGAATGCGGTCGGGTGTAAGCTGCCTTCCCTCCTTGTCCAGCGAGTGTCCAAGATAAACAACTCGCTGGACACAGAATTGCAGCTTAGAAGGGGAAACCTTGTGTCCTTTTTCGGCTAGAAATTGTAAAACTGTCAGTGACGCTTTTTCACATTCAGCTTCGCTTCTTGCGGTGATCAGCAGATCATCGACGTATTGAAACAGAGCCGTGTTAACTGGCATGTGGATACTGTCAAGTTCTCGTTTCAATGCTTGGCTATAGATGCTGGGGCTTTCTGTAAATCCTTGAGGTGCGCGTGAGAATTTAAAGCTACGTCCATTTAAACTAAATCCGAACAAATATTGGCTTTCCGGATCTATTGGGACGCTGAAAAAGGCATTCTTGAGATCGATTACAGTGAAGAATGTCGCTTCGGAATCAATAGCTGTCAGTAATGACGAGATATCTGGGACCACAGGGAATTGTGGCACAATACATTTGTTTAACTCGCGCAGGTCAATAACCAATCGATATACTGGCGGGGCCTTCGGATCTGTTCGTTTAAGAATCGGTATTATCGGTGAATTACATATATTGGAGTCTGTTTCCACAACTACTCCTTGGGCAATGAGCTCGTCAATGATTTGTAGTAAAGCCACTACAGCATCTGGTGGTAACTTGTATTGTCGCATTCGTGGTAGCACCACTCCTGCCTTTAGTGTGACTCGATATGGTGTAATATTCATGCAACCAACATCAGTAGGGCCTTGTGCCCATAGACGTGTAGGTAAAGTCTGTAGTCGGGGATCCATGTCTCTAGATACATAGTGACCTTTAAAATCACGTAAAAACAATCTTACTCCTTCCGGAGAACAACATATTATAGCTCCTAGGGCTTTTAACGTTTTTATTCCTAATAGATTTTCTGGACATGATTTAGTAAGCAGTAAATCTGTAGTTCGGGTCAGAGGTCCTATCGTGAGTGGCAGAGGCTGTGACACTTCATTAACAATAGGTTTGCCTGAAAAACCAAGGGAAATATTTTGTGAGCCTGAGAGGGGTGCCCCTGGAACTTCACTACGTTTTATAGTTGTTCGACTTGCCCCTGTATCGAGTAAAAATTTTCTATCTTGACCTAATAATTTACTATGTATATAAGGTCCTTCTTGATCCACAGGAATCTCGATAAGGGGTAAGTCAACTTCCCTCTCTAGGCTAGTTCATGCGTAACGCTGATACTCGGGATATTCATACTGTGCGGTCTGATACATTTGTCGTGTTGTTGTTTGTGTGGCAGCAACAGGTAATGGGGGTGCAGCTGGTACAAACTGTATTGGCTGTTGTGCGGCTGGCATTGCCTGGACATGCTGTATAGCTCCTTGTTCATTCTGGTCTTGTCTTAGTGGCCGTGATCTTTCTTGTGTTTTACCTATGGCGATATTATGTTTTAGAACTGGACAATCGTGTACGTAATGGCCTGGCTTTTTACAATAATTGCATGTCCCTTTTACAGGTCCTGCTGAATCGGAATGTGTCATACCCTTTTTATGTCCTTCGGCTGGGACCGTCTGGGAAACTAGCATTTTCATTTTTGTGTCTTTCATGCGTCTGTGTTCATGTTCTTGTTCCTCTTTAATTCTATTGTGGTGGTACTGTAACATTTGTAACATTTGTGTTGGAGTGTTACCTTGCCAGGTACTCTCGAATTTTAATACTCTATTCTTTACTGGAGGCAGAGCATTTTCTACTAATTTTGTTACAAACAGATGTGGGTATGATTCGCTACTTGCTTTTATGCCACTATTTATACCAAAACATTTTTCGAAACGGGCATAGTAATCACTAGTGTCTTCATCTTGCTTCTGTTTACAGGCTGAAATTGTACCCCAATCTTCCTTTTTTGTAGTTAATAATCGTGGCAGTACCTGTACTAGTAGTCCTGGTAATGCCTTAGTTTTGTCCCCAAGCCCCGAACCTGGACCTCGGGCCCTTTCTTCTGCTTCTAATGCTGACCATTCTATCTTTTGATCACCTACCTCCCACTCTTTTTCTTTGAGTTTCTCATAAATGCCAGCAGGCATCAACACCTTTAATATTGTCATAATGTCGGGGTAGGTATACTCTCCCATGAGTAACATGTCTTTAATTTCTCGGTGAAACCCCGCTGGGTCCTTGTCATGACTGGGTACTACTTTCTTCATTTCTAATAATTCTATTTTCGATATAGGCGTATATACAAATACGCGTTTAAACTCATTGTCCTCACCCTTTATTGGGTGCACTTCTCGTAAGGGATTCTGTCTATCTATGTGGTACGTAGTTCTTTCCTTGGCGGACAATGGAACATGTTCTGAACACACGAAAAGAATATACTGCTTTCTTGATTCTAGAATTTCTTTAATTAATTCAGTACCTGGACCTCTCCATTTATTCATAAGTAATTCAGTCAGTATGTCAGGCAAGGGACCAGGGTCCGAGTGCTGACTCCGATACAGTATAATGAGTTGTTGGATCATATAAATCCCAGCTAACCTTTGTTCATCTGGGGTAAGATTCAAAAATGCGCGTACTACTGTATCATCACTATATTTTCCGGGACTGTCCACCCAATGGACAGCTGCCCTGGCTAAATCTTGTTCATCCCTAGAATCGAGGAAATGATAGCCCCTTCGTTCTTGGAGTAGTTTGTCGGCGGTTTGGAACGAATGCTCGTTAGACCTTATATTAATCATAGGTATTTGAAAATTCCTGCTATTATCTGGACACGTCGGATGCATTGAGTCAGTATGATATCTGGTCTGATTCCTATTACAAGATCTTCCTCTACCTACATAGGCTATGGTGTCTGACTGTCCTGTGAGCAGTCCTGGCCCTTCTTCCTCGTTTTGTTCGAACTCGTCTGTCTCTAATCTCTCTTCGTGTAGGCGTTCTATTTCTTTACGGATCTTTCGGCACATGGCTATTATACAATTTTGTTTATCATGTCTCCCTTCTGATATATTCTGGCTCCATCTTGTAAGAATTCTCATGGCTTCCGGGTCTACCCCCGGTCGGTCTTGATTTCTGATCACACAGTTTATGAGGAAACGTAACAGTTCCCCCTGTATCTCTACTTTCTGGTATTCCATAGCTCTGTAAATACATTCTGGATCTCGCCCTGTTTGGACAAAATGATATAGATTATCTAGATGCGCAGTCATTCCTGGTAACTTTGCTAAATACACTGCGGCTCGTCTGATACGCAATGATGCTAGGGTCATTTCGTCCTCTTTTCCAGGCACCGGGTCATATCTACAATCTATAAGAAGTTCTTTAAGCGCACGAGCACTAAGGAGTTTGGGTGTACGTGAATGCGCTGACTCTTGAAAAGTAAGCTTATTTATTCTGGGTGGTGTAGAAAAGACATTGGCAGCTCCTCCCGCGGCTCCATCTGGGGCGTCGGGTGTAAAAGGATTCGTTGAACGTGACACAGCAACTACAGGTGTGGACACAGCCATAGAAGTAGCTGTAGGAACGGATACAGAAACAGATGTGCTTGCCGAAACTTGTGACTCGGTTTGTTGCCGTAGGGATATGGGTACTGGATCTTGGCGTTGAACCTCCCTGGTAGGTGGTCTACGTGGGGCGGAATTGGCATACTCGGGAGCTGCGTTATCTAAATAAGAGGAAAGAAAAACATCTTCTGCGGTTCTAGGATGCCCCTTAGGATGTACCTTTATTGGGAACAATGGGGTTGGCAAGTCTTTTGGCGTTTCCGGAGTAGCCTTAGGTAATCCTTCGGCCAGAAGGGGATACATACCATTCATAAGGGTATTTCTTTGTCTGTCTACTTGTTCTGATTTTACTCGGATACCTTCCTCAATTAATAGATTTTCTCGAACTTTAGTGGAATTCTCTTTACTCTTTTCTTCCTGTCTACGTGCTTTTTCTGTTCGTCTATGTGATTCTTTACGCCATAATTCAACGGCGTCTTTCTGTGACTGTCTGACTTTCCTTTTCCATAACTCTTCCTCGACTTTCATGATGCACTCTGCATCCCAGGTCCCCGCTGTGGGCCACCTCTGACTTTCTGGTAATCCCTTGGTATAGTCTACCCATAGATCAAGAAATAATATGGCGTCTAATCCATGTTTATGATACATAAAATGCCCTGGGGTGTCCCTAGGAGGGATAGGGACGGCTTCTTCGAGAACCCCTTTTCTGGTAGTGATCTGTCTTAATTTCGAAAAGAGCGGCATATTGAGAACTGACCTTATACTTGATTTTGACCTGATACTTGAATTTGAACAGACTTAATACAATAAACACGATAATGAACAGTCATTCATACCACGATATACTTAAACACTTCAAACATTTAACATTAAACCTTTAACTGGAACAACAATGATGATCGTCTGCATGACTAATCACCAAGCTTAATTCTCGACAATAACTAGACAATAACTAGACACTTCGGAATACTTGATATACTGCTAAACAGTACAGATACACTGCTAAAACAGTGCAGACCGGATTTGTGTACCCAAACCCGTCTTGACCGGCACAACCTATGTGCACGTCAGAAAATGCCTCCCCAGTAATGGTACTCACCGGGTAGCTTCGGAAACGGAAGGCCTCAGTAACTTGAACTTGACTCGGATTTGGACTGGACTCAACTCGATTCGTCGGACACTGGGCTTGACGTCGTACTGGTGGGTCTCTGTATACCTCGGATCTTGCTCTCTCAGCTAGGCTCTGGTCGGGATACTTCGCACTTCTCACCGCCTCGTCTGGGTGTTGATTGCAGTCTCAGTCGCCCCCGCTTGACCGGAGGGAGATACAGGAAATCCTGCTGGTACGCGTTATTGTCCGTCCAGCTGTGGCAGGAGACCGGGCCTGCAACGCACCGCCGGCGCGTGAGATGAGAAAGTGTCCCTATTCGGGCGCCATCATGTGGTAAATATTTCTCCTTTACCGGGACTGAATTTGATACAGGAACATAATAAAATAGCTCAATGAAATGAGAGGCAGAATCCGTGATATTAGAGTTTCAGAATGGGCTTTATTCCAATAAGCGATTATAATCGGATGCTTCAAGTTCCATCACCACGGGAGTTCAGGAAGTGAAGTACATACTTTATTGACAAGCAGTAACTTTTATAATACATACATCATAATGAAGTGAATACAGTAGGCGTAACAATTGATAAGGACATTGACGTTTTGGTGTGCGTAGCCGAAAATGGGTGTAATAATGAGTAAAAAGGAACATGATTGGCTATGATGTAATACATAGGTGGATCTATAAGATAATACTTGGCATTGATGCGCGCGCAGCAGTCTGACGTATAATTGACGTATAACTAGGGGGTGACGAGGACTTGACATTTAGCTCTACGTGTGGAGACAAGAAGTCTGGGGGGTCAAGTCAACCTAATCCCAAATCATATCTACATCCTATGTTTAAAGAACTATGTTATCCACAAAAGAAGGACTCTCGGACAGAATCTATTCTATACTGACTGTGCATGCGTGTACAAGCGTCTAGGTGTCTACACTGAATGCGAGGGGGTAGGAATATTCCATGGTAACAGGGCTATGAATTACTTGCATGAGGACAGAGAAGATGGGCCTTTTTGCTTGGTAACTGGAAGAATGTTTACTTAAGCTACTAGGCAGGAATGCATCGGCTGAGGGGGAAGCAGATAATTCGAAGGTGAAATACAGTTCTTGGCAGAGAATAGGCTGATGTCAGGCTTCGTGAGCCGCGCAGAGAATGAGACAAAGTTCATGGTCACGGATGCAGGCTTGAACTGGAGCTTTCAGAGACAGAAGGCAAAAGGAGTTCGATGACAGAATCAGGGCCTTTTTGCCTGAACTGTAAAATGGCATAAGTGAACCATATAAAGCCGGTAGCCTTTCATATTTAGGAATGGAATATCCAGCCCATTTATGGCGGATCTGACAGAGGACATGTTGACGATGGACGCACATGTGTTTGCGTCATTATTACTGGAACTGGAGGGAGCATACATGTACTTGCGACATGCACATAGAACCGTTGGGGTCCAAGATAGGGGACATAACTGACCAGAAAAATCCATATTTCCACAGTTAGGAAGTTTGGAGTCTAGAGTGGCTGAGGTATGTGGTTTGTCAGCTACTGCCACAGGGTGTGTGGTCATGACTGAACTTCCAGCTTTCCACTGGAGCTACCCTGTAGGAGAAAAGTCTAACTCTACTACTGGGGAAATGTTAAATGTGCCATTCCACAACACTGGCAGACCAACACTCTACTCTCCAAGCCCCAAGTTAGCCTCTTACTCATTAGTGTGAGTAAGTGGATGATTAGTTGGGGTGGTTGTGAAACCTCACCAAGTAATAATATCACTGTTCCGTATCAGGTCCAGTTGGGTTTCATTCAATCAAATGTTGTCCTGCTGTGGCAAAGAGCAGTCTTAATGCTGAAGAAAACAATTGTAAAGCATTTGTCAGTACCAAAACAGTAAGTAAGTAAGAAACATGACACAATAAAAATCCAATTCCACTTTATTAAAATAGTATATCATTTTATCTTTAAAGAGAAACTAAAGTGACAAAAATCAGATTGAGAGAACTGGAGTTAATAATCTTTGCTCGCCTTTCATGAAACTCTACTTTTAACTCTGAAAAGCTTCCCAAAGTTTAAAAAAACAGTACATCACTTCTTTTTATGCTTAGTTGTAGTCTATGAGTCTTGAACACGAGGGTCTGGGGCAATGTCAAAGTTTCAGACTGAACGCGATGGAAATCTGGGTCAGATGCGGGCGCTGGTTTGGTCACAGTCAAGATTTTAACTTTGCACTTTTCTGGTTTTGTTTCTTGCCAATGGTAAGGCTGGCAGGATCCTCTGCAGCCTGAGGCCAGCGTTTGTCTCAGAGTCGGCAGACATGAAAAATCCAGCAGTCCGGTGAAGTCTTTTTTTCGCAAGTGGTGGTAGTCTGTGAGCCTCAACTCTGTGTCCAAAAAACATTATCTTTTGATTCTGGCTTGCAAGTTGCAGCTGGAGAGAAAGAGTACACTCTAACGCTAGCCAAGTGTCTACAACCTCAGAGGCACCTCATGGGAGCTAGAAGTTGTTCTCATAACTAAACCATTGGAGCCCAGGGCAAATCCTGGGGCTACTGGTCAGCTGGGCACTTTGCAGATGCAAGCTCCTTAGCATTTGTATCCCTTAAGCTTGACAAGAGGCCAGCCAACTAGCCCTTTGAGTCCACTCACTGGTCCTTAGCATGAGTTGGAGCAGGCTCAGTTGTTGGGGTTTCTCACCAAAAAGTTGATAGCAGGTGTATTCCTCCTCTTTCTGAAGTCCTGTCTTAGTTCAGCAGGTGCAGCAAGTGCAGTATTCCTTGGTGCAGCCTTCCTTTCTGAGGTCATCAGTCTCAGGAGGTGCAGTCCTTCTCTGTCCTTTCTGAATCTAGCACTGTTCTCAGGTTGAGGACCTGGGGTGTCACGTTTATGCCAATTTCACATTTGTGGGTGGAGAGGACACCATAGCCAATAGGGCCTACAATTCCTATTAGGCAACCATACCCCTTCCTATATCATTTCCATGGAGGTTGGCACTAAACAATCCCACAGTGTATCTACACAATGAAGCGGACAGGCTATAGTGTAACTTACATTTGCTTCTCAGAGGCGGTAGCCTCTTTGAAGCTGGGCCATCTGTGGGCACTATCCTGTGGCAATTCTGCTGGAGGACATAACACCTCCTCCATAATATAGTCCCTTTGTTCCCCATTCCTGGGAGTGCTTCACACCTCTCAGCAGGAGGGCAGCAGACTGCCTCAGGTGACAACTGCTTTAGTGGAGCAGAAAAAGCTACTAGAGTTTTGCGCGAAAAAGCAGTTACTTTTCAAAGTCACCTTTCTATTAAAAGTTACATTAAATCTGACTTTATCATTAAGTCGGGTGTAATTTAACAATTAATTTGATACCTTGTAGTACTCTGTTTGAGAGTCCCAAATGGAAGTTAGCACTCTGCAAACATGACTACTGCTTAAACAAGCCTTATAAATTCACAGAAATATCAAAGGTTATAGGTATGTTATAGTTAGGAATTCGCATTTTAAAAAACCTTAGAAATTCACTGAAAAAGACATAGGATACAGGGATGTTATAGTTCGGAAATGGAATTATAAAAACTTGGAAATTCACAGAAAAGAAAACAAAGGTTACAGAGGCTTTATAGTTAGGCTCAGGTGTTACTTGTACAAAACCAGAGAAATTCAGCAGTTATAGTTAACTGAGCTAACTACAACTCGCGCCGCCGCAATGCACTACTTATGACTTCACATATTACATCACTCATGACATGGTCAGTGACATCACTGATGACATCCCTAATGAAATCAATGATGACATCACTGATGACGTTATCCACAGAATCACTGACGCACCCACTCACAACCCCATAGAATGTTCCATACACCCCCTCCCACACAACCATTCACAAAATAATTCTCAGACCTATCCCAGTACTCACACACCCACTCACTGATTCATATATCTACACACACATCCACTCGCTCACCCACACAGCCACTCATACACCCACTCAGTCACTAATACAGCCACTGATATATCCACTCTACACCCATACACCCATTCATAAACTGAGTCATTCACCCATACAGCTAATCACACACCTAGTCACTCACCCATACAGTCAATCACACAGCCACTTACTCACCCATACAGATACACACACCCATTCACTTACTTATACAGATACTAAGATGTACTCACTCATCTATATCAACACTGACACACTCACACACTCACCCATACAGTCACCCATATACCCCAACCCTCACCTGTACTGCCTTTCACATACCCAGTGACTCACGCATATACTACTGACACATCCACTTACACAGCCACACAGCCATACACACACTCCCTGACCCATACAGTCCCAGACACGCACACTCACTAACCTTTACAGCCACTGACTCAGTCACTCATTTATCCATACAGACAGTCACCCACACCCTCACCCACCCACACAGACACTCAGACAATCAACCACTCATCAATACGGACACTCCTTTACCCACTCACACACCCATTCAGCCACTTAGACCGACTGCTTGGCTAATTACACCACATATTACACTCATGGCATCTTCTATGACATCATTGATAATATCACTGCAATATTTACTGTAACATTATAGGTAATGCTGTGAATAGTAGGGGCACAAGTTATATTTGACTGTCTTTTGCACGGTTGTACTCCTGGGAATAACAGTGCTAGCAGGCCATTGCACACTTTTGTATTTTATTTATGGAATGTTCTTCTCCCATTACCTGATCTTTGTACATGTGTGTAATCCGGTGATTAACAGTGTTGGCACGCTATGATCAAACTGGTTCTGTTTATATTGCCTGCTCTCCTCCCATTACTGGATCTGTCCGACCTTGATTGATAAGTGCTCTGAATCGCGCCAATGTCATGCTCACGCTTTCAATCATTTAATTTGAACTTTGAACTTATTTGTAACTATTGCTCCTGTCCCACATTTGTATACTATCTACCCTAAATGTGAAGTGCTCTGACACCCACCTGGGTCATGTGAATATCTACTTGTTTTTTAAACATAAAGTAATATTTAATTGCCATATGTTAATCTAACCGCTGCGGTGCACAACCTTCGGTCATACATGGCAGGGTGTTCGCTCCACGCTGTATTCAGTGGGGGGGTTAACCACAAGACCTAGCCTGGCCATGTGGCCAACACCCCATAATACAGTCAACCTGTGGGTCCCCACCCTGGGCTTTATGTGTGTGTGAGTGGGTATGTGAGTTGCTGTGTGGGTCTATAAGTGCATATGCTAGTGCTTATGTGGGTATATGAGTCTGCGTGTGGGCTTGTGATTGGGTGTGTGGGCTATTGTGTGTGTGAGTAAGTTGGTGTGTGAGTGGTTTTGTGGGTCTGTGAGCGGATGTGTGAGGGGCTGTGTAGGTCTGTGAATGGGTGTGTGAGTTGGAGTTTCAGTGTGAATGGGTGTGTGAGTGGTTGTATTAGTGTGTGAGATAGTGTATGAGTGGGTGTATCAGTGGCTGTATAGATCTGAGTGGGTGTGCGAGTGGTTTTGTGGGTGTGTGAGTGGCTCTATGGGTCTGCGTGTGTGTGGCTGCATGGGTGTGTGAGTGGTTTTGTGAGTGTGTGGATGGGTGAGAGTGTCTGTATGAATGTATAGGTAGGTGTGTACGTAAAAGTATTGGAGTGTGAGAGAGTGTGTGACTGGGTTTGTGAGTGGCTGTATTTTTTTTCATTGGTCTCTGGATCCGTGGATCTGTCACTGATTCACACAGGGGGTATCGATGAGTGCCGCAATAGATCTGCAGATCCTTGCACATACAAAAAATAGTTTTGGGGCAATTTCTTGCACATCAGCGGTCCCTTACCGACCCCCTCTATCACACCCATGGGGTCAGGGTAACTCTACCCTAACTCCTTCTATCAGTTTCCACTTTTATTTCCAGGCCTCTGGACTGTGTCCCGATATATGAAATGGCATGCATAACTTTTGTCTCAGATTGCGGCCAGCCAATTATGGTATTGCTAGTGGGGCATGGATCTACAGATATGGCACCGTGGATCCACGTCCCTAGATATCTTTAATCTTTTTTCTTTATTAACTTCAAAACTACTGAACGGATTTACACCAAATTTCAATAAGAGATCTTTCCGGCCCCAGATCTATCTTTCTGTCAAATTTTGTGTAATTCCGTCCAGCGTTTGGGGCTGTTTTCGTGTCTAAAATCCCAATGAAATATTGCATGTGGAAAACACGTTTTGTCAGTCCCTGCTTGGTAAGTGAAACCCTGTATATGTTTATATTACCTACTGGCGGTCACAGGTATCACATGGATTCCATAGACAAAGCTTTTTTTTGTTTTGCTAAAAACTTTCTAAACTACTTTAATACTCACTTCAGCTATTGCCTTGAAAGTTTTTCTGAAGATTCGTTAAACAGTGCCAAAGCTATTAGCAAAACAAAAAATGCTATGTCTATGGAAACCAGGTGGTAATTATAAATACCTACTGCCGAGCACCAGTAGGCAATACATACATATACAGGATTTCACTTACCTTATAATACTTACCATGCGTGGGTAAAGGCATGCGTGATAAAGGCATCTGCGTGGGAAAGGCTACCTGGAAAAGGCATCTGCTTGGTAAAGGATGCATGGAAATGGCATATACATTGTATTGTCATGCATCCCTGTCTGTCAAGGTCAAGTGCCCAGTTTTTTTTTTCAGGACACAAGGATGCATTTGTTTTTAAAGCTTCCATTTTGTCATTTGTTCCATCTGAATCTAACTCTCAGCTGTCTGTTCTGGGGGGAGTTTTCTTAAATGAAAGTGATATTGAAACTGTGGCTATGTGAACATGAGGCCCTGGTACTTTTATATTTAATATATTTCAGTCGCATGCCGGCATGACTCGCGGGTGGGGGTGTGGGGGTTGCATGGGAATGGGGGTGGCGCGGAGGGGGGTTAATTTAATAATAATAAAAAAATTGCTCCTCTCTGCTCTCCTGCCTCCAGCAGGAACAGGAAGCAGGCAGTGTTGTGATTGGTCAAAACGTTGCCCAGCCAGGGGCAAATGGCCTGGCCATGTTCTCCATGTAGGCTGCATTATAGCCTGCATGGACAAGGGCAGAGTGCGCAGAACTGAGTGGGCACACCACTACCCTGTCCAGCCCAGCTTGCAGAGCAGCCCCGCCCACCCGGCCTCCCACAACCAAACCCTTCAGCTTTCTCGCAGTGCGACAATCAGAAACATAAAATGGTAGTTGTTACCATTTTACGTTTCTGCTTCTTGCACTGTGGGGAAGCAGTGGGGCGACGCCCCTCCGTCCTAGTGGAGGAACAGCCCCTGATAAAATATAACACATTCTAGTATTTTGGTATCGATCTACCCATCCATTTATCCAGGATCTTTACCTAGCAACTCATTTCATTGCTGCTGTTTACGATCTCAGACAAGATGTCACAGAGTATGTTATTTACTCTATTCCCTCTGTAGTGATGCATGTGTTTACAAGTTGCATTATTTCCTTTAAGCAGCACGCCCTTTTCTAGCACCATGGTACCATTCTCTATCACAGCTCTTTCCGTCTTCATTAAGCATGTCAACACCTTAATGAATATTCAGAAACTAATAAATAATCCCAGAGATAATGCTGCTCTTCTGGGACTTCGGCAGCTGTTGTATCAGTGGTGAGCGAGCTAGGCGTGGATCACTTGCACAACCATCTTGGGAGTAGGTAATTGATTTATAGTGCCACACCAGGTGGGCCACGCTACTTAATCACCCGCACCTTTGCCACATGTGAAGGATTCTTTCATATGAGGGCCTTTGAAATTAATACTTGCTGAAAGAAATTAAAATGCAAACCAAGAAATCAGAGTGGGGCAGCAAAATGCGGGTACGGATTGCACACCTGCAGATTCGCATTAGCAAGGGATGCCATAAATGAGCGCATGCACCATTGTACCTGATCCTCAGTTTCATACCTCGGAATGGCGCATAATTTGCCAATAGGGCATCCATTCGCCATTCCAAGGTGCACAAACTGCGCATGTGCATTGTTTTCGGCAAGTGAAATCTACCGCAAATTTGGGAGGGGACACTCATAGGGGCATATTAACAAGGGCCGGCGATAAATATCGCAAAGCTCGCTTAGCGCTTGCATATTTATCGCCGGCTATCTCTGGAATTTATCGCCCGGTTTGCGTGTTATTAACAACGCGCATCGCCGAGGCGATAACAATTCCAGAGATAGTTGGGATATCGCCGTTTTCCATGGTGGAAAACGGCGATATCCTAGATGATAGGGCCTGTGGTCTTAGCCACAAAATCCACCCCCCATGTTAAGTATGCCTTAGTCAGGAATTTAACAGACGTTAAATTCCTGCGTTAAGGCATACTTAACGCGATTTTAAAAATCGCTACCCTCCCTTGTTAATATCGCGAAGCTGCCTTCGCGATATTTTCCCAAGGGAGTCTTGTCAGGCACGCCTCCTTTGCATCTCATTAGCGATGCCATCGGAGGCGTGCTGCAAACGGGCGCTAAGTCAGCAAGACACGCGATAGCGTGTCTTTGCTGATAAGGCGATGAAATTATCGCCGCTTGTCACCCGAAAACGGACGCAAAAGCGGCGATAATTTCATATCGCCGCCTTGTTAATATGCCCCATGATTTGTTCTCACATTATAATTCTGTTTTAGAATTGTATATTCTAATTGGGGCTACCAGTCTTATTTTGATTGAAGAGCAAAGTCTGCAAGGTTTCTAACATACTTACATCTTCTAGGGGTTCACAACCGAATGAATTAATGAAAGCATTATCTAATTAATTAATTATTTAGGGGCATATCATCAACAAGGTGATAAAAAATTATCGTCGCTTTTGCGTCCGTTTTCGGACGAAAAGCGGCGATAATTTTATCGCCTGATCAGCAGCCGCGGTCGGTAGTAGGACTAACTGCAGGGCGGTGACGTGGGGAGGGGGAGTCACAGGGTGGGGGGTAGTAAACTATGGATTATGGAGGTTTACAGGTAAGTTAACATATAAATTAATAAAACGAATTTTGTTGCGTGCACTGCACGATGCAGTGCACGCAACAAAATTTGTTTGTCCCTCCCCCTCACCACGTCACCGCCCTGCAGTTACTCCTACTACCGACCGCGGCTGCTAATCAGCAAGGTCACGCTATTGCGTGAAACCTTGCATTAGCGCCCGTTTTCTGAACGCCCAACTTTGCATCTCTAATGAGATGCAAAGTGGGCGTTCCTGCCCTGACATAACTGATTTCAAATGGTCTGAATGGCCTGAAATGCTCTGAAATGGCCCATAGAATGGGGTCTTGGTACTCTCCAGGCCGAAATCTGCAAGTTCCGTTTTTTAAAAGATATTTTAGCTCCAATCACTTTTATCAAGTATGACTGGTTGAAATTTATGTGGACGAAATTTCACCAGTGGACTGTTCCCCAACAAACTCCTAATTTCAATACACGCGGAAGCAGGTAAACGAGGCCTTTTTGTCTGGGTTTTCTCTCTATCAATCATCGTTTCTTACTTTCTATTCTAATAAATATTCACAGAGATGATGAAAATCTCTAAAAAATGTGTCTTGTTCGGCATTGCCTGCGCCAATCTTGTTATCATTCGTGCCTATAGCTGACGGTAACTGTTGCGCTCCCCTTCGTCATGTGCTCATACATATGCCTGGCATCCCTCTCAGTTCTTGTACCAGAACAGTAGGTGGTTTAGGTTAAGGTTTTCAGTTATTCTCCCGGTAGATAACCTCACTTAACCACAGGAAGATGTGCTTCTTTTGCAGTGCATCTGATTATGCTGGCAGGGAAGAGTTGTTTCTGCACTCCTGTCACCAGTGTTGAGAAATGTATTACTGTGGAAAACTTTTAAGACAATTACAGCCGAGTTTTTCAAAGTATAGGCTGTGATATTTTGTTAGAGTAAAAATATTCTCTTTTAAAAGCAAAGCCTCACTTCTATAGAGCTCACAATACCAGACTCCAAAACCATGGAGCGACATGTAAAAATATGGATTTTGTACAGAGTTTATATTGCGGATACTTATTTGCAGCACTACAAATTGCACCAGATGTCTTCTTGGCGCTGAGCTGAACTGTCTAACATAAACCCTCATATTAAGACTCCTGCTGCTCATGAGAATTTATTTTAGGAAGCAGACAGGCTTTCAGCTGTGTCGAATAGCTTTAGCACCTTGGATGTGTTATATCGATGTGGATGAGTCTCCTCGGCTGAGGAAAAATTGCTTCCTGCAATCTCATACGTCAGGCACTTGCGACATCACCACACTGCATGATTCTCAGCTTGACTGACGCTTGTTGCTCAAAAGACTCGGTAACATTTTCAAGAATCTATGGGGCTGGTTTACTAAGGACTTACATTGTTGTCCTTGCGTGACGCACGTTGTCGCAAGGCAACATAAGGGACCAGATGCATCAAAGGGGTTTGCCCATTCTGTGTCTATGGGAAAATATGTTCATGCATATGGCCCAAGGTCACTTAACTGAGATTTACTAAGCCATGCAAAGCCACTTTGCGTGGCTTTGATTGCTTTAGTAAATACAAAGTAACATAAGGCAATGCAAAGCTCCACCTTGCATTACTTTAATTGAGTAGGAGGTACATTGGTGGAGCATAGGCGTTCCAGTGCATTCACCCATGTATTTTGATGTAAACCCAGATCCACAAAGACTTGTAAACCTGGGTTTGTGCTAAAATGGTGTGCCTACACAACAGAGGCATAACAAGGAAAAATATCTTTATTTTTCCTTATTACTTCCTGTTTCCAAGTGTGCTGCATTCTACAGCTCACAGAGAAAGGGGAATATGCATTAAGGGTTGTTTTTCTGCAGGAAGGTGTTCCTTCCTGCACAAAAACAATTCTCCTCACAACACAGACATCCTTGCACTATGGTGCAAGGGTTCCTGTGTTGGTGCTAGGCAGTACACAGTGTGCCAGCACAAGGAGGGAGCAGAAATGCTCCATATCTTTGTAAATATGGAGCATTTCATCCTCTCCCTTTCATGCATTGCAGTGAAACAAGTTGCCTTGCTGCGTTGCGTTGAGTTATGTTGCCTTGCAATGCATTAAAGAATGGTAAATCTGGGCCTCTCTTCCATTCAATGCATTCAACAACAGACATGGGCTTTAGATTGAATGAGCTGTTCCCCCACCAGCAAATGAAAATCCTTCGAATTCTGTAAGGCATGGTGATGCCAAGAGACACTCTCTAAAGGTCGCCTGTCAAATTTTGCAGTTTTGTAGTTTTTGCATTGCTGACTTTTTCATGACTATTGGCCTGATTTAGGGGTTGGTGGGAAGAGTACAGTCCATTAGGGTGGCGGGGGACATTACCTCCGCCCACTCTGAATGACTAATGTCCACCCAATTTAGGGATGACCACTGGCCTAGCAATCATTTCTATAGAGAGAAAGGAACTGCCATCACAACGGTTCCTTTCCAGGCTCAAAAAGTCTTGTGGACGGCTCCTATTGCTTTTGACAACTGTTTACTAAACTTTTCTGAAGTTTTTCATTTTCTGAAACAAACTACCAAAGCGAGAGTTTGTTTCAGACAAACACAACACTAATGAATCCCCACCTCTAGAATTTTTCTCCAAGGGTGGGGAGGGTCATTATTGTATATTTTCTGTACAGTAACTGACAGAGAAAATAGTTTGTATAATGGAACAATGCATGCCTGAACAATGCATGCCTGAACCACGCGGTCTTCAACATGGGCACGTCTTTACCATGCATGCCTTTTAAAAAAATGCCTTTACCACGCAATTTCATGGTAAAGACATGATTGGTAAACGGACATGTGTGCTAAAGATCGTACCTCAACCCTGAAAACTGTCCCTTTTTGCACGCCCAAGCCTTAAAAATTAACCCACGACCTAAAATCTACCCCAACTTAGAGCCGCCTGCCCTGGACCCTAGAAAATGTCTCCTACATCCGTAAAGTAGCCTGACCCAGCTGCCCCTGCCCTGAGGCCAAAAACTGCTGTCAGTCTTTAAAACTTTCCCTTTTCCCCCACCCGGCCCTAAGCTCTAAAAACTGTCCCCATGCCCTAAAAACTACCCCACCCCAGCCCCCCGCACTGAAAACGATCCATACCCCTGTCAAGTACCCCGACCCAGCCCCCCCCCCACCGGAGGTCTAAAACTGCTCCAGCCCTGAAAACTGTCCCTTCCCCCATCCCACCCTGAGCCCTACAAATTGATCCCATGCCCTAAAAACCTACCCTAACCCCCAGCCCCTTCAACCATGAGCCCTAAGAATTTTCCCCTACACCTATTAAGTGCACCCACCTAGCCCCCGCCCTGAGCCCTAAAACTGCTCCTGCTTCATTGAGCTATTGGTGGAAGCTGGCAGTTCCCTCCACTCTAAATAAGGCTGATGGAGCAGCCTGTCCACCAAACTGTAAATCAAGCCCTGTGTGCGCAGCCCAAAGTGGGATATCTCTAGGGAAAGCCCATCTGAGCTTTGTGAGTTAGATTTGAAAAAGGGAGCATTTGTTTTTCGATTTCAGGTGATAGAATGCTGTCTTCAACATTTCTGCAACCTGTGGCACTAGCAAAAGAGTGAAATTAAAATTCCCATACTGGACATGTCAAGGGCAAATACCCAATTACTGTGGCCACATCAGTTCAATCACTGTTGACATTTTTCTAACAAGCAAAGGTTATGTTTTGGGTGGCATCAGTTTAAAACAATTGCACTAAAAGGCACAGCCACAACATCCCATACAGATTTGGTGCAGGCTTCAAAATTCTGGGCCTTATTTACAAGCCCCTTGCGCCACCCGTACAACACTTTTCCCATGTTAAAAATGACACAAAAGTGGCGCAAGGGGTTTGTAAATAAACCCCTCAAATTTTACAGACACCACCACGAGCTGCACAAAGTGACAGCCAGCACATGGCTCTCCATAATGAAAAGCTAAGGCTGAGGGATTACACCAAGATTCCAGTTCTGATTGGCCTCGGCATCAACACAGGCAGGCCCCCGCACTCACACAAGCACACCCCTCATTATGGGCTCACACTGCTGCACACACAGAAGCACACCCATCATCTGGTTACCATTGTGACAGTCTACCCTGCATTTACAAAATACAATACTCAGCCTGTAGTCACACACTCATACCCTTCACTATGCATTAAAAAAAAGTAGTGCACTCATACAGGTGCACTGGACACCCATTAAAACATATAGCACAACACACGCACACAAGCACACTACTCACAAGGTATAAGCAGAGTTGAAGGAGCCACAAGATGTTGCATGAAGATGTTGTGCAGGTGTCCACAGGGGCATCGCTAGTGATGATGCAGCATGAGCAGTGGCACCAGGGCCCACTGGTCAAAGGAAGCCTGACTGCACCAGCTGCTTGAAGTCATCAGAAATCAGCACCTGCTCATTTATACAGAATTAAAGAGCTGCACCAAAGTTGGCTTGCTGCTAATTCCCACTGCCTCAAGTGAGAGTCAGATTGTGATTAGCAGGTAGCGGCGAATGGAAGGCTCAGATAAGCAAACATTTTGGGCTGGATTTGCATCACAAAAGTGATGCAAACCTGTGCAAAAGGAGGGATATTTAAAAGGAAATGGTGCAGAGTGGCACTGCATGCAATTTAGCAGCGGCATGCTGCGTCATTTAAAAAACGCTGGGATGCACCGTATTTACAAGGATATAGCGCACCCTTGCACTGGCGCTAAAAAAAGCTACATAGAGCCAACACAGACACCCTTGCGCCATGGTGCAAGGGTCTCTGTGTTTCAGGGATGATTGTTTATGTGCAAGAAGGGACATCTTCCTGCAAAGAAACATTATTTAAGAGTGATGTGCTCTTTCTATGTGTGTTGCAGAATGCAGAACACATAGAGCAAAAATGAGGAGAAATAAAAGTATTTCTCCTAGTTGCACCAATCTAATGCCTGCTATTCAGTGGCATTAGATTTTGGCGCTGCCTCAGATATACAGATCCTTGTAAATCTGGAGCAGTGTCAAAAACCAATGGGTGTTGTGGTGGAATGCCCACAGCAACATCTATTGCACACCCCTTTCACACAGATACTTGCGTGAAAGGGGATGCTTTTTACAAAGCTGCGTTAAGCCATGCTGCTTTTTATACATGGAGCAGGGCATTTCTCCACTGGAACATTGAAAAAAGTGATGTTCCAGTGGCGCAATACCCTTGTAAATATTACCAAGTATGTCCTTTGGGTTTACTTTCCAGTGCAAAACATGTTTTTCACTGGAAAGATGCCTGGACGTTACTCTGCTTCAAAGGGGCAATCCATGGCTGTTGCATGGGCATTCCCAGGCAGCATCCCATGGTTTTTGACGCAAAACCCTAGCTACTAACAGCGGTGGACATGTTTTGTTGTGCTGAAAATAATGCCTCTTGAAAGCAGGTGCTAAAGAGGAGAAATGCTTTTATTTCTCCTACCTTTTACCACTTTGCATTTATCTAGGTATAGAATTATGTACTGAAAGGTCCCTCTTCCAGTACAAAAACCTATGCTAGGCTCAAGCAAACACCTTTGCCCTATGGTGCAAAGGTGTATGCGCAGCGCTTGGCTGCCTCATGTTTTGCCAAAGCTAGGGAGAGAGAAGCATAGTTCCAAAGCTTTGCATATATAACACTTTCCTGCTCGCTCTCTCTCAACAACACAGTGCAGCAACTCTGCGTGATGCTTTGCAATGTGAAGTCTTTCAGATGTGCACTCGCTGTACATGCACTGAGTGACTGAGAGACGGGGCTGCAGCAGTGTGCATGTTTACACTAACTACGCAGCAAGCAATTCGGTCCTGATCTCTTCAACATGCGGTTCACCACCATCAGAGATTAGGCTAGCCTTATCATGGCCTCTGCACTCTGCCAGAGGAGGAACGACATGGACTCAGCCTCCAGGGCCAACAAGAGGAAGCCACATGGTCTAGAAAGTTGGGCTAAATGCACAGCGCTTGAGTTTTGAATATGTACTAAGCGATGGCTGTGATTCCTATGTTTTATGTTTCTTCTTTGTAAATAAGCTAGGGATGGTAAATTATTCTAACATTGCTTAGTTCAGCCATTGCAGAGAACAGCTATGCACTTTCCACGTCGAGAGCAGCTAGGGAAGCTTCACTTTCAGCTGCCTATATATCATACCTGCCAAAAAACCTCACTGTGAGAGGAGGGGGCGTGGCCTAGGAGGGGGCGGAGCCTTGTGCCAAGAAGTATCTACAAGGCACCTTTCCCCCACCCTGTGCCATGCCCCCTCCTACAAAACCCTCCCAAAAAATGTGCTGAAGCTTGTGCCGATGTCCTGGGGTATTTGCACTCACCTTAATGGATTTCAGCAGTTAAAAGCCTCAGAAAAGGAGCTGGAAAACCACTATTTACAGTGGTTTCAGCTTCTTTTCCTTGCCCCCGTGTGATATCAGCTCCCCACCGGTTGAGCGTGTGATGGGAGCCAATACCAGGTGTCTCAGTACTGGTGTGTGTCCCATACCCCCTCTAATGTTTATGAGGGGAGCCTATACTGAAGCTTCTAATGCTGTTCATGCCCTATGTACAAAGGGAATTTCCACTTTTGCTGCCCTGTGCTGTAGCTGCTCTGTGCACGAGTGAAGCTTGCATCACAACTGCCTGATCTGCAGCAGTTCTGTGAAGAAGGTTAGCTTCCAATGCTGCTGCCATTCTCTTCCTGTTCTGTTTGAAAAAGAAACTTTAACAGCAGCTGTCTATCCTGTATGCGCCCTGTGTGTTAGGGGTGACTCCACTTCTGCTGCCCAGTGCTGCACATGTGTATACAAAGGAAGCTCATATCACAGTGGCCTCTTACTGAAGCCTCACCCATACCCGCTCTGCTCATGAAGGAGGTTTGTACTGTTGCTACCTGTGTATTATCTTTTCTGTGTCTTAGAGAGTGTACAGTGCTAGCAAAAGTCCTGTACCTTTTGAAATGAGCAGTGGTGGCCAGCACGGCTTGCGGGTGGTGGGCGCGAGACGACAGGTTGCAAAAAAAATAATGAAAATAAACACTTACTGTTAGAAATGGGGGGCTCTAGTTGTCCAAATAGGGACCCTTGCTTCTAGTCAGGGTGAGGGGGATACACACTTTAGATAACCCCTGCTCATCCCCTGGGTAGCTTGGCACAAGCAGAAACACTTATCCCAAAGGCAATATGTAAAGTATTTGTACTCACAACACACAGTACAACACCACAAATGGACACCACACCAGTTTAGAAAAATAAAGTATCTTTATCTAAACTCCACAAGACCAAAACAACAAAAATCCAGCATACATGTAATAAGAATATGACTTTAAATAGGTTTCAAACAACTGGGTCCATAGAAAACTATGGATGCGTGATTTCTCACAAAGTACCTGTTGATGCATCAAAATTCACTTGGCCAAACAGCCACTGAGATGGCAAGCGTCAAGAAACAAAGAGATGCCTCAGTTCGTACAACTATGGGGAGGCGTTGTGACAGTTCTGCTAAATGCAGAAGTGATGTGTTGAATCTGGTCTGTAGGGGGAAGTGATGCGTCGACTCCAAGACGGTTCTGGTCCGTGGGTGATGCGTCAGGAAAACTTGCTGCACATTGCCGATGCATGGAAATCTGGGACGCGTCAGTGATTGATGCGGCGTCGAGCGCCACTACATCGGTTTCTTCAGCGAAGATCCCTCGATGTGTCAGTTCTTGCTGAGGCGATAGGCGCTGCGATGGTTCCGCAGCGGCGTGGCGATGCATGGAGATTCTTCTTGCATATCGGTGCTGCATCAGAAAAACAGCCTCACCTGAGCTGAGCGGCACGGGAGCAGAGCAAGGAGTCCACAGGAGTTCTCTAGAGCCAGGGAGTGCCGAGATTGCTGAGAGGGAGCGGATGGCGGATTGAGCGGAAGGCAGGAAACACTGTTCCTCGCTGCCCACTGCCTCGCTCGTGTTCCCCCCGACGGCCAATGGCAGTGGGGGAGATTACTTGTCAGTTCAACACGGCCGCCTCCAGGCACAGCCAGGCACAACCAGTCAATTGCTGGGGGGGGGCACTCCAACGGCTAGAGTCTCGGCTCCACCTGACCGCCCCACTCAGTGGAAGCGGCTTGTCAGTCGGCATGGGTGTGGTGTGGCCCCCGCCAGATCCCCTCTCTTTGCCTGCCTTGAGCGGTCCTCATACTTGCTCAATTTACTGTTCCTTCTCCGTTCTGCCAATAGATCAATCAGCTCCCCCCCCCCCCACAGCCAGCCCCACAGCTTGGCCCAGAGGAGCAGAGAGGAGTACAGGAGTTCCAGTGGATGTAGCCATACATCCCTCCTTTCTCCACTCCTCCATAATCAGGATATGTTCCTGACTACTTGGGAAACTGCTGAAGGATTCTTGGAAGAGAGGATAGCTGCACAGCAGGTAGACTATACTGGGTCTAATCAGGTCATACAGGGTCCTCTATAGCAAAGTGTGACCGGCCTCCCGGGAACAACTGATAAAAGGTGCACCTGGAAACAACCACTTCAACCCCAACTGGGAGAAACCCACTGAGTTTATTTTACTTTCTTCTCTCTCTATGCCTGGCGAACAGCGGCCTGAATTGTGGTAGCAAGTGGTGGCACTTGAATTAACTACTACTGCTGGGGCGCAGCTTAACCATACCCTGCTAGCCATAGCCATTGCAACCAAAGTTATAACCCCAACCCCAATTACCGCCAGCGCCACAGCTATAACCACAGCCGGGACCTCAGTCTACAGTCTGGCCAACGCATCTCACCATAGACAAACCAGCTAAACCTCCTAAGACCGTTCTAATGTCTTCACCTGAAGCCCAGACTACCCAGAGAAACCGTTACCTTCACAGAGCAGCCAAGGACCCTAATCACGTAGCAACCATATTCTTTCCTCCAAGGATGGAAATTATCTCATAGAATATTTCACCAACGTCGAGCTAATGTCAATGAAAAAGGGAAGGATCAAAAACCCAAGACACGCAGCTTAAGACAAAAAACATCCAAAGCAACTGAAGGGCTGATGATAACCCATGATGGTCCATGCATGCCCTTCTGCGCTGATATTGGAACTTCAAGGTGCAACAAAACAACATAAGCAACTGATATGGCAGGTTAAAAAACCATCAGAGGGAAAAGGATTGGCAATATGTTTACTCGATAATGAGTAAGCATAACCAGGCGGATTTATGGAGGCATATCAAAACAAAACATGCCAGGAAGTTTTAAGGAGCAACAACATCAATGAAGCCATGTGGTCCTGGCATGTAAAAAAGCTATATGTAGTCGATCAACCAAGAGTTTTCCCACTCGAACATTCAGACCCCGCTGACGATCCAAAGGGCTGTGTCTCCATATACACGATCAACAGCATTCAAAAAGCACTACGTAAAACAAGAGCCTCAGGTGCACTTGGCCCAAAGGGACTCCCGGCCCAACTCTTTAAAGAGGATTTAGCACTACGGCCTGCAATACTTTCCCCATTGTTTACCATCTGTGCCAAGCTCCATCAAGTGCCCGACAGCCGGAGAGGTTCAATACTGTATCCAATTTAAAAAAAAGGGTGATAGACAGAACCCCATCAACTACCGTCTGATTGCCTTATTGGATATTGAGGTCAAGATCTACACAGCTGCACTCTTAAATGATCTAGAGACTTGGGCAACAACAAACTTAATAATTCCTTTTTGTCAAACAGGCTTTAGACCCAACTCCTCCACACTGGATAACATACTTACTCTATCTTATCTTGCCTACCAGGCAAACAGTCAGAAATCCTCAGCTCTTTACGCATGCTTTGTGGAATATTCATCTGCATTTGACCTGGTGGACAGGTGTGGGGTACTCCAAGTGGTCTGCTTAACTTGAGTGAAGGTCAAGTTGTCAGACACTGCCTTAACCAGGAAGATTAACACCAACCAAGGGCTAAAGTAAGAGTGTAGCCTCACTCCAATGTTGTTTAACTTATACACGGCGCACATGTCCCGAGTACTTAACATTGCTAATTTAATCCCTCCAAAAATAGGCAAAACTAAGATCACAATATTGCAGTACGCGGATGACATTGTTCTGCTCGACAACTCTAAAATAGGACTCTGGGGATCACTAACCCCCTTCACTTATACAACATAGCAAACAAGATGATAAAAAATGCCTTCAAATTAAAGTTGTTATCCTTCAGAAGGATGCTAAAACAAACAAGCAGCAACTCGTCTCTGGGTCCCTTAAAAATCTCAGGAGCCAAATCTTGTAACTATCTAGGCACATGTTTTCTGCAAATAGCGCACCCACAACACACATGCGCCACTTAAAGGATAAGGCAGCATTAATAACAATGAGACTCTGCCAATTACACACAGCCCTTGAAAGCCCCACCTCAGCCAAAATCAGAAAAGTGCTCAGGGCCATATAACCATCTGCAATTACTTACGGCAGCCAGGCCTTTCGGGGTTAACTCATTAAAATTATTGAACAACTACAAAGAATGTTCAAATTGCCTTATTACATTAGGGGACCTCTGGTGAGACTCAAATTTGGCCTGAAGGGCATTGTATGGTCTAGTGTGGGGTCTTTCTAAAGTACTATCACAAATGCACCACAGCGAAGCTAGGCACCTTGAAATTTATCCTGCAAAATATATTCAAATAAAAAACCAAACTATGGTCTACTTATCTAACGACGGCAGCAGCAGCTACTCTTCAAATCGACTTGACCGTTTTAAACACCTCATCACTCACGCACACCGCAGTAAACAGCATATTGAAAAAACAGATTACATTTCTCTCGAAGACCGTAGACTTACAAAATATTAAGTCCTCACCGCCGCTAAGGGCCCAGGCAGTATCATACAACCATGACAGCCAAGTTGGCCTTCAGGCACAAACTTATCTTAATTGTACAACCGGGAAAACTTGCCTAACCCAAAATTTGGCAGTAAGGATGCAGGCATTACATTTTAAAGACTTCAACCCCAACTGGCCAGTGCTTTCAAAGATTGACAAGTGCAGACTTTGCGGCTACAAAGCTGAAACTTTTCTACACTTACTTTGCAGCTGTCCGACGTTGCTCGATTTCCGGTGAACTCTATTAAAGCCACTTTTTTTAACTCATCGCATAAGAACATGCAACAATGCAATGAACTGGATTTTTAGTACCATGGTTCCCCTTGAACTGGCAAGAATAGGCAAATTCTTTAAAGCAGTGCAGGACATTTAAAAACGCACAACAAAGCATAGAGATGACCGCGGATTGATAACTCTTAGTTCTTGCACCACGGACATTAGGCATTGTAAAGTCCGACCTCTTTGTAATTGAGTTTTAACATTTGTCATGTATTTATTCCATTTTGTGGCTGATTTTAAACCATTTTTTCTTCTTTCACAAAACAATTCAAACCTATAATAGATTTCAAATAGCCAAATTACCCTAAATTTACCTAAAACCGCCTGTATACCTTGAGTTCTAACTTTGGGCACATGTGCCAGTTACACTAGAGGGTACTGCTAGGACCCACCATTCTTTTTTGTCCTTTGTATAATATGCCTTTTAAATGTTTTATATTGTCATGGTTTTAAGTAATCTGCAAAGTAAACTTTTTATTGACCTAAAAACAAAAGGTCTAATACTAATACCCCGAAATGTCTTTGTTCTCTTTGTGCAAGGGTCTCTGAGCTCACTCCAAGCCAGTTCTGTCCTCACTGGTGCAGTATGACCACAGGAGGCGGAGACAACATTTTGCAAGGGAGACTGGTCCTATTCAGGTGCAAGGAAATCTCCTCCTACTACTCTAAATTCAGACATGTTCTATTCTATTCAGCTCAGTTCTGAGTCATCCAGGAAGGGCCAGGCACATCTCAACGCCCCCAACCTCCCTATGGCTGTCTACAGTGAATGCACATCCCCAGCCCCTGTCACTCCTAAACCGTCAATACACAACCAGGCAGAGGCACACAGAATGGTTAAACAATAAAATGTCTACATCCTAAAAGTATATACAGTAACAGCCCTAGTGCACTCAAAATATTCAAATATGTCAATGTATCCTCATATTCATTCAGATAATCAAAATTGGTGTGCTCTCTTTGAGGTGGTTCCACCCTGCCACCAATTCAAAAGAAACAAAAGGACCAGCACCTAATAGTTCTGGACAAAGTGAGCACTTTGTCCACAACTATTAGGTCCTGGTCCATTTGTTACTTCCTAAAAGTGGCATTTTCAAACACACAATTTAAAAACCATCTTTACTAAAAGATGTGTTATTAAATTCTGAGTTCAGAGAGCCTAAGCTTTATTTTGCTATCTTGTTCCAATGGGAAGTTATACTTGTAAGATGTTACAAAGTATTTCCCATTCTATCCTATGGGACAGATAGCCTTTCAATAGTGAAAAAACTAAATTAAATTGGCAGTATTTCACTATCAGGACATGTCACACACACCAGTGCATTGCCTGCCTTTTACATACACTGCACCCTGCCCATGTGGGTACCTAAGGCCTGCCATGGGGGTTTCTTACATGTAAGAAAATGGAAGGTTAGGGCCTGGCAAGTGGGTGCACTTGCCAGGTCAACATGGCGGTTTAAAACTGTGCACAGACACTGCAGTGGCAGGACTGAGATACCTTTTCAGGGCTACTCATGTGGGTGGCGCAATCAGTGCTGCAGGCCCACTAGTAGCATTTGATTTACATGCCCTGACACACTCAGTACACTTTACCAGGGGCTTATCAGTAAAATCAAATATGCCAATCACTGATAACCAATCATGTTCACAATTTACACAGAGAGCAAATGCACTTTAGCACTGATTAGCAGTGGTAAAGTGCCCAGTGTCCTAACGCCAACAACAACAGGTCAGGAAAAAATAGGAGGAAGAAGCAAAAGGTTTGAGGATAACCCTGCAAACAGGGCCAAGTCCAACATTTACCAGGCCACCGGGTCCTGCGTCTCTGCTCCTGCTCTCCTGTGTCCAACTCCAGGACCAGGAAGCAGAGGTTAGGCTCCCCTGACCAATCTCAATGCTGCAATGCAGCGTTGTGATTGGTCTGATTGCCATCACACGGCGCCCAGCCACGGGCTGGAGGGGTGGGCATGTTCTCCACCTAGGCAGTAATGCAGCCAGCATGGAGCACAGGGAAAGTGCACATGACTGTTTTAAGCGCCAAAATAGGTCCGGCCAAACAGTCATTGTGCACTTAAGAGGGTTCTACCACTCCTTCCCTGCTCTGCATTTTTTCCCCCTTTCTTTTACTGCTTTAGAGCAGTAAGGCGACGCTCCTCCACCTTAGCGGAGGAGCCACCACTGGAAATGAGAAAAAGAAACTTACCTTGATGTGCTGCTGGTACCCTATGTTCTGTGTGATTGAAGTTTGCACTGCTGCTTGCAAATAGAACACCTGTTATTTGGGTGGGATATAGGTCTGAGCAACTACTGTATGTGCCACACCTGTAATGTGCAGATGTGTGTCTGTGTATAGAAACAAGCAGACTTGCACGGCTGCTACAGATGTTGTTTGGGGTTTCTGTGTGTAGAAAGCCTGTGCTGTTTCTGCCTGTACTGAGCATGTCCTTTCTGTGGCCTTTGTGCTGCCCTGTGCTGTGTGTGCTCTTTGTGATTGGATCTAGCTTTGCTGTTGTCTATTGGTGCATTTGTTTTAAATACATATGCAAGAAGCTTGGTCGACTGCATCTCAGTTTAATAACTTTTCTCTATGTTTGTGGGAAGCCAGCTTTGATGTTGCTCAGTACTCTACCTGTTCTGTGTACATAACGCAGGCCCTAGCACTCCCCTGTGCATTACCAGTTCACTATGTTTACAGCAAAAGTGTACTGCTTCTGCCCTGTGTTAGAAGAATAGCAAAGAAAAAAGAAAAAACGTTAGAGCCAGATATGTTGCAATAAAAATTATATTTTTATGTAGTGCCAGCATGGCGACTTCATAGTACTGCAAATGATAGGTAGTACTATTACTGATGTCTGTAGTACTCCTTTTATAGTTTATACATTTATACATTTATTTAAGAATAGAAGGTTGTGCATTCTGTTTCTGTTCTAGGACGTGTGAACTTAATTAGTGCTGAAATCTCTTCAGTAGGCACATTAACCCCCTACGTTGTCCAGTTAATGTAAAGTATAAGTCACAATCAGATAGACACATTTCCAAAAATGGCTTCTAATTATGAAATATTTATGAAAAACTTATGTTGCGTCATAATACTAAACAGGTTATGCAAATTAATTGCCAGATTTCATAGTTACATACATTTTGTTCTTTATTTTTTATATGTTTTCCATTTTTATGTATTCTTTATTATTCTTTATTATGTGTTTCATATGTCTGACTGTATTCCTCTCCATCAAAGATACATTTGTATAGGAAGGACCTTCTGTCAATTCCTTAATCCATCATTTATACAAACACGTCAGTTTTCTTCAGTAAAAACAATACTCTTCTAAGTGTTATTGTCAGGGATATTGTGAAAAAGACCGTGCAGGCATGGAGGGTTTAGACACACTTTTAAGTTTTGAGGAGGTCAGCTTTGACAAGTAGGGAGACAGAAATGTTGAAGCTATATTGGCACTTCGAGTATCTTAGTTCTGGGTTGAGGGTGGGTCTTCCGGTGTCTTGTTTGTTACCAAAATATAAAAGGTCAGCAGAGGCACTGCGTTAGAGCCTGGCAACATCTCCCATGCATTCCTACTTACTTTCCATCCTACAGTTCATCACTCAGCATCCGTATCCCCTTTTTATTCTTATTATTACCCTTTTATGTTCCCCATCCCAGTGTTTTCTCTTGTTGCCTTAGCATTCTCTTCTCTGGTTTCTGATCTGCATTCATTTATTCTACCATACTATTTTCTACCTTACTTCTGTGTTGCTCCGCTTCCAGAAGTACCATATGCATGCTGCTTCTCTCCATCTCAGCAGCACCTTAATTCTGGTATTTTTCTATTCTGCAAACTCTGCAACTACACCTCAAGAAGGAAGTGCGGCCTTTGCTCCATTTCAGCAGTCCTGGATTATCTCTTCAGTGACACAGGTTAAAAAGGATCTGTAATTTCAGTTCCAGGCCTGAATCCTGGTACAATATGGGCTAGTCATGTTAGTTCCTCACTGAGAGATTACAGAGCGTTGGTTCTCAGACAATCCTAAACTGCAGTTAGTGTCATTCCGAACCAACATCCATAGTGTTCTCTTCCCTCATTTTTCTTGGATTCCAATCCAACATATTACTCTTCAGTACCATGGTTTGAAAAGGTGGACAATTTAGGCTGTTGGTACTAATGTTGACTGGCTTTTATTTACAAAGCTCTAAAGCAGCAAGGGTTAAACAGAAGTATGTGGTGGTTGGTCTTGAGATGGTGGGTCACATACGTAGAATATGCTAAAAAAGATTTTAACTAGAGGCTTTGAGAAATTGGATTGTTGGTTGAGTGTGGTGCAACCTTTCTCAAGCAACAACTGCAATCCTTGTCAGGGTAAACCACCAAAAGTCACAAAAATAACCTGTGCTTAACGCTCTGTTACTTTGCCGCAAAGCAGTCAGGCTTAGCTTAGATGCAATGTGTAAAGTATTTATGCAGCACACAAACAGTAATAAAGTGAAAGCACAAAATAAGAAAAATCCCACAACCATCTAGAAAATTAAAGTAAATTTTAAAAATAAAATTATACCAGAACGACAAAAATCCAGTCAGTAGAACTGGTGATATGCAACTTCAAACTCTTAAGTAAAACTAGCACAAAAAAGCACAAAGCGGCAACAGTATTTGGCAACAGTCTTTATCTGGTCCTGCCAGACTGGGACTAAGTCACAAGTTCAGGCCGACTGTGATGAAGCGCTGGTTGGGTACACGGCAGAGTTTGGCCTGCTGGAAAGAGTACCTGGTTGTAATTGAGCTGAGATGCTGCATCATGTTGTGTCAAGTTGCATTGCACTGCTGATCAGGAGCTGTGTAGTGCTGCAATGCAAGTTCCTGAGTCAAGTTGCATTGTGCTGCATTGATAACGGATAGGCCACCGATCAGGAGATGTAAAGTGTTGCATTGTGAGGTCCTGCGTCGAGTTGAGTCGCACTGTGTCAGTCTTGAGGGAACCCTCAGTTGGACAGGGAGGAGTACACTATCACACCAGCCAAGTTTCTAGGACCTAAGAGGCACCTCTTGGGGATCAGGACTGACTCCAGCAGAGGCCAGCCGCATGACACTGGCCAGTCCAGGTGGGTGCGGCCATCTGGCGAGATGCAGGACAGGTCTCTGGAGCTAGTATGTCTCTGTAGCTCGCACAGGGGCCAGTCAGTTAGCCCTTGGAGTCACTCTGATGATCCTAGTTTCAAGGTGCAGGTCCAGGCTTCATTCCTCAGATAGCAGTGCAGTCCTTCCAGCAGCAGAGAAGCAGAGCAGTCCTTTCTTCTGAGTCTTCCACAGGTCTAGAAGTGATCTGATGAGTGACTCAGGAGGTCCAATATTTATAACTGGTGCCAGCCTTTGAAGTACAGGGACTCCCTATACCACCACCACCACTGGTTGCGGAGGGTTCTTCACTTTCCCTGTCAAGGCATCAAGCAGTATGGGGTGACAAAGACTAGTGTCAGGTTTGTTTTTGTGTGTGCTGGAGGCTGCCCTATGAAATGTAATTGGGGAAAGAAACAGCCCTGCCTGAACCATCCTGGCAGGGTGTTCCATCGTTCCTACACCTAGTACACCTTTGTCTTACCGTCTGGGAGGAATATAGAAAGGTCAACAGCTAAGCTAATCACAGTCATGCGGCACAGGATACTGGCAGAAGGCACACATATTATTTTCAGAATTGCGACTTAAAATCCAACATTGCAATTAAAAATGCTTTAAAATTACAATTTATTTAAGTGTAAACATTATTTTCCTATCTGCTCCCAAACTTAAGTTATCACTTATTAGGGGTAATAAGGTAACCTAATGTTATCCTATGGAAGAGTTAGGCCTTGCAATAGTGAAAAACAACTATAGGAGTTTTTAAATAGCAGAGCAGGACATGTAAAACTTAAACCCACATGACCTACTTTTTAAATACAATCCACCCTGCCAATGAGCTTTTAGTGCTTACCTTAAGGGTGACTTATAAGCATTGAAATGAAAGTTTAGGCCTGACAAAAGGTTTATTTTGCCAGGTCAAAATGGTAGTTTAAAACTGCACTAGAGGCTGTAGTGACGGACCAGAACCAGGTTTTAAAAGGCTCCTTCAGTAGGTGGCACGAGTACTGCAGGTTCATTAGTAGCATGTAACAGGCCCTGGATACATGTAGTACCATTTACTAGGGTCTTACATGTAAATAGAATGTGTTAATTAGGTGTAGGCCAATTGTACCATGTTTTAGGGAGAGTGCACAAGCACATTATCACTGGTTAGTAGTGGTGAAGTGCACATAGTCCTAAATGCAACAAAAACAAATTCTACAAAACAGGAAGGCTGAAGTCAAAACATTTGAGGGCAACCCTGCAGGTAGGGGCAGGTCCGACAGTGGCAGTGGTAGCAAGAATGATGTATCACTCATGGGGAGCCTTGTCACCATGCAATGAGTGCTGTACAGAAAAATGTGCATTTGCTAATTATGGACTCTCTAAGCAGTATAGTTCTTGAATGCAGTAAGTATGAAGTTGGCATCAGAGACACAGGGCCCGATTCACAAAATAACCGGAGACAAAATCTCAACTTTACGGCTTTCGGTATTCACACAGGGCATTTAGGAGTAGTAAAGTTAGGATTCCCAACTTTACTACTCCTAAACTGAGACAAAATCCTATATGCCTTTTGTGAATCCCAAAAGACGTTAAGTCAGGATTTTGTCTCCGATTACTTTTGTGAATCGGGCCCACAGCTCTTCACAGAGTGCCTGATTTAGATCTTGGCGGTAATGGTCCCGCCGTCATTTTTCTGTCAGATTGCCCGTCCAACTACTAGGTGGTCCGCCCACTCTATTTAGATGCTGGTGAGTGCATAGACAAAAGATCATCGAACTGCTGCAGCATCCATCAGAATTTCTCACCCATGTCGACGGCGCCATAGACAAAAGCGACTGTCGGAGGGAGTACAGCCACTTTGTCCACTCAGCCAATCACAATGTGCCTTCCTGCCGACTTAAATGTATTTCGAGGCTCTCAAACTTTGGTTCCACATTAGCATAAGCTCATGCATGTAGACAACATTTTCAGAAACCATTTTGTCACATTTTTGTTATTCCCTATGATAACTGCTATATGATGTTTGATCTTGTCTCTCATCCATTTTTATTTCTGTCCAGGAACTGTTTGACACTTCTGAATGGTTGAGCTTTACTGTTTACAATAGTGAACTTATGTCACCAAAAAGGATATAAACCAAAAATTCCTTTGTACAGTGTGTTTACAAGGCCCAAAGACTGCATTAATTTAATTCTCTAAAAGTAAAATATGAATCAATTTGTGTCAACAAATACTGCAATGTTGTACCAATATTTGTATAAAAGAAAGCCTGTTTCCTTGTTTGGGCATTTCAAAATGGTAAAACATACTTCAAGTAACTAAAGAATATTTCAATTGTAAAAAATATTATATGGATTCTGCACCGAAGTAGCTTATCAATGTATCATGCACCATGTAGATACCTATGCTGTTAAAGACATTTAGAAAAATATTTTTGGGTGGATTGGCAAATTACATCATCACAGTAAATATTACATACACTGATTCATATATATTTTTACTTCAAAGATTCAAATGCAAATCACAATATGCAACATATGAAACCTTGAAGCATTTATACATCTGCCTAATGAGTCATGAGTTGGACCTGATTTTGAGTTTTCCATATGGGATACTCTGTCACCAAGGTGTACACATTCCTGTCTGTTTTGTTCCATAAATTGTATGCCTCTCACAGACATTTCCCAAAAAACAGGCTGGCTTACATGCACACTTGTGAAGGTGTAAGACATCATGAAAATATGTCACTTTTTACATGAATTAAACAGTATTTTGTAATAAAAACACTTCTGGGATATGTTTTGGTTAAAAATTAGCCATTTTATGGAATGTTACTAGATATTTTGTCTCACTTGCTCACTCTTGTTTGTGTATGGAACCAACTTACCAATGTAACATTTAGACCATCCACTGTATCATAAGTGTATTCTATGCTATTCAACCTGTAATAGGGCTAAGCTTACATCATTCACAAGAGTGAAGAAGCATCACATCTGACACAATAAAGACCAGTGGCCTATTTGGCACAACTGCCCCTTATAACCTCAAACAAACTCATGTATATTTGTTGTTTAGGCAGGCATTTATCTGCTGAAACCAGTCCTTTGGTAGTGAAAAGAAATCAAGTGGTATCCTTTTCCACAAATTCATATACAAAATACATCATCATACACCTTGTGCAAAATGTACACCTTCAAGATCTCTTCTTCTGCATTGGACATGTTGATGGGAAAATTAATTGCTATAACAAAATATAGTTATTTAACATGTAGAACTCATACTAGAACTTACCCTCTTGATGTTGCTGTTGGGCTCTCAACTGCCCATCAAGGTTCGGATAGGCTACCGCAAGTGTACAGGCCATTAGGTAGGCCTGGACAGAGTTCATGGATTTTTACTCCGCAGAACTCCACAAGGTGCCAGAAAAAATCTGCTGCACTCCTTGGAGTTCCGCCAGTGGCAGAGTCTGTTAAGTCCCGCTCCTCGCACTGATTTTTAGCGCTGGGAGTTTGTTCGGTGCTGTAAAATCAGCGCAAACGGTGCTACATGTCACGCCAGAGGGCGCGGCTGCTTCCTGTCGCTTGTGTAGACATTCTACTTGAGCGCCAGCTTCCTCAACAACAGTGGCAGAGTTCTCACCGCGAGCTGTCGTGACCTGCAGCAACTGCCTGCATTGAAAAATCTCACCAGGATGAGGTCTGAGCACATGATTTTTTCTTGGGAGCTTTCACCAACTTAACAATGGCGAGCTGCTTGAGAGGAAAAAACGTTGCTCCGCATCACGTCCTGAACGGAGCACTGAGTGGGAAAAACTCTGCAAACTCTGCCGGCGGAACAGAATTCTTTGCCCACCCCTACTATTAGTGGGTCAGGGTGGGGTGCACCCGCTACCCATGTTGGGAAGACTTGCCGAGCTGCTCTTCTGATGACTTCTTGGTCCAGCATTGTAGTTCCTCCCACCTCTTGCAGCATTGAATACTGCACCGCTTGTAGATCCCCAGGGTCCGCACCTTCCTGGCGATGGCCTTCTATATATCCTTTTTCTGATCGGCGTTGACAAGTATGATACAAGAAATTAAAGGAAAAAAATATTTGTTTTGTGACTTGTTTGTCTGTATTGATGTAACACAATGTTGCTACATCAAAAACAAGCTACTTTTCATCAGAGAATATAATTGTGAAATACTGAAGGCTAAACAACCTGCACATTAGCACTAGACATTGACTCGAAACCTAATGTCCATAGAGTCAGATACTATTGTTGTAACTAAATACCAAGACTAAGGACACTATGAAAAGGCTGTCATGTGTGTCAGTGAGAGAGTGCTCTTTGGGGATGTATGGACATGTGTTCATATGACAGAGATATAGATGTATGGGTGACTGAGAGTCTGTGAAGTGTAAACTGTTTATGTAATTGACTCTCCATTTCATTTTACTTCACTTTAAAATCATTCAGAAGCATCATTTTGTTCACAACTCCAATTATGAGTTGACCAGGAGCTACTCTGAAGGTGTATGAGAGCCATCGGTAGCTCCCAAATGACTGGTTGGAGATACCTGATCTAGGTGATATGTGGAATAATACGCATAGCAAACATCATGTTCATTTGGTATGTAAAAAAATTATATATATATATATATGTACAGTAGTAAATTAGCTATAATGTGTTTTCCATATGTGTTTTCCATATTTACATGCTGTGTAATTTTGACATTTCACATGAAAATCATACGTATGCAGAGATATATCTCAAAATACACACCAAATAAAATATAGGGCAGCAAACCCATAACACTAACTTATGCGGTAGTTTTGTCTAATCATAATGTGCTTAAAAATTCATGGCATCATTGTTTTTTGTATTGTTAAAAATAAATGACACTTCACTTCCACCACTACACTTAACTCAGGAACTCAAAGGCACATTCTAGCCTGTGCATTAAACAAACACCAGTTGGACATATTTACAAATATAGTTGAAACATGTACCTGTTCCTCTGGTAAGCCATAGAGCTGGCAGTACAGGGACAGAACATCAGTTGCTAGCAACTCCAGCTCCTCTGGCGAGAAGGCTAGGGCCCTTTCACCTGCTCTTCCTGGTATTGTGGCTCCTAGAGGTTGGAAACAGTAGCAAAAGTTGAGGAGGTCTTGTTGGCTGCAGTGTTAGGAGGCTAGTGAATTGCCACATACATGTGCATGGCGTACGCGATCGTCAATGGCGATGGACACATCCATTGGCAGTCCTACGTTGCTTTCACACATGTTAGCCTATGGCTGGGTCCATCGTGGAGTTTCACACCCACTAGGCTTTCAACTTCCGCTGCAGTCAACTAATTCCAAATGTCCTGGCAGAGTGGTCAGGCGGCTACCATTTTATATTGTGGAATAGTGTTTTTTTTACTGTTAAGTGGGTCACCACCATTCAAATTGGTTACAATTTTCTTTACATGTCGAAAATGCTAATGTTCTTCATTTGTTTTCATTAAAAAAGTGTAATGTGATGCCTTAATGTAGTTCAAAGCAAGATTTGCGCTGTGGTGTTTATGCCCCCATTTACGGTATTTTTATAGAAAAAGTATTAAAAAAATAAGGCCCGCCTACCACATGTGGTTGGAGCAATGGATGGCGTACATTATTATTATTATTATTATAGTTGCTTGCAAAGCGCAGCTGACACCCTACGGGTAACCTGGCGCTATGTTAAGATGTTGACAGAGTGAAAAAAACAGACTAGGCCCCTGCCAGGCGGAATTAGCAGGGGGCTAGAGGGCGAGCCCGAGGAAAAAGCCAGGTTTTTATCCTTTTTCTGAACTGTAGCAGATTATCTATCTGTCGAATGTCCAATGGGAGTGTATTCCAGAGACGGGGAGCTGCTCGGCAAAAGGCCCGGCCTCCTGATTTAACTTTCCTGACTCTTTGCACCCTCACCAAATTTGATGAGGATGAACGAAGCAACCGAGGGGGGGCATACCAACTAAATTTTTCCTGCAGGGATTTAGGTCCCTGTCCATGTAGGGCCTTAAACAACAAGCACAAGGCCTTAAATTGTATTCTCTGCAGGACTGGTAGCCAGTGTAAGTCCGAGAGTGCCAGAGAGGCAAAGGAACGACGTGATCGTCCCAGTGCCATCTTTGCGGCCATGGTCTGTATTCTCTGCAATCTCTCAATCAGATACCGTGGGGAGTCCAGGAGCAGATCATTGCAGTAGTCCAGCCTGCCGAGGATAGTACTCCGGACTATCAATGTCCTGGCCTCTAATGAAAACATCGGAAATATTTTTTGAAAGGCCCTAATCAAGCTAAAACAACTCCCAACTTTCTTGTTGACGTGTTTCTCTAATGTCAACTTATTATCAAACATGACTCCCAGATTACGCACAACAGTACTGGGAGTCAGTGAGGCGCTAGCAGCAGTTGGCCAAAAATTAGATGGAAGTAGGGGGGGAATTCTTCCTGTTGCGCAATATAAGATCTCTGTCTTCTCACAGTTAAATTGAACAGAGTTCTCCCTAAGCCAGACCGCTATATCCTGCAGACATGCATGAAAATCTATTAAAGAAACTGATTGCTCACCTTCTAAGGACAGGATAAGCTGGGTGTCGTCTGCATAATTAACTAGGTTGACATTATGAGATCTTATAATTGCAGGTAGGGGACTCATATACACATTAAAAAGGATAGGACTTATTGCCGATCCCTGTGGGACACCATGCAATATATTAGAAAACTTAGAGCGAAAGGGAGGAAGGGCTATTGCTTGTTGTCTATTGGATAAGTAAGAATGGAACCACTTCAGGGCAGTGCCCGTCACTCCCACCTCTTCAAGCCTGGACGGTAAGATCCCATGGTTTACCATATCGAATGCGGCAGACAGGTCGAGAAGGACCAAAATGGCCAACTGTCCCCTGTCTGCTCGCATTCGCAGGTCATCCATGGCGGTCACCAGAGCCGTCTCTGTCCCATGGCCATGGCGGAATCCAAATTGTACCCTATCCAGAATGCTTTTACTTTCTAAAAACTGGGAGAGTGTTTTACTAACCACTCGCTCCAGAATTTTTATTGGATAAGGTAATAAGGAAATTGGTCTATAATTCTTCATACACGCTGGGTCTAGTGTCGCCTTTTTCAGCAAAGGCGTCACTGACGCCTGCTTCCAGCAGGCTGGCACTGTGCCATTCGTCAGGGATTGGTTGCAAATTTGCCATAGTGCCGGAAATAACTCTGGAGCCAATCACTTCCAGATTTTATGTGGCAATGGATCCAAAGGAGATCCAGAGGATATTCCCATGGCCATTTTTTCAAAATCCCCTAAAGAAAGTGTGTCAAAATGATCCAGAGAGTATAGTTTCCCCCTCTCAGCTTGATTCAGTGAATGCAATTCCTTAGGCATGTGCCCTGGGTTAAGATCAATAACAATATTACTTATCTTGTCCTCAAAAAAGGATGCCAGTCTATCGCACAGTGCCTGACTGGGCACAATCTCGTTCTTTACACACTCTGGATTAATCAGAGTGTCTACAATCCTAACAACATCCTTAGTACTATTTTGCGCCTTCAGGATAGAATTAGCGAAAAACTCTGTTTTAGCTATCACCATTTCTTTTCTATACTCCACTATGGCTACCTTCCAGGAGATTTTATTCTTCTCAGTATAGGCTCTGCGCCATTTCCTTTCTGCTTGCTTGCAGCCAAGTTTCAAGGTTCTGAGTTTTTCAGTAAACCATGGGGCTGACGGTCTACCATGTTTTTTATGATCTTTTAATGGGGCGATTTGATCTAGCCTGGTACTAATGTTATTACAATAGTTTGCATAATTGTCCTCCACCGTCTTGCCAATGTCATACATGTCAGTGGATACAAACACCGGGAGGACCTTTGCTTTCTTTGAAAGACCCTTCCAGTCCCTACTTTGGAATTTTCGGTCAGTCTTATGGTTTGAATTATTTAATCCCAGATTATACAGCTGGGAGAGAATCAGATAATGGTCTGACCAACATACTGGTAGGGCCTCAATAGGTCCCATTAGCTGTTCATTGGAGAACACTAGGTCCAGAGTGTGTCCCCCCCTGTGGGTAGGTCCCATAACCCACTGTTGTAGATTAAGAATTTCACAGGATTGGATAATATTGTAATAACCCGAGTCTAGTATCCCATTTGGCCATAGGTTAAAGTCCCCTACGACGAGCAGTCTAGAGTGGCACAAAGCCAGATTACTCAGGACTTTAATGAGTCCTTGTTGAAAGGCAGGACTAGCTGTTCCAGGGGCCTATAATTAACTAAACCAGTTAGTAGTTGTCCCTTGGGCTCTATTATTGAGAAGCCCAGGAGTTCTATCCCTTCCGGTTCCTCAATAACAAGAGGTAAAAAGTCCCAACTGTCTTTAAAAATAATCCCAACCCCACCTCCTCGACCACCCAAGCGAGGTTTATGGAGGACTTTATACCCAGATGGACAGGCCATGCCCAGCTCCAGGTCTGAATTAAGATGTGTCCATGTTTCAGTCATAAACAACACATCCAGTTCATGCACTTCCACCAACAATTGAATCTCCAGATGGTGCTTTGGTAGCTGCCTGACATTGAGCAGTCCACACCTCAGGCCATCTTTTTTTATAAAATCAAGCTTCAGCCCTACCGTCGCTTCTAGTCTAACCCTACCTCTCCTGCCTCCTACTGCCCCCAACTCCAGCAACTCTTCTCTTGTATAGACATACCTTCTATCATCAGCATCATTTTTACCAACACGAGCAGCATAGCTGGCGCTGTGCACGGTCGGTGCGCGGACTGGCGAAGACAGGCTTGCCTTAGGCGCGCCTTCGGTGCGCCAGCCGCGCGCCCGCTGCGCGCGGCCACGCCAGCGTGCTGTATTTATGGGTGTGGGGCCAACAACTAGACTGGTAACCTCAACGTGGTCGGGTCCGCTCTAACAGGCGGGCACCGCGAGGTCAAAAAGCCGGCAAGCACAAAAATGAATTTCTTTTACGTTTTCGATCGTTCCAACAACTTTTAATAAAAGGTCCAGCACAATACTATTTTTAAAAGCAGAAGTACTTAAAAAGTGCAAAGTGCAGTAGCAGCAGCAGAAAAAGTCTCACGCTCTCATTGCAAGCAGCGTTTCACGCATCAATTACAAGGTGCCCTCTGGGGTATTGCCGCGCTACATTGTATTACTGCGCTATTTTGGATTACTGCAGGACAGAAGCGCGCTGCGCTAGCGAAACATACTTTTTAATATAAAAATCCCAATTTTTATATCTAGGTTGAATATAGTTTATTTTTCCCTGGATTTTAATTGCGCCGTGAGTGCGCATGCTGCCCCCCACTTGCATTGTAAAATATCGCATTGGCGAGTTACTCACGGCTTTTAGAGCGGGCCCCGGGTCTTCTAGGACGCCATAATTGGTGAGGAATTGTTGAGGAAGCGCCGTTTGTCGGCGCCATCTTCGTTAGTAGCGCTCTAGCGCTCACGCGCTTGGAAGGAGGGCCTTCATAAGCCGAAGACTCAGGTGGGTGCAGCCTGGTACAAGGTGCCCTCTGGGGTATTGCCGCGCTACATTGTATTACTGCGCTATTTTGGATTACTGCAGGACAGAAGCGCGCTGCGCTAGCGAAACATACTTTTTAATATAACAATCCCAATTTTTATATCTAGGTTGAATATAGTTTATTTTTCCCTGGATTTTAATTGCGCCGTGAGCGCGCATGCTGCCCCCCACTTGCATTGTAAAATATCGCATTGGCGAGTTACTCACCGCTTTTAGAGCGGGCCCCGGGTCATCTAGGACGCCATAATTGGTGAGGAATTGTTGAGGAAGCGCCGTTTGTCGGCGCCATCTTCGTTAGTAGCGATCTAGAGCTCACGCGCTTGGAAGGAGGGCCTTCATAAGCCGAAGACTCAGGTGGGTGCAGCCTGGTACAAGGTGCCCTCTGGGGTATTGCCGCACTACATTGTATTGCTGCGCTATTTTGGATTACTGCAGGACAGAAGCGCGCTGCACTAGCGAAACATACTTTTTAATATAACAATCCCAATTTTTATATCTAGGTTGAATATAGTTTATTTTTCCCTGGATTTTAATTGCGCCGTGAGCGCGCATGCTGCCCCCCACTTGCATTGTAAAATATCGCATTGGCGAGTTACTCACCGCTTTTAGAGCGGGCCCCGGGTCATCTAGGACGCCATAATTGGTGAGGAATTGTTGAGGAAGCACCGTTTGTCGGCGCCATCTTCGTTAGTAGCGCTCTAGCGCTCACGCGCTTGGAAGGAGGGCCTTCATAAGCCGAAGACTCAGGTGGGTGCAGCCTGGTACAAGGTGCCCTCTGGGGTATTGCCGCGCTACATTGTATTACTGCGCTATTTTGGATTACTGCAGGACAGAAGCGCGCTGCGCTAGCGAAACATACTTTTTAATATAACAATCCCAATTTTTATATCTAGGTTGAATATAGTTTATTTTTCCCTGGATTTTAATTGCGCCGTGAGCGCGCATGCTGCCCCCCACTTGCATTGTAAAATATCGCATTGGCGAGTTACTCACCGCTTTTAGAGCGGGCCCCGGGTCATCTAGGAGGCCATAATTGGTGAGGAATTGTTTCCCAATTTTTATATCTAGGTTGAATATAGTTTATTTTTCCCTGGATTTTAATTGCGCCGTGAGCGCGCATGCTGCCCCCCACTTGCATTGTAAAATATCGCATTGGCGAGTTACTCACCGCTTTTAGAGCGGGCCCCGGGTCATCTAGGACGCCATAATTGGTGAGGAATTGTTGAGGAAGCGCCGTTTGTCGGCGCCATCTTCGTTAGTAGCGCTCTAGCGCTCGGAAGGAGGGCCTTCATAAGCCGAAGACTCAGGTGGGTGCAGCCTGGTACAAGGTGCCCTCTGGGGTATTGCCGCGCTACATTGTATTACTGCGCTATTTTGGATTACTGCAGGACAGAAGCGCGCTGCGCTAAGCGAAACATACTTTTCAATATAACAATCCCAATTTTTATATCTAGGTTGAATACAGTTTATTTTTCCCTGGATTTTAATTGCGCCGTGAGCGCGCATGCTGCCCCCCACTTGCATTGTAAAATATCGCATTGGCGAGTTACTCACCGCTTTTAGAGCGGGCCCCGGGTCATCTAGGACGCCATAATTGGTGAGGAATTGTTGAGGAAGCGCCGTTTGTTGGCGCCATCTTCGTTAGTAGCGCCCTAGCGCTCACGCGCTTGGAAGGAGGGCCTTCATAAACGGGCCATGAGGACGCGCAGCGGTCACGCGCAGCGGGAGCGCCTGATGAGCGCGGGAGGAGCGCCAGAGGAAAGCCCGTTTGCGCCCCTTTGCGCACGATCGGGCCTCGGGCCCAGATGCTCTGATCAGGTAAGAGTATATACTCGTGCTGATCTTCTAGTGTATAAGGGAACAACTCTTCCCCGATCTTTACATACGCTAGACTTGATGAAAGGCCACCGAGCATGTAATCGTTGTCCTTTTCTCGTGTCAGAACAGGTACCCGACGAAAACAAACTGACGAAAACCCTAAAGATGGCTTTACTTAACTGCCGATCCCTGCCTGGACACAAGGAGGAAATCTCACTCCTAATTACCTTTAGAGATCTTGATGTTCTGTTTCTGGTGGAGACTTGGCTGGGGGAACACTCTGACCCAGATTTGGTCGAGGCACTACCCCCAGGATACATAGTACAGCATAAAGATCGGCCAGGAAGAATAGGAGGAGGGATTGCAATTATCTACAGGGAGAACATAAGTTGCCGTCTACAGGATACGAGCATTCAGGGATATGAGAGTACTCATTTTACTCTCCATCCCTCAGATGAGAGCTCAATAACAGGGCTACTGATCTACCGACCACCAGGCCCTCTTGGTCTATTTCATGAAAGCCTGTTGGAAGCGGTGATAGGTGGGGTCTGTACGGCCACGAATTTCCTGCTACTGGGAGATCTTAATATTCACTTTAACAAGCTAGGAGATAGGACAGCGAAAGATCTAGAAAATGACCTAGAGAGTTATAACCTTAATCTGAAGGTTCAGAGTTCCACGCACAAGTCAGGAAACACTCTTGATCCCATTTTTACTAACGTTGAGACCATAACAGTCACGGAGCCTTATCGTGTCCCTTGGTCGGATCACTCGGTGATTCCTCTTTACTGGAAAATATCCAGAACAAGTACTACTACTTCCTCAGATAGAGCGCTAATAAGACCTTGGACAAAACTTGATGTGGATAACTGGAGGGGACTGTTAGAAAGCAGCAAGCCATTGGATAATTCCAATGTGGACGTGGCTGTTAACAACTTTAATCAATGGATCACCCAATCCCTGGACAAACTTATACCTAAAAAACCCTCAACAATTAGGAAGGGAGAGCTGAAACACCCATGGTTTACCTCAGAATTAAGGCTGCTGAAACAAGAATGTAAAAGGGCAGAACGTTACTGGCGGAAGGATTTTAGTGCTGATAGGAAGATCAGTTATAAAATCTTACTGAAGAAATACAAAAATTCTCTTATCACCACTAAAACTGCTTTTTTTGCGAACAAGATCGAATCCGCCGTCAATGCCCCCAGGGAAATGTTTAAGATCGTGAAGCTCCTTAATACAATCCCGGATCCCCCGTAATAGCAGATGAGCTGAATACAAGATGCGAGGACATGGCGAACTACTTTCAGACCAAAATACATAAAATTCTGGAGACGATCCCGGTAGTAGATTTGACTGCACATCACAGGGTGTCTCCTTGGGAGGAAAGAAGGGAATGTCCAACACTCTCGGAGTTTGCCCTCCTCACGGAAGAGCTTCTTCCCTCTCTGATGAGGAGTATTAAAAGTGGATCGCCACGAGACCCAGCCCCTATGAAAATTCTTAACCAAGCACTCCCTGCCATCAGTGAACCGGTAATTAAGATGGTTAACACCTCTTTGGAATTGGCTACGGTTCCTAAGGCATGGAAAGTGGCCATGGTCAGATCTTTGGTTAAAAAGCCGAACCTCGACCCTGCAGACCCGGCAAACTATCGCCCGGTATCTTTGCTACCTGGGATGGGGAAGTTAATCGAGAAATTGACAAACATCCAATTGGCTGCATTTCTGGAGAAGTATAATCTCCTCCATCCATCCCAGACAGGATTCAGAAAGGGACAAGGCACTGAAACAGCATTGTTGAAGGTGGTGGAAGAGGCCAGAAGGATTTTGGACGCAGGTGGCAGCGCTGCCATTATCCTTCTGGACCTCAGCGCCGCCTTCGACACAGTTAACCACCATCTGTTGTTGACTCGACTCCGGAACATCGGGATAACTGGAAAAGCCTTGAAGTGGCTTAGATCCTTTCTGGAGGAAAGATACTTCCAGGTGTTTGAGGGCAATAGCTATTCCCGCTTGTTAGCGTTACAGTGTGGGGTACCACAGGGTTCGTCCCTTAGCCCCACACTGTTCAATGTTTACATGGCCCCGTTGGCGGAACTGGTTGCTCCGTTTGGCATCCAGTTAATAAGTTATGCAGATGACACCCAGTTGGTGTTTTCTCTGCAACAAATAGATTCCCCGCCGAACAACCTGGCTAATTGTTTGGAGATGGTAGTAAACTGGATGAATCTGTCTCAATTGAGACTCAACGGAGGAAAAACGGAACTGATGCTCTTAGGCAGACAAGATATTCCCGATCATCTTGCCTGGCCTACCAGCATGGGTGCCATACCATCGCCCAAGCCGGAAATAAAGAGCCTAGGCTTTTGGCTTGATAACGTCTTATCCTTTGAGACTCAAGCCAGAAAGACTTCTGCAGTTTGCCATGGGATACTGAAATCCCTGCGCAAAATCCTGCCTCAACTTCCAGAAAAAGCAAGGAAGACCGTAGTTCAGTCGCTGGTTCTATCACGAATTGACTACGGGAATGCTATATATCTTGGGGCCCCAACTTCCACTTTTAAAACTTTGCAAGTGGCCCAGAACTATGCTGCCAGGATTTTAACTGGCACTAGTCGTTATACGTCGGCGAAGCCAGCCTTAAGATCGCTCCATTGGCTTCCGGTGAAGGAGCGGGTGCGATTCAAATCTCTCTGCATCACACACAAGATCTTACATGGAGAAGGTCCTTCCATACTGGAAAATATGATAAGTTCTTATAGGCCCCAACGCAATCTCCGCACGAGCGAACATAACCTGGCAATTATCCCTAGGATAAAACGAGCCCGCTCGGGCGGCTGACTCTTCTCTTTGCAAGCAGCAAGAGAATGGAATGCCCTCCCGGGTTATTTGAGGCAGGAACATACCTTCCTTCAGTTTAGGAAGAAACTTAAAACCTTTTTATTCCCCAGAATTTAGTGTGTTAAAATAATGTAATGCGAACTAGCCCTCGGCTCACTTTTTGCCAAAAGCGCTGGGATGCCTACGGGTAGCCATGCGCTATACAAGTGATTTTTACAATTACAATTACAATTACCTCAAAACAATCTGCGCGGCCACGCCAGCGTGCTGTATTTATGGGTGTGGGGTCAACAACTAGACCGGTAACCTCAATGTGGGCGGGTCCGCTCTAACAGGCGGGCACCGCGAGGTCAAAAAGCTGGCAAGCACAAAAATTAATTTCTTTTAAGTTTTCGATCGTTCCTACAAATTTTAATAAAAGGTCCAGCACAATACTATTTTTAAAAGCAGAAATACTTAAAAAGTGCAAAGTGCAATAGCAGCAGCAGAAAAAGTACATATTGCCTTAGTGCCACCACACACCAGAGACCAAGTGTACTGTAATCGGAAGAACTTCCATTCAGTCAGTGTGCAAATTGACTGCTTACCAGATTCGTACATCACATCGTGTGTGCGCATTTTCCTGGCTTAACCCAAGATTTCCTTTGTACTACGGAACAGAAGCATACGCCTGCAAATGTCATAACTTGGACCTGAGAGGGTCTGGCATGTTGGTAAATACAATCTGCCATTATATTGTTTGGTTATTGTCAAGTGTAATGAACTAAAAATGTGTTACAATGCTTTGCTAATTTATTTTTCATCCCATATTGGAACCTCAGCTTATCCTACCTGACCATGGTTGTTAGCACCGCTGAGGAATACAGCGATGCCAGGAGATGTCCGCTTTAGTGAGGCCCATGGAAGAACACAGAGGCTAGTGAAGTGGGCTTTTGGGCTCCTAAAGGCCAGATTTCGATGTCTGGACAAGACAGCTGGAGTCCTCCTCAACTCACCCGATAAGGTGTGCAAAATCCCCATAACATGCTGTATGTTACACAACATTGCCCTGCAACGGAACCTCACATATATTGTAGATGAAGAAGACCATGAAGAGCCACCGGATGAGGATGTTGAAATGCCAAATGGAGATGATAGTGGTGAAGAGAGAGGAGTTGACGGACACCAAGATGTAATTAACAACTTTTTCACATGAGTGTAAGTATGTAATTGCATTTTAATTTATGAAATGCTAAACCAACATTTCATGTAATGAGGACAAAACTCCTTGCTGGACATTTGTTTGAAAAGCCAAGTTAAGTGACATCCAGGGCAAACATGTTTGTTGATCAAAGTCTTGACACATTGACTATTGTGTTCATTTGCATTTTTCATCCTTGATTGTTCTTTTAAAATGTGTCCTCAAATATATAATTTTCTAAGGCATCTATTCTGAATTCCAATTTGATAAACTTTTGTTTTTCTCTGTTTTAGGACCCTTCACCATGTCATATTCATTTGAACACTTCAAAGTTGTGACATTTGCAGATATATGCTGCTGTTGCAAAGTATGAAGAGAACATGGGTTGATCCTATGGAAGACACAGACAGACTTTGTATGTACATATCTTGTACTGAGATAACTTGCACAGTGATTGAATGTAAGTTTGTAAAATTGCATTAGACTTGTTTTCTGTTGAATGCTCGCACCGAGCCAATATGTGCTGCTTGCTTTGCTCTAACCACATGTGGTAGTCGACCTAAACCATACTAATATCCCTTCACATTGACAGAGTGCTCATTTTGTGTTAAGTGTATGAAGCTGTTGATATGTTTCCTCATCATTGTAGAACTAACTTCTTATAGCACAAATTTAAGTAGGTTGTGACATTTCCCCAGATGCTGCAACAGTGTATTGGAATGATCCTGTGGCCACCAAATTGAGTACTGCCAGGAATTATGACTATTCTTGTTATTGTAATGCAATTCCTGTTGTGAGGTAGAATATCTGCCTCCAGCAGATGCCAAAATTCAATAATATTTTGCCTATTGAATTGTTTTGATTTTATCCACTTCTTTCTTGGTGGCAAGGTGTGGAACTAGAAATGTAACAATGGCACTGAGTATTTGTGTGATGTATGAATTTTTATGTTTACAAAACATTTGACAGACCAATGTATTTCAAACATAATAAATTACTAGTTGTTGAATTTTTGGTTTTGCTATTTTGTTGTCATGTTGGCAATTTTTTAGAACAATACTTACTTCCAATCCATTTATAATAAATAATCATTTGATTGTTTACATTTTAATTGCTTGGTGGAAGGAAAACAAATGACCAAAGAAAGAAAAGGAATACAACACCAGTCTTTGACTTTGTTTGTTTTGATTTTATTAAGCAAAACCAAATAAACTAAAATAGGATCTAAACCAAAAAGCAAACAAAAAATAGGATCTAAACCAAAAAGAAAACAAAAAGAGGGAAAGTCAGTCATGGTGAATGAAACCATTATTGAAGTGTCAAAATGCTTGAAGTCCAATGTCCAAAATACAACTGGCAACAGAAAGGTAAATGTGTCCAGAAAATAGTCCACAGAGTGAATGGTAGCCACACACTGGAGTTTCCGAGGTTTAGGTAACTTCGTGATTCGCGTACAGCGCGAAGTTGCAGATTGCTACGCAATCTACAGCGTAGTGTAGTTTTAGCTTCCTCGCACCCTCAATATTAATTCTCGCATGCGCGGTAATGTCTTACCGTGATTCTGCATTCGCCAACACGATTTTCTTTGCATTCGCGCGTGCCGCGAGATTTGTAATATGGCCGCCCGATCCCGCGAGAGTGTGCGAATGCGAACACATCATTCGGACGCGCGAGCTGACTTCCGGCGGCTGTCTTGGTAAGATCGCGATCCCGAACATGCAAAAACTACAATCTGGCGAAGAATATCTCTCGAGCATCATAAAACCTTCTCGAAAATGATCATTTTGCTCAGAAAAACTCCTCAGATTGTGATTTGGCTGTAGTCTTTTGTGCAAGGAGTCCTTTTTTTTGTTTTACTCTTTTTTGCAAGAGGAAGGAAGTGTCCCTGAGTCTCCAACTTCCTGTTCCTGTCCAGCAGGCTCCTCCCAGTGCTTTGTTTATGTGCTGTTCACTTTCATTTGGATTTGGAGCTGGAAGGATCACTTTTTGTGTCTGTCTGCTGCATCATATAATTGAATTGGATTTATTTGAGGACTTTTTGATTTGAGATTGAATTTTACAAGTAAGTTGGAGAATTGGTGTACATGTTTGTTTCATTGGGGCTTGTTTGTAGTGTCCCTACATTTTTCTGGGATTTTCATTGTTTTTTAAAAATGATTGTTGTGGGTGGCCTGTACTTTCAATAGGGGCCTAGTTGTTTTTCTTTGCAATTTCAGCCAGTAGGGTACCCATGGATCCATGTGGTGTCTGTTGAATTTAAACATCATGTAGGGCATGGATGGCATAGGATTGAATTGCTAAATGTGGTTGTGGTGTATTTCACTGTTTGGGTGTGTGTGTTAAATTAAATACCTTTGTTGGATGGGTGTGTGTGCTTGATGTGTAACTTCTTTCCAATTCTTTCATAGCCCTGTTGATTTTCATTTTTGTATTAAAGCTGTGTTGTTTAGCAGGCCTCCTTTGTCCGGTCATATATAGGCCTGCTTCAGTTCATTGTTTTCCATGGCCTGTTGTGACTGTGAGTGCCCACGTGGCTTGTGGCAATTTTGTGGTTGTAGTTCAGCAGTGTGCTTCTTTTTCCATATAGGCCTGCATGTCTTTTCTTTGTTCCCCTTGGCTTATGCTTGTTGTTGTTTCCTGGCCATGTGTGTGGCAGCCATTTTGTGAAGACAGGCAGTGTGCTTTTGGCATAGGCTTACATTGTCTTTCTTCCATTTCTTGTTGTTGTGGGTGGCTAGCGGCCATTTTGTGGAGCCATCCAGGCAGTGTGCTTGCTTTTGCCATTCTGTTCCAAGCTTGTGGCCTAGTCTGCCAGTAGGCCCAGAGGTAGTCATAATCAAATCATGGGTGCATAAAAACTGTCAGTGTTGTCTGTTGAATTTTAACACCATGGATGGCATTGGATTGAATTGCAAAATGTGGTTTTTGAAGTGTAATTTCAGTTTTTGGGTGTGTGTTAATGAAATAGGGCTTTTCAGCCAGTAGGCAACCCTAGGAATTCAGCTTGCGTACTTTTGGCAACTCTGCACAGCGCGACAACGCGGACTTACAGTTTTTGTCATTTTCTCGCTCTCAATATGCGTGTTCGCGCACGCGATAATGACTTTTTCTACAGTTCGTGATGCCGAACACGCAGAATTTGCAATCTGGCAAACAATATCTCGTGAGCAACATACAACCTTCTAGAAAAACGATGATTTTGTGCATTTTGCTAAAAAAACTCCTCAGGTTGTCATTTTGCTGTAGTTTGGAGCAATTTTATTTTTTTTGAAATTTTTTAAAAGAGGAAGTAAGTTCCACAGAGTCTCCAACTTCCTGTTCCTGTCCTTTGTATTCACTTTTTTGTTATTATTGTGGTGGGTGGCCTGACCATGTGGGTGGTGGCCATTTTGTGAAGCCAGGCATTGTGCTTTTGCCATAGGCCTGCATTGTCTGTCTTGTATTCCTGACCTTTTCTTGTTTTTGTGAGTGGCCTGGCCATGTGGTGGCGGCCATTTTCTGGGACCAGCCACTGTGCTTTTTCCATAGGCCTCCAAGCTTGTGGCCTAGTCTGCCAGTAGGCCCAGGGGTACTACTCATCAATCATCACAGGTGCATGGAAGTTAAACAACTGTTTTTGTGTTGTGTGTTGAATTTCAACATCATGTATGGCTTTGGATTGAATTGTAAAATGTGGGTTTTACTTTTTCTCTGGAGTATATTTCACTTTTTGGGTGTTGTAAATAAATGCCTTTTTATGTGTATGTGTTCGTTGTTGTTGCTCCCTGATGCTGCATCCATCCCATGTGATACACAAATTTTTATTTAGGGCAAACAGGCTACACTACATTTATGTTTTTGTTCTTTGCTATTCTTATTCTTCCTGAGTGTACACAGTACAGTAGTACACCAGGAGCCCTGGCCTTGTTGTCAAAGTCTCATAAATGGCTACACTGTTGTTGTTCACTGACTTAATAAAATGTAAAAATTGTGACCACCCACCACACACTAAGAAGTTATATATTATATTAGTTTGATTGTACTATCTTTTGACTGATGTTCTTCTGGCTTCTTTGTTTTTAGGTGCACAAAAGACTGAGGAGGAGGTGTGTCATCATCGCCCGTTGTGGTGCCAGACCAACGTCCTGCTGCTGTACACAACGTGAGAAGTTCCAATGTCTTCCAAATCCCCAGCAAGGAAAAGGAGGGTTAGTCCATCAAGTTCTTTGCCAAGCCCCCCTTCTGATGATCTAGATGCCACTTGGAAGCCACAAACTGAGTCTGAGAGGGAGACACGTCCCAAGATCAGGCATGGGAAAAGGAAGGTTCCAGAAAGCCTTACACTTATGGAGGTTGATGTAGAAGAGCAGGATGCTGCTGATGATGATGATGATTAGCCAGTCATCACGAACATCACTCCCGGCCCAGAGGAGATGGAGACCAACATTTTTACCCTATCCAAAATGGCTGCGAGGGATGTAGCACGCATACCTCCAACACAGGTAACACCAACACGACCTCCAGCTTCCATATTTACATTAGCAAAGGGCCGGCAGCGTCCTACATCCAGCACAAGCATCACCTCAGCAGAAGTAGGTAGTGGTACTGCACAGGGTCAAATTCAACGCACACTCTCCAGTTAATCCGGCATTGGAAGTGGAATCTCCAGCAGTAGACGAAAGTTAAGCTCCCCAGTGTGGGATTTCTTTACGGTTAGCGAAAAGGAGGAGAACATTGCTATATGCTCCATTTGTCATACCTCTGTTAGTCGTGGTAAGCTTGGTACAAACTATGGTACCGGAGGCCAAATGACCCATCTGAAAAAACACCACGCAATCCAGTGGGAGGAGCACCTTCATCGCATAAACACTGGAACCGTTGCTGTTGGTGGGGATAAACGAGTAGAAGGTCCGCTCATGTTGGAACAGGAAGAAGAAGAAGAGGGAGACAGTCTCTGTGGTAGTGGTACACAAAGTAGCCCTGTCCCTAGCACTGCAGTGGTAACGCCCACATTCTCAGCAACATCTTAGTGGCGCAAGAGTAAGAGTCAGCCTGAGACACCAAGGAGTACCGCTTTTAAAAAAAGTGCGACGTTGAGCATAACAGGAAGGAATACCACGCAGCCTACCATTTTTAGCATGTTTACTAGGCCGGAGGGGCAGTACGAACACAACCACCCAATAGCACGTTTGTACAATGCGAAGCTGGCAAAAATGTTAGCACTGGACCTTCTCCCTTTTTCTTTTGTTGAAGGGGTGGGTTTTCTGGAATTTGTGACAACCATCTGCCCAAAATGGAAGGTTCCCAGCCGCTACTATTTCACCAGAGTTGCTGTTCCAGCACTACATCACTACGTGCTGGAATTGCTTGGAAAAGCCTTAAAACAGAGTGCTGTTCAGAGTATCCACCTGACAACAGACATGTGGACCAGTTGCCAAGCCACTGTTTACATGTGCATCACTGCACACTGGGTCTCTTTTTCGGGTGTTAAAGATAAGATATCTGCAGGTGTTGTTGACACTGCTGAGATTTTTAATGACATTCGCAAACATGCAACTGTAGCCATGTTTGCTATGGAGAAATCTCATACTGCTTCAAACATTTTGGATGAGTTTAACAGCAAGGTGTTTGAGTGGCTGCGACCAAGAGGGCTTAACATTGGTTTTGTTGCCCCGGGCAATGGCAGTAATGTAGTTAGGACCCTGAAAGATGGTGGCTATTTCAGGGTCCCGTGTTTGGAACACTGCATTAACATTGTTGTTCAAGACTTTCTGAAAAATGAAAGCAAAGTCAGCAACTTACTGACCACCTGCAGAAGAATATGCACACATTTCAACCATTCTTTTAAAGCCTGGAAGCAGCTGAGGGTCATTCAACGTGAGCATAAAATGCCAGTCAAAGCACTCATCTAGGAGGTGCCAACATGTTGGAATTCAACTTATTACATGCTTGAGTGTCTGTTTGAGCAGTACATACCACTCAATGCTTCTGTCATGAAAAGGTCAGGAGATCCTACTGTGAAAGGCATGACCGTTGAGATGTCCCAATGGGACCTTGTTAAATGCCTGACAGAGATGCTACTTCCTTTTGAGGTCTTCACACGTGAAGTCAGCATGGAGGACTGTACTATGGGGCAAGCTATCCCATTGTTGTACATGCTAGAGCAAGAGCTGAAGGAGTTTTCTGAAACGTACGCAGGTGTGGATGACAAAGTAGACGCATATTATTTGGCGGACACCTTAGCCGTTCGCTTATCTGAAAATACAAGGATTCAAAATAACATTGTGTCACATCGACATTACATTACTACCTCAATTTTGGATCCACGTTACAAATTATTGCTGAGCAGTAATGAAGTAATTCCTTTTTCAGAAGTGGATGTTGCCAAGTACAAAACTTTGATAGCTGAGGAAGCCACTGACTTTGAAAACTAACGGCTCTTAATTAGAGGCCCGCCACCCCAGGCCAGAAAAAGTACTACAGGGCACCCAGAGTCAAGTTCTACTTCAGAGTCTGAGAGCAGTGCGTTTGCCTCCCAGCAGTCACCAACACTACCAGCAATAACATCAACAACAGCACCAACAGGACCATCAGCCTCACTTAAAAAAACGGCAGGTGATTGGTTTCTACGGAAAGGGTTTTGTACGTCCATTGCTGATGCAAAGGCAAAAGAGGCCAAGCAAATCGGAGCACCCCTGAACATTGAGCGGATGGTTCAGGCCTATCCGGATGACACAACAGAGGTCTTCATGGAGCAAAGCCCATTGGTGTATTGGTATGGGAAAAGAAGCCAATGGCTAGTGCTCAGCAGGCTGGCGATAAAGTAAGTGGCTTTCCCTGTTGCAAGTGTCTCTTCAGAGCGTGTTTTCAGTGCTGCTGGGGCCATTGTTACTGTGAAAAGGACCAGTCTCTCCCCCAAAAGCGCGGAGAGGTGAACCATGATCAAAATGAATCAGCACTTTATACCACCGGAGTACAAAATACGTGAATCACAGCAGGAAGAGGAGCGCGACTTCGATGACATAAGTAGTGGGTTACATGACGTACTTCTGTCCGAACCACCAGAGTTTGAGGACGAGCTCCTCTTCCCTGACAATTAGGCTTTCAAATTGTTCTTCCTTCCTTTATTTGTGTGTCTCTGTTTTTCTGGTTCAAATCTAATCACAACAAATCCATCAACACCGTCTCCTCTTTTTATTTCCCTATTGGAGTTGCACGTCTGTGCATAACTGTCCACTCCAATCCTCAGAGTCCTGCTCCATCTTCCTTACTCTCCCTAAATACATTTCAAGCAAGCCAGACATTGGATGGAGATGGAGAATAGTACAATACATGTTGCCTCTAACAGTCCCTCCATAAGAAGTGAAACGTGACTACAGCTATCTTCCATTTTGTTTCCGAGCCTAAACTCATCACTGTCAGAAGGCTAGGCATCTGATCTGACAGCCAAAGAGAAGAGCAAGACAGGTAATGATTATTATGAATGATGGCACGCATTGCATTGGATGCTTGCTGACTACGAGTGAATGTGCATGAAGTCAAACTATACTAGTTTATCTACAAAGTAAAAGTGACTCAAGTGACAGTCAATGTTTCCTTGTTGTTTAATAACCACATTGTACTCCTACTACTGTAGGTGCAGGCCAATAGCCGTTGCAATTTTGTAATATGGAATATATTATAAACTTAATCAGAGTCACTACAGACTGAGTTGGTGTTGGAGAACACGTACCACACGGTCATGATGCTGACCATACTATCTTTGCACACAGTCAGTCAGTTGGATCGGAGATAATTGATGGAATAACTGCGTTTCATGGACTGGCATAAAAGGTAAACACAATAATTCAACAAGAACCACAGCAGACCTAGGCTACATATCCGTGTAGTGGTGTGGACTGGAGTAGAGTGTAATGGTATGAGTAACAGTGGTGCATTCATTTAGTCACTTGATTTGGAAAATGCTAGGTTGCTGCATATGCCTTTTGTCTGGCTCTGTCAAAATTTAAGGTAAATGGGGGTTGGGTGCCGTGCCTGTGCCGTGGTGGGCCTGTTCTGTGCTGGCTCCTGTCCTCTTGTTGTTGTAGCTTAATGCTGTAGAGTAGACACAATGTATCCAAGCCGCCTCAGTCTGAAAGTGTTCTCTCAAGAGTCTTGTCTTCTCTTCTTGCACTCCACTGTAATTGAGTTTATTTTTTTTAATTCAGTTATTTTGCAATACCCCTTTTTTTCCATCTACACTTACAGGCCGGCCTTTACCCTGTGCTATAGTGGGAGAAACAACTCACACTTACCTTACCAATCCCCATCAGGCAGGCAGTGGTACCCAAGATTGATGTGCGGAGTGTCCATGGAAGGGAGGACCAAGATGAATGACAAGAATGATACAACTCCACAATTGGACCAGGATAATACAGTAACTTTAGTATCATTCATCATTCGTCTTTTAATTTTTTTGATTCCTTTTTTCTCTTCAATCATTATGACTGTGTGTTGTGGTTTGTTTGGTAATTGATCCCTACAACTATTTTGTCATTTTCTTTGCTAGCTTTAAAAATAAAAGTAAGCCCGGTACAGCATTTAATTTGGTTTGCTCTGAGGGCAGACAGGCAAGGCAAATTTCATATTAATAATTTCTGCCCTGTACTGTCTAATTGTGTAGTAGTAGTTAGTAAGTACAACTCATTAACCATCAAGTTCTCTTCATCATCATGCATGCATTTCCTTTTTCTCCCTTTATAGATTTCTTGGATAATGGATCATGGTCGTCTTCCAAGACTGTGTTTTACTTTTGTTGTGTCCATGCATACTGTCTGTTTTTCTTTGTCAAACCTTTCCCCAAACCCCCCTTCCCATCCATTCATCAATCCCTAACCCTCTTCCCCCGGGCTGTGTGATTTATATTGAGGTGTGATGTGACTACATTATATATACACCAACAATTGATCACACGCTTGCTGGGGTAGATGTGGTGAAAGCAACACTAATTGAATTTCAAGGCAGGGCAAGGATCTTCTTCTGCTTGCCCACCCATGCTGTACTTTACTTCGTTCTACTACTCCTCCCACAGTCTCTCTCAGGCAAGTGGCTGTCTCTTTTTTTTTCAAATGCTAGTGCCAGTGTCTACTACTACCACCACAACCATGGCATCTTCTCCATTCACTTGGGAAACCAACCATGCAGCCATCACTGTGCTGAAATTCATCATCATCAATCACAGGTAAGATACGTTTGGTGGGCGGTATAATGGACTAGGAGAGACTGACAGTACTAGTAGGACCAATAAAATAACTCAGTGAGGGGTACCGCATCTTTCTGTTTGTGTGTTACAAAATCAGCAGATCTTTTAAATCAAACACTGGCTGCGGGCCTGCAGCAGCAAGGAAACCAACCATGTGACATAATTTCGTAAAACAGTAACCCACCCACAAAACATTAACATCATATGTTTAAGTAAATTATATATAATGTAACAAAAATAAACTATCCCACTCTGACCTGACCCACCCCCCTCCCTAACCCCAACCAATGTCCAAAAGTCCCAAATGTCCAGAAAAAACCCCAACGCCCAAAACCCACCTACCAACAAAAGGAATTAAAAAAGGGACAAATCAACAAGGTCCTATATTCGGCGGGCTTTCAGGTGTTTGTCAACCAGGATCTTCACCCGCTCCTCCAAGCATGCCATCCGGAGGAGCATCTGGCGGCAAAATACCCTGCAGTTACATCCAGGGTGGGGGGCAGCAGTGCTTGTTATTGAGGCACGGCAGCGGGCGCCTGCCTGACCACAGCACCGTAAAACTAGAGGCGGGGCCTGACTGGGGCCCAGGCATTGGAGAAGGCTGCAGTTGCAGCCGCCTCCTCTTCCTCCTCTGCCTGAGCCACCAGCCGCCGGTATTCCTCACAAATGGCTTCCAGTTTAAGGCGCCGGGCTCTGGCTGCCAACTCCTTCCACGTAGGTTTTGGTTGGGAAGGAACATCTATATCAAGAAAGAAAAAGAACATTGTTGTAACCAATACTCTAAGCAAAACAGTAACACAAAATTAATTCAACACATAGTGGCACAGTATCACTAGCAAGCACAATACATAACATTTGTGGTAAGTATCTATCCTCCTACTTCCTCGGACTCTAACATTTGTGGGAGTTTCAGGCATTATACTAGCACTATGTACTCCAGTTGTCTTGTTCTTATCTCTAGTTTAGCGAAATTACATAACCTTGTAGCCGGCATGCCAGCTCAGTCAGCTAAGCTTGCACCCAAGAGAAACAGGTACGAGTCACATGATGCAGACTCACGTTAGTTTTATTTACTACTACTGCCTGCAGGTGGGGAAGCTCATATTTTCTGTATTACGGGTGGCACTGGCCATACTGTTACATGAGGGCAATTGCTCAATTTCACTTTCACCCTGCCCTGGGTACTACAAAAAGGCAGATTATTTATCGGATCCAATGATCATTGCTTACATTATAGATGGTAACACGACATCGGGTCAGTAGCGGTCGGTGGTGGGAGTGCAGCCGGGCGGTGACGTGGGGAGGGGCAGGGTGGGGGTACTAAGCTATGGATTACGGACAATCACAGGTAAGTAAACAATACATATACATAAATAAAACACATTTTGTTGCACGCACTGCATCACATTTGGCGGTGCAGTGCGCACAATGAAAATCGTTTTATTTATTTTTATGTTTACTTACCTGTATTTGGCCATAATACATAGTTTACTTCCCACCCACCCTGCCCCTCCGCACGTCACCGCCCACCAGCACTCCCACCACCGACCGCTACTGCATAGGGTACTTTGTTTTCAGTGATTGTGTAACCAACAGATAGGCCACCCTTTGCAGGCTGGCTGACACAATCAAAAATACATTAACATAGGTAGGGAGTGGTTCTCGGAGTCGGAGGAAGGCGCTTGATAATATATATATATATATAAGATGTGCTTGCAAACTACTGTGAGTCAACTGTATTCTGAAAATACTACTTATATTCCCCTCCGCTTTGCTACTCTGGCGCAGTTTCTTTTACATTCTCTTCAAAGTAAGACTCTCCAGTGACAGTCTCCACCTATGCTGTCTATTGATGATAGTACATCCAGGCATACATCCATTAAAGTAAATGTCTATCATTCTTTTTTATATATCTCTTAACAAACCTTACTTGGTTTCACCAACAACCACCCATGCATCCGCTCCTTCCTTGCTTGCCTTGGCTTTGAATTTGAACCAAACACCGCTGATGATTCTTGCTATCTAGTATCCACCCATACTGTGTCGCCCACCCAGGCAGGCATCCTCTTTCACCTTCCACCCACCCTTCAACAACCCATGCATCTGATCTGATTCCTATCAGCCACCTATGCATGCTTCCAACATATACTTCTCTGCCAGTCATATTACATCTCGCCCGTCCTTCCTCCTTTCACCCTTCTTTCCCTCTTTGTTCAACACATCCATCAAGGTCATCTGATCTGAGTTTTAGTCTTCTCCATAAAACCTTCACAGCTGAGTTGGAGTCAAATAGAAGAGGCCATTGGTTACTCAACTCACGCTGCTAATGCTAAGTAAAGGGTGTCTTCTTCAACCGTTGTATAATGTTCACTACAACTTAATAAGTCTCACAGTACAGTGAGTGAAGTGAACACACTTCCATCTAGTAGTAATGTCAAGAAGTAATGAAATATAACTTACCACTGCCCGCCACTGCTGCTGGCTCCCCCCCTGTAGCTCCTGCAGGTGCCGCCTGGTCTCCCGCCCCCTCTGGAATGGCCGCATCGCCATCACCGCTGGCCCCGCCGGCACTGGTGGTTAGTAGTATGCCTAGAAAAAACATTACACATTTTTAGATGCCTGTACACCTCCCCCTATTTTATTAGTTTTCACTTGGAGTTTTCTCTTGGAAGATTGAAAAAAAAGTTAATACAACATACATCATCACTAGTCCAAATCGGGTACTAGAGCAGTAGAGTCAGTAGACAGACACTAGTAGTGTTATATGGTCCCTAGGGTCATCTAGTCCTACTCTACTCTTTGGTAAGTTACCCTGAGCCATGTAACCCTTTTAGATTCATCATGTCTACTACTCTTTTTGCGCATATTATGCCTCGCAGCTTGTTGTGCAGTAGACGCCTTTGAGGCCACATGACGGTTGCGTACAAGTGAAGAGGTCGAAAAACAAGCCACTTTGTTATGGAGTTCGGTTAGTCCGTATTGCTTAGCCATCACATGTACATGTTACACTTTTTGCCATGACTGCGAAATGCTTGCATTATTGCAGTATACTATCTAACGCGCACCATTCTTCTCATAATAGGCGGAAGATTCCCTTCTACAAACCAGAGATTTGCAGAGCTTATGATGCATGATGTAACCAGTAATTCTACGTTCTACGGTGAGGGGTCTTCCAGAATTCACACAGATCTTTTGTCTTGTCATGCACTTGTAAATGTTTACTGTTTTAATCTTATGCTTTTTGCTGTTGAAGCTGGCTGTAGTAATAATTTCATAGAATGACGTACAGAGCTTGTTACTTATTTGAAAATAAACATTTTGAACTTACATATAGACTCTGTGGTGTTTGGTGTGGTGGGGTGGACTTACACAAGTGAGTGAGCAAAAGGGTGTTATTATGTTCTGGGTTGTCTGTCTCATCATCATTGTGTATCTTCTCGTGTGGGGGGTCGGGAGTGGGACCTAATGAGACACTATAGCTAGTCGGTCAGGGGATTGTGGGTTATTCTGACTGAGGTGTGAGTAAGGTCCAACCTCCCATCACCAACATCCTATTTTCTTGTGCATAGTTCTGTATGTGGCTCTGCAGAATCCCTACAATAGTAGTAGTAGGTACTATCCGATCCAAAATACTAGTCAAATATCTGGTTAGGCATTTTGTTGGTGGGAATGTCAAAGCCTCAAGATTAAGAAGACTAGAAGAGGACAACCCAAAGGACAGGACACAGTGGCTAGTGCTATTGGTCAATCTGAGTTTTATTCCAAAGAAAACATTCACTAAGGAGTGGCCAACTGGGCAAGCTTAGCTACAGACAGACTAATAGTAGTAGCAGTACAGAGAGTCATAGCATAGGCAGTTAGAAGGAACTTAGAGGCAGGGATAACCAGAATTTGGAAACAGATAGTCAAGGTCAGAAAAAAAAGATGCAGTACAAGTTAGGGAAATATAATTGTTAATATTAACCACTGGAGGACTTACTGGGGCCAGCAGCAGGAGCCTCGGTAGAGGAGCAGTCCTCTCCTGGTTGTTGTTGTCCCGCCGACTCGGACCCTGTCTTCTTGCCCCTAGGTGGTGCTGATGTTCATGTAAGATATAACAAAGAAAGAGACAAACATTAAGGAGTGCTGTGAAACAAATAAATCATTTGAAAAAAAGTCAAAAAACATTTTAGGAAACAACAATTGCAATAAAATTGACCTATCTTATCAGATGGATCGACTACTGGGCTGTTTGCTGGATTCACAGATCGTCTACTTATTTATGAACACTCCAGTGTTCCATAATCATTCTGATTTCAAATACTAACGAAGCCTAAGTACCACCTGACCTAGCCACCTATTCCAGACGGGCCAATTGTTCACTAAGTCTGCATTTCCATTTTTTTTAGCCATCAATAATGCATAGATGAGATGGAGGACACGTGCATAAATTTGTGCATACACCAAATTGTGGGTTGGTTGCATCTGATGTTGTTCTGCCACTGACTGACCCTACTAAGCCTACCACTCACTAAACAAACTACAAAAGGTTCTACGGAAGACTGGGGTAAGCAGCACTCAGTGACAGAGGAGGCGTCACGCAGACCGTAATAAAATGATTAACTAATACTAACTAAACCTAGTATCCATCTACCACTATTTCACAGGACGACAATGGAAGGACTAGAGTCTCTCTAGCAATACCATTACCTAACTTCAGTTCTCTAAAATAAACACTTATATTAATCAGCCCAAGCCAGCGCAAAGTTGCAAACAAGTAAGAGTAGCGCCGAGCACTGTGACCTGGGTACTACAATCACAGAAGATTTTGAAATGTAATTTACCAGCAACGTTAGCAGCAGTAATCTTGTCATTCGTCAAAACTTTATACACAACAATACTTATACTAAGTTACTCACCAAGCCCAACGACCTCGACACCTAGCAGGTCCAACAGGTCCTGTTCCCGGTCCACGATGTCAGACCACCGGTGAGCCAGCTGGTTATGGGTGCGCCAGACCCCTGAACACCGAAACACTGCCCGGCGCACCTTCGCCCACCGACGGTGACGCTCCTGGGTAGCGTACCCGGAGACGGGCCTGCCGCCTGCTGCCAAGGTCAAGGGGAGGTGGCCCTGAATAAAAAAAACAAGGGCGGCCACCTCCACCCCACCAAAAAGCTGCCGGGCCTGCACCCCTGCAGTGCACATTCTGCGGCAAGGCAGGCGGCTCTTGGGCGCAGGCGCCCTGCCCTTTGAGCCGTTAGTGGCAGTGCCCTTGGCCATGGTTCTGGGGTGGGTGGGAGGCGGAAAAGAAAAGTTAGAAGGGAAAAAAGGAAATTAGGGGGAAGAAGTAAGAAAGAAGTGATAAAAGTAAAAAAAACACAGTAAAAGTAGAAATAAAATGCAAAATATAAACTTAGGGACAGATAGAGATAGATGGTAAATAAAAAAAAGTCTGAAAAACTGTGTAAATAACTAAGGATTCCAAAGATTAAGGGAGGATAGAAAAGTAAGCCCAGAACCATAGCATAGAGTGAAAAACAAGATGGTCAAACCTATTCGCAACCGCGTGGGTAAGTTCGCGCGATATTTCTTGCGAACACGCAATAATCATCGCAAACAAGTTAAATGCGCTCCCGAACATGACATACGCAACCCGGAACAGGAAATAAGGCATCGCGAGCGGGTGGGACAATTGAAAAACAAGATGGCCACGCCCATTGGTGACCGCATGGGTAAGTTCGCGAGATATTATCCCCCGAGCATGCAAACAGCGCCCAAACATGCACAACGTGCTCCCGAACAAGAAAAACGCATCACGAACGGGCGCCCCAAGCAACTACGCAAGCTCGCGCAGCTACGCGTAGCTCTCGTAGTGCAAGAACATCTTCGCGTAGCTTCGCGTAGCTTCGCGTAGCGTGACTACATGAACTACGCCCAGGGTTGCACTGGATTAAATTCGGTTTGGCGTCCTTTGTTGGTGGTGGTGGTCTTGCCACCCTCTCCTGGTGGTCCAGATGAACGTGTGCTCCTGCTGGGGGCTGGTGGATCCACTGTTGCAGGAACTGGGCTGGCTGCAGATGTTGTCTCGTTTGGCAGGGCCTCCCTTTCCGTGGCTGAAACAGATGTAGTTGGACCACAGAAATGGGAAGATGGTGCTGGCAAAGCCCTGTACTTATGGGTGAAAATGCCCTACAGCACCCCAGTCAAGGAGCCCAAATTGGATTTCAGATTTTCAATCTGTACATTGTGCTCCCTCTGCAATTGCATAATTTCCCTCTGATCAGTGAGGACCTGGCCCATCATGTATTGGGACTGATGGAGTGATCCCAAGACTTGGTTGAGGGTTGCCTGGGTGAAAGTCAACCCAGCGGCTTCACTATGCTGGCCTACAGTTTCCCTCCCACAACCCTACCCTCACTACCCTGCGGCCTTGACCCAGTGCGCCCCATTTCAACGGTTCCTGGCAGAACTTGAGGTGGCGGTGTCTCAACTGCAACCAGGATTGAGGGCACAAAATCAGCATGGTGTTGGTTTGAACACAGGAAAGTGATGGAGGTATCCGTGAACTGAAGTGTTGTGACAGCTGGCGTGGGAGTTGTAGGTTTGGGCCAAGTGAGACTCACTAGAGCCGTTTCCCCAGGCAGACCAATAGACCAGGCTGCTCCTCTTCATCTGGACTTTCAGAAGTGAACTCATCCCTGGAGGCTTGATCCTGGGCTGGAGTGGAGGTTTCCTCAGTGGCAGATGGTTGGCCACGTGCTCTGGCTGTAGGACCTATTATAAAAGTTTAAAAAAATGGATACATTGTAAAAGTGTGGATTGCACATACAATGAGTTTTAAGCAAAAAATTGTAGCAACCTAAAAAGAGAAAGGATCATGATTATACCATTCAGTGGTACTGTGATTAGTTACACAAACAGTTAAAATTTCATACAAAACACCTCCACAGAAACTGTCGAGATGTTCTGAAAAGTAAAATAAAATGTAGGAAACATACATGAAATGTACCAACCATTTAACACAGCACAGTAGAGGGGTGAATGTGAAATAAACAACCCAATGCCTAGCAGGCTGAAAAACAGACACTTATACAACTTAGAAGGAACTCGAGAGGGTGTTTTCCGAAGAAGAAATAATGGGTGCTTTACAAGATCTGCCTTCTGGTAAATTTTTAAAGACTCAATAAGACAGGATCTTATAGAGGTTATGTTGTCAGCACAAAGGGGTGATTCCGCCCCTGATTCATGGGCGGGGGCAGATGTCGTTGTTTGTTTGAAAAAAGATAAACCAGCTAAAGAACCCGGCTGTTACCGCCCAATTACTTTAATGAATAGTGATGTTAAAATCTTTTCTAAAATCTTGGCTATGAGATTAAATGGTATTTTTAAAAAAACTATTCACCTGTGCCAACATGGGTTTATCACGGGCCGTGGAACAACACAACATATACGGCGAGTGATCACCCTTTTTGATGCGATGGAGATCTCAGGAGACTGTGGAAATAGAATGTACTATGTGTAATAAAGCAATAAACCAGTGTATAAGAGACCAGGTCTCAGAGATGCAGTTAGAGCACCTCGTGACGATACCTTGCTGTCTGATCTGATGTGTTCTGCTCCGACGGAATAAAACTTTGTTTCCTGCCTTCCAGTCTCCGGCGCCTGCCTCTTTTATTGGTAAATTATCGAGTGGTATGAGAGGCGATTACCGCCGGGCAAATACTTGAAAAGTTATCGACTGAAACTGCCGCTACCATTTAACAATTGGCGCCCCATGTGGGGCCCATCAGCGACACGTGGATCCAGTGGGAGAGGTCCCAACGACAGAGTGAACGACTGCAACGATCGGGAGAGCTCCTGCCCAATAGACCCTCGTCTGGCAGCCGATCATCCGAACTTCACTGGTTCCGAGCAGACCTCTCTCGAGTGATCTACGGTCCTGACTGGGAACCATCAGGAGTGCCGCGGCAAATACGGAGAGTAGAGGACGATCGGGCGCTGGAGGCGGAAGACGAGAAACTGTCCACGCGGTCCGGGTAAGGTCGTGATACACGACAAATTGAGAAATAATTGATTGATTGTTTGATGCTTTGGAAATACTAGTATTGCTCATTGATTGTTCTTTTTGAGATATTCGCTGTCTACAAACGGGGAGGAGTAGAAATACTCTCTCTCTCTCTCTCCCTTTGCAGATAGTGAAGGGTAGGTAACGCAGACTTTTGTCCCCGTTGAAACCCGTCGTGCCTATCTTTATCTCCCCATTGATTGATTGTCCGAACATTGATTGTTTTGAAGAATAGTGCTTTTTGAGATATTCTCTGTTTGCAAATAACGTAGAATAGGAATATTCTGTCAAGTCTTTGCAAATAGTGAAGGGTAGGTAACGCAGACTTTTGTCCCCGTTGAAACCCGTCGTGCCTATCTTTATCTCCCCATTGATTGATTGATTGATTGTCCGAACACTAGTTGTTCGATATTGGTTCTTTGGAGGTATTCTCTGCTTACAAATAACGAAGAATAGAGATATTCTGTCTAGTCTTTGCAAGCAGTGAAAAGATAGGTAGTGCTGACTTTTGTCCCCGTTGAAACCCGTCATGCCTATCTTCTCCCCACTGATTGGTAGTTGGTTCTGCCCGGACCGCTTATTAGAGGTGAACCACCCGGCTCCACTGGAAGGCACCCCTAATAAGGACATGTTCACTAAATATGGACTAGTCGCCGTAGCTTATAGCAAGCTGTGGCATAAATATACCAAGAAGGACCCCGAAAGTCAGTGGCCACTGATGGGATCCTTCGACGACCATAAGATAGAAGCGCTAGAAATAGCTCTGCGTAGCAATAAGACGACGCCTACTATGCTTGACAGTATCGGCATGTGGCGCAAAGAAGCGACGCAACGGAAAAAGAGGGAAGAAGTAAAAGCAGAAAAGGAATTACGAAAGGCAGCTCACCTTGCCGCTAGAAAGTTAGAAGAAGACATAAAGGAGAGAAGGGAAACTAAACTAAGACAGGAGCCCGAAACCTCAGGCCAGTACGCTGTTAGGACCCCTTCTTTGCTCTACCCTGAGTTGTCCTCCAAGCAGCGAACGAATGATGAATTACTGTTAGGTCCCCCGATCATTTACATGCCCCTCCATATGCACCCTCCCAGTCAGTAGCGCAACATCTACAACCCCCGAACACGAGCGAAAGCAGTACAGAGGCCTCGGTCCTCACGGCCTCCGCGCCGGCCGAGCCTCCTGTGCTGGACACAACGTCGGCTATAACGTTAGACGACCCAGAGATGAGAAAGAAAGAGTCCACCAGAATGAATCGGCTAGCGAAGGATGAACGAACAGGAATCGACAAGATAGTAAAGGCACTGGTAGGATCATTTTTGGCCTTACAAAAACTAAAATAACGCTAGGAGTTAGCCCTTTGTGGGACATATGAAACCAAGGGAAGGAGTCAAGCTCACGGTCGAGACGACCGCGAGGTAGCCCGACTCCATTACTCTCGCTACCTAAACATGTCTGCCCTACTGCCCACCCCGCCCAATAAGCATGACAAAATCCCGCACAAACGGAAGCCTGCTGACACCCACCATCGACGTCACCAAACTAGGGCTAGATCGCGCACAATTGGGCTATGTTATTTTTCCGATTGCACAGTAACCTCCTTGTGCTCGTCATCAGACTGCAAATATGTACAAACACTCCAACGAAGTAATATAGTTATAACATTTTAATAACTTATAGGATATAACAAACACACCAACAGGGTAAACAGGTTAAAACACGTTTTAAAACAACTATTTACATGACAGTCTGCTGCAACCTCTATCCCAAAGCCTTAACGTCCACGTGACACCGTCCTCGCCTCTCCTTCCTCGAAATTGCAACATTGGCCTGTTTTGGGCGGTCCCTCTTAGTTGACTTTGGGCTATAAAAGCCATGCAAAAATCCCTTGACATCAGTGGCGGGCGATTGTGCGAATAGGCCGGAGGCTATACGAAGCGCCGAAGTTCTGGCAACACCAAGGCGGAGCCCGCCATGCTGTGCGGGCCTACCCGTCTTCTTTCTTCTTTCTTCAATAAGGGCTGATGCCCTGGCGGGGGGAGGCGATGCGGACGGGCCTCCCCCACCTCCCCAGGTGGAGGCTCGCCAGCAGATGAGGGCACCCCAACCGCATCTTTCACACGTCAGCCAGCTGAGTTGCGCCCTACCACTTCATTCGCCGTTCGGCTGAGCCGGCACCCCTGCACGCGGCCGCCAGGCAACCACCCAAGCACCGGGTTCACCAGGACTGCCGCTAGCACCCGATGTGAGGAGTGGGCCCCCGCAGCAAGGTAATCGGGGACCCACCCCGGTGGTGATACCATCCAAACTGCTGTCGTCACTGCTACTGGAATCACCCCGGTGGCAGTGCCATCCGAACTGCCGCTGTTACTGCTGCTGGCTCCTCTCCGGTGACTGTACCAAAGAGCTGCTGCTACTGCTGCCCTTGAACTCCGGCGGTTGACCCCTCCGGTTCCAGGCCTGGCCCACCGTGAGACAATTCTGGACTCGAAAGCTTGTTTGCTAGGGCATGGGCCCCACCCTTGACAGAACGCTCCCCTCAGCCTTGCAGAATTGGTTGGAGTCATTTGACATTCGACTCCTGCGGACTTCCGGTAAGGACAAAACCACCACCATTGCTCTTTTTGCCCCCGGGCGGCAGCCACCTTGCCTCCGCTTGGTGCAGTGAGACAGTAAAGCAGTGGTTCCCAAAGTGTGCGCCGCGGCACCCTGGTGCGCCGTGATGAGAAGCCAGGGGCGCCGCGCTGCCGCGCAGGATGTGGGTCATGGAAATTGCAACCGCAGCGCAACATGCGGGGGGGTTTAGAAATGCCACCTTCAGAATGGTTTTGGCCAAGAGCGAGCTGCCGCCAAACGCGTACGTGCGTACGTATGCACGCATCATACGTGCTTTAAGATGCGCAGTGTAAGCATTACTGCCATAGCAAGCTTGGAGCGTTCGAGGATCGTTGTTGCTGACCCGCGTGTTGTGCCATGCCTCATGGGACCCTCTTCACCAGGAAATCGGTAAGTAAGCAAGGGCTTGTAGTGCCGCGCCCCCGATGCGCACTTTCTTGTAAATGTGAGATTTGTGCTCTCTTGTTTCTCTGAACGCCTTTTTCTGTCCTCACCACGTGTTCTCTCATTTGTTCTTCTTTTGCTTTCCACCACATCTCAGCTCCCTTATTCTCAAATGATCCGTTCCTTTTTTCCTTCTATTCTCCATGCGCTCTCTGGTCTCTCCCTTGTTCCTCTTCTTCTCGTTGAACTTATTTGACCCGTAGCTATCTAATTTAGCAACCCCCCGTGACCTCAGCTGTTGTTTACTTCTCTCTTCCCTCGCTCTCTGATCTTTCACTTCTCCCTCTCTGACCTGGAGAACTAAGCACCGTAGGAAAGACACGTCTCTCATACTTTTCCCCTATCGAGGCTTCTGCTTGCCCATCTCTGCAGGTTGCTGGGTGTAATCCTAGAAACGGAAGCTTTGGAAGTGTTTTAGACTTTTGTCTCAGGCGTGCATCCCTCTTTGAGAGCAGTGGCCCCAAGAAGGGCGAGTTTGACATTCCCTGGTGAAACTAGTGACTGGTAAACTGATTGCGGCCGATCCAGGGGCCACCATGTCCCGGGGTGCCTCCGTGCAGGAATACTTGGGGAGAGGATGTGGTCCGTAGGCTAGACTGCCGACTTTGGTGCTTAAAACCAGGGTTCGAGCCTCGGGTCGCGTCCACATCCTGTGATTCTGGGCAAATCACTTAATCTCCCCGTGCCTGAATGTGTAATGTAAATACGGTGCTATGTAAAGCGCTCCAATACGTTCGGGTCGAGTTAGCGCTATATAAATATGCCAAAAAATAAAATAAATACTTCGATGAACATGCTCTCCGTTCATGACTCCAGTGCATCTGCGGCTCATAGATGTTCTGCTGCGCTCCCATTGTTGCTTTATGACAGGTGCCACGCACAGTGCCCGAAGGCTCCTTATTAAGGATGTTATTTTGTTCATTAGTCTGGATTTCTGTGTTAAAATCTGTATGATTCACAAAGAAAAAAGGCTTATAAGCGTAGCAAGTGTTGGAGATGGTTGTGTTATCTGCTGTCTCAATTTTCTCTTGTGCGACTATCTTTCTGGGTCATGGAGAAGAATCATAGACTTCTCGCTCTAGTATTGCACAAACAGCAAAAATAGCGCAATAGATTGGCCCTGCTTTTGCACTGACGCAAGCGTTCTGTACTTGGCCCCTGATGCCCTGTTTCAGTGCTGACTGCTGTGTGGTAAGCACGTGGTTTTACCAAATGACGTTCCTTTGCAGTCTATCTATCCCACAGATCTCTTCACTCAATTTCGGTGGGGTAGGCATGGGCCCTCTCGACCAGTAGTAAGGCCCACCAGGATGTTGCAGATGGCTCAAGCCCCCTCCAGGAGTGAGAGGGAGGGTGGGAATGGAACCGTAAATACGGTGGGGGTATTCAGACTGTCCTCACCCGTCGTGTCCTCCAGCAGTCAGTGGGCCCCTGATGCTTCCACGAAGGCTGGAATTTTCCGAAGGAGGAAGCCATTTTGATGTTTTTTTGGCATGCAATGCTCTGACTTTGTGTTTAGAAACAACATGGCGCCCATCAAGACTAGTTCAAGTAAAAAACTGAGGTTGGGCCGAAGATCGGCATGGCATTTTAAATAATAGTAGTATCACCAGCATTATTTTTCCACTGAAAAGGCGGGCTCAACGGAGCTCGTAAAAGAAATCATAAGCCTTATTATCACGATTTCTTTATTTTAACGAGTTCCATGGACCCCGCATTTTAGTGTAAAAATAATGATGGTGATACTGATTACGACAGACCAAACCCATTGTTCCATTTTCTCAGAGTGGGTCTCAGTACCAAAAGCTACTGAAAGCAGCAGCTGGCATAAATAAGGGTTTGGGACCAGGCACACAGTTTGCATCACTGCAGCATGTGTGTGCTCTCTTTGCATCTGCTGCCTTGTGGTTAAAAAAAGTTGCATGGAAACATATTTTGCTATTAATCTTGTATTGTTTCTCACTTAACACGTTTTTATTAAACAACTGTTATCTTTTTATTTTGTTACAAATATGATTACAATACCTTCATTGCATCCCAATTAACTTAAGGGAGACAACAGGAAGTACTCCAGAGGTCGGGCTTACAAGACCCCGCCCACCGGTAAAAAAATGGTGGGGAGCCACGGCCAACCGCCAATTAGGTCAAGGGAGCCACGGGTCAAAAAAGTTTGGGAACCACTGCAGTAAAGCGTCGGCGGAAGAACCCGCCTGCTGCCCCGCCCTAAGAACAAACCATGGCATTGCTACAAGGTTGCAGTGACGCCATGCTGACGCAAAGTTGACGCTAACGAATGTTCTCGAACTACCGAAAGGAATTCTGGTTCAACAGCTAATTCATGGAAAGACTTAGACTGTGCACTGGCCCGACCCCGCCCCAAGATGGCGCTGATGTAGGAGTGGCCTACAACTCCTTGTGGCGTTCCAGCCACGTGACATTTGTGTTAAAAAGAGATATATATATATATATGTATGCGATGCTTTCACACATGATGGTGGGGGAAAGGGGGGAACCGATTTTTATGTTAATCTAGTGTTGCTCATGTTGCTCGACGCCTCTCACACCGTGGCCGGTCTATGGCGGCTGTAGGCCCGTATTTCCATACTGACATTGTTTTAAATAAAGGGCTTCTTAAAAAGGAATTACGAAATCAGTGTCATGACTAATCATCTAGGTTGTTGAAGGTTTTTCTTTTGAATAAATGATTGTTACTCCTAAGCGAAAGCATACAGATAATACAGACACAATTTGCCTAAAAATCTTTTTGTTTAACGGAATTTGTACCCATCACGCCTGCCCTTTTTCCAAGAATTGTCAAATCAATAATGAACTATAACTTAAGGTATATGTCGCACGCAAGGTATGGTATCTTGCACCATAATACACGACCAGTTGAGAAATACATGTACGACCAGGGAACCCGAATTTAGGAGATGAATGAACTAGAGCATCTTTGCCTCGAACTAAAGAATAATAGGTCCGTGGTATTACCCACCCCTGCGGCTAGCCTGGTACATGGTAGGTAGAACCTTTCGTGTCTGCGCGCGCTGGGGTATTTTGAATACTGCACCTCCCCTCCCCTCTTATTTTCCCCTCTATAGGTCACGACGAAGTTCCGACTGAAGAGTGGAGTGGACATGGACCGCACCAAGTTCAATATCAGGGAAAACATAGACAAACGTTGTGAGATAGTGCGTAAAATTACAGACCACCATTGGGAACATGAAAAACTGTATGATATGATTGTGCGTGTGTACTACGATTATACGATATGAATGTGTATGCATTTCATGTTTGGGTCACTTGAAGAGAGCGTCATTGTATGATTGAAGTGCTCGTCCACCGATCAAAGGGAGGAGAATAAAGGGTCAGACAACCCATAAGATAAACTACAAAATACTAAAGGTACGCAGCATGCATAGGAATAGGGGACAGGAAAGAATAGGTCCCCGTGCTCGACGCAGCCCTGAGTCTCCGTCTTGATGCATGTACTGTCACACCCTATCCGGCATTTGTGTGTACGTGATCACCGAATTTATGTCTTTTCCCCGCTTGTGTTTTCTTACATGGAACAGACCCATGCTACTCCATGTTGTGTGTGCACCAAGTGGCCTATTATCTTACCCATCTCTCTCTCTCTCGTTTTGTGTCGTATATATGCCAAAATAGCCTACTTGATGCACACGTCTCTCTCTCTCTCTCTCTCTCTCTCTCTCTCTCTCTCTCTCTCTCTCTCTCTCTCTCTCTCTCACTCTCTCTCCCCCTCCCTCGCAAAAGGCTCTTTCTTGCCCTCTCTCTTCTTGAATAAATTAACGACATACACCTCTTTGGTAAGTGTATAATTGGCCTGAACACAGTGGTGTTCGAACAAATTGACAGAAACAAAAACGACCATACTTTACCACGTTACTACCTCTCCTTTTTACAAACGTTAAGCCTAATCGGCTGAGAAGGAAAGGACAGGTAAGACGACTGATGTCTCCCAATCTGACCCTCAACACGGGGACTATATGTCAGTGGTTTTTGTCCTTAAAGGACACCATCTCCACCGCCCAGAATTACCCCTGACCAATTAACCCGAAATAGAATGTCTAAAGCACCCTGTTCTCCCAAAGATAACTCCAGCCCTATACTAGCCGTCTCAGAGTATCCCGAACGAAACAGCTGATGACCCTGTTTTAAACTAATAAAGGGTCACCTACTGTATGAAAAGGATACTCGTGAACACATGACCATAGCACCTCGCACTTACGGGTATTACCAAACCTTGCATTATAGGGCGCAGAAACTGACACCTAGAAGGCCAGACGATGGACAGGGACACCCACAGAACCCTGCACCACAGCAGTAATTAATAGATTAGTAACACGCACATTAACATCAGAGTTAATAGACACCAATCATATAGTAACAGATAAGAGCATTTCCGCAACTACTCAGTGGTTGGGAGAGAGAATGAAGTATGTAAATGTCTTCCCTGCCAAAATCTCTAAGACTTTCGTTTCTTATAACCTATTCAAGGATAACCTGCAGCCATCGGAAGAGAGGGGTCGGACGTGACGCACAGTCTGGCTGCGGATCATAAAGCATCTATGACATCGACCAAGGGGGAAGCGACGAAGCAAAAAGGGTGTGAGACGAGACACCATTATCAGAACGATAAGCGCGAAGGGCTACATCGAGGCCCCTGCTCACTGACCAGCGTGCCTGAAGTCTCAACCCGTCGGGCCCGATTGATGGGCCCAGTGCTGAAAGATTCTGCTCTCCTTGGTCCGCATTTTTGATCCGATCCCACGCCACCCCATTCTCTCTTCCTCTTTTCATTTGGACTATGACTTTGACCTACTACCGAGGAACAAAAGGCCGGCACCCTGTCTCAAAGTACCTGCGGTGAACTGTGTTAAGGAACAGGACTGTGATCAAAGAACAGTGAGTGGTCACACCCTGCCACGTGAGAAATCGGATTTGAGCTGGACCTTAGCTCCACCGCCGGTGCTCAACAGTGCCAACGAAAGAAGAACAACAATGAGAGCTTACCAGTGATAGCTCTTTATAAAACAAGGACACTGGAAAGAAGAACCCATGTCAAAGTTGAAAATCCTCTCCCAACCACCTTATTATATTAACTATCTTCTTCATGATGTTGCATCAATCACTTCCGACTGTACACTGAGAAGTTAAGAAAATGTAACTTTGTATAGTAACATTCATACAACACCAGCCATGTACACGACTATACTGCAACTTTGAATGTACTTCCTCCTCGCCTACTTTATCAAACTGTATGAGACAATGTACAAATGTGTCAGATTACTCCTGCCTACCCTAAAGACTCTGTATCTTTAAATGTATGACGAACATTGACGATACTGTAACTGAAAGGCTAACAAAGGTGAATATTGGCCGGACAAGCTGGCGAGATATGTTAAAAGGGAGGACTGTGGAAATTTAGCTTGCAAACTGAACATTATCTGCGCCATCTTGCCCCTCCCCAGCGCCACGCACAGCGAATGCACGGCCGCCATTTTAGGCACCCCACTCTCTCCCCACTCATTGTCAATCGCCAGCGCGTTCCCCTGACGCTGCAAGCATCCCCCGCGCGCCGGCCACCCCCGCTCTCTCATACAGGCCATAAACCCTCTCTTTCTGCGCGGCCCTGCTACGGAACCACTTCCGACCGACAACCCATACATGGTCATGCCTCTCCTTTGATAACCCCCCTTCCTCTGCGCCCCATTGTCTGAACTGGTCCCAGGCCATCACCTAGCCCTGCGGATGCAGTTTATTGCCCCTACTGTGAGGGAAACACCCCACATCAAAAGGATTACAGTAGATCAAAGCCCTACTCCCTGAGACCCGCCCGGTTACACACCCCCCAGGAATTGGCGGAATACCCTGCTGCGCAATAGCCATCTCCTACTGTGGATGGGGTGGGAACTTCTACTGTAACTATGTGTGGGATCGGATCTGAGCCGGGGCTTCAGGGGATATTCCCCCCGGACATCAAGGGAATCTCAAGAATGTACTATGTGTAATAAAGCAATAAACCAGTGTATAAGAGACCAGGTCTCAGAGATGCAGTTAGAGCACCTCGTGACGATACCTTGCTGTCTGATCTGATGTGTTCTGCTCCGACGGAATAAAACTTTGTTTCCTGCCTTCCAGTCTCCGGCGCCTGCCTCTTTTATTGGTAAATTATCGAGTGGTATGAGAGGCGATTACCGCCGGGCAAATACTTGAAAAGTTATCGACTGAAACTGCCGCTACCATTTAACAGAGACCCTATGGCCGTGTTTTTATTAGATGCTGAAAAGGCATTTGACAGGGTCTCCTGGGATTTTCTCTGGGAAGCCATGAGGTGGTTTGGGCTAGGGGAGGGATTTATTAAATCTGTCCAAGTGTTATATGCGGCCCCTACAGCTCGCTTGAAGATCAATGGCAACTATACATCCCCTTTTAACATACAGAGCGGGACCCGGCAGGGCTGCCCCTCCTCTCCGCTGTTGTTTGCCATCTATATGGACCCTCTGATACGATTATTTGAGGCTAACAGCGGAATCCGCCCAGTTGTATGTCAGGGGATTGAATCAACAGCCCTTGCCTATGCCGACGATGTGGCTATTATCACCACAGATCCACAACTGGCACTGGAAATGGTTGAGTCAATTTCAAGTGAGTTTGGTATCTTAACGGGGTATGCACTAAATAAATCCAAGACTCAAGTTATAAAGAATCGATTTATTAATTTTGAAGATCCCCGCGGTATGATTTAGCAGTCTATTTGGGTATACGAGTTACTTCAGATCTAGGGAAATTGGTGGCTGCAAATATGGAACCAGTGATCAGGAAGGCGAGGGAGGATCTTGACAAATTGAATAACCTCCATCTTTCTCTCGTGGGATGATGTAACGTCATTAAGATACTGTTTTTACCGAAAGTATTGTATTTGTTTAGGTCAATCCCTTTAGAATTTCAAAAATCTTGGTTTATTATTCTAGAAGGCTTAACTAATCGCTTTATCTGGGCACACGGGAAAACTAGACGGGCTCTTCGGTTTATGTGTTTACCACGGGGAAAAGGTGGTTTCTCGGTTCCTGATTTTCGTAGTTATTATTGGGCAGCAGCCTTGCAATATATGGGGATACTGGTAGGGTCGTGTCCTGGGGAAAGGTAAGGGGAAGACGATCTTCCGGATGTCTATAAATTATTATTGGGCAAAAATGCTGACAATTGCTTCCTCAAATTTACAGAGCCTAGCTATTACAAGCGGACAAAACTTTAAGACGCTGATAGCTGCCTTTAAGAATTGGGGGGCGCTAAAGAAGAAGATTGGATCAGGGAGGCTTAATTATTATACAGTTTTGTTTAAAAACCCAATGCTTCCAGAGATATTTTCGGATGAGATCATGGCCGGATGGGCTACTAAGGGTGTCCGTCAGGCTGGGGATGTAATTGAAAAGCAAGGGTTCCGCCAATTTAAAGATATACAGAAGGATTTCGGGCTGGAAAGAGGCAATTTTAAAAAATATTTACAGCTTCGTAGCTTTTTCTGCAAAAAAAATTGGTGGGGCTTATGGGTTCTCTAGTAATATAATAATTGACATCATGCAAGGCAGGACCAAGGGGGCGATTAAGTTGATTTATGCAGAACTGATTAATCTGAAACAAGATGATTTAACTAAACACAAGGGTAAATGGGCTGAGCGTGTGGGGGCTGCCCCGGAATAGTCTTTAAATCCTTAGAGATGGGTCGGTCTGTTCTTTTTTGGCTGGGCTTCAGGCACAACATTTTAAAACTGTTTTTTCTTTATATTATACCCTGGCCAGAATAGCACAATGGGGTGGCTCAACAGGCACTACATGCCCACTTTTGGGGGGATTGGAAGCAGATTTGGTGCATATGTTTGCTTCCTGCCCTCGCTTGCAGGTACTGCTAGATCTAATTATGGAATACCTAGATTAGGTACTCAGGGTAAAAACAACATTAACCCCGGAAGTAATTCTGCTAGGAATAAGTGGTACATATCAAAACGAGATTGCTTACCAATTTCTTTTTATCGCTATGGCTGTCTTAAGGATTAATATCGCCTCTGCCTGGTTAGACCCCCTCCCCCCCACCTTTCAGCAATGGCTGGCTCGCCTACTTTCCATATATACAATGGAGAGAGCAATTTATGAAAGGAAGGGAAAGAAAGCAAAATTACTGGGCAGACATATCTGGGCACCCTTAATAAAATGGAAGGAATCTGTATAATTTAAAGTAATTGGTGTGGGAAGCTATCTGTTGTTGTTAAGAATGGGAAAACAGGGTTTCGACAAATGGCTCATGGGAGCTTCACGGTATCTGCTGTTAACTCTATTCAATTTTTATTTTTATTTTCCTAAGCTGATGGTATGTTTCTTTGTCTTTGGAAATTTGCTTTCTGCCTCAAGTAGTATAATTTTGTGGTTTTCGTTTGTTTTTTGCTGATATTATGTATCTGTGCTGATTTCTTGCTGGGAAAAAAATGGGGAAAAATCTCAATAAAGATATTTAAAAAAGAAAAGAAAAAAGAAAGATGTTTCGCATTAGTCATCATATTACCAGTGTAGAGTACATTTTTCACTCATACCACTTATATTCAGCATACAATTTTTCATACCTTAAACTTTTTCACTCAATGAGCTTTAATTTGTGCATCTAATGACATCAATTCAGTTACATGACAAGAGAAGGACAACATACAAAACTTAAAAACATTCAATGTACAAAAGAGAGCATTAAATAGAGATTGATCTATAACTGACACTTTATCTTATGCGAAAAAAGTTTGAAAAGGGAGAATGAGCAAAATTAGATTGCAATATGGTTTTCACAAAACAGAAACAAGGTATCATGGTTGTTCTAGTTATTTTAATGATACATTCACACTTGCAAAATTGCAACTTGAACATACCTTGTGAAAATCTGCAGTACAAAGAGAACTGACATTTACTATCTGAAACACATATATGTTATTTGCTATTTGGTATACAAACACTTACAAGCACCATAACATCATGTGAAATGTAATGGAGAATGAAACTTGTTATCTTACATACAACACAATACATTCAAACAAACAAGCTAAACAATATGTTACTGATATATTTAGGTTTGTATGTTTAAGACAATTTGCAAAACACATTAGCAACAGCTAACGTCAAAGCATATAGGACATTTAGGCTTAGTACACCATGAAAAGTGTAACTTTCGAGTCTCTAATTCCTGTCAAGCCTTCAGAGTGTAGGGGCTGCAAGACTTTCTCCTCCCAGGTAAAGAGCTGTAAGTGGGGCCTAGGAGAACCACCACCAGTCCTCTGGGCCTCCAGGTGATGCTTGGAGGCCAGGGAACGCACTCTCCCCCGCAGGTTGTTCCACCTCTTCCTAATTTCCTCCTGTGTGCGCAGGTTGTTTGCTACTGCATTCACTCAGTCAACTTTTCTGGCCCACATGTACCTTTTCTGTGCTATAGTTGTAATTTATACTTGGGCTACAAACAATTGTGGCTCTAATCTAATGATTTCAGCTACCATGACTGGTAATTCACACAGGATTTTTCCTCCCTGCCATTGTGAGATTATGAACTTGAATACATGAACTAACCCACCTGACAATAAAGAAAGAGGAGTAAATCAACAAGAATCAGAGAGCAAAAAACAGCATTTCTTGAACGCAGCAGGAGCCGTGAGTACTTCCAAACATGGCAGGAGCCTCAAGGGCATTTCTTTCATGCTGCAGGAGCCGCAAGCGCATTATCTGAAGCGGCAGTAGCCGCCAGTGTCCTTTTCTCCTTCCATTAAGGTGCGCGGCTGGAGCCGGCAGCCTCGGCTTGTGGTCATCATATCCCACCTTCAATCCTTCACCTAGAATTCCTTAGTTCGTCTTTGGCGCTTTGAGTTGGTTGAGCGTGGAACTGGAGAGACTCAGGCAGAAGTGGGAGATTACTGACAGATTACTGACACGGCCCCAGCTCATCTTTTGCAGAGGGCATCGCCCAGGTAGGAGATCAACAGTGCCAAGGGGTCCCGTAGAAAAAAACAATAGACAATAGCCTGAATATCCAAAAAGAGATTTTGCTGGAGGGGAAGCTGACTCAGTGTGTCATAGCAGCTTATAGAGACTTTACAGAGGCCTTGTACCGGTACTTTGACTTTGTACTCTCTTGCCAAGTGTCTTATAATGCTGCAAATATAAAGATACAGTTCACTCAATATTACCGCAAACCCTGTTTCCAGATTCTGGCATTAATGTGGCGACTTAATGCATTCTGGGTGCTGTAGTCTTGGTTGGTGTTCGCTGAGTTAGTCTTTCAAACCAAATACAGCTGATAAGCATTAACCAGGGGGTCTATAAGTACTGAATAGAATCCTCCAGAGCTCCCAGACGCCGGCGCATAAAGATGACGCTCAAAAAGATATGGCCGAGGTATGGAAGTGGAGGTTGACCCCGCAGGTCCTGCACAAAGAAGGATAACAAGGAGTATAACTACCCTACAAACTCAGCAACAAAACAACGGTAACACCCTCCCCCAAGGGCTCATCACTTACTTCGTTCAGGCCTCCAGTGGTCCAACAGACTCGGACGAGGGGAAAGGGGAGACAGAGACCGTCTCTGAACCATCAGGAACCCCAAAGTCAACAAGGGTCAGAGCGGGCACCATTCCTGTGAGCCCGCCACCACACAGAAAACAGGGAGTCCTGAGACCAGTCTTAAGCCCGCTGCTAGGGTGAAAAGCCCAATATGGATTACAGCCAATATCTATCAGTGGCTCACAGAGGAGGAGGACGATGAGCATAAGGAGGTGGTCGTGGCTAACCCCCAATGAGCACATGTAAGAGAACTGCTCCAACAGGGACTCCCTGGGTAAATCAGAAGACAACTTCCCCAGGAACGGATGACTTAACTACATCCTTCCTGCAAAAACTAGAACAGACCATTGAAAGAACACTGGATGCAACTCCAATAAATTGCAACACCAATAAATTCCAAACAGAGGGTTGGAGTCCGATGGGCCAAGCAGATCAGCAAGATGCAATGGAAGAAGCAACTCTCAAAGAGTTAAATTTGTTAGCAATAAGAGAAGTACAGGACACAAAGGCTAGGGCATTAGTATGGCAGTCTACAAAGATGGAAGTACAAATTGATTTACTGCAGTCAATGGCTCAGCACCTGGTGCGCCAAAATGATAAGCTGTTACTTAAAGTCCATTAAACCAACGCAGCACACACTAGCTCTTGTGCTGTCATTATAGAAAAATGGTCAGGGCTACCAGAAGGTGATGCTCATGCCCAGATATACAGCCAAAGGCCCTTACAACATTCTGAACAGGTCCAACATTGTCTGCCTCTTTGGCCATATTGAATCCTTGGCACAGATCACTTCAGATAACATGGAGTGGTTAAAGTTTAGAAGTCTGGAGAGGTACACCTATGGTGACTCCACTCTGGTCGGATTCATACAACAGCAGGCCCAAAGTGCCGTCCTCAGCAAAGCTTCACATCTCGCAGAATGGGGTATTGAAGTTACCGCCCTCAGTGTGCCGAAATATCCACTCGTTCTTATGTCCAATTAGGATCAGCAAGAACCTACATCAACCCTCAAAGGTACAATGAATAAAAGCTTAGGTGGGAGAGAGAAATCAGGGAGACTAAGAACCCCGCTAAAAATCAATATCTCGCACAGAGATACGCAACGTAGAGTGCAGCCGCTCCAGTGAGTGCTGGCCCATACATAGGACATATGTCCCTAATCAAATATACAGCAATGAAAACAGAGGATGTTCAACCTTAATTAGTGGCCAAGACCATAAGCTAACCTTTATCTCATGGAATATTGCTGGGCTAAGTAAAATCTTTAGATATAAGGCCACACTAGACTATCTCGCAAAGGGGGACATTTTGTGCTTTCAGGAGACCTGGGCCAAGTCAACCACCCCAATTGGCGGCTTCTATGAACATCACATACCAGCGACCAAAAGCACCATCTTTGGAGGCCCGTCTGGGGGTTTATCCATTTTTTTAAGTCACGCTTGAACATTTAAAACCAAAGAAATAAAAGTGGAATCATCTGACCTCCAAGCCATTATAATTGAGGGGCTGAAAAAGGGACAACAGCCCCATCCCCTGCTACTAATTAATTGTTACATTAATCCAACAAAACTTCAAACACAACAGGCCATGGAATCCTTCACCAGCATCCTGGAAGACATACTCATTAGATTTGACCTTCATAATGTGATAATTGTGGGAGACTTCAACACAAGAGGTCTTGATCAGACCCCTGTCGCACCCAGCAATGGGAAGAAGTTGGGCCCATTGATCTCACTCCTCACAAACTTTAACCTACATTCTACTCATGGAATAAAAAAAATCAGCCGTCTCTCATGGATCCCTAAGTCGACCTTCAGGAACGTATCCACCATAGACTATATTTTCATCAATAAAGGGTAGGTACACAAACTATGTGACTTCACTGTGGTCGACAGAGACGAAAGCGACCACAGGCCTCTCTGTGCCTCCTTTAATCTGGCCCGGGAACAGGAGGAAGCCCAGGAAACAATTGGCGCAACCACAGGCGATGAACGTCATCTGCCCTCAAAAGAATAGAATGGACTGCCAACCTTAGTCCTAGCCTGTTGAAGTATGTAGCCAAAAGGAAGGGGGGACTAAAGACACAAGACATAAAGAACATCATACGTTTTTGGGAAACACTGATAGCGGATTTACAGAAGAACTTGGGTAATACCAACCAACCGAGAAGTCCACACTCAAATCAATCCTTGCCGGAACGAAGAAAACCGAGGTGCCTGACACAAAGTAATTGAGCTCTTAGAAAAGCAATTAAGGTAAAAAATAAAGGTATCTACTCGTCACAAATGACCTCCATCCCTGCCTTGCGAGCCACATGTAAGAAGAAAGTCTGGGAGTTGAAAAGACAGTGGACGGAAAAACACTGGCTTAAAGTATTCTCACTAATTAAAGAAAAAGATAACAGCAAGCTATGGCGATATATTAATAGTCTGAGCTCTTGAAGCCAGCGCAAAGAAAATAGCTTTGCCGGCAACGTGTGGGAACAGTACGTGAAGGGTCTGTACACTAGTGGATCAAACAAGATGGGCTTCCCCAGCTCAGATTGGTCGCAGGCGGCAACTGTAACCATTAAAACTCAGAGCGCGCAGAAAGAAATTACAGTGCCTAGTCAGCCCGTCACTTATACAGTGGAGGAGACTGTAAGGTACATTAGGGCTATAAGAACAGATGGGGCCCCTGGCCCAAAGGGCATTCCCGCCCAAGTCTTCAAAGCCACTCCTGCTTTTTTTGCATCCATCCTTACCCCGCTATACAATCATTCATTCTTCACAATAATTTTACCAAAATCCTGGAAAGGCTTGGTCTTATTTCCAATGCACAAGTAGAGAGGAGTTGGCCTAATGGTTAGGGCGCTCGACTTCGGACCTGGGGGAACTGGGTTCGAGTCTAGGTAACGACGCTAAAACATCCTGTGATTCTGGGCAAATCACTAAATCTCCCCGTGCCTAACAAAAAAAAAAAAAAATGGAATGTGAGTCCTCATGTAACGTAACTGTCTCTAAGTAAAGCGCTCTGATACCTGTTTGGATTTGGGTCAAGTTTGCACTATATAAAACTCTGCAAAAAAAATGGGAGACCATTCGAACCCTGCTAATTATAGGCTCATTGCCCTGCTCGACATTGAAGCTAAGGTTTATGCCCGCCTATTATTAAGGGACCTAGAGGTGTGGGTGGACAAGAACGTCATCCTCCCGCCTTTTCAGACTGGCTTCAGGGCAAATAGTTCCACCATGGACAACATCCTAGCGCTCTCTTACCTCTCGAAGCAAGCCATATTGAGTAATAAGCCGCCCCTGTTTTGCTGCTTCATTGAGTACTCCACGGCCTTCGACAGAGTCAACCGAAGACGGTTATGGGTAAAACTCAAATCCTGGGGGATCCCGGAAATCCTGCTAAAAGCAATCAAAAAGCCCTCTATGAGGGGACATGGGTACGGGTTAAACTAAGTCCAACAATCGTAACCCCAAGAATCGAAACTAACACCGGGCTAAAGCAGGGATATGTTTTGGCCCGCCTACTATTTAACTTGTACACCGCAGACTTGGGGCCAGCCTTGAAAGACGCCAGCCTAGTAATTCTGAGATTGGGGAAGTTGGCCTTGGGAACCCTCCAGTATGCGGACGATACAGTGGTCATGGACCACAATAGGGTGGGGCTCCAAAGAGCATTAAATAGTCTTGCAGTGTACAACAAGGAAAATAGCCTACAGATCAATGAGAGCAAGACCAAGATAGTAATCTTTGGTAAATACCCTCACAAAAAACAAGCAACGTGGTCTTTGGGTGAGCACCAAATCAGGACAGCTACATCCTACAATTACTTGCGGGTATGGGTGACGGAGAGGGCCACAGCAGCCAAACACATAAAGGAGTTAACACAGAGAATTAACAAAATAATTCTGTCACTCAGACGTCTAAGCCATCGCCTAGTAAGTCCATCTATAGAACCCATGCTGACTGTACTTAAGGCAAAAGTAATTCTAGCAATCACTTACGGTCACTTAGCCTTCCCAGGAGCATTTGAGAAAGTCATCAATATCTCGTTTGAACTGGATCGATCTTCACGCCGGTACAACTCTCTCACACTGGCCCTGGATAAGTCATATACTCCTGGGAAAGTTCAACCATATTTACAAGACTCACTCTCAGCCCAAGCAAGAAAGAAAATTCTGTACTTGCGCCTCACGGCCCTCAAGATTTCAGATTTCAACCCAAAATGGGCACGTACAGACAACATCATCTCCTGCCAGCTATGTAATTACCACAGAGAATCCTGGCTACATCTCTTATGCTGCTGCCCAATGCTGGCCAGCGTTCATTGTCGTTTCCTGCGCCCGGACCTAAGGGACATGGGCCTCAGAGCTTTCAGTGAGGCCTCGGAATGGTGCTTTTTTAGAAACCACAACTTGCTCACTTGCCAGAGTTGGCAAGTTTACCCATCAAATTAGAACTGCAATGGATTCCCATCAAAAGGCCTCAGATTTCAGGGTCCCTGTAATTCTGTAATGAAAATCATCTGGTGCCCTAACCCTGTCAGTCGTCATCTAGCCCAGGTGTTTTTCGCACGGACACTGGAATCATAAAGTAAACGTGGGGCACACTAAGAACTTTTATTAATGACAATTGACATCTTGGAGGGAATGACCCTGTTGGATTTTCATATAACCATCGATCACTACAGGAGTAAAACTGTGAAAGGGTGTTGACCCAATATTTTAACTCATTTTTAAATTTAAGTTTTAAATGGACATAAAGCAGTAGATAGAGCCCATGTAGCCATGGTGCTATTTTAATGCTGAATACCGGGTTGCTCCTGGGAGAAGGGTGGTTGGGAGGGGGGCACTGTTCATGTGTTTTATACTGTAAAGATTTTAAGTAATCGCACAGTTAATAAAGAAGTTCACACTGGGAAAAAAGAAGTTCACACTGGGAAGAAGTCTACCGCCTTTACCAGGAGTTAAGCAGCACAAGTCTGGTGGTGACAGTATACTATGTAGTGGTCATAAGCAATGAACAGGACCTTTTTATCCTGTGTTACAGGAGCGAAGCATACAGGCTCACACACTTTTAAAGTGCCACTGCTGTGTGCCTAACTCACCCTTGGCCTACATCAGATTGGTGTGACGTTTTGTCAGATCAATGGAACGACTTCCCCAGGAGCAGATGACAGGTCCTCAACTCCCTCTCATCCAAGCCAGTGACAGATGGAATATACAACTGCCTCTGGACTTAGCCGAGGGGGAAAGGGGAAGTGGAAGACAAACAAAAGAGAGACTGCCTCCGGACACTGGAACTGCTAATGGTATCTTCTGTTCTTATGAAGACTCCTAAAAAACATAACACACAAATTAAGTCTTCCCTAACTCTATAGATAGTTTTAAGCTTTCTTCGCTGGAACTACTTTTACCTTTAGTGTCGGAGAACTAAGCCACTCTCTATGCTTGTTTGTCTATTGATTACTTGATCAGCTTTCAGAGGTTATAGGTCTTTCAAGCTCACTCGTGGTTTTACTCCGTGAACTTGTGTGAACCACTGGTGAAAGGGCTGAAATCTCAATGTCTTTATTCAGGATTAAATTATTGTAGATGAAATTGTTTTATGCCTCTTATCTTATTAGTTTACAATCCATAACAAGGTTGAAGAAAAAAACTTCGCTGCTCGCCCTTGATATAGTCTGAAGTCTCTTCACAGTTCAAAACTCTCACATTGAGAGCTACTCTTAGTCAATAAGTTCTAACTTGTACTTCAGCAGAATATTTCCTCTCCTTAGCTTGCATATGCTTTAGAAGGTAAAAACAACACTCTTACTTGACTGAGGAGAAGGTCTCTCTTCACAGAGACGCTTCTCCAAAATATTGCTGCTGACGTAGAATCTCCTTCTGAATTCACTACAAAGATTCTCTCGTCAATTCTGTCGACTTGCTGACTGAATTTTAACTGAAAAAAATAATAAATACCAGAAAGCACGTGAGAAAATATTTTCCGTGCAACACAAACTGTACTGTGAATACTTTCCTTTGAAAAAGGAACCTGGAACCACGAAGATAATTCTCTCAAAAGATTTTCTCTGAAGGAACGGGCCTCGAAAGATAAGGCAACCGTTTTCTTGAAATTCTACAGTTGAAGTGCGCCGCGCGAACCTCGCGCATGCGCATTGAGACCTGTGAAGAGTCTCGCGACTATAACAACTAGACCGAGTACTCTTCCAGGAAATGATCTACAGATTTTAACTGGGAGTGGAAGGGAATCGCAATCCAAGCAGAATGGATCTAAGCGATGTCTTCCAAGTGGGAGTCAATCTTCTCCAGAGCGGGTATTTCCAAGGACACTGTCTTTTGGAGTGCAATCGTACACTCGCAGAATCTTTTTTCAGTCTGTTTCGCTGCATCATGACACGTTTGGCTAAATTGGCTCCCCAGCTTATACATCTTGACCAGAATGGGTTTGTTCCAGGGAGGCAGAGCCATGAACTGACCCAGCAATTATTTGGCTGCATAGATTTGGCTACAGAGTGTTCAATTCCCTTGGCGGTAGTTACGCTGGATGCCGCTAAGGCCTTTGACCGTGTGTGTTGGGCATATCTATGGGAAGTTTGGCAGCTGTGGGTTTTGGCCCTCACTTCACAATAACGTTGAAAGCCTTATATGAACAATCAACTAAAAGTATCCTTCTCAACAGTTCCCTTACAAGAAGTTTCCCGATATCCAGGGGTACACGGCAGGGCTGTCCTATTTCGCCATTGTTGTTCAACATATACATTGAATCACTTGCCCAGATACTGCGACAGGACAATCGGGTCATTCCTTTTAGTTCAGGCACCTATAAAAATAAAGTTGTATGGAATGCGGTTGACCTTGTAATCTTTACCGCTGACCCGGTCCTAACTTTTCCCAAAGTGGAAGCTCTGGTGAAAGATTTTGGGGTACTATCCGGTTATCTGGTAAACATTGTAAAGACTCGAATAATGTGCAGGAACGTTCCAGATTGGAAGGGGATTACACAGAACGAGTTTAGATATCTTGGAATTAGTCTCATCAAACCACTGGAGAGATTCCCCCAGTTCAATCTGGAGAGGATAGCAAAAGAGGTTGATGCAACACTCCCTAGGTGGAAGAATCTCCCCTTGACTCTATACGAGAGAGTGAATCTAATCAAAATGGTTATACTCCCAAAACTGACATATCTCTTTAATTGTATCCCTCTAACGTTCCCTAAATCCATGATTGATAAGATACAGGGGAAACTAGTGAGTTTCATCTGGGCATATAAGGGAGCCCGGCTTGCCTGGAAGAAACTGAGGCGCAAGCTGGAGAAGGGCAGCCTGGCCCTTCCAGACTTAAGACTATTTTGTATGGCTTTCCAGTTTAAGAATTGTAGAATCCTTCTCGGTTAACCAGGGCTTTTGGCATAGGGTGGCCTGTTGAAGAAATGGTGAAGGAGTGGGGCTCTAAATGTTTTCTTTACAAGTTTAGGGCAAGAAAATTATTTTAAAAAGTTAGGTTGAAGATTCTAAAGGCAGCATTTACTCTTTGGCTGAGGGTAAGGAAGATACTTGGAATGGGCTATTTCTCTGATTTCTCCCCAATATGGGACTCACCAGGCACTCCTGAGTGCCTTCAAGATCGGTTAAGTCTTGAGGAGGGCAGGAATTAAAGTGTGGGGGGATCTCCTGACAATGCAGGGTACAGTGCCCTGGGAAGTGCTGGTGGCAAAACAGGTGACTCCCTCTCAAGAGTCAAGTATCTGCAGCTATCATCCTGGGTGGTGACCAATGGGCAAGAGATTGGTGGGGTGTGGGAATTCGAATTAGAACTACAGAATGAGGCCCCCAGGAAAAAGGAAGTGGCTGATTGGTATTGGACTCTGTTGGAAACAGAAGATAAGAAGCTAAAGCTCCATATGCAACCTGGGCAGGAGCCATGCAGATGAAAGAGCCACAAACAATTTGGCAACTTTCGTTAAAATTACATTATAGGGTGGTCATACCTGCCAATCTAAAAAGGAATAATTTTTTCACAATCAGTAGGCTGTATTGGTCCCCCCAGAAACTCGCTAAGTTTGTATCAGTACCAATCCCAAGGTACTGTAGATGCGGCAGGCTAAGAGCTGATGACTTACATATGTTTTTTTGAGTGCCCAAAATTACAGGACTATTGGCATGACATCGAGAAAGTGGTCAAGGATATCTTCCGGTCAAATATAACAATGAGCCTAACATTGATATTGATGGGGTTGGAGGACCACCCCAGTCAGCCCCTCTCGGCAAAAAGGAGGGATCTTCTCTTTAACATGATGCTCCTAGCCAGGAGAGAGATTTGTAAGAGATGGACAGATCCTCTACCCCCCCACCCCCGGGTTTGAACTGGCTTCAGGCGCGTAGTACCATATGCATAATGGATAGTGGTATTGAGGGGGGCCCTCGCAGTATGATATGGGATGATTTCTTGAGTTGGCACGGAACAGCAAGGGCCTAAGGTGACGTCCTATGATTATACCTGCATGAAACCAGTAACCAGGAAACTGGAAGGACTGGATCAGCAGGGCTAGATGTTTAATTGCAAGTGGCCTGAGGGCGGAACAGGTCGTGTACCATGGCCCGATATTGCAAACACTGGTGATATGAAGACCCAAAAAAACGACATTTATAATTTTGAGTGACAACCTTATCATTTGCAGAGTGCATTAATTATTTACAGCTATTGTTGCTGTTTACATTGAAATGATCCTATGATATAATGATGCCAATGAAAATTCTGAACACTGAAAATGATGGCTCACTGATTATTCATTGAATGGCCATAGTGTATCAAAATGAAGCTTTTGCAAAGCAAGGGAAAGCCACACCACTGCAAAATGCTATCATTTACACCATACATTACACATTAGATTTCCTGCAAACACTGTTTCCAACACATCTTGGTAGGTCATATAGCCACTCTATCATGGGGAAAATAACTTAGGAATGTTATCCTTACTGCATACTATGATACAAAGTTCCAGATCCATCTCTCTCCTTTTTCCGTTCATCTAAATTTCACCTCAAAATCACATCAAAGTGATAGCAAGGTGTAGGGTTGAACCTCCACAACCGTTGCAACAGCTGCACAGTGCTTGTGGTTGTATGCTTTTGTCCCCTTGCATCTCATTCAAACTATAACCACAGGATTTAATTGTTACTACAAAACTTAACAAAACAATAACAGGCCTCAGATGTATGGTACCAGAATATTGTGACTTAAACATTGTCCGACAAAAATATTGCCTAAAATATTGTTTACCATAATTGTAGTCAATGAAGTTTATAATACCGATTCGCACCCAATAGGGTGATGTTTTGTCAATGATATTCATGATACAATATTTTTGTTAGACATTATTTTTGTCAATGTTATTCTGACATAAAGTAGACCTTAGAGGATTGCTCTGGCTTGGAACAATTTTACACATTTTGCAAACGTGAAAAAGTTTGATTATTATTCCTGTCAACACTAATGCATAGTTTAGCAACCTGTATAAGGCCTATAGTGTTTCGGTACGTTGCTTATTAAACCTTGGATTAAGTTCTAATAAATTACATAATGATACCAAATGGATTTTGTTCATAAAACTGTCCTGACAGCTTTCAAAAGAGTAATAGAATCCTAACAAAGGTTCAAGTTTGACACTTATATACACAGAACATACATCAAAAAGAATATTTATACTATTCAAAAGAGAAAGAATCATGAAAATAGAAAGTTATACAAATATAAAATGCAAAATAAAATTACAAAAGAACCCATGCATAAATCCAATTTGTAGAAAATGTATTAAAAGATAAATAATAAGATCCAAAAACAACAAAAACATTGGTGTTTCAACACAGTACACAAACAGAATGAACAATACAAAGTGTAATCACAAAGTGGCTGAGGAAATAATTGTACACAATGGGAAGTTCTGGACAAGACAAAAAAAACAACACAAAGCAAAAAATGTGTCCTCTTCAGTTTGGGCCACATGTATGCGTCAACGGCGTTTTGACCATAATATAATTAAATGGTCATCATCAGGACAGGACAACGAAAGAGAGCAGGTCAAGATTATAATTATTTGAATAATGTGAATTTATTTCAGTTTGACGTAGGTTCCTCATCCTCTAACTTCTATATGCTTTATTCAGGGGTGGGGTCTCATTTGTAGCAAAACTTAGAATGCTATTGTGAGAGCATTAAGTAGTCTTCCATAGTGGTGAAAAATGGGGATGTGGCCTCTTGTGAGATTTGTGTCAAGGCACTTGCCATAATTTTGAACTGACATAATCCTTGCAACATTACTAAAAAAATCCTAGATTCTGAATGTACCTCAACATTGTAGGAAACTGAATGCAGATCTAGTGTGGGTAACACAAGGCCCTTTCCCTTCAACATTTTGAAATGTTCAAAACTGGTCAACAGGTGGGGATTTACCAAGATGTTAAAGTTAAGTCTACAGTTCCATGCACAAGTTGAGGTTTCCAACCCCAAAACAACTGGGGTAACCCAATCAGCAGATTTACATCTAGAACTAACTGCTTCCATTATTCTTTCAACATTGTCTTGAATTAACCCCTGACTGTAGTAGTCATTCTGTGCACTTTGTGAGCATGCTCCATCAATCTTTTTGGATGGCATTGATCAAAGCATTATCAAAGGGCCAGATTTAGTCATAACAGGGGCTATTCACAAGGGTAACTTACACTTGTGAGTAATTTACACGTTAGTTTACTCCCATGCATTGTGGTAACTTTATATCTTGCTATATCTGGCCAAACCAGTTACCTCCCAATCAAGACTTAGTGAAATCTTCTATTGCTATGGTAAATTCTCTGGATTCCCCCTTTAACTGGGAGACATCCATGATTCTTCCGCTGAGGAGCTGGCTGGCACCAGCGGGCCTGCAATTGCCGTTGGGAGTTGAGACAGCCACCTTAAGTGCTTGGACATATTGATAACTAAGGAGGCAAAGGCACATTACGATGACAACCTGGTACCAATGATACCTAGGCTGGATGGGGATGTCAAGCACTTGAGTGCATTGCCATTGTCCATCCTCGACAGAGCAGCAATGTTCAAAATGATAGCCCTGCCAAAGGTGCTCTCTATATTGCAAAACTGCCCATGCTCTCTGGCTGACACACTGTTTGTAAAAATCAATACATCGTAGATGACACTGCTGTGGGAAGGGTGTTAGCTGAGAGCTGTGAAGAGACACTTCAGAGTTCCAAATACAAAGGAGGTATTGCTCTACGAAATATTAAAAAATATTATGAGGTGGCTCAAGTGGTAACAGTAAACGGCTGTGTATTTGCGGCCCTAGATGACCCAGGTTTCATATGGATAGGCAGGAACTGGGTGACAAAGGCTACGTACATACTTTATATAGAGGAAAGCTGGGAAGGACATTATACCGGCTACAGCAACAGTGGTCTACACTTGGCATAGACATGAAATCACCAACTCACTCACAAAACAGCTCTGTAGGTGGTGTCTAAACTGCCACAGGTGACAAAAGTCAAGGGGTTCCATAAATGGGATGATATTGGACTGTCTGAACTCCAAGATGTATGGAATGTTAATGGAGTGGTACTGTTCGAGCACCTGCAGGGCCAATATGATATCCCAATGACACAAATGTTTAGATACATACAACTAAGGAATGATTTGCAAACATCCATATCAAAATAGGAGGAAACGCAGGACGAGTCACCGTTAGAAATTAGACTACTGTATCACAAAAATGTAAACCATTGTTAAGAAACATACATACTGAGCTAGGGAAACTACAGGACCATTACGTCACTGACATTGGGTATATAAAGGAGGATGATTGGCAATCTGCACTCAGATTTCCAGTGGATGTTGTGATTAAAGCAAGCTTTCAGTTGATCCATTTATACATATTACATCGAATCTATAATAGTAAAACATTATGTTGGACACTGTTCTCTAAAGATTACAGATGGTGATGATAGACTAATTGAGACAGACCCTAAGATAATTGGACTGCGTATATGGATTGACTTGGATTTTACAGAATTCAAATGAACCCCAGTTACTATTGGATTTATGGTAGCAAAAAGAGATGTTACCTAGAAATGGGGATGTGTGGATGTAGAGAGAGTTAAATACTGGGAGCCTGAGATGGATATCTGTAGGATGATGGAGAAGGAAATATATAAATGAGGGGGTGTTTGAGGAAATACCAGAAAATATATGAGAGGGTGGGCAAAAGTAGAACTTGGGTAAGGATCTGTACAATAGGATGTGAACTAAATACGCTTTAGATCCATAAGAGTGCACATTCAAAAGGTTTAGATACTGCAAGTTTAATCATGGCTTGATCTGAAGAGTATCATATAAAGCAACATGTCACCATAATTATTGTTCCAAATTTTCAGGATACAACTAGGTTTGATATATAATGGTAGGTGGGGGTGAGGGAAATACGAAATGCTGAAGGTGATGTTGCACTGCCGATGCTATGCTGTAAAGCTGTTCAGGAAACTATATAAAATAACAACCAATTGTCCCAAAAGTGTTAGGCTTTGTAAGGTAATTCAATCACTAATTCACCCATCACAAGTGATATTTGTCCCAGGTCGCAGATCGACCAACCACCTATGCACCTTTTCACATATCTTGTGGCAAGTGTGGAAGGATGCAGTTGAGAATGTTTTGCTGTCTTTGGAAGCCGAAAATGTGTTCAACTGCACAGAATGAGGATATCTCTTTTGCACAATGGAATGCATGGACATGGGTCCTAATTTCCTTGCATGAGTCCTGTATAGTAACCCAGTAGCATCCGTTATCAGCGAGGGGGTTTCCTCACCATACTTTAACATACATAGAGATACATGTCAAGGATGTCTCCACTCCCTCTCCCTGTTCCTTTACACCTTGGAACCCCTAACCATAGCCATGAGAAAGGAGAAAAACGTTTTAGAGACTCCCACAATCAAAGACGACCTTAAATCACTTTATTATGCAGATGAAGTATTAGTGACCCCAATCTCATTCATTAGACTCTGCTAGGGTCCTGATGAACTACATTGCTGTTTTCTCAGGATACCATATAAATTGGTCTAAGTGTGAGGCATTCCCCATGACCATCTCCATCAAACATGTGGCATTACACTCTTTACCGTTCATGTGGCAGCAATTCCAATTATAAAAAGAGGTGTCGACAATATGGTGCATTATAACATTGCCCCGGTACTAGAGAAATCAAATCAGATTTTCTGAGCTGTAAAGGCCTACAGCTATCTGTCTGGGGTAAAATCAAGGTTATTAATGTAAAGATTTTCTGATGGTTTAATTACATTTGGGTTGCTTCTACAAGTGTTCCTCACCAAAATCCTTATAGACCTGAAAAGGCAAATCTTTTCATTCATATTGGGGGCTGAGAAATTGTGAAGGACGGGCTCGAAATTTTATTCAGCTACGAGAGTGCCTGAAACTTCATCTCCTCTGCATGGAATATTATTGGTTGGCTCATCAATTGGTGCATTCCATATATATACATGTTGAAAACGCATGGGAACCCCGGCTTTGGTCCCGTCTGGAAGGATGTTTGCTCAATTCCCAAGGCGAGCTGACTGTCCCTATCTCCTGCATATGAAGGCCTCTTTGTGACACAACAGCTAGATCTGTATCGAAGCGACTGATTTGGAAAGAGTGCAACAGTACACTTTTATAAAATCTTTTTATTAAACAGACATCAGTTTAAATAACACAATACAGAGGACCAACTCACTTATACATTGCAAGAAGTACGGATGGGAGGATGAACAGTAATTACATAAGAGGGGAACATCATGGGGGGGTTAGGTCATCTTGTTCGATACTTCGAGGTGGTGTACAAATTTCTCCTCTATAGGGCACCCCCTTGCCACGTATACTGTCTTCTCTCTAAACATGCACCAGTCAAGATTCCTTTCCCAGGCTCCTAGTGTGGGTGGGTGTGTTGCCCCCCATAGTTGGGTGATGTTCCTTTTTGCCAACATGAACCCTAGGGTAGCCCATTGTGTCTGATGAGTGTTCAAATCCGTGGGCTCCCAGATGTTTCGGAGGCATCGTCTTGCCTCTGGACGGAGACAGACCCGTAACACTTCATTGATCGTGTTGTGTATCTGGAGCCAGTAAGAGCTAATATGTGTACATACCCATATATTGTGCATGAACGTTCCCATAAGGCCACAGCGCCTCCTGCATTCTCCAGTGTCAGACCACCCCAAGCGTATTAACCGGGCCCCGTAATATAAATCCTATGAAGGATCTTAAGCTGCACCAACCGCAGGCGTGCCGGGATAGCCACCAGCCTGGGGGAAGACACTGCCACCTGCCAATCTTCGTAGTCTAGCTCTATCCCATCGTGTACCCACCTATCCCGTAGTGTCTGGAGGGGATTTATCAACTTCTTGTATATTAAGGAGATAGTTTTGTCAGGGAGGTGACCGTCTAATATTCTGTCCTCCAGGGGAGAGGCCTCCGGAGGAACAGTACCTTTAGTTAAGGACGACTGAAGAGAGTGCAAGACCTGTATGTAGCGAAAGTGTTCTGCACCTGCCAGTTCATATTCACTCTGTAGCGCGCTGAAGGACTTAATCCCTCCACCTCCCCAAACATCTTTAATATATGAAATCCCAATAAGGTCCCATCTGTCGAATCCCTTTGTTGCCAGTACACTTTTAGATGGCATACTGCAAAGCAAAACACTAATATCTGTTAGACATTTGCACCATGCCCACCACCTGCTCCTTACACAGTGAAGGAGACATACCTAACTTACCCAAGGACAGAAAGGTCCATGCTTACAGCAGGCATAGCTCTGCCACGTTTTCCGGTTCTCCAATACCTTCACAGAAGGAGTTTAGAGGGATTTCTCTGGCTTTTACTATACTCTGATAGATGCCACTCACTCCATCCCTGCCTCCACAGCCTTGCGGACCTTGTAGGAAGTGTGTCTACATGCACAGTTTATGGACAATGATTGAGACATTTTGATGATTGCTCATGATAAAGGGCTTCGTGTGGCAAGGCTGAAGTTCAGCTATTTTAAAATTCTCCATTGATGGCACCGGTCCCCTGAGAGGTTACACAAAGAAAGGTTCTGCCCACATTCACACTGTTGGCGATGAGGATGAGAGTCTGTAGCTACAAGGTATATACTAGGGGAGTGCCAGCACTTACAGCTCTACTGACAGCTAATCTGGAATACAGTCAGACAACACTTAGCCGTGAATGGCACACTTATGCCACTACTGGCTCTCTTAAATGATCCCTCAGACCTTGCAGCGCTGTCCACGCACATGACCAGATTGCTGTCTATGGCTTTGGTGGTGAGTATCCTTAGATTACAGGGAAAAAAATGGTCTCAACTCTACACACATGGTGGGTGACATGAGAAAAGTGGAAGCTTTTGGAAAATGTATATATTGTCTGAATTATAAATTAACCCGATATGGGGCATTTTTTGGCTTATCATCAGTCAGCCCCTGTCTAGCTGTCCTTAGGTCGCAAGTAATGAGAGGTACGGTTAATACTGACTGAGTTAATTTCTAGTCCAGCATACGAATATGGGGCATATTAACAACGGCCAGGGATAATTATCACTGGTCGTGCTTAGCGATAATTATAATATCGCAGGCTATCTCTGGTATTTATCGCCCTGGTAGCACTTTATTAACAACGCATTACTCCAGGGCGATAAAAATTCCAGATATAGCGAGGTTATCGCCCTTTTGCAGGGAACATCGCTGGTTTTCCAGCGATGTTCCCTGCAAAAGGGTGATAACCTTGCTGATACGACCCACAGGGTTGTATCAGCATAATCCACCCCCTATGTTAGGGATGGCTAAGTCAGGATTTTAGCAGACGTTAGGTTTTGCCGAAAACAGCCGTTTTCGCCGAATCTAATGTGTGCTAAAATCATGTGGGCTGACTTGTAAATATCGCGATGTAAACATCAGCGATATTTGCAAGGTAGTCCATCTTGGGTACGCCCAGTAACACCCACTTTGCATCTCATTGGAGATGCAAAGTGAGGCATTGGGAAAAAGGGTGCTAACATGCGATTATGCATGTTAGCACCCTCTTGTAAATAGGGCGCTGGTTTTATCTCCGCTTTTTTGGCTTTGTAAGCCAAAAAAGCAGAGATAAAGCCCTTGTAAATATGCCCCTAAGTTCTTTCTTTCTTTTTACTCAGAGCAGAGTCATCCTAATTTCAGTTCTCATTGTATGGGCTTCCCCTTTTCTCCTGTTCCTATTTCTCCTTTTACAGGCTCTTACTTGAAACAAGGAAACCCTGAATTACAAAACAACGATGGGCAAAGCAACAAACATGTTCACCAACTTGGTCAAAGCGAATGAAAAGGTTTGATGTGTGTGTTCCTCTCTTATGTGGTCAGTCTAGTTGTGAATGGTTGGTGTTGTATTGTGTTTCAGCTGTAGATTGGTAGTGGAGTTCAGAACAATCGCTCCTTTTATTTCCGAGTGTGTTGCAAGTGTTGTAAGTAAGCCTGGGTAGTGAACTCCACTCCGTTCACAGAGTATGCAGAGTTTTTCGCATTTCATGCCCCACGGAGATCACGGAGGTCCGAAAACCGAGAAGCAGAGCTTTTTCCTCGCTCACTTTCGAATGAGGAAAATCCAATGCTAAACTACTTCCATGTGATATTTCTCAATGCGGCAGTCGCGAATCGTCAAAGATGGTTGCTACCGCTCGCGTTAAGAAACCTTCCGTTCACGTTGAGGAAGCTGCTGCTCAATTAGAACTTCTACTCGAGCCACAGAAAGAAGCGGTACCCATTTTGGACTGATTTTAGAGCACAGGACAAACAACTGGCATTGAAAATCAGTGCGAATAGCGAAAGGCAACCCACGCTGCTGCTCGCTGAACTTCGTGTAGCCTGGTGACGTTTTTTTGTCACTTCACCGAGTTCCGCATAGCGGAACTGCGCAAACTCCGCTCAGGCTTACTTGTAAGCTTTCTGATAGAAATCTTTACATTTTACTTTAAAGAGAAAATTAGTTAAACATTAGCATTGTCTTAACAATAAACAGTTCTTGGTGTAAAATAATAAATAGTTTACCAAAAAATTGCCTCTTTTTTAAGACAAACTTTCACTAGTTTTGATTTTTAAAACGTCCAAATAATAAAACAAAATCCTAATATATTTTTCCATTTGTTTGTTGGCTTCCTTACATTATATTCTATGAGAGGAAGTTGCAATACTTTTTGAGTGGCCTTGTGTGGTATTGGACTTACTCCAGTTCTGAGCTGGATTACATTTACTACTATTTGGGGTCATTTTTTTAAGCACTAGTAACTATAGAAGTGCAGTTTGTGGATAGCAGTGATCATATTATTATGTGATTAGGACTTTGCCCCTCCCATAACCTTTCCTTACTCAGCTCTTAACCACTCTCCTTTAGTAGTAAGTATTCTACATTTTCCTACCACTCCCCCTGCCCTTTCCACACTTTCCACTATTACATTAACTTAATTTGGGGAGTCTCTGCAATTGGGACAATAATCTCTGCACAGAAAAAGATAGCACAGGTGGAGGCGTAGATCTATGCACAAAGTTTGAGAATAGCAGTTTGTAGTACATTAGTGGTACTGTAGCACTACAAAATGTACCACAAATGCAGCTTGTGAATAGGATCTGGTGTCTACTTTCTCCTCAAGCATCACAACCTTACACATACGGAAATTTTAAATGTCTCGTTTATCGCTCTTACTTTCTATCAAACCAAATTATACTTTACCTCATAGACATCCATTCCATCCTCTTCTGGTACAATATCAGACCGTCCTATTAGGTTACTTGCTTCTAGTCTACCTGTCTCTACATACTCTTAAAAGATTGCATCATTTTTTCTTTGGATCATTCTGCTTGAGAGGTTTTGGAAGAACATTTCACTGAAGCATGGTCCAAATGACAAGTGGGTGCTAAGGTTTGGTGCATGTCATCGACTTTATCAATAGTTGTTGATTTTCATTGATCTAGTTTATGACCGTACATCTTTTTAAATCAATAACAATGTAGTGCTAGATAAAAAATGTAAACTTATCAGCGTGTCCTTAAAAACATAAGGTGTGATTTAGCCTTCTAAGGATATCGCGTCCGCCATTTTACAAATTCGAAAGGATATAAAGCGTTTCTGATCCTCCAAATTGGACATGTGGCATTCCCTTCTACCAGTGCCCGGCTTGAGCACTTCATGCAGCTCTGAAGACAAACAGTGCAATGATATTGTCTTATTTTGTTGACTAATTAATATTTTAAGAGGTATCCTGCCCCTGTTTTCTAGAACTGGGCTGTCATCTCTGTTCTGCAGCATATTACTGCTCCTTGTTAAAGTTGCACATCTGGTAGATGTAAGCACACGGGTAATTGCTGTAATGAACGACAAACAACGTCTGGTGAGAAATACCTTGAATTCACAAATGAAGAGGCTGTTCTGTCACTGGGTATTCAAAATCAACATATCCAATTTTTCTTGAATTATCAGCCTGTGACTTCTTTAACAATGGAAAATCATATGCATGCCTCCTCTCTAATGATACCACCATACTATCAGCATGTGCCAACCCTTGGCTTATAACAATCAAACATGTCTTTAAAAGGTAAACAACCACACACAACCTTGCCTGATAATCCTCACTTTTTAGGTAGAAATTAGAAAATTCTTCCTGTTGGCACTATTCATTTCATGTGTGACAACACTCCACAGAAGAGCATGGAATGTATTAGGATAATGGCCTAAAGGAAAAGGCTATGTCATGTTGCAGTATCCCTCAGACTCATGAGTATTTATTTCTGTCACATGCTCCAGGTAACAGTAATGCATATTTGCACACACACTAATGTTGTTCTCTAAGGAACACCATGCAATTGTGATGTAGATGTTGTTAGGGGCACCTGCATGTTGATGAATATGGCATCCCACAGGCGTTCTTGCCCTCGACTGTGACCTGCACATGGCTGGTGGCAGGTAGAGCAGTGGGAAGCTGTGTGAGGCCTTTAAGTGATTCAGTGGTAGCACTAACATGACCAGAGAACAAAGAGTGCATAGTTCAAGGCTCACAAGACCAATATTTCCCAATAAAGTGCTCACCTTAATTAAAAATGAAAAAACACCCCTTACACAACACACTGCCAGAGAACCTCTACCACAAACAGACTTGCATAGACAGGACAGGGGCCATATGTAACATACCTAGAATAAATGACTTGTCCTGGAACCCATTTTCCAATGAAAATCTGAAAATCATTGTCAAGGCCTTCATTAACCGGACCAAGTCCTTCTTTGATTCAGTGTAGAATTATTCAAAGAAGCAATCCGTGAATTAAGCGCGCTCCTGATGCAGTGTGATTCATCCCAATAAAAATTGCGATGAGAATTAGATGGCATTGCAGTTTCCAGCTCCTCAAAGCCCCACATCCTAATTTCAGTTCTCATTGTATGGGCTTCCCCTTTTCTCCTGTTCCTATTTCTCCTTTTACAGGCTCTTACTTGAAACAAGGAAACCCTGAATTACAAAAAAACGATGGGCAAAGCAACAAACATGTTCACCAACTTGGTCAAAGTGAATGAAAAGGTTTGATGTGTGTGTTCCTCTCTTATGTGGTCAGTCTAGTTGTGAATGGTTGGTGTTGTATTGTGTTTCAGCTGTAGATTGGTAGTGGAGTTCAGAACAATCGCTCCTTTTATTTCCGAGTGTGTTGCAAGTGTTGTAAGTAAGCCTGGGTAGTGAACTCCACTCCGTTCACAGAGTATGCAGAGTTTTTCGCACTTCATGCCCCACGGAGGTCACGGAGGTCCGAAAAACGAGAAGCAGAGCTTTTTCCTCGCTCACTTTCGAATGAGGAAAATCCAATGCTAAACTACTTCCATGTGATATTTCTCAATGCGGCAGTCGCGAATCGTCAAAGATGGTTGCTACCGCTCGCGTTAAGAAACCTTCCATTCACGTTGAGGAAGCTGCTGCTCAATTAGAACTTCTACTCGAGCCGCAGAAAGAAGCGGTACCCATTTTGGACTGATTTTAGAGCACAGGACAAACAACTGGCAATGAAAATCAGCGCGAACAGCAAAAGGCAACCCACGCTGCTGCTCGCTGAACTTCGTGTAGCCTGGTGAAGTTTTTTTGTCACTTCACCGAGTTCCGCATAGCGGAACTGCGCAAACTCCGCTCAGGCTTACTTGTAAGCTTTCTGATAGAAATCATAACATTTTACTTTAAAGAGCAAATTAGTTAAACATTAGCATTGTCTTAACAATAAACAGTTCTTGGTGTAAAATAATAAATAGTTTACCAAAAAATTGCCTCTTTTTTAAGACAAACTTTCAATACTTTTGATTTTTAAAACGTCCAAATAATAAAACAAAATCCTAATATATTTTTCCATTTGTTTGTTGGCTTCCTTACATTATATTCTATGAGAGGAAGTTGCAATACCTTTTGAGTGGCCTTGTGTGGTATTGGACTTACTCCAGTTCTGAGCTGGATTACATTTACTACTATTTGGGGTCATTTTTTTAAGCACTAGTAACTATAGAAGTGCAGTTTGTGGATAGCAGTGATCATATTATTATGTGATTAGGACTTTGCCCCTCCCATAACCTTTCCCTACTCAGCTCTTAACCACTCTCCTTTAGTAGTAAGTATTCTACATTTTCCTACCACTCCCCCTGCCCTTTCCACACTTACCACTATTACATTAACTTAATTTGGGGAGTCTCTGCAATTGGGACAATAATCTCTGCACAGAAAAAGATAGCACAGGTGGAGGCGTAGATCTATGCACAAAGTTTGAGAATAGCAGTTTGTAGTACATTAGTGGTACTGTAGCACTACAAAATGTACCACAAATGCAGCTTGTGAATAGGATCTGGTGTCTACTTTCTCCTCAAGCATCACAACCTTACACATACGGAAATTTTAAATGTCTCGTTTATCGCTCTTACTTTCTATCAAACCAAATTATACTTTACCTCATAGACATCCATTCCATCCTCTTCTGGTACAATATCAGACCGTCCTATTAGGTTACTTGCTTCTAGTCTACCTGTCTCTACATACTCTTAAAAGATTGCATCATTTTTTCTTTGGATCATTCTGCTTGAGAGGTTTTGGAAGAACATTTCACTGAAGCATGGTCCAAATGACAAGTGGGTGCTAAGGTTTGGTGCATGTCATCGACTTTATCAATAGTTGTTGATTTTCATTGATCTAGTTTATGACCGTATATCTTTTTAAATCAATAAGAATGTAGTGCTAGATAAAAAATGTAAACTTATCAGCGTGTCCTTAAAAACATAAGGTGTGATTTAGCCTTCTAAGGATATCGCGTCCGCCATTTTACAAATTCGAAAGGATATAAAGCGTTTCTGATCCTCGAAATTAGACATGTGGCATTCCCTCCTACCAGTGCCCGGCTTGAGCACTTCATGCAGCTCTGAAGACAAACAGCGCAATGATATTGTCTTATTTTGTTGACTAATTAATATTTTAAGAGGTATCCTGCCCCTGTTTTCTAGAACTGGGCTGTCATCTCTGTTCTGCAGCATATTACTGCTCCTTGTTAAAGTTGCACATCTGGTAGATGTAAGCACACGGGTAATTGCTGTAATGAACGACAAACAACGTCTGGTGAGAAATACCTTGAATTCACAAATGAAGAGGCTGTTCTGTCACTGGGTATTCAAAATCAACATATCCAATTTTTCTTGAATTATCAGCCTGTGACTTCTTTAACAATGGAAAATCATATGCATGCCTCCTCTCTAATGATACCACCATACTGTCAGCATGCGCCAACCCTTGGCTTATAACAATCAAACATGTCTTTAAAAGGTAAACAACCACACACAACCTTGCCTGATAATCCTCACTTTTTAGGTAGAAATTAGAAAATTCTTCCTGTTGGCACTATTCATTTCATGTGTGACAACACTCCACAGAAGAGCATGGAATGTATTAGGATAATGGCCTAAAGGAAAAGGCTATGTCATGTTGCAGTATCCCTCAGACTCATGAGTATTTATTTCTGTCACATGCTCCAGGTAACAGTAATGCATATTTGCACACACACTAATGTTGTTCTCTAAGGAACACCATGCAATTGTGATGTAGATGTTGTTAGGGGCACCTGCATGTTGATGAATATGGCATCCCACAGGCGTTCTTGCCCTCGACTGTGACCTGCACATGGCTGGTGGCAGGTAGAGCAGTGGGAAGCTGTGTGAGGCCTTTAAGTGATTCAGTGGTAGCACTAACATGACCAGCGAACAAAGAGTGCATAGTTCAAGGCTCACAAGACCAATATTTCCCAATAAAGTGTTCACCTTAATTAAAAATGAAAAAACACCCCTTACACAACACACTGCCAGAGAACCTCTACCACAAACAGACTTGCATAGACAGGACAGGGGCCATATGTAACATACCTAGAATAAATGACTAGTCCTGGAACCCATTTTCCAATGAAAATCTGAAAATCATTGTCAAGGCCTTCATTAACCGGACCAAGTCCTTCTTTGATTCAGTGTAGAATTATTCAAAGAAGCAATCCGTGAATTAAGCGCGCTCCTGATGCAGTGTGATTCATCCCAATAAAAATTGCGATGAGAATTAGATGGCATTGAAGTTTCCAGCTCCTCAAAGCCCCACATCAATGCTCCTTGCCCATAGAACAATGGGATTCACTATCAGTCAGGTAATCACTGGCCCTCATCATAAGCACTCATGACATTTATATTGCATAAACAATTGAGCACAGAGTCCGATCTTTCCGAGGTGTTTCCTCTACTCTGCTTCTTTATTCCCAGCCTTAAGTCATAAATGGGATAACATATTTCTCTCTTTCCCATAAATTCTGTATTTTGGGGGTAATCTTGGCAGCAGCTACACCCATTTCACAGTGGCAGCCAGTAATTTGAGCTGGGACCGGGCGGGTGGGCCATACATATGCTCAACCATATACATGCACACTCACTCACTTCCTCATGCATACAAAAGCATGCAAACATACATCCACAGTTCACAAACACATATGCACACACACATTCACAGCACAAATGCATATAAATTCATGCATACACACACATGAACACATCAAACAAAAACGAAAACCTTACCAGCTGTAGCAGTGATCTCGTGTGGCAAGCCTCCAAGGTCTGGAGGATTGGGACTGCCACCTCCTGAGAGCAGGTGGAATCCCTTATTCGTCACAGAGTGGGACGGGTCAATGAGATTGCTGGCCCCATCCCACTCTGTGACAAGGGGTTCTGATGGACACTCGGCATTGGTCACTTCAGGGCTTAAAACTGAAGCACTCAGGTCTAAGGCTGTCAGTAACGCTTCCCCTTGTCATGAGTAGGAGTTCCTCCAAGCTCAGGGCTTTGACATCTTCAGCACAGTAAAGTTCAGCTAAGGCAGGCTGGAGTCTGTGCATTTCTGAACATAGAGGGTCAGATTATCAAAAAAGCCACACAGCGCACTGCAGCCCCAAAAGAGGCTGTGCTGCATTGCGTGACAGGTAGGGAGCAGAAGAACGCCATATCTACAGAGATATGGCTCTTATCCTCTTTCCCTAACGCCAACGTTGATTTCAGCTGCCATGTGCCTGGCACACACCTTAGCGCAATAGCGCTAATGTGCGTGCCTGAGTCTCGCATAGGTTTTTTACAGGAAGGTGCAAAATACTATGCCTAGACAAGTTCAAACACTTTTACCACTTTGTTAGTGTGCTGCATAGTGCAGCATGCATGCAAAGTAGGAAAAGAAAGGAGAAATTAATACATTTCTCTCTTCACACCTCCTTTAAGATGGCTTTAACGTTGGCTCTAAACCCTGTCTCCAATTGTTTGTAGATAGGGTTTTGAGTCAAAAGGCATGGATGGTGCATAGGAACGCACATGTACCACCCATGCAACGCCCTCTTGGCGCTAAGTAATGCACAGCAATGCTTAGAGCTGCATTGCGTTACAACAAGTTTTGGGCTGGAAAGTAAAAAAAAACATTTTTTGCTGGTTCAATCAATCAAGACACTTGTAAAGTGCACTACATACCCGTGAGGGTCTCAAGGCGCTGAGGGGGGGGGGGGCGCTGCTACTGATCGAAGAGCCAGGTCTTGAGGAGTCATCTGAGGGCCAGTAGGTCTTGGGTCTGCCGTAGGTCGCTGGGGAGGGTGTTCCAGGTCTTGGCGGCGAGGTGGGAGATAGATCTGCCGCCGGTGGTCGTTCTTCGGATGCGGGGGACTGTTGCGAGGGCGAGGCCGGTGGAGCGGAGCTGGCGGGTGGGGGTGTAGAAACTGAGTCGTCCGTTGAGGTATGCTGGGCCGGTGTTGTGGAGAGATTTGTGTGCGTGCATGAGGAGCTTGAAGATTATCCTCTTGTTGATGGGGAGCCAGTGCAGGTCTCTCAGGTGGGGTGAGATGTGGCTGCGGCGGGGGATGTCGAGGATCAGACGTGCCAAGGCATTCTGGATGCATTGCAGTCGTCTCAGGAGCTTGGCCGACGTTCCTGCATAGAGGACGTTTCCGTAGTCCAGCCTGCTGGTGACGAGGGCCTGGTCGACCGTTCTTCTCATTTCGGTGGGGATCCAGTGGAGCATTCGGAGGGTGTTGAAGCAGGATGAGGAGACGGCGTTGACCTGTTTAGTCATGGAGAGGGTGGAGTCGAGGATGACCCCTAGGTTGCGTGCGTGGTCGGTGGATGTCAGGGCTGTTCCTAGTGTTGTCGGCCACCAGGAGTCACCCCAGGCTGAAGGGGTGGGGCCGAGGATGAGGACCTCCGTCTTGTCCGAGTTCATCTTCAGTCGGCTGTTCCTCATCCATTCGGTGACGGCCTTCATTCCTTTGTGGAGGTTGGTTTTGGCAGTGTGAGGGTCTTTGGTGAGGGAGAGGATCAGCTGGGTGTCGTCGGCGTAGGAGATGATGTTGAGGTCGTGCTGTCGGGCAACGCGTGCGAGGGGTGCCATGTAGATGATGAACAGCGTCGGGCTGAGGGAAAAGCCCTGGGGTACGCCGCAGATGGTGGCATGGGAGTGGAAGGGGGGAGGCGGACGCTCTGAGTTCTGCCGAAGAGGAAGGATGTGGTCCAGTCCAGGGCCTTCTCTTGGATGCCGGCATCGTGTAGGCGTGTTCGTAGGGTGTGGTGGCAGACCGTGTCGAAGGCGGCTGACAGGTCCTGTAGGATTAGGGCCGCTGTTTCTCCATTGTCAAGCAGGGTCCTGATGTCATCGGTGGCGGCAATGAGGGCCGTTTCGGTGCTGTGGTTACTGCAGAACCCGGACTGGGACGGGTCCAGGATGCTGTTCTCCTCGAGGTAGCGGGTCAGTTGTTTGTTGATGATTTTCACGGTGGCCTTCGCCGGGAACGGGAGTTGGGAGATGGGTCGGAAGTTCTTGAGGTCCTTGGGGTCCGCCTTGGGTTACTTGAGTAAGGTGTTGATCTTGGCATGCTTCCAGCTTTCTGGGAAGGTTGCTGTCTAGAAGGAGATGTTGATTACTTTCGGGAGATGGGGTGCGATGGCTGTGCAGGCTTTGTTGAAGATGTGGTGAGGGCATGGGTCTAATGGTGATCCGGAATGGATGGTGTTCATGATCTTGCTGGTGTCCTCGTCGTTGATGCTGGTCCAGGAGAGCAGGCGTTTGGTGCAGGTGGTGGTCGTGGGGGCAGTGGTTGTCAGGGTGGTTGTGGCATTGAAGCTGTCATGGATGTCGGCGATCTTACAGTGGGAGAAGGTGGCCAGGGAGTCGCACAGGTCTTGCGAGGTCGGGATGTCGTTGGTGTTAGAGCTGGGGTTGGAGAGTTCCCTCACGATGTTGAAGAGCTCTTTGCTATTGTGTGCGTTATTATCTAGGCGGTCTTTGAATGAAGCCCTCTTGGCAGCTCTGATGAGTTGATGGTGTCTGCGGGTGGTGTTCTTGTGGGCTGCGTAGCTGTCTGGTGTTCGTTTGCGGAGCCAGTTCTTCTCCAGTTTTCGGCATGTTTGTTTGGAGGCCTGGAGTTCTTCGGTGAACCAGGTGGCTTTCTTGCTGGTGTGGCTGTTGGGGGTGTCTTGAGTGGGGCGAGGGTGTTGGCGCAGTCGTCGATCCATTGTCTGAGGTTGCGGGCGGCGGTGTCGAGGTCGGTGGAGTCGGCGGGTGGGCTCTGGGCGAGGGTGGTGGTTAGCTGATCTTCGGTGACTTTGCTCCGGCAGCGTCGAGGCATCTGTTGAGTGTGGTGGTGCGTGGTGGGCTTCCTGAAGGTGAAGTGGATGCAGTGTTGGTCGGTCCAGTGGGGTTCGGTGGTGTGGTTGAAGGAGACGTGGGGGCTTGCGGTGAAAATGGGGTCGAGCATGTGGCTGGCAACGTGGGTGGGCGTTGCCACGAGCTGTCTGAGTCTGAGGTTGGCGAGGTTGGCGATCAGGGTGGTGGAGTTGGTGTCATTGTTGTTCTCGAGCTGGAAGTTCAGGTCCCCGAGGAGGATGTAGTCTGTGGAGGTGAGGGCGTGTGTGCTGATGAAGTCGGCGATGGAGTCGCTGAACTGTGGTCGGGGTCCGGGGGTCTGTAGACGAAGGTTCCTCTGAGGGTGGTGTTGGGGTCGGTGTGGATCTGGAAGTGCATGTGTTCGGCAGTGCTGAGGGTGTCATCGGTGTTGGTCAAGACTCTGAGGGTGTTCCTGTGGACGATGGTGATTCCTCCTCCTACACCGATGGTACGGTCCCTGTGGGTGATCTTGTAGCCTTCCGGGATGGCTATGGCGATGTCGGGAGCTGAGGTGGGGTTCAGCCAGGTCTCCGTCAGGAAGGTGACGTCTGGCGAGGTAGAGTTGAGAGGGTCCCAGAGTTCGATAGCGTGTTTGCAGGAGGAGCAGGTGTTTAGGAGGATGCATCTGAGGTAGTTGGTTTCTTTGGTTAGTGGTTTGGCAGGCCGGGTGCTGGTGAAGCTGCAGTTCCGGCAGGTGAAGGGTCCTTTGGCACGCTTCGGGGTGGCCCGGTAGCAAGTGTGTTCTCGTCTGGGGTTGAGTGTGTGGAGGGTGCTGGCATCGTAGTGGAATCGAACGTTGTGGTGTTCGCGGGGGCCAGGGGTTCTGGCGCTGGGCGCGGTCCAGACACGGACGGGCGCAGACAGGCTTGACTTAGGCGCGCCTTCGGCCCAGCGGCCGCCATAAGAAGGGGAGGTGGGAGGGAGGAGCAGCTGGGAGGGGGGAACAACGAATGGGCGAGCGGGGGGTGGGGCCGCAGGGGACGCAGCGGCGGGAAAAGCGGGAGGAAGGGACGGTGAAGGGAAGAGAGGGCAAAGGGCAGTGAATAACAGGAAGGAGGAAACAGCAAATAGAAAGGCAAGATACAATACAATAAAATGGTCACAGAAGCAGATACAATACAATAAAAATGGTCACAGAGCAAAATAGAGCACAATACAAAATACCACTAAAGCAAACCTATGGCCTACCACTGGCCACCAGGGATGAGGCGCAGGTGGTGGCCTGCAGGTGGAGGCGGGCCTCGAACTCGCTCAGCAGCAGCGGCAGCTGGGCAGAGACACGGGCGCAGTCAGGTGGAGCTGCGCGGCGTGGGGAGCAACCTGCCTGGAGACAGGGTCAAGGGTCGCTCTCACTGCCGCGCAGCGGCCGCCATAAGAAGGGGAGGTGGGAGGGAGGAGCAGCTGGAAGGGGGAACGATGAATGGGGGAGCGGGGGGCGGTGCCACAGGGGACGCTGCGGCGTGAAAAGCGGGAGGAAGGGACGGCAAAGGGGAGTGAGGGCAAAGGGCAGTGAATAACAGGAAGGAGGAAACTGAAATCAGAAAGGCAAGATGCAATACAATAAAACGGTCACAGAAGCAGATACAATACAATAAAAACGGTCACAGAGCAAAATAGAGCACAATACAAAATACCACTAAAGCAAACCTATGGCCTACCACTGGCCACCAGGGATGAGGCGCAAGTGGTGGCCTGCGGGTGGAGGTGGGCCTCGAACTCCCTCAGCAGCAGCGGCAGCTGGGCAGAGACACGGGCGCAGTCAGGTGGAGCTAAGCGGTGTGGGGAGAGACCTGCCTGGAGACAGGGTCTGGTTAGCATCACTTTTGTGATGCTAACCCAAAGCATAATATTTGAAAATCTACCCCAGGGGCCCAGATTCTGAAAGATGAGTGGCAACACAGTGCACCACCCAAAGCAGGAGAGCACCATATTCACATAGAATTGGCACTCGTCTCCCCTCTCCCTAGCGCTGGTACCATAGCGCTAGGGTGTGTGCATGAGTCTAGCATCGGTTTTGTACAGGAACGGTATTCTTTCTGTACAAAATACTATGCTTTGGCAAGTGAAAAAGCTTTCCCTACTTTGTATGCGTGCTGCACAGTGCAGCATGCATGCTAAGTAGGGAAAGCATGGAGAAATGAAAATGTTTCTCCTTTAAATGCATGCTTTTGAGCGGCTTAATTTTTGGCAGTATACCCTTTCTACTGATGTTTGAGAATAGGGTTTAGCATCAAATACATGGGTGGTATCACCCATGTACCACCCATGTAATGCCCCCTTGACACAATGTAATGCAAATTAAAGCTGCTTTGTGTTACTTTTCCACACAAAGCAACACAAATTCCAATTTGCGTTGGTTTGTAAATCCCAAAAAAGATGCAGCGTCGGTTTACATTACTACAGTAATGGTAACCTGATGCTAAACCTTTGAGAATCTGGGTCAGAGTGTCTCTCAATCTGACCTTTGCTCAGCCTGATAAAAACTCTAAATTTCTACCAAAGATGGGAGACAGGCTCCTACGCCCTTAAAACTGAGATACTGTTGATGTTTAATTGTTCATCATTTTAGGGTGCTCTCTCGGGGTCTTCACTCAAAATGAAAATTGATGGCCTGCCAGTCGCCCTTCCAGCCAAAAATATCCCAGCCATGGCAGGTCCTATCACCACCACAGTTTCCCCAGCATTCATCTTTATGACCCCTGAGTAGTTGGATGTTGTCCTATCTGACCCCAGCTGAAAAGAGAACTGCCCTTTGTCAGACCACTTTAATGGATGAGATTTACTTTGTTATCATGAACTACAGATTCTTAGACACACACATCACCTGTATAGGTCTTGAGTGCGTGAAGGCTAAGAAACAAAAATAGGTTTCAATATGAGGCTATCCTACAGGCTAATTTAGCTTGAGGTTGTATAAAAAAAACAGATGCAAGGGGAAATTGTAACCAACCCCCTCCCCTTCCCCATCCACTGCCAGAAGCGATTACAGTTTGCAGTTCAGTCGAGATGGAGTTGCGGATTAATGTACCTGATTCAGAGAATGACATTTGCTTTCAGGTTACAGGTTCCACGCATTGAGTGTTGGAAAGGTTAGTTAATCGACTGCAGACATCAATGTACAAAGGTTCAGGTCGTGTAAGGCGTTCATAAGCTTACTATAAGCATCAGATTCTAACCTGAAAGTTGAAGCTTTCAATCCCAGTGAGATAGATAGTTCAAAGAGTAAATGTTTTGCCTGCTGAGGTTTGTGGTGACCCTGCAGGTCAAAGGTTCTGTTTTCATCATGATAGTTACTGGAATCATGCACCAGAGGATATGCCTGTGTGCAACATACAGGTTAGTAAGTTTCAAGGACTTTAAGGTAAACTTATTTTTAGCCTGCACAAATGTTGCTATTCTCCCACTAATTATCATATCTATCTTCAGCTCTCCATCCCTCTCACTATACTGTTGCATCTCTTTTGCCTTCTCTCAGCTTTCACTTCTTTGCCGGACTACTCTTTCGACACCTTCAGATTCTTCACGTCCTGGGTTTTATGTTTCCTCCTCTCATCCCTCTCACAGTCTCTCCTCATTACATCTATCCTCTCTTTTATGTACCCGTTTTTCAGTCTCCCTCTATGCTTCGTTCTTTACCTACATCTTTTTACTTTTCCCATTCTGTCTCTATGCATCCCACTTGCCTCTCTGTACACTACAGTGTTTAATTTTCTATACCTTCCTCTTCTCTTTTTTGTCTCTCTTCTTCTTCCTCAATCTCCAAGTCTTCCTATTTGCAGTTTCCTTATCACTCAGCCTCTCTCATTCCCCTCATTTGCTTCCTCTCTCTCTGCAAAATTCTATTGTACCATTTTCCTTCCTCCCTTTCTCTGACAGTCTCTCGATCAGTCTTACCCATCCTCTTTTTACCCCTTTCTTCTCTCTGTCTCTTGAATTTCATCCTCTCTCTCTCTGTTGTTATGTATCTTCACAGATACATAACAACAGCCTCTAAATGCATTTTTCTTTCATCTCACCTGACCATTAGCTTCTCTTACCTTCTTTACTTCTCTTTTTCCTTGGGTTGGCATTGGGATGGAATGCCGCAGAACACTGGTCATGCACAGGCCTTCTGGCCTGAATGGAAATCCAGGATTAGTTCACATTTATAGTGTTGTTCTATCAGTGTCTTGCGGTTGTGTTCTGAAAGTTGTGGGATGCTCATGAACAACTGTCTGGACATAGAAGAGGGTAGAATGCTACAAAAAACACTGGTAATTACCCCGAGCCATTGTCATGGAGAAATCCTCATTCATCCATTGACAACTAGTTGCTACCATTGTCGTATGGTTCTCACTTTCTCAGCAAGACTGTACATTTAGGCAGGATAAGCTTCAAAACTATGTGGGACTAGGTCCACTCATACCATCAGAATATGTTGACTTAATTCCTGGCTGACTCACCGTGCACCATCTGGGCCCCTAAACTGACAGGGCACCACATCACCAAATAGTGTCTACAACCTAAGAACATGAAAGCCCTATTTTCCCCAAGGAAATCATGGAAAGAACTTCTACCCTTTTGTTAGTAACTCAGGCATACCCAAAGAGAGACACATGAAGTAGGCACATTGGCATTTCAAATATTTATTGAAGCAAGTGTATTCTGGTAAAAAATAACATGTGCTGAAATGATTAATAGAATGAAGTAAAACAATGCTACCAGCATTACAAGAATGATGACCAGAATGAATAATTCAACCATTGTGTCTTTGCTGTAGATTATATGAATACATATACATATAATTGCACTTCTACCTAGCACTGCCTATCCTGTAAGGATTAAGTTGTGCAGGTTTGCCAGAATACCCTACAGTGGTCTAACTCTCCATTTGAGCTGTGGGAGTGTGTCATCTGGTAGCCCAGCCTTGCTGTAGAACAGGCTGCTGTCCTCTTCAGAATGGTGTTGGAATTCAGCTGGGATAGAATTCAGGCATGGGGTGACCTTCGACAAGCCTTTGAGATGCTCCTTTGTCTAAACAAAGGCATAGTGTTGTTTATATAATAAACTCCACCCATTCATTCCATTCCTGAGTCCTGTTCCTGTTGTCATTGTTGATACCATCCACCCAGACCTGACACAGAATGGACAACAAACAACAACATTTTGCGCAGTGTACTAAGTCCTTGTACAGAATGTTCTAAGGCCAGATAATATGCCTACGAAGAAAGGTAATTGTAATCAAACAATTTTTGAGTACATTATCTCATTGAGCTGGGCAAGCAAATGTGTGTTAAAAGTCATCGGGGCATATTAACAAGAAAATGCGATAAATATCGCTATGCACGCTCAGCGCGATTTTAATTATCACTGGTTTCTATCGCCCGGTTAGCGCATGATTAACAGCGCTCATCAACGCTCATCACCCAGGCGATAAAAATCCAGCGATAGCCAGCGAAATACGGGGATATCCCTGGCAAACCAGCGATATTCCTGCAGCGATAGGAATTTCCTAGCTGATAGCCCATGGTGGTCATAGCCTGACAATCCGCCCCCTTTACACATATAGCTAAGTCTGAAATTTATCAGACGTTAGCTTACAGTGATAACCAGGGTTAGCTCGGGTTTCAATATCGCTATGGGAATCAGGGCAATGGGCTTATTAATACCGCGATGTGAGGTTTGTGAGTTTTTCCCAGTTGTGTTGACCAGGAACGCCATCTTTGCATCTCATTAGCGATGCGTGGCACGGCGTAACTGGAATGGGTGCTAAGACAAAGAAACACACGCTAGCGTGTCCTTGTGAATACTGCGATGGAATTATCACAGCTTTTCGGCCGAAAACGGCTGCAAAAGCGTCAGAAATGGACTTGATAATATGCCCCAAAGTCTAAAAACAGGTCAGTGTCTGTGCCTCGGGCCTATGTAACCTCATAACACCATCTATGTATTTTAATGTTACTTTCTCTACACTTTACTAGGCCCTGTTCAGTGGAAAGACCGAGGTTTGCGTTGTGGGCTCTTAATAGCATTGGATGAATCACTAAGGAATTGCTTTCAAGTGTGAAATGAAGACACTACACCATCCCAACTAAAGTGAGTGAGCTCTCAGTTTCTGTTCACTGATGTTCATTGTAGGACTATCAACCATGTACAAATACAGTTTTGTTTTGAAAAGGCTATCCACAGTATGCTTCTGATCTCACTGTTATAGGTATTTAGCATTTGTAACACACCTCACTCATATTACCTTTTGCTACTCTATTACCAATTACATGATGTATCCTGCCAGCTAAGTTCTCTCTATGACTGATGACATGTACCGATGAAAGACAGCAACAGGAAGCAGCAGTAAAAAAATATTCATCTCAGATTCACCTGACCAGTGGAAACTGTGTGTAAACCAGTGGTGTAAGAAGTTCCAAAGACACTTGTCCTGCAACTTCCCCAAGAAAAAATGTTAAAGTTCAGAAACAGTCAAATAAGACAAGTTGTAAATGTTATAAAATTAGGGTGTACTGTTGTAGCCAAAGATATTTCTTCATGATGGAAATGCTAGGTGTTGCATCTCACACCTCACACTCTTGTTGTTCCACCTTCACTGGTAGGCGTGCCAGCTGTCAGACTCGTGAATGCAGGTCTTCCTTCAAAGGTGTCTCCTACAGCCCTGTCTTCAATCACACCAAAACACAGACCCACAGCCACCATATCATCCACTCTTGTGGCCTCAGCTCTCCCCACTTTGGCTATCAATCCACTGACACTTTACATGTGTTTGTACCTCCTTTCATAAATGTATCTCTGATTCTCCAAGTAGCTCTGTTAAGAGAAGAGATTTACCTACCTTTTTTTAGTCATGGTTCTTACCTCTTTTTCTCGTTTATCCCCCTTTCACATTCACTCTTTTGTATCTCTATTTAGTTATTTTGTCTTTTTGTGTATCACTGTGTGTATTATTGAATTATGTTGTGTTTTTTGCCATTGCTTCTTCTTTCTTTTATACCATGCTTATCTTTCTTTTCTCTTGAGGGTGTGTCTTGCTTGCCGGCCTTCCATCCTTTAAGCAAATATGCTTTTGGGGCCTAGTCTAGTGTATACCCACAGGACGGTGGTGTTGTAGGTAAAGTCTATTGTCCTTATCATGCCTTTTCTCACAAAAAGGATAAGCTTAGAGAGGTGTGACCTGCAATCAGCACTGGGGCAAAACACAAAATGGTGACCTACAATTACCAAACACTCTGCTAACAAAAAAAATGGCATGCTGACTTTGCCACTGTTTGACATGCACAAATGTGCATTTGAGATGAGGGTTTGTTCAATATTCCTTCTGACCTTGAATTTACTCCTGTCCTTACTGTCTGTAAATTTCTGACCATGTCCTGGGTGAGAGAGTGAGAGATGAATGTATAAATACTCGAAAACTGATATTTTTGAATGACGCTCACAAACTCAGAAGACTACCCACGGCTTGAGACCCCCACTACTACCCAATCCTTATGTAGGGGCTAGTCCTGCGTATCTGAAGGGAGGCCTGGCATACAGTCATGCAGTAGTAAATGTATAGGCACCTGTTAGGTGTCCTTTTTAGAGTGGCTAGCAAACACGAAGCCAGTCATTCTCTGCCTCAAAACTATGTTAACCTTGAAAACGGCCCTTGTGAATCCGGTCTTTCTTTACCCTTAATGAGGAGCAATGGTTCCGTTTGCTAATGTGGGCGTTGTAGTATCCGGCTGGATACAGTCTAGTGTTCCATTGTGCCTGTAACCCACACTGAACACCCACCCACCACAGGCGTCACCAGTCAGGTGACCCTGACAATAAAAGGGGCCGAGCGCACGTGCTCGTGGCCAGTTTACAGTACCAGTCATCCTGTGTCTGCGTCCCTCATTTGTCTGCATGAGGGCCTGAGGGCCCAATCACCACAGGCGTCTCTCTGTTAATGATTTCCCCTTCCGTTAACGCGCTTGTTTTGACGCCATTTTGAAAAGTTGATGTAACCCATTCTTCATCAGAAAGCAGGACGTAGACCAAAGCATGGTAATCCGCTTTACATATTGATAAGAACACATTAAGTTCATTAAGGTACGTTTGTAGCCAGTCTAAGCTCACCCCGGTGCCACCGGACTGCTAAAAAAAGAAATCATTATGGCAGCCTGAGTAGTTCTTGATTTGCTTGATAAGACACCTACTGTTCCAATGCAACGCTGTGAAATTAGCAACCGGCGGGCAGGCAGTTAGTGAAATAAAAGAAACAGCTTCGAATGGGAAGCCCAGCAAGGAAGAAAAGGATATTTAAAGAGCCGCCTCAGCATTTGCCTTTGACATCCCGGCGCCATTGGCCGCCTCCTTTAGCAGCATAATCCCCTGACCCGCTGAAGCATGTGACACCGAGGCAGAGGGCTGATTTATGCCGTCATTTGCAGATTCTCCTCTCCAATGACAAATGGGCCACGAGTCAACATCCGTCCGGTTTCATACAGTGGAATCAATGCCAATGAAATTCTGCAAATGTGTGTGATGAAAGACCCTTCTACTCCCATTTGCATCAATTCATTTCTTCCTTCCCTTTTGATCTACCAGTGACCTTTCCAGTATGGTTTGTGCATGTTTTCGTCCTTCATACGGAGAAGTAAAATCAACGTAAAAAGAGCTAAGCTGGCACCACATATTTTCAAATGAAATGGTGAGGTGTGAATTATAAAGGAAAACCATCCACAATAATGTAAAACAGCCCCCCTGTTGATCTACACCTCTAATCCCTGCACTTGGTATTAATTTATTTTAAAAGTTTTGTATAGTCCCCCCTGTGTGGCATTGGTGGCTTGAAAGGGAGATGGCACCGTAAGTCTTTCCATCCTTTATTATACACACATCAGTCGCCGCACCCCGCACCAGGGGGCATATCAGCAAGGGCCGGCGATAATTATCACTCAGCGCGCTTAGAGCGAGGATAATTATCACCGGCCAACGCTGAATTTTATCGCTGAGATAGCGGGCTATCAGCAACGCTTATCTCAACAGCGATAAAATTCCAGGCGCAACCTGCCAAATGTGCGATTATCGCTGGAAATCCAGCGATAATCGCACAACGTTTGGCGATAGCTTGTTGATAGGGCAGGGCAGACTCAGCCATGATATCCACCTTCCATTGGATATCATGGCTAAGTCAGATGAAAAGCAGGCATAAGGAAAGTAGTGATAACCGCGGTTAGCGCTACTTTTCTTACCGCTCTGCAGGTTAGCGTGAGGCTAGATAATAGGAGAATTGTCGGTTAGCGACATTTCTCACGTTCTTTTGGGAAGGAAGGCCCACTTTGCATCTCATTAGCGATGCAAAGCTGGGCGTTAAGGGAAAGGGCGCTAAGGCAAGGATTCACACGATAGCGTGACCTTGCTGATAAAGCGATAAAATTATCGCCGCTTTTCGACCGAAAACGGACGCAAAAGCGGCGATAATTTTATAGCGCTGCCTTGATGATATGCCCCCAAGTGCCGACTCCCGAACCCTTGTCCCCCGGTGTTCCGTGCATGGAACGGGGAATGCCACAGCCAGAGCATTCCACGCCCGCAGCACGAGACAAACCTCACACACCCCTCTACCTTCGTGATCAAACGAAATGTGACATAACCTATATAACAGTAAACCAAGAGTTAAAAAGGTTATAAGGCTGCCACGAAGGAACAGGAACTAGGCAGTAGCACTTACACAAAAATGAAAGATAACATAGCGTACGTAGCAGAAAAATAAAGAATAATTGTCCTATTACATTTTTTCTTTCTATCCTGCGAAATAAATGAATAAGCAAGAGCTCATTCTTCAAAATATGGAGGAACCAGCAATAACAAATATCAAAAAAGAACATGCATGATTATTTCATAATATAATCCTTGAACTTCACAGGACAGGTTCTAATTCTCTGTGAATACGTAGGTAGGCGCTGGTCACACTCGATTCACACTCATCTGCTCCCTCACCCATCCTCTCACACACATATGTGGATTTAGAGCCAGAAACGAATGAAACAAAACTTTTGTTCCATCCTTGAGGATTATGCAGCAGGGTTTTCGAGAAAATAAAACCTGCTCAGATTGAACCCTCAGTAACATTTACTAACTGTGTGCAGTGAAAATAATACGAAAAAAGCTTAACATGAGGGACAATGCTACTGCGCAAGCGCGTACTAAAGTACTAAGAGTAGGCCGCAAATGCTTCTTGACTAACAAAAACAAAAGGGACTAATGCTGCTTATGTGCATTTTATTAATGCCTGCTAGGAAATGATAAATACTAATAGGGGTTGCGCAGGGGTAGCTGCCGCATTGGGTTGGTGCGTAAATAAAAAACATTATAAGAGAATAATAATGTCTGTGTTTGTTTTCCTAGACGCATTACTTACTATTCTGCATGACAAGTAATGGGTTAAAGTGCAGTCAGGATCAGAAATACATTAAATAATGGAAAATGAGCAGGAAGAAGAGAGTGGAACAATATATTGTCCTTTAAGCCCTGAGTGTCTGCCAAAATCAGTATAAAAGAACAATGCAACAAACAGAGGGAAGCTTCCTCTGCAGAGAGGTGCTCAGCATGAAAGATATACAGTGATCGCAGCATTTTGCCAGAGAAGAGGAAGAAAATGACGATAGGAATTGTATTTCCTGGAGTGGAATCATAGGTCATAGATTTATTGAAAACAAAGGGACATTTAGAGAGGCTGTCATGCTGAAAGTGGTGTGACCATACACCCCCTACCTTAACCAATCAAATGTGAAGAAAACCTGTAGTTTGTTACATGTGAGGGTTGGACATTTGGGTTTTAGGGTATAATTGAGGTGTCTGGTGGGAGGAGTTTTAGGATTGCTCTGTTGGGAGATCGTCGCTGTCTTCGGTTTGCTGTCCTGTTCCTTTTTCCTGACTTAGTCTTTGCCTCTTCAAAATCTTCTTTAGGGACATTTGCTGCTCTCATGGCCAGAGAGTAAATTTCCTATTTTCTATTTGGGTTAGTATAGACTGAAAACTGAATTTGCATAATCATTTGCAAATGTATTTTGTCTCTGAATCTTTTGTCTCTTCGCCTATCCACTTCTTTATACATTGTCATTCATATGAATTTGTCATTTTTTCTTCTGATTTATGTTCACCATGTGAGGATCTATGATTCATGCTGTGTGTCTGTATAAAGAGCATTTACTTCACATTATTTAGATAAACTTTATAAATTTACCAACGAGTCTGTCTTTATTAAGAGTGATTTATTTAGAGAATTATTTTGCCAAATGTAATCAACTATATAAAGATTTCACCCAACTTTTGGTAAACTAGAATGTGAGATTGAATGATTGAAGATTAGTAAGTTTGGTATAGTCGTTGAAAATATACTGAAACCCAGCGTGAAGGGACTTTGTTGGGTAATGGATATTGGGCCTAGTCATTTGAAGAAAACAATTCCTGAATCTCTGGATCAAGGACATCACATTCCTCTTCACGTCCTTCACCTGCACAGTCCTCGAGAACCGGGATAAACCTTTCTGGACACAACCAGGTTTCTTGATCCTAACTCAATCATCTGGTTTGACAATTAGACTGCCACAATCCTTGTCCACAGTACTATACTTCCTCTGCACTTCACGTATCAAATTAACAGCGCCACTCATCTTCACAACATCAACACCTTACTGGTCCATCCATTCTTAATTCAATTTCGTCCCAGCAACCCTGTGCCTTAAGGAGGTGAAAAGTGACATTCCAGTGCTTACACGAGGTGTGGTCCGCAAAGCCCAAATCATATTCTTCATAGCAGACTTCCATTCCAGCCCATTCAGCAATTACAACTGATCTTTAATGATTCGATTCAATCTCTCAAATAGTCCTTTACTGTGGGTATAGTATAATGGTGTTCTGAGGTGTTTAATGTGGTCCACTTTTAAAAACTCTTCAATTTCTTTCGATACTATCTGGGTGCCAATATCGATGATCAGTTCTTCAGGATATCCTTCGCTCAATAACACCTCATTGAGAAAATCAATGACCATGCGAGAATTCACTTTGAGAACAAATTTGATCTCAGGCCACTTGGTAAAATAGTCAATCAATACACAAGCATATTTTGGTGTGCTCCCCAAAACACCAAACGGTCCAGGAATGTCAAAAGACTGTTTATACCATGTCGAACTCACCATGGTTATGGGGGTAATGGGACTAGAACAAGTCACCTGATTCTTGTTGTAACCGATGCATGCACTACACTCACAAACATGGAGTTCTAAAGCCCTATCACCCCCCTCCCGGCCACCCAAAATTCTCAAGTATTCTGCGGTTCATGGCAAGGATGTCTCTAGTTGACAGATACGTATATCGAAGATCTCGATATTAGGGCAATCGTAAGCTCTGAGTAATTTATGGCATTTCTGACTGACATCGCAACAAGGCGGATTGTGCCATAATAACGATCATAGAGCGCAGACTACTCAGGCCTGCATGGCACCTAAAAGTAATATGACTCTTTTTCCTTACAGGTTTTTAAATTATCTGTTGCATGATTATCACAGTAACTTCATCAGGTAAAAATTTGAGTAACCCTTTATGAGTTTGGGGATAGCTTTCTGAGAACTTTGGAGTGACTATGTTTCTCCTTCTCTCTTCTTTTCTTCCGTGCAATAGCTTATTTCGCCGCACATTTATAAATAACGGCGGAGACCTTTATTTCTAGGATCCATACCCCCAATCACGGCCCATCAGCTGGTGGTATTGATGTACTAGTCTATTTATTTTTGGTAAGCCTGCCTAGGTTCTTTATTATACTTGGGCATATTTCACAAAAACAAATCATGTGTAATGCTCTTTTGTAAATTTTCCCTATAGATTCTGTTCTATGATCAATAATATATCGGTGGCACCAACGAACCCAACTAATATTATTTTATTTTAAGGTACATATAAGTACGTTGGGCATATCTTGCAGTGAATATGTGTCTTGGAGTTATTGTTGAGGACAATCCTTCTCTTTATTTATTTTTACTCCAAAGGTTTTTACTACAATCCAAATATTATGAGGGACATCGTCAACCCTTCATTTAAGCACATTGCGTCTTCAAATGTCTAGTGAAATTGAATCATAGCAACTTCCTATTTTTGGTATGTTTGAAAAAAATGGTTTTGTTCGTTTAGACCAAGATGGATCATGGGCAGTGCTTAAATTGTTATGTGATGTTATGTTTGTTTAGTACAATTTAAAAAAATATATCGCCCCTAGGGGCTATGTGTATGAATATTAATTTTAATGCTTTGGAATTTAAATGACTGAGACATATATGTTTAAGTAGAGTCATGTGCATAATAAAACTGTGCAGTCTGTTTAGGTGGAATAAGATGATGTCAAGTGATATTACTAACTCACCAAAACGCAGCGTCGACTTTTCTGTTTTCTTGTGATATATATGATTGTGAATTATATTTTGATATGGAATGTTTTTAATCTTGACTGTGCATTTTTATGGAATACATTTTATATGTCCTATTTAACGTGTTATTAGTTTTATATGTGGCACTGACTTTGTGTTGTTGAATGCTATTTGACTGTATGTACTTTGACTTCACTTTAAATATCATCATTGTGTAAATTACCCTAGATCCAAAGTAGTTTTGATACTGTTTAGGGACCTTTTGTTTTTGTCTATGTACCCACCATGTCCCTATTCTAAATACAAGGGTATCTCCCCTGTTTTTCTTTACTTTAAAGGATGTCTATATGGCCTTCATGAACTAAAGTTAGAACTCTGTTTGGCCACAAGGATGGAATTACTAACAACCCACACCTGCGCAGATCACCATTCACTCTAGCAACAATTCATCAAAAACCCTCAAATAAGGAGTTCAACTCTCTTGAATGTCTTTTGAAGATGGCCAGTGACTGGTAATAAACTTCATTACACATTGTATCTTGTTGTCACTGGCTAAAACTTCCATCCACTCCTCTGCCAAAAAGGCACCATTCATGGCAGCATCAATGGAACTCACTACACACACCATGTCCAAGTCATCTTCTACCTCTGGCTGGAATCCAGATTGTCTTAACTGTAACCTTGAGAAACAATCAACAAACACTTTCTTTGTACCTGCTATATTCTTTACACTGTACTGGAACTTCTGAAATCTATATTGCCGTTTTGCAATACGGGGGTAGCCCTACCTCCCCCACTAGTGTTAAAATAGGTCAACCAAGGGCTTATGATCAGTTCTTAAGATAAAACCTTTTCCCTGCACAAATTTTCTGAAATCCGGCACACCACACCACAAACCAAGTGCTTCCTTCTCTATTGTAGAATAAGTGGATTCAGCACCTCTCAAGGCCCTTGAAGCGAACGTGATGATTTCTTCAACACCCTTGCTCTGCCTTTGCATAAACACAGCTCCTAGGCCTGCATTGCTGGCATCAGTAGAAATTATACAGGTGTCATTGGTATCAAACGGTTCCTTCTTTAGCAACTCCCTTAAGCATGGCATTTTACTTGCAAAATTCCCCACAAACATGGCTTAATAGTCTATTAATCCCCAAAAAGATCTAGGTTTGTTATTGTTGACAGGTTTGGGAGCCTTCTCAATGGCTTCTAGGATTTTGACCTTGGGCTCCATCTCATTTTGTGACACATGATGTCCTTAATAAACAAGACCCTCATGTGAATTTGCATTTATCTTTCTTCAATGTCAACCCACTGGAACTCAAAATGTGAAGCACACACTTCAACCTTTGGTCATGTTCACATTTATCCATACCATACATCAAGATATCATGTTGGAAATATGTCACACCTGGTTGGTCTTTAAACAGTTTGCCCATTATCCTTTGGAAAACAGCTGAAGCAGATGCTAATATAAATGGCGTCCTGACAGAGCAGTAACCCCCTTCGGGAGTGACAAAAGGTGTGAGGCTTCTCAAGTCTTGGCACAACTCCACTTGTGGTAAGCAGCTGAAATATCCAGCGATGTGAAATATGCCATCCCCCCTTAAGATTGCAAACGTTTAATTAATATTGATGAATGGCTGGTGATCAACCCAGATGTTAGCATGCAAACGACTTAGATCTCCACACAAACTCAAAGACTTGTAAACCTTGCCTGCTAATACTACAGGACACAACCATTCCAAACTTTCAATAGGTTCAAAGATACCTACATCACACAGCTTCTTAAGTTCAGATTTTAGTTCTTTCCGCAGGCTCAATTGTGCCCAGCACACTTTGTGCACAACTGCATGGGCAGGAAAACCTTTCAACATAGCCACATTTTAGTTGAATACACCAGGGTACTCCTTTGTTCACTCACTCTCTTCAAAAATTTACCCAGAGACACATTACTTGAATCACACAATCTTCCCCTAGAAATGACCATGTCAGGGTGATTTGGATCCAATATAATGTCTAGTTCACCTCATTCATTCCAACCCAACAGATTGGAGCCTTCACTCACAACATACGCCGGTGCATTGGTGTAATTGACCTCAAATGCTAACTTACCTTCAAATTTACCCTCAACTTCCATTTTTTCTTCCATACGCAAATATTTTAATGTGCAAGGCATATAATAGCACACCTTGAAATCCTTCAAAATCCTTCACATTCATAAGTGTGAACAGAGACCATGAATCTGCCATAAGTTTAATTACTTTCCCATTTAGCACAATTCCACATTCGGGAGGTTTCGTTTTCCAACACCCATTCATAACAGATATCTCTATAGTTTCACTGTGCTCTGGAGACATGACTATTAATGTACAATTGTCATCATACCCAGTTAAGTAACTCTCTAATGATTCTACCACCCACTGAACTTTTCTGCTTCAATCTTGGATTAGACTTACACACTCGTGCAAACTGTCCTTTCCTGCGACACCTAAAACAGGTTTGGTTAAGAGTGCCACAAGATTTCGCATTGCTCAAGTGAGATCTGCTGTCACATCGGAAACATACTGCTTCATTCCTGTCATGGCTGGACCTGTTGCTCGCCAATTAAGTGGAGGTGTTCCCAGGGCTACTAACAATGGTGTGGGAGCTGGCATTTTATCCATAGTTTGGTCTAACCTGGGTGAGTTGCTGCCACCAATATCACCATTAACAAACACAATTCTACTATACTGTTATAAATATTTTATTTATTTTTATTTTTGGAGTTTTATATAGCGCTTACAAGACCCGGGGCTATCAGAGCACTTTACAACATACATGCATAGAAAACTTAAGCATTAGAGTACAGTAAGTATCATTTAGGATATTGGGGACCAAAAAGATCGAGGTCATTGGCCAGATGCATAGAGATGACGGTTGAGGAGAAATTCTTTTAGTTGTCTCTTGAAGATCGTGAAGGAGGGATTGTTCCTGATGTGGGTAGGGAGAGAGTTCCAGATTTTTGCAGCATTCCCAGAGAAAGTGCAGGAGAGGGCTTTTTGTTTATGTCTTTTTGGGGGGATTAAGAGGAACAAGTTGGAGCTTCTTAGGTTTCTTGATTGCCCAGCTTTTGTGAGTTTGGCAGCGAGGTAGTCCGGTTTGCCTGTGTGCAAGGCTTTATGGGTGAGACCAGCAGTTTTGATGGCGCAGCGTGCTTCGATGGGTAGACATTTTAGGGCCTGTACCGCAGGGGTGATGTGGTCGTATTTCTTGGTATCTGAGACCATTCTTGCTGCTGCGTTTAAGGTGGCTCTCGTGGGGGCTGTGTGTATTTTAACTGTCCCGGTTAGTGTGGCATTTCCATAGTCAAGTCTGGGCAGAACTAGAGATTGGGTTGCAATGTTTAGGTCATTCGGGGGTATGAAAGGTTTGATTTTGTTGAGGAGTTTTAGGTTGTAGAGGGAGCCTTTTGCTGTGGATTTGATGTGGGAGCTCATGTTGAGGCTTGGGTCAAGAGAGATCCCTAGTGATTTGAATGAGTTTGCTGGAGTGAGTTTGCAGTTTAGGGAGTCAAGGTTGTTCCATTCTTGGATCTGAGGGGGTTGTTCGTGATTGGAGAAGACAAGGATTTCGTTTTTTTCTTGGTTGAGTTTGAGGTGGTTGAGCGTTAGCCAATTTTCTACTTTTGAAAGATTGGAGTTGAGGCGGAGGATGTCATTGAGGGAGGAGATCTTGAGGTACAGCTGGGTGTCGTCAGCATAGAGGTGGTAGGCAATGCTTGCTTGTTTTAGAATGGTAGTGAGCGGTTCCATGTAAATGTTGAAGAGTGTGGGGGAGAGGACTGAGCCTTGAGGGACACCTCGAGTTGAGAGGGAGGTGTTGGACATTGAGTTTTTGATTTTTATGAATTGGGAGCGGTTGTGTAGAAATGAGGAGAACCATTTTAGGACATTGCCATCTGCTCCGACACATTTTTGAGGGCGTCTAAGAGTAGGTTGTGATCAACCATGTCAAAAGCAGCTGATAGGTCGAGTAGGACAAGTAGGCAGCATCTGTTGGAGTCAAGGGAGTTGTGAATGTCGTCCGTGATGCTCAGTATAGCGGTTTCTGTGCTGCATCCCTTCCTGAACCCGGATTGGCGTGAGTCAAGTAGGGTGTTAGATTCCAGGTGTTGGTTCAGTTGGGAGAGAACACATTTCTCCAGGATTTTGGCTAGGAAAGGAAGGTTGGTGATGGCCCTAAAGTTTTTGAGGTCATTTGGGTCAGCATCCGTTTCTTTTGAGACGGGGGTTGACTTGGCCTTGTTTGAGGCAGTCGGCCATCAGTCCGTTGACTAGGGAGCTGTTGATAATCTTTGTCCACAGTGGGGTTAGGGTAAGGTTGAGGTTCTTAGCTAAGGAGGCGGGTAGAGGGTCTGCGTAGTGGTTGGAGGGTTTGGAGTTGGCAATCACATTGGAAATGTCGTCTTCGGAGAGAGGATTGAAGTCTTTCCACCGCTTGGGGGAGGAATAGTTGTTCCATCTTACAATAATTAGATTTTGCTAAACATGCTTTGTGAAAGATAATTGCAGTGGCAAAATGTGTCCACTGGTTCTAGGATGGGAAGCCTAAACACTTTCGCAAATTAAGTTGGCTGCCAAATGAAAGTCTCTGTTTCTGCAATCAGTTGGGCACAAATAAAAAAAAATGCCCCAAACCAAAATGGCGGCCAAAATGTAAATGGCTATTTCTATAAAAGGTTGGGCACACCTTGTTCACTGGTTGCCTTGGAAATGTGTCCCAATGTATGGAGACTTCCCCAAAAGGGCTGCTGATGTGGTCACATAGCACGTGTGTCTGGTGGCGAAGGCGTTATTAGGGATATCCCTTGCACTGTGTTACTCTAAAAACTATGGGGCTGCACAGCGCAAGAGAGGGAAAGCATTGTAACTCATTTCACCTTGAGGCAACCCCCCTGGGTTTGCCTGTCACGCCGACTGCCTTCTACTAGGACTACTGTTTTCCTTTTCATCTAGTGCAAGAAATGGGTTTTTACAAAAGTGTTCTTGAGAAAACATTTATTTGAAAATGAGTGTTATTCTCAGTTGCTGTCTGTTTATGTGAAACACTTTTTTTACCCTCTTTTGCTCTATTTATATACATTTGTATTAAAAAAAACATACACCTTCTTACACCCCTTTCTTTTGTTTTTCCTTTTTGAGAAGTTAGTTTTAAATTGTTATAATCAAAATGTATAATTCATTTACAAGAGGTCAATAATAGGAGCTTTCACATTTCATTGTGTACAATTGAATAACTTAGCATTAAAAAAATTCCCCTATAAACGTTCTGAAAGTGACATTTTTTTAATTGTAATTTAAAATACGATTTCACCATAATTTAAAATTTTTATTTGGGATTCCAGAGACAACAAACTTTTAAATTGTAATAAGGTAATCCCAATGTTATCCTAGATATAGGCCTTGTAGTACTGAAAAACAAATGTACTAGTGTTTCACTTTGAGGAGATGTAAAACTTAAAATTACATATCTTGCTTTTTAAATACACTGCACTCTACCCTTGGGCTGTCCATGGCCCACTCGGGGGTGACCTAAATGTATAAAAAATGAAGATTTGGGCCTTGCAAGAGGTTTATCATGACCGGTCGATATGGCTGTTTTAAAACAGCACACACATGCTCTGTAATGGCAGGCATGAGACATTTTTCAAGGGTTACTTAAGAGGGTGTCACAATCTGTGCTGCAGGCCCAATAATAGCATTTCTTTTTCAGGCTCTGGGCATCTGTGGTGCACTTTACCAGGGACTTATAAGTATATTAAATGTGCCAATTGGGGATAAGCCAATGTTATTAAGTTTTAGGGAATTAGCACAAGCACTTTAGCACTGGTTAGCAGTAGTAAAGTATGCAAAATCCTAAGGCCAAACAAAAACAAAGCCAGCACAAATAGGAGATCTGAAACCAAAACGTCATGGGAAACCACACGAGGATGCCTGGTCTAACAATGGAGTTAAATTATCCCCTTAACTGCTGGGCCTTCCCCCATCCTCAGTGCTGAGCCCTTTTTGGCTATTTAGGGTACTTCGTACTCAGTGCTCCATAAACCTTTTTCTACTTAAGGTATGCACAAATGCGATGCAGCGCGCGCAACAAAATTCTTTTTTTTTTTCAGCACTTACCTGCCATCGTCCGTATGCCGCATTTTACAGCCCTCCACCGTGCACCTCCCCCGCCCCACGTCACCGCCCGGTGGCAACCCCTATACGGGCCGTGGCTGGAAACTAGTGTGAAACCCATGGGTGATCCAGGAAATCTATATATTTCTGAAAAATAGACAAGATTGTAAATTCAGCAAGGGGTCATATGTGAAATATCCCTCAATGTTTTCCAAATAAACTAACTGTTAAAATTAATAAATATTGAAAATGTGTAGGAAAAATGGCCATTTGTAACAACGTTTTCATCTGTAACTTTTTCTCACAATGGCCAATTTACAAAAGCTATATACCATTACACTCGCTTCACTCTTTTGGTTGTAGGGATATATAGGATTTGTAGGGTTTTCAAGAACCCAAGGTACCCAGAGTTAGCAAATGAGCTGCAGTGTGCAATTGTTTTTCATTGTGTATTGACCAATTCAGATGGTGAAATATGTAGAGTGAAAAATGGGTACAAAGCAAACCTATGTATTTCTGAAATGGGCACAAGCAGGGGTTATTCGCACATCTCTGAATTTGCCAGTACCTGTACTAGCATATGATTGAGAAGGTATTTTTTTTTTAAATGTCTTCTTTCTAGTACACTGACTCACATTTGAAAGGCACAAATGCAGTGTAATCCAATTGCCAACAACAAATGTTCTGCTATTCTATGCTCCCAAATGTCATCCGAATCAAACAGTACGACACTTGTGTGGGTAGGCCAAGTGCCCGTGACAGGAAACTGCACAAAACACAACATGTATACATCACATTTTCACACTAAAAAGTGAACCCTTGCTCAGGCAGCACCTTGGGAAACCTGTACATTTTTTAAAACTGTGTGCCTCATTTATAAGGCGCCTTGCGCTGCTGGAACCTCACTATCTGTGACATTCCATCTTGCAGGAGCCTGTATGAGATTTATCAGGCAGCACTAAGCTACTTTTTTTTGCTTAATGATGCCTGATAAATATCGTTCCCTTTAATGCAGTTTTCTGCGTTGAAGGGGCGTGCAATGGGTGTTGCTGGAGGAGTTTCCAGCAACATCCAGGGCTTTTTATCACTGCCACAGATTTATGAGAAATCGTAAATCTTAGGCAGCACCAAAAACGTATGCCTCCCCATGGGAAGCATAAGGGAGGCACACCAAGGTGAAATATCTCCTCTTGTGACTGTTTTTGTGCAGGAAGGTTTCCCTTCCTGCACAAAATCAATCATCCCATCAATGCAGGCACCCTTGCAACATGGTGTAAAGGTGCCTGCATTAGCGCACAGCAGCATATTGTGTGTCGGCGCAGGAGAAAAGGACAGGAATGTGCAGTATCTGATAGATGTGGTGTATTACTCCTCTTTTCTATTGCTGTATGGCAGAGCAGCAGAAACGCCTGCGGCACTGACCTAATAAATGAGGCCCTAAACACCTAGGGGAATTCAGGGTGGTCTTACTTGTGTAGCTCTCAATAGGTTTTTACCCTGATCCCTTGCAAACCTCGAACTTTGTCAAAAAAACACATTTCCCCCACATTTCTGTGCTGGAAAGCTCTGGAATCTGCGGGGAGCCACAAACTAATTTCTACCCAGCATTCCTGTAAGTCTCCTGATAACAATTGCACCTCACTTGCATGGTAAGGCCTAATGCCCATGACAGGAAACAGGCCAAAACGCAACGTGGGTACATCACATTTTTCCACTGAAAATGTCCATTTTTTGGGAATGTGCCTAGTTGTGGATTTTGGACCCTAGTTCAGCCGGCACCTAGGGAAACATAGCAAACCTGTACATTTATGAAAACTAGACCCCCAGGCAAATCCAGGATGGGGTGACTGGCATGACTCTCACCAGGTTCTGTTACCCAGATTCCCTTGCAAACCTCAAACTTTGACTAAAAAAACACATTTTCGTCACATTTCTGTGATGGAAAGTTCTGGAATCTGCGGGGAGCCACAAACTTCCTTCCACTCAGAATTTCCTCAAGTCTACCAATAAGAATAGTAGTTCGCTAATGTGGGTAGACATAGTGCCAGACAGGAAATGGCCTAAAATGCAGTACAAATATATCATATTTTTCGATTCAAATCTAACCCTTTTTTGAAAAGTGGGTAACTGTGGGCTCTGGGGTCTAGCCCAGCCAGCACATAGGAAATCTAGCAAATTTGCAAATTTTTGAAAATTAGACAACTGGGGTAATCCTGGGTTGGGTAACTTGCCTGGCTCTCGCAGCGTTTTAACCAGAATCTCTTGCAAACCTTAACATTTGACAAAACAAACACATTTTCCTTACATTTCTATGATGGAAAGTTCTGGAATCTGTGGTCAGCCACAAACTAACCTCCACCCAGCATTCCCGTAAGTCTCCTGATAAAAATGGTACCTCACTTGCATGCTTAGAATGGAAGTTACCCACAAACAGATACGACTTTGACTCATTATTTCATGGAAAACACTCCTACCATATCCTGAACATTTACAAATTGGGGTACCAAGGGTCTAAACCCCATTGAAGTGAATAACCACCCAATATTTAAGGGGTTAGAATTGACTGGAAGAGTACTCTGGACCTGTTATTCTCGTTACTGATCACTTGCATGGTTAGGCCTAGTGCCAGTAACAGGAAACAGCCCAAAACGCAACGTGGCTACATCACATATTCCCACTCAAAACTGATCCTTTTCTTGCAAGGTGGGTAGTTGTGTATTTTGGGGCCTAGCTTAACCAGCACCCCATGAAACTTAGCAAACGTGCACATTTGTAAAACTAGACACCTAGCGAAATCCAGGATGGAGTGACTTGGTTGGCTCTCACTACGTTTTTTGACCCTGAATCCCTTGCAAACTTCAATTTTTGTAAAAAAAAACAAAAAAAAAACATTTTCCTCTCATTGCTGTGATGGAAAGTTCTGGAATCTGCGGGGAACCCCAAACTTCCTTCTGCCCAGCTTTTTTCCGAGTCTCCCAATAAAATGGTACCTCACTTGTGTGGTAGGCCTAGTGCCCAACAGAGCAAATGGCCCAAAATGCAACATGGATACATCACATTTTTACACTCAATCAACATTGTCAGCTGTGAGTCATGGGCCATAGCTCAGCCAACACCTAGGGAAACCTAGAAAACATGCACATGTTGTAAACAAGACACCTTTGGAAATCCAGGGTGGGGTGCCTTGCATGCTTCTTAGCAGGTTTTTGTTACCCAGAATCCCTTGTAAACCCCAAACTTTGACTACAAAACACACAATGTCCTCATATCTTTGTGATGGAAAGTTCTGGAATCTTCAGGAGCCACAATCTTCCTTCCAGCCAGCATTCCCCCATCCCATGGGCTAATGTTTAAACTTAGGGGGGTATCAGGCAGGTCCAGGCAAGTCCAGTTGCAACATGTTAACTGTAGCTCAGAACAGGAGGTCTGATAGCTCACCCTTGAAGTCAAATTAGCTTGGGATAAGGGGGTGCAGGTCAAGTTGTCCTTCTCAGCAAACAGGACAGGCCCAAGCAGCAGAGCAGCAGGATGATTATTCTTTCTTTAGTATCCACAGGTCCAAGAGTATACTCAAGAATGGGTCTGAGGGTGCCATTTTTGTACCTCGTGCCCCCTTTGAAGTGGGAGAACTTCTGGAGTTTTCCTCTTGCAGAAGTGTCCAGGGCTTTTTGCTTACCTGCCCAGGTACCAGTCTGTCTGCAGGCACAATAGGCTAGCGCGAAGTCCTTTGTGTGTGATATGAGTGCTTTTAAAGTGCAAGTGTAGTAGGTGACTGCTCTTCCCATTATCAAGTCAGGATGGGCCATTCTGCCAACACCCAGACTCTCTATTATATGCTGTCCGGGAGAAATATGCAAATGCCAACTGCCAACTACACCAAGTCCTGTCAACCAGGAAACGGTGCCCACACCAAATGGTTAGGATAAGAAAATGCCAACTTTCTAAAAGTGGCATTGTCAGAATTGTGACATAACATTTGACTTTACCGTTAAAGAGGGTTTAAAATTAGAATTCCTAAGGCACCAAACATGGCATTCCTACTTGTTCACAAAAAAAAGTTATCACTTATTATATGTAATAGGGTACCTAATGTTATCCTACTGGACAGGTAAGTTTTCCAGCAGTGAAAAAAATACTTTAGGAATTCCTCACTACCAGTACATGTAAAACTTAAAAATACATGTTCAAATTTTTAATATACATTGCACCCTGCCCTATAGGTTGTTTAGGGCCTACCCTAAAGGTGACATATATATTCCAAAGGAAGATGTAGGCCTGGCAAAAAGTCTATTTTACCAGGTAGAAATAGCAGATTAAAACTGCACACACAGGCTGCATTGGAAGGCCTGGGACATGTTTTAAAAGGTTACTTAAGTGGTACCACAGTCAGTGCTGCATGCCCACTAGTAGCATTTAATCTACAGCCCTTGGGTACCAGTAGCGCCACTTTACTGGGGACTTACAAGCAAGTTAAATGTGCCATTTAGGTGTAAAGCTCTTTCTTTCTATCTGCATTCTGGCCTCACCTGGGCTTGATTATTAACGCCACTGCTGCCACTGCTGACAGGACCCGGTTTCCTTCCCGGTGGGGAGCCGCGTGAAAAGCGGACTTCATTTCCCGGCATCCCTGGGGGCACGCACACCAAACCGGATGCTAGACGCACCAGGAGGTGCTTAAGCCAACGCCAGGGCTCCCGCAGCACGGGACATTTCTCCTATTATCAAGAATGTCGCTAACCCTGTTAGAGACAAAAAAAGCAGCGCTAACCGCGGTTAACGCTGCTTTTTTACGTCTGCTAATTTTCAGACTTAGCCATGATATCCTATGGAAGGAGGATATCATGGCTAAGTTTGCCTGTCCCTATCAACAAGGTAACGTGTGATTATCGCTGGGTTTCCAGCGATAATCTCACGTTAGCCTGTTAGCGTGTAGATTTTTATCGCTATTGAGATAAGCGTTGCTAATAGCACGCTATCTCAGCGATAAAAATTCACGCTAGCCGGCGATAATTATCCTCACGCTAAGAGCGCTGAGCGATAATTATCGCCGGTTGTTGTTGATATGCCCCTTAGTCTTTTCTTTTGAGCGTTACCTTCTCTCACGGGTTGCTAGGCAACTGACTTGTTGATCTGTTTTGCAGGAAGTTTGCAGGAAGTTTGGTGATGACCTCCCGGAAGCGGAAGACGCCACCACCAGAATTCCGAAGGTAAGAATCTCCGGGATGTCAAAGAGTCGGGCGGGTTCCTGGATTCAAGGCGGGAGTCCAAATCTGACAGGAGACGGAGTCAGGTAAGTGAAGCGCACAGGAAGCGAAGCACTGAATCGAGGCGGGTGGGGTTTAAATAGGGCTGAGCGCACATGGTTCTGGAGACCAGTAAAACGTGCTCTGAGGATGATTTGCATAACTCGTGTACCGGCACGGTGGTTTACAAACGTGTTGAAAGCAATTAGCAACGTGCCTTAGTAAGTCTTGTGGAAAGATAGTTTTGGTGATTCAAACATAAAACAAGCAAACATTGGCAAATGAAACACAATATGCTGTTTTCTAGCAACTGTAAAAGAACACAATGACTCCTTGACTTTCATAATTACCGGAACAAGATTGTAGAAAACACATCCTTGCATAATGTGACAGAATATAAAGGTAACACATGAAACTCAGTACTAAATATATTTCAGAAGCACTATAATCAGAGCGAGTTCCAGGTTTTCGTATCAGTTTCCCCCCCCCAGAGGTCGTCTTACTGGGCGGGGTTTTTCTGGGTGCAAAGCATGGAAGGCCCTTATGAGGTGAGGGGCATGAACATTTTTGTCTGGTTCACAGGACCGTTCCGACACATCATACCCCTTCCAATCAATCAAATAATACAGCTTACCACAAATTCTTTTTGAATCCATTATGCGGTTAACCTCATATTCGACGTGATCACCAACTATGACTGGTGGTGGTGGGTTCTCCTGTCGAGTGGAGGGATCATGAGGCTTTAATAACGAAACATGGAACACAGGGTGAATACTGAAATCTTTAGGTAGGGTTAGTTTATTTATTTATTTAGAAAGTTTTATAGAGCGCGAACAAGATCCTTGCGGATATCAGAGCGCTTTACATAACAGCTGGATGTAAGTAGAACAATACAAAATATTCAGGTAGACAATCATATAAAAGCATAGTTGGTGCACATAAAGTAGGAGGATTAAAGCATGGTGCTGTCTATTATAACAGGAAACAAGAGAACTCAGGTCTGAGGAGATAGAGCTCATGTAAATTTAGCCATGAGAAACGCTTTGACTTCTTTTTTGAAAGAGGCGGACGAGGCGTTCCGTCTGGTTGCGGGAGGCAGAGCGTTCCAAATTCTGGGCGCCATCCCTGAGAAGGATCGATTATAAGTTTTCTTTTTGTTGAACCTTTGGGGTTTCAGTAGAAGGATTTCAGCAGTCCTGGAGGACCTTAAACCCCCAGAGATTGTCAGTTTCTGCGCGAGGTAGCTGGGAGAGCTGTGGTGTAAGGCTTTATGGGTCATGCACACCACTTTTAGGTGGATTCTAGCTTCGAAAGGAAGCCAATTTAGGGATTTTAAGTCCGGGGAAATGTGTGCAGTTCTTTTCGAGCCGGTGATGAGTCTAGCTGCAGCATTGATCGACGCTCTTAAGGGTGCTGTTGCAGCTTTTGGAAGGCCACACAGGGAGACACTTCCGTAGTCAACACAAGGGATAACTAGCGCTTGTACTGCTAACTTGAGGTCCTCGACTGGCAGAAAGGGTTTCAGTTTCCTTAGGGTACTTATCTGGAAGTTAGCTCTCTTAGTAGCGTTACTGGTGTGTTTTTGCATCATGAGGTTGTTGTCGAGAGTGATCACCAAGGATTTTGCTGAGTCCACGATAGTTGGTTGTACGTTGAACGCGGTGAGCTGTTTGATCAAGTCATGCATTAAAGGGATCTTGGCCGGTGGTGCTATGAGGAGGAATTCTGTTTTTAATGCGTTCAGTTTGAGATGGTTTTCTGATAACCAAGACTGGGTGATCATGAGTGTGGAGTTGAGCAAATTAATGTCTTCGATGGAATTGATCTTAAGGTATAGTTGTGTGTCGTCCGCATACATATGAAATTGCACATTGGATGTTTGCAGGATTTCAGTGAGAGGTTCAATGAACAAGTTAAATAGGGATGGTGAAAGTGCAGACCCTTGCGGCACCCCCAGAGATACAGGAGAGGGATTGGAGAGCGCGTTGTTAACCTTGAATTTTAGTGTACGGTTATGCAGGAAGGATGCAAACCATTCTAGCACTGTGCCAGACATACCCATCCTATGCTCCAGTAGATCTAATAGTTTCTGGTGTTTGACAGTATCAAAGGCTGATGAGAGGTCTAGTAGGATGAGTAAGCACGCACCATTCTGGTCAAGGATTTGTTGCGCGTCATCAAGAATGTGTGTCATGGCCGATTCAGTGCTGTGACCCGCTCTGAAGCCTGATTGGTGTTTATTTAGTAGGTTGAAGTGATCTATGTGATTGGTCAGTTGTTGGAGAACACATTTTTCCAACAATTTGGCCAAGGTTGGGATATTGGTAATGGGGCGGTAGTTGTTAAGGTCGGTAGGGTCAGCAGTGAGTTTCTTTAGAATAGGTGAGACTTGGCCTACTTTGAGGGAGTCCGGGATACAGCCTTGTTGGAGTGAGCTGTTAAACAGGATTCAGGATTTTCTCGATAGGGTAAGGACCTATAAATCTGGGTTTTAACTTTCTTGGGCCATCCATTTGAATATTTCTTGTTGACAACCATACTAGGTCTCTTATTTTGTAAGATGGTGTTTGGTTCCTATGTTTGTCAACTGTCAATTTCATTTTTAATTTGTTCTTAGCTAAACTTTGTTTGGCCTTTTCTTGATATTCTTGTAAAGTGTGAATTCGCTCAGTTACTGCTGGCATGACATCGAAAGTGTCAGGAAGGATGGTTTGTAGGCTTCGTGGATGCATACCGATAATAAAAAAGAAAGATGAACAACCTAGTGCAGCGTGATAACTGTTGTTGTAAGAAAATTCTGCCAAAGGCAAAGCTTCGTCCCAACTAGATGTTACTGTAGAAGTCAGACAACGTAGACTTTGCTCCAAATACTGGTTAACCCTTTCTGTCTGGCCGTCAGTCTGTGGGTGAAAAGCTGAGGAAAGTGCTATTTCAATGCCCAACCTATTGCACAAATTCAATTTAAATGAATTGGGGGGCCCTATCCGAAATAATCTTGGTGGGAAATCCATGTAGTTTTATAATCTGTTGTATAAAAATGTTACTAAATTCACTTGCAGATGGTAATTTATGTAATGGAATAAAATGTCCCATTTTGGATAGTTGATCTACTACTACTAATATTGTAGTAAAAGTGTGCGAGTCAGGTAGATCAGTAATGAAGTCTAAACTAATCGTGTGCCATGGGGATGGTGGAACAGGTAGTGGTTGCAAAAAAACAGTGGGAGGTTGGTGGGATGCTTTCTGCCTAGCACATACTGGACATGTTTTAATATAATATTTTACGTCCTGACTGATGTTATGGCACCAAAAATGTCTCAGACAGAGTTCCAAGGTTTTTTTTATTCCAGGGTGTCCTGCAGTACAGGAATCATGATTCCACTTTAGGATTTGTTGTCGTAATTCTCCCTGAGGAATGAACAATTTCTTATTGTGGAAAAAATAACCCTCATGTACCGAATTTTGTTTTTGAGAAAGCCACTCCTTTTGATTTAAGGACTGAGTCTTAGTTTTAACCTGAGTGAGAAAAGTGTCTACTTGTTATGTTGCTATTATTTTTTCTGGAGATACGATACTGGGTGGTTCAATCTTTAGCATAGTGTCCTGCTTTACCACAATAAAGGCAAAGATTTCCTTTTCTCCTACGATCCTTTTCTTCTGTTGAAAGAGGGCCTTTCAAAACCCCACTCTGCATTGGTTCAGGGTGAACATTTTTATCGTCTGTTTCTTTTTTCTCCATTTTAAAATGTAGAGCTCTAAAATCCCCTCTTGGTTTCTCACTCTTTCGCTTTCCCAATCTATGATCTAATTTTCTTATTAAATCAAGAAACTCTGTATAGTCATCAGGTAAGTTTACTATGGTGCCGATTCGGATCCTGTAAAACCCGGGTACAAATGGTCGTACGGAGCGTTTTCTCCGTCCGACTCGTACCCGGGAAAAACACCTTACAAACTCGCAAGTACGATTCGCACAGAAATTCCATTTCCATACAAAAGACCGACCGGCAAAAAAAATACATACAAATCTGATTCTGGACGGCGCATACGCGACGTCCGGACGGAGTCAGGCAGCGTTTTACAGACCAGCAAGTACGATTCGTGCCTACGTCACTCCGCTCGTAGCATTTTTACGGGAGCCAAAAACTGCTGGGAAATTGAGGACGACGCGAAGAAGGAGCACCGGTACGCGACGGAAACCGACGCTGACGCCGCAGAAGGTCAGAACAACCCCCAGGGGCAAAGGGGGGGGTGCAAGGGGCATGAAACATAACCCACACCCCACAAAAAACTAATATATCCTGCACATTAATTACCTCCATGGTCTGGTCACTTCGGGGGGCGTGTCCACCAATCCCACGTCCCGCCACAACGGAAGTGGACGTGGACGCGTACCGGTCACCACCACAATGGTGGTACGGGACGTACCCACGCCCCTCAGAGCGTGGGTACGGTCCGTACCACCATTGCAGTGGTGATGTAGGGGTACGCGTGTACGGCCCGTACCCACGCCCCCAGAGCGTGGGTACGGCCTGTACACGCGTATCCCTACGTCACCGCCACAATGGTGGTACGGCCCGTACCCACGCTCCCCAGAGCGTGGGTACGGGCCGTACCACGCGTAACCCTACGTCACCGCCACAATGGTGGTACGGCCCGTACCCATGCTTTGGGGGGCGTGGGTAAGGGCCGTACCACGCGTACCCCTACGTCACCGCCACAATGGTGGTACGGCCCGTACCCACGCCCCCCAGAGCGTGGGTACGAGCCGTACCACGCGTACCCCTATGTCACCACCACAATGGTGGTACGGCCCGTACCCACTCTCCCCAGAGCATGAGTACGGGCCGTACCACGCATACCCCTACGTCACCGCCACAATGGTGGTACGGCCCGTACCCATGCTCTGGGGGGCGTGGGTACTGGCCGTACCACGCGTACCACTACGTCACCGCCACTATGGTGGTACGGCCCGTACCCACGCCCCCAGAGCATGGGTATGGGCCGTACCACGCGTATCCCTACAGCCCCATTACATGATGTATACAAGGTGTACACACGCCACGGATGTAGGTGTACGGCTTGGTGCAGCACATCAGCTGTAGTTTGGGGGTGGTGTATGCCCAGGACAGCAGTGTACCACAGCAAGGGCGCAAGTGGGTGGGTGGGTGGTTGCAGAGGAATACCAGCAGTGGACAGGGACATGTGAGGGGTGGGTGCATATCACTACCAGCAGTGGACAGACATATGGGGGTGGGTGCAGAGGACTCCCAGCAGTGCCCAGACATATGAGGGGTGGGTGCAGAGGACACCCAGCAGTGCCCAGACATATGAGGGGTGGGTGCATATCACTACCAGCAGTGGACAGACATATGGGGGTGGGAGCAGATTACTCCCAGCAGTGCCCAGACATATGAGGGGTGGGTGCAGAGGACTCCCAGCAGTGGACAGACATATGAGTGGTGGGTGCAGAGGACTCCCAGCAGTTGACAGACATATGAGGGGTGGGTGCAGAGGACTCCCAGCAGTGGACAGAGACATGGGGGTGGGTGCAGAGGAATACCAGCAGTGGACAGGGACATGTGAGGGGTGGGTGCCCATCACTCCCAGCAGTGGACAGAGACATGGGGGTGGGTGCAGAGGAATACCAGCAGTGGACAGGGACATATGAAGGGTGGGTGCAGAGGACTCCCAGCAGTGGACAGACATATGAGGGGTGGGTGCAGAGGACTCCCAGCAGTTGACAGACATATGAGGGGTGGGTGCAGAGGACTCCCAGCAGTGGACAGAGACATGGGGGTGGGTGCAGAGGAATACCAGCAGTGGACAGGGACATGTGAGGGGTGGGTGCCCATCACTCCCAGCAGTGGACAGAGACATGGGGGTGGGTGCAGAGGACTCCCAGCAGTGGACAGAGACATGGGGGTGGGTGCAGAGGAATACCAGCAACGGACAGGGACATGTGAGGGGTGGGTGCCCATCACTCCCAGCAGTGGACAGACATATGAGGGGTGGGTGCAGAGGACACCCAGCAGTGCCCAGACATATGAGGGGTGGGTGCAGAGGACACCCAGCAGTGCCCAGACATATGAGGGGTGGGTGCATATCACTACCAGCAGTGGACAGACATATGGGGGTGGGTGCACAGGACTCCCAGCAGTGCCCAGACATATGAGGGGTGGGTGCAGAGGACTCCCAGCAGTGGACAGACATATGAGGGGTGGGTGCAGAGGACTCCCAGCAGTTGACAGACATATGAGGGGTGGGTGCAGAGGACTCCCAGCAGTGGACAGAGACATGGGGGTGGGTGCAGAGGAATACCAGCAGTGGACAGGGACATGTGAGGGGTGGGTGCCCATCACTCCCAGCAGTGGACAGAGACATGGGGGTGGGTGCAGAGGACTCCCAGCAGTGGACAGAGACATGGGGGTGGGTGCAGAGGAATACCACCAGTGGACAGGGACATGTGAGGGGTGGGTGCCCATCACTCCCAGCAGTGGACAGAGACATGGGGGGGTGTACATCATTATCAGATGACCACAACTCCATGGGTGTATGTACGTATCCCTAACTTTGGACAATGATGATAGTGCCATAACAACACATCACTGACAGCAGTGTCCCACTCCCAGGAGGATGGATGTCTTTCCCCAACTGCATGACACACCACATGTGGGTGTGAGGACAAATAACACATGCATACCCACCCCTGGCAGATGCAGCACAATACACACACTGAGATCATGCCACAACACTGTATAGTCATGTCACTGCCTAATAAACTAAGAGAGCCAAAGATAACTCATACTGCCACGCACATCCCAGGACTGATAGGAATTTTCAGGTGCTGGGCCAGCCACCAAGATGTTGTCTGTCATGGAAGGAATAGGGTGGAGTTTCCACAGATACAATGCCCACAATTGTGAGTCAGGTGTTCAAATACCCAGCAGAACAAGTACCATATGTGTACTAGGCTGGGATTACACACATGCATTGTGCGGAAAAGGGACAATTTATCCATGAAGGCATGGCAAAATACTCTATACACAAGTACAGTGAGTACCAAGGGTGGCACAGACGATGCAGCCGGAGACATTGCTGAGCAGGCATGGCCAGAGTTGAAGGGATCCATCACCAACAAAGGAAATGTAGACACAAGGCAACACGGCAATTGTGCAACCCTCTGCAGGGGAGATGTCAGGTGCCACAGAGGCAGGAACACTCCTAGGGACAATGTCTCCAAACACAAAGAGCAGACACAACCAAAGATTCTTTGCAGAGACCTTGTGATGGCACGCAGATACCAGGTTCAACCCCATGAGATGCAGACTACAACATGTCCATGAAACATAACACATTCCCACAACCCCAACTCCTGGAGCCTCAGCATCAACAACAATACATGAAATGCAAGACTTTCAAAACGGAAAACAAAATGCTTTATTCAGCATGAAAAAATAAGATGTAGTAAAGAACACTATGTACAAAGGCCAATGGCCAGTCCAGATATGAAGTCCTTGGGGGGGACACATGGCCACGCGTCTCCCCTAGCTTGCCTGCACATACTAAACCTCTGGTTCAGCGACTGGGGGGGGGGCATCATGTGGGGAAGGATCAGGCACCGCAGGGACAGGAGGGGTAAGGGTAGGTGTGGTGGGTGCAGGGACGGACGACTCCACCACAGGGGGTGGGGCAGCGCCAAAGGTGGAGGCGAGCTCGGCGCTGCACACTTCTGCCAGTTCTTCAAGCGTCTCCCCTGCACCCGGAGAAACAACAGGCCCCAAGGAGGGGGGAAGTCGGAGGGATGGGTTGCAGCGCTACTGGGGGAGGTGGTGGATAGGCTGGGGGTCTTAACTCCCCTACCCGTGGAGTGCCTTGACCGTTTCCGGCCAGGTGAACTAGTGGGGCTGAGGCCCAGACCAGCAAAGTAGGCCTCCTTCTCTGAATCTGGGGCAGGGGAGCCAAGGGGAGTGACATCGGAGGGACTGAGGAGTGAGTCCTGTGGACGAGGACTGTGGCTGCGTGCCTGCCAGTGTGCCCCAGACCCAGTGGGTGTGGCTTCTTCCCCCTGAGTGTGCGTGTCAGGAGGTGTGCGCTTGCCCTTACGTGGTGGTGTCCTGCTTGTGTCTGGTGGGGTGCGTGTGTGTGGATGTCTTGGTGTGCTTGGGACAGGCATGGGTGTGGGACTTGTGGATGGGGCAGGGGTAGGGGGGGAGGCAGCGCTGCAGGTGACTCACTACTGCCGTCAGTGACGAGTCCAGGGACCTCAGCAACATCCGTTGGTCAGACATCGCTGATGACATGCCCTCCATGTACGACACCATCTGGGTCAGCAGTCTGGTGTGGCCATGGAGGACAGTCAGGATCAATGTCTGCCCAACTTGCAAATGCCGTTGAATGTCCACAGACTCGGCAGTAAGGGCAGCAGGGGGGACAGGGGCAGGGGGTGCGGTGCCTGGCACGAAGGAGACACGGTGTGGCCTGGCACGGACAGAAGGGACCCGAGCAAGTGGGAGGGCGGTGATGGGAATGGAGGGGGCGGCGAGAGATGTACTGCTGCTTTCAGCTGTGGGAGCAGCCTCCGCCCCCTCTGGGAGCTCAGCCTCGGACCCGTCTGCCTCGTAGTCAGTGTTGGTACTGGGCAGGTCCTCCGCCTCACTCCCCTCGCCCTCCGTGCCACTAGATTCCACCGACTCCTCAGCAGTGGTGGCACCACTGCTCGATCCCTCCTCCACGTCTGTGCCGGTGTCTCCCTCGGTGTCCTCCGATGATGCTGTGGGCAAGGTGAAGAGACAGGAAAAAATCAGTCACCTGTATACATCTGACACATGAGTCCAAACTAAATAGGCAACAGTGCATATCAGGAAAGGCATCATGAGTAACATCTAGGATACTCCCCACATATGTAAGCCCTGCACTCCCCAGTTGGTTGACCCACCATGCCACTTGGAAACAATGAAAATTAGGACACAACAGCAAATAACTTGAAATCACAAGATCATGAGAAGCTAGTGTCTGGGATCAGTTGAGCACAGCAAGACTATGAAGGCATGCCACCTCTTGTTCACTGTGAACCAAACAGTATTGTCGCACCCAAGGCCAAATACCACATGCCAATGCAGAAGGTGTCCCCACACTCAGAGACCTGTGAGTACTTTTGACACCCCAAAGAAATACATTGTGACTCCTGGAGAATCACAACCCTTTACACAATAGACATGTCTAGCATGTGTGAATGTGGCACTCTGTGAACACAACACACATGTGTCTGTATAGCAGAAGTCACACAAGGAGGTGCACACCAAACTACATGTACACAGTCATTGTCTGAGCTGCCAGACTCATTCAAATCAGCCACTGTTAGGCAGAAATGGCGTATCAGTAAGTACATATACATGGCACCACGGTGGTCTGGATGACTTGACACTCGTAAGTTGGTATCAGCAACAACCAAGGACTAACCCAAATGCTACCACACTGTGGGAACATGTATATGTATGAACTCCAAAAAACGTTTTGTTCAAACTGTGCTTAACTTTAAAATGTGCCAGTGTGTCCCTGGAAAGTGTAAAGGGGGTGTCTTGTGCACTTCCTTGGGAGACATCTGTCATGCAGGCACATCATTGTCCTTCACAACAAAACAACAAGGTCAAGCATATGAAACATTGAGACATGTTGACAGGTGTAGTGAGTGCCAATGGACATTTTCTCTGAGTAACAACTTAAATAATGTCATTTGTCACATGGCTATCCGTCACCTCATCACACAGTTGGCTACACATATGACCTACTGACTGTCATCTGGAGTGGCACACATGTCCACACCCAGGACAATGCATAAGCTAATGGGCCTGCAATTGTTTAGCAAAAAAGCCTAGCTGTACTGTGGGTTACCCCTCATGGCAAGCCAGAATGTACCCACAGATGTCAGCACACAAAGTCACAACTGTGTAGCATCTGAACCACACACAGGTGGCAAAAATGTACAAGCAGGATACATGATTGTCAAAAACTGACACAGGCAATGAAGCACGGACATTAAGCACTGGCCAACATCACGGGGGCACTGCACGATGACTTTCTGTACTGCGAATCATCACACACAAGTCAGAACTGGCAATGAAACATCAGGGTTGAACATGTACGCCCCTCCCGCACACACCCACCCATACCTGAGTCAATGTGACTGATACCGATCAAGAAGTTAAACCTCTTATTCAGGGTTACAATAACTGTGCCTGAAAACTAGCTTCATTAACACGACATCACCTTGTAGGGCTGGCAAAACATATTGGTCACAAACAAACATCAACAGATTGTTGTGAATAGCCACACAGGCACTGCCCAGTGTGAGTATGCACAAGCAAACTGGTGTATCCCTGTCCAGTGGGCAAATGTATCACACATGTGAAAATATACTACCTAGGCCAGGGAACAATGCCACAGAGGCAGAGCCATGCTGAACCCACAGTGAATCTGCACAGTGTTGGATGACACACAGGAGTAGGAGGGCAGGCTGGGTCAGGGGACTGTAGTGGGCACACTGCTCCATGGTCCTGGAATGAGCTGACTGTTACAGGAGCAACCGTCCCGGCACTATGCATATATCCCACTCATGCACATCATGTCTGAGGCCACAACATTGGTAATGCATGCTGCAAGTCTGTTCATTTGAACCCTCACAGTCCTATGTTGAGACTCAGCATCAGTGCCAACAATTATGCACCCCCAAATGACTGAACAGGACAGGGCACAGGCAGACCACCCCCACACATGATGCTGAAAGCAGTGTGCACCTTGATTAACTGGCAACCTAGATGACCATATGCAATAGTGATAACACACAGACCAGGTAACACATGTCAAGGAGGGGAAGGGAGGAAGAACAGCACAGGTTGACTTTGGGGAACAGGATATGCACTGCACATATATAGCCTGGCAGTGTATCCAGGCGACTGAGCAGCTACAAAAGCTGGCGACACACAACAAACACACATGTACCTACCCCCTTCCTGCTGCTGTAACTCCTGTATCTGCCTATCCAGGTCAGGAAAGACCACCGCCAGGACACGCTTCATCTGGTGGGTCAGGCGCCGGTGCCTGCCATGCTTGCGAGGAGGTGAGCCCTTCAGCATGACCCGGGCGATCCTCCGGGTCCAGCACCGGATGTCCTGCCATCTCTTCCTCACTTGTGGCAGGCGCCGACTGCGACCCTCCACCGATTGCACGGCCTTGACGGCATCCTTCCAGATCTTCCCCTTGTGGTAGGTGGATACCTGTGTGGATGACAAAGTGGGACAACATCACTACACCTGCACCATGTCACAGAGACACACATTTGAACATCTTAGATTTGTTGAACAGGGCATAGTATGCTGGTAAGTAATAGCACCTTAGTCATAGGGACTTTTTCCACTGTGGACGCACCAATGCACTACATGGCATAGTAAGTACACAGGTGGCATGAGGGGTGCGAAACAATCCCTGATCATGGCACACACTGTGCATCCCAAGCAACACAAGGCTGATGGACAGCACCGCAAAGCAGTCACAAGCCCCAGGCCACTGACGAAACCTCAGCAGAGTACACAGACACACACAGGCACACATCAATCACCTGCCATTGGCAACAGCGGATGCAAACCTCACTCTGCACATGTGCCACTTGCCAGGGGGGGGTCACAGGTGTGGGGCTAGATCAGCAAGTCAGACACACAGCCCGGCTTACTTCACACATCAGATGGATTGAGCAGTTGCCTCCTCCATGCAGCTGTGGTGCAACACTCCACATAGACACTCACCCACATGACAAGAAACATTCACACACATCAATGTCCAGGGGGCGTACACATCATTTGGACACTCTCACCACTCTCACCACAGCTCCACTCAACTCTCACACACATCTGTGGGTGCAGTCACCTGTCACACCGGGGTGACCACTGAATCACCGCAGGACAATAGAACAAGAATGCCCAAGAGGATTAGGCTGGCTGAATGTGCCATGCACTATGCAGTGAATGTCACAGTAAGCACAATGCAAGTGAGGAGTGCACACATGAACTACATCAAGCCCTGCATGAGAGACATAAGCCATCCACCCCCCCCTGGGACCCACTCCAACCAACATTGCTTGTCTGTCACACCTGGCCACAATGCCAGAAGTGACAGACACAATAAAGGTGCACAGGCAAAGGTAGTGGAGTCAGCACTCACCTGCTCCCCTGGTCGACCATACAGCATGGGGTACCATGGGAGGATCACATCCAGCAGGGCCTCGTTCTCCTCCTGGGTGAAAGGCTGGGCCCTCTCCACAGTCCTTGACATGGTGCCAGAGGGAGACAATATAGCAGCAGTGGTATCGACTGACATGTTGTGCAGGCAAGTGCCCTCTCATGGGTTCTGCCTGCCTTATATCTGCCTTGCTGGCCTATTTCATTTACAGGAGTACAGAGTGATTGGTCAGACTCATTTGCATCCTACGTTTCCTCCAATCGCTTTAAACATACACCAGTGACAGCCTTCGCATCTTTCGATTTTGCAGCATCATGTCAAGTCAGTTCAGTTCAGTTCATAAGGCTTTATTCGGAGCTTAAAACAAGTCCATAAAAGCAAACAAAAAAATACACATCAAATACATCAAACAATACATAGTTAAAATGTAGACAGGTTACATGATTTAAGAGTATAAATAATTAAAAAAGCATACCAGGCCTTGCTTTGATAGCTAATAAGAGGTAGGTTGCGGTAAAAAAGCATACATCAGGATAGGGTTTAAAAAGCAGCTTCATAGCATCTTTCCTGTTCCTTACTCCATATTTTAAAAGGATGGGTTTAAGATAGGTTCGACGGTAATTATCATAAAGATTACAATCCAAGAGAAAGTGCATAGTGCTTTGATCTGATACGTTATCGCATGGGCATGGGCCTACCGGGTATTTTTTTATATATGGGTAGGCCACCAGATGATGAACTATCCCAAACCTTAATCTGGTGATAACGTACCTATGGGAGGGCCGGGTGACTAAACTCAGATATAACTGGAAACCCTCGCCATCGCAAAAACTACTATAAAAAACACATGTACTTAAATTTCTGCTAGTTTTTTCCCTTTGATTTTGTACAAAATTCATAAAAACAGATTTCATCACATTTTTAGACAGACTGGAGGAGGCGTTACAGTCATTTTTAAGACTAATACCATAAATCTCGAGGTAACAATTAATGACATATTTAATCCAAGGAATTTTCATATGGCCATCGATGGAGAGACAATCACCAATAATTGCTCTGCTTAGGGAGGTTTCTTCTTTTAACCATACAGAACGCCACAACATTAGGGGCCTTAGTGCCAATAAATCTGAGAGGTGGGAGATACCTAGTTCTCTATGAACCAGATCATTTGTGGCAGATTTAGGTAGACACAACAACCTTTTTAAAAAGTGGTTTTCCTCTACTTGCAGGTTCCCTGTCTTTGTATGCCCCCACACTCCGGCCCCATAGAGGGCCACGGACAGACATCTCATTTTAAAGATTGTCAACATATCTTTGATCCGTTTGTCTCCAATGTTTGTAGCGAATTTGAACACTCCGTGCGAGTTTTTTGCCATTCTAGCCTGGACGTTATTAATCTCACTAGTCCAGCTGCCTGATTTAGAAAAGGTGATGCCAAGATAATTGAAAGATTCCACTGTAGACACCTTGTGACCTTCTAAAAAATAGGCATGAGGCTTCTTACACACCGCCCCGCATTCCATAATGAAAGTTTTAGTCTTGTTGATCAACAGTTTTCTATCATTGATGAACAGCAAAAACCTGTCCATCAAACGCTGCAGACCAATAGGGGTCCTAGACAAAATTACAGCGTCGTCCGCATAGAGAAGTACGGGGACGCTGAAATCTTTTATTTTTGGTGCGTCAGCCGCTATTTCCTTTAAAGCAGCGTCCACTTGGTTAATAAAAAGAATAAAAAGCAAAGGGGCAAGCACACACCCTTGCCTAATTCCCCGTCTAACCCCAAACTTAGGTGTACACTCCCCGGCCTGGCCATAGCGGACACTAGAATTCAATTTAGCGTAAAGTCTAGCTAGAAAGTAAACAATCGCCTCTGGGGCCCCCAATTCCAATAGCGTAGACCATAGAATACTATGATCCACCATGTCAAAGGCACTACTCAAGTCTGCGAAGCAGAGATAGAGCGATCCTTTTTTTGCCTTAGTATATTTGCCTATGATTAAATCTAAGTTGAGGCATTGTTCCAATGTTCCTCTGCCCGGCCTGAAGCCGTATTGGGAGTCCACAAGAATATTATTGGACTTGGCCCATTCTTCTAACCTGACCATGAGTACCCGGCTCATGACTTTCACCGAGGAGTCCAGGAGGGATATTGGGCGATAGTTCTTTGCATCCCCCCTGTCACCTTTTTTAAAAATCGGTACGATAATGGATTCTTCCCAGGTGTGTGGGACCCCAAAACGTACGGCAGTATTAAAAACTTTTGTGAGCAATGGGCCCCATAGTTCAGGTACTGTTTTATAGACGTCAATAGGGACCCCGTCAGGTCCCTGGGCCTTCCCACCCTTGCTGGATTTGATACTATCCCACACTTCAGCAATAGTAATATCCAGGGGTATAACAGGCCATCTGTCGTCATGGAATTCTCCAGTTTTGGTCGAATCAAAGATCTGGGAGAAGTGGGTAACCCAGCTCTCCGAACTAACATTAGCTGTTAATTCTGGGATCTTTTCGTCCTTCAGAAAAGGGCTATTTACTGTTGCCCAAAATAAAGAAGAGTCCGCTGTAGTAGCTGCTAGATCTAATTTTTCCCAGGCCTCTTGTCTAAGTTCATTTTTCCTGGACTTGGTAGCCATCTGGTAAATCCCTCGTAATTCCCTGATGGTTCCAGCGTCTCTCTTCTTATCTGACAGTGCTGTTTTAAGTTTTTTAAGTGCGGTAGTGCATGCATGATCAAACCATCCCTTGGGCTGGTGTTTCGTACCCTTGTGCGGTACAATAAAGTTGCTACTTATAATTAGGTTAAGATTAATAAAAGTATGCAAAATTTCAACATTATCCTCCTCCCGTTCTAATATAGTAACTATTTCTTTGAGACAATTTGACACAATGACATTAGACTGGATATCTGCTTTATTACCTTTCCATCTAATACGAATACCATTAGGGCGGTGGGGCTCTATATTAGTAATAATACATGGGGCAGACACAGGTCGTTCCTTCCATAGAATTAACTCTGCTGTGATACAATTATGATCGCTAATCAGGTTGTCTACCACCACAGGTGTAGAACACCTTGGAATGATCCCAGATGATAAACAAATAAAGTCAATCACTGTATTGGCGTTCCTTCCTGTATAAGTTGGGACAACTTCACCTAGATTGTTAGTCTGATTAGTCAATATTTCCATATCATATGTCATTAAAATTTTATTCAAGGAATTACCATATGCGTTGTGAGGAAAGTGAGGAACCCCGTCTCCCCAACAGTCAATAAAACCACACACCTTTTGGGTGGCGAAGGGGCACACCGTTGTATTAAAGTCTCCCACCCAAATGATATCAAAGACAATATCAAACTTGGTTACTATACTTTCCATAGCAGATTCTAAAGCAAGTACAACCTGGTACCTTGAGTTGTCAAAGACATTGTTATAAAAATTAATTAAAAGCATATTCCTGTCCTGCTCCTGTTGTAGCCATAAGATCTGAGAATGTGTTCCAACCAACACGTGTTTTTTGACTTTGACAGGGATATCAACAGCAATCATAACCAAAAGGCCACCCTTGGCTCTACCCGATGATGAGGCCTCAGCTGGTAGGTTATAAGAGACAAAGCCATTGTAATTGATTGGATCAACACACCAGGTTTCCTGGAAACATAAAATGTTAAAACTGTTAATAAGTTCAACCCATCCTGGGCAAATAGTCTTAGAGGAATGTCCAGCAATGTTCCAGCTAGCGATCGAACAGGTACTCTGATTCCGTGATCTAAGGCGAGAGGAAGGGCTATTGGAGTCGGGGTGGATGGGGCTACAGGGCTGGTCACTAGGCAAAAGAGCACAGCTCTCGTCTTCACATTTGTCAAGATTTCCAGTGGCAGTGACAGTCCCATTAACATTCACTAAGTCTAGAGCCCTCGCTACTTCAGTCCATCCCTCGTCTCCTGTGATATTAGCCACAATAGTTGGCTCAGACGGATCTATCCCCAGTCAATCATTCCCATCTAAACCACTCAATGCTTCAAATCTATTTGTCGTGGTAAAGATAGGACCAGGGGGAACATACTTATCTTTTTCCCTCACCCCTGGGTGTGCAGTATTTTGACGGGTATTATGGTGTCTGTAAAAATATCCTAAAGGCCGAAGGGATATCCCTTTTTCCAATGAGGGAGAGGATTGCGCTCTTAACAGAGCTGTGGAAGCAAGGTGCGGGTTACGGAAATTAACAATAATACAATCACCCCCACAGGTCTTATGCGAGCTCCCAATCCAATCAACTCTTCTAGTGCTTATGATGTCCTTAGCCAAGGCTACTGGGAAGCCACATTCCCGATGCAGCCAATCCACGGTTTTGTTTTTTAAAGAGACATGAGTTTCACTAAAGTTACGCTCATTTTCTTTAACTTGTGGCACATTTGTAAGGACCGCCACGAACGGGGCGCAGGCTGGGGGCAAGTCGGGCCTTGAGGTACCCAAATTTTTTACACCAGAGCCAGGGATATAAGACGAAACTTGTTGATCCGGGATCAGCAAAGAGCCAGAGAGATTTCTACTTACATTAACTGGCATACTTAGTGGGGCCTTGGGGGGATTGGTCGCTGGGTCAACTGACTCAGAGGTCTGTCGAGAAGCACGGCTTACTAGGGTTTCAGTGATTGCTTCAGCTCCAGTGCTTTCTTTGAGATGAGATTCTAACAAACCTCCCAACCTAGCCACCTCATTAATTGCCATATCTAATTTATTCATTAAGGGTTTGATTAGTAAATCAAACTTGGCATCAATCATGCTAATTAGAAGATCCAGCTGACCACTTTCAATAATAACCGGGTTACTATCCATCACAGTGGGAGGGGTTTGGGTAGAATTCATGGCCAAGGAATCAATTCTTTTAATTAATGTTCTACCCCCCCCCCTCCTAGAATGCACGGTCTTGTTGGATGTCTTATTATGTGACCGACTAGAACGTAGTATTCTATGTGATGAGGTAGCCGCTGTGGCAGCAGTCGAAGAGTCCCCAGTACATGATAGGTCCTCAAGGGATGGGTCAACTATATTGGTGTCATCTGCGGGGGCAGGCACACTAAGGTCTGCCAAGTTATAGTTTCCATCATGGTTACTGGGCTCATGGTTGGCTGTAACATTGTCTGTTGCAGATAAGTGAGAAGGAGGGTTGGTATCTACAAGATTAGGGTCGATTACCTCCACCCGCCCCAGTGATTTCCTCCGCTCCTTATTTATTTTATCAACCATCTTCACCAAATAATTGTCCATGGTTGATTTGGTGGAGGAAGGTTTAACTTTGGACATGGGGTTCTCTAACACCACACTGATACAGTTCAATACAAATAAACTGTTATGTCCCCTGACACTTCAATCACATTCCCCTCAGTTTACAGTAGCCTATTGCCCGGTGGTGCCCCACAATAACAAGGGGGGAGTGGAGCACCTCCCGTCCTCCACAACCGACAAGATGCCACTCGCCTACTGTTAGTTTTGACAATAGTACCTTCGCACAGTGTCCCGGTATCCCTGTGTCCGTTGCGCAGAACCTCAGGGGGGTGGCCCAGCCCAGCCTCCTCCGGCCCCGGACGGCCACAGACGGTCCCGCCCTTGTCCCGGGCTTCTCCCGGCGCGGCCCGCGCGCGGTCCCGCGACGCGGGAACAGCGGTGTGAATTTAAGCGCCTCCTGGCGCGCTGATCGGGGTCACGTGGTCACGTGGTCCAAGAGCGCTAGGACTCCTGGGTGTTGAAGTCCGGTCCGGTCTCCCCACTGCGGCCGCGTGAGATGACAGTGCGGCGGCGGGAGCCGAGACCGCTTCAGAGCGGTAACAAACAGTAAGGTCCACGGGTCACCAGGGCTGAGGGCTGAAGGCTGAAAAGACCCACGTCTCGGTCGAATTTGCAGAGAGAACCCGCTCAGCCGCAACAGCGGTGTGAATTTAAGCGCCTCCTGGCGCGCTGATCGGGGTCACGTGGTCACGTGGTCCAAGAGCGCTAGGACTCCTGGGTGTTGAAGTCCGGTCCGGTCTCCCCACTGCGGCCGCGTGAGATGACAGTGCGGCGGCGGGAGCCGAGACCGCTTCAGAGCGGTAACAAACAGTAAGGTCCACGGGTCACCAGGGCTGAGGGCTGAAGGCTGAAAAGACCCACGTCTCGGTCGAATTTGCAGAGAGAACCCGCTCAGCCGCAACAGCGGTGTGAATTTAAGCGCCTCCTGGCGCGCTGATCGGGGTCACGTGGTCACGTGGTCCAAGAGCGCTAGGACTCCTGGGTGTTGAAGTCCGGTCCGGTCTCCCCACTGCGGCCGCGTGAGATGACAGTGCGGCGGCGGGAGCCGAGACCGCTTCAGAGCGGTAACAAACAGTAAGGTCCACGGGTCACCAGGGCTGAGGGCTGAAGGCTGAAAAGACCCACGTCTCGGTCGAATTTGCAGAGAGAACCCGCTCAGCCGCAACAGCGGTGTGAATTTAAGCGCCTCCTGGCGCGCTGATCGGGGTCACGTGGTCACGTGGTCCAAGAGCGCTAGGACTCCTGGGTGTTGAAGTCCGGTCCGGTCTCCCCACTGCGGCCGCGTGAGATGACAGTGCGGCGGCGGGAGCCGAGACCGCTTCAGAGCGGTAACAAACAGTAAGGTCCACGGGTCACCAGGGCTGAGGGCTGAAGGCTGAAAAGACCCACGTCTCGGTCGAATTTGCAAGTCAACAACCACTTTGCAACAATGTATGATGTGGCCAACTGCTTTTTCCAGACCACATGATGTTAAATTTGAAACTCGGTATCCATGACAACCAGCATGCATTTAGGCCCTAATACTTGTCCCTCATGTGTCCCCATTGTAATTCTTAAATCCCCACACAGGTACGGCGCGTTTCACATGTACCCCTAGGGCACCATCACTACAGTGATATGGGCCGTACTCATGCGTGTACGTGCCATACACGCGTGAGTACGTGCCTATCACTATAGTTGGGGGTACCGTAGGGCCTAGTGATACGGCACATACTCACGCGTGTACGGCACGTACACGCATGAGTACGGCCCATATCACTGTGCAACAATGTATGATGTGGCCAACTGCTTTTTCCAGACCACATGATGTTAAATTTGAAACTCGGTATCCATGACAACCAGCATGCATTTAGGCCCTAATACTTGTCCCTCATGTGTCCCCATTGTAATTCTTAAATCCCCACACAGGTACGGCGCGTTTCACATGTACCCCTAGGGCACCTACTCACCCGTGTACAACCCGTACACGCGTGAGTACATGCCATATCACTAGGCCCTATGGTAACACAACTATAGTGATAGGCACGTACTCAGGCATGTACGGCCCGTACACACGTGATTACGTGCCATATCACTAGGCCCTACGGTAACACAACTATAGTGATAGGCACGTACTCACGCATGTACGGGCCGTACACGCGTGAGTACGTGCCTATCACTATAGTTGGGGTTCCCGTTGTCCGAGTGATACGGCACGTACTCACACGCGCACGAGCCGTAAATGCGTGAATACGTGCCTATCACTATAGTTGTGTTACAGTAGGGCCTAGTGAAACGGCAAGTACTCACGAGTATACGGGCCGTACACGCGTGAGTACGTGCCTATCACTATAGTTGTGTTACCGTAGGGCCTAGTGATACGGCACGTACTCACGCGTGTACGGGCCATACACGTGTGAGTACGTGCCTATCACTATAGTTGGGGGTACCGTAGGGCCTAGTGATACGGGCCGTACTCACGCGTGTACGGCAGGTACTCACGCGTGAGTACGGGCCATACACCCGCCCTCAGAGCATGTGTACTGCGTTTCACAGCTTACACTGGTGATAGGAGGCGCACACTAAAGGAATGGAGGTGTCAGACTCGCACAAGGCTGGACATCAAGTCATTGTCAGTGCAGTCCTTCATGTGCAGGGCCTAGGTGTGTCAGGCAGTGATGTGGCACATGTCTCCTCATGTTGTGGCACAATAGATGTGTGATGAGCTGTTTACACATGTCATGTGTGATGGGGCACTACATGGCACACTTCCCCTTCACACTTTGCTTATCTGGTGGAGGCATTGGAGTATGTCCCGATGCATAGCAGTAAGTGTATCCCACTTTGCCTCCATGCGGGCATGGTGGCCCGGACATACCCTACAGCACTGACCCCAGAGGTGAAGGTGATGGCAGCCCTGCACTTCTTTGCTACTGGTACCTTCCAGTACACTGTGGCTACTGCTGGTGGTATGTCGCAAACTATGTTCAGTCGTGTGCTACGTGATGTCTTGGAGGGGATGTTGCATTTCTTTGACCTGTACATCAAGTTTCCTAGCCCAGGTCAACTCACTGAAATAAAGGATGTTTTATATACACTAGGGAGGATGCCGAACGTGATCGGATCTATTGATGGTACACATGTGGCCTTGGTACCACCACAGGCACATGAGCAGGCATACCAGAACAGGAAACATTTCCACTCCATCAACGCTCTGGTGGTATGTCTTGCAGACATGTGTATCACACATGTGTGTGCATGTTTCCCCGGTTCTGCGCACGATGCCTACATCATGAGGAGTAGTGCATTGCAACGCTGATGTCACAGATGCCAGACCAGCGTGCCTGGCTTGTCAGTGTGTACTGACTGTTTACCATTGTGTGTGTTTGGCAATGCTGTATTCCACCCTCTTTCAAAACTCAGATAATTGTTCAATTGTTTGTATGTAGGTGACTCCGGATACCCCAACATGCCGTGGTTGCTGACACCCCTCAGGAACCCTGTGACACCAGCCGAGATGTGCTACAATGAGGCACATGGTTTGAGCAGGAGGGTGATTGAGCAGACATTTGGTCTCCGGAAAAGCCGCTCCTGCTGCCTGGGCAAGACCGGAGGGTCCTCCCATATGACCATGCAAAGGTGTGCAAAATTATCCTTGTATGCTGCATGCTACACAACATGGCAGTGTGGAAGAAGTTGCCTCTCATCCAGGATGACGACAACTTACCTCCGCCACCTGTTGAGGATCCAGGCCTGGGCCACGATGCCAGTGATGATGATGATGAGGGTGACGTCCGCACACAGCTCATCAACAACTTCTTCACCTGAATGTCAGTTTACAGGGTTGTTATGTCAATGTATTGAGTTAGCCTGAAATGTGTTGGGACTGCTCTGTTGCTGTTTGAGTGTGTCTGTGTGCCACTTGACTGGATGCGTGCAGTGATGTGTCCTTTCAGGTGGTCTGTACTCCAGAATAGTGTTGAACTACTAACTTGTTTCTGTGTAGGTGTATTTTGACTTGTTTTGTGCATGTGTATTGCATTTCTCTCCTGTTCTGTTGTGCTTTTGACTGTGTCTTGTGTCTGTCCTTCCCAGGGTACTTTGCCTGTTGTTTGGTCAACACTGACCCCCAACACCCTGAATCCAACACCAGTGCGGAAGTTGCCAATTCCCATCAAGTGATGTGCTACACACCCCTGGACTTCAATTCTCCGACACTTTGTGACCGTGTGTCCACTGTAACGTACAATTACCTTGCAACTATTGTGGAATAAATATGTTGATGATGTGTAATGAACCTGTTCTATGCTTTGTTAGGGGCGTCGTCTGTCTTTCCACATCTGACTGACATTTGCTTACCTGACCTGTAGGCTTCTTACCACTGACTGTGGATAGGTGTGGTGTCTGTGCATACCAATGTATTTCAGGTCAACATCATTGTGTGGGATGAGTAACATGGACATGGTGAGTATGTGTTGTGGTGCCATAGTGGTGTGTCTCCCTCACATGTGTCACATCACCATGACTCACATAACGGTGGTCACATTGTTGTAGTATTTGGCATGCACTGTGTTGTTTAGCAGATCAACATCTCCATGACACATGACAAGTTGGAATCAGAACAGAAGCAAGTATTGTGTAACGATGAGTTCATTTACAAACATGTGTGAGGATAGTGCACAGGATGGTGGGTGCTGTACATTGGGTTTTGAATCCAAAGTTCACAGTAGAGTTGGAAGTGTTGGTAGCTGAAATGTCCAGAGTAAAGTCCACAGTCATCTGCTACATTGGACCAACATGAACCCTCCATGTCATGTAGGAGAGTTGTGTCAGATACGACAAGGTGAACAGGTTGCGCACAAAGAACATTGTCCAGAACAGGTTTAGAGGCCCTGGGGGATGTGCAGGGACAACTGAGTCTCACTTGTCCTTCTTCGGATGACCCCTCTTCTTCTTCGGGGGTGGATCCTCAGGTGCAGGCATCTGCGGTGCAGGGGACTCTCCTCCAGAGTCATTCTCCCTCCCTGTGGCACTGGCAGATGGTGTGGCAACAGATGTTGTGGCTACACAGGGAGGTGTGGACATGTTTGTGCTTATCTGGTGGAGGCATTGGAGTATGTCCCGATGCACAGCAGTAAGTGTATCCCACTTTGCCTCCATGCGGGCATGGTGGGCAGCCTGCTCCTGTTGAATGTCCTTGAGGATCCCCACTACCTGGCCGAATCCTCCGGTGCTATCCTGGTATGCATCTATGATGCGAGCCAATTGGGGGTCATCATGCAGTCCAGACCTCTCTGCAAGGCGCGCCCTCTGCCTACCACCCCTCCCAGCACCCCTATCCACATGGGCAGGGCCTGCGGCGGCACGCACAGGTGACACTGGGCCCCTTGGGTGTTGTTGCTGGTGGTGTTGTCCGTAGCTTCCTGGGGATCCTGTGTCCCTGTGCTGTCAGTGTTCTGTGGCCTTGGTCTGTCCGTATTGGCAGGGGTGCCATGTCTGTTGCCAGATGCTGGAGGCATGGGTACAGGGGGTGCAGATGTTGGTACTGCTGGTGCTGCATGGTGACTCACACCAGAGGTGCCAGGTTGTTCGTCGTTATCCGAAGAGGATAGAGATGGATCCACACCAGAGAGCTGAGGGTCCACCAGAGTCTGGAACAGGGACTCCTCTTCATTTGGTGCTGTGTCCCCAGCACCTCCTGTGTTCGGAAGAGACACACAATGTAAGTTATGTTTCTACAGGCATCAATGGTTCACATACATGACATTTTCTACTATACGTCAGGATGTGTGCCTGTACACTGCTTTGTCCAAGTTTGTCACGGACAAAGATTGATATTGTTGAGGCACATTGCCCAGCCAAAATCAAACATTTCAATGTGCATGTCGAAGTGTGTGCATGCCCAGCTCATGTATAGATTTATCTGTACATGGCCATTACTACTCAAGTGCCATCACGTTGCTGACACAGGTGTGTCAACCCTGTACACATTTGAGCTTTAACAAGGACATTCGTGCAATTCCACTGAGGATATGTTGTAAGATTGGGGCATGTGTGGTAGCAGATTTTGCTAGTCTTTGTGTGTCACATTGGTGTATTGGTACGACATGGTCACATTCTGGTATGCCTGTGATCTCTTTGGAGAAAGTGTTTTTTTACAGTGTTCCTAGCTCCCATCTCATTTCATACAAGTGATGATGTCACCATCGTTAATGAGTCTGGAGCTGAGTTTTGTACGTGCATATGTAATTTGACTTGTCAATGTTCTCCATGGTGACATGGATTGGGCAAGGTAGCACTCTGGCTTTTCAATGCTCATGACAGTGAGAGCCGGTGGTGTGTGTGTTTCAGTTTGGCTGCTGTGAGTAGCATGTCTCCTCCAATGCAGTCCAGGTTAGACCTTGAGTCTACAGTGTCTATGTCAGTGAGTGGTGTGTTGCATGAAGGATGCATATGTCGCAGCACGATGTAGGAGTGGAATGCAGCTCACAACAGCACCGAGTGTGAATGAGACCATGCTATGGTGTCGGCTACATTGGTGTGTCCATTCCAGTCAGATATCCCCTGTTAATGATGTATATGTGAGTTCCTGTGTGTTTTGTGCAATGTACTATATATGGCTCTCCACACTTGTCATCTGCAAGACACACCTCCCCAGCCAGGCCAGGGGGCACCCCTGGACACTGCATCCCCAGACAGTGAGTTTGAACATATGGTTGCAATGGCTGTGTGTGCGACCATGTTTTTTTTGGCCAGTGCATATGTGTGATTTTCAGTCACATCATTTCTTTAGGCTCACGTGTCAGACAGCTTGCCCGGGCATCATCTTTGTGAGTGACTGGTACCACGTGTGCAATGTGTTTTAGCATAGAAGGTGTGTGTATGGCCAGCATCGGTGTTATTTGTTTTCAAGTTAGGGCCTCCTTCTCACCCAGGCCAGTTATCCCATCTTGAAGCGTGCCACCATTGCAGTGGGGGCAGGTTAACTTTCAGGATGTCAGTCAGTGCAGTCCTGATGTTTGTTGTTGCCCAGTTCCCAGCATGGCTTTGTGCTCCCCACAACTGAGCCTAGTGTCAGACATCTTGGCAGTCCATTCCCACTCCCTGTGAGGAAAGCATGGTTCAGTGTGAGCTTGCTGGCCCATGTGGGTGGGTGGGGAATGTCTTTGACTGCAACTCCCATCATGCTATTTGCTACACCCCCCCTTCCCAGAATGACCATACTTCCTTCTTTTTGACTCTGCTTCCCTGTGAGGGGGTGTGACAGCAATGGCAAGATGGCTGATTGTGCAGTCCTGGTGTTTGTTGGTACCCAGTTCCCAGTATGGCCTTGTGCTCCCCACAACAGAGCCCAGTGTCAGACATCTTGTCAGTCCATTCCCACTCCCTGTGAGGCGAGCATGGTTCAGTGTGAGCTTGCTGGGCCATGTGGGTGGGTGGGGAATGTCTGTGATTGCAACTCCCATCATGCTCTTGGCTATACCCCCCGTCCCAGCATGCCCATACTTCCTTCCTTTTGACTCTGCTTCCCTGTGAGGGGGTGTGACAGCAATGGCAAGATGGCTGACTGTGAAGTCCTGGAGTTTGTTTGGCTACAAATCCAAAGAGAGACCCTGTGCTTCACACAGCAGCACCCAGTGCGGTGTGTCTTTGGGTGATATTTCACTACAGTGTGAGTCAATGCATTCTACCCGGTGAGTTGTGTGGAGTTTTTGTTGAGGGGTGTGTGTGTCTCCACATGCTGGTAAGTATGGTCATCGCTGTCAGTCCTCTTTCCCACCCGGCCAGACATCCCACCATGAAACGTGCTTCCATTGGAGGGTGTGCAAGTTGTCTTTCTGGATGTCAGTCAGTGGTGTCCTGCTTCTTAGTTGCACACAACCCCTACCAGGGCCTTGTGCTCCCAACAGCAGGACCCAGTGTCAGCCATCTTGTCAGTCATTTTCCACTCCCTGTAATGTGGGTATGGTTCAGAGAGGTCTTGATGGGACAATTTGGAGGGGGAGCATTATCTGTGACTACAAACCCCATCATGCTTTTGGATACACTCACTCCACCTGCATACCCACTATTCCTTCCTGTCAGTCAGCTGCACTGTGAGGTAGTGTGTTTGTGGTGGCAAACTGTCTGACAGTGTTTATTTGGCTTTGTGCCACTGCCTTGCTCTATTTCTTGGTAGGTTTGTAAATGTCATGACACAGTTACAAGTCACTATGAGATGGCAGGTATTGTGTTTGTCTGACTAGCATACACATCTTGGGATGAATATCTATTGGTTACTGTGGCTTTGCTAACGGTGCATGGTTTCACTGTCCCCTTGCCACACAATATTGAGTATGTTGGTTGTGTACTCACCAGGCTCTGGTATGTCTGCTAGACCATGGACGCTCTCTGGTGGTAGGATGTCCCGCACCTTCTCCTCCCAGGACCTAAAGTATACTGGTTTGGCAGGAGGGCCACCGCCAGTGCGCTGACTCAAGGCATGATCTTTCTTGATGAGTTTCTTGACCCTCCTGCGCACATCATACCACCTGCTCTGCATATTGTCCTTTCTGCACAACGGTGATGCTTGTGCGTTTACCTTATCCACAATCCTCGCCCACATCTTTGTTTTCTGTGACATGGGGGTCCTTTGGACCAATGTACCAAACAAATGTGGCTCTCCTCTGATGATCTCGTCTACCAGCACTTCTAACTCACTATCTGTGAACTTTGGATTCTTCTTTGGGGGCATGGTGGTGGGTGGTGGTGGTGAGTGATGTGTGTGTGAGGGTACAAGTGAGGGTGGGTGAGTGTCGGTTATGCTAGCTGTATGTGTGGCTGCTTTTAGTGAGGTGCTAATAGTGTGAAAGTCTTGTGATGGGCGAGCCGTGAGTGTGTCTGTGGTTGCTGTGTGATGGTGTTTTCTGCTGACTGTTGTCTTCTATTTGCAAAGGATCATGGTAGTGATTGATGTCCTTTATATAGGTGGAGTTGTGGGTGTGTCTTTGTTCCAAATTTTTTTTGTTGATATTTATTGGCTTTGTCATTGCTTGTTTGGTCCTTTTTTGTATTTTTTCCTTTGGGTTTTCTAGGCATGAAGGAGATGTTCTTCTGACCGAGACGGTCGCTGATGTTGGCTCATGCGGGCTTCTCCAGCTCGTTCACGCTGACTTTTTTCTGTGTTTCATACGCGTCGGTCGCAGAGATCTCTATTGCTTCAGGTCCCTGTTTTCTGTGCTTGGCGGTCATGCGGCTTGGGCTCCGTGCGAGTCGGTCTGGGTTCACACGCATTGCATCGTACTGCGCGGATCGGACAGCGCTGGTACGTGTTGGTTGGGTTCATTCCTGGTATGTGTCGGGCGGTGCTACTCGCGTCCGTTTTCTGGGCGAATCAATGTTTTCCCTATGGCTCGGTCGTACGGCTTGTATTCCGTACGTGTCAGTTGTAATTCACACATGTTGCATCGTACTTCATGGGTCGTACGGCGCCGGTCTGTGTCGGTCGGTCTCCGTTCCGGGTCCGTGTCGGTCGGTACGTTTTGCGGCCGGAATCGGAATCGGCCCCTTAGAAGTAAAACTGCAATATAGGTTAGAACCTGTCATTGATGACATACAACCAAACCTTGCTAAAAGGTTATATCTGCAGTTTAGGCATGATACGCTTCCCTTATGTGCCTTAACAAATAAGTGGAGGGGGCAGTCTTGCCAAGAGCTGCCCGACATGTAACAACATACCGGAGACGGACCTACATATATTATTCTTCTGCCCGGCATGTAAGAAAGCGAGACACCATTGGTTACTGCAGTTGTGCCGAAACCTCGTACCATCTCACTGCGCACAGGCTTTCAGGATTTTAAAATATGATATTGAAATGTCTATTGCGTATTCCGTCTCCCGCTATTTGTTTTCAATGTGGTGTGTACGCGGATATGTTTTAAAGACAGGGCTAGCCCAATCAAATCACCCTACTCCCCCATTGTGATTGGTTGCCTTACAAATTTGATTTTATTATATCTTATGTGCCACAAATGTGTATTTTTTAATTTTTATTAAATTTTTTATATTTTAGGAATTTATGAATAACATTTTAATGTGTATGTCCTTTAATAACGGAGAACTCAAATTGTTTGAACTGCATCATATATGTTTCTTAATTGTGCTTTTATGGCCTTGTTAGGCCGAAATAAAGAACTTTTTGACTTTGACTTTGTAACCCAATTTTACCATGTTTACAAGTATATACTCAATATCGATATGGATATTTGAAACGCAATATATTTTTTGTCAATAAATTGCTACTTTACATTATAAGTATGTTAAGTCACAATGTATTATGTCGATATTCAGGCATTTTTATACCAAGACATTTTTGTTGGCAATATTCTGACATACGGTGGTTCCATAGGCATGGAGCATGGGCAAAATACAATTTTGCTCAAAGCTCAGTAAATGGTTGCACCATATCTGCTCATGGAGGAATAGAGATTTGTGGCCAGATGTACGACGTATTGTTGCATGCGCAAACGTGTTTGCAACCTGTTTACGCATACAAAAGTAGCTAAGGGCCATGTACAAACCCTAATCAGCGAGTCACAATTTATTTGTGACTCGCTAATTAGGATTTGCGACTCGCTATTAGGAAGGCAGGTTTCAAGGGCGTCCCATCCTAATAGCCAGTCTGATCCCAGGTGGGAATGTATGGGTAAATATTTTTTAAGGGCAGGCAGTGGTCCCATGGACCACTGCCTGCCCTTAAAAAAAAAAAAAAAAATTGTCTTTTTTTTTTAATGCATCCCAATTTCCTTTAAGGAAAACGGGCTGCATTTTTTTAAAAACCTGCTTTATTTAAAAGCAGTCCCAGACTTGGAGGTCTGCTCAGCCCAGCAGGCCACCTTCCATGGGAGAGCCAGCCTTTCCCAATGGGGTGGCAAATTATGAGTGGCTCTTGAATATTCATGAGCCTCACATTTTGCGACCCCATTGGGAATCGCTAACAGTGTCTCTAACACTGTTGTATATTTGCTTTTGCAACTCGCAATTTGCGAGTCGCAAAAGCAAATGGTCGTACATCTGGCCCTAAATAAGGAGTAGCCAGGTGTTCTATAATTTCAGCTACGAAAACACTGCAACATTGATGGCATACCATTCCCAATCAAGAGATCCCTGTAAACCTTGGGAGGAGCCCTTTACAGTTCCACCTAAGCTACCTGCCTCACCGATATATAAGGAACTTAAATTTAGCAGTGATCCCTTCCCTACAGAGTCAAGGGCCTGTGTTACATTTGTGCAAGTTTAAAAAACCATGGGTAGAGTGAGTTGAGGGAATCATCAAACATCACATTTTTCTGGCAAAAGGATCAAATAAAATTGATTTGCTGCTGCATTTGAAGCAGACGGATCTGTAAAGCAAACTACATTTCTCCCACAGGACTTTTTGTTAAAACTATACCCTCTATCAGTGATAACTTCCAGCTTGTGGTCAAAGACATTCCTTTCAAATCCCTTCCACCAAACCTAGTGGGGTACTATCTGAGCAGCTGCACCCGCCATCTTCCTCTTCCTAGCACCTGTCCCCAATTCTCCCCTGACCCTTTTTGTTCTAGACATTAAACAATATTTAAAGTCAATGATAAAAAAATTTGAATTACACAAAATAATCTTCTGAAAGACAATACAAAACTATGATTCAAAGTATTGGTAATGCTCGGGTTAAGATGCAAAGATTTGGTTTCAAACAAGTTCAATCTTGGCACACATATTTTGTTTCTCTTTTTTCTGAATCCCAAATGAACGTTCATTAGAGGTGTGCAGTTATGAACTAGTGGGATCAGAAAGTGAGTTAGATTGGAGCACATGGCATAAAACAGGTACAAAATGTTTCACTTCTCACTTCTTGTCTTTTGAGTAAATCTCAGTCTGAGTCTGAGAGATGCTGAGTGATGTTGTATGCCTTCCAAAATACAGATAGCGGAACAGGGGAAACCCAATTCCTCAAGCTTATCATTTATGAACATCTTTCGGCATGGTCTTCCCTGGCTCCCTGACCTGGTTGGGCTGCGAAACTCATGTTTGGACACGGTTTTGCTGGCTTAAGACTTTGAGCGTGTTTGACACTGCCATTCAGTGCCAAAGCACTGTGCTTGTCATATATATACTGGTGATTGGTGTATATATGATTAGCTGATTCGAGTTAGCTGTAAGTCCCTTGTCTAGGAGTAAGACATATACCCAAGTATGTACCTTGAATGCTCCTCTGTGGGACTACAGCACTGGTAGTGCCAGCCACGGAGGTAGCTCATTGATTGTGCCACAGGTTAGCCCTGGTGGGCCTGTGTGTGCATGTTACTGTTACCTGGTTTGGCATTTAAAAAGCTAGGTGCCAAGGTTCTGCATGCCTCTTGCTATATCTGAGTTACCCCTGGACACAGGATGTGGTGTCGGGAAGAGGTAGGTCATGTGCATGTGTGTGTAACATGCAAGGGTCGTGAATGGCACCGGGTGGTGTGTTCAGAATGACGGGACCTGCTTCACGCTTAGTATTAGCATGGGCAATGTAGGGAAAGGCTATTGAGAAGTATTTCCTACGTGCAGAATTGTAGCAGTGTAGTGTTTGATATTGATTAGTTTGTAATGGCAAATCCTCTCTAGTAGTGCAAGTGGATCCGACATAACGTGTGTGTAAATGATACTTTGGTGAAGTGGGAATTTCAATGCTCGTAATTCTGTGTGCTTGTCGACCTGACTCCAATTCAAATCTAGGTGCTGAGGGGACAGCTGCATCTGTGCATTCCTGATAGAAGGCCATTGGTGATCAAGTGAAACTGCAGGCCTTTGACTCTGAGGCGCCTTTCTGGGGCGGTTACATAGGGGTGGAATTTGCACCTGCATTACAAGGGGCAGGTTCTTGGTCCCACTAACGATAGTGATCAAACCTCGCCCGGGATAGGATGGGTGTCAGGACAAAATTTAGAGAGGGCCTGTGCATTTCAAAGGTTGCCTTTTGAATTACCTGGATCATCAAAGACCATTGTGGGTATAACTACTGGAGCTCATTCCTACGAAGTTAGAGAAACTTTTGGATTTGGAACAATACTATGCTGCTTTGGTGCTAAGACATCGACAAGAGGAATCATTAGTGCAGGAGGGACTGCAACTGGATTATGTATTGACCCGTGTTAGCCTGGAGCTTGTCGTGTTCCAGGAAGGGGACTACCACTTGGTGGATTTTGCCTGGATGTTGCTGGTCTACAACTAGTGCCAACTGTCGTGACTCGGGTTCCTAAGTATCTCCGAGGGCTGGTTGACTGGCCTTTTGTCCACGAGATCCCAGGGACCCAGAGGATATCCCCGTTTTCACCATATCATAAGGACCGTGCAATTTGTGGCCAAAACAGGTGGAAGTGATCGTACACTGTCATCACACTGTGCAGAGGAGTGTTCTCAGAAAGATCAGCAGCCCACTTGAGGTGCTGGGCCATGAGGAGTTTGAGGAGTGTGAGGGAAGCTTGCAGAGTCCAATGGACCTGTGCTTGCAACTAAGGGACCTGTTCTAGTTTATCCTCTGTAGCATTTGGTGACCGAGGGGTGTTGAGGGACCTGAGCAGAGAGCTGGGACTGTCTTCGTCCCCCAGATAGAGAGGATGACAGTGCCTGACATCGTGGCCTTGTCTGAGGTCACTGGCTCCCTCTCCCTGGTCCAATGCCACAACGTACTTAGTTGTGGAGAACATAATGATGGGCCAAAGGGGTTTTGTTGTACCTTGTGAGCAACTATGGCTGGCTGCCGAGGGCTATGGCAGCTCGCACCTCCGCTTCAGGGGAAATATGCCTCCAGACTTGGAAATGCGCCAACTTCCTGGGTCACAACCTTTTGTGTATGGGTGGATAGCGATCCCGCACTCATGCAGGTGCTGTTGGTCGCCTGAAGGTCTATTCCGGATGGCCAAAGCTAAGTAACTGTTTCTTTCCGTTTTAGGGGGTTCCGACAATCTAATCAACGTGGCAATGTTCATCATTGGCTGGTGTGGTTGAGTGACTGCGGCGCTGGGTCACGAGGCATAGACCTGTGATTTTAGCTCTGTAGCGGGTTGTCGGTTTATAGGGGAATAGGGTGGGAAGTAATTTAATTATGGGAAATGTATTTAATCATCTATATTTATTCATAATTGTATAATTGTTAAGGTATAGAGTAATAAATGTGTTAATTAATTTATTAATAATTGTTTGATAAATAGTTGTTTAATTACTTTTAGGTGTGTGTTGTGGTTTTTATAGGTGTACATGGTGGGAAGTAATTAATTTTTTCATTGATGATTTATGAAAAAATTAATTACTTCCCACCATGTACACCTATAAAAACCAAAACACACACCTAAAAGTAATTAAACAACTATTTATCAAACAATTATTAATAAATTAATTAACACATTTATTAGTCTATACCTTAACAATTATACAATTATGAATAAATATAGATGATTAAATACATTTCCCATAATTAAATTACTTCCCACCCTATTCCCCTATAAACCCACAACCCGCTACAGAGCTAAAAACGCAAAATTCAATAAAAAAAAATGATTAACTACTATAAATAATAAATAAAATCTATTTAATTAAATTACTTTCCACCCTATTCCACTATAAATCCAAAACCCGCCACAGAACTAAAAACGCAAAATTCAACTTAAAAAAATATTAACTACTAACATTTTAACACATATAATAAAATAACAAACAATTCTCATACAAAATACTAAAATACATAACAATAATAATTCGATATTTTTAACAACTTTGATATTTTTGCAATCGATATTTACCTGACAATCGATATTCTTATCCACGATATTTTAGCTATTGATATGTCTTCCCTATGATATTTTGACATCGATATTAAAGTATATCGATATTTCTACATCGATATTCTAGCTCCTAATGAGAAAGTTAGATAATTGCATATAACTGTAAAGTGTATATATAGGGGTCGATTCCGATCCTGTATTTTTTTTTCCCGTACGACTCGTATCCGTATTTTTTCCGTACGAATCGTACAAGTCACATCCGACCCGTGAAGTACGAGCCGTACGGGAAAAAGTACATACGGATCAGCCCTATCCGTACGAATCAGATCGGGAAAAGTTGTACAAGACGTACCCGGACACTTTTCCGTATGAATCGTAAAAATGCAGTCCGACCGTACTAGTACGATCCGGACCGGCTTCCCAATTTACGATTTGTACGTAAAACGTCCGTCCCGTACACGGGGAATGACTTGTACATATGCAATGTCTGTGTACGCACCGTACAGTAGCAATGTCGGTGTACGCACCGTACATAAGCGGTGGCGGTGTACGCACCGTACATAGCAATGGCAGTGTATGCACCGTACATAAGCGATGGTGGTGTACGCACCGTACACAGCAATGGGGGTGTATGCACCGTACATAAGCGATGGCGGTGTACGCACCGTACACAGCAATGGGGGTGTACGCACCGTACATAAGCGATGGCGGTGTATGCACCGTACATAGCAATGGGGGTGTACGCACCGTACATAGCGATGGGGGTGTTCGCACCGTACATAGCGATGGCGGTGTACGCACCGTACATAAGCGATGGCGGTGTATGCACCGTACATAGCAATGGGGGTGTTCGCACCGTACATAGCAATGGCGGTGTACGCACCGTACATACACAACATATGGGGGTGTGTGTCTGTACGACTCTTACCCCTGTACCGTACTGAACCACGGACACTGTAAAACAGCACAAGGAGGGTCTATTCGACTCGCACAACACCACAAAACACGTCTACACTGCACAAAAGATGGAAAGGACTGACCTGGACACATCCAAACAGGCAAACAGAGTGGCAAACTCACAACCACCCCTTATAACACACCCACCAAAAATTCAAACTGAGCCACACCCACAAATGGACCAATAAAAAGGACCCACACACACAAACCATGAGCCTTTGCAACAGACTCACTGCAGCTACAGAGCACAACAACAACAGCACCCATCCACCTTAACATATACACCTTCACACAACCTCCTTCACACATACCCCCTCTACACATTCACACCCACACGTCACATTCAGACCCACACACCCACAACCATCCACACCCTCACCCTACACCATGCCCACAGACAAGAATCCAAAGTTCACAAGGGAGGAGCTGGAGGTCCTTGTCAATGAAGTCATCAGATTCGAGCCACAGCTGTGTGGAACATTGGTCAGACAGATCAGCATAGCTGAAAAATCACGCCTGTGGCAGAGGATTGTCGATAGGGTGAATGCTGTTGCACCCATCAGAAGGACCAGGAATGATTGCCAAGCCAGGTGGTACGATCTGCGGAGGGCGGTCAAGCGCAAAATGAATGAGGACTACGCTCAGAGCAACATCACTGGAGGTGGTGCGCCCCGCAGACCAGTACATTACCATCCCTGGGAGGAGAAGGTGATGGCCATGCTTCTGCCGGTGGGAGTACTTACGTAACATGGGGGTAATGCCATCCACACCCCAACTACACCAAATGCACGCAACAATCCCCAAGCCATCACCGGCCAGAACCACAGTGAAAAACTATGCTAATGCCAATAACATGTGTATGCCCCATTGAGAAAGCAAGGCCATGCTATGTCCCATGCTACATGAAGCACCAACCCAAGAATGGATGGGCGGTATGCTGGGTGGGTGGGTGGCACAAAACGCATGTTAGAATCATAAATCAGACACAATTGCCCTCATCCCATATGGCCCAGCTACATACCCATGCACCATGCGCAATGCACAGGGATTGGGAAAGTACTGACAAGATAGCTGACACTTGGCCCTGGTGAAGGCAGCACAAGGCCCTCCTGTGACCAGTGCAAACACAAACACCAAGACACCAAGGTCAGATATCTAGGACAGGAACTCACACTCACTGTCATGGCAGCATGCTCCATGAAGGGACAGCTACATCACCTGGGAGCCCCAGGGCCAAATCACACTACACCCACCAGCAGGCCCTGTCACACACACACGCCTTACACAAGCAGACACCACCAGGACCGGCAATGGATTTACCCACTGTCATAATGGACATGCAACACAACAAGACCAATACATAGCCGAATAAGCATCCAAGCCACAAATCGACATGTCAAAGACTCAGGAGAACATATCAATCTGTCCCCCGCAACATACCCATCCACAAGTGAACATTGAGGAGAATGCTAGGCACATACAACTACCTGGAGGAACAGTGCCAACTTCAATGTGTATGAAACATGCATGTTGCATGAAACAGCATTAACATTGTCTGTCTCTCACACACAGGGCAACGTGATGAATATCCCCCCAACATTGGGGGGGAAGAATCACAGTCACAGGCTCGGGAGGAACCTGATCCCACCGGCAGCGACGCCTCTCAACACTCCGCGGATGACCCCGACCGACCTGGACCCTCTGGTGTCCAAGCCCCTGCAGAACCTGGTTCAGGACCATCTGTGCCAACCACCACCCCATTCCTGCAACATCCCAGGAGACACCGAGGAGCCCTGCCCGCAGTGAACAACTGAGCCAGTCTGACCAGGAGGGACAAGGTGCGGCGGGCACCCAGGAGGAGGCAGACAACACCGCCACTGCCATCCCTCAGTGGTCCCGTAGACCCGATGTGCCCACAACGGCAGGCCAGGCTCGTGTGGGCAGGGGTGGTGGGAGTGGAGCACGGCAGAGGCAAGAACCTGACCAACCAGCTGAAGGGACCGGTATGTCACACATCCACAACATCATGGAGGCATACCAGCGTGACACCAGGGAGTTCAGCCAGGTAGTGGTGACCCTCACAGAGATCAAGAACCAGCAGGCCGAGCAACATGCCAGTCGACAAGAACACCAAGGACGGATGGAGGCTAGACTGGCTGAGCTCCTGGCGGTGCAAAGGGACATAAGCCATTCACTCTGTCGGATCGCCGACAACATGGGCAGCCCTCCCTGTGCCACCAGGCGCAGACCACCACCAGCCACAAGGAGGGAGGAGGAGGAGGATTCGTCCGACGGAGCGTCCCAAGCATCGTCAAGGCCTGCATCTGAGGGTCCCGTGAGGAAGGTGGGTCATCCACGGAAAAGACCATGAGAGGCAGCGGCCCATCCACATCTCCCAGGTCACCTGGCCTGGCACCTGACCTTCATGTGCGACAGCATCACCTCATTGACTGACATCATCTGCCACATGGACTTGCTGGTCACAGTCTGACCAATCATGCCAAAAACTGTGGTCTGGACTCTGATGACTTCAAATGCCAAGGATCCCATCTCCCCCTGTGAACTTTGGATTCTATGGTCCCTGCATAGCACCTTTTTCTGTGCACAAATCATGCCCCAGAGCTATAAATAAGAAAAGACATGAAATTTTATGTTGCAGTCATTTAGCATGAGTTCACTACATACGAGTGGGGATGTGTCGAAGTATGCCTGAGTGTGGAACAAACTCCAGCCATCCATACACTTGGATCTAAGTCCGGGCGAGGACACACATGGGTCACAATGTTTCACAAAATACAGACATGGAGCCCAATACTCACCCGTGATGGCCTCAAGCTGCTGAGGGGTTGCTTGCAATACTGCTCAGACAGACCAATTTGGAAGAGTATCATGAAGGTGTAGAGGACATGGGTCATGTTGATGTGCCCGGGAGGGAGCCCCAGGTCTGTTTGGCGAGGTGGGAGAACTATCTCCTGCATTCAGTTTTTCTGTGGATGTGATGAATGGTGGCCAGGGCAAGGTGGGCTGCATGGAGTTGGGCCAACGGGGTGTTGGATGACAGACATCCAAGGTCGGTGTTGGGTCTGGGGTTGTGGACTGCCTCCTGAGTGTGGTTGAGGAGTCTGAAGGTGATCCTGCAGCACACAGTGAGCCATTGTACCTATCTTAGGTGGACGGGGATGTGGCTGGGCTGGGGGGTGTTGCAGATGAGGTGTGCGGATGCACCCTGGATGTGGACAACTTCTCCTGCAGTTTTGCCATTGTTCTCCGTATAAGCCGGTGCTGTAGTTGAGCCGGCTGGTGTCGTGGCCCAGGGGGACGGTCTGTCTTGCCTTGGAGTGGATCCATCTGTGGGTCATTTGCAGCATGTGGAGGGTGTTGCAGCATGAGGTACAGATGGTAGTGAGTTGCATGGTAATTGTGAGCGATTGGTCCATGATGAACACCAGCTTGCGTGTGTGGCCACTGGACGCTGGTGCGGTGCACAGACCAGTGGGACACAAGGAGTTGACCCAGCTGTAAGGGGACAATCCTCAGATGATGACCTCTGTCCTGTCCAAGTCCAGCCTCAGGTGGCTGATGTTCAGCCATTCCTCAATGGATCTCATGCCTTCTTAAAGTTTGGTTCTGGCAATGGCTGGGTCTTTGGTGAGTTTGAGGAGCAGCTGGGTGTCAATGGCATACGAGATGATGATGAGGTCGTGTGCGCATGTGATGGTGGAGAGGGGGGTCATGGAGACATTGAAGATCATCACGCTGAGAGAAGAGCCCTGTGGCATGGGCCAGATGACCCCAGTGTACTACATGCTGAAGGGTGGAGGCAGACTCACTGGGCCTTGATGGTGAGCAACTTTCTGATTTAACCCTGGGCCCTCCTCTGGATACCAGTGTTGGAGATGTGTGAGCTGACAGTGTGGTAGCACATGGTATAGAATGCCATTGAGAGGTCAAGGGGGGTGGCCTCACCATTGTTGAGCATTGCAAAGTTGTCGTTGGTGGTGGCAATGCTGACGGTTGCAGTGATGTGATTACTGTGGAAGATGGTCTGGTGCCGGTTGCCTGGAGATGGTTGCAAGGAGGAAAATTGTCATTTGCTTGTTGAGTGTCTTTCTGATGACATTTGATGGGTAGGGAAGCAGGGTAATGTACCAGGAGATCCTGCGGTACTGCCGTCCGTGTGGCAAACTCAAACGAGACATTCTGGACGCGCTGGACGTGGGCTTCAAGGATGTGGAACGATGTGGTTTAGATGTTGTGTGGGAAGGAGCCTGATGGAGAGCCAGAGTGTATGTTGCACATGAGCCAGGCTGTGTCATTGCTGCTGATGGGAGTCCATAAACTGATGGGGGTTTGTCCTGCGGATAATAGTGCTGTCTGCCTCTGGGTGCCAAGGCTGTCGTGTATGCCCATGAGCTTGCAGTGGTACAAAGTTGCAAGGGATGTGATCTGCCTTGCAAGGATGGGGTGTCTTGGATGGAGATCTGCTGTCAGTTCACTCACAATGCTGATGAGCTCCTTGATGTCGTGTGTTTGGGTGTCTCGGCACTATCTGAAGGATCTCCACTTGTCCTTGCTGATGATATGGTGATGGCTGTGTGTGGTGTTTACCAGGGCTGTAATGCAAATGATGGCTCTTTGTGTTGCAAGGTTTGCACAAGAGTCCGGCTAAGTCTGTAGGAGTCTAGTAGGTCTGCCTTGTCCCAGGTGCCTTAACTGTTGTTGTGCTTCACAGGAAAGTCCACCAATGTGGCAAGATTGTTGGATCAGTTGCTGATTAAGTGCGTGAGGTTACAGGGTGTGGCGGGGGTGTTGTTTTGAGTGTCCCACACAGCTTGTCTGTGGTGACTTACATCAAGCATCTTTGGGGGATCGTTAGCGGGGTGTGGGGCAGTGTGTTGCTTGTCGGAGACATGGATTAAAATGTTGATGGACCAATGATGGATGGTGAGGTGGTTCCCCTCCAGCAAGAAGTGACTGGCCCCCAGCCACATGTAGCCCGTGGAGGTGAGAGCGTGCGTGCAGATGTACGTGTTGATGGCTTAGCGGAATAGTGGATGTAGGCCTGCAGATCTGTAGAGGAGTGTTACACTGAGGGTTGCCATGGAGTTGCTGCAAACCCTGATTTGTGACTCTGAGGGTGTACTTGTGAATAAATAGCAATGAATCCCCCGGGATTGGTGTTGCCGTCCCTGCGGGTGATCTTGTATCCGTCTGAGATGGCAATGAAGACGTCATGTGCTGAGGATGCTTTTGGCCAGGTTACAGTCATGAAGGTGATGTGTGGGGCTGTTGTGTTGAGGAGGTAACAGAGTCCAATGGCATGCTAGTGGACGGAGCGAGTGTGGAGTAGGAGGCACATTACCTGGTTGTTCTGACAGGTCTTGTAGGCTGGGCAGCGCTGTGTAGGCAGTTGGAGTAGCACACTCAGCATGCGAAGGTGTTGTGTGTGTGCTTAGGGGTTGCCTGATAGCAGGAGGATGATTGTCACGATGACATTGCTTGGAGAGTGGCTGCAGCATGAGCCTGTTGTGTGACGTGGGTCATGCAAAGACTAGAGGGTTGTGCACTGTGCATGTTGCAGGTGCAGACGTTTCTGCCTTTGGCATGGCGCTGGGGCTACAGTGGCACAGAAAAGCTGCTGCCTGTATTTCGAATGGGTGGAGGGGGAAGGGCAGAGCCTTTTTGAGGTGTGGGGGTGGCAGAATCAGGGCACTCGGTGGGGCTGTGCCGCAGGTGAGGCAGCAGCAGGCGGAAGGGTTTAGAAATTAGGCTAAAAGCAGCACACAAAGACAAGGTCTGAAAGGCACAGTGCAACAGGTGTATGTAAACGAAGGAGTGTCAGGTTACACATGGGTCACTACGAGAAAATGTATGAACAATCACCATAAATTACAGCCACTGGATCAGGCAACAAAATGCAGAGATGCGCAAAGGACACACACCATCAGCAGGCGTTCACGTCCCGTTGTGGGGAGCAACCTGCACAAATACATACACAACCAGGTACTTCATGCACAATAGAGACCATTAGCCATAAAGCACTGCATGCATGTTGCCAAAGTACACATACACACAGATGCTCAATCTTTGACAATTATGCCATTGATGACGCATGCGAACTGTCAAGAGAGCTGCAGTGACAGAGATGAGGCACTTTGGATTGTGCGGAACACCTTTATTCCACATACACACACAAAGGGATATGCATCCATATTAACAGACTCACAGGTCAGTTGACAGAACATGTGGGACATACGCTGGACACCCCCTTCACAACACGGATGATGTCAATCCCAATCAACTGGCACACAAGTCAAGGGGGTGAGCCTAACACATCCTGCTGCACACGGAGAGGCTGCAATTCCCCATGGAGACTGTTGTTGTGATGTCCCCCACTATGTCCACCAGTAGCATCTGCAATGTTTCAGAGGCAAGGTTTACACACATTGATGCCTTCATCAGACGCCACACTCCACTACAGATGACTGTCAAGAAGGGTGACTATCATGTCATGGGAGTGATGCTACATGTGAGATGCTCCATGGTGAGAAGACATGTATGCATGGTACCACAACATGCACAGAAGCAGTCCCCACACATTCCAAACCCATACCACCACAAAACATTCTTGCTGCAAACCTTACCAAGACTGACCTTTCCACATATCCGTGCATGGAACGCTGATTCAGCACACGTTGCAATCCTCATGAGGAATAGCAGGAGGACAATGATGACACGAGTAGACAACAGGCGAAAATACCTGGGAATGACAGACACACAAGAAGTCACCTAAAATAATTATCACCGCACACATGGACATTTACCAAACATGAACCATGTTAGACACATGTAAATTGCAAAGAAAGTCTCTCCGCAAAACTGTGTGGCATGACATCATCACTCGAGTGACACATCAGGACACACATCCAAGTCACTTTGCATTCAGTCAGCTGTACACACACATTGCAACACATGCCACTCAATGCTACAAGCTTGCACACTCATACCCAGTGACTCCGGATATCATCCTCCTCCTCCTCATCACTAGCCTCGTGAGCAAGCCCTTGATCCTCCACGGGTGGATGTTCCTGCTCATCTGGATCCAGGATGAGTGGCACTGCCTTCTCAACTGCCATGTTGTGCAGCATGCAGCACACGAGGAAGATTCAGCAGACCTTGTCCGGGGCATAAGGGAGGGACCCGCCTGTCTTGTCCAGGCACCGGAATCTGCTCTTCAGGAGTCCAAAACGTCCTCTCAATCACTCGCCTGGTCTGCCCGTGTGCATTGTTGTACCTGTGATCTGCAGCTGATCTTGGGTTGCGGAGAGGTGTCATTAGCCATGCCATGTTGGGATATCCAGAGTCCCCTACATGGAAACATCATGTAAAAAAGAGGGTCAGGAGATGCCGTAAGAGCCACAGATACCGCAACACACAGGACAAACAGAGTATACCCACCAACAAGACTTGCTCGTTCGTTGTGCAGCCGCAGCATCATTTGTGGCACCCTGCTACGCCTCATGATGTAGGCATCGTGTGCTGATCCTGGAAAACGTGCACAGACATGGGAAATCAGCATTTTAGCAAGACACACCACAAGGGCATTTATCGAGTGGTAATGTTTCCTATTGCGATAGACTTGTTCCTGTGCATGTGGTGGTACCAAAGCCACATGTGTACCATCAATGGACCCAATGACATGGGGCATCCCTCCCAGGGCATAGAAATCACCCTTGACATCTGTCAACTCCTCAGGAGTAGGAAATGTGATGAATTCATCAAGGTGCTCCAACATGGCTGCTAAAACATCACGCAGGACATGGCTGAACATTGTCTGTGACATGCCACCATCAGCTATGGAGAATTGAGACGTACCTGTGGCAAAAAAATGTAGGGCTGCCATCACCCTCATCTTTGGGGTCAGCGCAGTAGGATACCTGTGTTGCGGTTGGAGGTGTGGTGCCAGCCTATCGGTCAAGTCCTCAATCAACTGTTGAGTGAATCTGTAACGTCAGATGCAGGCACGTTCCCTCATAGCACCCAAGTCTGGCATTGGTCTTGGGACAGGCGGTGCCCTGCAAGACATTGGTTGTAAGAATGAAGATTGAGAGTCTCCCAATATCAATGTCAATGAACATAGCACATGCTACACTGCTAATAGACATCAGGTAACTATGGAGTCGGATGTGTGCAATACATACAGGAAACATATGCCAGCTTGCAAGCACTCCTACAAAAAGCCAGATACACCTGTTGATTGTCAAGTCAACATGACATGCCCTGAAATGATTTGGGGGCCAGTCTGAGTGAAGAGCCACAGATATCACCGGAGTGACACACAACCACATAGCTGCATTGGAAGGATGTCATCTCATCCAGACAGCTGACTGAAAGGCACACGCACAGGTCACATGGAATGTCAAATGTACATATCAAACACAGTGCGATTAAGGGGTACACGTGACAACAGAAAGACACAGCCATTGAGACAACGCACACATTTATGACTGGGAAAATATGATGTCTGATGCACACAGACCCTACAGCCGTGGGAATCCACATGTGGCATGTTGTGCGTAGATGTGTTCCATGCCCATCTCCACACAGACCCCTGTTGGATGCACCAACAGCAGATGCAGTTGACAGGACACTAACATCAAGCTCATGGGAACACATGACACACACCTGACATAGTCCCAAAGGGGCACGCTGATCGTGACAGGTCAGTGGATAGAGTGTCCCTGTCCCTGGCATCAGGAGACAGGTGTGGGTGTTGATGACTGTGCCATCCCACTGCTGCTGTGCATGACACAGTTGGACTACAGACACACATGTGGCAAGTGTCAAGGTGATGTGTGCCACATAGTGCCCCATCACACATGACATGTGTCCACAGGTCATCACACATCAATTGTGCAACTAGATGAGATGACCTGTGCAATAGCACTGGCTAACACACCTAGGGCCTGCACATGAAAGTATGCAATGACAAGTACTTGATGGACATCCTTGTGCGACTGGTAGCCCTCCATTCCTGGCATGTGTACGCCTGTATTACCTTTGTAAGCGTGTGAAATGCGTACCCGTAAGTGTACGTACTAGTAGTACATGTATGTGTACTACTAGTGCCATTCCCTTACGGGTACGCACTAGTAGTACATGTACGTGTACTACTAGTGCGTACATGTACGTGTACTACTAGTGCGATTCCCTTATGGGTACGCACTAGTGCATACACGTACATGTACTACTTGTGCGTACCCGAAAGGGGATCGCACTAGTAGTACACGTATATGTACTACTAGTGCACACATGTATGTGTGCTACTATTGCGATCCCCTTACGTGTACTACTAGTGCGTACACGTACGTGTACTACTATTACGATCCCCTTACGGGTACGCACTAGTAGTACACGTACGTCTACTACTAGTGCGTACCCGTAAGGGGATCGCACTTGTAGTACACGTACATGTACGCACTAGTAGTACACGTACGTGTACTACTAGTGCAATCCCCTTACGGGTATGCACAAGTAGTACATGTACGTGTACGCACTAGTGCGTACCCGTAAGGGGATCACGCTAGTAGTACACGTACGTGTACTACTATTGCGATCCCCTTACGGGTACGCACTAGTAGTACACGTACGTGTACTACTAGTGCGCACACATAAGGGGATCGCACTAGTAGTAAACGTACGTGTACTACTAGTGCGTACACGTACGTGTACTACTATTGCGATCCTCTTACGGGTACGCACTAGTAGTACACGTACGTGTACTACTAGTGCGTACACGTAAGGGGATCGCAATAGTAGTACACGTACGTGTACTACTAGTGCATACCCATAAGGGGATCGCACTAGTAGTACACATACGTGTACTACTAGTGCGTACACGTACTACTAGTGCATACCCGTAAGGGGATCGCACTGATAGTACACGTACATGTACTACTAGTGCATACATGTACGTGTACTACTATTGCGATCCCCTTACAGGTATGCACTAGTAGTACACGTACGTGTACTACTAGTGCGTACCGGTAAGGGGATTGCAATAGTAGTACACGTACGTGTACGCACTAGTAGTACACGTACGTGTACTACTATTGCGTACACATATGTGTACTACTATTGCGATCCCCTTACGGGTACGCACTAGTAGTACAGGTACATGTACTACTAGTGCGTACCCGTAAGGGGATCGGACTAGTAGTACACGTACGTGTACGCACTAGTAGTACCCGTAAAGGGGTCGCAATAGTAGTACACATACGTGTACTACTAGTGCGTACACGTACGTGTACTACTATTGTGATCCCCTTACTGGTACGCACTAGTAGTACACGTACGTGTACTACTATTGCGATCCCCTTATGCGTACGCACTAGTAGTACACGTACGTGTACCACTAGTGTGTACACGTACGTGTAAACGCACTGTACAACAGGTGCTGTAGGGGTACGTGTGAAACACACAGTACCTGTGTGTGGATTTAAAAATGACATAGGGGACACATAAGGGACAAGTGTTAGGCCATAAATGCATGCTGGTTGTCATGGATACCGAGTTTTCAGTTGAAATTTGTCCATCAGGTGTCCTGGAAAAGTCAGTTGGCCACAAAATACAATGTTGCAAAGTGGTTGTTGACTTGACATGTTGCTCAAAGTTTGAACGATGCAAATGCTGTCACTGGTGTATGTTTAAAGGGATTGGAGTAAACGTACAATGCGAACGATTCATACCAATCACTATGTACTCCTCAAAATGAATGCCCCTCAGCAAGACAGATATAAGGCAGCCAGCACCCATGAGAGGGCATTGCTTGCACAACACAAGAGTCAACAATACTGCTGCTGTCTCTGCTACCTGTGGCCATGTCACGTACTGTGGAGAGGGCCCAGCCATTCACCCAGGAGGAGAATGAAGGCTTGCTGGACGTCCTCCTCCCACAGTACACCAGCCTGTATGGGAGACCAGGGGAGCAGGTGAGTGCTGACTCCAATACCTTTGCCTATGCACCTGTTGTGTGACAGTCAATATAGTGTCCAGGTGGGACACACATGCAATGTTGTTTAGAGTGTGTGCCGGGGGGTCATGCTTATGGCTCAAATGCAGAGCATGATGTAGTTCCTGTGTGCACTCCTCACTTGCATAGTGCTTACAGTAACTTTCACTGCATAATACATGACACATTCAGCCTGGCAAATCCTTGGTGGCTTTTTTTCCTGTTGTCCTGAGGTGATTCAGTGGTCCCCCCGGTGTGACAGGTGACTGTACCCACAGATGTGTATGAGTTGAGTGGACCTGTGGTGAGAGTGTCCACATGAAGTGTACGGCCTCATGGACATTGATGTGTGTGAATGTTCCTTGTCATGTGGGTGAGTGTCTATATGAAGTGTTGCACCACAGCTGCATGGTGGAGGCAACAGATTTACCCATCTGATGTGACAAGTAAGCCGTGCTTTGTGTCTGACTTGCAGAGCTAGCACAACACCTGTGACTCCCCACTGGCAAATGGCACATGTGCAGAGTGAGGGTTGTATCCGCTGTTGTCAATGACAGGCGAGTGATCTGTGCCTGGGTGTGTCTGTCTAGTCTGCTGAGGGTGCGTCAGTGGAGTGGGACATGTGACTGCTTGGCACGTGCTGGCCATCAGCCTGCTGTTGCATGTGCTGCACAGTGTGTGGCATGATCAGTGAGTGTGTTGCACCCCTCATGCCACCTGTTGACTTTCAATGCCATGTAGTGCATTGGCGCTTGCACACAGGGCTATTTCTTGTTGTGAATGAGGCAATTCATGTCAGCATCCTATGCCCTGTTCAACATTTCAAAGATGTTCTAATGTGTGTCTCTGGGACATGGAGCAGGTGTATTGATGTTGTGGCACTTTGTCATCCTGACAGGTAACTGCCTACGAGAAGGGGGTAATCTGGAACAACGTCATCAGGGCCGTGAGATCTGCTGGGAGCGTAGTCGGCAGCTGCCCCAGGTGCGCAAGAGGTGGCAGGACCGCCCGGATCCAGCTGGGGATTGACAGTCCTCGCCCCCACGGCGGCCGCCGACGCCTGACCCCCCACATGAGACGTGTCCTGGCGGTGGTCTTCCCTGACCTCGATAGGCAGTTACAGGAGAGACTGCAGCAAGGAGGCGGTAGGTACATGGCTTTTGGTCGTGTCATGTGTCGCCTGCTTTTGAAAGTGCTCTTTCACATAAATACACTCCCAGAGTTGATATTTGCAGTGCTTTTTCTGTTCCCCATTGTCACCTGGGGCTCTTTTTCATCCCTTCCCCTCCTTGACATGTGTCCCCTGGTCTGTGTGTAATCACATTTGCGCATGGTCATCTAGGGTGCCAGTGAATCTAAGTGCACATAGCTTTCTGCATCATGTTGGAGGGTGGTCTGTGACTTGTGTTGGTACCTTGCCTGTGCCATGACCTGTTCACTATGTTGGGGGTCCATATTTGTTGTGTGAGCTTTCAACTGAACCCCCTTGCAGCATGCATGACCAATGTAGTGGCCTCAGACATGATGTGCATGAGTGGGAGATATGCATAGTGCCATGACGGTTGAAGATGGTACAGTCAGCTCATTCCAGGACCACGGAGCAGTGTGTCCACTACAGTCCCCTGAGACACCCTGGCCTCCTAATCATGTGTGTCATCCAACACTGTCAACATTCACTGTGGGTTCAGCATAGGTCTGCCTCTGTGGCATTGTTACCTGGCCTAGTTTGTATTTTTCAAATGTGTGCTATATGTGTCCATTGGACAGGGATACACCATTTTGCTTGTGCATACTCACACTGGGCAGTGCCTGTGTGGCTATTCATAACAATCTGTTGATGGTTGTTTGTCACAGATATGTGTTGCCAGCCCCACGAGGTGATGTTGTGTCAATGAAGCAAGTTTTCAAGCACAGTTATTGTAACCATGAATAAGAGGTGTCACTTCTTGATCTGTATCAGTCACATTGACTCAGGTATGGGGGGGTGCGGGAGGGGCATACATGTGCAACCCTGATTTTTCATTGCCAGGTCTGACTTGTGTGTGAGAATTGGCTATACAGAAAATCAACGTGCAGTGCCCCTGTGATGGTGGCCAGTGCTTAATGTTCGTGCTTTGCAGCCTGTGTCAGTTTTTTACAAACATGTATCGTGCTCATACATTTTTGGCACCTGTGTATGGTTCAGATGCAAGGCAGTTTTTACTTTGTGTGCTGACATCTGTGTGTGCATTCTGGCTTGCCATGAGGGTGTCCCCACAGTACAGCTAGGCTTTTTTTCAAACCAATTGCAGGCCCATTAACGTATGTATTGTCCTGGGTGTGGACATGTGTGCCACTCCAGATGGCAGGCAGTAGGTCATATGTGTAGCCAACTGTGTAATCAGGTGACGGATAGCCATGTGACAAATGACATAATTCAAGTTGTCACTTTAAATAAATTGTACCTTGGCACTCACAGCACTTGTCAACAGTTCTTCATGTTTTAAATGTGGTAATTTGATGATTTTTGTTAAGAACAAGGATGTGCCTGCATGAAAGATATCTCCCAAGGAAGTGCACACCAAACGGCATTTCCACTTTCCTTGAACGCACTGGCACCTTTTCAAAGAGGCCACTGTTAGAATAAATTGGTGTTGCAGATTCTCCATATACATGTTCCCACTGTGGTCTGGATTTTGTGAGACTCCTTTGTTGTTGGTGATACGAACTAACGAGTGTCAAGACATCAAGACCTCCATGGGCACATGTATATGTACTTTCTGCAACACCATTTATTTCTAACTGTGGCTTCTTAGAAAAGGTGTCAGCTTCTTCAATGACAGGGTAAATGTACTTTTATGTGCACTGCCTTGTGCGACATATTTCATCCAGGCACATGAGTGTTCTTTTCACGAGATGGCGAATTTCCACATTCAAAACATGTTGATTGTGTAAAGTATTGTGAGTCCCAAGGTAACCAAATTTTTTTGTTTTGTGTTCCAAAGTACTTACAGGTCTCTGAGTGTGGTGACACCTTGGGTATTGAGGTGTGTCCGTTTACCTTGGGTGCACCACTACTTTTTCTTTCAGGGTAAAGAAGAGGTGGCATGACTTCATTGTATTGCTGTGCTCACCGGTTCACAGACACTAGCTTCTCAGTGTATTTCTCATTCAAGTTGTGGCCTGGTGTGTTCTTTTTTCCATGGTGTCCAAGTGGCATAGTGGGTCTGTTAGACGGACCGGGAGGGTCGGCCGAGGACAAGGGGAGAGGTCTCCGGGGAGAGCCGTCTCCAGCGATCGTACAGATGAGTAACTTCCCCCCCACAGATATACACCACACAAGGATAGGATTTAACGTTCTTTATAAGCGATTTCTTAAGGTACGATGGAATGGTACAAGGAGGTCTGGACTCAGGGGTCCCCTCGATTCTAGTCTCTTGGTTTGGGAAAGGGGGTTGCGGGACAGTCTGATTACCAATCTGGTAGCTGAGATGGTATGGTGGATAGCTCACAATCCTCGAGCTCGGTGTTCTAGCTTGGACGGGCCGCGGCAGCGCCAGCAGGTCCCGGTGAAGGTGGTCGTTACACGGTCCGCGGCAGCGCCAGCAGGTCCCGGTGAAGGTGGTCGTTACACGGTCCGCGGCAGCGCCAGCAGGTCCCGATGAAGGTGTTGTTACAACGGTCCGCGGCAGCGCCAGCAGGTCCCGACGAGGATGGAGGATGCAGAAGGCCGCGGCAGCGCCAGCAGGCAGGACGATAGTTCACAAGGCAGGGCTACGGCAGCGCCGGTAGTCCGTCAAGGCTGAGTTCTTCTCGGTGTCTCTCGACTCCAGGATACAACTGCCTTCCTGCTCTGGAGCCGCCCTAGTTATAGGTCTGGCGCCCTTTGATGTCCGGACCCTCGCACTTGGAGGTCGGGGGGTCCGGGATGAGGGAGTCCAGACACCCAGCAGGGGGTGGAGCCAGCGCCTGGGGGAGCTGGAGGGCGATCGGCACCTGGCGGGGGAGAGCCATCGACACTTCTTTCTCCCATTGACCTGCCAAGTGGTCCGTTCACCTCCTGGGTGGATGGTGGTGCCGGGATGTCGGGGCCGGGCCAGGCCCAGGGTTAGGGTCGGGCTGCGGCCACGCGGCCTCGTGGCGCAGTGTCCAAGATGGCGGCTGATCCGGCCGGGGGAGCCGGTAGTGGTTCGGCCCCATGATACATGGATGTCCGGGGGCAGGAGTTCCGTTGGGAGACGGGGTGCGGGTTGCCCTTGTGGGTAACACCTGGGAGTCCGGGGCTCGGGCCTTGTCATGCGGGGGGGAGCAAGCCCCTCATGTGGCCTGTCCAACAGGGTCTACCAACTGGGCAGTACAGGGCATACATAGGTGCGGAGTAATGTAGCTGTTACTCATGATGCATTGCCGGATATGCACTGTGACCAATTGTTTTGTGCTCATGTGTCAGATGTATACAGGTGACTGATGTATTTTGGTTTCTTCTCCTTGCCCACAGCATCATCAACCAAAAATGAGGGAGACACCTGCATGGACCTGGATGAGGGACCCAGCGACAGTGCCACCAGTGCTGTGGAGTCAGCAGGAGCCAGTGGCACGGAGGGAGAGGGGAGTCAGTTGGAGGACCTGTCTGGAGGCGAGAGCAGATACGACGCTGACGGGTCTGAGGCTGAACTCCCTGAGGAGGCTGCAACACCAACTGGCAGCATACCCACATCTGTCCCCGCCTCCTCCATTCCCATCTCTGCCCTCCCAGTTGCTCCCGTCCCTCCTGTCCGTGCAGCATCCCACCGTGTCTCCTTCATGCCAGGCAACGCACCCCCTGCCCCTGTCACCCCTGCTGCCCTCACTGAAGAGTCTGTGGACATACTGAGGGAGTTGCAGGTTGGGCAGGCATCGATGCTGAATGTCCTCCATGACCACACTAGACTGCTCACACAGGTGGTGTCGTTCATGGAGGGCATGTCAGCAACGATGTCTGACCAACGCAGGATTCTCCGGTCCATGGACTCTTCACTGACGGCAGCAGTTACTGCCCTGCAGCGCTCCATCCCCCCTACCCCAGACTCATCCACACTGCCCTCTCCCATGCCTGCCCAACTCACCCCAACAGACACATCCAGCACACCCACAAGTAAGGCACAGCGCACACATCCTGGCACGCACACTCAGGGGGATGTAGGCATACCCACAGGATCTGGGGGAAGATGACAGACACGCAGCCACAGTCATAGTCCGCAGTCCTCACAACCCAGTTCCTCCAAAACCACTCCCCTTAGCTCCCCTGCCAAACTGTCACCCAAGGACAGCTACAAGGCTGGTCTGGCCCTCAGCCCCACTGTGACACCACCCCACAAGCGTGCGAGGAAGTCCCCGGGCAGGGGAGTTGAGTTCCCCCATGTCAACCACCTCCCTAAAGAGCGCTGCACCCCATCCCTCGGCCATCACACCCTCCGTTGGCCCTGGGGTATCTTCCGGTGTAGGGGTTAGGATGGAGGCCCTAGCTGAAGTGTGCAGCGCCGTGTTCACCTCCACCTTTGGTGCTGCCCCACCCCCTGTGGTGGAAACGTCCACCCCTGCACCCACCACACCTACCCAACCCCCTCCTGTCCCTGCGGTGCCTGGTTGTTAGACCTGTCAGCCCTAGGGTGGTCTTCCCTGTATTTTTGCCCTTGCCTCATGCCGAGGCCTGCATCACCTGACAGGGGCGGACTGCCAAACGCCGCCCCCGCCGCTGTACTATTGGTCGAGTGGGCCGCGCCCCCGCAGGCCGCGCTGTCATTGGCGGCTGTGGGCGCGAGCCTCTGAAGCCGAGGCCTACACCACCTGATGGTCGCTGACTGCCAAACGCTGCCCCCGCCACTTTGCTGATCACCGAGTGGGCCGCGCCCCCGCAGGCCGCGCTGTCATCGGCGGCTGCGGGTGAGCCGGGCCCTTACCTTCGGCGGAAGAATTCCCTGCATCTCAGGCAGCCTTCGGCCCGGACACCGCCGGGCGGCGCACGCGGCTGGCGGGAGAGGCTCCAGAGCAAGTGAGCCCCCGCCCGGCCGAGGACCTTCGGAAGCGACCCGCGAGGGGTCAAGGAGCAAAGGACAAGCTGCGCAAGGGCCTCGCCGAGGCCAAAGAACCAGGTAACCCCCCAGGGTAAGAGGGCGGGAGGCCCCCGAGGAGCCTGGAGCACGCCCCTCCCCCAGGGGGGGAATCCCCTGACACGTCATTTGGCCCCCTAGCCCGCCGGACCGGGCCCGACACGGCCAACTGCAGCCATCCCTATTGAGGCCTATTGGGGAAGATAGGGTGGGACTGTTCACCCCCCTGCCTCAGACTACCAGCACTCGACGGATAGAACTCAATGCCCTAACCCTAGGCCCGGATGTAATGCAATGCTCTGACTCCCTGCTCTGACTCCGCGCGTGGCGGATATGATGCTTTGCGCTATGTGGAAATGCCATGTGTTGCAGCGCTATGTTAAAATGCCAGAGTTGAAGCGCTAGTAATTTGCTAAGTGCAGCGCTATACCTAAATGCTATGTTTGAAGCGCTAATGAGTTGCTATGTGCAACGCTATACCTAAATGCTATGTTTGAAGCGCTAATGAGTTGCTAAGTGCAGCACTATACCTAAATGCTATGTTTGAAGCGCTAATGAGTTGCTATGTGAAGCGCTATACCTAAATGCTATGTTTGAAGCGCTGATGAATCGCCCTGCGCCGCGTTTTGCATAAATGCTGTGTTTGACGCTCCCCAGGATCATCAGGTGTCACGCTTTGATTCAATGCCAAGTTGTGATGTTTTCATGAACTGCCACTCTATTCATAATGAACTGCTAAACCATTCATAATGAAATGCTTTTGATCCTAAGGTTGATCTAGATAAAACTTATTGGTTTTATTCAAACTACTGTGTGGTGTCAATTATTGCGTGCGTTCCCTGTCTCAGTGGATGTGTGTGCTGTATGGTCACTTTACATGTAAGCCCTTGGATGCCTACCTGCTTGAATCACGCTACCCCCATAGGGCCTGGTGACCCCCGGTCCTACACTGGTCCTGCCACTGATGATGCCCCCCCCCCGGTCGACAAACCTTGAGGTTAGTTTGTGCAGGCAAGGTAGGGGTGGACGCGGTCCCCTACGTCCACCCTTGGACTCGAGAAATGGACTGGCCATTGGCCTTTGTACATAGTCTTATTAATGTATTATTTTTCTGTGCTGAATAAAGCCTTTTCTTTTCCTTTCAACGCTATTGCATTTCAGGTACTTGATTTTGGTGATGAGGCTCATGAAGTTGGTGTTCTGGTAATGTGTTAGTGTTCTGAGATATGTTTTTGTATGATGGTCATGAGGTGGACCATGGTATCTGTGTGCCATCACAATGTCTGTGCAAATAATCATTGGTAGTGTGTGTTCCTTTCCTTTGGAGACATTGTCCCAAGGAGTGTTCCTTCCTCTGTTGCACCTGACATCGTCCCTGCAAACAGTTGCACAATTGTTGTGCTGACCTGTGTCCACATTTCCTTTGTTGGTGAGGGATCCCTTCAACAATGGCCATGCCTGCTCACCGATGTCTCCTGCTGAATCGTCTGTGCCATCCTTGCTAGTCACTGCACTTGTGTTTTGGGTATGTAGGAATGGCATCAGGGACAAATTGTCCCTTTTCAGCAGTATGCATGTGTGTAATCACGGCCTAACACACAAATGGTCCGTGTTATGCAGGGTATATGGGCACCTGACTTACAATTGTGGGCATTGTATCTAGTGGCATTGAACCCTATTCCTTCCTTGAGAGACAACATCTTGGTGGCTGGACCAGCACCTGGACATTCCTATCAGTCCTGGGATGTGCAAGACAGTGTGTGTTCCCTTTGGCTATCTTAGTTTTGTATGCAGTTACATGACTATACAGTCTGTTGGCATGAAATCAGGGTGTGTATTGTGCTGCATCCGCCATGGGTGGGTATGCATGTGTCATGCAGTGTGTGAAAGACATCCATCCTCCTGGGAGTGTGACATTGCTGGAAGTCCTCTGCACCCACCCCTTATATCTCTGTCCACTGCTGGTAGTGATATGCACCCACCCCTCATATCTCTCTCCTCTGCACCCACCCCCATATGTCTGGACACTGCTGGTAGTGATATGCACCCACCCCCATATGTCTGGACACTGCTGGGAGTCATATGCACCCACCCCTCATATCTCTGTCCACTGCTGGGAGTCATATGCACCCACCCCCATATGTCTGGACACTGCTGGGAGTCATATGCACCCACCCCCATATGTCTGGACACTGCTGGTAGTGATATGCACCCACCCCTCATATCTCTGTCCACTGCTGGTAGTGATATGCACCCACCCCTCATATCTCTGTCCACTGCTGGGAGTCATATGCACCCACCCCCATATGTCTGTCCACTGCTGGTAGTGATATGCACCCACCCCCATATCTCTGTCCACTGATGGTAGTGATATGCACCCACCCCCATATGTCTGGACACTGCTGGGAGTCATATGCACCCACCCCCATATGTCTGGACACTGCTGGGAGTCATATGCACCCACCCCCATATGTCTGGACACTGCTGGTAGTGATATGCACCCACCCCTCATCTCTGTCCACTGCTGGTAGTGATATGCACCCACCCCCATATGTCTGGACGCTGCTGGGAGTCATATGCACCCACCCCTCATATCTCTGTCCACTGCTGGTAGTAATATGCACCCATCCCTCATCTGTCTGGACACTGCTGGTAGTGATATGTACCCACCCCCATATCTCTGTCCACTGCTGGTAGTGATATGCACCCACCCCCATATGTCTGTACACTGCTGGTAGTGATATGCACCCACCCCTCATATCTCTGTCCACTGCTGGTAGTGATAGGCACCCACCCCCATATGTCTGAACACTTCTGGTAGTGATATGCACACACCCCTCATATCTCTGTCCACTGCTGGTAGTGATATGCACCCACCCCCATATGTCTGGACACTGCTGGGAGTCATATGCACCCACCCCTCATATCTCTGTCCACTGCTGGTGGTGATATGCACCCATCCCTCATCTGTCTGGACACTGCTGGTATCGATATGCACCCACCCCCACATCTCTGTCCACTGCTGGTAGTGATATGCACCCACCCCCATATGTCTGGACACTGCTGGTAGTGATATGCACCCACCCCTCATATCTCTGCCCACTGCTGGTAGTGATATGCACCAACCCCCATATGTCTGGACACTGCTGGTAGTGATATGCACCCACCCCTCATATCTCTGTCCACTGCTGGTAGTGATATGCACCCACCCCCATATGTCAGGACACTGCTGGGAGTCATATGCACCCACCCCTCATATCTCTGTCCACTGCTGGGAGTCCTCTGCACCCACCCCCATATGTCTGGACACTGGTGGTAGTGATATGCACCCACCCCCATATGCCTGGACACTGCTGGGAGTCATATGCACCCACTCCTCATATCTCCGTCCAATGATGGGAGTCATATACACCCACCCCCATATGTCTGTCCACTACTGGTTGTGATATGCACCCACCCCCATATCTCTATCCACTGCTGGTAGTGATATGCACCCACCCCCATATGTCTGGACACTGCTGGGAGTCATATGCACCCACCCCCATATGTCTGGACACTGCTGGGAGTCATATGCACCCACCCCCATATGTCTGGACACTGCTGGTAGTGATATGCACCCACCCCTCATATCTCTGTCCACTGCTGGTAGTGATATGCACCCACCCCCATATGTCTGGACACTGCTGGGAGTCATATGCACCCACCCCTCATATCTCTGTCCACTGCTGGTAGTTATATTCACCCACCCCTCATCTGTCTGGACACTGCTGGTTGTGATATGCACCCACCCCCATATCTCTGTCCACTGCTGGTAGTGATATGCACCCACCCCCATATGTCTGGACACTGCTGGTAGTGATATGCACCCACCCCTCATATCTCTGTCCACTGCTGGTAGTAATATGCACCCACCCCTCATCTGTCTGGACACTGCTGGTAGTGATATGTACCCACCCCCATATCTCTGTCCACTGCTGGTAGTGATATGCACCCACCCCCATATGTCTGTACACTGCTGGTAGTGATATGCACCCACCCTCATATGTCTGGACACTGCTGGGAGTCATATGCACCCACCCCTCATATCTCTGTCCACTGCTGGTAGTTATATTCACCCACCCCTCATCTGTCTGGGCACTGCTGGTTGTGATATGCACCCACCTCCATATCTCTGTCCACTGCTGGTAGTGATATGCACCCACCCCCATATGTCTGGACACTGCTGGTAGTGATATGCACCCACCCCTCATATCTCTGTCCACTGCTGGTAGTGATATGCACCCACCCCCATATGTCTGGACACTGCTGGGAGTCATATGCACCCACCCCTCATATCTCTGTCCACTGCTGGGAGTCATATGCACCCACCCCCATATGTCTGTACACTGCTGGTAGTGATATGCACCCACCCCTCATATCTCTGTCCACTGCTGGTAGTGATAGGCACCCACCCCCATATGTCTGAACACTTCTGGTAGTGATATGCACACACCCCTCATATCTCTGTCCACTGCTGGTAGTGATATGCACCCACCCCCATATGTCTGGACACTGCTGGGAGTCATATGCACCCACCCCTCATATCTCTGTCCACTGCTGGTGGTGATATGCACCCACCCCTCATCTGTCTGGACACTGCTGGTATCGATATGCACCCACCCCCACATCTCTGTCCACTGCTGGTAGTGATATGCACCCACCCCCATATGTCTGGACACTGCTGGTAGTGATATGCACCCACCCCTCATATCTCTGCCCACTGCTGGTAGTGATATGCACCAACCCCCATATGTCTGGACACTGCTGGTAGTGATATGCACCCACCCCTCATATCTCTGTCCACTGCTGGTAGTGATATGCACCCACCCCCATATGTCAGGACACTGCTGGGAGTCATATGCACCCACCCCTCATATCTCTGTCCACTGCTGGGAGTCCTCTGCACCCACCCCCATATGTCTGGACACTGGTGGTAGTGATATGCACCCACCCCCATATGCCTGGACACTGCTGGGAGTCATATGCACCCACTCCTCATATCTCCGTCCACTGATGGGAGTCATATACACCCACCCCCATATGTCTGTCCACTACTGGTTGTGATATGCACCCACCCCCATATCTCTATCCACTGCTGGTAGTGATATGCACCCACCCCCATATGTCTGGACACTGCTGGGAGTCATATGCACCCACCCCCATATGTCTGGACACTGCTAGGAGTCATATGCACCCACCCCCATATGTCTGGACACTGCTGGTAGTGATATGCACCCACCCCTCATATCTCTGTCCACTGCTGGTAGTGATATGCACCCACCCCCATATGTCTGGACACTGCTGGGAGTCATATGCACCCACCCCTCATATCTCTGTCCACTGCTGGTAGTTATATTCACCCACCCCTCATCTGTCTGGACACTGCTGGTTGTGATATGCACCCACCCCCATATCTCTGTCCACTGCTGGTAGTGATATGCACCCACCCCCATATGTCTGGACACTGCTGGTAGTGATATGCACCCACCCCTCATATCTCTGTCCACTGCTGGTAGTGATATGCACCCACCCCCATATGTCTGGACACTGCTGGGAGTCATATGCACCCACCCCTCATATCTCTGTCCACTGCTGGGAGTCATATGCACCCACCCCCATATGTCTGTCCACTGATGGTAGTGATATGCACCCACCCCCATATCTCTGTCCTCTGCTGGTAGTGATATGCACCCACCCCCATATGTCTGGACACTGCTCGGAGTCATAGGCACCCACCCCCATATGTCTGGACACCGCTGGTAGTGATATGCACCCACCCCTCATATCTCTGTCCACTGCTGGTAGTGATATGCACCCACCCCATTATGTCTGGACGCTGCTGGGAGTCATATGCACCCACCCCTTATATCTCTGTCCACTGCTGGTAGTGATATGCACCCACCCCTCATCTGTCTGGACACTGCTGGTAGTTATATGCACCCAACCCCATATGTCTGTCCACTGCTGGGAGTCCTCTGCACCCACCCCTCATATCTCTGTCCACTGCTGGTAGTGATATGCACCCACCCCCATATGTCTGGACGCTGCTGGGAGTCATATGCACCCACCCCTCATATCTCTGTCCACTGCTGGTAGTGTTATGCACCCACCCCTCATCTGTCTGGACACTGCTGGTAGTGATATGTACCCACCCCCATATCTCTGTCCACTGCTGGTAGTGATATGCACCCACCCCCATATGTCTGTACACTGCTGGTAGTGATATGCACCCACCCCTCATATCTCTGTCCACTGCTGGTAGTGATAGGCACCCACCCCCATATGTCTGAACACTTCTGGTAGTGATATGCACCCACCCCTCATATCTCTGTCCACTGCTGGTAGTGATATGCACCCACCCCCATATGTCTGGACACTGCTGGGAGTCATATGCACCCACCCCTCATATCTCTGTCCACTGCTGGTAGTGATATGCACCCACCCCTCATCTGTCTGGACACTGCTGGTAGTGATATGCACCCACCCCCACATCTCTGTCCACTGCTGGTAGTGATATGCACCCACCCCCATATGTCTGGACACTGCTGGTAGTGATATGCACCCACCCCTCATATCTCTGTCCACTGCTGGTAGTGATATGCACCCCCCACCCATATGTCTGGACACTGCTGGTAGTGATATGCACCCACCCCTCATATCTCTGTCCACTGCTGGTAGTGATATGCACCCACCCCCATATGTCTGGACACTGCTGGGAGTCATATGCACCCACCCCTCATATCTCTGTCCACTGCTGGGAGTCCTCTGCACCCACCCCCATATGTCTGGACACTGGTGGTAGTGATATTCACCCACCCCCATATGTCTGGACACTGCTGGGAGTCATATGCACCCACTCCTCATATCTCTGTCCACTGATGGGAGTCATATACACCCACCCCCATATGTCTGTCCACTACTGGTTGTGATATGCACCCACCCCCAAATCTCTGTCCACTGCTGGTAGTGATATGCACCCACCCCCATATGTCTGGACACTGCTGGGAGTCATATGCACCCACCCCATATGTCTGGACACTGCTGTTAGTGATATGCACCCACCCCCATATGTCTGGACACTGCTGGGAGTCATATGCACCCACCCCTCATATCTCTGTCCACTGCTGGTAGTCATATGCACCCACCCCTCATCTGTCTGGACACTGCTGGTAGTGATATGCACCCACCCCCATATCTCTGTCCACTGCTGGTAGTGATATGCACCCACCCCCATATGTCTGGACACTGCTGGTAGTGATATGCACCCACCCCTCATATCTCTGTCCACTGCTGGTAGTGATATGCACCCACCCCCATATGTCTGGACACTGCTGGTAGTGATATGCACCCACCCCTCATATCTCTGTCCACTGCTGGTAGTGATATGCACCCACCCCCATATGTCTGGATGCTGCTGGGAGTCATATGCACCCACCACTCATATCTCTGTCCACTGCAGGTAGTGATATGCACCCACCCCTCATCTGTCTGGACACTGCTGGTAGTTATATGCACCCACCCCCATATGTCTGTCCACTGCTGGGAGTCCTCTGCATCCACCCCCATATGTCTGTCCACTGCTGGTAGTGATATGCACCCACCCCATATGTCTGGACACTGCTGGTAGTGATATGCACCCACCCCTCATATGTCTGTCCACTGCTGGTAGTGATATGCACCCACCCCCATATGTCTGGACACTGCTGGGAGTCATATGCACCCACCCCTCATATCTCTGTCCACTGCTGGTAGTAATATTCACCCACCCCTCATATCTCTGTCCACTGCTGGGAGTCCTCTGCACCTACCCCCATATGTCTGGACACTGCTGGGAGTCATATGCACCCACCCCTCATATCTCTGTCCACTGCTGGGAGTCATATGCACCCACCCACGCACCCCCTTGGAGCTGTACACTGCTGGCCTGGACCTACACACACACCAATATGATGTTAACATGCTGGGCCAATCCTCTAAGCCCACATTCATGGCGTGTGTACGCCTCATATCCCAAATGTACTGATGCCGTAGGGGTACGTGTGGTACATACCGTACCCACGCATTCATGCGTGGGTATGGTCCGTACCTGAGTTGTCATGGTGCCGTAGGGGTACGTGTGGTACTCACTGTACCCACGCATTCATGCGTGGGTACAGTCTGTACCTGAGTTGTCATGGTGCCGTAGGGGTACGTGTGGTATGCACCGTACCCACGCATTCATGCATGGGTACGGTCCATACCACTGTTGTAATGGTGCCATAGGGGTACGTGTGGTACGCACCGTACCCATGCATTCATGTGTGGGTACGGTCCATACCTGGGTTGTTATGGTGCCGTAGGGGTATGTGTGGTACGCACTGTACCCATGCATTCATGCGTGGGTACGGTCCGTACCACTGTTGTAATGGTGCCGTAGGGGTACGTGTGGTACGCTCCGTACCCACGCGTTCATGCATGGGTACGGTCCGTACCTGAGTTGCCATGGTGCCATAGGGGTATGTGTGGTACGCACCGTACACGTCCACTTCCGTTGTTGCGGTAAGCAGGTGTTGCTGGACAAGCCCCCCCAAGGGACCAGAGCCTGGTGGTAATGTATGGCCTCCATATTATAAGTTTGGGTTTGTGTATGGGGTATGTTTCCTGCCCCTCACCCCCCCTGGCCTTCTGCGGCGTGTGCGTCGGGTGCGGTGCACCAGGTCTGAAGTACTCCAATTTTTGAGACCCCAGAGGTGCTAGGGGTAGCACCCTATGACTTCGAGTACTTCCTGATGTGGTATTATAAAATTCTGCATATCTTGATAATATCACAAAGAACTTGGCAACAGAAGCTGAAATATAAAAAGACATCTTTATTAAACTCAAATGAGTGAGACTACGTCGCACAGAAGCCTTAGCAACTGAATGAGGCAGTCTCCAGAACAAAAAACAGTCTTCCCTTATATACAGATTCTTGTGCTTCAGGCACACATTCTTCAGTTTATGGTATGGTCATTCAAAAGTAGATATTACAAACGAAAGAGCAGAGTCATGATGACCATCCCACATTCCAGTTAAGCCAGCCCGCAATTATTCACCCAGCAAGGCTCAGATCCCACATCAGATATCAACAGGCCCTAGTTGAACACGGGCATCTCCTGTTTAGAAAAACAGGCCATAAAGCAGGAACAGTCAGGTGTGAAAGAGATTAGCCGGAGGCTTGTGTGGGATGAAAAAGGTTTTATGGTGTGTCATGCCCTGATGCTAATCACAGGTGGCCGGAGGATGGGGAGCTCGTGAGACCGGACTGACCTGGGGCAGCGGAGACCAGCTGCCCAGGTCATGGAGAAGTCAAGCAGAAAGTACATGTATTCTAAAGGCCAGTACTTGCTTATAATGTGTTTGTCTATGTGAGGGCAACTATTAAGATGGCCACCGCTCCAAGATGGAACCCACGGAGTCAATGTATAATAACGTATACATAGTGCATTTGGCAATGGGACGTTATGCAAAGCGCTTGTAAATACCGCATTGACCAATCGCGGTTTGCTAATACATGAATAAACAGGGGTAGTGCCCTGTCTCCTACGCGGTCCCAAATATCAAAGTACGACAGACCCTCCTTTTGCCCTTACATAGGCAATCACTATACTCATACTGATCTTAGTCCAGGTCTACAGACATGAAGTCATGGAGATGTTGCTGTAGCATCATCCTATTACTTAGCGACTCTCACGGGACACATGTAGTAGCACAAAGGCCACATATGGCAGGAAAAAATAAGGAATACCTCTATCTAGGTGGCATAAGATCACACCCCCAACATTTAGTGATGTTTACTACTAACTAGTGTCGATGCAGAAGCTGTATAGAAGAATTGCTTACGAATTCTGATCTTTTAACCTGCTCATGTTCAGGAAAAGGGTGAAAAGAGTGCAAAGAAACAGTAGTGGGAAAAGACATAGGTTGGGCAGAGGGTGCAGAAGTCAATGAGTAGAGAAAATCAATCCCACCCATAAATGACAACGTCATGTTTAAAAAACACTAGAAAACACGTTATTAAGAATATATAGACAAAGGGAGAAAGTAGCGACCACTATTACAAATGAAATAATAAGTTTTATGTTCAGGTGAAACAGTGGTGACCCTCATCAATGCTCTGAGGTGAAAAGGGGGCACCTTTCCACAGAAAATGGATTTTATTCTGCTTATACTAGACAATGCCAGCAAAACAAACAGTCTTCTAACACCTAGTCTATACATTCACACGGAAACCTCTCGTGAAACCACCTATGCCCAGAGTCCGTTCAAAAATCCTCTCTGGCAGGCTTCTATTGTTCATCAAATCTTCTTCTGTTGTTTTCTTTTGCCTGGGCCTCTTCATTCAAGCTTTTCATGAGAAAAGTACTGCTTAGTTGGAGTGCCCTCCTGGCAAACACCCACAGCTCACTCGGAAAAAAGTCTCAATGTCTCAAGGCAGTGCGCTAGTATTTTTCCTTTGCGGCAGGCACTACAGGTAGTGTGCTCTCCATTGATCAAGGGCACAGGTCATCTCGTGCAGATTCGGGACCATTCTCAGACTCCAACACTCGTCATTCAGTGTCAGAGGACGCTCAGGCTGCTCTTCTATGGGCACTGGAATGTAGTGCCTTCTGTCAATCTTGGATCCGCCGGTGCACTGCACTTCCATTGGGGCAAAGGAAAAGAGGGCGTGTGTGTGGCCAAAAACTCAGGCCCAGGGGCTCAAGGGACTGCACACTGTCAGAGGTTACCAGCACATGACAGGCACTCTTTTGCACTGGAATTCTGGTTCTGTGGCAAAACCAGCTCCTCCTTCTTTTCTGATGTTGAACGCCTTCTGATGAAGCAAGTGCGATGCTTTAAACAGTTTGTTGTATAACAAGGGGACTGTAAACAGGTGGCCTGCGGTCCTTCAAAAGGAGTGGCCACACGCCATGGGACAATTTTGGTCCAGAATACACTGTCTTTCTCAGGAAGCAATACAAATAAAAAGGCAGTAGGCAAAACAGTGCCTCTAAGCTTTTCAATTGGGTTTCCGTGTGAGAGCCTCCATCATCTAAGGGTAGATAACTACACGAGAATTCTATCTAAAATGGATGTCTTCACATATGGTGGCATTGTCTAATAGGGCAAACACATTTTTTTTTTCCTGAATGATTACATATAAGTGTTTCTAAATTCCTTATCTAGGACATTTCAATAGAGAAATCACATGATACAGATTATCATAGGCATGTAGAAACCTTTCACATCAGGTGCACTAGGCAATACACAGGCTAATAGTCAGATATGAAAACAAAAGACAAGAACTAGAGGGTCCTGATATTTGCATGATTAGAACACATCTGATCCCACCAAAAATTAAAGCAGCAGGAACAAAAGGGTAAAAACCACATTAAAAAATAGACATTGAAAATTTGTCGTGTTCAAAAGGGTAAACGCAAGATATCTCCTATTGGTATGGAAAACTTGTCTTACTATAATATTGAGTCAGTTCTACCACTCACCTGTGAGTCACGCCATTGCCGACGCACTATCGCCGCCACCGCCAAGAGTCCAGAGGGCACCACACCAAGCACCATCTTCCGCGTCGCCGCCCCGGGACTGCAACTCCCGACAGCCTCAGCGGCGGCGCGACCAGCTGACGCGGTGCAAGCGCCAGGAGGCGCCATAAATCGCAGAGAGACCGGCGGAGCGGGGGGAAGCTGCCAGATCTACCACTCACCTGTGAGTCACGCCATTGCCGACGCACTATCGCCGCCACCGCCAAGAGTCCAGAGGGCACCACACCAAGCACCATCTTCCGCGTCGCCGCCCCGGGACTGCAACTCCCGGCAGCCTCAGCGGCGGCGCGACCAGCTGACGCGGTGCAAGCGCCAGGAGGCGCCATAAATCGCAGAGAGACCCGCTTCACGGGACGCGCGCGGGACCGCGCCGGGCTAAGCCTGGGCAAAGGGCGGGCCGTCTGTGGCCGTCCGGGGCAGGAGGAGGCAGGGCGGGGCCAGCCCCCTGACATCGGACTCCAGAACATCTGCCCCACTTCAGGTACTGCTGCCATTTGCTACATTTACTTTCTTGCTCTATGAGCGTTGCTGTGGAGGTGTTTAGCTGCAGTGTACCTTGGCTGTAATCTTGGGTCTAGTTAATTTCGGTCATATTCTATGATGTCAGGCCCCAAGAAAAATAAGGTGGTCACGGGGGCTGGCTCCATGAATAACTTTTTAGTTAAGAGGGTGACAAAAATCAACGAGGACAGAAGAGCTTCCTTGGGCAAAGTAGACGCTCTGGATTACGCCGCCTCCCCAGCTACAGCTGCTACACTGGAGGATTTCATAGATGGCGATAGAATCTTGGTCTGTACGCCAGAAGACCATAACGCTACAGAACCAACCTGTAATACAGTAGTTTCTATGCACCAGGAGCATGATAATGCAGTAATGGTCTCCACAATGAATGATACGTTACGCCCTGACTCTGAGGAGGAGACAGAAACATTGGAAGAAACTAGGGGTAAGAGACCTGTTAGATCATGCAGAAGGCAACAAAGCAAGAGGGGGGGTAAGACCATCCACAGGAGAAGAGTGGAAAATCACCGGCCGGATAGTTATAATACCCCCAAATCCAAACCAATCGCAGAGCCCATGAAGGAACCTAATATTACTTTGAGTCCAGAGCAGTTTGATTCGCTAATCGAACGCATTGAGGCTGCGGTAGACCTAAAACTTAAAGCCTCCATTGACTGTCTTACAGCCAAATTGGACACCGCTAATGCGGAGATCCAAAGACTTGGAGCTCTACTGGATCAACAGCTGGTTAAATTCTCTCAGGTGAACCTCTTACCCCCTCATAATAGTTCAGCAATCCCTAAAGTGATGGGAGGTAGTGCTATAAAAGCTCCCAACTCTCTATCCTTGATCCCTCCTGTTATTAGCCCGGCCCGCAATCCTACTGTTCCCCTAGCAATCCATCCTCCACCAGTAGATTTGGATCCCGATCAGGCGAGGGGTTTGCAGAGACCTGGCAATAACAATAACGTTGTACAAAGTAATTGCGCCAATACTATTAATTTGCCCCCGGAATGCGCTCCTTACGTCATCGTACTTGCAAATGTCCCGCTGTTTTGCTCAGGTAATACTGAGCCGCAAGTGGAAGCGCACGACTCCCTTAAAAACAAAGTGGTGGCCTGGTTAGGCGCTAAATGCGGTTTCCCTTCCAAACTTGCTGGAGATATTATTACGACAAGGAGAGTAAATTGGATTGGCCCATCAAGGAAAACTTGTAGAGGGGATTGCGTGGTTGTGAATTTTAAATACCCATAACATGTGGCCACTGTTCTCCTGCGGGCAGCATCCCTTTTGGAGGACAGTAATAGTATCCGTGTTCGTCCACTGGGGTATTTTTACAACAAGGCCAATTTTCCCCCGTGCCGAGACCAAGATCTTATCCATTTACCCCGGTAGGGCCCAGTCAGGCGCAGCAATGTTCTTTGCAGGGCCGTGATAAGTCTAGTTCATGGGGTCCCCCCATTACAACGTATAATAGGTTTAATGTGCTCTCAGGCCTCGACCTCTGTGATTGACGGGAAGAGGGAGAGGGTACAGAGGACGCCGCCGTTGCGGCCCCAACATCAATGGTCCACGTACCTTCTTCTGAGGCGGTCAAGAACAATTTACCTGAGTTCATTACTAGTGGCAATGGGGGTACGGTTAGGCTGCTATCTTGGAACATTGCTGGGTTGCGGGCTAAGAAGGGAGACCCCAGTTGGGAAAACTTTGTTAAGAGTTATGATGTTATTGCCTTGCAAGAGACTTTGGACTTGGAGTGTGACTACTGGATAGATGGCTTTACATCTTTCTTTGTCCCTGCCTTACCTTCCCCAGCTGGAAGGAACAAAGGCGGCCTCATGATGCTGGTTTCGGTGAATTTAAAAGGCAAATTGATTATGTTAGACTGCGCTTCCAAAAATGTTATCATTCTGGAGTTAACCTTAGAGGATGGTGGTAAACTATTGTTGGTTAACTGTTACAATGCCCCCAATAGTAACCCAGAATCCTCGCATTTTAATTGGTTATCAGATTTTTTAATTCTCTACGGAGACAAGCAAACCACTTTGTTTCGATATATTTTAATGGGTGATTTTAATGTTCATTTGTGTTCAAAATGTGTTATGGTGGAATTGGAGGGGCCAGGCAGTGTGTCACCCCCTCATTTAGAACACACACAGAATGGTCGAGCACTGGAACACGTACTGCAGGAAAATGAGTTATTTGAACCTGAATTTTATGACATTACTACACGGGTTGCCACCTACACGGGAAGGGCTAGCGATTCGATTATTGACTTTATTTTTATCTCGAGATACTTTCTTAATTATGTGATTACATATAATGCAATTGCTATGCCCATGAGTGATCATAATCCTGTTGGATTAGTGCTAACAAATAGTGCCTTCCTGTCCAAATCTGTTGTTCTCCAGCGGACTATATTGCCTGTAAAAGTAAAGGATCAGGGGAGAAGACTTAAATGGGAGACGGTTGTACCGGAAATTTTTTTTGTAACTTTATCCAACTCAGTCGCAGATGAGTTAAGGGTGTGTGCCACCCCTTCAGCTGGGCACAATGATATTATATCTGCATTTGAAGATATTTGCCGGTTTGTGTCTAGCAGTCTTTTAGCCAAAGGGCAGGGTGCTAAACAATACCCGGCGAAAGGCTGGTTTGATAAAAACTGTAGTAAAGCTCATAACCGCCTTAAAAAAGCACTCAACATCCGCCCAAGGGACAAGGAGCTTGTGGCACGATTGAGAAAGGATTATAACACGGCCATCATTCTGCGTAAAAATGAATTAAAAAGTAAGGCTTGGGAGGATTTAAGGGATAAAGCTACTCTTAAAAATAGTGCTGAGTTTTGGACAATAATAAACTCTCCATTTCTTACAGGCGCTCAAAACTCAGTACAGGAATTAAACATCTCAGAGGTCGAGTGGCTATCCCATTTTGAAAAAATTTATGACAGCCACAGGGAGCCGGACCCTTTTATAACCCCTGCAAATGGTAGCCCCTTGGAGCCTGTGAGTTTTGAAACCTATGAGGTACTTAGAGCCATAGAGGAGACAGCAGGGCGCAAGGCCCCTGGCCCCGACGGAGTGCCAGCAGACATGTACAGGGCAAATCCACTGTTTTGGGCAAACATTTTAACTAGAGTTTTTAACGCTGCCGCAAGAGTGGGTTTCCCCGAGTCCTGGTCTCTTGCTACAATCGTTCCAATATTTAAAAAAGGGCAGAGAGGAGATCCAAAATGTTACCGACCTATATCGCTTCTGGACTCCTCGGTAAAAATCTTAGGCAAGGTTGTCCTGGCGAGGATCTCCGCGTGGGCCAAGGGAAATAATATCCTATCCGAGGCACAATTTGGCTTTAGGTCAGGGAGAAGTACTGAGGACCAATGCCTCAACCTCCACCTCATTTTGTCCAAATATACCAAAGCAAAAGGGGGCAGCTTATTCCTTGGTTTTATGGACTTGTCCACAGCTTTTGATCTTGTCAATAGATCTAAGCTGTGGGCAATGTTGTTGGAGATGGGCCTCGACAGTTCCTTGGTGTACTTTCTGGCGGAGCTCCACAAAGATCTGAGGGCCCGTATCAGAATGACCACCGATGGAAAGTGTACCGAGAGCTTTAGATCCACTAGAGGGGTCCGCCAGGGATGCATCCTGGCACCAATGTTGTTTACGCTCTATGTGAACTCTTTGGAGGGTTACCTAACGTCTGCCACAAAAGATTTCCCGAGCATGGGGGGTACACCAATCCCGGTGCTCCTCTATGCCGATGACGCGGTACTCATAGCTAGGACCCCAGTTGCCTTACAAAAGTTACTGGATGCCTTTTGTAATTTTATGAGTAGTCTTGACCTGGTGATCAACAAAAGTAAATCACATACCATGTCTGTTGGATGTGGTAGGCGTAAAGAAAAATCTTTTTACTGTGACGGAGAGGTGATCACTAGTGTCAAAGTCTTTACCTACTTGGGCGTGATCTTTGATCAGAAGGGATCCTGGACACCGCAGGTAACATCTAAAATGAATGCGGTAAGAAGCTCATATGCTGCTATTCTGGGTTTTGCTAAGAGATTGGGGGGGAAACCTATGGAGGCTATTATGGCCATCTATAAAGCCAAGACAATTGCAATTGCTAGATATGGTGCAGCAGTCTGGGGTTACGTTAATTCTAAAGATATCCAGACTGAGGAAAACAAATTTTTTCGCTCATTGCTGGGTTTACCCCAGTCAACTGCTACCTTCTCAGTACACCTAGAGCTGGGAATGGGTTACATTCTAGACATAATAAATCTAGCACCACTTCTAATGTGGATTAAGCTTTGGCTTAACCCAAACCTTAGCCTTAATCATCTGATCATCAAAGATTGTCTGCAACTTGATCACAGAAGGGACATTCAGTGGCTGTCTTATATTGAAACTATGACAGCACTTTTGGGACGCCCTGAAATCTTTAGTAGACCTGAAGCCTTGTGCAGAGCTGACCTGCAGTGGGTGAAAATAAATTTTCTGAGAATTCGCTTGGCCGAGCGCGAAGCCCACGATCTATGTAAACCCTCTGTGAGGGCTCATGTTCTGATATCTCCATCCTGTGTGCTGGCCCCTTATTTAATTACGGTAATCAACCCTTTCCATAGATGGCTTTTATCCAAATTTCGGTTTAACCAAATTTATACAGTGCTGTGGGATGTGAAAGACTGGTGCAAGCTGGAGGAATCGGCCCCATGCAAATGTGATGGTTTCTCTATTCAGGATAATGCCCATTTTTTGTTCTTTTGTTCCTTCTACCATGAACCGCGCACAAGATACTTAAAATCTATTCTGAAGGACCTGGGCTTTATCCAGTATAAGCCTGCACTGTTTTATTTACAGATGTTGCTCTCTCCTCTAATTATGTACTGCGCTGCTAGTTTTCTAGCCGCATCTGTGAGATGCAAAAGAATAAGGCTAAGATTGGAAGAACAATAGGAATTTGGATCCATCTATATTGCTCATTCGAGTGCCTTTTTTAATGTATTTTATGCAATATCACCCTTTTAATCTGTTTTTAAATTTTATCAATTGTTTAATACTGTATTAAATTTATCAACTGTTTTATAGATGAACTTTTGATATTTGCTGTAGAATGCTTTTATGATTTTAATTAATCGAATAAAGTGGAATTTGACTTGACTTGACTTGAGTCAGTTAGCCAGTCTATCGCTATCCTGACAGTCAGGTTGGAAAACATTGAAGCAGGCCTAAGGAAAATTCTTGGAAACCAGTCTGGTCATGCAAAAGGGAATTGTACATAATATGGGGGTTCCTGGTGCATCACTGCAGTCTGGAAGTATGTACCTGAACAATACACCTACAATAATAAATGGGCTGACTGGTGAAAGGAATACGGAAAAGGGAATTGGAACTAGGACACAACTAAAATCCCCAATAACTAAGCATAATGCGACATTGGGCAGGGAAGAAACAAAAGCAATAAAAAATAAAAATCTATAGGAAGGACAAGAATTTACTTGGGTGGTAGTCAGGCATGTGACATCACCAAGAGTACGGGTGATACACAAAAGGCCAAAGTCACATACGTTTTAACTCTACCGCTGGCGACTACACCATATACGGTAATCTTAGCTAATGTTCCAGTTCCTTCTGCAGGGAAAAATGAAAACCTAGTTTCCTTTTAAGAAGCAAAGGCCATATGCTACTTTGGAGACAGGACACCATTACCTAATGTAATATAGAAATTAGGCCACCTTGAGTCACAGATCTATAATTTCATCCTTAGGTCCAATCAAGGATACATAAATGTAGGGCTGCCTGTTCCTTTAAGGGAAGGGCAGTATAACGTGACAGGTGACAGGTGACAGGTGACACACTTTGATCCTGTAGATCTCTTTTAGTTTTCTGTAATACCATTATAGCCAATTTAGACATGCACTGGTGAAGTGTTGTCTCTCATGCTCACAGCATGAAAATATCATTAGCTGTGGAATTTAGTAACCAGAACAAGTTCAACCAACTGTTGCGTAGCGATGGGCATCGTCATGACCATCCCCTTCACAACACAGGTAAACTTGTAATAGTATAAAAAGCAGCAACAAAAACAACGAAAACATGCAAAAAATAATAAAAACGCACAAAACATCAAGCCATCAGATATACTTGCTGTATATCAAGCACAAAAAGCATAGACAAAACAATAGCATATGTAATAAGCGGTGACACACAAACACCATGTCATGTACTTTATGCACTGTAAAACTGCAGCCCAAAACCCAATATTTGGGCCTGTTTAATTTGTCAGGTTTAAAATACTTACCCTCCTTTTTGACAGTAGATCACCAGGCAATGGAAATCTGCTGTCAAATATAACTCTACTGTTTCTCTGCTAACATACAGGACCAGCAAGAACAATTCATGATAGCAATTCGTTCACATTTAGGCATGTAGCCTTAAAAAAAAACTTTAGAATCTTTTTGTCTGTCTAAGACTTAATGCAACACTTCGTTTTCTGTTAAAGAAGAGCAACTATAGCAGGCATCATTCTATTTTCTTTTTTAGAGCACCAATGTATCAGCAAAGCATTTAACATGATGTTTGGACTTTCAAAGAAAACCCCTTTGCTATATTTTCCCGGTGGAATTAAGTTCTTTAGTTTTAGTGATGCTATGGAGAAACCAGAAACCCCACCTTTAGAGGCCCGTGTAGCAAGGGCATTCTGCATTCCACAGAGGCAAGGCCCTAATTTAAAAGGTCATAAATGTCAACTCCATTGTTTACGGGAAAGATAGCATCTCAGCAGCGTGACCGAGCCAGCCTCTGCAGCTCTCCCAACCCCCAGCTCTGACACTCTGAATTCGTCAAAGCCAGAAGGCCTTCCTAATTCCTCCTAACTTGCAATAATTCGCTCTATTTTAAAAAATAATTTCTCCTTGTTAGGCGCTAAAAAATTATCCCTATTCCCAGATTGTTAAACTACATGTACTGTGAAAAATTCACAGAACTTAATAACACACATACCGGTTTTTAGAATAAATGCTTGTTGCAATCCTATGCAATGGTATACATTTCATCAACCTTAAATGAATGAACGTCTCAGTAGGCCCAGCTAAAGTTAGACTGAACTCCAGCAAGTGAGACCGCTTTCTGCCCCAGTCCACTGGCACTGTGAATTGTATTCGCAATGAGTTTTGATATTTTCTTCATCATTTAGTCATTTGCCTTTATTCAAGCTCTGTTTGTCGCTTTCATATTAGCATATGAAACTCAGTGCCTCCCGCCAGGTAATTACAATATTTTCACCCCTACTGCTAGGACCTGCAATCTCATCTTTCCCCTCCTACTTACTCAAACCGGTACCACATTCCTCTTTATTCCCTTCGTCAATACAACCTTCGACACGCTACTCTTCATGTCTTCATTACTCCCCTTCATCATCTCTCTTCCCTCCACGGCATTCTATTTTCCCAATTGTTCTTCTCCTTCCTATGTATTACCTAGTTCCAATAACCGTAATTCTACATTTCTCCACCCCTCTATTATTACTGACTTCATCACGTACCTGCTCACAAACATCCTCTATTTCCTTCATCAAAAAACAATTCTCCATTTCTCTTTCTCTGTGTGGGTGCTAACTTCATTAAGGCCGTTTTTTATTAACATCAAATAGTTGCGGGTTGCGACACCATATTTTATTCAATTTCCCCAAGTTTTTAAAAAGGTCTTGTTTTTCATAGCGTGTTCAGTAGTATCGTGACAGACACAGCTAAAGTTAGAACCTTCAACCCTGATATTAAAACAAGCCTTTGTACTGGCACATTGACTCATTGAATCATAAGAAGGCACAACCTGTAAATATATATCAAAACCTAAACGTATGCATTTACTGAAGCCTGAGACACTTTAAACAGTACTCTGAATGAAATAAAATGCAATTGAAACAGTTTTTTTTTACCCAAATTCGACTTTGATATTTTAAGCATTAAAAAAATGAATATCCTACAATTTTCTTGCATAATATGCATTACCAGAATGTCTATTACATAACCCATGAGTCAGGCATTGGAAATAATAACTTATACTTTATAAAAATGAGCTTGTTTGCGCCTGCGCCAAGGGAAAATTGTACGAGCGAATGCTTGTCATTTTAGTGATGCAACACAACTTAAATCAAATTTTAATGCTAGGAGGTCATAGTATGAGTATTAAGCTTTATAAATATCAAAAAACGATTTTGAAAAGCACTTATTTTTTTTAAAATAATTTTTCCCATGATTAATAATTTTCTTTTAAAAAATCCCAATTATTCGTTTTTGTGATAATTCCATGTATAAAAAACAAGCTGCATCCCTTGCCTATCATTTTGGACACATTTAACTCACAAGCCTAAGTGCATAAGCCCAATTTGAAACGCGTCACATTTTTGCGCCACTTTCATTTAAAAGGACGGTTCTGCCAAATTCCACCCGTGTTTAACTGGGAAAGTGCTGGCTGAAGGAGCATTCCTATCAAATATACTGCAGCTGAAAAGTTTGCCTGTGAACATCTAATACAATGCATCTAAGGAAAATGATGTAAATTTATTTACTTTTGCAAAAATAGATAATTTCGTTTTTGGGGGCCTGATTTATATCTATTGAATGTGTTTCTAATTTTATCCTTTAAGCATTTAACGGCAGTTTTGTATATGTGCACAATTACTCATTCTATAAATTAAAGAGCACCATATAGCTATTTTAGCACATCACATGGTTCATTTCTGGATTCCTTTTCTAAGTTTGTACTTGATATTAATTAACCAACAATTTGCTTAACAGACTGGAAACATCAGAAGACCCACAAACACATATTGAGCTCATTTCAGACATAAACAGAAAGGGGTTAAACAGACAATACAGCGCGCTTTAGCCATTTTTCATAAATAGCGCCGTCGCAATTTACTTACAGAAGTTGCACTAATGATAAAAAAACCACAGACATTTAAACACACAGTTGACTTACAAATCAATACGCATGACAGAAAGAAAGAACAGCTCACAGACTATACTTGAAACAAACCATTTGCAAATACTGGTTATAGGTCATATTTACAAGCAACACTTTTCAATAGTGTTCCAAAAGGCTGCATGAACAGCCCCACAGACAGATGCATGTCCAAGAAGTAGTGAATGCGCTCAATTCACTAGCTCTGCCTAGCAGAACACCACACAAAATCGTTGTGCATATCTTCATTCGTGAAACTGCGCAGAACGAAGGATCCTTGTTTTGTATTATGTCATATTTTAATTCCCTGGGGATACAAAATCACCAAGGAAGAAATATGTTTTTAAATCTAACCTATTTAGATATTTCCCACACTATGGTACCTTTTAAAACAAAAAGCAACACATTTTTCCATGTGAGCTTACAAACAGGCCTGCCAAAAATACTGCGGAAAACGCAAGTATTATAATCAAAACCAAATGGAGAAATATCTCCTCATTACCTGCCTACACAAATTGCAATTCGCATATCTAAACCTATACAAACCAAAAGCTACATTTCCCAATTTGCTAAGATCAGGCATCTTATAGCTCACTAATCTAGCTTCAAACTTCAAGGGTTTATCTCTACCAATAAACTCGCAAATATGCGAGACCCTCTGTTTTGGTAATTGCAATGACCAAATCAGAAACCAAGAAACCAACCCCTCGGCTTTGGTAATTGCGATAACCAAATTAAAGACCCAAAGAACCAAAGGACTGGGAGCGACCCACTTATACTTAATTCTTATTCTTAATAATCAAAACTTTATCCAAATTCTAATTGTCAAGTTCTACATGCCCAAACGTCTTTTATAATACTCACGCCAAAAGGGTTCTTTTTCTCACCTTTTGAGTGACATCATGTGGAGGATCAAAATCAGGAAGAGCAGAAATATACCGGACTACATAATCAAAGAATCTCCAGAATCCCTGTGCACAGAGTACCTTCTTGGTAGAATCCCGTTCTGTCCTTCCAGTAGATTTCAGTCTCCTGACAAGATCACTCCCACAGAAAGTCACTTCTCTGATGAGGCCCAGCTGGTGGGCGCCAAACTGAAGTACTCCAATTTTTGAGACCCCAGAGGTGCTAGGGGTAGCACCCTATGACTTCGAGTACTTCCTGATGTGGTATTATAAAATTCTGCATATCTTGATAATATCACAAAGAACTTGGCAACAGAAGCTGAAATATGAAAAGACATCTTTATTAAACTCAAATGAGTGAGACTACGTCGCACAGAAGCCTTAGCAACTGAATGAGGCAGTCTCCAGAACAAAAAACAGTCTTCCCTTATATACAGATTCTTGTGCTTCAGGCACACATTCTTCAGTTTATGGTATGGTCATTCAAAAGTAGATATTACAAACGAAAGAGCAGAGTCATGATGACCATCCCACATTCCAGTTAAGCCAGCCCGCAATTATTTACCCAGCAAGGCTCAGATCCCACATCAGATATCAACAGGCCCTAGTTGAACACGGGCATCTCCTGTTTAGAAAAACAGGCCATAAAGCAGGAACAGTCAGGTGTGAAAGAGATTAGCCGGAGGCTTGTGTGGGATGAAAAAGGTTTTATGGTGTGTCATGCCCTGATGCTAATCACAGGTGGCCGGAGGATGGGGAGCTTGTGAGACCGGACTGACCTGGGGCAGCGGAGACCAGCTGCCCAGGTCATGGAGAAGTCAAGCAGAAAGTACATGTATTCTAAAGGCCAGTACTTGCTTATAATGTGTTTGTCTATGTGAGGGCAACTATTAAGATGGCCACCGCTCCAAGATGGAACCCACGGAGTCAATGTATAATAACGTATACATAGTGCATTTGGCAATGGGACGTTATGCAAAGCGCTTGTAAATACCGCATTGACCAATCGCGGTTTGCTAATACATGAATAAACAGGGGTAGGGCCCTGTCTCCTACGCGGTCCCAAATATCAAAGTACGACAGGTCGTAGGCCAAGAGGACCGGGATGACACGTACGATGGGGTTCATGGCGTGTACGTCGCGTACTGGGGCTCCGTTTTGTAGCGGTTCGCGTCAAACTCTGCTTTTCCGGCAGTCTTTGACTCCCATAAAAAAAGGGCCGTACGGAGTGACGTAGGGACGAATTGTACTTGCTGGGCCGGAAACCGCTGCCTGAATACGTCTGGACGTCGCGTACAAGCTGTTCCGGATCAGAATCGTAATTATTTATTCCACGTACGTTCTTTTGTACGATTCGTACGGAAATAGGTTGTAGGGACAGTTTACCGGGTGCGAGTCGTACGGAGAAAACGCTTCGTACGACGATTCGTAGGGCCTTTTTACAGGATCGGAATCGACCCCATAATGTGTATCTCATTTTGATTTCAATGTGTGTAATACAAAGACCAATGTTTTACACATATGGGGGCCGATTCCGATCCTGTATTTTTGTATTCCGTACGACTCGTATCCGTAATTTTTCCCGTACGAATCGTGCAAGTCCCGTCCCACCGTGAAGAACGATTCGTACGGGAAAAATACATACGGATCGGCCCATTCCGTACGAATTCGATCGGGAAAAGTTGTACGAGACGGACCTGGACACTTTTCCGTATGAAGCCTAAAAATACAGTCCGACTGTACATGTACGATCCGGACCGGCTTTCCGATTTAGGATTCGTACGGTAAACGTCCCGTACACGGGGAATGACTTCACCCACTACAAAGCAAACATTGTACGACGCGTATCCCGGTAAAAGTAGTTCCCGGGGTGCGAGTCGTACAGGGGTACGAGTCGTACAGGCCCCCCATGCATATGTACGCACCTCTCAACAACATCGCGTATGTGCACACCTTACAACAACATCTTCGCGTGTGTACAGTGCGTACCCCAACATCACGTATGTACGCACCCCACAACAAAATCATCGTGTATGTACGGTGCGTACCCCAACATCGCATATGTGCGTACCCCACAACAACATCATCGCGTATGTATGGTGTGTACCCCAACATCACGTATGTACGCGCCCCACAACAACATCGTCGCGTATGTACGGTGCGTACCTCAACATCACGTGTGTACGCACCAACATCATCGCGTATGTACGGTGTGTACCCCAACATCGCATATGTACGCACCTTACAACAACATCATCGCGTATGTAAGGTGCGTACCCCAACATCGCGTATGTACGCACCTCACAACAACATCATTGCGTATGTACGGTGCGTACCCAAACATCACGTATGTACGCTCCCCACAACAACATCATCGCGTATGTACACACCTAACAACAACATCATCGCGTATGTACGGTGGGTACCCCAACATCGCGTATGTACGCACCCCACAACAACATCATCGCGTATATACACACCTAACAACAACATCATCGCGTATGTATGGTGCGTACCCCAACATCGCGTATGAACACACCTCACAACATCATTGCATATGTACACACCTAACAACAACAGCATCGCGTATGTACCGTGCGTACCCCAACATCGCATATGTACGCAGCTCACAACAACATCATCGCGTATGTATGCACCGTACATAGGCAATGTAACACAGCACAAGGAGGGTCTATTCGATTCGCACAACACCGCAAAACACGTCTACAGTGCACAAAACATGGAAATGACTGACCTGGCCACATCCAAACAGGCAAACGGAGGGGCAAACTCACAACCACCCCTTATAACACAACCCACCAAAAATTCAAGCTGAGGCCCACCCACAAATGGACCAATAAAAAGGGCCCACACACACAAACCATGAGCCTTTGCAACAGACTCACTGCAGCTAGAGAGCACACACCAACAGCTGCACCCATCCACCTCAACATATACACCCTCACACAACCTCCTTCACACATACCCCCTCTTCACATTCAGAACCACACCTTCATATTCAGACCCACACACCCACAACCATCCACACCCTCACCCCACACCATGCCCACAGACAAGAATCCAAAGTTCACAAGGGAGGAGCTGGAGATCCTTATCAATGAAGTCATCAGAGTCGAGCCACAGCTGTTTGGAACATTGGTCAGACAGACCAGCATAGCCGAAAAATCACGCCTGTGGCAGAGGATCTTCGATAGGGTGAATGCTGTTGCACCCATCAGAAGGACCAGGACTGAATGCCAAGCCAGGTGGTACTATCTGCGGAGGGCGGTGAAGCCAAAAATGAGTGACGACTACGCCCAGAGCAACATCACTGGAGGTGGTGGGCCCCGCAGACCAGTACATTTCCACCCCTGGGAGGAGAAGGTGAAGGCCCTGCTTCCGCCGGTGGGAGTACGTGGACTTCAAGGACTTCCAGATCCTGGTGAGTACACAAACAACTTATGTAACATGGGGGTAATGGCATCTACACCCCAACTACACAAAATGCACGCAACTACCCCCAAGCCCTCACCGGCCACAGTCAAAAACTACGCTAATGCCAATAACATGTGTATGCCCCATTGAGAAAGCAAGGCCATGCTATGTCCCATGCTACACGAAGCACCAACCCAAGAATCGATGTCCCGTATGCTGGGAGGGTGGGTGTCACAAAACGCATTGTTGACCTCCAAATCAGACACAATTGCCCTCATCCCATATGGCCCAGGTACATACCCATGCACCATGCACAATGCACAGAGATTGGGAAAGTACTGACAAGATAGTTGACACTTGGCCCGGGTGTAGGCAGCACAAGGCCCTCCTGTGACCAGTGCAAACACAAACACTAAGACAACAAGATCAGATATCTAGGACAGGAACTCACACTCACTGTCATGGCAGCATGCTCCATGGGGGGACAGCTACATCACCTGGGAGCCCCAGTGCCAAATCACACTACACCCACCAGCAGGCCCTGTCACACACACCCTTTACACAAGCAGACACCCCTGGGACAGGCAATGGATTTACCCACTGTCACAATGGACATGTAACACAACAACACCAATACATAGCCGAAGAAGCATCCAAGCCAAAAATCTACATGTCAAAGACTCAGGAGAACATATCAATCTGTCCCCTGCAACGTACCCATCCACAAGTGAACATTGAGGAGAATGCTAGGCACATACAACTACCTGGAGGAACAGTGCCAACTTGAATGTGTATGAAACATGAATGTTGCATGAAACAGCATTAACATTGTCTGTCTCTCACACACAGGGCAACGTGATGATTCTCCCCCCAACAATGGGGGTGAAGAATCACAGTCCCATGCTCGGGAGGAACCTGATCCCACTGGCTGCGACGCCTCTCAACACTCCGCGGATGACCCCGACCGACCTGGACCCTCTGGTGTCCAAGCCCCTGCAGCACCTGGTTCAGGAAAATCTGTGCCAAACACCACCCCCATTCCTGCCACATCCCAGGAGACACCGAGGAGCCCTGCCCGCAGTGAACACCTGAGCCAGTTTGACCAGGAGGGACAAGGTGAACCGGGCACCCAGGAGGAGGCAGACAACACTGCCACTGCCATCCCTCAGGGGTCCTGTAGACCCGATGTGCCCACAACGGCAGCCCAGGCTTGTGTGGGCAGGGGTGGTGGGAGTGGAGGCAGGCGGAGGCGAGAACCTGACCAGCCAGCTGAAGGGACCGGTATGTCACACATAGACAACATCATGGACGCATACCGGCGTGACACCAGGGAGTTCAGCCAGGTAGTGGTGACCCTCACAGAGATGAAGAACCAGCAGGCCGAGCAACACGCCAGTCAACAAGAACACCAAGGACGGATGGAGGCAAGACTGGCTGAGCTCCTGGCGGTGCAAAGGGACATAAGCCATTCACTCCGTCAGATCGCCGACAACATGGGCAACCCTCCCTGTGCCACCAGGTGAAGACCAACACCAGCCACAGGGAGGGAGGAGGAGGAGGATTCGTCCGATGGAGCATCCCAAGCATCGTCAAGGCCTGCATCTGAGGGTCCCCGGAGGAAGGTGGGTCGTCCACGGAAAAGACCGTGAGAGGCAGCGGACCATCCACATCTCCCAGGTCACCTGGCGTGGCACCTGGCCTCCATGTGCGACAGCATCACTTCATTGACTGACATCATCTGCCACATGGACTTGCTGGTCACAGTCTGACCGATGATGCCAAACACTGTGGCCTGGACTCTGATTACTTCAAATGCCAAGGATCCCATCTCCCCCTGTGAACTTTGGATTCTATGGTCCCTGTATTGCACCTTTTTCTGTGCACAAATCACGCCCCAGACCTATAATAAAAAAAATTATAATTGTAATTTGATGTTGCAGTCATTTAGCATGAGTCCACAACATACGTGTGGGGATATTTCAAAGTATGCCTGAGTGTGAAACTAACTCCAGCCATCCATACACTTGGATCTGAGTCCGGTCGAGTATACACATGGGTTACAATGTATCACCAAATACAGACATGGAGCCCAATACTCACCCGTGATGGCCTCAGGCTGCTGAGGGGGGGCTTGCAATACTGCTCAGACAGACCAATTTGGCAGAGTATCATGAAGGTGTAGAGGTCATGGGTCATGTTGAGGTGCCCGGGGAGGGAGTCCCAGGTCTGTTTGGCGAGGTGGGAGAACTATCTCCTGCATGCATGTTTTGGGTCTGGGGTTGAGGACTGCCTCCTGAGTGTGGTTGAGGAGTCTGAAGGTGATCCTGCAGCAGACAGTGAGCCATTGTAGCTATCTCAGGTGGACGGTGATGTGGCTGGGGCGGGGGATGTTAAAGATGAGGTGTGCGGATGCACCCTGGATGTGGACAACTTCTCCTGCAGTTTTGCTGTTGTTCCTCCGTAGAGGGCGTTGCTGTAGTTGACCCGGCTGGTGTCGTGGACCTGGGGGACGGTCTGTCTTGCCTTGGAGTGGATCTATCTGTGGATCATTTGCAGCATGCGGAGGGTGTTGCAGCATGAGGTACAGATGGTGTTGAGTTGCATGGTAATTGTGAGCGATGAGTCCATGAAGAACACCAGCTTGCGTGCGTGGCCACTGGGTGCTGGTGCGGTGCCCAGGCAGGTGGGACACAAGGAGTTGACCCAGCCATAAGGGGACAATCCTCAGATGATGACCTCAGTCCTGTCCAAGTCCAGCCTCAGGTGGCTGATGGTCAGCCATTCGTCAACGAATCTCATGCCTTCTTGAAGGTTGGATCTGGCAATGGCTGGGTCTTTAGTGAGGTTGAGGAGCAGCTGGGTGTCAATGGCATACGAGATGATGATGAGGTCGTGTGCGTATTTGATGGTGGAGAGGGGGGTCATGGAGACATTGAAGATCGTCACGCTGAGAGATTAGCCCTGGGGCATGGGCCACATGACCCCAGTGTACTACATGCTGCAGGGTGGAGGCCGACTCCCTGGGCCTTGCAGGTGAGCTACTTGTTGATTTAATCCTGGGCCCTTCTCTGGATACCAGTGTTGGAGATGTGTGAGCTGACAGTGTGGTAGCACATGGTGTAGAATGCCGTTGAGAGGTCAAGGGGGGTGGTCACACCATTGTTGAGCAGGGCTAAGTTGTCGTTGGTGGTGGCAATGATGACGGTTGCAGTGGTGTGATTACTGTGGAAGATGTTCTGGTGCCGGTTGCCTGGAGCTGTTTGCGCTGAGGAAGTTTGTCAGTTGCTCGTTGAGTGTCTTCCTGATGACATTTGCTGGGTAGGGAAGCAGGGTGATGTTCCAGGAGATCCTGCGGTACTGCCGTCCGTTGTTGAAGAAGGGCCTGGGTCTCTGCATGCCTCCAGCTCCCATGGAATGTGGCAAACTCAAATGAGACATTCAGGATGCCCTGGACGTGGGCTTCAAGGATGGGGAATGATGTGGTTGAGATGTTGTGTGGGAAGGGGCCTGATGGAAAGCCAGAGTGGATGATGCACATGAGCCAGGTTGTGTATTTGTTGCTGATGGGAGTCCAGAACCTGAGGGGGGTTTGTCCCGCGGATAATAGTGCTGTCTGCCTCTGTGTGCCAAGGCTGTCGTGTATGGCCATGAGCTTGCAGTGGTAGAAAGTTGCAAGGGATGTGATCTGCCTTGCAAGGGTGGGGTGTCTTTTGGATGGAGATCTGCTGTCAGTTCACTTACAAAGCTGATGAGCTCCTTGATGTCGTGTGTTTTGGTTCCTCGGCCCTATCTGAAGGATCTCCACTTGTCCTTGCTGATGATATGGGGATGGCTGTGTGTGGCGTTTTCCAGGGCTGTAAGGTAAATTAATGTACTTTGTGTTGCAAGGTTTGCACAAGAGTCCGGCTAGATCTGTATGAGTCCAGTAGGTCTGCCTTGTCCCAGGTGGCTTAACTGTTGTTGTGCTTCACAGGAAAGTCCGTCAATGTGGCAAGATTGTTGGATCAGTAGCTGATCCAGTGTGTGAGGTTGCAGGGTGTGGCGGTGGTGTTGGTTCGAGTGTCCCACACAGCTTGTCTGTGGTGACTTACATCAATCCTCTTTGGGGGATCGGTAGCGGGGTGTGGGGCAGTGTGTTACTTGTCGGAGACATGGATGCAAATGTTGATGGACCATTGTTGGATGGTGGTGTGGTTCTCCTCCAGCAGGAAGTTACTGGCCCCCAGCCACATGTAGCCTGTGGAGGTGAGGGCGTGCGTGCAGATGTGCGTGTTGATGGCTTTGCGGAATTGTGGATGTAGGCCTGGAGATCTGTAATTTAGTGTTACTCTGAGGGTTGCCTGGGGTTGGAGCAAAACCGGATTTGTGACTCTGAGGGTGTACTTGGGAATAAATTGCAATTCATCCTCCGGGATTGTTGTTGCCGTCCCTGCGGGTGATCTTGTATCCGTCTGAGATGGCAATGAAGAAGTTGTGTGCTGAGGATGCTTTTGACCAGGTTACTGTCATGAAGGTGATGTGTGGGCTGTTGTGTTGAGGAGGTAACAGAGTCCAATGGCGTGCTTGTGGACGGAGCGGGTGTGGAGTATGAGGCACATGACCTGGTTGTTCTGACAGGGTCTGGTAGGCGGGGCAGCGCTGTGTTGGCAGTTGGAGTTGCACACTCAGCATGCGAAGGTGTCGTGTGTGCGCTTAGGGGTTGCCTGATAGCAGGCGGTTGATTGTCTGGAGGACATTGCTTGGAGGGTGGCTGTAGCATGAGCCTGTTGTGTGACGTGGGTCATGCAAGGACCAGAGGGTCGTGCACTGTGCACATTGCAGGCGCAGATGGTCCTGCCTTTGGCACGGTGTTGGTGCAACAGTGGCACAGACAAGCTGCTGGCTGCATTTAGAATGGGTGGTGGGGGAAGGGAGGAGCATTTTGTAGGCGTGTGGGTTGCATAATCAGGGCAATCGGTGGGGTGGTGCCGCAGGTGAGGCATCAGCAGGTGGAAGGGGTGAGAAACTAGGCAAAAAGTAGCACACAAAGACAAGGAGGTCAGAAAGGCACAGTGCAACAGGTGTATGTAAAGGAAGGAGTGTCAGGTTACTCATGGGTCACTCAGAGAAAATGTATGAACAATCAGCAAAAATGACGGCCACAGGATCAGGCAACAAAAAGCTGAGCTGCTCACAGGAGACACACAGTCAGCAGGCGTTCACGTCCCGTTGTGGCAGGTAACCTGCACAAATACATACACAGACAGGTACTTCATGCACAATACATATTATTAGCCATGAAGAACTGCATGCATGTTGCCGAAGTACACATATACCCATATGCTCAATCTTTGACAATTATGCCATAGATGACGCATGCAAACTGGCAAGAGATCTGCAGTGACCGAGATGAGGCACTTCGGATTGTGCTGAACACCTTTATTACACAAACTCACACTAAGGGAAATGCATCCATACGAACAGACTCACAGGTCAGTTGACAGAACATGTGGGACATACGCTGGACCCCCCTTCACAACACGGATGCAGTAAATCCCAATAAAGTGGCACACAAGTTAAGGGGATGAGCCAAACACATCCTGCTGCACACGGAGAGGCTGCAATTCACCATAGAGCCTGTTGAGTTAAGGGGATGAGCCAAACACATCCTGCTGCACACGGAGAGGCTGCAATTCACCATAGAGCCTGTTGTTGTGATGTCCCACACTATGTCCACCAGTAGCATCCGCAATGTTTCAGAGGCAAGGTTTACGCACATTGATGCCTACATCAGACTCCACACTCCACTACAGATGACTGTCAAGAAGGGTGAATATCATGTCATGGGAGTGATGCTACATGTTACATGCTCCATGGTGAGAAGCCATGTATGCATGGTACCACAATATGCACAGAAGCAGTCCCCACACATTCCCAACCCGTACCACCACCAAAAGGCCTTGCTGCTATCCTTACCCAAACTGACATTTCTACATGTCCGTGCATGGCATGCTGATTCAGCACACGTTGCAATCCTCATGAGGAATAGCAGAAGGACAAAGATGACACGAGCAGACAACAGGCGCAAAAACCTGGGAATGATAGACACACAAGAAGTCACCTAAAACAAATCTCGCCGCACACATGGTCAGTTACGAAACATGAACAATGTTGGACACATGCAAATTTAAAAGAAAGTCTCTCTGCAAAACTGTGTGGCATGACATCATCACTCGAGTGACACATCAGTACACACATCAAAGTCACTTTGCATTCAGTCAGCTGGACACACACATTGCAACACATGCCACTCAATGCTACAAGCTTGCACACTCATACCCAGTGACTCACCATTATGAGAAGAAGTTGCGTATGAACTGACTCCGGATATCATCCTCCTCCTCCTCATCACTTGCCTCGTGACCAAGCCCTGTATCCGACACGGGTGGATGTTCCTGCTCTTCAGGATCAAGGATGAGTGGCACTGCCTTCTCAACGGCTATGTTGTGCAGCATGCAGCACACAATGAAGATTTTGCACACCTTCTCCGGTGCATATGGGAGGGACCTGCCTGTCTTGTCAAGGCACCGGAATCGGCTCTTAAGGAGTCCAAATGTCCTCTCAATCACTCACCTGGTCTGCCCGTGTGATGATTGATGATTGATTGATTGATTGGGGTACTTATAGAGCGCAACTATCACCCTACGGGCATCTTGGCGCTTGCATTGGGAACCCGTCCTGGTTTTTCCCTGTAAGATAACCCGTACTGGGTATCCCCAAGGTGAAAGCCAGGCATCCCGCCGCGGGGGGCCGTTGTGGAGATTAAGCAGGCTTGTTGCCCAGAGCTGCATAGTGTGAACTCATGCTTAGAGTGGGCACCGAAGCGAGAATTATCGAGTCCGTGGACAATTGGGTTCTGGACCCTGCCGCGTCGGGAATCGAACCCAGGTCCCGGGCCTGATCTCTGCTTCAGGGTATGCCTCCTCTAACCAGTGAGCTACACTTCTCCACCATGTGCATTGTTGTACCGGTGATCTGCAGCTGTTCTCGGGTTGCGGAGAGGTGTCATTAGCCATGGCATGTTGGGATATCCAGAGTCCCCTACATGGAAACATCATGTAAATAAGTGGGTCAGGAGATGCCGTAAGAGCCAAAGATACCGCAACACACAGGACAAACAGAGTATACCCACCAACAAGACATGCTCTTTCGTTGTGCAGCCGCAGCATCAGTTGTGGCACCCTGCTACGCCTCATGATGTAGGCATCGTGTGCTGATCCTGGAAAACGTGCACAGACATGGGAAAGCAACATGTTAGCAAGACACACCACAAGGGCATTTATTGAGTGGTAATGTTTACGGTTGCGATAGGCTTGCTCCTGTGCCTGTGGTGGTACCAAAGCCACATGTGTCCCATCAATGGACCCAATGACATGGGGCATCCCTCCCAGGGCATAGAAATCACCCTTGACATCTGTCAACTCCTCAGGAGTTGGAAATTTGATGAATTCATCAAGGTGCTCCAACATGGCTGCCAAAACATCACGCAGGACACGGCTGAACATTGTCTGTGACATCCCACCAACATCAGCTGTGGTCAATTGAAACGTACCTGTGGCAAAAAAATGGAGGGCTGCCATCACCTTCATCTTGGGGGTCAGCGCAGTAGGATACCTGTGTCGTGGTTGAGGTGTGGTGCCACCTTGTCGGTCAAGTCCTCAATCAACTGTTGAGTGAATCTGTAACGTCGGATGCAGGCACGTTCCCTCATGGCAGCCAAGTCTGGTATTGGTCTTGAGACAGGCGGTGCCCTGCAAGACATTGTTAGGAATAATGAAGATTGAGAGTCTGCCAACATCAATGTCAATGAACATAGCACATGCTAAACTGCTACAAAACATCAGGTAACTATGGAGTCTGGTGTGTGCAATACATCCAGGACACATATGCAGCTTGCTGGTACTCCTACGAAAAGCCAGATACACCTGTTGATTGTCAAGTCTACATGACATGCCCTGAAATGATCTGGGGGCAAGTCTGAGTGAACAGCCAGAGATATCACCGGAGTGACACACATCCACATAGCTGCATTGGAAGGATGTCATCTCATCCAGACAGTTGACTGCAAGGCACACGCACAGGTCACATGGAATGTCAAATGTACATATGACATACATTGCGATGAAGGGGTACACGTTACAACAATTAAATACAGCCATGCAGACGACGCAGACATGTATGCCTGGGAAAATATGATGTCCAATGCACAGAGACCCTACAGTCGTGGGAATCCACATGTGGCATGGTGTGCGTAGATGTGTGCCATGCCCATCTCCACACAGACCCATGTTGGATGCACCAACAGCAGATGCAGTTGACGGAACACTAACAGCAAGCTCATGGGAACACATGACACACACCTGACATAGTCACATAGGCACACACTGATCGTGACATGTCAGTTGATAGAGTGTCCCTGTCCCTGGCCTCAGGAGACAGGTGCGGGTGTTGATGACTGTGCCATCCAACTACTGCTGTGCATGACACAGTTGGACTACAGACACACATGTGGCAAGTGTCAAGGTGATGTGTGCCACATAGTGCCCCATCACACATGACATGTGTACACAGGTCATCACACATCAATTGTGGAACTAGATGAGATGACCTGTGCAATATCACTGGCTGACACACCGAGGGTCTGCACATGAAAGTATGCAATGACAAGTACTTGATGGATATCCTTGTGCGACTCATAGCCCTCCATTCCTGGCATGTGTACACCTGTATTACCATTGTAAGCGTGTGAAACGCACCATACACCCGCAATCATCGCGTGTGTACGCTTTGTTTCACTATAGTACTTGTGCCATAGGGGTACGTGTGAAACGCACCGTACACGCACAATAATCGCGTGTGTATGCTTCGTTTCACTATAGTACTTGTGCCGTAGGGGTACGTGTGAAACGCACCGTACACCCGCAATCATCGCGTGTGTAAGCTTCGTTTCACTATAGGACTTGTGCCGTAGGGGTACGTGTGAAACGCACCGTACACACGCAATCATCTCTTGTGTACAATTCGTTTCACTATAGTACTTGTGCCGTAGGGGTATGTGTGAAACGCACCGTACCTGTGTGTGGATTTCAAAATTACATAGGGGACACATAAGGGACAAGTATTAGGCCCTAAATGCATGCTGGTTGTCATGGATACTGAGTTTTCAGTTGAAATGTGTCCATCAGGTGGCCACAAAATACAATGTTGCAAAGTGGTTGTTGACTTGACATGATGCTCAAAATTTGAACGATGCGAATGCGTGTCATAGGTGTATGTTTAAAGGGATTGGAGTAAACGTACGATGCAAATGTGTCTGACCAATCACTATGTACTCCTCAAAATGAATGCCCCTCAGCAAGACAGATATAAGGCAGCCAGAAACCATGAGAGGGCACTTGCCTGCACAACTTTCGAGTCGACCACACTCCTGCTGTCTCTGCTTCCTCTGAACCATGTCACGTACTGTGGAGAGGGCCCAGCCATTCACCCTGGAGGAGAATGGGGCGTTGCTGGCCTGCATCCTCCCACAGTACACCAAGCTGTATGGGAGACCAGGGGAGCAGGTGAGTGCTGACTCCACTACTTTTGCCTATGCACCTGTTGTGTGACTGTCAATATTGTGTCCAGGTGGGACAGACATGCAATGTTGTTTAGAGTGGGTCCAAGGGGGGGACATGCTTATGTCTCTTATGCAGAGCATGATGTAGTTCCTGTGTGCACTCCTCACTTGCATTGTGCTTACTGTGACTTTCACTGCATAGTGCATGACACATTCAGCCTGACAAATCCTTGGTGGCTTTTTTTCCTATTGTCCTGAGGTGATTCAGTGGTCCCCCCGGTGTGACAGGTGACTGTACCCACAGATGTGTATGAGTTGAGTGGACCTGTGGTGAGAGTGTCCAAATGATGGGTACGACCTCATGGACATTGATGTGTGTGAATGTTCCTTGTCATGTGGATGAGTGTCTATGTGAAATGCTTCACCACAGCTGCATAGAGGAGGCAACAGATCTTTGAGTGTGTCACACCCCTCATGCCACGTGTTGACTTTCAATGACCATGTAGTGCATTGGGGCTTGCACACAGGCCAATTTCTTATTGTGAATGATGCAATTCCTGTCAGCATCCTATGCCCTGTTCAACATTTAAAAGATGTTCAAATGTGTGTCTCTGGGACATGGAGCAGGTGTATTGATGTTGTGGCACTTTGTCATCGTGACAGGTAACTGCCTACGAGAAGGGGGAGATCTGGCGGGACATCGTCAGGGCCGTGAGATCTGCGGGGGAGCGTAGTCGGAGCCTGCCACAGGTCCGCAAAAGGTGGCAGGACATCCGGTGCTGGACCCAGCGGATTGCCCGGGTCCAGCTGGGGATCGACAGTCCTCGCCCCCACGGTGGGCGCCGACGCCTGACCCCCCACATGAGCAGTGTACTGGCGGTGGTTTTCCCTGACCTCGATAGGCAGTTACAGGAGAGACTGCAGCAACAAGGGGGTAGGTACATGGCTGTTTGTTGTGTTATGCGTCACCAGCTTTTGGAAGTGTTCTGTAGCCTGGATACACTCCCAGAGTTTATATGTGCAGTGCATTTTCTGTTCCCCAATGTCACCTGGTGCTCTTTTTCATCCCTCCCCCTCCTTGACATGTGTCCCCTGGTCTGTGTGTAATCACATTTACACATGATCATCTAGGGTTCCAGTAAATCTAAGTGCACATTGCTTTATGCATCATGTGGGAGGGTGGTCTGTGACTTGTGTTGGTACCTTGCCTGTGCCATGATCTGTTCACTATATTGGGGGTCCATATTTGTTGGCACTGATGATGATTCTCAACATAGGAGTGTGAGGTTTCAACTGAACACCCTTGCAGCATGCATGACCAATGTTGTGGCCTCAGACATGATGTGCATGAGTGGGAGATATGCATAGTGCCATGACGGTTGCTGATGGTACAGTCAGCTCATTCCAGGAACACGGAGCAGTGTGCCCACTACAGTCCCCGGAGACACCCTGGCCTCCTAATCATGTGTGTCATCCAACACTGTGCACATTCTCTGTGGGTTCAGCATAGATCTGCCTCTGTGGCATTGTTCCCTGGCCTAGTTTGTAGTTTTCTAATGTGTGCTACATGTGTCCACTGGACAGGGATACACCATTTTGATTGTGCATACTCACACAGGGCAGTGCCTGTGTGGCTATTCACAACAATCTGTTGCTGGTTGTTAGTCACAAATATGTGTTGCCAGCCCCAGGAGGTGAGGTTGTGTAAATCTAGAAATTTTTGCTGCACAGTTTTTGTTACCCTGAATAAGAGGTGTTACTTCTTGATCTGTATCAATCACATTGACTCGGGTATGGGTGGTTGTGCGGGAGAAGCCTACATGGGCACCCCTGATTTTTCCTTGCCAGGTCTGACCTGTGTCTGAGAATTGGCTGTACACAGAATCACCGTGCAGTGCCCCTGTGATGCTGGCCAGTGCTTAATGTTTGTGCTTTGCAACCTGTGTCATTTTTTCAAAAACATGATTCCTGCTCATACATGTTTTGCACCTGTGTGTGGTTCAGATGCAACGCAGTTTGGACTTTGTGTGCTGACATCTGTGTGGACATTCTGGCTTGCCATGAGGGTGACTCCACAGTACAGCTATGCTTTTTAACAACCCAATTGCAGGCCCAGTAACTTATGCATTGTCCTGGATGTGGACATTGGTGCCACTCCAGATGACAGGCAGTAGGTCATATGTGTAGCCAACTGTGTAATCAGGTGATGGATGGCCATGTGACAACTGACATAATTCAAGTTGATACTCTAAAACAATTGTACCTTGGCACTCACAGCACTTGTCAACAGTTCTTCATGTTTTAAATGTGGTAATTTGATGATTTGTGTTGAGAACACTGATGTGCCTGCATGAAAGATGTCTCCCAAGGAAGTGCACACCAAACAACATTTCCACTTTCATGGAACACGCTGGCACCTTTGCAAAGAAGCCACTGTTAGAATTAAATGGTGTTGCAGATTCTCCATATGCATGTTCCCACAGTGGTCTTGATTTTGTGAGACTCCTTTGTTGTTGGTGATACAAACTAACAAGTCTCAAGACATCAAGACCTCCGTGGGCCCATGTCTATGTACTTTCTGCAACACCATTCATTTCTAACAGTGGCTTCTTAGAAAAGGTGCCAGCTTCTTCAATGACAGTGTAAATGTAGTTTTGTGTGCACTGCCTTGTGCGACATATTTCATGCAGGCACATGAGTGTTCTTTTCACTAAATGGCGAATTGGCACATTCAAAACATGTCGATTGTGTAAAGTATTGTGAGTCCCAAGGTAGCAACATTTTTTCGTTTTGTGTTCCAAAGTACTTACAGGTCTCTGAGTGTGGTGACACCTTGAGTATTGAGGTGTGTCAGTGTACGTTGGGTGCACCACTACTGTTTCTTTCAGGGTAAACAAGAGGTGGCATGACTTCATTGTATTGCTGTGCTCACCGGTTCACAGACACTAGCTTCTCAGTGTATTTCTCATTCAAGTTGTGGCCTGGTGTGTTCTTTTTTCCTTGTGTCCAAGTGGCATAGTGGGTCTACCAACTGGGCAGTACAGGGCTTACATATGTGCGGAGTAATCTAGCTGTTACTCATGATGCATTGCCTGATATGCACTGTGACCAATTGTTTTTGTGCTCATGTGTCAGATGTGTACAAAAGGGGGTGGTGATGGACGGAGCATCAGAACCAATCAAACACTCACACCCAGTCAACAGATCTGGGTTTGATCCATCACCATTCTTTAGCCCACTCTGCCACCCCAGTTCAGACATGGCCATATGCAAATCAGTCTGACCCTGTGCCTCATGGGAACAGTCCAGCCCGAACTGCCAAGCCATGCCTTCCCTGGACCAGAAACAAGCTTCCTAGGACCGGTTTCTGGCATTTCAGCCGTCTTCAGCCAGGCTTGCTTGAATCCAGTGGCAAAGTGAGCAAGGGACTCACGTCTGAGCATACCCTGCCAACTTATGGCGAACAAAGCAGTACAAAAGGGGGTGGTGATGGACGGAGCATCAGAACCAATCAAACACTCACACCCAGTCAACAGATCTGGGTTTGATCCATCACCATTCTTTAGCCCACTCTGCCACCCCAGTTCAGACATGGCCATATGCAAATCAGTCTGACCCTGTGCCTCATGGGAACAGTCCAGCCCGAACTGCCAAGCCATGCCTTCCCTGGACCAGAAACAAGCTTCCTAGGACCGGTTTCTGGCATTTCAGCCGTCTTCAGCCAGGCTTGCTTGAATCCAGTGGCAAAGTGAGCAAGGGACTCACGTCTGAGCATACCCTGCCAACTTATGGCGAACAAAGCAGTACAAAAGGGGGTGGTGATGGACGGAGCATCAGAACCAATCAAACACTCACACCCAGTCAACAGATCTGGGTTTGATCCATCACCATTCTTTAGCCCACTCTGCCACCCCAGTTCAGACATGGCCATATGCAAATCAGTCTGACCCTGTGCCTCATGGGAACAGTCCAGCCCGAACTGCCAAGCCATGCCTTCCCTGGACCAGAAACAAGCTTCCTAGGACCGGTTTCGGGCATTTCAGCCGTCTTCAGCCAGGCTTGCTTGAATCCAGTGGCAAAGTGAGCAAGGGACTCACGTCTGAGCATACCCTGCCAACTTATGGCGAACAAAGCAGTACAAAAGGGGGTGGTGATGGACGGAGCATCAGAACCAATCAAACACTCACACCCAGTCAACAGATCTGGGTTTGATCCATCACCATTCTTTAGCCCACTCTGCCACCCCAGTTCAGACATGGCCATATGCAAATCAGCCTGACCCTGTGCCTCATGGGAACAGTCCAGCCCGAACTGCCAAGCCATGCCTTCCCTGGACCAGAAACAAGCTTCCTAGGACCGGTTTCTGGCATTTCAGCCGTCTTCAGCCAGGCTTGCTTGAATCCAGTGGCAAAGTGAGCAAGGGACTCACGTCTGAGCATACCCTGCCAACTTATGGCGAACAAAGCAGTACAAAAGGGGGTGGTGATGGACGGAGCATCAGAACCAATCAAACACTCACACCCAGTCAACAGATCTGGGTTTGATCCATCACCATTCTTTAGCCCACTCTGCCACCCCAGTTCAGACATGGCCATATGAAAATCAGTCTGACCCTGTGCCTCATGGGAACAGTCCAGCCCGAACTGCCAAGCCATGCCTTCCCTGGACCAGAAACAAGCTTCCTAGGACCGGTTTCTGGCATTTCAGCCGTCTTCAGCCAGGCTTGCTTGAATCCAGTGGCAAAGTGAGCAAGGGACTCACGTCTGAGCATACCCTGCCAACTTATGGCGAACAAAGCAGTACAAAAGGGGGTGGTGATGGACGGAGCATCAGAACCAATCAAACACTCACACCCAGTCAACAGATCTGGGTTTGATCCATCACCATTCTTTAGCCCACTCTGCCACCCCAGTTCAGACATGGCCATATGCAAATCAGTCTGACCCTGTGCCTCATGGGAACAGTCCAGCCCGAACTGCCAAGCCATGCCTTCCCTGGACCAGAAACAAGCTTCCTAGGACCGGTTTCTGGCATTTCAGCCGTCTTCAGCCAGGCTTGCTTGAATCCAGTGGCAAAGTGAGCAAGGGACTCACGTCTGAGCATACCCTGCCAACTTATGGCGAACAAAGCAGTACAAAAGGGGGTGGTGATGGACGGAGCATCAGAACCAATCAAACACTCACACCCAGTCAACAGATCTGGGTTTGATCCATCACCATTCTTTAGCCCACTCTGCCACCCCAGT